>NC_083285.1:50133642-51460857 GCF_963506605.1 Zootoca vivipara | reverse complement strand
CCAACTCTGCATTAAGGAGTTGGGGAAATGGACAGTGTTTCAAAATTCAGTGTTTCCCACTGGATCCCACACCCTGGATTTATTCTTACATGGAATATCATATATAACGATTTATGGCTGTCCTTCCCCATCACAGCAAGGGGACAACAGTCCATGTTTGTGTTCAGTTCCATCTGCGTCTATCTAGCTTGGGCTGATGCATTCAGACACTTGCTTCCTTCGAAAACAAAATGACGGGATCCAACTTGGCATGTGGCTTTAGCAGATCTCCTGGGCTAAGCAAGGTGGCTCTGAGCAGGTAGCATCCTTATGCAGATCCAAGCACATCCTGAATCTGACGTGTACTCTTTAAGGACACACCGCACTGCCTGTGGGAACATTGTGGATGGTAGGAGAGGATATATTGATTGAATATTATCTCTCCTAGTGAGCTGGTAGCAGAGTACATTCCCCCGGAATATTGCAGGAAACTAGTTGGTAGATTCGTTAGAACCTCTAGAGTTAAGCAATCCAGTCTGACTTGTCCAGATTGGATTTGTTCCCTCTTAAAAAGAATAAAGACACAACAGTCTTCTCTTAAAAGTAATAAGAAGTTTACTCGCATTCAGTTCGCAGTATGGACCTGAAGGTAGGCTTTAGCTTGTAGTTACAGAAGGGAGTGTGGATTCATCCCATATGGGGATTGAGCCCATGTGCTGAGAGCCAGCACACAGCAAAAGCATCAAGATGGCATAAAGTGAAAAGGGGTCAAGAGAGAAGGGAAGATGGGTGCGTAACCAGCCCCTTTATGGTGTCTCACAGGGTCACACCCATCTACGTGGTCACATGCAGGGGGAGGATGCTCCAGACCAGGTGTCTCTTGGCTGGACCAACATTCACCTGCATGCAGGGGCGAAGGAAGGTGTTGTGACACCCAGGGCAGGTGTTGCTATGTAGGGCGCATGTGCAGCGTTGCTACATACGACACATGCACCGTACGTAGCGACGCTGCACATGCGCTGTATAGCGCTTTGCCGGCAGCGGCACTCCAGTGCCGTACAGACGGTGCCTGGATCCTCTCCAGGTGGCGTCGCTACGTACAGTGCATGCGTGTGATGCCGCACATGCGCTGTACTTAGCGGTTTACCGGTGGCACCGTTCCAGCGCCGTACGGACGGTGCCGGGATCCTCTGCTCGTGGCTGCAGCCGCGAACAGAGGATCCTTCACATGCGGCTGTGGTGTCGTGATGGCTGCTTGCGCCGTCGCGAGCCCCCACAGGGGACTTCTTGTCACCCCCACAGACATGGCACCTGGGGCGCACCAGCCCCCTCACCCCCTGTTGCTATGCCACTGCCTGCAAGTCCACTCTGGGCAAACAGGAGATGTTGTACTTGACTGCTTATGTTACATCCCACACTGCCCTCCAGGCATAGCATTATGGGTGGCCCAAAATGATGAAATGCAATGCTGCTGCCCTTGTTTAGAAGATAAGATCACATTCTTATCTTATCTATAGATCTCAAACCCATGTCCAAAGATTCATGGAATGTATAGCTGACTCAGGTTAGCACATAGCTCTGTTTTGGACAGGATTCGAGGTTCTTCTCCCAAAAATTTGCTGTGCGCTTATTTTCTCTTTAAGAAATATGTGGTTTGAGAAGTGCATTTAATAAATGCCAATTTGGGGTAGGGGAAGGACGATGTTTTCAGTACAGTTGTTGGCACTTAGAGGAAAAAACATTGAGAAATAATTAGACATGTATCTAATTACATGTGGTGGTCCCCCATGGCTCAGATGCCTGACTTCTAACAACTTAAATCCCTGCATTCAGCATAGTGGGCCCAAACCTGCGGCCCTCCCTCCCAACTGAGATTAGACGAGCACCGCCTTGCTCAACTTCAGGCGCATGACTGAGACTTCCTTGTTCCAGCAGGCATTTTAAAGTAGTTTTTGATTTATGATTTTTAAAAAGTGTTTTATTGTCCCATTTTCTGTGGATTGTTTTTCCACACACCCACCACTTGGAAATGCAAATAATGAAGCAGTATATCTTTAATACCGGTAAATTAAATTAAATTAACACAGGATAAAACGGGGCCATGCAGATGAAAAATGTCTACATCCTCTTTAAGGAAAGCAAAGGGGCCCAGAGAATAGGCTCAGACGTTTAATCTCAGGGTTGTAGGTTCGATCCCCGCATTGGATGAGATTCTTGCATTGCAGGGGTTTGGACTAGATGATCCTTGAAATATTCATACAATTTTAACCTTTTCTCACATCTGGGTAATGTGTGAACTGCTCCTTAGACCAGTGAAGGAGAGTCTATTTGGGCAAACAAGGCACTGTTTGACCAACCTCTGTCTGCCTCTGGGCAGTCCCCTCCCACCTTCTTACTTACAACCAATCAGCAGGATTGCTCTACCTCGCCTTGACTCCACCTACTGCTGGTCTCTGTTCCTTCTGCCTTACTGGTCCCCCTACTGCCTTAATCACTCCGTCGCCCAGCCCTCCCCCCCCTTCTGTTGAGCCTCACAGCTCTGGACCTCTCACATGACCTCTGTTTACCTAGCACCGAGCGGCAGCACTTTTTATTACAGCTGCAATCTCACTGCAGAAGTGGGTGCTCCAACTTGGCTTCAGCGCAGCAGGCCTCCCAAAGTCATGAGACAAACAACTTGAGCTTCTCCAAGGGCAACCAAGACAAAACACATCGGAGTCAGTAAGCAGAGTTCAATCTTTTCCCAGGCGCAGGGCCAGGCTAATTAAAGATTTAGATAAATCCATGGAGGTCAAGGCAGCTCTATCAATGCCCATTGGATGGGATAGCTAAATCGAACCTCCAGGTCCAAAGGAAGCACACCTCGGACTAGCAGACGGATGCACAGCTTCCCACCACCCCAATATTAATGGTACATTCCTAGAATTAGAGAAACCATCCCGGCTTTTGATTTGATTCCAGAATGTCCCAGAGATGAGCCAGTGCTTACATCTCTTCCTGGTTGCTCTGGCGAGTCAGTTGACTTGCGTAAGAGTGTGGCATCAAAAGCTGTGCATCTTTTGGTGCTGCCCTCTTGCACCCCAATTTCCATCAGGAAAATGTTGGGGAGTATGCAGATGCTGGGGGCAAATGGCAAGGAAATACTGTTATATCCCCCTCCATCATTCAGCTCGGACGCCAAGATCCAGCTCCAAGATCTACTTATCCCTGTGATAAGTAAATCAGGGGGAACCTTCTCGGTAGTGGTGCCCTCCCTGTGGAACACCCTCCCATCTGATGCCAAGGAGATAAATGACATAAAACTTCTAGAAAACACCTGAAAGCAGCCCTGTATTGGGATGTTTTTAATGCTTGATGTTTTATCCTGCTTTTATATATAAAATCCTTCCACTAGCACCTTAGAGACCAACTAAGTTTGTAATAGGTATGAGCTTTCGTGTGCATGCACACTTCTTCAGATACACTGCATGCACACGAAAGCTCATACCTATGACAAACTTAGTTGGTCTCTAAGGTGCTACTGGAAGGATTTTATTATTATTATTATTTGCTTCAACTACGTCAGACCAACACGGCTACCTACCTGTAACTCGTGCTTTTATATGTGTTGGAAGCCAACCAGTGGCTGGAGCAATGCAGTCAGATGGACAGGGTCCAAACAAAAACAAACAATCCCATGCCCTGTGGCCCTCCAAATGTTGTTGGACTCCAGCTCCCTTCAGCCCCTGCCAGACTAGCCAATGCTAGATGATGGGAGTTGCAGTCCAACAGCATCTTGTTCCTCTTCTCTACCCTCTCCTGTTTATGAGTTACCAGCGGCATCTGATGTCCCATTGGACTTTAGAAGTCCCTCAGTCCGGTGCAGCAAGGCCTCTCTTATATGCTTAAGTATGAAGAAAGGAGTCTGGCAAACCTGACAGAAACGCACGGAAACGCCGTTTACCTTCCCGCCACAGCAGTACCTATTTATTTACTTGCACTGGCATGCTTTCGAACTGCTAAGTTGGCAAAAGCTGGGACAGAGCAACTGGGAGCTCAGCCCTTTGCAGGGATTCGAACTGCCAACCTTCTGGTCAGCAAGCCCAAGAGGCTCAGTGGTTTAGATCAGTGGTCCTCAACCCCCGGGCCATGGACCGGTACCAGTCCGTGGATCAATTGGTACCGGGCCACCCAAGGAACATTAAATACAATTAAATTAAAATTATTAAATCAAACAATCTAAATAAAATATAAACAATCAACGTCCCCCCCTAAGCGGGCCGCAGTAAAATTATCAAACGTTGACTGGTCCACGATGATACAAAGGTTGGGGAGCACTGGTTTAGATGATATTTCTAAGACATTGCAGACCCTGCCACTCCTCCAAAGGAGCACAGACCCTGGCTGAGTGGCAAGACTCCTTGGAATCTGGTGTCCCGCTTGGCAGAGATTGGGGTGGCCAATGCCAACGGATTTGCTGCAGTTTCCAACATTTTTTCTCTTTGCAAAAAGGGTCATATACTGAGTGACAAATTGCCCCCTGCCCCGAATGGGTGCTCCAGTAAATTCTGTAGAGGAAGAGTTGCTGTTTTAGGCTTGGGTGGGAAGGGCACCCTAGTGACGGATGCCAATGTGCCCTTTAGGTGGCAAAGGCTTCAGAACCTGGATAAATTGGTGGATGTAAAATGAGCCCGGGCCCAGTTTAGTGACTAAAGACGCAGAGTGTTAATTAAGGGACTTGTGATTTGCCAATGAAAGCACAGCAGGGCATCTCTCTGCCTGATCAAAGGCTCAACTTTCTGATGGGATCTTAAGTGCATGAGCCATGAAATTGCTTTTCACAAAAAAGATGGGGGAGGAGGGGGAGGGGAGGGGAGGGGGAGAGGAGCAGACAGCAGAGGGAGAGAAAGGGAAAGCATGTCTTGGAGGAAGAATGGTCTCCTCTGGAATTCAGCTGCAGTGGGATAAGACTGGAGGAGAGGACTCACTAGAACCAGTGGAGCTGAGACAGAAGTAATCAACAACCCGCCTCATGAATATGGAGAATCCTTAAGGCTGTCCTTGAGAATATAGGGAGAGGAAGTAACTAAGTCTGCCCTCCTACGGGCAGGCGGAAGCTTCCTCAGAAATAAGACCTGGACTATGCATAGGAGGGATATTTAAAGTTCACATTTAAAGGGCAACTTAACCTAATTTGCACTTTCCAGAACAATAGGTGAATTAAAATGCAGCTGGCCTTTGAAATTTGCACCTTTCTGAATTTGGCAACACAATTCTCCAGCTGAGTGATATGTACAAAAATGCACATAGTAGGGTAAAGCGTGCGTATAAAGGCCTATCTTAGCGGAAACGCTTTTTGCAAAAATTTGTATATTGAGAGGCATTTGATGATAAGAAGGATCACAAGCTGATATGAAAGCTTGGAGACCTTTATTTAAGATGGGGGAAGAAATGACAAATACCAAAATGGGCATATTTGCCCATCCTCAGCTAGGCACTCAACGGAACGAGGGGAAACAGCACTGTCAGTTCTCTTGTACGAGATTGTCTTCTACTACAGTCTCAACATTTTCAGGATTTGTTTCTATGAAGCTCTCGTATGGATACAGTCTTGATTTTTAATTGTTGCCAGGGTGGGGAGAGAGATGGGGGGAGAAGCAGGCCACCCCCCAATAACCTAACTCTGCTGCTTACAACCAGTTTTCACAGCCAAAGTGTAGAAGGCAATGGTGTCGGGAGGAACAACTCTGCTTATTTATTTTAACATCTTCCCCACTCATCACTGCAATTGAAGTGGCTTCGACAAATAATGTGATTAAAACCTGCCAACCCGCCCCATGGAAAAACCCTCCCACCTCTTCCATACCTTCCTCTCTTGAGCGCTAAGTGTTTTCCCAGTCAGCTTGATTTCATTTTTCAGAAAAGTGAGGGGAAAGTAATGTGTTTATCTTCCGGGGGTGGGGGTGGGGGACACACAAGGCCACAGGGCAACTCAAAAGCTTGTCATGATCCAACTAGGGAACATGAAACCATGACCTAAATCACCCCAGTTTGTCCCATTGCACATACAGAGACAATGCAATGCATAGCTTGCTTACATTTATATAATGTTACATAGGGTCTTAAAAGAACACCCCCCCCCAATGCAATGGATCTTCTTCTAGTAGCTTAGCAAGAGTGCATACCCAGCAAGTCAGAATCCGTTTTATTGACACCATCCATCCTGGATGGATGCTGCAGCACGAAAATAGAAAATGAACACAACCATTTTCTGCTTGGCAGGGGGTTGGACTGGATGGCCCTTGTGGTCTCTTCCAACTCTATGATTCTATGATTTCAATTCCAAGCTCCGTTCACGGAAAACAATGCAATGGAAAGGGGGGGGGGAGCTCAAACTGTAAAGAAATTGATACTGCTTTCAAGCATCTCCATGCAGAGCGCAAGGCCTCAGAGAGTTTTAAAAGTCAACATGCCAAACATTGAAAACAAATCTGGTCCAAGCCTGTTGCGGAATCAGCATTATATTTATAATCTCTCAACTCAACATTTGGTTGCTTTGTAGCAATGCATCCACTCCTTGCCAAAAATATAGTAGAAATAAGTAGTGGTTGAGTTAGTGGTGATACGGTTCACACATCACTGTAAACCATGGTTAAATATGGTTTACCATGAACATACAGTAGAATCATAGAATTGTAGGTGCAATTATAACATGTCTAAGGGGTTTCTGATCGCCGAAGAATTGATGCTTTTGAATTATGGTGCTGGAGGAGACTCTTGAGAGTCCCATGGACTGCAAGAAGATCAAACCTATCCATTCTGAAGGAAATCAGCCCTGAGTGCTCACTGGAAGGAGAGATCGTGAAGCTGAGGCTCCAATACTTTGGCCACCTCATGAGAAGACAAGACTCCCTGGAAAAGACCCTGATGTTGGGAAAGATTGAGGGCACTAGGAGAAGGGGACGACAGAGGACGAGATGGTTGGACAGTGTTCTCGAAGCTACGAACATGAGTTTGACCAAACTGCGGGAGGCAGTGCAAGACAGGAGTGCCTGGCGTGCTATGGTCCATGGGGTCATGAAGAGTCGGACACGACTAAACAACAACAACAACAACAACAACAACAAGCGGTTTCTTTCATTCCTCCTCAACAGAAAGGATACAGAAGGCTGGAGGGAACCTGTTCTGCTGCCTTTCTGCGTGGTAAGAAGCTTTCTACATGGGGAGAATATAAAAATGCTGCCTTCATCTGGAATCCGAAGTGGTGTAAAAGCCACTTGGTCACCTCCAGACTCTGTGCCTCATTTTGCTACATTATGTAGACAATTCCAGCACAGTCGGGGCTTCCTCCCACCCCCTCTTCCTCCCACCAAGTTTTACTCTTCCAGCTTAACACGCTTTGATATTTCTCGGAAGAGCCCCATTTTGGTTTTAACACACAGTTTGGCTTCACAAAGGAGCAGCTTGATTCACGATACACCTCCTTATTTCTAATTCTGCTCTCCGCTTACACCATGGGGGCCAACGCTTAAATGAGATGAGGCAGTTGCATCTAGGCAGAACGGCCAGATGAAAGTGTCTAAAAGAAATGCGAGGCTCGCAGATCCACCATCTTCATTTCATCAGAACCAGCTGCAGCAAAGGAGAGTGATTGATTGTGTTCTGTGAAACTGTGAGTGCTTCCACAACATTGCTATGTTGCAGACAAGATTGAATGGTTTGCCAATAAATTCAGGTTGCACCATTGTAGTTGGTGGGGAGGTCTTGCGCAACAAACCTTCTCCCCCCCCCACATGCCCCCCCACTCTTTTTGTGGCATAGCTGCCAAGTTTTCCCTTTTCTCGCGAGGAAGCCTATTCAGCATAAGGGAAAATCCCTTAAAAAAAGGAATAACTTGGCAGCTATGTTTTGTGGTAAGGAAAATGATTGGGAAATGCACTCGAAAGTGTGGGACAACAATTGTTGGATGTAATGTCATATACCTTTCTCTCAAATAAATCAGAATGAATGCTCACTAAACAGTGGATATTATGTAACCTTCCCTGCAAAGAAATTGGGATAAATACTCATCCATCTAGAAGAGAACTTTAGTAGTCTTCTTTAGGTGGCACCCTGCATTATTTAGGATACAGTTAATAGAGTTCAATGCCACCCCATTTATGCTGTTCAGAACTATTGATTAAAAAAACAAAGTAGAAAAAAGCAGATTATATTATATTTCAAAATAAACCGGTTTACTTGATTCTTTTATTGTTCACAGCAGACCCCCTAAAACCCAGTGCATTAGTAGAAAGTCTTTCCGATTATATATTAAAAGACGAGGAAGCAGGAATAATAATAATAATAATAATAATAATAATAATAATAATAATAATAATAATAATATATTATTTATACCCCGCCCATCTGGCTGGGTTTCCCCAGCTACTCTGGGCGGCTTCCAACAGAAAAATGAAATAAAATAATCTATTAAACATTAAAAAGCCTCCCTAAACAGGGTTGCATTCAGATGTCTTCTAAAAATCTGGTAGCTGTTTTTCTCTTTGACATCTGATGGGAGGACGTTCCACAGGGTGGGCGCCACCACCGAGAAGGCCCTCTGCCTGGTTCCCTGCAACTTGGCTTCTCGCAATGAGGGAACTGCCAGAAGGCCCTCGGTACTGGATCTCAGTGTCTGGGCAGAACAATGGGGTTGGAGACGCTCCTTCAGGTATACTGGACTGAGGCCGTTTAGGGCTTTATAAGTCAGCACCAACACTTTGAATTGTGCTCGGAAACGTACTGGGAGCCAATGTAGATCTTTCAAGACCGGTGTTATGTGGTCTAGGAATAAACATAGGACTAAGCTACTTCAGCAAGGAGGGTCCAACAACAGCAAAAAGTCCAATTGCTCACTAATTTAAGGTGTAATGGCAAGATCCAAAGATATTATTTATGTCTGCGCGTTCCTAGGAGATTTATTCCTTGCCTTCCAATCAAAGGATGCTCAAGGCAGCCCATAAGCAACAGGTTGTAAGAATGAAAAGCCAGTGTCATGGCAGTACATTTTGAAGAGCAGGAAGCAAGTGCAGGAAAAGCTGATGATGTGCAAGCCATAGTGGGATGCACTCAGGGTTAGGGGCTAGTGAACCCACCTGCTTCCAGCCCACCTCACTTTTTCATGTGTTCACTCACCATCCCACTGCCACGTTAATCTGGATATTTCATCTTAAAAATCCGCAGGCAAATTTGCCCATTTAAAAATGTATCTTCTCTCAAAATAGGCATTTCAAAAACAGAGGGTGGGGTAAGAATCCTTATCAGAAACTTTGCAGAGCTGGGATGGATCAGTGACATAAGGCAGTTTAATAGGTTTCTCCAGAAGCCAGCAAGAAAGGTTCCCCACTCCTTTTCTAGGGTGTGGAGGCAGGGGGAGAGTCACTGTAGACCAGAGGTTTTCAACCTTTTTGAGTCCACGGCTCCCTTGACCAACTACATTCTTTCTGTGGCACCCCTGTGGGGCTCAGGAGCCCAGTTACGTCACCCTTTGCCTGCAGAGCTGGCAGCCTCTCACCCTTTTTGGAACACCCTCCCTTGCGGAGTGTTCCCTCAACCTCCTCTCCTCTTTCCTTGGGAGTCCTCCGGGCAGCTGTTGCTGTGGCCCCTGGTCTCTGAGCTGCTCTCCCCCAAACCGCCCCAAAGAGAGGTGCCTCCAAGAGGCACCATTAGTCTGCGGAGCTTATAGCCAGGGATGCTGCAATAAACAGCTGTGCAAGCCTTTGCGAGGCAGAGATGCAAGAGGGCGTCAGAGGAGGGAGGGAGAAGACCCTCGGCGCTGGATCTCAGTGTCCGGGCAGAACGATGGGGGTGGAGATGCTCCTTCAGGTATACTGGACCGAGGCCGTTTAGGGCTTGAATGATGGTCAGGGATGTGCCGCAGGCAACACTGGCCTCTGTCCCTCTTTCCTCTCCTTCCCAGGATGGGCTTCCTAGTTTCCTAAGTGGCAAATCTGGTTTCCTTCAGGAATGTTAAAAAAATAAAATAAATCACCTCCAAGCTGTTCTGACCTTAATAACCATGCAAGGTTTCCCAGAGTTTCCTCTGGATTTTAGCAGCTACCTTGGGGTAGCTTATTTAACGTACAATGCTGAATTCTGCCCTAATGAGCAGCACTGGGGCTCCAGCCATCCCACCTTACCTTGAGGAGAAGTAGACAGTTGGTGGTTTCGCCTGAGGGTGCCCTGGGAAGCCACTTAACAGAACAGCTTTCCCCATTCCGCCCTGCGAACACTCTGCAAAAAGCCTTTTAACCTAAGGCACTCTATCAGGTTCATGCAGCGCAATCTACAATGCAATTTTTTTTGGGGGGGGAACCTCACATGACTGCACTGTGTCTCTTCAGAAGGCTTTGCATCTCCATGTCAAAAGGTTTTACCTTCGTTTGGGGCTATTTTCTTAACTGCTTCAGGCAGTCTCTCTGTGTGCCTAAGGCATCACTCGGAAAAGAGGGTGTGCTGTTAATTATGACTGAAATAATTAATGTGATGAAGCAGCGGCCTGAATTCAGATTGGCAAGTCTGTGGGTATTATTTATTAAACTTCTATACAGCCCTTCATCACAGGGCAATTTACAATATAAAACCCCAAAAATACACAAGATAGTAACAAATAAAAACAGTTTAAAAAGGCTATAATTATCCAAAGGGTAGCATATGTCTTGTCACTCCAGTTTTTGCCACATTGACCTAGACCACATTCATTCCTTATATTTAAAGTATGATGATACCATTTTAAACAGTTGCGACTTTCCCCCAAAGGATTCTGGGAGCTGTAGTTTGTTAAGGGTGATGAGAGTTTTTAGGAGGCCTCTCTTTTCCACACAGAGAGACTCTTCGCAGAGTTCTGGAAAGAGGTATTGATTAATAAATCACCTAACATCTGCTGCCTGAGGCAGTCCCCTCACTCCGCTTAATGGTAGGGCCAGCCCTAAGAGCAGGCATAGGCAAACTCGGCCCTCCAGATGTTTGGGGACTAAAACTCCCATGATCCCTAGCTAACAGGACCAGTGGTCAGGGATGGTGGGAGTTGTAGTCCCAAAACATCTGGAGGGCCGAGTTTGCCTATGCCTGCCTAAGAGCATAGGTCTCTGGTGACACAAGGAGCCCATAGGGTTTCATTTGGTATCATAAAGTTTGTGACATTGGCCTGGCTTCTCAGTCCAAGTAACTCAGGGTCATCAGGGTTGAACTGATCTGCTTTTGGCCTGCCCATCCTCACCTTATTGGCTCAATAGCCTGCCTGTCTTTCCAGCTTCCTGCACATTACCCAACTTGACCACTTTGCAAGGCCTGGCCCTGCTTGCCTGCACACTTCCAGCAGTGACACACTGAGCAACGCATTTGCAACCATTGCTTGACTCTCAGAATGTGGCCCTGCAATTTCCCCCTTCAGTGACTATTTTGACTGTGGACACATATAAATGGCAGGCCCAGACCAGGAAGGAAGTAAAGCAAGGGTTCTCAACCACACACAGAAATCTCTTCAGATCAGTCTTCACTTCTCAAGGAACATTAATCTTTGCTAAACCACAGAGCCATTACATTACATGCTTCTAAGAACTAGCTTAGCTTGGCCTTGCTGCCAGAACCATCATTAGGAAGTCTTTCCAACACAACTTGTCGATTCATCAGTTTTACTAGTCATGTGTCCACCTATCTTTGGGCAAATTCCATTTTTGTTCATTTCTTTCCTTTTAATCCCCTTTCTCCTTCTCTCTCTTTCTCCTTCCTTCATTCTTGCTTGTTCCGCTGAAGTCCTGACATATTTAATCTCATGTCAACAGAGAACTATGTGCCAACCTCACATTCAGGGCTCCAAACATTTCACTGTCCCCCGCCTTGGAAAGAGACCACAATGTGACAGGTGAAATGTCAGAAACAATTACCGGCTGAGGGAAACTGCTTAGCTCAAAGGGGGAGCTTTCCAATCTGAGTTTTGTGGTGATGCTTCCAAGCATGCAACCTAGAGACCTGTAATCTAAACAGATGGCATGGACAGTCCCGTGTGGCGGATGGTGTGCAGGAATAAACTGAAGGACCTTCCTCTGAATTCATAGTTCCTAAGGTGCTTTCTTCTAATGCTGTGCCAAATATCCCTGCCCCCTCATCCACTTTCTTGGGGCCCTTCATCCCCTATGAAAGTGGAGAGGCGGTATTCAGAAGCTTTCATGGGGCAGCTGCAAATTTAAAGAGCTTTTCAGTGCTAGTAGTCTTACTTTTAAATATGATCTCACAGAGTGCTTCTTCTTTTTCTATTTTTGAAAAGAAAATTTGCCCCTTGGGACAGAATGCCCATTTGGAACCATGTCAAAGGGGGCAGCCACCAGCCTAGTTTGCACATGACACTAAACCACGGCTTGTTATCTGCGAACCCTGCTCGGAAGCTTAATTGTGATTGTGGCATTATGTATGAGCCCAGCACCTCTCTTTAACCATGGTTTGCTTGACCACACCCCCTCAGGCACTCCAAAAACTACAAAGGCACGGGCAGCTGGGAAATGGAAATGACTGTGGAGAAACAAGCGATGGTTTGATAATCTGTGGGACCATTTGTGGTTAAGTCATGGTTTGTTAAAACACAACATGGCTGGAGAAAACCATAACTAGATGTTATATGTGAACTGGGGCATCTTAGTGAATACTCTGGGGAATAATGCTACATAATGATGTACCATGGGCCACTTAAGGTACAGGCAAGTCGTCTCTCTCTCTCTCTCTCTCTCTCTCTCTCTCTCTCTCTCTCTCTCTCTCTCTGTGTGTGTGTGTGTGTGTGTGTGGACACCACTGGCCTAATTCAACAGGCTCTTCTTTGAGTACACAGTACACAGTACTCGACTAGACAACCAGCCTGACCTGGGGGAAGTTAGCTTCCTGTATTCCTAAATCTAATTTGTCCCTCCTGTTGAGACAAGTGAAATGTGGAGGGAAAGACTATGTAGGTTAGCTGTGCTGGGGCATCTTAATCTAACCATCACAGCGGCCTTTCTTAGCAGCCCACTATTTTCAACCATGATTTGCCCATGCCATACTGTTTAGGTTACTCTCAGGGACAGAGTGGTCTCCTGAACTGTCTGCCATCCTCATTGGTCGATGAACAGGCACCCGAGTGAAGCCTTTATAGCTGGCGCTTTAGCTCTCTCCTTCTGCCATGTTAAATGCTCTCATTCAGCAGATTTCATGGCCTCTTTTCGCTAAACCATTTCAAGCAAATTATCTGTTCACTTCCTGCTAAACAGCGTAATTTGCTTCCCCCACTCGTGGCAGATGGCAGGGTGAAAAACACGGTTTCCTGAACACAAGAGAGCACTCTGGTGCACACGCTCTCTCTCTCTCTCTCTCCACAAATGGAGAAAAAGGTGCTTTCAGATGCTTGCTCCTTCTTTGCAGCAGAGACAAATCGCTGGGGATTCCGACCAAGACCACCATCCTCTCAAACCCTTTTGCAAGTGTCTTTAATGCAGGATTGTGAAGCCAAGGGAGGAACTGGTGAGAAGGAAGAGAAGAGACCACGAGCCCTGATGGGTCTGGCCCCAGGCAGTAGAGATGGAGGTGGTGTGTGGAGGTTTCATGGAGGTGAAAGGAAAGGTAGTGGGATGCGGCTCCTGGAGCCAAGAAATAAAAGAGTTAGCTTGGGATCAGGAGCATAGCTGCCAAGTCTCCCATATTCCCCGGGAAACCCCCGTTTTTCCAGCTGTTCCCAGCCGAAAAACGGATTTTTTTTGTTTTTCCCCAGTTTATTCTGGCATGACGGCCATTTTGGAACTGGGCGGAGCATGCTCAGAAGTGACTTTTGATGCTGCTTTGCCCAGTTCCAAAATGGCTGCAGCGCGACTTCTGGTGCGGCGGCCATTTTGGAACAGGGCAGAGCGGCATCAAAAGTAGCTTCTGAGCATGCTCCGCCCAGTTCCAAAATGGCAGCAGCGCTACTTCCGGTCTGCTACTTCTGGTCCAGTCCCTTATTTCTCAGGCCGGAACTTGGCAGCTATGATCAGGAGGCCCAGGAATGGGGGTGACTACAGCCCCACCTATACTCTGTCCCTGAAGGTAACCTAAACAATATAGCATGGGAAAATCTGTAAGGGGAGTAGTTGGTGTGAGTGTGTCAATTTGACTGCTTCTGCTCCCATCAGCCCCACCCAGCATGACCAATGTCAGGGATGATGGGAGTTGTGGTCCAACAAACTCTGGAGGGGCACAAGTTCCCCACATCAGCTCTGGGTTGATATTAACCACTTGGGGCAAAAACTGTAACTGCAAAAGAATGTAACCTCTTGTTTATTCGCCACCATCTTATAAAGTGTGGTATTATTCTGTTCGATCTGGTTCAGGCTATGAAACCTTGTGGTACTGAGCACCTTCCATCAAGCCCCAGCGTGGAAAAGATACACACCAGTTTTCTTGCCACTTAAGGTTGGGTGCTTGGCCATGATTGCTCCTCGAATCACAGAAGCTAGTTATTTAACAAATTTGCTGTTGGCATCCATCTGTCTGTGTCGGGAGACAAATAATCTGACACCATGACCATCCTGAGAATCTCAGGGCTAATTCACATACTGTATTCACACCAACTGCTATCTCTGCACTCTAGGTAATATCTAGGCAATAAAATGAGAAGAAAATGGGGTGGTAGAAACCTGTAGGTGGGCATTTCTGAAAGCATTCCCACATTTTGTTTAAAAGTTTTTTTTCCCCGCAAGCAGAAAATTAACATCCAGCTTTTTGTTTGCAGCGGGGGGGGGGGGCATGTAGCCCCCCTGAAGACCACTCCCCAAGGTTGGAACTGCAATGATGCGAAACACAGCAGCCCTGAAGCCTCTTTGCATCAATAGGCTAAAGTGGATCAGCTGATATTCCCTCGGCCCTCTAGAAGGCTTTGGGATTCTTTGATCTTCTGAGGAACGATGCCACCTAGCCAAGCTAGCTACAGATTCCCTTTCTCTGCCTTTGCCTCTCTCCAGGGCTCCTTGAAAGATTATATGAGGCTGCAATATCCCTGCTGTCTTGGAACAGCATTGCTTGGCAGCCTGAATCAGTAAACCAGGGTCTGTTACCTGAAGACCTCCTATCAGGAAGGCAAGCAGTAAATGTGCATTTGGCTGCAGAGTCACTGAAATGCTATGTGGCACCGGCCCATTGCTGTCTTAGGTGCCTTGGGCTTCCTGAAGCATGAAAAGTGCTAAAATGTATTCCCAGCCCAGCATCGCCATCCTTCACTGCTTTAGTTAACTCTAATGGCCTGGCTCATCTTGCTTCGAATTTGGAACAAGCAATATTGCCTACCCCAATAGGCTGGGCACAAGACATTGGGGATTTGGTTATAGCTGTGTGCATAGCCTGCAGCAACAATGAGATCAATAAATTGAATCTACAGCACCTTGCCATAAAAAGCAATCAGCAAACTCGACTTTATCAATAAAAAGCGGAGACCCAGATTTATAAAAATGTAACATTCTTGGCTGGGGAGATTCAAATGTAGCTTTTTCACTGATCAAAAAGATAGCTTTTCTACACTGCAAAAACTCTACAGCCCAAGGCACTTCAGCGTACTCCTACACAAATTGTTGTCCTAAGCTAAGACATTGCCACAGAATCAGTCAAATTGACAATTCACACCAACTACTCCCCTTACAGATTTTCCCATGCTATATTGTTTAGGTTACCTTCAGGGACAGAGCATAGGTTACACGAACATATCTGGGAAAGGGGCCCACTTGTATTGAATAAGCTCATCTAATAGCATCTTCAGTTTTCTGTGTGTCGGTCCAAAATGGCCCCATGAACAAAAGAGAGGTATCAGCATGTTTGAGGGATGCCAGTGTTGCAGTGGTGTGGGATGGGAGGGAAAAAGCACACACACATATGAAAACAGATCACATTGAATGGAGTGGATGAACACATGAGCAGAATTGCTCCATGCTGCAACACTTCATTGCAGATCCCACTTGTTCAGCCAATGATGGCCTTAAGGTAGGATTTTCTGTCCTGGCAGGATGGTCTGAACATGAACCTGCCAGAAATAGAGGGCTATATGCAGTCCTAGTCCTGTTCATAGTAGACCCATTGAAATAACTGGACCAAAATTTGTCACACCCATTAATGAGCCTACTCTGGGTTGGATACAATCCATAGTCACAAGTGAGGAAGAGGAGGAATTATTGCTGAACTCTCTGGAAAGATGGAGTTGTGCAATTAACCCAGGCCTGGTTGCTCATGCCATGTTCATCCATTTATTTATTTGAAACATTTATGCCTTATGTTTCCTCGTAAATATCTCAAGGTGGCCAACCACAAAATTGCACCATTTAACAATGCATAATATCTATTCTGAAAACACACAAAACCAATAAAAAGAAGAACAGGAAACCAACACCAGGAGATTCAAACCAATACACCAAGAGAGTCATCAACAAACTAAAAGCCTTCTTAAAAAGGAATGTGTTTACCAACTTATGGCAGGAGGTTAAAGAGGAGGCAAGATGCCTTTCACCAGGAGGAAGTTCCAGAGCTGAGCCACAACCACAGAAAAGGCCTTCTCCCTGGTTCCAAACAAACATATTTTAGGAGGTGATAAATTCCAGATAAAGTATCTGAATAGGCCCACTTGCCACCCAAGGCTTTTTACCCTCCCATGAATCCCTGTTGAAAAAGGCAGAGAGAGGCTATTCAGCAGTGCATGGTTCCAAGCATTCCTTGCATGCACATCCTCCACTTGGAGAAAAGGGTCAGGCAGTCATCAGATCCTGCTTGGGGTTATAAGGATTCCATTGGGTTTTGGAGATGGATGGAGCAACATCCATGTCTCTGGGACCTCTCCAAGGTCCTGAATCTCCAGATTCTGAACAGCTGCCTAGTAGCTTACCTACTTGTTATCAAACACCTGCTGCCTGCTCCTTGCCAACACATCCCTTCTACTGATGGCTCTCTGTCTGAGATCAGATCTTCCCAGACCTTTCCCACCACTCTCTAGGATTCCACCCTCCCCACCCCCATAGCCTGGGCAGATGGGGACTCTTAGC
Organism: Zootoca vivipara; assembly: GCF_963506605.1. NCBI lineage: Eukaryota > Metazoa > Chordata > Lepidosauria > Squamata > Lacertidae > Zootoca > Zootoca vivipara. The sequence goes on along the minus strand of NC_083285.1, from coordinate 51,443,845 downwards.
TCAGTGGTAGAGCATATGCTTTGCACACAGAGGTTTCTTGGTTCAATCCCTGGTATCCCCAATAAAAAAGGATGATGTAGGTGCTGGGGAGAAATCTCTATTTGACACCCCAGAATGCCACTGCTAGGCAATTCAAATAAATCTGACTTGGCATAAGTCAGGCTATGCAAGAGCTAAACATTTTGTAACTATCCTGAAAGGGTCTTGGAAAGAGCTAGAGAGAAAGGAGCAGATTCAGTTTAAGCATTCTAAGCAACCCAGCTTCTTTCAGGGGCAGTAAATGCAAAATAAAACCAAATAGAGAGAGTGAGCCCAAAGCCATTTTGTTCAATAATGTGCCATGGCTTATTAGGAAGGTGTTACAAGCTGCTTTCCACCACACTTGTTCTGGAAGAGATAAGCTGACTAGTGGGAAATCAATCACTATGAATTTTGATAGCAGTGCCTCCTGAAGTAATTACTTCAAACATCAATAATTCTGTTCACCTGCTAGTGGAATTTTCAGTCACGCTGAAGGTTAAATGAATGCCACGGGGCTCTTGTGTATTTATTTGTGGGGAAATTATATATATTTATTTCCCCATGTTTTGTTTTCTCTTCCTTTTTCTGCTTTCTTTTTTTCTTTTTTTAAAAAAATCCACTTAAAAATGCCAATAGAATTCAACTGTCGCAATGTCTAGGTCCCTCTCTCTTCTTTCTCAAGTTGTCAGCCAGGCTTTGCACAGATTAGTGGAAATGGCCTCCACCAGAACAGGAAAGCAGGAAAGAATTTTTTTTTTACCTTGCACACATAATTATTTCAATTATTCTTCCTGTCAAAAACATAAAGTACCTTAGAAGCCCAAGTCATTGGAATGGGTCAATCAAGGAGGGAGGGGAGGGGGGAGCATTGAAAGAGGCAAATAGCTAGGGGAAGGCAATAATGGAATAAGGTTAGCATTCAACAACCCTTCCTTACAAAATAGGGATTGAGGTGGCCAGTCTTGAAGGGTTGTTAAGGGTTAATATTGTTATTATTATTATTGTCCAAGGAGCTCAAGGTAGCTTTACATGGTTCCCCCCCCACTCATTTAATCCTCACAACAACCTTGTGAGGTAGGTTAGGCTGAGAAGCAGTAACTGACAAGAAGGAGCGTCTCCACCCCCATCGTTCTGCCCAGACACTGAGGTCCAGTACCAAGGGCCTTCTCGTTGCGAGAAGCCAAGTTGCAGGGAATCAGGCAGAGGGCCTTCTCGGTAGTGGCACCTGTCCTGTGGAACACCCTCCCATCAGATGTCAAAGAGAAAAACAGCTACCAGATTTTTAGAAGACATCTGAAGGCAGCCCTGTTTAGAGAGGCTTTTAATTTTTAATCGGTTTCCAACAGAAGAATAAGATAATCGATTAAAGATGTCTGCCTGGTCCCCTGTAACTTGGCTGGATCACCCAGCAAGCGTCATGGCCCAGTGGGGAGTTGAAACTTGGTATATCAGGTACTAGTCCAAGACTCTATAACTGCTATACCACACTGGCTCTGTAATATTACCATTAATACTGTAAATAATTGTGCCAGCCTGAAAAAGCAGCTACATCCAACAGCAGTGCCAGATGGATAGTGCCAGTTTGAATAAAACAGCCACAGGAATTTGATTCTTAAATCTTCCCTTCAGTTGCTGTTGTTGTTTATTACATTTGTCAGTTGCTTTATAGAAGGGGGAAAGTCTCAAAGATAAACACAATTTAAAACTGGGAAAATGTAAAACAATAAGCAATGCAAAATACATAGAATGCTTGCCCAATAACAGATTAATAAGGACAAGCTGTACACACTCTGTTAAGAGATGGGTACTACTGTAGGAGGGAACTTATTTACCAGCTACCTGAGGGGACAAAATGGTCTTTGCCTGGTGCCTAAAGACTAACAAGGATGGTGGCAGACATGTCTGTCTGGGGGGAGCATTCCACACATGAGGGACCACCACTGAAAAGGCCTCTTCTCGATGCTGTTAGACTAAATCATATTGACCTCAGTTTGCATGGCCAGTGGCCGGGGATGCCATCATAATTTCCTTAGCCTTTAAGGTACCACAAACCTCTCTGCTGTTTTTAGCTACAAGAAACTAGCACCCCCTAAATTTCTATTAGGGATGATGGGAATTGTTGAACAGCAACATCTAAAGGGCACCAGGTTGGGGGGAACTGTTCTAGCCATACATAAATTATCTAGTCAAGAACTAGATTTCTCCAAGGAACACTGTGTGAACAGAGACAGGCCGAGGGATAGAAGGCCGAGTCTTCACCAATGACCTCCCAAACTGGTCTTCTGCTAAGAGCTGTTGCCACCAACACCATTCTTTTCAGACCCCTCTTTTTGTGATTTTCGAGGGTGGTTGTGATGTTAGGGTATACAGTGGTACCTCGGGTTAAGAACTTAATTCGTTCTGGAGGTCCGTTCTTAACCTGAAACTGTTCTTAACCTGAGGTACCACTTTAGCTAATGGGGCCTCCCGCTGCCGCCACACAATTTCTGTTCTCATCCTGAACTAAAGTTCTTAACCCGAGGTACTATTTCTGGGTTAGCGGGGTCTGTAACCTGAAGCATCTGTAACCCGAGGTACCACTGTACTACCTTGAGAAAACAGATTTGGCTTGGGGACCCCCCAGTTCCCAGTCTCCAGTGTAGCTCACACACATACAGACAAATCGGCAATGTAGCTACACAGTCATTTGCAGCCGGTGGGATGCAGTTCCTCCCCTCCTTTCTCTCGCGGATCCATTAGGGATAAGAGGAGCCATTTGTGTGCCACATGGGGGCAACTGTGAATTTTAAGGACCATAATCCCGTGGAGACCCACTGAGAATATGAGTGCCTCATCTAGTTATGAAAATCGTGGGATGAAAAAACAACACCGTAAGCTTGTTATCCAAAAACCAGTGTGATTTTAAAAATAAAAAAAAGCATGCAGTGCCTGATCTGAGTACAGAATCTGCACTCTTCCAAGGTTTACTCTTGCTCCCTGTTGTCTCTGCTTGCCATTCTCCCAGACCATCCCCCTGCTGCAGGCTTCTAAGTGCTACCCAGATCTCCTGCAGCTCCTTCCTCCTCCTTCCCCCATCATTCTTCTGATCTCCCACTGCTGCCTCCTCCTACCACCAGACGGTTTATAGGCCTGGAAGCTTTGGCTTTCGCTGCTGGAGTGACAGCGTATTTATTACTGTGTTATTATTGTGCCGCCGCTCTCAGCCACGGCAAATTCCACTCTGCCTCTCTCTGCTATCAGGAAACCTGAAATTCCGGCAGACCCGGCAAAAGACTTGATGGATCTGTTTATTAGCTCCCCAACCTCTTCAAGATGGATGGAAGCTTAACTTCACGGGCTGGGCTGGCTGTGATCAAAAAACAAAAGGCAGGCTACTCCATGGAAACGTCTCCCCTCATGCTCTAAATCCAATACGTAGTTTATAGACTGTGTTCTGGGAAGTGCTGGGATGCCTGCCTCAGGTGCTTCTGAGGAGTTCCTTGGTGGAAGGGTTGGTAACAGGCATGAACTACTAAAAAGACAGGAGGTCCACGATTATTGCTGTTCCCTGGAAGGTGCAGTTGAAGGGGAGCAGAGCTGCGCTTCAAGACACCCTCAGCTTGTATGAAGCACAGAGAACCCCCTGCCTCCACACCCTAGAAAAGGGACCTCTCCAGCTGGTCCACTGGAGCAACACAGGAGTCTTATACTATCTGAGACTACTGGTCCATCTAGCTCAGTAGTGTCTACACCAGGCATCCCCAAACTTCGGCCCTCCAGATGTTTTGGACTACAATTTCCATCTTCCCCGACCACTGGTCCTGTTAGCTAGGGATCATGGGAGTTGTAGGCCCAAACATCTGGAGGGCCGCAGTTTGGGGATGCCTGGTCTACACTGATTGGCAGCAGCTCTCCAAAGTTTCAACCAGAGGTTTCTCCCAGTCCTATCTTGAGATTCCGGGAATTAAACCTGGGCTCTTCTGTTTGCACAACCCTAGCATACAGCATAGGTGGGAGACTTCAAGCCTAGGAGCAGAATGTGCTCTCCAGTCCTCTCTCTTATCTGGCCCTCAGGACTCTCTCAATGGTGCATCCCTCTGCTTTGCAACCCTCCGCATGAGTGTTTTTGCCTGGCTGGACTGCATCCCTGAGCTCTGAAAACAATCATTGCTTTCCTGGACGGGGGACAGAGAAGGGTGTGTGAGTGTGTGTAGAAACTATGCTATTGTACAAAGGTGAAACTCATACTCCTTGCCTGACCCACATTTGCCTCTGGCTTTGGTCACCTCTGGTATGCAGCCCCCTGAACAGATTTCCCACAAGGAATGTGGCCCTTGAGCTGAAAAGTGTTATCCATCCCTGCTCTACAAAGTTCACCACAGAAAGCTTTTTCTTTTCCTGTAAAGCTCTGGCTTGATCCTGTTCTGCTTCTGAGACTAAGGTATTACCTCACTGTAGTTGTTCTGTTTATTGATTATCATACACATATGTAACCCCCTGCTGCCAGAAGCAGGAAATAGAAATCTTAATATACAGTTCCACCACATTTTAAAGTTACAATCCTGAAAGTAATATAATTAGATGAAACAATTCAAATCTAACTCAGAGTTCAATCCTTCTGGATGAAGCGTTTTAAATATAAAAATAAATTGTGATTCATTATATTATATTATATTATATTATATTATATTATATTATATTATATTATATTATATTATATTATATTATATTATTACTTTCAGGATCTTGAGGTTGCATGTAACTTTAAAATTTCAATAGCCTTGATTAATTAGGGTGTTACCTGTGGTGGAACTGTATACAGTATTAAGCTTTCTATTTCCTGCTTCTGGCAGCACGGGTTACATATGTGTATGACCCCTGTTCCGCAGATTGTATACAAACACTAAGGTATGTTTTATTTTTGTATTTTCCTGTATTTTTTCAATGTTAAGATATTATGGACTGTATAGACTCATGTTCATGCTGGCCATTGGCCTTAATATAATGTATGACATAATTAATGATACATATTTATTTGATTTATGTTTTGTAGTTAAAAAACTGAAGAAGACCAAACCGAAACAGTACAATTACCTTGGATCACTGTCTCGCCTGTTGTTATATTTTGCAAAGATAAAAACAGATATATTTCGCCCGTGGAATTGGTCGACGTGTTGCCTCTTTTTTTGGTAATTCCTGGAAATAGCCAAGATGAGGGATTAAAGGGCTTCATGGAAGGTGGCAAATGAGTGGTGCCCTCTCCCTTAACAGACTTATCCAGGGTTGAGAGCAGAGTTTGCAGTGATGTGAGCTAGAGGAAAAGCTGGAAGCTGGAGAGAGGGAAGGAGTCAGAGCGATGGTTAATGTCTGTTTGAATGCAAGGCTGCAGCTGTGGGAGAAACAAGTCCCCTTTGGGGTGTTAATGCTATGAACCTCTCCATTGAAGACTCAGGTTGTATATATCTGTAAATAAAGCATATATCATAAGGACACCACAGTCTGTACTGTGCCTCATTCCGAAAGGAAACAGGCACTCTGAGCAATGCCTGGAACCCCTGGAATCTTGCACTGTTCAGAGACTGGGGTGCTGTGCAACACTTATCTATATATATATAAATGTAAAAATCGTGAAACTGCGTTCAACACTTTTCTCCGTAACCGCTTGACTGATCGTCCTGAAATTTTGACACAACGATTCAGGCCACTCCCAGAGCGTTGTTGGGGGCAAAAATCCCTCAAATCACACACCTGCGCGGGTACAGACCTGCTTTTCCACCAACTCAAACAGCGCCCTCAAGTGGAATTCCTCCCACAGTACACCCCCTCCCTTCCTGTGAAATCTAAGCCACACCCACAAACCAAATGACATCATAATCAACCAAGCAGCTGAAACCACCAAGGTGGCCATTATCAGACCACTAGGCCTTTGTTTTATGTAGGCCCCTGACAGGCCCGGGGAGGGGGGAAACCCACAGCAACACACTTGGAGGCATGGCAAGGGGTTTTTACTTTACCATTTAGCACCACTACCCCCCCCAAAACAGAATAGATAATGGATCGGGACACGTGGGGGCAGTCACAGGGATCAGCCACAACCACACGCCACACCCACAAACCCCGCCTCCGCCACGAGATCCTGTAAAACATGAGGCCATTCAACCACCAAAACAACCATTCCACCCCCAAAGCCAAAGCCCAAAGCCTCTCCCGGCGGCTGCATTAATAAACGCCTAGCAGCATTAGGCAGTCGTTCATCATTTCTCCTAACACGCACTTGGGGGCACAGCAAGGGGTTTTCGCTTTATAATTTAGTGGGCGTTGTGTCACATGCGAGGCTCCGGCAGCCGTTTTAAGTAAGGGCAGTCGTGCCCCTTTTAACCTAGGCTTTACCATGTTTCTCCAAAAATAAGACACCGTCTTATATTTATTATTCCTAAAAAAAACCCCACATTGGCTTATTTTCAGGGGATGTCTTATTTTTTATTACGCGTCCAGCCTTGCCTCTTCCTTGGGGCCCTCCAGAACTGCGCCTATAACTATGTCTTATTTTGGGGGTATGGCTTATATTGCACAAATGCTTAGAAATCCTGCTATGGCTTATTTTATGGGTATGTCTTATTTTAGGAGAAACAACGGATTGTAAGCCTCTGTGTCTTTTTTTATTATTATTAAAAAAACAACCATTCACTTTCTCTCCCCAGTTTAAGTCCTCAGATATTTGCAGTGGCCACCCCCCACCCCATTTACAATCCCCTACCTTCCCCTTGCCCGGTCCAGGTAGATAATGTGGCCCTTTTAAACCCTTTTGTTACTTTTCTCATTTTACTGATTGTGAATATGCTGACCGAGGCCCCCTTTAGATTCGGAGGCCCGTGCCAAATGGCCCATATGACCCCCCTCCTTCTGTCTGGGCCTGGGCCTGTCTGTTGCTACGGGGCTATGGGGCTTCGCTATTTGACCCCCCCGGGTTGGGATTCTTTAAGTAGTTCTCTGGGTCCCAGGGCACATCATCACCCCCGATCCTTAATCTAAATATATAGAAATGTTCATGATGCGTGCGCAGGGGCCAATGTATGGAGATACAGGGGGGAGGGGACAACAGAGGGCTCAGACAAAAGTAAATACTGGGAAATGGAACCCAGAAACCGACAGCTCCTTCTCCAAGGATGGGGGCCAATGTAGGAAGATACCAGGGGTAGGGGCCAACACTCCCCAGGAACAACAGAGGGTTCAGACAAAAGTGCATGCTGGGAAATAGAACCCAGAACCTAACAGTTCCTTTTCGAGGGTGGGGGCCAAGGTATGGAGATACAGGGGGGAGGGGCCAACACTCCTCAGGGACAACAGAGGGAAGGGTATCCTACGGAAACACAGGGATGAGCCGGGGTGGAGGGAGGAGGGGCAGGATACGTCATGGATCGTGACAGGGTGGGTGGGGGATCACAGGAAAGAACCACAGCAACGCGTGGCCGGGTCAGCTAGTATACAGTATAAAAACTAAGCGAGTCCTATCTTTCAGGTTGGGCTACAGGTGAGGGCCTGAGAGGGTTGAAGATAGTCTATCTGGGATAAGCAAGACCACTTACAAGATATTTAATACACTCAGACTTGAATTGTGCACATGAGGAGTGTTAAAGGCCCCATCAATTATACTTATGTAAGTGATTCAACCCCTGTTCTCTCACCAGGACTGCCTTCTAGAAATCTTTGTACACAGCAAGTGGGCTGCATCCATGCTGCTACCTGTGAGGATCTTCCTTGCTGAACAGATGGTCGGTTCTGTCAGTTGAGGGCAGCAGATGCTTGCAGTCAGTCTTCCTTACATCATATATGTCCACCAGGTAGGCCAAGTCAAGGAAGGCTGAGCTTCCCTTGCTGTAGCCTGTGGAGGGGCTAGGGGGAAATGAATTTCCCTGGGCCCCAGAATAAGCAAGGGAACTTTTCTTCCATATTTCTCGGGAGGGCTGCTAGTTTCTGAGCCTCAGAGCTCATGTGACTTTGGTAAAGGATACCGAAAACTTGAGAGGTGAGACATGCAGAGAATTATCTTACTTCTCCAACTTCCTGCTTAAAGCTTCCATATCCTCGCTGGATTGGGTTGACTTTGTAGAGCTTGCATGAGTGTATTGAATGTGCACCTAGTAATAGCTGTTGCCTTACTGTTGTAGCTGTTTGGTGGGACCAGGACTATTTTATTTGTGAGCTCGATTTTACAAGTGTGGAACAGTTGATTAAATCCTGAAATGCCAAAACCTGCTGGAAGCCACAGGATGCATCTGACAATGACAACAACAGAGATTTAAATTCGGTCCATTATCTTTATCATGCATTGATCCATCATGGATTTCAGCATGCTAAGAGTGTGCCTAGTTGTGTTGGAGAAGCAGGTGCAGTTGACAAGACTATAGGTTCCTTCTCTATTATTGAATCCCTGCTTAACTCAAGACAAAAACTTTTTCTCTTTTTAGTAGAGTGTTTGGAATAATGTCTGTATGTGGAGGATTCCCACACAGACCCTGATGTTGCAGAGATCTGAATCACATGGGCAGGGCTAGCTCAACACATTTTGCTGCCTGAGGCAAAGGACAAGATAGAACCTTCTATTTCCACAAATATAATTCAACTAGACTGGTGTGGAACCTTACTTAGCCACTAGCCATGGAACAACATTGCTGAAATCCACCATACCAGAGGGTAAAGGTAAAGGGACCCCTAGCCATTAGGTCCAGAGTCGTGACCGACTCTGGGGTTGTGGCGCTCATCTCGCGTTATTGGCCGAGGGAGCCAGCATACAGCTTCCAGGTCATGTGGCCAGCATGACAAATCCGTTTCTGGCGAACCAGAGCAGCACATGGAAACGCCGTTTACCTTCCCGCTGTAGCGGTACCTATTTATCTACTTGCACTTTGACGTGCTTTCGAACTGCTAGGTTGGCAGGAGCTGGGACCGAGTGATGGGAGCTCACCCCGTCACGGGGATTCGAACTGCCGACCTTCTGATCGGCAAGCCCTAGGCTCAGTGGTTTAACCCACAGCGCCACCCATGTCCCTATACCAGAGGGTAGGCAACTACTTTCAGGGGTGCATGGCAGGCTTGTTTAGGGGACTTGGGACTGGTGACAGGTTGTCACCCTCCCATGCAGCATTTGTCACCTGAGGCAGTAGCCTCACTCTGCCTAATGACAGGGCAGGCCATCTACTCAGGGAGACTTCACAAGTAAATAAAAGGCTGTTGATCCCTATTCCTTTGGCCCTCCACATGCTGCTGCACTCCAACTCCCATTTGGCCAGAGATGATGGGAGGTGTGGTTCCAACAACATGTGGTAGGCTTCAGGTTTCCCAAAGCTGTCTTAGCCAGTCATTATTTGCATGAATGGGCAACACCAATGCTAAGGGGGAGGGGCTCTTACTTTATACTTGCCCCCATTGATGCGCAGCACTGCTTCTGGCTTCCCATATGCTTAGGACAAACATCTGCAGCAGAAAGCTTTCTGCAATCTTATTGTTTGCTAGCAGGATGTAGAATCTTGCGCTATCTGGAACCACATAGAACCATTGTGATCTAGAACTTAGCACAGTCAGGGTTCTAAATTTCACAGGGAGCCTGCATGGGGGCAGCAGGCTCCCCACTTTCAATGTTTGCCCAAAATATGTTGGAAGCAGCAAGAAGCCTCACAACAAGGGCAGAGCTAAAGGTGCAACAAACCCACAGCCTTTCTGTACTCAAGTTGCTCTTTGACAAAAGAAATTCCTGACTAGGGCATAAGGACAGAGCAAATTCGTCCTCAGAGAAAGAGTGGCAGGGAGGGAAAATGTCTTAACTGTGACAAAGTCAGAGCTGATTTTCACCATGAAATATCCCCCGGGAATTGAAATTTAGCAGCTCACACACATTGTAATATTAATGTGCACATATTGCTTCAAGCTGACATAGTGTCTGTTAAATGAGTGCTTTCTCTTAATGGTCTGTTTTCTTTGAGGGAGGGAGGAAAGTTAACTCTTCACACAAAACTCTTGTTTTGTTTCGCTCTCCCCCTATTAAAGCATCATTCCGGAATCCCTAGCATGTATACAGGGTGGTACAGCTCAGTGGCAGGAAATTGCAGGCCAAACCTTTCTTGCTGTTATATCTGTGGGTGTTTCTGTCTCCCCAACATATATCCACGAATGCAGATATGCAGTATTCATAGAAGCACAGAACTGTAGAGTTGGAAGAGACTTGAAGGGTCACCTAGTCCAGCTCCCTGCAGTGCAGGAATCACAGCTAAGTTTGGATGGCTTGGGTTTTTCTAAACCTTTTGCATATCAGTTCACATCTGGCATCATTCTCCATTCACAGGGCTAAGCAGTTTGATATAGCTTATGTTTGTTTCCCCAGGCGGCTTTATTTTTCTTGTGGTGCTAGGCTGTTGTGCAAAAGAGAAGATGATTACTTATCCTTTCCTTTTCTGTGCAATTCACTGTGCAACATGGTGCTCAAGAAGAGCGCCCTTCTTTCCCCACCAGAATGCATAGAAAGTGCTCTCTCTCTCTCTCTCTCTCTCTCTCTCTCTCTCTCTCTCTCTCTCTCTCTCTCTCTCACACACACACACACACACACACACACACACTTACCCATAGCTGCAAATGCATTTATTACATCATTATCCTCCACCTTTAATACAGACTTGGGCAGTTTTGTTAATATTATCATATGATTATCCTCTGATGCCTCCATTGCTTGTTTTGTGGAATAATGAGTCGATTTTGTCACATTAAAAACTCGAAACACAGAACTAGGCAAAATGAGATAGAAAATACTGAACAAATCAAACACGTTTGCCCTTTAATAGCATTTCATATGCGGGCAGGGTGGGGGCTGTTTACTGAGTTTTGCATCGGGGTCAGGAGTTAACCAGCTGTTGTATTTTGGGGTGGGGACAAATGGTCCCTCTGGTTAGACTGGCTGGCGATTGGGAGGGAGGGAGGGAGCAGGTGTCTCGCAATCCCTTTTCCATTTTGTGCCATGTCTTTTAGATTGGCGAACCTTAGGGTGGGGGCTTAGTGATATTTATAGGTTTCTCTGGAGGAGCTCCCCCCCCTGGATGAAGAATGGGGTAACGTTGTTTAAAATTAATGTATTGCTAATTATCAGTTACTTGCAATGGCTAATAATAAGCAACCCCTTTGTAGAAGATGGTGATAGTGATGGTGATGGTGTTGTTGTTTTTATTTAGCAAAAGTGGTTGATGTAAACTCTTTTTTTTCTAGGGAAAAGGAACCCACAGTGTAACGCCTGTCCTACCATTAGTCGGGGTCTGGAGACCTCAGGCGGCAGATGTTGTGGGGCACAGAATGGACAGAGCTGTCTGAGCAACACAACTGCCCTGGATTCCTAAAGCTAGTCTACTACCCTCAGGTGCTGTGGAGTGTGCCACCCCATGGCCAGTGCTACAGCTGCCAGACATTGTACCTAGAATGGGAAGTAGGGCACTATCTTGCCTCAGGCGGCAAAATGTCTTAGGCCAGCCCTCCCACTGTGTCCCCCCCCCCCCCGCAAATCTGGCAGAAAGCAAGGTGGAGAGAGAAAAGAGAGTGAGGTTATTTTTCAAGAGGCGGTTGCTAAACAGGCAGCATTGCATCAGCAATCTACATTTCCTGGCCCCCAAATCATTTTTGCTCATGAGCCACATTTGTCGACTGCTGTGTTCTCTTGCTGCCTCAAGAAAAGAAGAGGAGAGGGAGAGGGAGAGAGGGAGAAGGAAGGGCACCGATGCACTTCTTGTAGTCATGGCAACAGTATCAGGACCTGCTAGTTGCCCAAAGGAATGCAAGGCCCGCTGGGCTTCCGCACCACAGCCAATATGTATGCAACTTCTTTTCTTCCACATAGGTCTAACTGGCAAGGGGCACATTCTGTGAAATAAAGAAGGGTGTCTCTGGGTGACAGGGGAGCATTTGGAAAGCAATTCCTCCTTCCATATCCACGCATATGCATGTCTGTGGTGAACAGATGTTTTCATATGAATACGTTTAATTATACGAGTGTTTTCCTCTGGCTTTCTTACTGTTCAGGACTCCCTGAGTGTTACACAGTTATCCCCCCCCCCTACTCCTGTAAAATGTGAGAGATAAAATTGCTGAAGCTCGGGGGGCATGGGGGCGGCACTGCATGGGCAACTGCATTCTTAATACTGTAGAACCAAGCCAAGAGTGATGTGAGAGGACAGGCTGAGGGAAGTGGGGCTGGACAGAAGCATCAGACAGAACTTGCCATTCCCGAAACAGGTCAAACCTTTCGACCTTTAGCTTGGGTCGAAAAACTCACGGCTTGCAAGGTGGGTTAGCTGAGCTGCAAATCTTTGAGCAGCATCCCTAGTCTTTAGCAGGGAGGCTATCGGTGAATTTTGCAATGTAGTTTTCTAACAACAACAACAAAAAGGGGTGTACAGTCATACCTCAGTTTAAGTACGCCTCGGTTTGAGTATTTTCAGTTTAAGTACTCTGCGGACCTGTCTGGAACGGATTAATCCACTTTCCATTACTTTCAGTGGGAAAGTTCGCTTCAGGTTAAGTACGCTTCAGGTTAAGTACGGACTTCTGGAACCAATTACACCCATGCTTCGGGTTAAGTACGATTCAGGTTGAGTACTCCGTGGACCCGTCTGGAACAGATTAATCCACTTTCCATTACTTTCAATGGGAAAGTTCGCTTCAGGTTAAGTACGCTTCAGGTTAAGTACTCCACGGACCGTCTGGAACGGATTAATCCACTTTCCATTACTTTCAATGGGAAAGTTTACTTCAGGTTAAGTACGCTTCTGTTTAAGTACAGACTTCCAGAACCAATTGTGTTTGTAAACTGAGGTACCACTGTAAAGGTGTGTAAAAAGTGTGCAGTGAAAAAATAACATACAAAATGCATTATATTAGGGGAAATGGCTTGCAAAAAATTATTTAAGGGGAAATTGTATACAAAGATATGTATGTGAAGGACTGAGAAATATATTAGGAGAAATGTGTATTAAAATTATGTTGATTTTCCACGAGGACTGCACACACACACACACACACACACACACACAGAACTTATGAGGAAATGTGGTGAACTGAAATAGGAAAAACAAGAAACTTTGACAAATTTGTCCGTCTCTATCCGTGACAGGAAACCCCATGTGAGATTGTTAACTTACACAGCAGCTTTCTAAAGACCACATCTTTGTCTTCTAAACTATTTGAAGGCAGATCTTATTTTTAACTATGCAGATGGCTAATGTGATGGGGGCTCCTCCCCGGTACTTAGATGTTCTCCTAAGAAACAGAACACACTGCCTGAAGACAAAGGATAGTGTGTAGGATGGCTGCTGTTGGCCAGTTGATCTTTTGGAAACAGTAGTATGTCCCTTTGAGAGAAGCTTTCTTGACCTCACGCTGTTAGACCACAGACAGGCCTGGGTTCCTCTCCCCTCCCTGCTCCTCTTTTCCCATAAAGCTTGGGGACTGACACTGAGGCTATTAATCAGCACCAGCTCCCCAGAGGACCTCCTGCAGTAGAATGCCACTGATGATGAGCAGATGGGATTTTTTGGCAAGATGTGAACTGACGTGAAAATGAAAATAGCCAGAGAGGAGGAAAGAAGGAGAGGAGCTGAATTCATGAAGCTCGGGATTTAGTGTGGAGGAAGGGACCCTCTTTTCTCCTTCATGCCAGCTGGGCTACCGGCCTAAATTGTAATTGAAAACAATTGTGCTAACTCCATTTTTACCCTTTTACAAATGGAGCAAAGCAAATTCACTGGCTGTCCTCTGAGGAATAGGACAAGGAAGAGAGAGAAGAGCTTAATATCAGGTTCGTACAAAGGGAATCTGTATCCACTCTGAAGCATACACAGAGTAAACACATTGGGTGAAATTCAACATGGCGCTCTTCCATATGGAAGAATACCCCCTCCACCTGTGCATTGGGTGGGGGAACAGCAACGTAGAGTGGGGGACCATGGCCCTGGACACAAATTTCAGAGGGGATGCAGCTAGGCACCTCCACGTCAGGCTCTCTCATCAAGGCTGGAGCTGCAGGGAGGCAAGCCATGCCCAGGCTGGGCCTTCAGGGCTGGGGTGACAGTGGTTCCTCCTTCTCCTTGTGGCCGACAAAGGGATGCCCAGGTGCACCCAGCCACTAGGTTGGCCAAGAAGGGTGTGTCCTGGAGATGGGGTTTGGCCTGGGGAAAGAAAGGAAAGCCCTGCTGGATCAGACCAGGGGCCCATCTAATGTTCTCACAGTTGCCACCTAGATGCCTTCAGGAAAAACCTCAAGCAGGATTCGAGCACAAGAGCCCTCTCCCTTCCTGCAGTTCCCAGCAGTTGGTATGCAGAAGCATACCATTTTGTCTAGCAAGTAGCCCTTGACAGCTTTCTCCTCCTAGGTCCTTAGGCAAGAGGCCCTCTGCGGATCCCCCTCTCTCAACAGGCTCCTTTCCTTGTTACTGTTACTGCTGCACATTTGCTTGCTAATCTTTCTTCGGAGTGTTCATGTGTTTTACAAGACAACCAGAGTGCCCCCACTTTCACCTGTTAAACCTCTGCTGGTACATGTGAAAAGGATCTAGGCCACAGACTTGACATGAGTCAGCAGTGTGATGCAGCAGCTAAAAAAGCCAATGCAATTCTGGGCTGCATCAATAGGAGTATAGCATCTAGATCTAGGGAAGTAATAGTACCACTGTATTCTGCTCTGGTCAGACCTCACCTGGAGTACTGTGTCCAGTTCTGGGCACCACAGTTCAAGAAGGATACTGACAAGCTGGAACGTGTCCAGAAGAGGGCAACCAAAATGGTCAAAGGCCTGGAAACGATGCCTTATGAGGAACGGCTTAGGGAGCTGTGCATGTTTAGCCTGGAGAAGAGAAGGTTAAGGGGTGATATGATAGCCATGTTCAAATATATGAAAGGATGTCATATGGAGGAGGGAGAAAGATTGTTTTCTGCTGCTCCAGAGAAGCGGACACGGAGCAATGGATTCAAACTTCAAGAAAGAAGATTCCACCTAAACATTAGGAAGAACCTCCTGACAGTAAGAGCTGTTCGACAGTGGAATTTGCTGCCAAGGAGTGTGGTGGAGTCTCCTTCTTTAAAGGTCTTTAGGCGGAGACTTGACAGCCATCTGTCATGAATGCTTTGATGGTGTTTCCTGCTTGGCAGGGGGTTGGACTGGATGGCCCTTGTGGTCTCTTCCAACTCTATGATTCTATGATTCTATTCAGCACTTGGCTTAACAGGATACAAGATGAGCAGACAGACCCAACGACAGGGATGGGGAACCTGTGGGCCCTCCAGATGCTATTAGACTACAACTCCCCTAGTCCCTGACCCATGCTGTCTGGGGCTTATGGGAATTGGAGTCCAACAACGGATGGAAGACTACAGGTTCCCCATCCCTGCTCTGCAAATTGAAATCTTCACAGAAGCACTTCAGATGCTACTAGAATTCTCGCACAAACCCTTAAGCCATCTCTCCTCCTGGTTTATTTCCTGATGCAAAATTCATATTGCCCCCACCCAGAAAAAATTAGAGTTATGTAATTAAAAACAATGCAGCAGCTTTCGGATTTTGGTGAGATGATTAAAAAAAACGTGCAAGGCGCCCCGAGAGGTGAGCACCTGCTCAAGTATCATAAGTGATTGCATTGGCAACACTTGGTTGCCCCCCTGTGTTTGATTTTCAGACAACTGACGGTCCCCATTTGCTGCCTGCACAGCCTGTAAATGGCGCCCTTTGGCATTCTGCCCCCCCCTTCCCTCTTGAGCTCTCCAAAGACTTTGGCAAACAATAATAAATTGCCTCCTAATCAGGAGTGAAGTTTGTAAACATGCTCAAATCCGTAGGAGCCTAAAGTTACTTTTGACGGAGAAAGAAATTTTAGCTCTTATAAGGAGCGCAGACCTTGCTGCAAAAGGGGGAATGGGTTGCAGCTGCTATAAGACAGATTTCAGTTATCCCTGCAACTTATGGTTGATTCTTAAGGCCTCCTGCTCAGACCTGTGATAAAACTGAGAAAGGGTTAGTTTCAGAGTTGAGCTGAAACGACTCGGTTTTTCGCAAACGGGTTCAGGGTTTTCTCGGGATTTCTCATGAAAATGTACACATTGTGCCATGCCCAATTTTGTCACTGGGATGTTTCCTCCGGAAGGTTGCCCATAAGCAAACATGTGAAAAAAGGCCCCCATCCCTGATATGGCATAAAAGTTGATGTAATTCTAGGCATGTGTGGTACATGGTATGTGTCCCTTGCAATGTTGTTTTGCAACATTTTGCATGTTTAATAAAAGATAGGCTAGTTAGTCTGATGCAGTCTAAGCCAGCTTCATATGTTTGCACAGAAAACAAATGATTACTACGCATAAACCTGGGTGGAACACTCCCCTCTCATACATGTTTTTGCATTTACTTTAGAACTTCCCTTTGTGGGGGGGAATAGCATTAAAACAGTGGGGGCTCGTTTTTTGGGTCCCTAGCACATCTTCGAAGTCAAGCAACTGCTGTGGGCATTATATGTGCATCAAAACTGTGCACATGGCAACAACACACGTAGATTTTCACATTCCACCCTCCACCCCCCAGCAGCAATTAGGCTTGAAAAAAAGTGTTTTCACTTTTCTTCAAGCTTAATTTTGTGTGTGTGAGAGAGATCTTCCTGGACAGTGCAGCTGGGGAGGCAAGAGTAAACTTTGCTTCGCCAGCTGCAGCATACAATTGCATGCTGTAGAACAATTAGGCTTGGAAAAGACTTCTATTGGCTTCTTCAAGTCTAATTTCAGCTGTGGGGGGCAATGCGCTGCCAGGGGAGGCCTTAGGATGCATGTGTACCCATGGGTACTGCATTGGCAACCCACACCTTAACCCACACACAGAGATTCTAAATTGTCACAGGATAGCAACACCCTCCATTTTGGGATGTGGTTCTTAAAAGAGACCTTCAAAATGAAACAAAAACCAAAGTGATTCTGGGCCTGTCTCCTGTGTGGAGACACTCCAAATAAGTGAACCTATTTTCCAGGGATGTCCCTGATTAAGAGAAGTTTCTGATTTGATCCCAGAATGTCCCGCTTTTCCTTAGGATGTCCCTATTTTCATTGGAGAAATGTTGGAGGGTATGGATTTATCCAACCCCTGAGGCATTTGAAGGCAATCCTGTACTGTATAGGGAAGGTTTTTTTTTAATGTTGAATGTTTTATTATGTTTTTATGTACGTTGGAAGCTGCCCAGAGTGCTGGGACAACCCAATAAGATCTGTGGGGTATAAACAGTAATATTATCTTCATAGAATGGGACATCTCTATTTTCATCGGAGAAATGTTGGAGGGTATGTGTGTGTCAGTGAGAAGTCAGGCACATGCAAGGTCAGGTGTGCAGAGAACAAATATCCATGTCTAGAACGTTAAGAGTTAATAGGAATAGAGTTTGAGAAAATAGGATCATGACATTGTTAAATGCACGACTTTTTTTAAAAGGTGGGGGGAAGGGGGAAAAACACTTCCAAAATCCTAACAACTCTGGGGCAAAAGGTAATCAAGGCAAAGAATAAACAGAGATTTGAAATGCAAATTGCCTTGAGTCAAATTAGATGGGAGGAAATTATGATGGGGTTATTTTGGCAGTGCCGGGGGGGGGGGGGGAGAGAGGCGGGGTGGAGCTGGAAAGAAGGATGTCAGGCAAACAGAACATTCATACAGCCGCTGTAGGTAGTGTGGTGTAACTCAAAGCTCTTTGAACTAGGACAGGGATCCCCAAACTACGGCCCGGGGGCTGGATACAGCCCGAAGGACTCATTAATCCAGCCCGCAGAGCCCCCGCCCCCATTGCCGCCGGCCGCTCTTACCGGCACGGCACGGCACAGCACAGCACAGCACAGCGTGGCTGCCCACTTCCGGTTCACAGGAGCACCAGAAATAGCTCGCAAGCATGCATAAGCATCATTTCTGGTGCACTTCCGGGTCGGAGGAGGCATGTGTACAAGCTATTTCCGGTGCTCCTGTGACCCAGAAGTGTGGCGGAAATAGTGTGTGCGCACGCGTATGGGCGGGTGCTCCCGCGCACTCCCCCACCCTCCGGACTGCCGCACGATCGGCGCTGCAGGCACCGTCCGAAAGCGCGGTAAGTTTGGTGACCCCTGAACTAGGAGATGCCTGCTCTGCATCACACAACAATGCCCACAGCCCACCATTGCCTAATAAAACCATAGAACTGTAGAGTTGAAAGGGACCCAAAGAGTCTTCTAGTCCAACCCTCTCCAACGCATAAAATTTGTGCCAATCTAATTTTTTTTAGGGAGTGTGTTGTGTTGATTTTCATTATATGCAGTGAGAGGTGTGCATCCCTCTGCAACATACAAGACTCTAAAACATCTGCATTACAATCTTAGCTGTAAATATCAGCCTACCAGAATTTCTACCCCTGTACATTCACACACACCCCAACTCGATCACCTCCCCACCACCCACCCAAGCCTGGCAACAATGGCTGCTCTGTGCATTGACCTGGGAATACAAATAGCTGCTTCTACCCAGCCTCATTGGAAGAGAGAGATGTTATCCTCAGCACTCCTGACCCACTTTTCAAGTGTTTAGTAACTCGCCCATGCCCAAGAGTTCCTTCACATCTGAAAGTGGAGAATCTAGGAGATCTGGGGCAACCTCCGATGGTGTGTACCTGCTTGCACAATGGGACTTCTTGGCCCTTGTCCCACTCCCCCCAAAATCTGCTTCAGAGGTTCCCCAAATGCTCTAGAATAGATTGTGGGGCTGCAGGGGGGGGGCAAAAGAAATCAGAAGTCCTGTTGTACAAGGAGATGCCAGCAGACATTATGTTAAGAACATTGGAAGATCCCTGATGGAACCCATCAAAGGCCCATCTAGTCTGGTTACAGGTAGGTAGCCGTGTTGGTCTGACGTAGTCAAAACACAAAAACACACACAAAAAATCCTTCCAGTAGCACCTTAGAGACCAACTAAGTTTGTCATAGGTATGAGCTTTTGTGTGCATGCACACTTCTTCAAATACCTGAAGAAGTGTACATGCACACGAAAGCTCATACCTATGACAAACTTAGTTGGTCTCTAAGGTGCTACTGGGCGGATTCCCCCCCCCCATCTAGTCTGGTAATCTGTTATAACCACCTCTCCTTGTATGCCCTGCAGAGGACCTTAAGGTCCACAAATAACAATATTTTGGAGATCCTGAGCCATAAGGTGGCTAGATTGGCCTCAACTAGGGCCAGGGCCTTTTCAGTATTGGCCCCGACTTGGTGGAACGCTCTCTCACAGGAGACCAGGCCCCTGCGGGATTTGACATCTTTCCGCAGGTCCTGCAAGACGGACCTGTTCCGCCTGGCCTTTGGGTTTTGATTTGGGCCATTTTAAAATGATCTAAATCTAAATCTAATCTAAATTTTAAAACCATTTTTAAATCTAATCTAATCTAAATCTAATCTAAATTTAAAACTAATCTAAATTTTAAAATCTTATTTTTAAATTTTAATCTGCATTTTAATCAATTGTTTTTCTTTCTTTTACGTTTTATTGTAATTTTATTGATGTCAGCCGCCCTGAGCCCGGCTCTCATTGGGGAGGGTGGGGTGTAAATTTATTATTATTATTATTATTATTATTATTATTATTATTATTATTATTATTATTACTGTGGCCAGCCAGATGCTTATGGGAAGTCCACAAAAAAGGTCCTGAGTACAGGAACCCTCTCCCCATTTGTGACTTTCAGCCACTGGTATTGAGGCAGCCTACATCCCACAATGGAGACAGAACATATCCCTCATGGCTAGAAGCCGTCATCAACATTTGATCTTAAGTGTCTAACTGGGTACTGCTATTCCCTTTCACTCCTGCCTCTTTGATTCACTATGGAAATAAATATGCTATCCATTAACCATCATTGTCACAGTGGTCTGACTGGGCTACTTCAGAGTAACGACTCCACACAGCTCTGCATTTTATCTTTTTATTGGTGCTGTGTATTTACAGTGCTAAAGGCAGTGCTATTTACAGAGATACATCTTATCCGTTTTCTTCAGTACCTCCGAATGGAGTTTGGCGCGTTTTTCTCCAACATAAAAGCTTGGGGAGACCCAGCCTCTTCCCCCGACGTTTCTTGCGCAATTCCGGAGTAGGTGGGATTGGCCTTCCCCCCTTGCTCCCCCCTTCCTGTCCCCCCTTGGGCAATGGCTCTGCTACCTTGCCTGAGCCTCGGACACCACTTCCTGCTTCTCCGCTTGAGTCGGAACTCTCCCTGCTTTCCCCAGCGCTCGGAGATGGGCTGGAACTCAAGATGGGAAGGACCTCCCGATATCCCTTGTCCCTCACAATCATTAACATTCATTGTTAACCTTTCTCTCGCTTCTTTTGCCCCTCGTGTGACTTAGCTGATTGCACACAGAAAGCAAAGTCATTCATTGCCTTAGGTCTTAATATAAATCTATGTTTTTATTCGCGGAAACAAACAAACAAATGGGTTCTTCACATCGAGCCTTAACTTGAGCAGGCTTAGAATAGTAGTCCTTGAGTGAAATTCGAGAAATTCATGGAGGAGAAGCCAAATGTTGAGGATGAAGGCAAGGTGTCATCAAATTAAATCTGTGTCATCAATTTTTTTAAAAAAAATAAATTTAAAGGGGGGAAAACACACCAATATGGGGGGGAAGTTGCTACAAGGAAGATTGCTTCACAAAGAGAGCAAGCCAGTGGGCTTGGGGCCAGTTTGATGTTCAGCCCATGCCGTCACCCCTATTTGTGGGAAATGGCCTTAGGGCTGCTCTGTTATCACTAGCCTCTTTCTGCACACCAAGGCCATCCAAAACTGCCTAAAGTCACTGGAAGCGATAGCTAATTGCTGTGCTCCAAAAATCACAGGAATTCCAAGGGCTGAACTGAAAGAAGACTTGCATGGCATCGTGAAACGGAACAGCTCGGATGCAATGCTGCCGTCACTATCGCTTACTGGAAGTTTTAAGGCTGAGGTATCAGCCCAAATCCCTTTGGACAGCCAGGGATTTCTCTACTGCTGTCCAGAATAAGGGAACAAAGCGACTCTTGCCTGGACAGCAAGAGAATGAGCATTCTCTAGAGTACATGGTGCTCACGTGTGGTCAGAAGGCCTTGTGTGCAGTGTCGGAGCCCAGCTATTCTTTCACCTAAGCAAGGCTAGCTATTTGCACCGAAACGGCTAAGAAGCAAGCATAAAGCACAATTCTAACGAATGAAATACTCCAGAAATGATAAATTTCTTCCAAATATAAAATCAAATTAAAATATCATCAGGCATGTTTAAGACTTAACAAATTAGTTTCCAGGCCCAATTCACAGTGCTGGTTTTGACCTATAAAGTCTTAAATGGCTCAGGACCGCAATACTTCAAGGACTGCCTCTTTCCATATGAACCTACCCGGACCCTGAGATCATCTTCTGAGTCCCTTCTTTGTATGCCTCCTTCTTGAGAGGTTCTGAGGGTGGCAACGCGAGAACGGGCCTTCTCTGCAGTGGCTCCCCGTCTGTGGAATGTTCTCCCCAGGGAAGTTTGCCTGGCACCTTCATTATACACCTTTAGGCGCCAAGCAAAAACGTTCCTATTTAGCCAGGCCTTTGGCTGACCAAATTGACATCCTATACCCTTTTAAAATGTGGCTCTTTTGGGGGGAGGATGTTATTGGGTTATTGTTCTTATTTGCATTTTATATACAGTGGAACCTCGGTTTACGACTACCTCCGTTTCCGAATGCTTCGGCGAGCGAACGCTGCGGGCCTGGAAGTGTTTACATCCGGGTTCCGCGGTGTTGGATGTGCAGAAGCGATCTGTGCAGCATGCGCATGCGCAGAAGCGCTCTATCGGTGCTTCGCACACGCACAGAAGTGTGCCTTCAGCGAGAGAACGCCTCCGCGGAATGGATTGCGGTCGCAAACAGAGGTACCACTGTATTGTGATCTTTTCTGTGAACCGCCCCGAGACCTCCAGGTATAGGGCGGTATATAAATTCAATAAATAAATAAAACAAATAAAAATGAAAACCAAATGGTATAAAACTATGCCCTTCAAAGGTCAGTACTGCACCCCTCTGAGGTCTGTGCCCAAGGCGCTGCCTAGTTGGCCTAAAGATATGTCATGGACTGGTTGGACACAGAGGAGTGGTGGGAGAAACCAGCTAGGGAACCACCAAGGAAAGTTAGACTCAGAACCTGGGGAGTGGTGGTGGGACAAGGATGAGTGGCCAGAGCATAGCTGTCAAGTTCTCCCTTTTTTAAAAGGGAAATTCCCTTATGCTGAATAGGCTTTCTCATGAGAAAAGGGAAGACTTGACAGCTATGGGTCAGAGGGAGAAGTCTGGGAAGAGGAGGTATTGGGAGGTGAAGAGGTAATGGGTTTGTGAGCTGGGAGAGTCTGTGGCAGAAAGAAGTCCAGAACCAGAGTCAGAAGCTGAAGCGGGCGTGTGGGAGATGAGTCGGGCTGGTGAAGAGTCACAGGTGTCTCCCTCTCCCCACTGACTCCCAGAACCAGACATGGTATGAAACAGGAGGAGCAAACACATGCGGAGCAGATGCGCAGCCCTGGGGAGGAGAAGAAACAGGCTGGTGTGGGAGAGGGGGGATTTTACTCTCTGCAACAGTAACTATATTTGTCTATTGTACTAAACTAAAAAAAAAATGAAACAAATCCTCTATTTGACAGTGATCTCAAAAATCCACTTGGGCTTACTTCTGAGTAGAGCTGCATGCAACTGGGAATTTAATCTAAGGTAAACATGTTGAAATTTGAAGCAGGGCACTCCTGATTATAGATTCATCTGGGATACTTTTGTCTCAGGCTCCACCCATCTTTGACTCTGGCTCTACCTACTTCCCCATGGGAATACAGCCCTCAACAGGAAAAGAAAAGTTTCACAAACTGGTCCAGAAGAACAGCCATCTTTTCTATGAATTGAGACTAGTTTAGACTACTTTGGCTTTAATCCAAAAATGGATTTGGCACAGGGGCTTTGAACTTTGCCTATAAACTCAAGACAAAAGATGTGCAAGATCTCAGGCCACGGGCAATTGAGGAACAACATTTACTGAAACTTTTATGGACCAACAAGAGACCTCCCATAAATGTGGGGGTCTACAGCTGAATTCATAGCCAGATGTTTGGTTCTTCCAAAACTTGCAGGCCTCCCACAGACATCTGTTCAGCCACTGTGAGAACAGGACACTGGACTAGGTGGGTCATTGTGCTATCCAGCAGGGCTCATCTTTCAGTTGGCAAGAATTCTATTGGCTACTAAATAATGAATAACTAGACCCCATACTTTGAAGCAGACATGAGACTTGGCTCATTATTATTAAGCACAGTGCTATTTTTACTTGTCTGTGTCTTTAAAAAAAAGTAGCATTGGAAGCAGATAGGTATGATAGCAATCTTCAAATATCTAAAGGGCTGCCACATGGAAGATGGAAAAACTTGTTTTCCCCTGATTCCGGAGGGTAGGACCCGAACCATCGATTTAAGCTACAAGAAAGGAGATTACGAATAAGCACCAGAAAAAAAAACTTTCTGATGGCAAGAGCTGTTTGACAGTGGAATTTGTTTGACACCTTCCCTCAGAAGGTGGTGGACTCTCCCTCCTTGGGAGTTTGTCTTGAATGGTTTAGTTGAGATTCCTGCATTACAGGGGGTGGGACTAGATGACTCTCAATTCCCTTCCAACTCTACAACTCTATGATTCTGTGACTAAACAGCCTTTATCTAGCCGGCAGACGTTAACATTCATAGCCACCCCCAAACATATAGAACTGCCTGAAATTTGGCAGTGAACACTTCACCTCAGTTCACCTTAACTATCAAGCAGTTGCCGACTTGTTCAGTGATAATTGGAGCTCTGCTGAATTTTGACCCGCGTCTTCTAGGCCTTCCTCATGAAGGTCATTGTTGTCAACCACGAGGCATTCTTTTTAACTTAACAAGAACTCAGCCTTACTTCTAATGCATTTCTCACAGTCTTTGACAGCGGAATTAAAGACAGCAAAGATTACTGATGAATAAGCTGCCACATAATAGAAAGTATGCATAATGCAAGGACAAATTGCTCCCTGTTATCCCAGGCAGGGAAGTGGAGGCTCATGGAAGGAAGCCAAGCTGGGACGGGATTTGGGAGGGGTGGGTGGAAGGGGGCCTCCGATCATGTTGTACATGCAAGATGCTTCTGGGTCCCAGTTGGTGGAACCTGCAGAAGGAGAAAGTGCTCTTGCATTCATGTCCTGCTTGTTGGCTGCTTGGTTGTTTCCTGTAAGAACAAAATGCTGGACTAGATGGGCCACTAAAAGACGCCTGCTTCTTGAGAGAAAAGCAATGACAAACCTAGACAGCATCTTAAAAAGCAGAGACATCACCTTGCCGACAAAGGTCCGTATAGTTAAAGCTATGGTTTTCCCAGTAGTGATGTATGGAAGTGAGAGTTGGACCATGAAGAAGGCTGATCGCCGAAGAATTGATGCTTTTGAATTATGGTGCTGGAGGAGACTCTTGAGAGTCCCATGGACTGCAAGAAGATCAAACCTATCCATTCTGAAGGAAATCAGCCCTGAGTGCTCCCTGGAAGGACAGATCGTGAAGCTGAGGCTCCAATACTTTGGCCACCTCATGAGAAGAGAAGAATCCTTGGAAAAGACCTTGATGTTGGGAAAGATGGAGGGCTCTAGGAGAAGGGGACGACAGAGGACGAGATGGTTGGACAGTGTTCTCGAAGCTACGAACATGAGTTTGACCAAACTGCAGGAGGCAGTGCAAGACAGGAGTGCCTGGCACGACTAAACGACTAAACAACAACAGATGGGCCACTGACTGACCCTGCAGGCTCTTCTTCTTCTTCTTCTTCTTCTTCTTCTTCTTCTTCTTCTTCTTCTTCTTCTTCTAATAAATTTTTATTAGTTTCGTTCTTTAAAAACATTAGCACACAACATGTTTACAAAAAAAAGTTTTGCATACAAAAAATCATTTACAATAGAAAAAAAGAGCAAAAATATAAATTAAACAATCATTTACGTCTTCTCTATGTTGACTTCCAATTTTTCCCTCTGTAATTTACATATATTAACCTTACTATGTCACACAATTCTTATTCTATTTACTTATTATCTTTCCTTTAACTTCAATTTAGGTTCAATTATGTTCTGCCGTTTGGATTTTCGGATAACTTATTATTCAATATATATTCATCAAAAATCCTCCATTCCTTTTTTTATTTTTTGTTTTGTTTGCCCTCTAATTCTTCCAGCCAATTTTGGTAGCTGTGAGTATTCTTTCATTAAAATTTGCCAATCTGGTATGTTGGGTGTGTTTTTGCTTTTCCAGTTTCTCGCGACTATTCCATACATTAACAGAGTTCTATTTGCCCTTTTAATATCCTCTGGAATTATATTTAGAAGGAACCTTTCTGGTCTCTTTTTGAATATGAGTTTTATCGTTTTCTTTAGTTCTTCGTAAATGTCATTCCAGTATTTACACATCTTTGGACATTTCCACCACATGTGCATTGGCGACCCTGCAGGCTCTTCTGATGCCTTTCTGTGTCTCAGATTCCATGTGACAATTCCTCACAAAGTCCTATGCTTCTAGATTCTCCACAGTAGTGACTGGTGTCCTGGGGCATTGCCAAAGAGCTCATTGCCTGATATCAGCATCACTGCTGCTCACCTGAATGGGGCAAGGCAGGGCAATAGCACAGTCAGGGTTGTACTGAAACACCATGGGAGCAAGATAGGACATAATATAGATTTTAACCTCTGGGGGAAACTCTGGAAAAGTGACCTGAAGTTTACAGCACGTTGTTCTTTGAAGGAGAACTACTTGAAAATGATTTACAGATGGTATTTAACTCCGGGTAGGCTTGCTAAGATGTATAAGATTGGATCAGGTAAGTGCTGGAGATGCAGAGAGGTGGAGGGAACGTTCTTTCATATGTGGTGGACTTGTAAAAGGGTAAAAGAGTACTGGGAAATGATCCATAATGAATTGAAAAAAATGTTTAAAAGTACTTCCCCCCCCAAAAAAAAACCCCGAGTCCTTTCTGTTGGGGATAATTCAGACTGAAATTTCCAGGTGTCAAAAAAAGGTTATTTGTGTATGATACTACTGCGGCCCATGTTCTGTTAGCCCCCAAACGGAAAATGAGCGAGGTCCATGGGAGCACCAGATTGGCTTCACTGCTGCACCCAGCCAGCCCCTACCCTACCACCACCCTGCCCCACCTCCAGCTCTGTCAAATGCTGATGCTGGCGTTGGATGGATTTAGATAAGCATCCTTCCTCTTTCTCACTTGTGTGAGAATGCAAATACCTGTTTCAGCAGAGTTAAAATCACCTTCCTGTACAGCTTAGCTCTAGAAGCTAGTTAGAAATGGAGATTGCTTTCTGGAGGAGAGTGAAGATACCTCTGCCCCCTTTGCTGGTAAGAAAAAGAGTGTGTAGCCTTTTCTTCACCACCAGGTTTGGGGGTGTGATATCACAGAGTCCCCTCTACACAGGTTCTTAAACTCCATAGTCCCATTGCACCTGCTTGTGTCTAGCAATCAATGGAGGGGACTCCATAGAAGACATCTGAAGGGAGGCTTTTGTTTAGGGAGGCTTTTAACGTTTAATAGATTATTGTATTTTATTTTTCAGTTGGAAGCCGCCCAGAGTGTCTGGGGAAACCCAGCCAGATGGGTGGGGTATAAATATTAAATTATTATTATTATTATTATTATTATTATTATTATTATTATTATTCCCCTCGAGGGACTTTCAACAACCTGGCAAATCACACTTAAATCAAGAAAATATAAAAGCACAACAAAATAGAAAAAATCCTGGCATTAAACTCAATATCTTATTTGTAACAAAATACCTGGGCAACTAAACAAGTTTTCAGCTGGTGCTGAAAGGAACGCAAAGATGGTGCCAACTGAGCTTCATGGGGGAGCAGATTCCAGAGCATAGCTGTCAAGTTTTCCCTTTTCTCGCGAGGAAGCCTATTCAGCATAAGGGAATTTCCCTTAAAAAAAGGGAGAACTTGACAGCTATGTTCCAGAGACTGGGTGCCACAGCAGAGAAGGCCTGGCCTCCTATCACAACCTGCCCCAGTTCAGAAGCATTAGGGATTCAGAGCAGGTTCTCTGAGACTGATATTAATACCCGGGCAGGTTCATGGGAAAGGGTGGTAGCTCAGTAGTAGAGCAACTGAGCATATAGAATGCCCCAGGTTCAACCTCTAAAAGACTATGATAGTTAAGTGGCATATAAATTGTTTAAATAAATAAGAAATGTGTGTCTGCAACTAGCCAAACTATAGATTTGTGATAAACCACATGCATAGCACTGGGAACCTTAGGTAATCGTTAACAAGTGAGGTGTCTGGGTTTTGAAGCTGTCAGTAATACTATATTTTAGAGAAGAACAAACTGAAGTATTTGTGTGCTTATGTTTTACTTGAATAGGGTAGTGTGGGACGACCCCAACAGCACTTCAGAGAAAAGGTTCACACACACACACACACACACACACACACACACACACACACACACGTCCCTGGAGACCTTTTGTGATGCAGTTAAAAGCAATTGGTTTTAACGCACCCACACTGGGTTATGTCATTATGCTAATTTCTGCCACTTTGTCGGAAACAGGGTCTGTATAATAATGGCAGTGTTACAACAGGCCAAGCTGCTGCATAAGAGCATTCAGAGGCATTGTGAGCAGAAGATCAAATGTAGCATTCAGAGAAGAGGTGCTGTGTTGTTTCAGAGCTGGGAGTAAGCTGCCCGAAAATTCTCCTCTGCAAATGTTTGCTATCAAAATTCTCTGAATGTTCTCCAGCTCGGTGAGTATTTGATAGTCATCATCAGCGTTTACTATCCGACAATTTTTCAATAGCAGTCAACATCTGACAGTATCTGACAGCTGGTGAGCATTAGCAATCAGTATTTGACAGTATCTGATTACTGACTTGCAATTACTTTCATCAATTTTTATGCTCACTTCATTCATTCAACCAATCAGGAAATACCCCCTTGAATTAATGGGAGTGTATGGAAACAGCACACCAAAGAAATCAAACCAAAGCATTATAAACATCTGAAGTCCTGGAGATCAGGGACACCATTTTCAGGTTTGAGTTGGGGGGAGATTTTGGTAGTACAGAGGGTAAGATTCTCAGCAATGCTTCCAAAATCAGTATATTAAAGGCATTCGTTGTGATTGATTTTTTATATACCGGTATACTTCATATTGATGCTTTTGAATTATGGTGCTGGAGGAGACTCTTGAGACTCCCATGGACTGCAAGAATATCAAACCTATCCATTCTTAAGGAAACCAGCCCTGAGTGCTCACTGGAAGGACAGATTGTGAAGCTGAGGCTCCAATACTTTGGCCACCTCATGAGAAGAGAAGACTCCCTGGAAAAGACTGCGGGAGGCAGTGCAAGACAGGAGTGCCTGGCGTGCTATGCTCCATGGGGTCACGATGAGTCGGACACGACTAAACGACTAAACAACAACAACATACTTCATATGTAATTAACTATAACAATGTTTGATCAAATAATCATCAGACCAGTCACAGAATTGCCTGTTCCCATGTGGAAAATGGTCCTTGTATTGAGTGAAACCAATATTGTCTCAATTGTCTCAATATTGTCTACACTGACAATGACTGACTTTACATTTTATTGGCTTGGATGCATGTGCTTGGAAACATTGAAAGGGGCAACTATTGCTTCAGCTCCAGAGTTATGGCACACATTGGGTCTGATTTGAAAGATCAGCTGCTCCACTCTTCTCAATAATGGTGTTACTTGGTTGGCCTTAACATTTTCAGAAATGCTAAAGTCATCAATCCAACCAACATATTCTGGCACAGCCTATTAATAATCTATAATTCTGCCTCATTAAAATATGGCATTGTATGTTTGGGGATACTTGTGCACGATAGCAAACATGCAATTTTCATATGGGAAGGCTTTTCCACATTATTTATTATTTAATTGTTGGTTGACCTGTTCGTTCGCATGTTAGTTTGGGCAGCAGGAGTTATTGTCCATTGCTCCCTAGCAGATCACAGCCATATCGTAACCGGTGTTCCATCTCTGTTCTATTACCAGGCTTTGCTGAACAAGTTGCTACTTGCTTGCTTCCCCCCATTGAAACGCAAAACATATTTAGAAACCTATTGCTTTATGCTGGACATTTCTCTCCGACAGCTAATGTGGGAATGGGCAGTAGCTCAGTGGTAGAGCATCTGATCTGCAAACAGTAGGTTCCAGCTTCAACCCCCACCATCTCCAGGTAGGGCTAGGAGTGTCCCTGCCTGAAATCTTTGAGGGCTACTGCTGGTCAGTTTAGGCAATACTGAGGTGGATGTCTGACTCAGCTTCCTATCCTCCTATCTAAGCATGTATTTTTCCCTTTGGGGGGAAAAGGGATAATGTTTTCTGCATTCCTAATATTAAACCATGTTTGGCATCATTACCAAGGCTGTATATCCTTGGATATAAGTTTTACATGATCCAAGCAATTGCTTCTGTAAGAAAAAAAACCAGCCTATGATTAAATGTCTAAATCAGATCACCATCTTCCTTTGCCAATTTTATGGTCATGAGGGAGAGGAAGGCAGGGAGACCAAATGGAGGAGGCTCACTCTATAGCTGTGATAGCATTGTCAGTTCATTAAAACTCAACAAGGAACTGCAAAATAAAATCATTAGCAGCACATGGATCAAATCCACATCAGTTTAAAAAACTTCTGATAATAGCTGGAATGGAAGAGTAAAGGTAAAAACTGGGAGACAAAGATATCTCACATTTGTCTGTAAATCTGGAGTGCCTCTTTTGCTTTCAAAAGGTAGTAGAATTTCATCCGAGAAATTTAATTTTTTAATCAATAAATCTAATGTTTTCCAAGTATAATATTTCTCTTGCCCAAAGAGGGGCAAAGAAGACTACAGGAGCCATTTCCCTCTTTTGCAATGATACTTTTCTATTCTTCGGGATGAAACAAGGAATTCCCCCCCCCCCAAAAAAAAAGGTAGCAAAAATTGTATCTTGCAAATAAATAATTTTGCATGGCACAGAACAATAACATGAAGCAATTTACCATTCTATACAGGTTATTTACTTGACATTTTACTTGTTTCCATATATGTTAGAAATGAATTGCAGCAAGAAATCCAGGCACACAATCTGCCTCTGTGTACAACTGAGCCCAAATAAGGACACGTGGGGATTTGTGTACGTTTGTACATTCCCATAGCTAGAACCTCAATGGGACGCAAGCATGAGAACTCAAAATGGCTTGGTGGGTCAAAAGGTTTCGCCCATGGCTTCAGAGGTTCCCCATCCCATAGGGGAAATGTTAATCTTCATTTTACACCAGGCATCCCCCCAAACTGCAGCCCTCCAGATGTTTTGGGCTACAACTCCCATGATCCCTAGCTAACAGGACCAGTGGTCAGGGATGATGGGAATTGTAGTCCAAAACATCTGGAGGGCCGAAGTTTGGGGATGCCTGTTTTACACAAGTTCCAGCTCTTCAATAGTCAATGATTGTATATATATATTCCTGCACGATAAACCCAAGAATTAAAGGCATTGATGCATGAATTTCATAAGGTATCTCTTTCTGCCACCTGGGAGTGCATATACACTCATTCATTAACCTTGGACAAATGCTACATGTTCCTTAATAACTGCCCGTGCTGTGTGGTCCATACATTACCCCACCTTCCACTAAGTCTAAAAGCACCAAAGAAGCATTCATATACTCTTCTTTTTCACTCCACAATTCGAGGTTTGCCTGACTTCACCTTGCATCACCCTGTTTTTGTGCCTGACCTTCTTTTGAAAATGGAGGGGAGTCAGCCAAAGGTGAAATTTATCTCTTTGGAGGAACTGGGACTGCTTGTTCCTTGCTGTCAGTCCCTTCAGTGGCAGCACAGGCACCTGCTCTTGGGATACTCCCTGAGGGCATTTGTCTCAATGTGGAAAGCAAGAGACACCGGGCTCTGCATTTCTGATATCCTACTGCACAGTACATGCTCATCCTCGCAAGAAAACTGGGGCAGGAGGCAGTGAATTGTCTAACAAAGCTCTGTAAGGTCATGGCAGGGGGCACCTGAAGTTGTTTTGAAGGTCTAAAGCATCTACGTTTACATGTGCTGGGAATCCCAAACTGAAAACCCTGACCAGTAAGTGTGATTTTAGGTTAAGCCCTGGACTCCTAGCACCTTCTCTGCTTACCAGATACCTCTCTTGTCTTTCCAGGCAATCCTAGGGCCTTTATTTCTCTACAGAATCCTTTTACTAGGCTGGAATTAGACTCTCTTTACTGAGAAGCCCAGAATTGAGAGGTTTATTTTAAGGCGTAAGGAATTGAGTGGGGATTGCTTTACCCCTGTACCCTTTTGGCTCATAATCTATCGGCAACGTCGGCGAGGGGGTTCGTCGCATTGCCCTTCCCTAATGACTAGTTTTACTTTCTGGAAATACGAAAGAAATGCTAGTGGACCCAGCATCATCCACCTGCCAAACCAATAGGGCTGCCAACTTTTTCTTATGAGGTACTCCCCTGTGCCTTGGCATGCAGATGCTAGGAGATGATGATACTTCTCTCCATGCTGTGCAAAGCTCAACTCTCTGAATCCTCCATAGCAAACTGCTGTTAGAGGCACAGGAGCAGGCCGGGCTGGGTTCCTTTCTGACCAGTTGGCAACTGTGCCTGCTGACCTCCAGATGCATAGGTTATTTATGGGCTAATGGAAAGAGTGATTGCTCAGAGCTGCAGAGTCCCTTTCCAGTTAGAGGTGCATCTGGAGGCATCAAGAAGTAATTTAATAGATCATCAAAAGCCAGCAATTGAGTTATCGCATCAGTCATCAATCTCTCTCCCTGGCCATTGTTTGTTTTATTACAGATGACGAAACAGTTATCAAAAGACCCTCCTTGAAGCTTCAGAGAAATGGAGGAGCCAAGATGGGGAAATTACAGTTGTGATTCATAGGGGAAGAAAACTGCTTAATTCATTGGAGAGGCTTATTGATCAACCTGAACACAAAGGGGGTGCTATGAGAGGAGGGAGCAGTAGGGTTAATTGCTCCTTTGATTTTTTTTACTGGTGTGTAAATGTTTTGTCTTCGTTGTTGTTGTTTTAAAAAAAGACCTAGCAGTGCTTTTTTGGAAAACTTTTGGAGAGATTCTATTTAGGAGAAAACCTTCTCACTCTCATCCCTCCACCCTCCTCCTCTTCTTCTTCTTCTTCTTCTTCTTCTTCTTCTTCTTCTTCTTCTTCTTCTTCTTCTTCTTCTTCTTCTTCTTCTTCTTCTTCTTCTTCTTCTTCTTCTTCTTCTTCTTCCAATTGCAGCAGGATACTCATGTGCACATACAAAAGCTGTTTGTCTTCATAAGCATAACACACTCCTGTAACACCTGCCATTTCAGTTTGATGATCGCATCATATGTTGGACGTTGTCAGCTGCCATTTAAATCCACACACCAAGCCTTTCACAAGAGGTGTGTTTGGGTAGATGGGACCTATTGTCCTTTGTTTGTGACCTAATGGATTGTTGCTGTGGAGATGTCATGGAGGATCGTGACTGCAGGTGATGATGACTAAGGCTCAGTTGAAAGGCAAACATGAGGGAAAAGTCATTACTTTCATGCATATATGCAAATGCTAGGGAGATGGGAGGGAATCTCTCACGCACCCCCATCTTAAATTATGATAAACTATCATAATTCAGAACTGATTCTTAACAGTTCTCCATCAAACTTCTGCTGTGACTCAGGCACAACTAAAAATTTTCAATCTGTGGCATGGTGGTGACACTGAAAAACATTATTGTGTTGTTAGCTTTGGTACATCTGCAGTAACAGATGTGCTAAGAAGCCGTTTTTGAATAAGAACATTCAGAAGAACCTGCTGGATCAGGCCAATGGCCCAACTTGTCCAGCGTTCTATTCTCACAGTGGCCAACCAGAAGTTTTATTTTCTGGAGACAGAACAGATATATGTTCTCCCTGGGAGACACCAACTGATTTCTTTGTCTAAGGGCAGCAGGAGTTCCAGCTTCCAAAACCAATCCTTAAGCAAGGTTGCCAACTTTTCTGTTGCCATACCTGGAGCTTTAGCAACAGTTTTATTTTCAGGCATTGTCTCCATGCTGTGAAAACCTTTGCTATCTGATTTCAGTGGCTCAGGCTTCCATGGAAGGCACAAGAGCATGCTATGGCAGTTTTTTTTTTCCTGATCAGTTGGCAGCTCTGTCCTTAGACGGCCTTGCCATTGCAAGGGCATAAACTGAGAGGAGTTCAAGTATTTTTCAGCAGTGTACTTGAAAGGGGTTGGAAACAAGCTTGCTGGAAGCCCGACAATGCCAAACACAGCTCTTAGCTGCAGAAGGAACAGCACCTGGAAGGTTGGAAACCCTGAATACAAATTCTTCCTAAGATGAGGCTGCATATTAATGAGATAATTACTAACCATCGCTTTTTGGGATGCATCTAATCACAACCCTCCACACTGAGTCAGTCTACCCCTTCCACCCCCAAGCTGGAATTCAACAATTAAAGACCAACTGGGAGTAGTTCTTTCACAAAAGGAGGTGAATTAACACACTGAGAGTGTTTTTGTGTTTAAAAGAAGGAGAAGGAGAAAACAATGCTTGAGCCTCCTGCAATAGCAGTTTTCTCTGGTTATCAGCATACCAAATTAATTCACATTGGGTGTGGGGGATAACGTGGTAACAGTCCCCACCCTTGACTAGGGATGTGTGTATGTGTCAATTTTGGTTACAGGGAGGTAGCCGTGTTGGTCTGACGTAGACGAAACTAATAAAAATAATAAAGTTTGTCATTGGTATGAGCTTTTGTGTGCATGTGTATCTGAAGAAGTGTGCATGCACACGAAAGCTCATACCAATGAAAAAGTTAGTTGGTCTCTAAGGTGCTACTGGAAGGAATTTATTATTATTATTATTATTATTATTATTATTATTATTATTAGTGTCAATTTTGGTTACTCTCAGTTTCTCATTGTTTCATTGTTCCAATCTTAAATTTAGTTCTTAAATTTAGTTGGTCACATTTTTGTGTCAGTTCTAGATTCTGGTGTGGGTTTTTTTTTTAGGTCATCACCTAAACAATAATAATAATTAGGCATTTAATTCACATTTGTCTCAATATACATGTTTTTGTGTTCTATTTCCCCCACCACAATGCTACTTGCATTTTTCTGCACACTTTCCCCAAATGCATGCATCTTTTGTTCGGAAAACTGCATCGCAGCATTCAGAGAAGAGTGAATTTCAAAGGACAGCTGGGTTTTGGCTCACGTATTGCTTTGGAAAGTGTGAAATATTACACAATTCTTACAAAATGCCAGTTGAACTGAATTTCAACCCCATTCCTATTCTGACCTGCACACATACCTTAGGATATGCGTTGAGAGCTCCAGTGTAAACAGTTGTGTAGAGCTCACCACACCTCTGCTGCTGCTGCTGCTGCTGCTGCTGCTGACATGTGTGCAAAGACCACACCCCGGCTACCCATGTGAGAAGGTGCCCTGGAGCAGTCACTTTGTGGAGAAGCCCTATCCACATACATCAGTACACATTCTGGACCCCCTTTAAATTATTGCTTAATGTAAAAGGTAAAAGGAAAAGGAAGGTAAATGTAAAGGGGCCCCTGACCATCAGGTCCAGTCATGTCCAACTCTGGGGTTGCGGCACTCATCTCGCTCTATAGGCCGAGGGAGCCAGCATTTGTCCGCAGACAGCTTCCGGGTCATGTGGCCAGCATGACAAAGCTGCTTCTGGTGAACTAGAGCAGCGCACAGAAATGCAGTTTACCTTCCTGCCGGAGCGGTCCCTATTTATCTACTTGCACTTTGATGTGCTTTCAAACTGCTAGGTGGGCAGGAGCTGGGACCGAGCAACGGAAGCTCACCCCATTGCAGGGATTCGAACCGCCGACCTTCTGATCAGGAAGTCCTAGACTCTGTGGTTTAACCCACAGCCATAGCTGCCAAGTATCCCGTATCCGCCGGGAAAACCCCTTTTTTTCTTACCGTTTCCGGCGGTCTCCCGTTTGGCGGAAAATCCCGGCATTGTCCCTTTAATTTGCTTCTTCCCGGCGGCCATTTTTCTGGTGCCGCTTTGCCCTTCTATGGGCACCAGAAAATGGCGGCGCCGGCATCGGAAGTCGCTTCCGCGCATGACCGGAAGTTGCGTGACGCGACTTCCGGTTGCGGTTTGCCCTTCTATGGGCATCAGAAAATGGCGGCGCCGGCATCGGAAGTCGCTTTTACGTGTTTCCGGTCATGCGCGGAAGCGACTTCTGGAGCTGGCGCCGCCATTTTCTGGTGCCCATAGAAGGGCGCAGCGCCACCGGAAGTTGCGTCACACAACTTCCGGTCATGCGCGCGCTGCCGATCCCGGATCTTTATGATCCGGACTTGGCAGCTATGCCCACAGCGCCACCCGGGTCCCCAAAAGGAAAAGGACCCTTAAATGGTTAAGTCCAGTCAAAGGTGACTCTGCAGTTGCGACGCTCATCTAGCTTTCAGGCCGAAGGAGCTGGCATTTGTCCACAGACAGCTTTCTGGGTCATGTGGCCAGCATGACTAAACTGCTTCTGGCACAATGGGACACCGTGACGGAAACCAGAGCTCACGGAAATGCCATTTACCTTCCCGCCACAGCGGTACCTATTTATCTACTTGCACTGGTGTGCTTTCGAACTGCTAGGTTGGCAGAAACTGGGACAGAGCAACGGGAGCTCACCCCGCCGCAAGGATTTGAACTGCCACCCTTATGATCAGCAAATCGAAGAGGCTCCGTGGTTTAGACCACAGCACAACCCATCGCATTGCTTAATGTGGTAGCAGTGGGCAAGGATAACCCCACATGACCCACATCCATGTACTTTCCCCACACAATGGTCTTGTGGGTTGCATTGCCACCTTCCAAATTTCCATGCCGCAAATGGATGTGGCCAAAAAGCGGGCCAGGCCACGCTAGAGCTGGCATGCACACACGCATCATGTACACACCAAAGTACACACACACACACACACACACACACACACACACACAGTGGCAGCAGTGGGGAACCTGTGGCCCTCCAAATGTTTGTTGGAGTCCAATTCGCATTGGCCTTAGCCAGCATAGCCAGTGATCAGGGATGATGGGAGCTGTAGTCTATCAACATCTGGAGAGCCATGATTTCCCTATGCCTTCGCCCAGTGGCTCAAGACCCATTAGTAGGTTGCGGCCTGATCCAAGGCAGGTTGCAACAAGAGCCCTACCACCATGCAAACATATGGTAAATGATGAAGATGTATGTTTGCATTAGAAGTAGGTCCAGGAAGGTTAAAGATACCCCACACTATGGGATCTCCTTCCTGCCTCATGACCTAGCCTTGAGGCACAGGTAGAATTCCTCAGAAACACCTCCTGATATTTTTGCTTCCAGTTGATCCAGTTGACCCATCAAACGTCTTTTTTATATAAAAAAAAGGAAAGGAAAGATGAGCCTCTAGAATGTATTTGTCAAATCTAAACATTCCAGACTGTGAGTCTGCGGAGAAAGGAGGGGAAAGAGCAAAAAGCCAATGCATTATATTGTATTCCAATCAGCTTACAACCGGCGGTTTTTATTCCCACCCCCCCCCCAAGAAGCTAGATAAGTGCAAAATTTATTTCCCACCCTCCATCCTCAAGGCCTCTCCCCACTGAAGGCTGAAAGGGAGAGTTCAAATTAAAAAGGATTAGACTTCCTCTTGGCCCCCAGAGGGAAGGGAGGCTGGTGAGCAGAGAGAGAAATTTATGATGCAGTCAATTTCTCTCTCCCCCCCCTTGACTAAATTGCCCCACAAATGTCTATACTTTGCTTGCGAAGGGAGGTGGAGCATCTGCGGGGCGAGGAAGAGCAGATTGAATAGAAAAGGAGGCTTGGCTGCTGCCACTCTCTCGCTGGAAATAAAGAAATGTATATTTAGTCCCTGAAATATATATATTGGCAAAGACAAGCTGGGGGGGGGGAGGCAGAACAGAGACCCTGATTTTTATTCACAAATTGTCCTCTTCTCTCAGGTTCCCCCCTTTCCCTTTTTCCCTTCCTCAATCTCTCCCCTAGTTTCCATAGCAACAGCAGCTAGCATTGCAGCCTCTCTCCCCCCCCCCCCCAATCTCTCTCTGGTTTGAATATAGATGATTCGACAAAGGGTCAAAGTAACGGGTGGGGCTTTGGGGAGGGGCATGTTGGAAGGAGAATGCAATTTCCCCCCCATCCAAGACCCTCTCACCCCATCCCCATTTAACTGCACATTTGGGGGCATGTTCATCATCCCACTGAGCATGCACACACACACACACACCAATCACACACAATTGGTCACCCCACGTTGGTTTTTCAGCCAGCTGTCCCTGGGTGCCTGAGCTGGCATACAGTTGCCCCCCATCACTGCATTTATCATCATGATTTCTCGGAAGGAAGCAAAATGGTTTTGGTGGTCGTGGGGCAGCCTGCCTGTCTGAATCAAGCAAGTGACTCTTAAAAGGCTGACTTCTTGTTAGAGCTGGTCAAAGCAGTGTAAGGGGGGGGGTCTATTTTATTCGTAACTAGGCAACTAAGCTGACAAATCGTTCCGGAAATAGATAAGACATTTTTTTGGATTTACGCACAGGTCCTAATACTAATACTATTTTTATTTCTAACCTGCTTTAAGGTTCCAAGACAGGGCACATATTTACACTCACAAGAATAGGGTGGGTCCTAAAACCTCCCTCTCTCATATCTATATAGCCATATCTCTATAGATATATACATAGTCCTGATGTGAAAAGTTGAAATCATGCTGGACTGAAGCTCGCTGTAGCGACGGTGTTTATCATAGCAACAGCCCACTCGGTGTTATTGCCCTGTTCACCATCTAGCCTGATTAAGAGTTCTGGAGAACTCAAAGGCTCGCGTATTATTTTGTGATATTTTGGTTGCCCCAATGAAGGTATTGCCTGAATATAGACTTGGGAATGTAAAACATTTTACAGTGCAGTCCTTTACTCAGAAGTAAGCCCCACTGAGTTCAATGGTTCATACCACAGTGAGTATGGATAGGGCTGCTATAGCCTGATTAATTAAAAGGCTCTCCCATTTGATCCAGGTTTGGCTCATCCTGTGGCCAAACGGCTCAGCCAGATGACATGATTGCCAGGCGCCCACAACTGAGACACCAGACACACCCATACTTTCTCAATGGGCAATGAAAGTGATGGCTTTAAAAGAGAATTAGATCTAGGAACCAGATGCACCGACTCAGGGGGGCTGACGTGTCTTTGGGCCCCTCAATCTTTGTTGGAAAGCGCTCCATGTTGAGGGGCCCCGGCACACATCAAGCATGTGTGACCTCATGTACATCACGCATCGCAGCTTCAGCTGCCGACTCCTCCAGAGCGCTTGGTCTTCTCCAGACAATGTGACATCACTTGCATAACATCACACACACACAACGAGTGCCAGGGCCCCTCAATCTTGGGGACAGCCTGGCGCCTTTGCCAGCAGCATCTTCTTATATTCTGTCATTGTGAAGCAGGTATGTCTGCCAGTTGAATATCACTCCCATACAAATGATTGGAGATGCATGGCGGTGGCAGCTTCTAAAGCGGTACAAAAATAAAGGAACACACAACAAGAAAAAAAAACACTCTTCTGTCCACCCTTAAGCAATAACCTGTAAGCCATGAACTTTTTAACACACACCCATCCTCAACACACACATTCTTGGAACACATTGTTCCCAAGCGGTGTGATATTTTATGACATCCTCATTCCTACTGCGTGCCTAGAACTGCTATATTTAAATGCTAGTTTGCATAAATACTGTATTGCCCTTGCCACATACAGTTGATTGCTGCCCTTCATTCCATTCTTTTCTTCAAGGAGATTGCACCCCAGGGCTGTTCTATAGGACACTAATCCTAACCAAGGGAAGAAAGTTGAATGGCCTCAGAACTGGTTATCCAAGCAGTTTCCAGGGTAGGTTCAACAACAAGATCCTCAGGGCTTCCTGTATTCCTTTTGAAGGTCAGTCCCTCAAAAAAGAGATTCATGCCTCTCACTGCTGTGGTAGGAATGGCTTTCTAGGATGGCACAGCCCCATTTATTTAACCATGCTTCTTCCAAACAGAGAAAGGTACAGTTTAATTATATATAGCAAGGATGGGTACCCTGCTGCTCTCAACACGTTGTTGGACTCCAACTCCCATCAGCCCCGGCTAACACTGCCAATTGTCAGGAATGAGGGGAGTTGTAATCCAGATTTATAGCCACTGGCCTGATTCACACATCACAGTAAGCCAAACTAGGGTTTACTGGGACCGTGCAAATGTGTGGGCTCCTGGAGACAAACTCGCACCCGCTTCACTCCTCCTTGGTCTTTTCAACTTCTGCACTGTGCTATGTTGTCCAAACCCAAAGCCATCCTTAAGCTCTCTCCTTGCTCTGAGCTCTTGCAGGAGCAAGTTGATTCGTGCAAGAGCCTGAGACCAAAAAAATGAGTGTCGTTGGGTCCGGAACTCTGGTGCTTGCCAGCTGACTCACACCAGAGTGTCAAACCAAACCTTGGGGCATTCTGGGATGCAATCAGAAGCCGTGATGGCTTCTGTAATTCTGGGGTGTCCCCCCTCTATTTGGTACAGTTGAGTAGTGTGATATTGGTTGCCAGATGAATACTTGCATCTTTGAATGGTGGCTACAGTTGGATGACTGATTCAATGGCGTAGACACTTCTGCAACTATTTCAGAGAACAGACAAATCAGACCACTCTGCCACTGACTGCCATCCAGCTTCAAGGCAGTGATGAAGCTTGAACTAGCCACAACATAGGATACCATAACACAGTTACATTATCTAGTAGCATGTCTATTGAAGGTATATCCCTGAACAGCTGCAGCTTCCTGGCGTTTTGGAGCTTGAGTGAGCATGGAAAGCCCTTAACACAACATGCTAAACTGAAGGGATTTTTGTTAATTGAATGTATAATCCACAAATGTTCAGTCCATCAGGCTTAAACGTTGGTCAGTGAAATATCCAAGCAATTGGTTTGTGTAAGGGGCAAAGCGTACAGAGAGCCCCCTCCCATCCTGAGGAGCAGCTCCTCCACCAGCAGTAGTGCCAGCGGGGAGGGGGAAGAGTCAAGTGAGGAAAGAGAAAGGAGGAGACGGGGCTCTGGCAGCATAGCAGAGCCCCTGCTACACGTGGGAGAGGGAGAGAGCGAGGGGGAAAGGGGGGAGAAGGAAAACAGGGAAAGGAGGCCCTTTTTCCCTCCGGCTCCGGAATTACGCAGGAGAAAACGCGGAAGGCGATTTGGCATGCCCAGACTCTTATGCTGGAAGAAGACGCGCAGCGCGCCATTCCAGGGTTCTGGTTTGGACTGAACGGATGTATCCTGTATAGCTCTATCACTGTAAATAGACTGCACATAATAAAAGCATGAAAAAGCCAGAAGGAGCAGAGTCATTACTCTAGAGTAGTCACAACACCCATCCTGTGACAGTTTGTGAAAGGGAATAACTGTATAATAGAATGGCAGTGTATGTGGCTGACAAAGGAGCAACCCATTCAACCGATATGTTGGGGGTACCTTAAACAAAAACAATGGTTGTCTTTTTCAACTGCTGAAACATCCCTGGCACAGGAGAGTGGAGCTGTCCATGGCTGATGACGAGACCATGGTTGATGATGTCTCCAGCTGCCAGCCATGTGCAAG
Source organism: Zootoca vivipara (assembly GCF_963506605.1). Taxonomy (NCBI): domain Eukaryota; kingdom Metazoa; phylum Chordata; class Lepidosauria; order Squamata; family Lacertidae; genus Zootoca; species Zootoca vivipara. The sequence goes on along the minus strand of NC_083285.1, from coordinate 51,403,034 downwards.
AAGAGAGGTAGCCTTGCCCTGGGGTGGGGGGCAAAGTCTTTGGAGTGCCTTTGATGGGACACTGAGACCCATCAGGCTGCTATAAAGACAGCCACTGGAATCCGGCTACCAGCGGCCAGCAAGGGAAGAGAAAGAGTCTCCTCAGTGAGTAGGTTTCTCGCCACTGCCACCACTGGTGAGCCCTGCCTTGAGGGAAGCACTTGAGCCTCACTGCACTGGCAGGGGACTCACCCTCTTTCTAACAGCTCTTTGCTTTCAGAATCCTGAAGCACCCCCTCCTTGTTCTGCCGGCACCAAGTCGCTCAGTGCAGAGACAGGCCATCAAGCTCAAGCTCCCATGGCTTGAGTGTTGGCAATACCCAACATGTATCAGCAGTAGAAGCACCATGGAGATGGTTGTATTTTGCTCTATTGGTGTTGTTAGCAACTGCCTTGAACATCGCTTTTCAGAAGGGTGGGACACAGGTTTAACTTAATAGCTAATAAAGCCCAGCTCTGTTGTAGGTATTTCCATTAGATCAGGGTCCTCCTGTATGGTGGATGTGCCTGTGTATTTTAATGAACTGAATAGAGTGAAAGATTATGGGTCATTAGGGGGAGGGGAGTTGGTGTGCATATGAACCTAACAGTCTTTAACTTATTTCTTAGTTGCTGTTTTGTTAATATTGTTTTATAGATTATAAATGTCTTATTGATTTGTTAATCATATAATATGACAAGCTGTAAACTGTGATGCTTAACTTATTTTTTTTTGTTACTGGTCTGTTAATATTGTAATTTTTAACTTATACTTCATATTATAATTTACTTTGATTATATTATATGATTTATACTGTTCTTGTGATGTTCTATTATGAATTATTGCTATTTATTGCTTGTAAGCCACTTTGGGATTCATTTGAATGGAAAGAGGCAGGGAAATACAATAAATCAAATCAAATGTCTCTCTCCTTAAGATGGCCAAAGGAAGATGGGTGGTCTTAATCTAGCCCCCTACTTTGTAGCACAGGCACTGCAGTCAAACTGTTGAAAAGGGGGGCTTTGGGAGTGAGCGGAGACTAAAGTGGGAGAGCAAAAAATGAATGTGTGTTCCTGCAAGTGATAGCTCGATTATACCATCCTCAAGCATGTGAAAAACTATCATCAGTACACAGCTTATATATCTTTGTTTCCTTTTTGGCTGGGGTAATTGCTACTCAGGAACCGAGGAGGGCTCTTTTCCAGTCAGAGAGAGGCAATGTGCACTTTAAAATTAAATCTTTGTGGGTAAGAGATGGTGTTTCATCATTCAGACAAGAAATGACCTTACACTGCAAAATGAAGAGCCTGTCTTTAAATAACAAAGTGATGACTCCCTGCAGAGAACATAATACCATGCTTTGCACCAGGCCTGATCTTTACTCTTCTGTTCAGGAGGCCTTAGTAAAACTGTTAACTCCCCCAGAGAGAAAGAAAGAAAGAAAGAAAGAAAGAAAGAAAGAAAGAAAGAAAGAAAGAAAGAAAGAAAGAAAGAAAGAAAGAAAGAGGGAAGGAAGGAAGGAAGGAAGGAAGGAAGGAAGGAAGGAAGGAGGATTGCCTTAGAAATGTAGAATCCCATATCATAAATGCACGTCCAATAGGCTTCCAAGAATGACCAGGGGAATAAGGTATACTGTATTTAGAACACATATGTATACAAAGTATCTTCAGTACAACATACAGTCATACCTTGGTTTAAGTACGCCTTGGTTTGAGTACTTTCAGTTTAAGTACTCCGCGGACCTGTCTGGAACGGATTAATCCACGTTCCATTACTTTCAATGGAAAAGTTCGCTTCAGGTTAAGTATGGACTTCCAGAACCAATTATACTTATACTTCGGGTTAAGTACGCTTCAGGTTGAGTACTCCGCGGACCTGTCTGGAACAGATTAGTCCATTTTCCATTACTTTCAATGGGAAAGTTCACTTCAGGTTAAGTACGCTTCAGGTTAAGTACAGACTTCCGGAACCAATTGTGTACTTAAACCGAGTTACCACTGTATTGTGTTTTTGTAGGGGAGTTGTAGAGGGTCTGTAGCTCAGCTCTGCACACAGTAGGTTCCAGGTTCAATCCCTGGCATCTGCAGACTAGGCTAGGAAATTACTCTTCCTGAAACCCTAGACAGCTGCTGCTGGCCAAGTGTTGACAATACTGAACTAGATGAAGCAATGGACTTACTAGGCAGCTTCCTATGTTTATAGGTTGCTATCACCATCAAATTGAGGAGATAACCTTTTCTCTACTCTTCTGTTCATCAAATAGCTAAAGATGTTTCTTCTGGACTGGGACGGGGTGGGGAGGTTTGAACTGGAAAGGACTAAGGTGTGAGAAAAGGGGTAAACCACCTATCCTTTCACCCTGTTGTCCCACCCAGCTTTGGAGTGGCTAAATCAGAGCGGCTGCTGATTTACCAAACAAATAGAACTGCCATCTTTTGATCACTGGCCATGTCGACTGGGGCTGATGGCCACTGTAATCTAAGGACAACATGTTGGCTACCCCTGATCTAAGGTCTCATAAAGCACGACTAGAATGAAAGGAGAAGGCCTTCAGGAGGAGAAAACAGAGGAGACTTTCTATGCCTTGCCATGCAAACAACACTGGCAGGTAGAAAACTCCCTGCTTTGATAATAGCTTAGTGACCATGCATCAGGCTCATTCACAAAGCCTTGGGAAATTTCAACAATTTGTTTCCAGTGTTACGAAAAAAAAGTAGTTATAATGACCTTTAGCATATTGGTGGCAGCCTTGGCAGTGTGTGCCATATATTCTGCCGAAGGAGAGCACTTGAGCCAGGTAATTAAATGTGTCAGCTCTTTATCCGGGAGAGTATGATATTAAATTATGTACAGTAAATATTTTTGGAAGGTAGAACTCTGAAGAGAACATATTGATTGATGGCAGGCTGCCAGGTAGCCACCGTTAGAGGCTGTGGCTCAGTCATGCTCAGAATCTAGTACAAACCTGGGTGGAATACATTTATTTAAAAGGGAGGCAGGATATAGTGGAGGAAGATAATGATAGAGGGCCCATAACTTCTGCAAGCATCGGCCTCATTTGTAATGAAGCACAGCACAGGGGGGAAAGTTGAGTGTGTACCCAACTAAACATACAAGCATGCTGGTTTCTTTCAGATTGATTGTGGGCATTGTAGAAATGTTTGCTCGGCATTACCTTCTTGGCTGTATCTGAAGTTGCCAGGAATAGCAACGGCTGCTGAGGCCTAGCTGGCAAAACTGGTAGGGGAGCCAAGATGGACAAGTCTGTCACTACTACCAGTATGCCCAGCCAGTGGAGCTGCCCAAACCTGGAATCAATGGTGGGGAACTAGAAGCCATCTTTCAGTTCTGCAAGAGGATTGGGGTGGACAGAGGCAGATTCAGGACAGTGTGACCAGTTCTGTTGCACTAGGAGCCTTGCCTAGGGGGCGCTGAAGGGCGTCACAACTATGATGTAATGAACTGAGCAGAATGGAGGGCAAGAGGCAGGGAGGTGTTAAACTTTGGCCACGCACAGGGTACTGCTGATATTTGAAAGACCAAAGTCCGCCCCCCGGGGTGTGAAGTTCAATCCTGTTCTTCCCATTTTGAATGGGATGGGATGCTTAGGAAATTAGAAGGATGGTCCAAGTGTACATTTCCACTTAGCACCTGCCATATTTGATGGATGCCATGGTGTTTGATTGTGAGCCTTGAACTTGGAATCTATACATTGCCATTGGGGCTCTGAGCCAGACTGTTCTCCAGGCAGTAAAGGATTCTTGGACTTCAAAGTGTTTCTGCTCTACTAGTCTAGCCATTGACTCTCTCCCTGGTCAAAGTTGGAGCTGAAACCTCCAATGGAATGTGTCTTCCTCTTATGGTAGGACAAATTCCCTCAAGGAAAACTACTTCCACTGAATTAAACCTTTTGATCCATTCCTCTCTCTCTCTCTCTCTCTCTCTCTCTCTCTCTCTCTCTCTCTCTCTCTCTCTCTCTCTCTCTCTCTCTCCTGCCTGTTGTTTTTCTTTTTTAAAAAATGTGCATTAAAAAAAATCCACAATCAAATTCTGTGTAACAAAAGGATTAATCCTGTGACCTGTATAAACTGTTCCACTTGAACAGCTTTTCATAAATATTATTTGGCTCGCATAATTTATGTCACAACTATTTTGGATGAATTATTTTGTTTCTACACTCCTGTGTAGAAGGATTAAGGAACTATACAGGACATTGGGGGAAGAATGTGTATTATATGACCATTTATTAAATTTCTATACCACCCGCCATCCAAGGATCACAGGGCAGTTAACAATATAAAAACACAAAAATACCCACTATAGTAACAAACAAAGCAATACCCTCCCCCCACAGTTTAAAAGGCCATAGATTAATTAGCCAAAGGCTGTGTATTGGAAATTTCAGTCAGCAACCTTTTCTTGCTGCTGAGATTTCAGTAGATGTTGCCCACACACATTCAAGCATAATTTTTTGCAATCATGAGCAAGGGCCCTATGTGCAGGTCAGCATAGGCACACAGCATTCTTCTAGGTCAGGTATCCCCAAACTTCGGTCCTCCAGATGTTTTGGACTACAATTCCCATCTTCCCCAACCACTGGTCCTGTTAGCTAGGGATCATGGGATCTGTAGGCCAAAACATCTGGAGGGCTGCAGTTTGGGGGTGCCTGTTCTAGGTGAAGAGAAATCCTGGACCAATCAGCATTAGCCCATGCATGGAGAAGCTCTACTAGGCACATGCAAATCAAGGCTGTGCATCCTCACAAGAACTCTTATGCAGCAACTAGGAGAACTAGGAGAACCTGTCAGTTTTGGTTTCCCTCAGTTTCTCATTTTTCCAATCTTACGTTATCCCCATTTCCAAATAAATTTGCAAGTCCTCATGAAAATTCATCAAAAGTTTGTGCAGTTCTCCTAATATGTATATATATATTACATTTTGCCTAATACTGTGTACACATTTTTGCAAAAACATTTCCCCCTAATATTTATATTTCCCCCTAAAACAATGTATTTTTCTCCATTATTTTCATGAATATATCCATATCTATGAACTTGTTGTCTTATTGCATGCATTTTGATGAACATTACTTGGCCGCAGACACATTACTTAGCATTTCAAAATTTGGAGAAGTGCAAATTTCAAACACTGGCTGGGTTTCAAGTTCCCATATTGATTCAGAAAATGCAAAATGCAGTACGATGCAAATTAAATGTGTACTGAATCAAATTTCTCCCCCATCCCTCACATCAACACACTGCATTTCAACACATTCTCCCTAGCGTCACAGTTCCTTAAATTAAATGACAACAGGTCTCCCCTTCAGTTCATTTTGGATCTCACAAAAAGCTAAGTACTATTTCAGTTCTCAGTGTTTCTTGGAACAACAATCTTACTAAAATTTGCCATAGATAGGAATTCTTCCACCCAGTTCAGATAGTTTTGGACTGGGGTCAGTAATGTTAGATTATAAATAATATTGGGAAATTTGGACTAACAAGGCCTGAGAGCTTCTCCTTGCCCCTATTTTGAGACTGGCCACAGATTAACTCTAGTGGGAAGGAACGCTGTGCCAAGAATGGGAATATGTTAAGAATGCCTTGACATATTTTTGAACAGGCCCCTAAAATGTGCCACCCATATAATACTGTAGGCGCTTGAGCTTCTCTCGTTCATCCCCAGGGACTAACTCCTACTGACCCTCAAGAATAGCTCTGAGTCTCCTGCTTTGTCTAGCTACTGGCTGCAAACCAGCTGTCAACTTCCATTTCCATGGCAACCAGTGCTTTGTCATCTTTTCCTCAAAGCTTCCTAATTAGACATCCTGCAATTTACAATGTCGTCTCCCTCCCCTCCCCCCTCCCCAGCACTATAAGGAATGAAAAAAACAATAATATTTCTTACGAGTGCTAGAGAATCAGCGGTCTTTAAATAGCATCTCTCTCCCAAATAAGAACATAAATAAGAAGTGCAAAATAAATGTGTGCTCGCATATGGATTTTGATATGCAGCTGGTCTGTTTTTACCATTTTTAAACCTAAAAATTGTTGATTTTCCTCATTAAAGAATGCCATGGTTTTAGAGTTTTAGATCGTTCTCCAGTGGGGCGATTTAAAACCATGACCCTCCATCTTTTCTATTAGAAAAAAAGCAAAAATATTTTGAACACACATCCTTTAGAAAGCCAGATAATGCCTGATCAATACCAAAAAGGGAAAGGAAAAAGGAGTCATGTGAAACCAAGCCATATGAATGATCACTGAGCATCGTTTACCATGTAGGACCAACAACTTGGTCTCCAACTGGTGACCAGAAGGATGACAGACACCAATTGAACTTCAGTGCCCCCACCCAGCTCTGGCCAAATAAAGAAAGAAGAAGAAGAGTTTAGATTTGATATCCTGCTTTATCACTACCCGAAGGAGTCTCAAAGTGGCTAACATTCTCCTTTCCCTTCCTCCCCCACAACAGACACTCTGTGAGGTGAGTGGGGCTGAGAGACTTCAAAGAAATGTGACTAGCCCAAGGTCACCCAGCAGCTGCATGTGGAGGAGCGGGGAAGCGAACCCGGTTCACCAGATAATGAGTCTACCGCTCTTAACCACTACACCACACTGGCTCTCAGGGGGTCCAGCCACATCAGGCAATGAAGCTAACTCACACCAAAAAAGGCAGAGTGACAGTCCTGGTGCCAGCACCCAGCATTCCTGGGCAAATCCTGGGGCCCTTGCAGGATCGACTGCTGCTCATCATTGGCTGTACAGGTTGAGGCTACAGTGTGTTGGAGTCCAACAAAATTTGGAAGATTGCAAGTTCCCATATCTGCTGTCTACAAAGAGCCCACTACATGGCTGAGTCTCCAAATGTGTTTGGAGTTGGAGGTAGTCAACAAAAGTCTTCTTTTCTATCTACTAAAAATGCATTCATTCGTTTATCTAAAATCCTCAAGGTTTTTCTAACGGCAAGGATGTCCAACCTCTTAACTCAGAAGGAGTATGATATGCTTTATCCCAAAGATATTTAGGGACTTCGCTCCTCCTTGGTGAGTTGTGTCCTTGATCACATAGGGTAGAAAGGGGAAACTCACAAGACAGGAGGCAAGAATCTACTATTTGAACTCTGCATAGGATGGAATGAAGTTGAGAAACAGTGGGTTAGTTGAGAAATAATAGGGAACCATGCCTTCTCACAATGTGAACAAGCCACAGCAAGCCTGAGATGCATGACCTCTCCATTTCCCTCCCTTCCTCTTTCATGCCAAGAAGAAGAAGAAGAAGAAGAAGAAGAAGAAGAAGAAGAAGAAGAGGAAGAAGAAACTGTTTCTCCTGATTTTAAATAAACCAGGGGGAAACGGGGGGTTGTTTAAACTATAATTTGTAAGGAAAAGGCATAATTATAGTGGTTTCAGATGCTAGCTTGTTCTCACTAACCATAGTTTCAACAATCCACAGTTCCTTGGGTTTGCACATCACAAGGAACTGTGATTAGTTTAAAATTGGAAGCAGATCATTCTGGCCTGCTTCTCTACAGCATGAGAGAGAATGGAGAGAGGAGAGAAAGAGCATGAAACTCAGGCTCACCATAGTCCGTTCAGCTCATGAGTAACCATGGTATCCTGTCTTCAAGATTAAACGGCTGACTTGCTGAATAGTATACAATTAAACCATGGCGGAAGAAGATAACATCTGGATTCAGATTTCTGTGACAGAAAATCTAGCTTTCCCAAGCCTGTGGCTCTCTAGATGTTGTTGGACTACAATCCCTATCATCCATGACCATTGACCATGCTGACTAGGGTTGATGGGAATTATAGTTGAAAACAACTGGAGGGCAATAGGCTGGAGAAGGCTGCTGCCACTGGATTTACCGACTGGCTTTCTGGTACTAGACAATATATTTCAACTATAATCAATGCTAGGTTTCGGGTGCTTTTTTGTTTTTGTTTCAATATTCAGAGGGAAATAAATCCTTGGTTGAAAAGAAAATTAATATACCATTGCAATTCATTCTTTCATTAAAATGTCATAATCTTCTCTTTGTGACATCATCACGATCACCATAGCAATTTACTCTGTGTTCACAAAGGCTTAGGATTTCAAATGGAAAAGAACAGAAAGTGGCAAAAGTCGGCTGTTTTCATGGAAATTTCCCTTTGGAAAAGGGGGGTGGAAAATGAACACCACTGACAAATATAATGTATGATCCAATTAGCCTTCATTTTGCAATGAGGCATTAGTGGGCCATTAACATTTGCTTCTTCAGTCCTCACACCTTGTGAAGTATTTCAAAAGCCCCCAAAGCAAAACCCAATGTGCTTCACCCAGACTTCAAAAGCAATGCTGACCAGATGCCCCCAACAGCCTAAAAAACAATAAGCCCTTTTAATTTGGCAGAGGCAGACTTCTTATAGCTGCCTTTAGTGCCTGCACAAGCAACAAGTACCTTTCCTGAGATTAACACCTGCTTTAGGATACAAAAGTGCGAGATGATTTCCCCCTCCATCTGAAACTGACTACAGCAACAATTGCTGCAATTGGAGCTGCAAGGTTCAAATCCTTCTGAAAGAGCTCTATGACATGCCTTTGAGGAATTGCATAGAATAATAAATTCACCTGCTTCAGCTTCCTAGTGTAACTGAGGTGGACAAACAACCCACTGCTACCTCACTGACCATCTGGCTTGTTTGTGAGCGCCCCCTGCAAATACTAAAGGGATGTTCCACATGTGGGGTGCAGCTCTCGTCACCCCCTGACCATTGGCCATGCTAGCTGAGGCTGATGGGAATTCTAGTCCAACAACAATTGGAGGGCCACAGGCTCCCCTGCTGTGCTCTAAAGGATCACTTGCAAAACCTAAATGAAATATTCAGACCTGCCTCCCCCTGCACCAGTTCTACCTCCTTCAGATTAAAAAATGCCTCTTAGGCCACACTATACATTTAATGCACTGTCATATCACTTTAAACAGTCATGGCTTCCCCCAAAGAAGTCTGGGGAAAACCAAGTCTTCTGACAAGCTGTTAAAAGAGCTAGGTATACTTAGTCAGGAGAAGAGAAGGTTAAGGGCAGATATAGCATCTACCTTCAAATATCTGGAGATCACATAGACAATAGAACAAAACTGTCTGTTCCTTCAGTGAACAGGACTAGATCAAATGGATGGAAATGGGAAGGAAGCAGATTTCAGATTTTGCCCCTACACACACACGCACACGCACACACACGCACACACACACACACACACACACACACACACACACACACGGAAAAGGGAGGCATCTTATGGGTGCACAAAAATAAGGAAATAAGTCAATTTCATCTTAGCTCTGTTGAGAGAATGCAGGCTTTCCTTTTTCCTCAGTACTTAATAGGCCTTGTCTGCATGCATGCATGCATGCATGCAAACACACACACACGAGAGAGAGAGAGAGAGAGAGAGAGAGAGAGAGAGAGAGAGAGAGAGAGAGAGAGAGAGAAGAGAGCGCATGCTAAACAACCTTCACCAGCCTGATGCTTTCCAACTGTTTGGGACTTAACTCTCATCGGCCCCAGTCAATTCCCATTAGCCCTCGCATCATAGAGGCAAGCTGACTGGAGTTGATAGGAGTGATAGTCTGAAACATCTGCCAAACGTCATCTTCTTTGGCGATCGCCCGTAGCCAAGTAAGATTGTATTCCATGAACATGGACTTAATAGTGAGTGTGTAAGTAACTCTGGAGGCCAATTTTGGATCTGCACGTCCTTCCACAGTGGGGACATAGGTTTCTGGGCGGGAGTTGATCATGGTGAGGGTTTGCCGAACATGCCTTCCTCATAGCATGTTTCTCCCTTTCGTCCTGAGTTTGAGCGTCTTCAAAGTCCATGACACCGTTGGTTAAAGGCTGTTCTCCAATTGGAGCGCTCGCAGGCCAGTGTTTCACAGTTGTTGGTGTTTATACTACATTTTTTTAGATTTGCCTTGAGAGAATCTTTAAACCTCTTTTGTTAACCACCAGCATTACGCTTTCCATTTTTAAGTTGGGAATGTAGTAGTTGCTTTGGAAGACGATCATCAGGCATCCGCACAACATGACCAGTCCAATGAAGTTGATGTTGAAGAATCATGGCTTCAACACTGGTGATCTTTGCTTTTTCCAGTACACTGGCATTAGTTTGCCTGTCTTCCCAAGTGATATGTAATTTTTTTCAGAGACACCGTTGATGGAATCTTTCGAGGCGTTGGTGAAGGAAGTGCTAGAGTATTGCTTGGATTATACCTTCAACACAAACTACTTTGGTAATTGGTCCTCCCCAGGGGAACTTGGTAACTACAGTTCTATGATAGGGGCTAGGGACCTCTACCAGATCAAGCCCCACCTTAGGGTAAAGGGTAAAGGGGCCCCTGACCATCAGGTCCAGTCGTGTCCAACTCTGGGGTTGCGGCACTCATCTCGCATTATTGGTCGAGGGAGCCGGCGTACAGTTTCCAGGTCATGTGGCCAACATGACAAAGCCGCTTCTGGCGAACCAGAGCAGCGCACGGAAACGCCGTTTACCTTCCTGTCGGAGCAGTCCCTATTTATCTACCTGCACTTTGATGTGCTTTCGAACTGCAAGGTGGGCAGGAGCTGGGACCGAGCAACGGGAGCTCACCCCATTGAAGGGATTCGAACCGCCGACCTTCTGATCGGCAAGCCCTAGACTCTGTAGTTTAACCCACAGCGCCACCCGGGTCCCTACAAGCCCCACCTTACCAAACTACAATTTTCAATATTCTATGGGGGAAACCAAGGATACAAAACTGACATATGCATTTGTAAATGTAGACTTGCCTTATTTTCAGTCACCACCCACTGAATATCTGAAGGTCCAGGGAAGGTGGGAACCCTAGCAACTGGTCAGGTTTATATGATGCTATCTACCATGACTCCTGTTTTACTACTGCCACTCTGGATCTAACCATCTAGGACACCATTGCTGGTGGTGGACCCATGACTGCGGAATGGTCCCCGTGGGCATTCACCTGGTGCTTACCCTATTAGATTTTAAGTGGATACACTGTTTTCACATGGCACTGTTTTAACTGCTGGTTTAGTTTTATCCATCAGTCTTTTTACTGCTATTTTAGCTCTTTATTGTTTTTTTTATTGTGGTTTAAATTGTGGTTTAATTGTGGTTTAAAAGGGCCGTTCTTTCCTTTGTCGGCTTCTACTGCAATCTTGAAAATAAATACAAATAAATATCAACATAAAAAGGGTAGTATGAACTCTGAAAACACCATGGATTTAATTCCAGTGCCTTCAACAGATGTATGCCACTTTGCAAAGGGGAAAGATCCAGCCTTGTTTTACCAGACAACTGTGGGTTACTTTTGTTTGTGGATTTTTCCTCCCCACCTTTTCCCTTATTCCCAGAACAGCTGTTTAAAACAGCTCTATCTGTGTTAGGAATCATTTCAGCATGATGCTTAAGTCAGCAGTGTCCATGCCTCCAGCCACTGCTAGAAAAGTCCCAGGTATGAACCAAATAGGTCCCTTTTTATTATTTCCCTCTCTCTTTTTTTTAATGCTCTGGCCTCGATCTGCAGCTAATGGTTCCCTGTTAATAGAACCAGCCCAAGGGCAAGAAGATGGGAGGGAGAGAGCTTATGAATATTTATGAGGCAAAACAAGTTTGGCATTGCTACTAGCTCCCTTTTAACAGCCTTCATTATCTCCTTTCTCCATTCTCCTGATGAAGCAATTGTATGGGAAAGAAGGCATCTTGTTAGTCTTCTCAGCTGCCACTCACACACAATCAGGCTCACAAGCATAATTTAAGCACAAATACATCCACAAATAGAAACAGGAAGGAAAGCGCGCACGCACACACACACACACACACACACACATCTTCTTTTGAAAATGAATTCAATTGGCAAGCCAGCTAATGGAGCAAATTGGAAGCTCTCCCGTTCCTAATCCAGGGAGCTTCTAAGCACCTCCTTGGATTTTGTAGGCAGCAACTCATGGGCGAGATGTCCTTGCTGGTCTACTGAAGGCAGGAAACTCAGCTAAAGCATCCATGACAGATGGCCACCCCACCTCTGCTTACAAACCTCCAAGGAATAAGAGTCCATAACCTCCCGAGGGAGACCAGTACATAGTAAATAGGTCATTGGCTTATACCAGGGGTGGCCAACTCCCGAGAGAATGCGACCTACTCACAGTTAAAAAATGGCAGTGATCTACCATTTGGGGGGGGGGGTTCAGGTCTAAGTTGTTGAGCTTTTTTTAGGAAGGAAAACCCTGCTTTTTGGTGTTCAAGCTTGCTGAGCTTTTCTTTTCTTAGGGAACCCAAAGTAGTTGAGCTTCTTTGGGGGGAGCCAGTGATCTATCGGTTATCTACCACAGACGTCCAGTGATCATGATCTACCTGTTGGACGTGCCTGGCTTATACCAAAGCAACCCCATCTAAAAATTCGTAAGTCGAAAAAACCCTATCTAAAACCACCGCAGTTTCCATTCGGATGTCGAGATATTCGTAAGCGTGTGGCCATTTGCCCCATTCGTAAGTCAAAAAATTCGGTTGTCGAGTCGTTCGTAAGTTGAGGTACCACTGTATAGTCAATTTGAGATGGGTGGGAATTGCAGTCTATTGTATTTCAAAGGGGGTATTAATCTCAGCTGAGGACATTGTTCCTTGCATACAGACTAAAGAGAACTATAAAAAGTTATACCACATTGAAAGCCTTTATGTTTCTTTTGCCTGTTGGGGTGGTCTGCTCGCTCTCTGTTTTGCAAGGACAGAGGATGTAAGGATTGTAAAACATTTTGCATATAATGAAAGTTTTAGAGATAGAGCGCTGAATAAAATCAGAAAAACCACCTATTTTGTGAGATTCTCAAAATAAAGATGGGCGGGGGGGGGGCAGTTTAGCTTTTGGTCCTACAAGGCAATTCTTCTTCAGCCTAATATCACAGCACCATGCCTGTGCTGAAACTCTGGTGGGAATTGGATCCTCATTCTGTGGGTTCATTTATATTCATTTCCCCAGCAACCTCTCTCTAGGATACACAAAGTCAGCGATGCAGAAGGGTTTTCAGAATTGCTGCTACTCTAAAGATACAAGTTTTTTTCCAATAGCCTAGCTGCGCAGATCTGATGATAGAGGGAGGGAGGCCTTGCTTATATTCCTTGAAGTTCACAATCACTCAGGTGATTGCACTAGGGTGCAAAGGGGACTGTTCTGGCTGGTGCCCATTGGGGGGTACGTGGGGCACGGCAGAAGGCAGGAAGCCCAAACAGTAGGTGAAACTAAAGCCAATGAGAGGCAGTGCCAAGTAATCCTAATGTCATTCAGATCCTCCTCTCTGCTGAGGATAAAACACTGAGAGGGAGGAAAAGGAAGCCGGCAGGCACTGCCTTCCCCCTCCCTGAACTGGTTGAAAATAAGAAGGCAGGCATTTGGGGGCTGGGTGCAGATAGACCAAGGTTTGTGGGGCAGAATACAGTTTTGCCCTCAGACTTTTCAAGATTTTGCCAAATGCAGATATGGAAAGAAACTGGGAGGGAAAGAGTAAGGGACAAGTTGGTGGGGAGCTGGAGAGACAGAGTAACGAAAGGAAGTGGTGGCAGAGAGTCACAGTAGGCATGAGCAGTGACCATAAAGTATCTACCTATCTATATAGTTTTGAACTGCAGGGCAAATAGCAGCTTCAGGGGATGCAATTTTAATTGGGGGGAAAAAAACATGGGAGAGAAGGATTAGGTACTGCCACCTCAACTCACCCCCAACCCACATCATGGTCCAGATCAGGAATATTGCTAGGTTCATAAAATGACTTGGGCACAGGCCCGCTAGGCAAATTCAGGTGGGATCTCATGACCCGGGCACCCTGTGAGCAGTTATTTAAGAAGAGGTTAAAAGGGAGTTGGGGGGGATGGTTAAGAAGGGTCAGGAGATTTGAGATCCAGTGCAAAAGAACTTTAGCTCCCCCTTAGGGATGTCCCTGGCCCAGATGTAAGTGCCTCTCCCATCTTCTACCAACATCTCTAACTTGGAAATTACCCTGTGATACACTCACATCCAGTGCGGCTCGTAACCTACAGCAGCCTTCCTCAACATCGTGGCCTTCGGGTATTATGGACTACAAGTCCCATCAGCCCCAGCCAACTTGGTTGCACTGGTGGGGTCTTATGGGAGTTGTGGTTCAGAACATCTGGAAGCCACCAGGCTGTGGGAGGTTGGTTGACCTACTCTAGAACCCAACAAGAGAAATGCTGCTGTTTGTTGGTTTTCTTACACTAAAGTATCTCAACCTTGTTACCCTAAGGAGGGACAAGAGGAAGCATGTTAGGGGAAGGGGGAAGATGTTGAATTTCACACACTGATTGGAGCCAACCAACCACTTCTGAGTCCCCAGATTAAACACTGCAAAGGGTGCGTCACCTCTTCAATTCAAAATTTAACCAAAAACTTTCAGTATGGGAAAACTTTCTGCAAGGATAAGGCCGACAGAGATGTTTCAAGGAAATTACAAAACCACAAAGAAGCAACTGGGGAGAAATACAACATCAGAAACATTTAAAAAACAAATTAGCAATTGGCGGCAGCAACTGCTATCCCTGCATTAGGGAGGACTTGAAAGTGAAATTGACTGGAAAATGACTCTGAAACTGACTAGGTTCCCCCCTCCCTTTGCCTGGGCTGAACCTAGAGACATACAAAGCAGTCAGCTGCATAAACAGCAAAGAGTAAACTAAAAGTAAATTGTTTAAAATATTCATTTACAAGCACCCAGGGTGTCCTTATTAGTAACAGGCATCAAGAAATATCCTCTTGCTGTTTTAAGGATGAATTCCTTTCTGCCACCAATCCATCGACTTCAATGGGGCTGTGCTGTCAGGAAATATATAACCTGTGTCCCTTGAACATCTCACATGTAGGAAGTCTGTCTGCAGTCCTTCATTCCCCAGCCTCTCCTTAGGATTAAATTGTTTGTCAATGCACCCGCTTTTGACAGGCGCTCAGTAAGAGAAGTGGCTTCTCTTCTGCCTTCCTCCCACTATTCTACCAAGACTATTTCTTATTTAAATCTCTTAAGTTTGGTGTTGAGAAGATGTAGGTTGCCACTCCAGGCTGGGTTTCTTTCCCTCCTGCAGCTGGTTTTCTAGAGGTCATTTGAAAACCACAGTGATCTGTGTGGGCAGAGAAAGCTGCGTTTTGTGAGTTGGGGCACTTTTGTTTGTGTATAAGAAATCTCTCAGCAGCAACAACCCAGAAAGGATTGTGAAAGCATCATTAATTCCACTCTTTCTTGACCCTGTGGCTGGAGGCACAGCTTTTATAAAGAAACTCTGGGATTTGAGAAATGCATAAACATAGCTTTGGGGTGGGGGAGAATGGTGGTCCCAGACACCACTTTCAAAACCGACATTAAAATGCCTTTTTGCTTCCAAGACATTTTTAGTGGTTTTTTTTTTAAGGGAAATATAGGTAATCTATATTGCAATGCACATGAGATTTTGTGTGGTTGTAGTATGGCATCCTGCAACAGTTGGATGAGCTTTCCTAATGTTTTAGAAAGGAAAAGCGGAATCTTCTTTTTACTGATTCAGTGGCCGTAGGCATGTCCCAGGTTTATCTCCTGGTAGGGCTGGGAAAGAACCTTGTCTGAAATGCTGGGGAGCAGCTGACATTCCGTGTAGATAATACTGAGGAAGACAATAGGGGAATTGAGAAAGAGAGGTACATTTTGCAAGCAAAGGCAATGAAGGAGACATCTCCAGCACTCTGCCTTTGCTGGCAAAGGCTCTCTCTTTCTGCTTGCCTTGACTGCCCATGCCTAGGGAACAGGGGCAAGCAGTCAAACTGAGCAGGATTTTGCCCCTGATCTTCAGCCATCAGGTATGTGCAGGGAGCTAAATCTTGCTTTGGCTGCAAGTGCCTGTTTGCACAGCCAAGGCAGAATGGAAACCCAATGATGTCAGTTGATGGTTGATGGCAGGTATGGTTTGTGGGAAATGGCCTCTCGGGCAATATTGCACCCCCTGGCAGGAGGTAGGCTGGAGCTTCTGCACCTCTGAGTTAGATGCACCAGTGGTCTAGCTCAATTTATGTCAGCTTCCTATGTTTCTATGTTCTTCTGATGCTGCGGAGATGCAGTGCTGGAAATAAATAGAAGGAGCCTAGGAAAGTCTGAGAAAGCAAGGAACTAGGAGGTGGGGAACTAGGAGGTGGGCAAGATGGTTGGACAGTGTTCTCGAAGCTACGAACATGAGTTTGACCAAATTGCGGGAGGCAGTGCAAGACAGGAGTGCCTGGCGTGCTATGGTCCATGGGGTCACAAAGAGTCGGACACGACTAAACAACTAAACAACAACAAGGAGGTGGGGAGATCAGAGCTGGTCAAAGACAATTTGCTAATTCACTGTGTCCTGTGTTTTATTTCCTGGGGAGGGAGGGACATTGCTACACAAATAGTAACTAACTGGATTGAATTTGATTTCAGCACTGGTGACAGGACAGCACCCTCTTAAAAGGCACAAGCTATCTTAATGAGTAGAGGGCAGACCACATGGTCTACACAGCTCTGTCCTTCACCACATCACTCGAATTCACCCCAACCCCAAACCTGCTGCCTAAGGCAGCTGCCTCACTCTACCTAATGGTAGGGCCAACTCCGGAGGAGATCAAGATGCTCAAATAAGGAGCTATGGTGAGAGCTCAAATGGCTTCAGAATGAGATTAGACCCATTTATGAAGGGTATGTATATCAATACCTACTAGTCATGATGAGTATTTGGATTCTCCAGGTCTTGAAGCAGCAAGAGGAAGCTGTGCCCTTCCTGATGTCATTGGACTCAACCATTAAACCATAGAATTGTAGAGTTGGAAGGGATCCTGAGGGTCATCTGGTCTAACCCTCTGCAATGCAGGAATCTCAGCACATGGTTCGCCACCCAATTTGAAACTGTACTGGACCCTGCTTAGCTTTGCAGATGTGCTAGCAGTTTTATTGCTTCCCCATTCCTAATCTAGTGGAACTACATGTCCTGTCTGAAACACACTGCTGTCTTTCCCCCTTTGTATCACCAGTCACCAGTTGCAATGTTTTTCCCATTGAGAAGCAGCATCCAGCTCCCCACCACCACAAGAGAGTGGTATCTGATATGCAAGAAAATTGTAGGTGCATTGTCTTTAAGAACATGAATACATTAACATTTCAACATGCATATTGATGTGTGTGATGTCACCACACAGGAGCAGGAAATGCCAAGGACCCTCTTAGGTGTGATCTTATGAAATCAGACTGAAATGATGTTTTAGTGAGACCCCTCCCCGACATCAAGGATGTCAAGTTGAGTTAATAGCAACAAAAATGGTGATGGTGATGGCGCAGGATGAAGCATCCCACAAGAGAACACACTGATTCCATGAGAAAAATATGGAGCACAAGAACTCAAAACTGATCTCATTCCCTGACTCATCACTGATAATGGTACCACTGATAGGATCCATGATCACGCCTGTCTCCCAGGCAAAGCACATAGATCAGTGGCATATCCACTGAAGATTAGGAGAGAGAGACTAAATTATGTATGGAAGTGTGCTCTATTGAACATCAGTAAAGATTATTCTCTCTTCTCCGGGGGTTTGAAAGTGAGGAACTAATCCAGTGTGTTGATCTGTGTCAGGGGCTGTTGCGACTTTCCACATGCTTGTCTTTTAACAATCTTTGTTGGTGCACTCTATTTACAGTGTAACGAGCTGTTGGATGCATGTCTGCTCATTCCGATGCAGAATCCGGCACTGCCCCTTTGTGCGATTTCAACCAACATAATAGCCTCGGGACAGTGAATCTCCTCCCCTTTCTCCTCCTCCGTAATTCCGGTGCCGGGGGAAAGGGTCTACGCTCCGTCTTTTCCCTTTCCCCCCTTTCCGCCTCTCTCTCTTCCCGCCTGTGGAGTAGGGGCTCTCCCATGCTGCCAGAGACCTGGCACTCTCTCTCCGCTTC
Source organism: Zootoca vivipara (assembly GCF_963506605.1). Classification (NCBI taxonomy): domain Eukaryota; kingdom Metazoa; phylum Chordata; class Lepidosauria; order Squamata; family Lacertidae; genus Zootoca; species Zootoca vivipara. The sequence goes on along the minus strand of NC_083285.1, from coordinate 51,385,037 downwards.
CTGACTAACCCCTTCAGACCCCGCACTTTCATGGCTGCTTGGGGAGGAACTGCTCCTGATGAGAGGGGGAGGTTCTCTATACTCTCTCCCCCTTACAATCTGACTCCACTGTTCTTAATTGTTGATCTTTTAAAAATGCAGTTCCATCTTGTATTCTACAGCATACCATGTTGGTTTAGGACAGAAGGTGATTTCAGGGCCCTGTCAAGATTGAAAAGCAGGGTACACATGTTCAAATATGAGTAAACAGGACTTTCTCTTTCTAGAGCCTGGCCAGCTTCATTTAATGGAACATGAGAACTACAATGTACCTGTCTGTCTTCTCCTAACACCATCATGTTAGGCTGCCTTCCCCAACCTGGTGCCCTCCAGATGTTTCGGACTACAATTCCCATCAGCCCCAGTCAGCATGACCACGATAGCTGAGGCTGATGTGGGAGTTGTAGTTCAGAACATCTGGGGAGCACAAGGTTAAGCATGGTGTAAGAAAGCTCATTGAGCATGTGAGGTAGTTAAAAATTAGCGGACTAGCACTTGGCATTGAGGTTTTTAGGCTACAAAACTGCCAATGGTACTATGCGTCTCAGTCCTGCTTGTGGAGTTCCTATATTCATCTGGTTGGCTATTGTTAGAGAGCAGAATGCTGGAGTAGATGGGTCCCAGCCTTATTCAGCAGCGATCTTCATCCTAGAATCATATAATTGTAGATTTGGAAGGGACCAAAAGGATCTTCCAGTCCAACCCCCTCTACCAACTGAGCTATCCCTCTAATTATCCTCTTAAATTAGAAGTAGCCTCCATAGACTGAAAATCTGTGTGGCCTGTTTTCAACAACACAGGGGAGTTGCGGGGACAGGAGACACCATTTTGTGAGTCTTCTCAGGTGCCAAATTTTATTGGACTGGCCCTATCTGTTTTGAACCCATAGCACCAGAGGGGGAATTTACATACTATAGACATGATCCACCCTACATGCAGGGCTTTTTTTCAGCTGGAACGCACTGGAACTCTGGTACCTCTCAGGTGGGTGCCATTGTCATTCTAAGAGAACAAGGGAGATGTTCCAGCACCTCTTTGTCTAGAAAACCAGTACTGCCAACATGCACTTTTGGGTGTCCATATACAAGCGGTATACCAATAGGAAGGGGGTCACACTGATGGAAGCAATATTTGTGAAAACCAGAAGGGAGGACCCAGCACCAGACTGACTAAGTATGAGGCCCTTTAAGGACAATATGACATGTTTAGCACAAAACCACTAGGCTTAGGCTGACTTGGTGAAACTCAAATTCCTCCCCCTTTTTGTTTGTTCTTGCCTGTCATAACAAAACCAAACAGCTTCATCGGTGTTAAGAATTTATTAATACACAGGGAGAGAAAGACTTGTATGAATATGCTTTTGCTACTGGTATCATCAGAAGCTACAGTTAGAACTGGATATGGAACAACTGATTGGTTCAAAATTGGGAAAGGAGTACGACAAGGTTGCATATTGTCTCCCTGCTTATTTAACTTATATGCAGAATTCATCATGCAAAAGGCTGGACTGGATGAATCCCAAGCCGGAATTAAGATTGCCGGAAGAAATATCAACAACCTCAGATATGCAGATGACACAACCTTGATGGCAGAAAGTGAGGAGGAATGAAAGAACCTTTTAACGACGGTGAAAGAGGAGAGCGCAAAATATGGTCTGAAGCTCAACATCAAAAAACCCAAGATCATGGCCACTGGGCCCGTCACCTCCTGGCAAATAGAAGGGGAAGAAATGGAGGCAGTGAGAGATTTTACTTTCTTGGCTTCCATGATCACTGCAGATGGTGACAGCAGTCACGAAATTAAAAGACGCCTGCTTCTTGGGAGAAATGACAAACCTAGACAGCATATGAAAAAGCAGAGACATCACCTTGCCTACAAAGGTCCGTATAGTTAAAGCTATGGTTTTCCAGTAGTGATGTATGGAAGTGAGAGCTGGACCATAAAGAAGGCTAATCGCCGAAGAATTGATGCTTTTGAATTATGGTGCTGGAGGAGACTCTTGAAATTAGCCCTGAGTGCTCACTGGAAGGACAGATCCTGAAGCTGAGGCTCCAATACTTTGGCCACCTCATGAGAAGAGAAGACTTCCTGGAAAAGACTCTGATGTTGGGAAAGATGGAGGGCACAAGGAGAAGGGGACGACAGAGGACAAGATGGTTGGACAGTGTTCTCGAAGCTACGAACATGAGTTTGACCAAACTGCGGGAGGCAGTGGAAGACAGGAGTGCCTGGTGTGCTCTGGTCCATGGGGTCACGAGAGTCGGACACGACTAAACGACTAAACAACAACAGCAACTGATATCATCATGGATGGAAACCCCAGTAGGAGCCAAATTTCCAGTCTTGCACAGAGAAAGGCAGTGGCAATCTTATTTGCCAGGCTATCGGGGATGTTGTGTAGAGCTGAACGCACTCAAAGATTTTCATGTAAATTACCACCTGAGGGTACTAACATGGCCCCACAATTGCAATATGAAACATATTGACATAGGCATTAAAAGCAGCTAATTAACTGCATTCCTTCTGCAAATTCCACACCAGGCCTATCCAAAGGCCTTCGAGCAATGTGGAACACACACACACACACAGTGGCAAGGCTCTCTGTGAGGCCTAAAGGGTCTTTTCATTTTATTTTATTTTTAAAAAGTAGATGACTGCAGGATTATAGGCAAAGGGGAATGGATGGGGAGGAGAAATCCAGAAATGAAAGGATAGACAGTTCAAAGTATATCCCTCTACTTCATACAAAGTAAAGCCTTCCTTGTGGATGCAACATTTCTGCAAAATCAGACTTCAATTTATTGTGTTTTGCTTCCTGAGTACAAAGAGCTCTTGAAATGTTTGAGTCCCTGGCAGCATGTTCTGGGCTGATAAGAGTAGCTGCATGCAAAGGATTTGGGCTCTCTCTCTCTCTCTTTATCTCACCGAGAGGAACACAGAGAGAGAATACTTTCACCAAAAAAGGGGGGGGACTTAAAACCCCCAATCAGGATTTGAACTCGCAACCTCTGAAAGAGACGAAAGCAGAAACTTTATCCCTTGATGAACCACCCAATCTGGCTAGGAGCAATGGGCATTTCAAGGAATTAAACGAAGAAGCTGTGCGACTTCTACCCCCAGCATCTGTTCAGAGATGCTGACAAATACCATGTTGCAATGTTTGACTGTTCTGCTGCAGTGGTCGCATTTTGGTTTGTATTTCCACGGTGCAATTAATAAAGAGTTTTCTAGCAGTTGAACAAAAAGAACTCTAGCAAATGATGCAGTATTTTTCCAGTATAATTTATATGGCTGAGTCCTGAAACCGCCAGAGGGGAGGTAAGGATTTTTCTCTAATCTAGCTCGAAAGCACTAGCAAATGCTAGCATTTATTTTGCTTTATTTTCAAAAGCACGCCTTACAATAGCATTATCAGAAAGGAGTGTTTGGTCAGGGAAAGACTGGTCAAAAGTCAAATACCACAGTCTTGGATCTCTGGGATAACTACAGAGCCCTCTCTATGCAAGGGCAAGGTATTATGGAGTGTTTCGGGTTCAGCAAATTTTGCTAAGCCTTGTGTTATTTATTGGCTTCTGAAAAGAAGCACAAGCATGTGAGTATTGCGTGGGTAGTGTTATTATATGTCTAGTCACTAGGTGGCTAGGTTGGTGGACTTGAGAAAATAGTTATGTCCATGTTAGGATTAGCCACACTTTCTTTCTTAAATAACCCCCTTGATTTGTTCACATTGAACCATTTGGGCCAAAAATCTGTTTGGGGGAAGTATGGTAAGATGCAGTAGCTGTGTTGGAGAATGGGGAGTTAATATTTAGAGGAGGACCACCTGCGTCCCAGTGTGGTGCAGGAAGAAACAGCTCGGGGAGGGTTTTGCTGGGATGACTGCTGTGTAGTTAGAGCAGGCATCGGCAACCTACGGCCCATGGGCCGGATGCAGCCCATGGAGGCCGTTTATCCGGCCCACGAGCCATCCAGTCACCGAGCCACCTGCTCGGCAAGTCCCTGTGCTGCACTGCGCGCTGCGCTAAACTGCCGGAGCACAGCGCGGGGACTCGCCAAGTGGTGCCGAAAATGGCATCTGCGCATGTGCAGGTGCCAGAAACAGCATGTGGGCATGCCCAGACGCCGGAAATCACTTCTGCGCATGTCTGGGCATGCACAGAAGTGATTTCCGGTGCCGCGCTGCCCATGCCCAGAAGTCCAGGCATGCGCAGAAGCAATTTCTGGTACCCTTGAAATGGGCAGCACAGCACCAGAAATCACTTCTGCACAAGTCCAGAGTGTGTCCGGCCCACGGACCAGTGTCAGTGGCGATGATCCAGCCCACAGCCGGAAAACGTTGCTGACGCCTAAGTTAGAGGCTGTGGGCCTCTGTGGTGTTGCATCCTGAATAAACAGTTGGTTGTCTTCATAAAAAGATGGTGCCTGTCCTTCTGGGAAGCCAGAAAATGTCTCATAAACAGTAGCCCTGAGTGGAACAGTGAACTATATTCAGAGAGAACAACAATTCTGTTTGAGGATCACTGAGAAGCAAATCAGAGGCTACTGAGACTGTCACAGGATGGCAAGGTGACTCAACTCATGTCCACACTTCCCCTTGAGGAGGTACATAAATCAAAGAACAGAGCGATTTGCTGTGTTGCTATTACAGGTGATTGATAAGATAAACAGGCCCTTTGCCACTGTTGAACATGCATGATTGGATTTTACTGAGGGCACCTTGCTCCAGTGATATACTTTACTTAGTCTGTTGTAGGGATTAATCCACTGGCTTATCCTCCACAGCTGGGGGCCAAACTCTGCATTCTCCATCTCCGCAACTCCAGCATCAGCAGCCAGTTAGGTGGAGTAGGGGAACCCAGACTGCCACCATGTCATGACATGAAGTGGGGCCAGCCCTTCCATTAGGCGAGTTGAAGCAGCTCCCTCAGGTGGCGTATGCTGAAGGAGGGGGGGGGTTGCAAGGTGCAGGAAGACATAGCTTTGTGGACCACACTGTCTGCCCTTTGGTCTCTTCTCCACCCCTCTGGCCTTAGTGCAGAGGTTGACCATGTGCTCACCAGTACCACCTATGGCACCCACAAAAGGTCTCAGTAAATATCTCCTCAAAAATTGACAATGCACACAGATGGATTACTCTTCCTGCACAGTTCCTGTTAGTGCTGCCTCAGTATCTCCTGCACAGAACATGCCCCCTTAAACATGTCCACATTTCCTTGCTTGTCCCCCCCCCCATCCATTCTGAACAGAGGAAACATGCAGAGTCCTTCTCTCTGTAAGGAAGCACAGTGGTGGCTCATGTAAGTGTGTTCAGCCTATTGACTGGGGTGGGTGGGTAAGCTTATAGGAGACATACCTGCACCATTCTGTCGTCCTCTCTCGTTTTCTGCCCTTTTAGATATGGTGGCCATTTTGTCTCATGTCACCCCAAGACAGCTATTGTGTGACAAGAACAGGGCTTTCTCAAAATTCCAAGTGTATTCGACCGCCCCAAATGGTGGCCTTTGCAGGATGCTGCCCTGCCGCCAGTGCTGAAATAAGATTCAACTGCCCATCTCATCCACAGTTGTATGTGGAATGCCCCTTGCCTCAAGCAGCAACAAATATTGGGCCAGCCCTGACATTAGGTAAATTATAAAGTGTTTATAATCAGCCCTGAGTGCTCACTGGAAGGACAGATCCTGAAGCTGAGGCTCCAATACTTTGGCCACCTCATGAGAAGAGAAGACTCCCTGGAAAAGACCCTGATGTTGGGAAAGATGGAGGGCACTAGGAGAAGGGGACAACAGAGGATGAGATGGTTGGACAGTGTTCTCGAAGCTATGAACATGAGTTTGACCAAACTGCGGGAGGCAGTGGAAGACTCTGGTCCATGGGGTCATGAAGAGTCGGACACGACTAAACGACTAAACAACAACAACAAAACAGTGTTATGGGAGGTGGTGAACTAGGCCCATAGCTGTTGGCCTCAAGCAGTAACTGTACATTTAAGGCAGGGAGAGGGAACATGTTGCCCTCCAGAGGTTTCTGAACTACAACTCCTATCACCCATAGCCATTGGCCACGATTGCAGGGCTGGTGGGAGTTGTAGTTCCACAACATAATAATAATAATAATAATAATAATAATAATTTATTATTTATACCCCGCCCATCTGGCCGGGTTCCCCCAGCCACTCTGGGGCCAAAGATTCCCCACATCTGATATAAGGCAATGCCTACTTTGGCCTTTGACAAAGATGGCACAAGAGGAGTCATGAAGGGAGGCAAAGCTACAGCCAGGTAGCTTGTGTCATACCCAAACCCCTCTCCTCCCTTTTGTTCAAGAATCTAACATGTGACAAAAAGTTCCCAGTTCCCAAAATTCACTTTACCTGCTCTGTGCTCAGCCCTGGTCCTTGGTTTCTTGTGACAGTTGCATAGTGTTACTTCTCTCAGAGATATTACATTTGGATTCTGACCATTCTCCCAGCCTGAGAGTATTGAGGTCCAGATCCACTGAGATTCAGCCGTAGAGCTGTGTCCTGGGTGAGGGGAGGAGATGCCAAAGAGGCTAGCCGTGATGAGCAAGCCACAAAGAGTACCAAGGACATGCAGAATGCCCTGAAGGAGGCCGTTCCCTCTCATGCCCTTCCTCCATCGCTGCAGTCTGAGAAACGCTATATGCAGCCATGTGCATGTATTCCATCTCCCTGTTCTTGAAAGGAGAGCTCAAAAAGGAAGACAAATGCTCTTGTCGATTTCAAGCTCTGAGTGTTAAGGATTAAGGAAAATGTGTGCTGGGGAGAGAAGGTAAGGTTAAGAGCAGCATTTCATCTGCCAGAAGAACTAATTCCTGCTCCTGCAGAGGGGGGAAATGTAGGTTAGCCGTTTGACTAACCTTGCTGGCTTTTATTATTTCCCCCCTTCCTCTCCTTCTGTCCTGCAGAAGGCCTTGAGGGAAAAATTATTGCCTCTGTCGCCTGTCATTGCTTTCTGCGCTGGGCACTCAGCGCAAAGCTCCTTCATTCGGAGGACAGGAAGCAGCTAATGACTACAAGCTAGCCCTCCCTGTTGAAAGTTGCTTGGCTTGCTTTGGGCGATCCACCATCCAACAACCCCCAGCTATGATGGAGGCCTTTCACTGTGGCCATACAAGCTTTTAGAGCTTGCTGAGTTGAAGGCCATGCTTTTCATTTTCCATCAGAAGTCAAAAGATTTATAGAAGAAGGTGAGGTGTGCTACATGTCAATGTCCCTTAAAATGAAGTCAGACCTGGCACAGAAGGAAATGAGGCTATTCCCTTTTTTAAAACCCTCTTTCCCAGTGATCTTTAGTACAGCCTTGCAAATAAGCCCACAAAAATTACTAGCCTGCAAAAAGGAAAAAGAAGAAGAAGGCATTATACTAGTCTGCTGGGGACTGGCAAAATGGCAAGCTCTGTCTTTCCTTTTGCAGCTCTCTTCATGACCATGCTGTGTGCAAGGGAGGCACAGCACGCTTTGTCTCTGTTGATCTGTCATCGCACTCACTCACCTGCATGGAATTCCGCGCAGTCGCCTCCATGCCTTCCTTGCTGGTTGCCTGTGGCTACCAGGCTGGTGCTTAAAGGCAAGGCTGATATATGCCAATAGATCCAACAAACTAAGCATTGATTCGTTTCAACAGTTGAAGTCCTTCTGAGCATTGCATCCTCAAAGCTCTATAACAGCCACATTGGGAAAAAGATTGTTTCGTTTATATCGGAGCAGCTGATAACAAGGGCGTAGCCAGGATCAAAACTAGGGGGGGGCAAGCCATGATCATTCAGGGGCGGGGCCACAAAGTGGGAACGTTGGCGGGGCTACAGGGCCAGCTGGCCTGACGACATCGTGGTGGCGGCAGCGGCGGCAGCGGCCACCTTGTGCTTCTGGGGTTGGCAATGGCGGCGGCTACCCTGCTTGGCTGGAGAGGACGGGAGGGTCGGGCAGGCAAGAGGGGGTGACAGGGTGGGCGAGGGCAAGGCAAGGCACGGCCGCAGTCACGACGGCTCCGAGGCGTTGCTGCATATCAGCATAATATTTCAACCATGTTGTGGGTTCAAGCCCCACCTTAGGAAAAAATTCCTGCATTGCAGGGGGTTGGACTAGATGACCCTTGTGGTCCCTTCCGACTACAATTCTATGATTCTATTGATATATTGCCATAGCATATGCATCATTCTGCTTTCTTGAATTGTCCTACTCCTAGGCATAGCAGCCAACTCCTAGAGGCCTAGGTGCCTCCCCCCCCCCCAATTACTAGTAAATACCGTATGTGAAAGAGTCATCCCCCCCATGTTGATGGGCTTTCTATGTGGGGCTTATCTGCCCCCCCCATATTTTATTAAGAATGGAAGAGGGAGGGAAGGAAGGAAGAAATAGAGAGAGGGATAACTCATATTTGTGGGTGCCTCTGGGTGACGCTGTGATGCTGGAACTCTGCAGCAAGAGGACGGGAGGGTCGGGCAGGCGAGAGGGGGTGGCAGGGCGGGTGAGGGCGAGGGAAGGCACGGCCGCAGTCACGACAGCTCCGAGGCGTTGCTGCATATCAGCATAATATTTCAACCATGTTGTGGGTTCAAGCCCCACCTTGGGGGAAAAATCCTGCATTGCAGGGGGTTGGACTAGATGACCCTTGTGGTCCCTTCCGACTACAATTCTATGATTCCATTGATATATTACCATAGCATATGCATCATTCTGCTTTCTTGAATTGTCCTACTCCTAGGCATAGCAGCCAAATCCTAGAGGCCTAGGTGCCTCTCCCCCCCCCAAATTACTGGTAAATACCGTATTTGAAAGAGTCACCCCCCCATTTTGATGGGCTTTCTATGTGGGGCTTATCTGCCCCCCCCCAGTATTTTATTAAGGATGGAAGAGGGAGGGAAGGAAGGAATAATAGAGAGAGGGATACCTCATATTTGTGGGTGCCTCTGGGTGATGCTGTGAAGCTGGAACTCTGCAGCAAGAGGATGGGAGGGTCGGGCAGGGGAGAGGGGGTGGCAGGGCAGGCGAGGGCGAGGCAAGACAGGGCCGCAGTCTCGATGGCTCTGAGGCGTTGCTGCATATCAGCATAATATTTCAACCATGTTGTGGGTTCAAGCCCCACATTGGGGAAAAATTCCTGCATTGCAGGGGGTTGGACTAGATGACCCTTGTGGTCCCTTCCGACTACAATTCCTTGATTCTATTGATATATTACCATAGCATATGCATGATTCTGCTTTCTTGAATTGTCCTAGGCATAGCAGCCAACTCCTAGAGGCCTAGGTGCCTCCCCCCCAAAAAGAAATTACTGGTAAATACTGTATTTTAAAGAGTCCTCCCCCCCCCATGTTGATGGGCTTTCTATGTGGGGGTTATCTGCCCCCCCCCAGTATTTTATTGAGGATGGAAGAGGGAGGAAAGGAAGGAAGAAATAGAGAGAGGTATAACTCACATTTGTGGGTGCCTCTGGGTGACGCTGTGATGCTAGAACTCTGCAGCAAGAGGAAGATACCGGTACACCTGTACAGGAGCCTTGTAAGCAGCTTTCTCTCTGCTTGATTTACAGCAGGCACGTCCAACAGGTAGATTGTGATCTACCAGTAGATCACTGGATGTCTGTGGTAGATCACTGCTAGATCACTGGCACCCCTAAAAAAAGCTCACCCAAATTTTTCCTCCTCCCTAAAAAAAGCTGAACTATGACCTGAAGCCCTAAACAAAAATGGGCCTCCCTCCCTCCTAAAAGAAGCTCAACAAGTTTGACCTAAACCCCCCAAAACAGGGCTTCCCTTCCTTAAAAAAACTCAACAGCTTTGACCTGAACCCCCCAAAAGGGGGTAGATCACTCCCAGTTTTTAACTCTGTGAGTAGATCAGAGTCTCTTGGGAGGTGGCCACCCCTGATTTACAGTATACAGATGCAGGAGGAGGGGCAGACTGGAACACCAATGCTTTTTATAAACATCACTGTGTCTATCAAAGCTACAGCCCCCCCCCTTCTTATTCACTTCCTTTTAGCCTTGCAGGGCCACCTTAGTCAAATTGAATCCTCTGCACCCTCATTAAATCGCCAATAGAACTGTTAATGCGATTCCTGAATGCCCATTAACAACTCCCACTGAATAACAATAGGGTGAATAGGGTGGACCTTGCCTGAAGGGATATTCTGCTCCATTGTCTTAACTGCTTAAGTACTGGTAGCCACTTTGCTTTATTTATTTGATGTGTTTTTGTTACAGCTGTGTTCCCGCCCCCAGCAAGTGGAGAGCTGCTCTTGCTAAAGCAAAGCCCTTTCCACTTCAGTTTTTGGAGGGGCAAAGTATTGGTTATGGTCTGTAAAATACAATAATTTTTTGCTTCTAGGGGGGGGCAGCTGCCCCCTCCTGCCCCCCCTGTCTACACCCATGGCTGATAAAGTTGGAAGGCAAAAAGTTTTGCCACATAGATTTTAAAGCTATGTTTTGTTAGTGAGGGGTTTGTTCTGGTTATTTACCTTTTGGGCATCCCTGAGCCACCCCAGCCAGCTTAGCTCATGTTTGCCAGCACAGCGAAGCGCTCTCTTCCAGCAGAGGCACTCCTCACAATGGGGCCAGGGGAGGACAGCAGAAATAAATCTACATGGCATCCTAACCACACTCCCCGTCACTGACATGAGGACGCTGGTGGTGGTGTTAGGACTGTGTTCTAGGTGCTCTTTTTTAAATCCACACAGCCCCAGTACATGGTGGCTTATCACATGACAGGAAGGAAGAGGAATGTTCCTAAATGAAGTCCTTGTCACCTGAGCAGCCTTAGAACATCTCCCTGTTGTTGGAATTGCTCCTCAGGAATTGGATTCAGAAGATGTTAAAACAGCTTGCTAATGAGACTAAATAAACTGGAATATCCAAACAAACAACAACAACAACAAAATTCATAATGGCTGCCTTAGCAATAGGAATGTGTTTGTTGTGCACATTTACATGCACATGTGTGCACATGCACACACACGCGCCCCGACACTCACAGAGACATACTACTTTACCACCTGACCTCTAATAGTTATTACAACACTTTGCACAAGAGCTTGGGTACCAACAAACAAAACGTAATCACCTTCCGCAGCTGGTCCTTTTAGAGCCGCCCTCCCAGTAACTGAGACTCTATAACTTTTAAACTACTCTTCAGAGAGTGACAAGGTTTCTGTTAATTCAAAGAAAGCTTTCCCAAGATCCTCTCTGGTTTCAAATCCCTTTGGACTCCTTAAGTGCAGGTAGATGCAACCTTGTGCAGTAAGAAGCATCAATTTCACATTATTTTGTGGCACACGTTTGCCATTCTGCCAAAATAAGGCACCACAGCTCATTTCCGTATGCCTATTAATATGTGCCAAATAAAAAAGGAAAGTAAGCACTGTGCAACAACATCTTCTCCCCACAACCATTCCTCTCACAGAGCTACAATTCCCAGAGTTCTGCAGGCAGAGGGATTGACTGTTAAATGACTCTTGGAATTGTAGCTTTGTGAGGGAAAAGAAGTCTCCTGGCAACTTTCAGCAACCTTAACAAACTACACCTCCAAGGATTCTTTCGGGGAAGCCATGACTGTCTAAAGTGATATGATACTGCTTTAAATGTGTAGTGAAGAAGGGGGCTAGGTTGTTTCAGATTCTTCTCAGAGTAGACCCAGTGAAGTTAATGGACATGACTAACTTAGGTTTATTTATTTCAGCGGGTCTATTCAAGGCATACCTTCCAACATGTCCCAGAGGAAAACCAGGATGCATGTTTTTCGGGGCTGAGTCACGTAACCCAGGCAAGAGCACAGCCTCCCAAAATGTGCGTCTTTTGTGGCCACAATCTCACAGGAGCCAGGTGACTTGTGCAAGAGCATGGCCCCTCAAAACAGGATGTCCAATTAAATTGGGACAGTTGAGGGGTAGGCTTAATGGGTTTGCTACTAGAAGAACTAAGTTGGATACAACCCTGTGTGTCTTTCCTGATAAAATGTGGCAGAAAATATTCATTGTACAAATCACAGTGGACATAAAAAACAAACCCAAACACCCTAGGCGTTCAGGTCCATTTTTGCACTGGTTCAAGGATTACTGCTAGCATAGGGGGACTTCCTCCATTTCCTCACATCATGCCACATCCCCAAATCTGCTCTAGGGGGGTTGGCGGAAACCCAAAAACATATTTACAAGGGAGCTCAAGGAGAGGAGAAGGGAGATGGTTCTGTTGCACAAGGAGAAATTCTTGTGCTGATGAAATAATCTACTGGAAATATGTTCAATACAGCCCCCTCTGTTTGCATTTGCTGGGTCCCAATGTAATTCCATATCAGTGTAATTCTACAGAATGAGCTTATCAGAACCTCTAATTATCCAGATGTCTGGGTTGCCCCACTCAATTTTCTTACCCGCTACTGCACGTAGCACAAGGAGGTTTCCATTTTACACAGCCTCTTGCTGCGGCATGGAGTGGTGGTGGGGAACGGAAACTTTAAAAGGTGCCTGTCTTCAGAAAGAAGCATATCACAATCAAGCAGAAGTGAGGAGAGGGATTCTGACAGGAAAGATAAATAACGGCCCTGAGTGTGAGTGGGGGCGAAAGCAACACTGAGAAGCCATAGAGAACCTGTCAGTGCCAGGTCAAGAAATGATGTCTGTGAGGGAAGAAGTTGCGAAAGAGCTAAAAACCAACAGCTTGCAGGCAGAGTAGGGCATGTGTTTATGTTATCCACACTTTCCAACAGCCCAGCAGCATCAGGGTCTAAAACTGTGAGGAAAAGGAGGGAGAGCCATCAAGGCCTCAGTCCCCCCATTGCATTTGTTAGTGTTACTCACGGGTGGCTTATTAATAGTTTCCTCATCGGAGCATCTGGCTTAGCAGCGGTGTTTCTCTACAGGGCCTTTGGCCTGCTTCAAGTACACCAAGAGAACAATGTTACAATTACAGCCAAGCCAAAATTTCTCAGAAGAGACTTTTTCCTTCCCACCTAAGAAAAAGTCTGGGAGTTTTCTTTTTCTCAGCACCTTGGAAAAAGGAAGAAGCCACTATTTCTCATAATATTCTCCACTATTTTGTGTGTGTGTGGCAGCTAGAAATGAGGGAGAAATTAAAAAAGAAGAAGATGGGGACCAAAACAACAGCTACTGTATGTTTCAAAATTCACACTTCTCCAACAATCACAGAAATGGGTATATTAGGGGAGATTGTGCATAAAAACTGTATATATATATTTATCATTACATTTATATCCCACTTTCCCTCTAAGCTTAATGTGGCATCCTGGCTCCCTCCAGTTTATGCTTGCAACAACTCTGCGAAGTAGGTTAGACTGAGAAACTATGACTGGCCCAAGGTCACCCAGTGAGATTCATTGTCAAGTGCAGACTAGAACCCTGGTCTCTCAGGTCCTATTCTGACACATGTATAGGAGGCAAAATCACATAGAAAAATGTGTATGTCAAGAGAAATGGACAAGAGTAAAGAGGTGATGGATTTGCACAAGGACATTAAAAAAACAAACATTGCAGATTGATGTAGAAATGCAGCAGACCAAACTTTACACTGGGGAAATGAGAAATTCATATATCTATCCATCCCTGGATGCAGACTCTCCAAGTGTTCCTATTTTCCAGGGTCATCCCTGATTTAGAGAAGCCGTCTTGGTTTCTGATTTGATTCCGGAATGTCCTGCTTTTCCATAGGATATCCCTGTTTTCATTAGAGAAATGTTGAAGGGTATGGAGCTCCTGAGCCATCTGAAGGCAATCCTGTATAGGGAAGCTTTTAAAAAAATGTTTAATGTTTTATTGTGGTTTTTTTATATGTCGGAAGCTGCCCAGAGTGGCTGGGGCAACCTAATAAGACATGTGGCGTATAAATAGCAAAATTATCCTTATGGATTGGGCATCCCTATTTTCATCGGAGAAATGTTGGAGGGTATGCAGATGCAGCCAATATTTTCAAGCCCTCCAACTTACAAGCATAATAGTGACAATATACTATGACAGCAATACATAATAAAAAGCGAAGAACCACTATCAAAAGGGTTTCTGGGGAAGTGAAGAGTGTTGTTCCTCCTCTACTTTGGAAACACTAACTGGTTCCCCACACATCTAGAGCAGTGGTCCTCAACCTTGGGCCTCCAGATGTTTTGAGACTACAGTTCCCATCATCCCTGACCACTGGTCCTGCTAGCTAGGGATCATGGGAGTTGTAGGCCAAAAACATCTGGAGGCCCAAGGTTGAGGACCACTGATCTAGAGGAACGGAAGGACAAGGCTGCCAGGCTGGGATGCTCCCCATCTCCTTTCTGGAGTATTTCCACCAGCACAACTTCCTCTACATACACAAACACAGTGGTCTACTGCCCCTCCCACAAGTTTGATCTTGCGCATCCAAGGGATCTGTTCTCCATGCAGGGAAGTGAACTTTAGAATCCCAAAATTGGAAGGTACCTAAGAGATTGTCCAGTTTCATTCTGTACTCAGTGCAGGATCTGCAATGCAGGATGCAACTACAGCATTCCTGACAGATGGCTGTTCAGACTCTGTTTAAACACTTCTAGTGAAGAAGAGTCCGTCACCAGTCTGTCCACTATTAAACATCTCCTACCATTAAGATATTTTCCCTAATATTTAGCCAAAATATACTTCTCTGCAATTTCCACAATAAGTGCAAGCCCTGTGGAGCAACAGAAGAGCAAGACTGTTCCATCTTCTGCATAAGAGCCATTCAGATATTTGAAAGCCACAATCCTATCTTCCCTTAATCTTTTATTCTTCAGCTTCATCCAGAGAGACCTGTCTAGAAATGTGGCAGAAAAGGAGGTTTGGATGAGCTTTCAATATGTCTGCCAGCCTGGCCTGATTCCACGTATTGCTCTATAGAGAGCTCTCCATGGTGCTGATTTCCAGCTGCTTGATCTGCACCTTACTACACCTGATGGAAATATCCTCATAGACCCCAGGCAGGAATATAAGAAGCTTTTGCATACGTTAAGGTGGTAGCATGGATGCTGATGCAGCACAGACCCTTCCAGTGCTGCCAGGGCAATGCAAGAATCCCCACACCTTGTAGGAGCTGTGTGTCAGCTTCTCCAGTTTCCACAGCTCAGTCTCTTCCCACACAGCCTGGGTTTTCACATTACCACAGTTGTCTGGGAATGAACAAAATTGCTGTAGCTCCAAAGCCACCAAATGTAAGTTTTTTTGGTTTGTTTTTTTAAAAGGTCCAAAGGCCACTCCACTTGTTCTAGTCTTTTGGTCCAGTTCTTAGTTCAGACAGGAGCTGTCAGCCCTGATTTCTTTAATTTCTGCAGGATCAGAATTATCAGCATCAATTATCAGTAGTTGTTTATGAGGCACAATAACGTATCCACCGGAACGACCCTGCAAAACTTGCCTTGTGCATTCCTAAAGCACTGTGTACAGTTGCCTTACTTGACAAGCCCTACATAAATGAATTCATTAAATAAGCTGCCACTAATGCTCCTTGATTATGTTGTCTTCAAATGTAAAGGTCACCTTGGAAACTGCTGTTTGGTGAAGCAGCAAAGGCTTCAAGCTCAAGCACCCCAAATCTGCCTGCAGCTGCAGCATCAAAGGAGCTGCATATATTATGGAAGATGCCTTTTTCTCAGTGAACTGGACCAAAGAGAGCAAGCAAGGTGCTTCAGCTGATGGCCTCTATGGGCCTTTGATATCCCTTGGCACCATTTTGAAGTCAGAACTGAACAGGGGCACTGTAGCATGAGACCGGGGTGGTGCATCCCGC
Organism: Zootoca vivipara; assembly: GCF_963506605.1. NCBI lineage: Eukaryota > Metazoa > Chordata > Lepidosauria > Squamata > Lacertidae > Zootoca > Zootoca vivipara. Next base: position 51,369,252 of record NC_083285.1, on the reverse strand, counting down.
TTTGCTTCTCTTACCTGGGAATTCAAAGAGGCAGGGCCGATGCGTCCATTAAGGCGAACTAGGCAGCTGCCTAGGGCGCCAAAATGGAGGGGGTCCTGGCCAGCCTGCCCGCTGCCCGCCACCCCCTGAGGCTGCCTCCTCCGCGCCTGTCAGCTGTTGAGCGGCTTCAGGCCACTATCCCAAGGCGCGTGTGTGCCTCTGGAGAGCGACCTGAAGCTGCTAAACAGCTGACAGGTGCAGTGGAGGCGACCCCAGGCTCGCGCTCCCCACGCAAAGCTCCGGAGGCGCGCAGGGAGCACAAGCCTGGGGCCACCTCTCCACGCCTCTCAGCTGTTTTTTATTTTATTTTTATTTTGTATTTTTCTACTTTTTTCTATTTTCTATTTTCATTTTTTCTATTTTCTATTTTCTATTTTATTTATTTTTCCACTTTTATTTTTTTCTTAAAAAGGTCAACCACTCTGGGAAATTGGGGGGGGGGCGCAGAAGGTGATCTCGCCTAGGGTGCAAAAAACCCTAGCGCCGGCCCTGCAAAGAGGCAGCTGCTTCACCCCATCTCATGAGTGGACCAGTCCCACATGTGACTACAAGTGTTTTCTCCACGGATTTTTTTTTAAAAGGCCTCTAATGTCCAAACTGCATGTTAGTTAAAAACACGATTTGATTGATTTAAAAATATAATTAGGACCCACCCTAGTTTTTCTTAACAAAATTATGCTGCAGGGGGTCTCAATCTGGATACAGACTACAGATAGGTACCTTATTAGGATAGAAGGACAAACCAGGAGACAGGATCAAGGAGCAACAACAACAACAACAACAATTTGTTATTTATACCCCGCCCATCTGGCTGGGTTTCCCCAGTGGCTCTGGGAGGCTCCCAACATAATATTAAAAGCACAATAAAACATCAAACATTAAAAACTTCCCTAGAAAGGGCTGCCTTCAGGTGTCTTCTAAAAGTCAGATAGCTGTTTATTTCCTTGACATCTTATGTGAGGGCATTCCACAGGGTGGGCGCCACTACCAAGAAGACCCTCTGCATGGTTCCCTATAACCTCAATTCTTGCAGGGAGGGAACCGCCAGAAGGCCCTTGGAGCTGGATCTCAGTGTCCAGGCTGAACGACGGGGGTGGAGACGCTCCTTCAGTATACCGGGCCGAGACTGTTTAGGGCTTTAAAGGTCAGCACCAACACTTTGAATTGTGCTCTGAAATGTACTGGGAGCCAATGTAGGTCTTTCAGGACCAGTGTTATATGGTCTCGGCAGCCACTCCCAGTCACCAGTCTAGTTGCTGCGTTCTGGATTAGTTGCAGTTTCTGGGTCACCTTCAAATGTAGAGTACATTGCAGTAGCCCAAGCAGGAGATAACTAGAGCGTGCACCACTCTGGCAAGACAGTCCATGGGCAGGTAGGGTCTCAGCCTGAATACCAGATGGAGCTGGTAGACAGCTGCCTTGGACACAGAATTGACCTGTGCCTCCATGGACAGCTGAGAGTCCAAAAGGACTCCCAGGTTGTGCACCTGGTTCTTCAGGGGCACAGTTACCCCATTCAGGACCAGGGAGTCCTCCACACCCGCTCGCCCCATCCCTCCCAAAAAGTACTTGTCTTGTCAGGATTCAACCTCAATCTGTTAGCTGCCATCCATCCTCCAACCGCCTCCAGACCCTCACACAGGACCTTCACCGCCTTCAGTGGTTCTGATTTGAAAGAGAGCCAGAACAAGTCTCCTAACAAACCAAGACGCATGAGTAAGGAAAATGCCAGTCAGGACTGAAGGAGAATCAAGAGGCAGGAACAAGGAGCAAGCCCAAAGAATAACCAAGCGCGCCAGAGTTTAGGTAGACCATGTTGCTCAAGCAAGGCTCAGCTAGAGTGGGGAGACCTTTATACCATCCTACCTAGAAGCATCCAAGGGCAAACTTGGGTTGGAGAAGCTGCCACCTGCAGTTTAGTAGTTCCCCACATAACTGATAGGTGCATTTCAGTAATGTTCATGAGGAAATGGAACAAAATTGACTAGAATAGATTAATTAATCCACCCATAGTCAGGACTATAACATAAAAGCTACCTTCCAGCACTCTTTCTGAGCACGACGTCATTACAATACAAGCATCTTAGTGGTAGTATCTATCAGCGGTCATGGCTTCCTCCAAAGAATCCTGGGAACTGTATTTTAGAGAGGTAGCTTCTCTTCAGGATCTCTCCTCTGTACACTCTGACAGAACAGCACTTCCCAGAATTCCCTGAGGAGAAGAAATGTCTATTAAAGCAACGTGACTCTGTTGTGTGATAGTCCCTCACTCTTTCTGGGTGGCAGAGATCAGTGTATAATGGATGATGATGATTAGCTAGCTGCTTCTTACCCAAAGATCTTCAAATAATTCTATTCTTCTGTCACACTTGGAGAGCATTACTGGAATGATACGATTTTCCTAGGGAAGGACAAAACTTCAGGATTCAAAAATGCACTATAGCTATAGAGGAAACTATATAGAGTAATACAAATGTTTTATGTGCAGACTATAGAATCGCAGAGTATAAAGGGACTTCACAGGTGGCCATCTAATCATTGTTTAAGTAGATCCAGTGAAGGAGAAAATGATTGACCATTCTACAAAAACACACACCAATTCTTAAATAGTCTCTGCTTTGTTGTGATGTCACTCTTACTAGATTTGGCTTGACAGCCGCAGCAACCCACTTCTTGATTCACTCTCAAATTGCAAATGTGGGTCTTTAAAGCATTCATTTTTCACCAACACCAACCCCGCATAGAACAATGCTATAAACTAACCTCTGCATTTGCTATTTAAATTAGGTTCGTATGTATAAGATTCACCAACTTTGCTCTCTGTTGCTCTCATTAAATCAGCAACTGAAATTTTGCTTGCGGGGCAGAAATTCCCTCTATCGATGTGTATATTTTAAGGCCTTTAGTGGACAAGACAGCATCCCGCCTGTTTATAATGAATTCTAACTTTTGTTTAAATATTGATGATTGTAATAATCAGCATTATGTTCCTGCTGCTTATGTTGCAACTGCTGTTTTGCTTTTTCTGTTTTGTTTTAAAGCTGTAAATGAAACTCTCCCTCCCCACTCCCATCACTGCCTTCGCCTTTTTCTCCATTAGCATGGTGAGGAAATGCGGCTAGCGGTGTTGTACAGTTTCATTAGCACTACAAAAGAAAAATATAATGGGTATGCACAAACGATTTAGAGGAAGGGAGCAGGAGAACGCTGCGCCATTAAAAGTCTACTTTATCCAGAGGTGATCTAATGTCTCAAAGGCCTAAGCAAACATTGAGGGTGCATTTTATTAGGCAGCAAAAGAAGTTATGGAGTCACTCCCCTTCCAATATATTCTAAACCAGTGTAATATATATATTCTAAACCAGTGGTGGGGAACATGTGGCCTGAAAATGTTGTTGGACTCCAGAACCCATCAGTCCCAGCCAGCATGGCCAGTGGTCAAAAATGGTGGGAGAATTCATCCAAAAACAACTCTGGGGTCAAAGGGTTTCCCATCACCGCCCTAAGCCTTTGATTCTCAGTGTATGTGAAGCAGGACTCCATAAGAGGACAGGGGTGCATGCCTGGCTTTCAGGGTTCTTTGAATAGCTTGACTTCACCCCTTTCAATAGAACACAATGTAGGGATGGAGGAGGAATCCACCCTTCTTGGATTTCCAAAGTGAGCTCACTCGACGGGAGTCATGATCCAGATTGGATAATCACCCACTTCAGAATCTGCAGTCTGGTGGGATGCTCTGCTCAAGCTCAGTTGGCTTTTATCCCCACCCAGGCTCCACCCCTCAGCAACTTGAACTTCAGGGTGGCGGCTGGCCAGGAAGGCGTTCCAACAGCTGGCCGCCATGGTGAAGTCCTTTCACCTTCTGGGGTATGAGGGGCTGCCACACCACGCTGCGACCGCCACCCACCTTCTGACCAGATCAGGGGCCATTATGGTATGATATGACCAAACTGCGGGAGGCAGTGGAAGATAGGAGTACCTGGCGTGCTCTGGTCCATGGGGTCACGAAGAGTCGGACACGACTAAACCACTAAACAACAACATGATATGGTCTGAAGGTTTCATGATGCCCCAGCCCCAACTCCATTTCACCCTTTAATACATCCCCCCTCCCTTTTTCCTTCAAAAATAGTGTTTCGAGCCACTTACAACCTAAGCAGCTAGTGTGAATGGCTGCTTGTACCACCGCTCTCTTCAAATGCACATAGAGAAAATTGCCCTGGGGTGGGATGATTTTGTTCTCATGCTCCTAGGGGGGATTATTCAGGGGGGGAAACCCATGACTGATCCCATGTAAACAATCCAGGCTGCTCTGTTTGGCTCTCAGGACTCTCACTAGGCCATGCCTCTCAGTAGCCCTGCTCCAAGTGCCTCTGCCTATCAGGAATGTGTCCTTGAACTGTCAATCATGCCTTTTGCTTAACCAGATGGAGGATGGAGCCTTAGTACATAGCACCATCCAGCTTGCATGACAACTCATGAGAGCCAGTGTGGTGGAGTGGTTAGAGTCAAGGAAATAAGCAGCTCTCCTAATTTTAAAAGACATCTGAAGGCAGCCCTGTTAAGGGAAGCTTTTAATATTTAATGCTGTATTGTTTTAATATTCGATCGGGAGCCGCCCAGAGTGGCTGGGGAGACTCAGCCAGATGGGTGGGGTATAAATAATAATAATATATTATTATTATTATCATTATTATCATTATTATTATTATTACTGGACTAGAACCTGGCAGACCAGGGTTCAAATCCCTGCTCAGCTGTGAAGCCTTGGGCCACTGACATTCTCTCAGCCTCCAGGCATTGTTGTTAGGGTAAAATGAGGAGGAAAAGAATCATGTATGCCACCTTGAGCTCTTTTGAGGGGGGGTATTAATGTGGTAAATAAAATAAAAATGAACTTCTGAGGCATGCCAGAAATAAATATGTCAGCCATCTGGAGCCACTATAGGGTGGAATCTACACACATATCTACACACATATAAAACACTGTGGAAATGCTTTTAAAAAGTTTTAAAAATATATATTGAAATTGCCATTAGCTCACCATTGGCATCTAATGTCACATTTGTGTAATTCACTTAAAATGCACTCCAAACATTATATTTGCATCAGTATAGCTGAGTCCTGGGTCTCTTTTTGCCCATGGCAACACCTGCTGGGGTGCCAGCCCTGATCCTACCCACCCCCTCTTACAGCCATTGGCAACACATTGCTTTTTCAATAACTTTTCCTACAGAATAGCCAGCCTGCCCTGTGCTTTCTCTTCTCCCACTGCCTGTCCACTGAATAAAACAACTCTGTAAAGTTCGCTTGGACAAGGCACTGCCCTTGAGTTGGAAAGTGCATAACCTTGAGGAGACACTGAAAGATGTGCATAGCAGGGGTTATCAAACGCCTTGAGGGAGAGTCTGCCCTGAGAGATAAATGGCTGGAGCTTGCTAGGCTAGCCCTTGTGCAGGTCAGTGCTAGTACAGAGACCTTCAACTTGGGCCTGTTGGCTTTGTCCACTCCTCTCCCTGCCTGTGCATTTTACCATTTCTTTATTGAAGCCCTTTGCATTAACTTGGTTAAAATGGAACAAAAGGAAAGCTCATTGGACTCCCATCAGCCTCAGCTGATTCTGGGAACTGAAGTCTAACATGTTCCTCACTTCTCAATAAAAGAGAGAAGAGAAGCCTGTCCATCTTCCAGCTGAGGGGAAGATATCTAGGTAGACTAGGTAGACTAGAACCCTGGGATCTTTCTCTTTGGACATTTAAATGCCCAGCATCCACATTGATCAGCTTGTCTGCCATTTGATGCATTTATTTCTTTAGTTTAAAAGCAGGGTGTAAAGCACCATGGAAACAGTTCCAGCAGGGACCCCCATTCAGAGTCCTAAGCACACAGCTTAAGAATTAATAGGACTCTACAGGTCTTATAGCAGCCCCTTTTGCCACTGGCTATTGATTTAGCAATATATTAAAGATTTATTCCCTTTTATTTTCACCAGGGGAAATTATACTGCCAAGATCTATTAGTCCAAAAGAAGCCATTATCCCCCTCATCATTACCACCTCCTGCAGCTCCCTAGCAGAGTCCCCTGGGCTTTGGTCAAAGGCCACCGGCTTTCTGCCTTTGATTATAGACATTGTCTCCTCAAAATTCAGACGAGACAATGAAGGATTACCATGGTGGGAATGGGAAAGGAACCTTATGGCCATTCCCCAAAGTTCTCTCCAGGATTTCTCACCTCATAGCGATGTTTTTTGGCCCAGTGGACCAGGCCACTACCTGTCCTCACAACCTCTGTGAATGTTTTATGCTGTCTGAAATGTGCCCTTGAACCCCAGTCATGTGCTTTGGATGGAGGATAGAGAGGGACATGTGAGTGTTTGCAGAGTCTAGCCGGTTTTACAAATGTAAAATTTAAACTCATTGCTCCTCCTGCTTTTGCCTCTGGCCCCACTCACCAGAGGCATGTCTCCTCCCTCCTCCCCCTCCCCCAACATGGGGAAAATGTGAAAAGTTTCCCCAGCCTGGTTTTAAGGGGAGTGCATTCCACAAATGAGGGGTCAACACAAAGAAGGCTCTTTCTCTACCCAACCAAACAGCAGTAGGTAAAGGAGCATTTCTTCTGAATATTTTAAGGAGCGGGTAGAATGATGTAGGAGAGTAAGTAAACCTGAAAGCAACTTTTTTAAACCCACAGATTATTTATTCTGCAAATGTTTGTGTTAAAACAATAAGGAAGCAATTAAACCAGCACTGAATGATCTTTGTCCAGACGCAACCTGGATATATTTTGCTAAATGCTATGCAGACATTAACACTCTGGAAGAAAATAATCTAAGCCTCATGCATGCCTACCTACCTATGTGTGTGTGCATGCTAACACACACACACACACACCTCTGTATCCAGGCTAGAGAACAGCAAAATAATTTAGGATGCATTTATATTTACAGTACAGAGGCACATTTGTGCAGCAAGCCCCCTCCTACAGAGTCAATTAATGAGCCAACCACAATCTTGACAGTGTTCAGGTATATGTATTCAAAACTGCTTGCATGAAAAGGCAGTTTCCTCTGGAAGTCGGCCAAAGGCGGCTCCGGAGCCAAGACAATTTCCATATAGAATTGGATCGCTCAAATTCCCGCTGGTTCAGCAAGAAGCCAGACTTGCAAAATAAGGTCTGTGAAACACAGAAAATTATGAAGGCCACGCTGTGGAACGAACAGAATAGAATTTAGGCCCCTTAGTACTGCAGCCGGCTAATTCCACTCACAGGAGAACAAGGGGTAAAGGGAATACTCTGTTCCCTTCACACACTGGTGGGCTCTCTCCAGCCATTTTGTATATTGCCGGAGCTGACCTGAAACTCTTCTGGATCATAATGTGATGGGACACTGTGACTTGAAACAACAAGAAAAGTGCTTTCCACTGCAATTTCTTTCCACCTTTTAATTTGGCATCAGAGCAGGTGTTGGCACCTGGCAACCTTGGGCAACTGTCAGGCTCCCAGGAGATGCTTGCTCTGAGACCCTTTATTTTTGCTGACCCATCACTCAAAGCAGCACCAGACAGCTGGGGACTATCCAACATCCTGTGAAGCTCCCATATACCATATCTGCTACCACAGGTTATCACCAGCAGTTCAATGTTCTGCTTAGAAGGAAGGAATGCCAACAAAACATTGATATCTGTTCTGCACGAGTGTGCAACTTGAGTTGCGACTTCCTGCCAAGGGACGGGGGAGATGGGGGTTCCGACATGCCTAGAATCCACCAAATAGGTCCTTTCAAAAGCCTGATATTAACTAAATTAGTAATATTACAGAGAGATTAGAGAAATGGATAGATTTGAGAGATCAAGCAGGGAGATTAGATAGAAGAGAGGGGAAGCTAAATCTAAATTAAGAGGGGGGAAAATATAGCAATGGCAGAAAATAGGTTAGGAAGATTAGATTGAAGGATTAGGTATCTTTTGATCAAACAGAGAGATTAGCTGTAAGGATTTTGAATAGATAGGTAGATTTGCCACTTCATGCAGCCTGGATGAGAGGAAGTGCTGAATTCAGGGAGAAATCCCATTCATCCACACAGCCCTTTCCCATGCAAGTATTTGTGAGATTGTATTTCTCAACCAAAGCAAGACTGAAGAACCAGACACGAACTGAGAAAAACTGTGTTTAACTCTCCCCAATGAGTATGCGCCTGTTTTGATTTTTCTCAGCTACTCATTTTTTCCCCCAATCTCAAATTCTGGTTCTCCACATTTCCACATCATGAATATTCAGCAGCATTTTCAGGCAGAAAGTGACCCAACCCACACTCCTTAGACTACTGTGCGAAAAGAACTTAGCTATCCTTTGGATTTTGCACGTCTCTGAATGTAGAAATGCAAATCTCAGCAATTCAAACACATCGAAATACATTTCTAAAAATTGCATTCTGGGGAGTGAAATGGCATTCAATTGCACATTTAAGCGCATGGCTTTTTGCGCAGATTTCAAAACAAACAAACCCAAGGGTTGTAGCTCCATGAAAAAGCATTCGCACTACATGCAGAAGGTCCCATGTTCAGTTCCCCAGCACCTCCTGTTCGGGCTTGGATTATCTCCGGCCTCAAACCCTGGAGAGACACCATGTCAGTGCAGATAGCACAGAATTAGATGGCTCAATTAGTCTGAGTCAGTATAAGACAGCTTTCCCGTGATTCTCAGTTTTCAATCAAGATCAATGCCGAAATAAGATAGAATGGACTTAGGGGCGAATACATGTAAAACAGACACACCAGAAATCCACCCATCCCTACAAAATACTGCTTTCCACGGACTCTATCCAATTTCAGTCCCAGGAGCCCAGCACATAATACAACCGGAGATTTCGCTAAGATATATATTTTCACGCTGAGTTCAGGCTGTGCAGGAAAAGAGGCCATGAATCTGAAGTGTGCAGGGGTTCATCCATCGTTCCACAGAAATGTGAAAAGGGAAAGTAGCAGGATTTGTACAGTACCATCAAAATAAGCTCGCCGCTGCCACCCCTACCCCCCGCCCAGCTGCACCATCTATAGCACTGGATTTGTTCCTTGGATCTCTGCATGGTATATTTATCCCAAAGCAACATCAGCAGTTATTACTGTTCTCATATACAAATGACATCAGGCGTTGTTTACGCTATGAGCTTTCACAAAATGTCTCCCCCCTGCCATCCGCCCATTAAGGTACACCAGGGGCTCACAGACACTGTGACACTGAGCCTCTTTAAGCCAGGGAAGGGCAAGGTGCGGAAAGGAGAGAAGCTGGAAATGTTCCAACAACAACTCCCCTCCCTCCCAAAAAAACCGACAACAGCAAACAAGGATAGATATGTAGAGCAAGAGTGGGTTTGTTTGTTTGTTTGTTTGTTTGTTTGTTTGTTATCCCAAGATCCTGGGATGGACAGATCAGAGGGAGCAGAATGCTGTGGGCTGATTCACACATTATGTGGCTCAAACTTGCATTCGTCATCAATGGACACTCATCATGAGGTTACAGCTAATGTATCCGCTAGCAAATGTATGGGCATAAAACATTGTGGGTGTAGTAGTCAGAGCATCAGATTAGACCAGGGAGTCTTAGGTTCAAATTCCCACTGAGGCATAAAATTCATGCTGTGATCTTATATATAATTATTTTTATTAAGGATTTTCTTGGGTTACAAAGGTAGTGCAGTGTCTCATGTGTGTCCTTGGCACAATGTTAACAACTGAACTCAACTATCCTTGCATGTTCTGCCATCCATGTGACTGATTGCTCTTCACTATCCAACATCCCCATCATCAGCATTATATTAAAACTCATCCCAGTCATAATCTCTCTTTCAATTGTTCTGCAGAGACAGGATTTCACCCCTTTGCTGGTTAGATTTGCAAGCTACCTTTATCCCTGGCCGATTTATAATCCACTTGTTCTTGCACTTGCGTTCCCTTTTAATGAAGCACTCTCATTTCTCAACCAGATTAACCTCTCCGAGGTCCATCTCATATTCTAACCTTTGTTCATGTAACTTCTTAATGCTTTTGATCCCCTGCTGTGCACCTATCCCAGTTTAAATTCACCCTTTTGGAACATGTGAGGCCAAAATCGTGCATGGCATTCTGTCTGGTGACTCACTACTCCCTCATATTGCATATTCACACCCTCTGAGACAATACGCGAACCAAAACACAGCTAATGCAGCCGAGGAATGTGTACAAAAATGCACAGACTACAGTAAACTGTGTGTAAAAATGCATATATTAGCAAACTTGATCTACAAATATGGATTACATATGGGGAAATTGCTTTGTAAAAAATATATTAGGCAAAATTGTATATTAAAAGGTGTGCATTAGGAGAAATTCATACTGAGATGTTGATTAATTTTCACGAAGACTTTAAAAATAATACTCACAAGCTGGTGTGGAAGGATAGAGATTCCAAACTGAAGACTGGGGAGAATGAGGGACTGAAAGCAACCAAAATTGACAGATTCACCCATCCCCAACTTGATTACATTCTTCTTATTATTATTATTAACCAAACCTTCAGCCCAATGTCTTTTCTCTTCCTCATGACCTCGTGGCTTTCATCAGCTGTGACCTTTATGGTTTACTTGTCTGCAACATGCTAGAAACTTGTGCTATTGAAAAACATACCTTTGAGGCTGGGCTCCATTATGTGGGCGTGGTTTGGGGAAAGAGGAACGAAATGAATGCAAAATATTGCAAACACGTCCCTGTGTTAAGCAGATCAAGCAGAAACTGGGGTGGGGTGGTTTTAGGCCATGTTGAAGGAATTTTATTATTAATAGCTTTTACATTATTTTGTATTTTTATTGGAAACAGCTTCAATTGTCTTTAGGAAAAGAGGGCATAAATCATGGGTGGCTAACCTGTGGTTCTCTCGATGCAGCTGGACCGCAATTCCCATCATCCCCAACAACTGGTCATGCCTGCCTGGGGCTGATAGAAGTTGGAACCCAACAGCATCTTGAGGGTGACATATTAGCTGCCTCTAGTAGAAGTATTTAAGCAAATATTTTTAAAAGATGAATGCACGGGAACTAAAATTCCTGCTTATGCACTCTTAAGACTACAATACCCATGGTCAACTGCCACTCTAAATTAAATACCTGTGTACAAAAAGCATGCACAACACGTACAATGTTAATAACCCAGCATGACAGGCCCATTTGAAATCCAAAAGGGTTACTGCATTTCCTACAGCAATTCAGTGCTTGGGCAAATTAGAAATTCTTCCTAAGGAACTGATATATCCCTGGTGTAAACAAACAAATATGATGCTGCTACTACAAATGCACACATGCATACACACACAGAGCTCTCTTTGTGCTGACAGCTTTTATGATCTTTCAAATTGCTTCTGCAATTGCAATTGTTCATCTTCTGTCAAAACACTAGGAAATAAGTTCTCTCTGCAGTGGCAGATTCTTAATGGGAAAGAGGGATTAGCAGCAGCTTAATATGAATCCAGAGTCCACTTTATCATTTCAGTCAATGCCATGTGGGAATCTGGGATTCAGGTGGCCGCCTGCCCTCCCTTCCATTGATCCTCTTCTAACATCTTAATGAGAAGCAGTAGACACATAGGAGGGAGGAGAGGTCAACTTAGAAGCAGTGCGATCCGCAAAGCATTTAAACTAGAAAACTTGCCCATCACAGAGCTTAGTTCCGCTGAAGTCAGAGCAAACAAGCTTTCTGGGTGTCCATCAAGCCTTTCCATTCACAGAATGTCTACAGCTCTTGTCACAATAACACTGAAACATTAATATAAAATAACATGCCAATCTCTCCCACAGGTCTCAGTAATAACTTGCTATTTATAGACTTCACATTTGTGTTGCAAAGTGATCCAAAATGAATGGGGTTTTTCAAATCTCCAGCACTGAAGACATTTTTATTTAAAGGTGTTTGTTTTATTTTTAAAAAATGATCTCCTCCTCCTCCTTTGGGAATGTTGGAGATTTGAAATTACTTTTATTAATGTGACCGGCTTCAAATAATTCACAACGCACATCCAATTTGCATGAATCGCACCTATAATGTATAATTAAATCGTCCATAAATTTACCATTCAGAAAACCACAATATAACAAAATAATCAATGCTTAAAAGCTAAAATCAGATTACATTCTCAATCCCCACCCCAAAAGATTCCCAGACACAATTTCCACAGAACCCCTTTTTGAAAGAAGTGGAAAAGAGGCAGTCATTGTGGTGGATTATTATGGAAGATGGTTAAATCTCTCCAACAGGAATCTCTCCTGTATGTGTCTTTGCACCTCTTTGTTTCTGATATGTGAATTACACACACACACACACACACCTAGATTCAAATATTGGGTTAAAGGTAAAGGGACCCCTGACCATTCAGTCCAGTCGTGGACAACTCTGGGGTTGCGGCACTCATCTCGCTTTACTGGCCGAGGGAGCCAGCGTAGAACTTCCGGGTCGTGTGGCCAGCATGACTAAGCCACTTCTGGCAAACCAGAGCAGTTAGGCAGGTACTATATCTTATCTTTGCAAGGTTTATTTTGAACTTGATGTAATCAGTGCAGCAGCAATTCAGCCTTGCAGTGCAATTGATGCTCCAGAAAGGAAGGGGGGGGGAGTTTCGTGATAATAGGGCATGAGCAATCCTGCAGCCAGTTCCAAATTCCTTAAGTGTGGTTCCAAGGACAGGAAGAGCAAAAAAAAAAAATTAACAAAGCCCACAACAATCCTACTGAAACAGAAAATTGACAGGAATGAGATGAAGAACCAGCAGGCGGAGCGGGGGAGGGGGGTAGTGACATGGAATATATTGCCAGGCAGATCCTTCATCAGCAAATTCTCACACTGACCACAGCAAAACAGCAACAACACTGGGCTAGTGAAACATTTGTAATTTGTGCATCGTCAGTCACAGGGTTGGGTGGGTTCCTTGCCACACACACACACACACACACACACCCAGCCATAAAAATTGCTAAGCTAGCGCTACAGGAATATTGATGTTGGTTTCCAACGGTTATTGGTTTAACTAGAAAGTGACGAGTCTTAAATTCAATTATCTCCTGTGAGCTATTCTATTCTGTATTATAGCACGGACCTGGGTCAGCTGCTGACAAAGAGAATTGTGCAGTCACAAAGTAGCAGAAGACTGGATAAGGCAGCCAATGTATTGCCCCCCCCCCAATATGCAATTGGACTCCGGCTCCCATCATCCCTGACCATTGACTGAGCCGCCACACCTGTGCTCTCTCCCTCTCAGCAAACAACAGCAACCCACCTGCAGGAAGCTAGCAAGCCACTCCTGGCTCACATCCCTATTGAAGCAACATCCACAGTGCCTAGTAAGACCCTCCTGGGTCTTGCAGAGCATGCCCTCTTTCAGATTTCTGAGACTGGCTCCCAAGATCTGTTGCCATTTATGCATTTATACTTATGGGCCACTCGTCACCAAATTTCCCTGTGGCGGCTTATAAAAACACCACATACAAAGTAAGTACGAGGTATATAATTGACCCAGGTGGCACTGTGGGTTAAACCACAGAGTCTAGGGCTTGCTGATCAGAAGGTCGGTGGTTCGAATCCCTGCAACGTTGCTCGGTCCCAGCTCCTGCCCACCTAGCATTTCGAAAGCACATCACAATGCAAGTAGATAAATAGGGACCGCTCCAGCGGGAAGGTAAACAGCGTTTCCGTGTGCTGCTCTGGTTCACCAGAAGTAGCTTTGTCATGCTAGCCACATGACCTGGAAGCTGTCTGCGGACAAACGCCGGCTCCCTCAGCCTATAGAGCGAGATGAGCGCCGCAACCCCAGAGTTGGACACGACTGGACCTGATGGTCAGGGGCACCTTTACCTTTTACCTTTATATAATTGAAATAATAAAAGTAAAGCCTCAGAAACAGTCAATATCAGAATAGCAGCACAGAACTCCAGTGCAGTGCAGGAAGAGAGAAGAATCACCCACCTAACCAAAGACGCGTAACTTGACCAATTGTCAAATCAGTGATGATGCAAAATGCACCTCAGAAAGGAGGTCATTCCGCAGCCTGGGGGCCACCACAGAGAAGACCCTCTCATGTACCATCACTGCTTCAACCACAAAGGATGGTTTCACTGTGATCTGGGCCTCCCCTGCTGATCTTAATGCCAGTCCATTTTTAGTCAGTGCTGGACAGCTCCAGATCAAAGCACTCCTTCACACAGCACATAGTTTAAACTACAGAACTCGGTAGTTTGCAGTGATGGTCACCAACCTAGAGAGCTTTCAAAGTGGATTAGACAAATTCAGGGAGGCTGTCAATGGCTTCTAGACATGGTGGCTATGGTCTGCCTCTACAGCTGGAGGCATAATGCTTCAGAATACCAGGGGCTGTAATATCCAGGAGGGGAGAGTACTCTTGTGCTCAGGTACTGCTTGTGAGTTTCCCACTGCCATCTTGTTGGCAGAATACTGGACTTGGTGGGCCATTGGCCTGATCCAGCAGGCTCTTCTTATGCTCCAAGTCCAGGAAAGCATCGAGCTCTATTCAAGCCTTGATCCACATCCCAGCGACTACATAGAATGACATATATAAGTATCACTACAGTGTCCAATGGGGTCCAATTATGGCCTGTTTTGCTACTTGTCAGTTGTTACCTCATTATCATTCAGTGCATGAGACACCAAGAGTTGTTCAGATGACTTGGCTTCACGGTGGATGAAAAACCTTAAGTTATCCCAGTTCTACTCTCTGTCTCGACTCTGTAACACTGCCTGCTCTGTCCACTTCTCTGATGGCATGTAACTACTTTGCACCCCGCTGGTTCTTCAAGTGTGGCTCCATCACCTGTCACTCTAGGTTGGCCAGTTAATGCTATAAAAATTGCAATGTCACGCCAGATCATCCATTCCTGTCCCCAATCCCAACGTATATTAGTTCCTAGGAATGGGCCAGCAGTGCACTGCGATGCAGTTAAGGGCTTTCAAAGTCTTACATAAAACTTCACTTAATCAATGCATATACTTGGTTCTTATCAGGCACAAAGGAACACATTCAATCATAGCAAGGCAGCCCTGAAGGTGACTTGCAAAAGGGTAATTGAATTGAGCTTGTGACCTCTCTCCCTTTCCATGGTATTTCTTCATCATGTAAATAGAGCTGCTGCCAATCTCAGAAAGGGAGGCTAGCAAGTTTGGACAAAGCCAACATTTTCCTGACAAGCCCATTGCAGAGAAGACCCAGAAGATTCAAATGGCAGCACCGAGGGTCGTAGGGGCCATGGGAAATGCATTCCCCATGACTCCTAGTGGTTCTGGGTGCTGTTGAAAATGCCCAGAAGACTCTAATGCTTAGCTAATAGATGTCCCAATAGAAATCCTTGCTGAAGTGACCAAAAGGATTTGGAGAAAGTGCAATGGGAGATTGCAGGAAGAGAACTCCAGATCCTGAATATGTATTGAGAGAATGTTGAAGCCCAGACTTTGAAAGTTTTGAAAAGAAACAATGTTCTCCAAGACCATTCCCAACTAAATTGAGATAAAGTGGGAGAACTTGACCATTACTAGTTGTAAAGGCTTACAAATAAGTTCCCCAGTTTGCTATTTTTACATGGTTATTAGGAATTCAGACAGACATCTCACAGGCCACATTGGACCACTGGTTGGCCAAGATAGGCCCATGGCTGGAAAGATCCCCTCCCATGACTTATAGGAATGCATCAAAATGCTAGTTCTGAACATTTTGAGGAAACCATTGGGTTTCCAAGAAATATGAAAAAGCCCCTCCCTCAAATCAGGAATCATGTAGTGAGCACTATCTATTGATGGACTTGGAAGGTGGTGGACTCTCCTTCATTGGAGGTTTTTAAACAGAGGTCAGTGGGGGTTTTTTAGCAGGGATTCATGCATTTCAGGGGGTTGGACTAGATGACCCTTGGGGTCCCTTCCAACTCAGCAATTCTATGATTCTATAACTGATTGGTTGGATTTCTTACATAGCCTTCACGATAAGGTCTTAGGGTGGGTTATAATAATATGCAAATACAGTATTAACGTCAGTTAAAAACAACTTAAGATCAGAAGAATAGAGTGGGCCTTAAAATATAATATATATCAGAAGTTAAAGACCAGAGTATAAAGAGGTGCATATTCAGCCTATTATGGAAACAAACTATGATGTTGCAGTGCTCTGTAGCCCATCAGGTCTAGCTACATGACAACATCACTGTAGGCTCTGTTCATTTACGTAGCAGGGAGCACTCAGGGACAAAAAAAACTGGATTGAGAGCTGCCCCTGCTCTATGCCCCTGAGAATCAAACACCACCTTTTCATTTGCACAACTCCATCCTGGATTCTATTTCTAAGTCATGCTGGAGTGTGATGAAATTTCAGGGACCGGCTGAGAGAGAAAGAGAGAGAAGAGACTATTAATTTGTTTCCTGAGCTGTTTTTTTTAAGGTGCTATAAAATGTGCTTTACAGTAAGTACAAGTGGGACCTGTGACAAAATGTTGCAATGTACTCTTACCTGCTAATAGGAGTGCTTCTGTTCAGGGTTCAAGTCAGAGAGCCATGCACTTTTCCAGGCCATTCCATCTTTTCCACACACACCCCACCCATAGTCCTTGGTCACTGAGCATTCTCAGTCCTCGCTGGGCTGTTCTGCAAGGGGGCTGCCCCCTGGCGGGGTGCAAATGCACACAAGATGTACACAAATTGCACTCCTGAAAACCTCGCGACTCACCCGAGTGTGCTGATTGCTCCCCCTTGTTTCTCAGTGGCCCCTTTTCCAACAACCTTCTCCTCCCAAATTCCCTTTTAGAACTGAGCAAGGGCAGCCTCCCCACCCCTGATGGATTGTTTGTATTCTCAATATTAAAGATAGGGAACCGTGGCCGAGAGAAGGAATAATGGAAGGGAACAGATGGATTAAACATGAAGCTCACCGGATACTGCGAGGGGAAGTGCTGCTTTCTGATCAATTGCGATGGCTCTTGAATTCAAAGGGAGACCACAGAGCTCATCATATAAGCGGCGCTTCAAAAAGCTGCTTTTGCTAAGCTGATAATAGAAGCAGTGGCCTCTTGTTCTGGCATTTTAATGACTGGCTGGATGAAAGGTCTCCAGGATCTCCTCTAAGGCAATAATTAACCTCAGGGGGGGAAATGGCCTCCCTGCAGATGACTGCTATTTATGTGTAGGGGTTCTATTTACGGGCAGAAGAATGACTTGATTCCCTGACACTGTGCATAGAAGTGGAAGTTGTTTGCATATATGCCATTGGACATCAGGCCCTTGGGCGAGGAGGTTGTTTTCCCTTCCATCATAATTTCCCCATATCTGTGATAATGATGGCACAGTGGGGGAGAGAACAGCAGCACTATACATTCAAAACACTATTATACCATGGTTTCCCCCCCCCCCAATTCTTCTTGCAATGGTAGTTTGCTAAGAGTTGTCAGGAGACCCTGTATTCCACTCACAGAACTACAACTCCCAGAATTCCCTGGGAAGAGGGTTGTCCATTAAACGTCTTAGGGAGTCAGCAGGTAAACAGGCAGTGGCAGCAAGAAGGAGTGGAAGAAGAGCCAGGAGGATTTGAGAGTCCACAGTGGGGACCTGAAATGGTGTGGGCCTTGGCAGGTGCCCAACAATGTCGACTTCTGAAGTTGGCTCTGATATTGCCTTTTACTAAAAGCACCCAGTTATACACCCTGTTCAATACTGTCTATGAAACGGATGGGGAACATAAGGCCTCACCAATGTTGCTGGATTTCAACTCCAATCAGCCCCAGACAGTGTGGCCAAGGCCAAGGGTCAAAGATGTTGGGAGCTGTAGTCCAATGATATCTGGAAGACCGCATGTTCCCTGTTCATTGTCTATACTAACCAGTTCTTTAGGGTTTCGTGCTTGGTTTCTGTCAGCCCTGCCTGGAGATGCTAATAATTGAAAATACCTACCACCCTGTATGGCTGGCCAGTACATCATGCTGAATATTTGTCGATGTGTGTGGCAGCAGAGGCACACATGTCTTTCCCTGCAACTAGGGATATAAGACGGCATCATTTTCTGTTCCTCCCCATATTTGTCTCATGCAGCACTATTTCCATTCTGCTTCGGTTCATCTTCCACCAAAAACTACATCGTTCATCATGCTGTCCACATAACTTACATAAATCTGATACGAAAAGTAGATGATTTTGTTGTCACGACGTATTCTACCCCATTCATTCAAATGCAAAGGTGACACAATGCAAAAACATAATCAATTGCATATCGTTTGGGGACTGAAAGCAACAGCAGCAGCAGCAGCAGATCCTAATGGTACTCCCTGGATTTATTTCCTTTTTGGACATGGGATGAATAAGTGAACACCAGTGACTTTCACTCCCATTTCCACTTTTGTCAGAATTCTCTGGCATACCTGCCTGCAGCCATGATCATAAGAATAGGCCCTCTCAAAGGAAACTTCATCCCATGGGAAATTCCACATTCCCCTGGGACTTGCCGGAAGCCCATTCCCACAACATCCCCGTGTTTCATCTAGCATGTGTGGATATTTGCGATGCACTCCCACCCACCACCCACCCCCATTCCTTCTTCTCAATAGGGGCAAGAGGCAAGGAATGAAAGCCATCAGACACTCTTGGCAGCATGCCTGACAAAGATCAATGCATGAACACCACACAGGCTCATTGGCACTTACCCCATTTAGATGCAAGCAAATTAAAAAAGAAGAAGAATTCAGCCTCCCTTGCTTCTCTATCACCTACAGTTGACTTATGCCTCCTACAAAGAGACTTTGAAGTCTTACAGTAGCAGGAAAATCAGGAACCGGTCAGGCAGCTCCCAACAGAATGTAGAAGGTGGCCTCTTAATATTTATAATGCAGAAAGCACTGGCATATAGGCAGGGGGACAGCAGGGCTAGAACAATAAACCCAGTTGTCTATGAGGCAGAGTTTCTCATATCCATGGGGAAAGGCCGTAGCTCACTGGTAGAGCATCTGGTTGCATGCAGAAGGTCCCTGGTGTCTCCAGGTAAGACTCGGAATGTCTCTACCTGAAACCGTTCCTGTTCAGGGTAGACAATTCTGAGTTAGATGAAGTGTTGGTGTGATGGTGACTCAGTATAAAGCAGATTCCTATGTTTTATAGTTTATCAAAACGCCATGCCAACCAGTCTTGGGGATCTGAAGAGCATAAGCCTATAGGTGTAAGCCCCACTATGTTCAGTTGGTCTTATTCCCAGGTTATAAACTATTATCAGGACCAGCACCTAGAGTTGGCACATTTAGGCATCTGCCAAGGACTCATACAGCGAGAGTGGGGGTGGGGCAATAACAAGAGCCCCCTGGACCTGATTCAGGAAGGAGGGAGGCTTACTTGGGAGGGGGGCATGGATGACCACCCCAAACCAGGAACCAACATAAATTATTGTGCGGGTCTGATGTTGATGGTTTTGCCATGAAGTGGGTCTCAGTGCAGCTCCGGATGTGTGAAAGAATACAGAGTTAGCTGTGAGGACTGAGGGAACCATGGCCAACCTTGTCAAGGAAACTGAAGGTCTGTGTGAGAGATGTGGCCCCAATGAGCTCTTGACAACCAAAGTGAATGCTCCTTGAAAAACCTCTTGACCCGTCTTGTGCTTTCTTATAAATCATTGAACTTTCAAGGTTCCAGGAAAAACAATTCTGCATTCATTCCAACCTAGAAGATACCTGGTAGGCAATATAATCAGATGGTCCCTGACATTCAAAACAAATGTATCTCATAGACGATTCCACTGTTGAACTGCCTGGTCAGTGGGCAGCTATTCATCATAGCCACATATCACAAGGAAGATGTGCACTTCCGATGCAGACCATGGATGAGCCACAGTGCAACTGCAGAGGCACCTGGAGGAGAGCATCAATCACAATGCAACCATGTATCTTCAGATCAATGGCAGTGCCATGGGCACTCACATGGCTCTACGGGATGCCAACGCATTTGTGAATGACTTGGGACAGTGCTTTCAGCTCCTGCCTCCAAAAGTCTCTCCTCGGCCTGAGATAAAAATGTCATCAATGTATCCACTAGGACTTCAACCATTGTCATCCAGCCATCAACCTGGACCGTTTCACAAAACAGGTGCACCATGCAACAGCACATCCATTATCATCTTATATCAGAAGCCTATGAGCCATTACATACACTCAGTTTCCAACCAGATCACACTATGAATTCCATCATCAACACAGGATGTGCTCAGGTCCCCAGGTTTGCTTTGTACCTGAGCATTTTTTTTAAAAAATTCTGAACTGCCAGCGTGGTGTAGTGGTTAAGAGCAGTAGTCTCGTAATCTGGGGAACCGGGTTCGCGTCTCCGCTCCTCCACATGCAGCTGCTGGGTGACCTTGGGCTAGTCACACTTCTCTGAAGTCTCTCAGCCCCACTCACCTCACAGAGTGTTTGTCGTGGGGGAGGAAGGGAAAGGAGAATGTTAGCCGCTTTGAGACTCCTTAGGGGAAGTGATAAAGCGGGATATCAAATCCAAACTCTTCTTCTTCTTTTTCTGCTTCTGCTGCTGCTGCTTTTCTGTGTCTTCTCTGCTTCAAGCTCTGTTTTGGGTCCCTCTCAAAAGTCTTGGGCAGTAACGGATAGCAGGGGCAGGGCAGGGCAGGGCAGCACTACTTACAAGGCTTCCCAGTGCTGGGGTAGTAGCCAGTTAGTGAGAGGGAGAAAGGCCAAGTAGTGTGGAAATCAGCATAGAGCAGTTGCAGCATCAGATTGGCTCTGCCACCGCACCTGCACTGCACCAACCTTCCCATCACCTCGCCCTTCCCCCCACCCCACCTGCCGGTAACCCACAGCAGCCCCAGTATTGGCAGTGCGGTCACAACCCACTGTGCAATTGCCATCACTATTGACCTTGAGTAATAGGCCACTTTTCACTTCCAGACAAGTCTCCAAATGGAAAACAGCAAGTCATCAGCAACAACAGGCCACAAAAGAGACCCCAAAATACTGGGACCTGCCCCTGCAACAGACCCAGGTGGTAACTCTGTCCATATTTCTACTTGGGCAACAGTATTAGGCAACACCAGAGGTTCCTTCAGCCATGTGATATATATATACATACGCTATCAACTTTGCCAGAAATAATCTTCCATATTTTACATAGGCAAATTGGTCAGTCCCTTCAGAAAAGAATCAATAGATACAAATCTGACTTCAAAGAAGCAATATTCAGAAGCCGGTAAGAGAACATTTCAACCTACCAGGACACTCTGCTTCTGAACTTAAGCCAATCATAGTCAAACAAAGGAATTTTAGAGGAAGGTTTCAGGATGAAACTGGTGGATGACAATTCATTAAGAAGTTCAGTTCTGTTCATTTGGGCCTGAATATAGATAATGTTTTCCTGTCCCAGTACAGGTATCAATTAACCCAGCATTGTTATCATTTCTGTTGCAAGGAATCACTGTGGCTATTTTTAAACCTTTAAACTTTAATTGAATTCTTGCTAACTGTAGTTCCCAATCATCTGATCTATAAAATATGAATTTGCCTAATCCTTTTAAAAAACAAAAAAGTTGCTTCTATCCATCTATAATGCTGGTGATTGTGAGACCAGTGCAGACCATGATATCTACATAGCAGGAATTCCTTTCTCAGATTTTTTTTTATAAAAGCAGCATTAAAAAAGAAGTACACTCTTTCCCATTTCTAGTGCCCTTTAACTATTATTGGACTCCATCTCCCATTAGTCTCTGCCAGCACTACAAATGGTCAGAAAGATGGGAGCTGGAATTAAGGACATCTGAAGGACATCGGGTTAAGGAATTTGGCATAACAACTGGCCATTTGGATGCATCACAAAAATGTCTGGATCCTTGGAAAGATCTCTGGGAATAAATCTTTTTGGAACTGTTAGAAATATATTTCCAAATATGTTTCTTCTATAAAATCTACATAGGTTACAAAACTCAACTACCGGTACCAATATCTAGGTTACATTGATAGCTGTTGTGGAACAAATAAATTTGCATATCTTACATAGGTTGTGTGTGTGTGTGTGTGTGTGTGTGTAGAGGAGGATTCTAGTAGGACCATGTCTTGCACTATTTGTGTGTGATTGATCAAAGTCTGAAAAATCCTCTTCTTTCTTTCTTTTTAAATGATCTTTATTGGTTTTACAAATTTTACAAATTTCGTCATCATAATACATAATACATACCTTATTTCTTTTTACCTTAATGCTTTAACTCTAACGAGTTGGCACTTCCCTCCCTCCTTCTTCTGGTTTCTCTATATTTTCTTTACGCATTTGTCCTGTTTACATTCTATGTATACTTAATACTATGAAGTAGTACCATTCAAAATTTCGTTAATGTACATCCTTCAATTGTTGTAATATATTTGTTCAATGTTCTTAAGTCCAAACCAAATGATTTTTAATCAACCTTATGAGGTCTATTTCAGTCCCACGAGTGTCTTTATTTGTATGTTGTAAATTTCATCCAATCTGTTTGGAATGTTTCGTTGCCCTGTTCTCGGATTTTTCCAGTCAATTTTGCTATGAAAAAGCCTCTTCTCTCCACAGCAAAAAAAGAAAAATAACCAATTCACTGCTTTGTCTTCTTCTAACTAATAGATCATAAGAACAAAAGAGGAGTCCTGTTCTCACAGTGGCTGACTAGATGTCTATGGGAAGTTCACAAGCAGGAGATGAGCGCAGCAGCAATATCCCCACTTGTGGGATATTTCCCTCCTGTTTTGGCATCCTGCAAAGATAGAAAGTTATGGACCGAAAAATGCCTCAGGTAAATACATCCTCTCATATTTAACAGATGCAATGGAAAGTGGGGGTGACACACTGAACTTGAAGGAGAGAACAAAATGAATTTATTGTCTGTGCCTGGTGGATAGCAGCCACGAGACTCAACCGATGTACTATTCACTTCCAAGCTGGTTTGAAGGAAAAGCAAGGGCACTCGTTTATTGGGAATGAGAGGGTGATTAAAAGGGCTCTGTCAAGAAATACAAACATAATGCGAGATTGATTGCAAATCTGTTAAACGACATCTAATTTCTTCACCACTACCCTCCACATGCCCCTTCCTCTTCATTACGAACTTGTCCCTCCAGGATTGTCTTCACACAGCAGATGGACTGTTTTTATTAGGGGTATATATATATTTTCCCAATCACAAGATTTGGTTCAGTCCCCACTTGAGCACTTAGAAAAAAAATCAAGATTTAGTTCAAAGTGCTTCGGAGGCTGCCCAATATGGCTTGAGGTCTGCATCTGAATCGAGATTCAGATAAATGAAGCTTCATACCGCCCCTGCTCACTGTTATGGGAAAAAATTCAAAATGGCTATAACTTTCCCTCCATTTTTACAAAAGTAGATGAAATTTGCAAGCAAAGTAGCCCTTCCTAAGTGGATGGTTTTTTGTCAAGTTATAGGCGAATGGTTCAAGGATTCATCTTGCATGCATGTCAGTCACATCCGGATGCAACCCAATCTGTTTCTGTTCTGCTCAGGGTCTTTCCGGTTTGACTTGTTAATCAGGTCTGAAATTCTGTCATCCCCCCACCCACCCACTCACCCACCATTGACTATAATGGGGAATCTACTGTAAAATTGCTTTTGTTCATTTTCATAGAAATGGGTGGAATTTGAAGGCAAATAATACCTTTCACAGTGGGTGAAGACAAATTAAAGGCATATTTTTAAGTGGAGAACCTTTCAGGTTTTATGTTTGCTTGCTTTTTTTTAAAAAAAAAAAACACCAGAAAGTCTGTAATAGTTGGATGCAATTTGCAGGCAGGGTTACCCCCTCTGAGTAGAAGGAGCTGACCACTTTCAGAATGACTGGTGCTTCCAGATAGGCAGACTTTACTGTATGGGGTTGGGGAAAACAGAAATAACTTCTCAGTGTGTTTTGTGGACAATCAGTCTAAAAACTGGTGACATGGAGGTGGTGGGTAATAATATGGCTGACTGGGAGCAACCCCACTAGGAACTTCCTTAAAGGGTAGGGAGGGTAGCTGAGGCAAGTGATGGGGAAATCTAGATGGGGAAAAAACCTTAAGTAAAATATTAATAATACTGGGCAACAAGAATTCAACCTAGTGAAATCACAGGTACCCTAAAACTGAAGAGAGAAGGAGGAAACATGGAGCAAACTAAAACCCCAAGGGAAATAAAACATTTAGAAATGAATTTAAAAACAGCAAACAGACACACGCAGAAGCAGTGGGTGGGAAACTCTTAAGAGAATTTTGCACTAAGCTAAAGAAAATGAAGATAAAGCAAATCATTAAAGTAGGTGTTGTTTGTTGGAAGACAGAGGGATTGGAATAAAGAGAAACAAATAAATCACACGAAAAGCTGTGCAACTGAATAGAGGGAGAGAGAAATGGAATGGCCCTATACTGAGCTCTCACAAATGCTTGCAAAACAAGCAGCAAACCAACGCAAACTGGACAGGAAGAAAAGAGCGAAAAATAGTGGAATGGAAACCAAATCAACTGAAGCAGTGATTTGTTTAACCGTTCGCAAGGAAGCAGAACGTGATTGGGAGGGAGGCCAATAGTTCATTACTCTTCTACATGCCGCTGTACCCCAAGCAGAAGTCACAGAAGATCAATGAGCACATGAAAAGCAAATGTCTTCATATCCCTCCCCCCAAATCCCTGTGATTGGAGTGCAGTGGGAAAGCAATTCTCTGTCATTAAAACTTGGACCAGACCATCAAAGTGAAAGGTCCCTGCTCCATCCTCTCCCCACCCAAGCTTAGAACACTTCCTTCATCAGCTTGGTTTCACGTTCATTAAAAAATAAAAATAAAAGTGCATCCAGCACTTTATTTTAAATGACAGTACAGTTGTACCTCGGTTTATGAACACAATTGGTTCCGGAAGTCTGTTCATAAACTGAAGCATTCATAAACTGAAGCGAACTTTCCCATTGAAAGTAATGGAAAGTGGATTAATCTGTTCCAGACGGTCCGCGGAGTACTTAAACTGAAGCGTTCATAAACTGAAGCAAACTTTCCCATTGAAAGTAATGGAAAGTGGATTAATCCATTCCAGACGGGTCCGCGGAGTACTCAACCTGAAGCGTACTTAACCAGAAGCATGGGTGTAATTGGTTCCGGAAGTCTGTTCATAAACTGAAGCGTTCATAAACTGAAGCGAACTTTCCCATTGAAAGTAATGGGAAGTGAATTAATCTGTTACAGATGGGTCTGCGGCGTTCATAAACTGAAAATTCATAAACCGAGGTGTTCATAAACCGAGGTTCCACTGTATGTGGCATTTGAGCTGCTCTGCTGCTGGTGCTGCCCAGGACTCTCTCCTGCTGTGAGTGCCCACAGGCCCTGTCCCTACCTCTCTCCACCTGGTCTAGGGCGGGGCCTGGAAGGCCTCATAAAGGACTGCTGCCGCTGCTCTGCTGCTGGTGCTGCCCAGGACTCTCTCCTGCTGTGAGTGCCCACAGGCCCTGTCCCTGCCTCCTTCCACCTGGTCTAGGGCGGGGCCTGGAAGGCCTCATAAAGGACTGCTGCCGCCGCTCTGCTGCTGGTGCTGCCCAGGGGAACTTGAAACAGCACAGAGTCCTTTTTAAAATGCTTTTTAAAGAATTTTTAATGTTTTTATCTTCTTTGGGGTGGTAGGTGGGAGGGATTTTTAGTTGGGTGTGGGAATCTGTTAAATTTTAGTGTATTTGTAATTTTTATTGTTTTTGGTTTTATTGTTTTATTGTGTTTGGGGTGGTAGGTGGGAGGGATTTTTAGTTGGGTGTGGGAATCTGTTAAATTTTAGTGTATTTGTAATTTTTATTGTTTTTGGTTTTATTGTTTTATTGTCTTTTTTGCGTTCTTCTTTTGTTGAGTTCTTTGCTGTTTTTTACAGAGGTTTTATTTTGTTTTTAAGGGGAGGGGTCAGGGCTGCCCGGGAGGGGGTCCCAGCAAGCAAAATGGCTGGGGCAGATTCCACAGGGGTGTGTGCACTGGAACAACCGATCTCAGTGGTCACGGGTAGGAGGAGGAGTTACGCTAAGACCAGACCATGTCATTACCGAGGAGGCAGACTTAGTCATTGTCTGAGGACTATCCCTGCCTCCAGGTCTGGTCCTGACCGGACGGATATTGGAATCAGCAAGGGATACCCACATGACCTGAAGGTGCTGCTGTGCAATGCCAGGTCGATGATGAATAAGACCACCGCCATTCACGACTTGATTGTGGATGGAGGATTTGACCTGGCATGTGTGACAGAGACCTGGTTGGAGGAAGCCGATGGGCCCGTTCTTGGCGCTGCTTGCCCACCAGGTTTCTCTTATGCACAGCAACCCAGGCCATCTGGGCGGGGAGGGGGGGTTGCAGTGATTTTTAGGAAGTCATTAGTTTGCACCAGGCGTCCTATTGGGAAGACCCAGTTCTCTGAGTGCATGTTCTGGAAGTTGGGCAATAGAGGCAGTACAGGATTCCTTTTGGTGTACCGACCTCCCCGCTGCACCAAGGATTCCCTGCCCGAGCTGCTTCAGGTCGTGTCGGATGTGCTCCTGGAGACACCTAGCTTGGTTGTCTTAGGGGATTTTAACATCCATGCCGACACGACCTTACAAGGAGCCGCTCGGGACTTCGTGGAAAGCATGGCCACCATGGGGCTGTCCCTGAATAAGTCTGGCCCAACTCATAGCCGCGGACATGCCTTGGACTTGGTGTTTACCTCTATGGATGTTGGTGATCTGACATTAAGTAAAAGCGAAACAAAAGAAGTGCCATGGTCAGATCACTTTCTGGTGCAACTGGACTTCTCCGCAACCCTTTCCCTCTGCAGGGAGGTGGGACCGATTCGTATGGTCCGCCCCCGCTACTTAATGGATCCAATTGGCTTCCAAAGAGTGGTAGGGGATGTTTTATCCCATGTC
Source organism: Zootoca vivipara (assembly GCF_963506605.1). NCBI lineage: Eukaryota > Metazoa > Chordata > Lepidosauria > Squamata > Lacertidae > Zootoca > Zootoca vivipara. The sequence continues at coordinate 51,342,290 of NC_083285.1, read as the reverse complement.
GATGGCCTTTCAGCTGATTCCCTGGTGGCCCGCTGGAATGCGGAGTTAACCAGCGCTATTGACTGTCTGGCTCCGAAGCGCCCTCTCAGATTGCATGGAGCCCGGACAGCCCCGTGGTTTTCCCCGGCGCTGAGGGCAATGAAACAGTCGTTGAGACGGCTAGAGCGCCGGTGGCGGAAAACTCATTTTGAATCAGACCGGACACGGGCTAGAGCTCAACTTCGAGCCTACCAAGTGGCAATGGCGACGGCGAAGAGGACCTTCTTCACCGTCTCCATCGCATCTGCAGAAAACAGCAGCAGGAGACTCTTCCAGGTGGTTCGCAATTTAGCGGAACCACCTGCTCCATCCGGGCCCAGTACGGGCCACATGATCTCCTGCAATGATTTTGCAAAGTTTTTTGCAGATAAAGTCGCTCAGATTCGGGAAGAGGTAGACTCCACCGTGGGAGCAGGGCCGGGGCGGGGGAGTGCTAGAGTCCTGTCTAGTCAAGTTTTGTGGGATCAATTTCAATCTGTTACCTCCGAGGATGTGGACAGGCTGCTTAGACGAATGAAACCAACCACCTGTCTCCTTGATCCTTGCCCATCCTGGCTTATAAAAGCTAGCCAGGAAGGGCTGGGCGATGGGCTTCGCGGGTTGGTAAATGCTTCTCTCCATGAGGGAGCCTTCCCAGACCCGCTGAAAGAGGCGGTTATTAAACCGCTTCTTAAAAAACCATCTTTAGATCCGGCCAATATGGCCAACTATCGCCCAGTCTCAAATCTTCCATTCTTGGGCAAGGTGATTGAGCGAGTGGTTGCGGAACAACTCCAGGCACGCCTGGAAGAAGCGGACCATTTGGATCCCTTCCAGTCAGGATTCAGGCCTCATCATGGGACTGAAACTGCCTTGGTCGCACTGGTCGATGATCTCCGGCGGGCTAGGGACAAAGGTAAGAGCTGTTTCCTTGTTCTGCTGGATCTCTCAGCGGCTTTTGACACCATCGACCATAACATCCTTCTGGACCGTCTAGAGGGCTTGGGAGCTGGGGGCACTGTCATGCAGTGGTTCCGCTCCTTCCTCCTGGGCCGTGTTCAGAAAGTGGTGGTGGGGGATGAGTGTTCAGACCCCTGGGCGCTCACTTGTGGGGTGCCTCAGGGTTCTGTCCTCTCCCCCATGCTTTTTAACATCTATATGCAGCCACTGGGAGAGATCATCAGGGGGTTTGGGCTGGGTGTCCATCAGTATGCTGATGATACCCAGCTCTACCTCTCTTTTAAATCAGAACCAGTGAAGGCGGTGAAGGTCCTGTGTGAGTGCTTGGAGGCGGTTGGAGGATGGATGGCGGCTAACAGATTGAGATTGAATCCTGACAAGACAGAAGTACTGTTTGTGGGGGACAGGAGGCGGGCGGGTGTGGAGGACTCCCTGGTCCTGAATGGGGTAACTGTGCCCCTGAAAGACCAGGTGCGCAGCCTGGGAGTCATTTTAGACTCACAGCTGTCCATGGAGGCACAGGTCAACTCCGTGTCCAGGGCAGCTGTTTATCAGCTCCATCTGGTACGCAGGCTGAGTCCCTACCTGCCCACTGACTGTCTCTCCAGAGTGGTGCATGCTCTAGTTATCTCTCGCTTGGACTACTGCAATGCGCTCTACGTGGGGCTACCTTTGAAGGTGACCCGGAAACTACAACTAATCCAGAATGCGGCAGCTAGACTGGTGACTGGGAGCGGCCGCCGAGATCACATAACACCGGTCCTAAAAGACCTACATTGGCTCCCAGTACGTTTCCGAGCACAATTCAAAGTGTTGGTGTTGACCTTTAAAGCCCTAAACGGCCTCGGTCCGGTATACCTGAAGGAGCGTCTCCACCCCCATCGTTCTGCCCGGACACTGAGGTCCAGCTCCGAGGGCCTTCTGGCGGTTCCCTCATTACGAGAAGCCAAGTTACAGGGAACCAGGCAGAGGGCCTTCTCGGTAGTGGCACCCACCCTGTGGAATGCCCTCCCACTAGAGGTCAAAGAGAACAATTACCAGACCTTTAGAAGGCATCTCAAGGCAGCCCTGTTTAGGGAAGCTTTTAATGTTTGATGGATTTCTGTATTTTAGAATTTCTGTTTTTTTTGGAAGCCGCCCAGAGTGGCTGGGGGAACCCGGCCAGATGGGCGGGGTATAAATAATAAATTATTATTATTATTATTATTATTGAGGATTACCCAAGTCCAACAAGCAACTCAGAACTTTAGGGAGTCCCTGATTTGACTTGAGAAACCATGTTGCCCATATCACCCTTACTTGCCTCATAATTTGGGCTGTACCCACACCTCAATTTTTCACTCATTTTACGTGTGTGTGTGTGTATTTATGTATGTGTATGCATATATATATATATATATATATATATATATATATATATATATATATATATACAGCCTCCTTCTCTATTACCTTTTGGGCATATGCCAAAAATGTTCCTTTTTCAACAAGCCTTCTAAACGGAGATCTTTATTCAATCTAGTACTGTACAGTGGTACCTCGGTTTAAGAACAGTCTGGTTTAAGAACGATTTGGTTTACAAACTCCACAAAACCGGAAATGGTGTCTTGGTTTGAGAACTTTACCTTGGTCTAAGAACGGAATCCGAATGGTGGAAGGGCACTGGCGGCGGGAGGCCTCATTAGGGAAAGCGCGCCTCGGTTTAAGAACGGTTTCAGTTTAAGAACGGACTTCCGGAACAGATTAAGTTTGTAAACCAAGGTACCACTGTATCTGTACTTCTTTTGAATTGATTTTATTATGTGTTGTTATTTTTAAACCTTATGTGTGCTCTTTTTGCAAGGGTAATCACTGTTGTGGCATCACCTCTTTCTCACTGCCATTGGCAGACATTTCGTTCTGACCCCTCTGACATTTTGATTGAGGTTTGGCGCCTCGTACTTTACCGCCAAAAGACAGATAGATTGTGTTTTTTAAACATTGTTTTTATATATGTAACTGTTTCATTTGTGTTTTTGTTATATTGTGAATCACTTTGGGATACTTCATGAGAAGTGATACAAAATAATAATAATAATAATAATAATAATAATAATAATAATAATAATAATAATGGGCGCCACTTGCATGTACCTCCAATAGCTATAGCCAATTCCTTTATTGACGTGAAGTTTTGTTCCAAGTTCCAACAAGTGAAATCCATCTATTGAAGAGCCAGCTGAATTGTGCTTGGCCTCATTCATCACCAGTGAAATTGTCAGCAAAGCTATAAATGAAGGCTCTTTCTTCCCAGAGATGATGCATGAAGCAGAGAGGGCTCAAATTTGCATTTGAAGAGCTGACAATTAGAAAGACTACTTTTTTTGGACTAAGTACATTCAATGTGGAAGCTAGGGAAGGAGAATATGGAATTTTCTGTAGGGTCTTTTTAAAGAGTTATTTTGCTATTTTTTTTCCCCCATGCGGCAAAGCTGCTCATTGCTTCTTCTTTGCTTCTTCCCACACCTCATCCATGAATACTGGTGTTGCAGAGTGGGGAGGCAAACACCGGCAAATCATGGAATTATAAAACTGGAAGGGGCCTTGAAGATCATCTAGTTGAATCCCTTCCTAAGTGCTGGGTCTGGAATGCAGGATGAATCATAGACTCATAGAGTTGGAATAGACCACAAGGGCCATCCAGTCCAACCCCCTGCCAAGCAGGAAACACCATCAAAGCATTCCTGACAGATAGCTGTCAAGCCTCCGCTTAAAGACCTCCAAAGAAGGAGACTCCACCACACTCCTTGGCAGCAAATTCTACTGCCGAATAGCTCTTACTGTCAGGAAGTTCTTCCTAATGTTTAGGTGGAATCTTCTTTCTTGTAGCTTGAATCCATTGCTCCGTGTCTGCTTCTCTGGAGCAGCAGAAAACAACCTTTCACCCTCTTCTAGGCCAGTCTTCACACACACACACACACACACACACACACACACACACACACACACACTTCAGTCAGACAGTGAAAACTCAGTGCTGTTTATTAACTACTCATTATTTTCTTAACCACTTGTTAAGAAAGAGCCAGTGAGACATGTCACGTTGAGAGGGCTGAAGGCAGAAAATTATCCAGAGAACGCCATATCCATCTGCCACACATATCCTTTATGAAGGATCTTTCTCTGGAGGTTTGCCAGGCTGCCCTCAGTGGGAGCTCTGAACAATGGTCCATACCTGCCAAGTTGCTGTCAGAGAAATAAGGGACCGGGCCGGAAATAGCAGACCGGAAGTAGCGCTGCCGCCATTTTGGAACTGGGCGGAGCATGCTCAGAAGTGACTTTTGATGCTGCTTTGCCCAGTTCCAAAATGGCTGTAGCGCCAGAAGTCACACTGCAGCCATTTTGAAACTGGGCAGAGCAGCATCAAAAGTCGCTTCTGAGCATGCTCCGCCCAGTTCCAAAATGGCCGCCGCGCCAGAATAAACCGGGGAAAAACAAAAAACCCATTTTTTTAAGCTAGGAACAGCTGGAAAAACGGGGATTTCCTGGGGAAAACGGGAGACTTGGCAGCTATGCAATGGTCATGCAACTGGGCAGCGGTTTAATGGCATTTCAGGTTGCCAACTGACTGGTGCCAATCCAGGAAGCCTTGTTACAATGCACAGAGTTTGAAATGAAGCCTCTGTTTCCTATGAACATGGAGGTTCCTTTTCCTAATGGGCATCTCTAGAGAGATGCTGAAAGATAATCAGCAAGTTCATGAACTTCCCTGGAACAAAGAATGAAAGAAAGAGGCCGGTGGCGGGGTAGGGGGGGGAGAAGCAGCCTTCCCGGCTGCTGCGCTGTTGCTTTGAACAGAAATAAGGGGGTTAATTGCAATCCGTCCACTGCTGACATGTGCACTCAACATACTTGGTTCAACACGGAAAATTTGCCCTATAAAACAATCCAGGTTTGCTCTCGCTTTCGCCGCCTCGCTCTTTGATAAAAGAGCTATTGCTGACAACTCAACAACGGAGCATTAGCTTTGGCTGAGAAAAAAGGAAGTATTAAAGTCCTAATGGGAGGAATCCCAGTTGTGTGCTAAAAGATATTATCAGTTCTGTTATGGGGAAAGCACAAACACACACGCACACATATCTAGGACAACCAGTGTAGTAAAGTACAGTGGTGCCTTGCTAGACGAATTTAATTCGTTCCACAGGTCTTTTCTTACAACGAAAAATTCGTCTAGGAAATCCCATAGGAATGCATTGAATTTTTTTTATTCTTTTTTTTTTTACCCATAGGAACGCATTAATTAAATTTCAATGCATTCCTATGGGAAACCGTGATTCGCTAGACGAATTTTTCATAAAACGAATTCGTCTAACGAGGCAACCTCCACTCGAAAAATCCTTTCGTTAAGCGGAAATTTCGTTAAGCAGGGCATTCGTTAAGTGAGGCACCACTGTATAGATTAGAAGATAGAAGACTAGGCTAGGAAGCCTGGAAACACATCCTAGGTCAGAATAAGTCCCCATAAGCAGTCAGGCTCCATTATCCCTGACCACTGGCTAAGCCGTCTGGTGATGATAAGAGTTGTACAGTAGTCCAAAAATATGTGGGCACCAAGGGTTGAAGGACACTGTAATAGCTAATGCATAAAATAATGTGTCGGACGAAGAGTCAGACACGACTAAACAACAAAAATAATGTGCCTTGGTCAAATGATCTCCCAAGCCTAACCCACCCAAAACAGTTGCTGTGAGAGCACCATGGAAGCCTAGAGTGACTGAGCTAGACCTCTGGTTGAGCTAACTCAGTACTGCCTTGTCCAGGGGTGGGCAACATCATGCCCTCCTAGATGTTGTTCGATTGCAACAGTGTGGTGTTCTCCTAGATGGGCTACTGTCCCACACTGGTGAAGCCCATCCACCCCTCACTTCGCATGCAGAATCCACCTTCTTCTTGACATTTGGAGCCACTATTGGTCTCGTCCACTTAATCCACCAGAGCCTGTCTTTGCATGCAAGGGAAGTCCCTAACTGAAAGAGTGTTTGAGGCCCATCAGCTACCCTCCCCTGGTTTAGCCGACCAGTCAAAGCTGTCCTAGGGTATAGCCACTGTTGCATGCTGACAACTTCTAGGAGCCAGAGGTGAGAGCTGAGTGAAGGGTGGGGACCAAAGGTGGACAATCTAGCCAGAAGGACCACATTGTGTCCCCCACCAGTGGTACTACACATCCCCTAACACCCCATAAACCCCATAGACTACTGTACAAAGGTAAAATTCACATTTGTTTCTCTATCCACCTTTGCTCCACCCAGCACAGGGGTGTGGCCCTCAGCAGGCTGCCTGGAAGGGAATGCAGCCCTCGGGCTGAGAAAAGTCCCCACTTCTGCCTTTCATTTCCCCCCATTTCTGTGAAACCGAGGCAGTTGCTTAATGTATCCCCAGCTGATTAGCTGCATCACCAAAGACAATGCCTTCGAAACTGTGTGCAAGCAAGCGGCCTGAATATTCAAACCAAAAATCCTCAGGAAGCTCCTAAAAATACAAATTAATCCTCTGGGGGCTCTCTTGGCCGAGACATATTGCTTCTCGCAGCTCATGAATTCATTAGTCCAAAAGAGGAGACGTGTCTCCTGGCACCAAGGGGTTAACAGGGAAGCTCCAGTAATTAAATTAACGGTAATAAGGAGCTCCCCAGTGCACAATCTGGTAAATATCAAACCTATTTCTCTTCCAGGGTAAAATACGATCCAGAGATACACTGGAATGCTCTCCTCCTGCGGGGCTACACCTCCACAGTCTCAAATGTGTACACAGAAGGGGCAGGCATTTGCCTCCCGATTCCACAATTACTACTGTGAAAAATATATAGAAAAGCCTCAATATGGACCCATCAGGTCAAATGCAGAGTACAGTAAGATTGTCTTATGCAGGGGTTTGCTTCCAAGGGTTCCACATATTGGGGGGGGTGCATTTTCTGAAGCCCTTGGAACTAAACCCCTGCAGAAACACCTTGGGGCTTCTGGAACTGGCGCACCGGCTCCAGAAACCCAGGATGCTCTCATGAGATCTCACAGCGGCATCTGAGTTCCCGCACAATCTCGCAGGAGGATCCCAGCCAGATCCCATGAGAGGAAAGAGCCAAAAGCTTAAAAGCTTTTCTTACACTTGCGGGATTTCAACCAGCCGGCCTTCAACCGTTTATCGTGCAAGTTAAATGTGCAAAAGATGCCATTGTACTGCATAGGAGCCTGCCATTTGCCCCACACATGCAACCACATGTCTGTTCACTTGCAGGAGGCAACTTAAATACAATCAGGGGGGGGTGGTTATCCATTTCTTAATGACCTGTTTGCATACCTAGGAACATGAGAAGCTGCCTTATATAGCTAGTCAACTCATTAATCCATCTTGATCAGTGTTGTCTATACCAGCCACCCACAGCTTAATGGTCACCAGATCTTTTGGGGGCTGCAACTTGGTCACCAGATCCCATAGTTTCTGAGCATTTTGTTGGCAGTCATGCAATGCAGGCCCATTTTCTGGGGCTACAGCAGGAGTGGGGAACCTATTGTCCCCCAGATGTTATTGAACTACAGTTCCCATCATCAATTGGCTATGCTAGCTGATGGGAGGCGAAGTCCCACAACACCTGGAGGGAAATCGGGGTTTCTTTCGTGACTGCCTTCTCACAGGAGGCAGGTGACTTGTATGAGAGCACAGCCTCCCCAAAATGGGTGTCTTTGGGGGCCGGTCTCTTGTGGGAACCAAAACAGGTCATCCCAGGACCCAATCAGAAGCCAGAATGGTTTTTGTAATTCCAGGATGTGCCCCTTGAAGTGGGACAGTTGAGGGATATTTAGCAAGCCAGACTGGTCTTAGACAAAAAACCTACAACGTGTGACAAACCAAGACAGAAAGGCAGCCCAACATCCAAGTACAGTAGCCTGACAGGAGCCTGGTTTTGATGCCTTTCTGAGGAGCTGTCAAGCCTTTGATTGGCCACCATAGATCGCTTGCGGCCACCCCTCAGCCTGGAGGGCCACAAGCCTTTTTACAATGATGCTCACATATTATATCATTGATATCTCCTATCTGCTCCCGGTAAGCCTCTAAGGGTGAGAGGAGTGTGCTGTGTGGTTGTTGCAAAACAATTTTTTAAATTTTCACAGCTTTGCTACCTTCTCATTGAGGGAGATCTCTTGAGTTGTGAATATGCACAAACGGGCTGCAGGGCCCAGGTCATTTCCCATCGGTCCCAAACATTTGGCAACCCCTAACCTAAGCAAAATATTGCCCTCACAACATTAGAAGCCACGCACCTGGCTCAAAATAATGCAGAGCTGCCCAGCTTATGACCCACCTTGTCAAATGAAGCCCATTAGCCACCTCTTGAGGCCTGTTGGGATCTTGCCTTGTTTTTGCAGTCCGAAGCAGGCGATAAAAAAGAGAAAGGAAAGAAGGTTTAACGAGTCCCCAGTGGCCAACCAAACATGGCTGGTGGGCTTCATTTTCAGTTTGGTGGGTGACTAGTTGCGCAGGCCTGAAATAGCAAAGTATGCCTACCTTTCTCATCTCTTTCCTTTCAAAGGAAAATCCTTGCAACATCTGATATTCCTGAGTGAGAGTTAAAAGTTCCTTACAACCAAAGAAAAGTACAAATTGTTCTCTTCGCTGGGAGGAGATAGTCTGTTTAGATGGGAGGCTAATTACCATGGAAATTAAATCAGCCGTGGAAACCTCTCGCCTTCTGTACTCATCAGACAAGATACAATCTGGCCCACTAAGATTCTCCAGAAAGGAGGAGGGTAGCTTCCTTCACAGTCCAACTCAGGGTACGGAGGGCATTCTCTGGGACCTGGTGCAGGGTTTGTTTATCCTTCTTGTCCACTCCCAAAGCAATATCCCCGGAACTTAAAGACATACCTGCCAAGTTCCTCTCTGAAAAATAAGGGACCGGACCGGAAGTAGCATACCGGAAGTAGCGCGTGGCCATTTTGGAACTGGGCGGAGCATGCTCAGAAGTGACTTTTGATGCTGCTGTGCCCAGTTCCAAAATGGCCGCCGCGCCAGAATAAACCGGGAAAAAACAAAAAAATCTGTTTTTTCGGCTGGGGACAGCTGGAAAAACGGGGGTTTCTCGGGGAATACGGGAGACTTGGCAGCTATGCTTAAAGAAGAGATTCTTTGGAAAGATTCACACCAATTTATTTTTCACTTGGTGACTGGAGGATTGCAGGCAAAGACTGGACTGTTTACCACTATGTAAAATGAAGGCTTCCTGGTCTGCTTCTTCCCCCGTCCCACCCCACCTTCCTCAGCGCCATAGCCTGCATAGACGCAGGCATGCACACCAACAGCCTCAGCCAGCACACCCAGTGGTCAGGGATGCCAATCCTTTTGAGCCAGTGAGCCCATCTGGATATTGAAATGGTGCACCAGTGAAAAAATGGCCACCATTTGTGTGCCATAACACACAATTGCTCTAATCATAAACACTGATGAACATAAAAAAAACTAGAACTACTAACCAGAATGGTCCGAATATCGAATAATCCATAACCGACAGATTGCCACAAAGTTATGATAACCCCATGACACTCTCACATGCGCTGCTCTTAATAACAGATGTCACATTTTACAGTAATTATAATTTTTATAAATAAACTTCACCATTTGAAAAAGCCACATGAAAATGACTCATGGACGCCCTTCACTGTTGAAATGTAAGATGAGGGCATGATTTGACAGGCATTCATTCATAACCTTTTACTTCCATCGAGCAAAGTACCCCATTCAGAGCAGATGACAACCAGCTGGCATGAGACAAAGGTTGGATTCTGACATTGATTTCTGATGTGGCCAAGTGGCTTTTATCTGCCATCCACCAAACCTTTAATATTAGCTCTGATATAATCTCAATCTTCCTTGCCACTTTCAGCACAACTCCTGCATACTTACTCATAAGCAATCCCCACTTGGTACAGTGGGGCTTATACCTCAGGGACTAGGATTTTCAGCATTTCATACTTTGTTACCTGTTCTTTCATGGACGTGTATATTTAGAAGGTGATGGGAAATATCTCTGCCAGGGAGCTGCCTGCTGGAGACCTGTTGCCAATCAGAGAAGACAGTATTGGGCTAGGTGGATAATAGTCTGACTTGGTATATGGGAGCTTGATGCATGTTCCTATTCTGGGATTGTAGATTAATTTAAATGAGATTTGCAGAAGCCCCCTGAGAAATTTCTTTAGAGTTATCTAAAGAAATATCAACAACCTCAGATATACAGATGACACAACCTTGATGGCAGAAAGTGAGGAGAAATTAAAGAACCTTTTAATGAGGGTGAAAGAGGAGAGCGTAAAATATGGTTTGAAGCTCAACATCAAAAAAAACCCAAGATCATGGCCACTGGTCCCATCACCTCCTGGCAAATAGAAGGGGAAGAAATGGAGGCAGTGAGAGATTTTACTTTCTTGGCTTCCATGATCACTGCAGATGGTGACAGCAGTCATGAAATTAAAAGACGCCTGCTTCTTGGGAGAAAAGCAATGACAAACCTAGACAGCATCTTAAAAAGCAGAGACATCACCTTGCCGACAAAGGTCCGTATAGTTAAAGCTATGGTTTTCCCAGTAGTGATGTATGGAAGTGAGAGCTGGACCATAAAGAAGGCTGATCGCCGAAGAATTGATGCTTTTGAATTATGGTGCTGGAGGAGACTCTTGAGAGTCCCATGGACTGCAAGAAGATCAAACCTATCCATTCTTCAGGAAATCAGCCCTGAGTGTTCACTGGAAGGACAGATCGTGAAGCTGAGGCTCCAATACTTTGGCCACCTCATGAGAAAAGAAGACTCTCTGGAAAAGACCCTGATGTTGGGAAAGATGGAGGGCACAAGGAGAAGGGGACGACAGAGGACAAGATGGTTGGACAGTGTTCTCGAAGCTACGAACATGAGTTTGACCAAACTGTGGGAGGCAGTGGAAGACAGGAGTGCCTGGCATGCTCTGGTCCATGGGGTCACGAAGAATCGGACACAACAACAACAAAAAATTCTTTTTATCTAACTCAGCATCCTCAAATGTTTTGCCCAAGCAGGAGCCTCCAAATTTCTCTTGGAACTTCACCTTAAAAGTGGAGTGGAGAATCTGTTGGCTACCCAGATGTTGTTGGACTCCAACTCCCATCAGCCCCATCCATCCACCAACGGGCAGGGATTAAGTATGACCAGTGGCCAGGGACCCATAGACCTACAGCAGCTGCAAGTCCTTGAGTCCCTCATTTCTGCTTTAAGCAGAAAAATAAATAAATTGGGGTAGCTTTCTAAAATATAGCCGTCTTTCTCATGATGTAACAATGAGGTCCACACATTTGCTGCAGTTAATTATTCTTGATGCTTTGATAATTTGTGGCTGACCTTTCATTGCCACCATTGTTTTTTGTTTTAATATTTTGGTTGGGATTTAAGGGTTGCTGGTCATCTTGTGGAGTTTCAAAAGGAAAGGCATGGTAAAATTTATTGAACTTCCTTATCTGGGAGAGGGAGGGAGAGAGAGGTCTATTCCAGATAAGGGAGTTCAAGAAGATGATTAAACAGCGATTAACCAAAGAAAGCAGTATTTAAAAGCTGTCTTGGGCTGTCCAGACCTGTGGAGTGTATAATTTGTATCTCCCCCATCACTTCTTTTTTTATATTTTTAAAATTCGAATAGCCTTTTTAGAAATCATCTGAAATCATACCCCAATGGCTAATAGCATTGTATATAGGTAGGACCAAGTGTAAAGCAATTACTGAACTGTAAAATGAATTAAAATAAACTGCTGACGGCCCTGAAGTATAATGGGCTCTCAGTAGTGCCAGAACACTAAATGAAATCACTGTGGCATTTGAACAATAACAGGGAACAAATTCAAAGGGGAATCATTTGTGCGCTGCTAGAACAGAGCATGTGGCAAGAGTAATAGGGAAAGGAGGTGTATTCTTAGGTAGTGAGCCAGCACAACGCATTGGATCTGGGCTTAGCCTTGTTTAGAATAGAGCCACTGAAATCAATGGGACTTCAGTCAGATATAAGATCATAAGAAGAGGCCAAAGACCCATGCCGTAGAACATTCTGCTCCAACAGTGGCCAGCCAGATGCCTATGAGAAGCTCACATGCTCTCCCCACTCATGTTGCCTAGCAACTGATATTCAGTGTCATATTGCCTCCAAAGGTTAGAGGCAGAACTAAACAATTGTGATAGCTTTACCCATTGTGAATTTGCCAGCCCATTTGCCTACCGCTATTGCGTCTCTGTCACTATGAACTGGGCCAAGGAACCATCCACTTTATGGAATTTGTTTCAGCTGTAGAGATGAGTCCAATAGGCCAAAAAGAGAACAATGAGCTACCTCTTCATTCTGTTGTAAGCCAAAAAAATGGCTTATCTTCTGAGTTAGCCCAATAAAACTCAGAGACTAGAGGAGTTAGGAGTCCATTATGTTTATTGCAAAGCAATAAGGTTACAGTCGAATCTTTTCGGAATACTGCAACCCCGCCCAAAGGTCGGGCAGAAATTTATAACATTTCAGACAAAGGATATTGATCTAACCAATCACATAAAGCATTACATCATTTAATATTTTAATATTCATCATTATCTCATTTCATATTTAATACGTATGTCATTACCTAATCTAATACGCATGCGCAATAAGCATTGCTAACTAGGCCAAGGATTGCTAGCTAGGCCTTTGATTCTCAATAATATGTTACATTGTGAGATAGTATGCGTGTTGGGAACCTGTGTTACGTGTACTAGGTAACAATTTGTGTTCTAGCTTATGAATTATATCTTTGTGATTTGCATGTTAGCTGACCTTCTGTTCTGGTAAAAGAACGGCATCTTGCTAAATCATCAGTTTCTTAAAGCAACAAGCTCCCATAATTCACTATTATAAGCATATTCTAGGATTTATAGGGATTTACATTATTACCTTAATTGGGGCCCTTTGGGCCCCTGCTACAATCCTTCTAGCTTGTTCTGCCAAAGGGGTGTCAAAACGGACAGATATCCTATCAACCCATCAAGCATGGGATGGGCACATGGGGACTGGGTATGTGGAGGTATCTGATGCGGTGTCCATGCTCGGGGTTCATTTTGTGGCTCAAGGGAACTGTGAAGGCTTGACTGCGGGTAGCAGTCTGTGGTGAGCCAGGAACTGTGGATAAGTTCCAGTTGTCAGGAATGAAGTCAGGACCAAAGGCAAACCAGGAAGCAGGGCTGAGGAGCAAGCCAGAAGTAAGAGTCAAAGAGCATGTTAGAGCCAACACACAAGCCAGGAGGCGGGAACAAGGAACAAGGGAGAAATCAGGACTAAAACCCAACCAAAGTATACAGGAAGAAAATGAAAGGAAGTAGGGCCGGCCCAAATATTAGGCAGAGAGAAGCAGCCACCTCAGGCAAGCAGATTATGGGGTGTGTGGAGGATGCTACCATTGCCCCTCCACAACTCCTCAGGGGATTCAAATCTGTTGGAGGTCAAAGCTGTGGTTGCCACATAGCCCGACTTATGTCTGCTAAGCTAGCCTGCTGTCCTTTGGTATAGTGGAGGAGCATGCCACTGTTGGAGTAAGCTTCAACTGTCAGTCTAGGCAGCTTCTGTACATGGAATTGTGGGGGAGACATCTTGTCTTCAGCCAGCCTTGAGGAGAGGCATCAACAGAGGTCACCCAACAACAGAATAACCAGTCTACCCAGATGCCCTATTTAACATAAGACCCTTCTTCATTTGAAGGCTTGTCCGGTCCATCTCCAATCTAAAAAACCCTGAGAAGAGAGAGCAATGGCCTTGTAGGCACCTAATCCCAGAGTTCCCCACTAGGGTGAAATATATTCTATTCTTATTTCTATTATAATGAACAGCTCTATATTTGCATATACTATGCAGATTTGTTCAAAACTCTTGTCTTCTTCTTTTTTTGAGGTTGCAGTTCCCCCACTGTCTTTTTATAGTGTGAGTGACCGCTCTAAGACAAACCCACACCCACTCCTATTTGAAGTGTATCTGTATGTTCCTGCAAACCCAGAAGAAAAATCTGACTGGATTCGTCACGGCAGTGCCTGCAAGATAGATTATCCACTTAACACCCTGGGGCTGAGAGTAAATATCAAAAGCATCCATGAAGAAAGGGGTCACGTGGACAGTTGTTGTTGTTGTTGTTGTGTTTTTTTAAAAAAATCAAACCTCTGCTTCTGTTTTTTTGCTGGGTTATAAGAGAGGCTCCCTCCCTCCCTCCCTCCCTCTCTCCCCCCCCCTCTCTCTCTGTGTGTGTGAATGCTGTGAAATTAGATGATCCCACCCAAAATAATTGCGTTCTTTGTTGTCTTCTGTAGCACTTCCAAATTGTATTGCCGCAACAATATATGTAGCATGAGAAAACACTTAGGAGAGCTGCTGTGAAGAAGCTATCAGAGGAAGGCTGTCAGGGCAAGATTTATTCATTTTCATTTTATTTATATTTCAATGCAGACCTTACTTTTCTGCCCACAACGCCTTCAATGTCAAGGAAAGAACTTGACAAGGAATCAATAACATTAAACAAAATGCAACACCAAGGGCTGAAACACAGGGGGAAAGTAGGAAATTTTTAAGATCAATTTTCTGCATCAAGGGTGTGAATCTGAGAGTGAACTTGGGGTGCTGAAATGCCCCCTTTCTTATAACAACTGTCCAATCCAGCAAGGGGGAGACTAATGCATATGGATTAATTTGGGGGTTGGACTCACTGAACCTGAGGTTGGCTCCCAGCTTTGTATTTTCTATAAAAAGGGTGTCAACCAAAAGAGGTGGAGAGTCAAGGCTTGTATTTACAGTGGTACCTCGAGTTACAAACGCCTCAGGTTACAAACGCTTCAGGTTACAAACTCCGCTAACCTGGAAGAGTTACCTGAAGTTGAGAACTTTGCCCCAGGATGAGACCAGAAACCGTGTGCCGGCAACACAGCGGCAGCAAGAGGCCCCAATAGCGAAAGCACGCCTCTAGTTAAGAACAGTTTCAGGTGAAGAACGGACCTCCGGAACGAATTAAGTTCGTAACTAGAGGTACCACTGTATTTATTTTTTAAATTATGGATCATATCGTTTGCAATGAACAACAGCAGGGTGCCAATAAAATTGCTGCTGCCCCCTTTCCCTAGGATTTGCCTGGGCAATTTATCAGCCTTCAAGCCGGCACACTGGAATTAAGATGCCGAATTATCATTAACATGAACAGAGGCCAAGGAGTGTTCGGAATATTAATTGCATATCTCCAGAGTATGTACTTAAACGTGAGCACAAATAATCTGTTGCAAATATTATGTCACCATCATGTGCCTCGAGGCACTAACAGCAATTCCTCAAACAGAGGTGCAATGAACAGAACCTCTGGCGAACCCTTTCCTGAGCTGAACCCACTGGGAGAAGGGTTGAGTCCCTATAGGAGCATTCCATGTGTCTTCCCCAAATCTTATCTTCGCAGTTTTTTAAAATGCAAGTGTCTGATCGGGGTGGGGGAGGAATTCAATTCAATTCACATTTAAAGGCAAACTCACATAAATCACACCTTCTTTCAAAAATATGCTGACCAATATACAGCCCTCTTCCAAAATTTGCATTTCTCTGAATTTTGCAATGCAGAGCCATGTAAATGTGTACAAAAATGCATATTCTTGGGGGGGGGTGCATGGAGTTGTACGTATTGTTGAAAAAAGTGTGTTACATTAAGAGACATTCCTATGTAAAAGTGACTATATTAAGAAAATTTGCAGGCAAAAAGTTGTACATTAGCAGAAAAACTGATGAATTTTTAGGAGGACTTCAAAAATATTAATTCGCAAGCAAATGTGGAGAGTGAAATTCAGATTGGTAAAATGAGAAAACCAAAAGTGTCAGATTTGCCCATCCATATCTCCAATCCCAGGATGGGGAACCTATGGCTTTACAGGTGTCCAGTTCTGGGCACCACAGTTCAAGGAGGATACTGACAAGCTGGAACATGTCCAGAAGAGGGCAACCAAAATGGTCAAAGGCCTGGAAACGATGCCTTATGAGGAACGGCTTAGGGAGCTGGGTATGTTTAGCCTGGAGAAGAGAAGGTTAAGGGGTGATATGATAGCCATGTTCAAATATATAAAAGGATGTCATATAGAGGAGGGAGAAAGGTTGTTTTCTGCTGCTCCAGAGAAGCGGACATGGAGCAATGGATTCAAACTACAAGAAAGAAAATTCCACCTAAACATTAGGAAGAACTTCCTGACAGTAAGAGCTGTTCAGCAGTGGAATTTGCTACCAAGGAGTGTGGTGGAGTCTCCTTCTTTGGAGGTCTTTAAGCAGAGGCTTGACAGGCATATGTCAAGAATGATTTGATGGTGTTTCCTGCTTGGCAGGGGGTTGGACTGGATGGCCCTTGTGGTTCTCTTCCAACTCTATGATTCTATGATTCTAGGTGTTTCAGTGTAGCGACACCTGCACTTAGGAACTCCCTGCCTATTGACATCAGGCAGGTGCCTTCAATGTACTCTTTTCAGTGCCTGATAAAAGCATTTTCCTTTCGAGAAACCTACCCCAAATTCAGGTGTGTTTTTACGTTATGGCTGGTTTTAGCTTTCTGAACATTTTAACTAGCTTTATTATTTTGTCCTTTTTGTAAACCCCTTTGATTTGTTTGTTTGTTTGTTTACCATCAAGTGGTATATTAATTTTATGAAATAAATAAATAAATAAAATAAGGTATTTCTGGACTGCAACTCCCATCACTTCATTTTTTATTAAAAAAAATAAAGTATTGAAATTGTATAATAATTCAAACTGAACTAAAGGAGAAACAAAACAATATGACAAAATCAAACCATGCAAAATGTCACACCCAGAGGAAAACAGGAAAGGTGTATGTGTGTGTGTGTGTGTGTGTGTGTGTGTGTGTGAGAGAGAGAGAGAGAGAGAGAGAGAGAGAGAGAGAGAGAGAGAGAGAGAGAGAGAGAGAACAAATACGTGAGCACAACTTAAACTCCCATCATCTCTCCACAGGTGGTTGATCAGACTGGATGGGACTGGCAGAAGTTAGGGTCCAACACGGGAGATTTCTGGAGATTTAATTGAAGCCCCAGAGTCCTCATTTTAGCCAATGGATCCAGAATACGGGAAGCCCCTCCTGCCTTCCAGATCTCAAGTCAATGGGTGCAAAGCTAGCGAGATGACTGACAAATACGAAGCACTTATTCTAAAAGGCCCCTTTCCGAGGTAGCCTTGGAATGGAGGAGGCTGACAGGATGAATGAGGCACTTAGTTCTACATGCCAATTGCGAAGGGAAATGGGGGCAGAGGTAGATGCATCTTACGATTTTTTAAACGCAGAAGAGAACAGCAACCACAAAATTGCTGTGGTGTGTGCTACCCCAGCTGTTAATTATTAAAATAAAATAAAGCTCTGTGCTGGCTGCAGGCTGAAGTATTTCAAGACAATTCCCAAGTACAAATTTGAAAATCTAAAAATACTCCCTCCAACTTTAATTACAATAATAATAATCATCCCTGGGGCAGGCAGTGTTACACCCCTTGTATATAATATACAGTATATCTAATATTGTATCTAATATGTATCTAATATTGTTTCTCCTTTTTTTTTCTTTGTTTATCCACACTGGGAAAACCAGTGTGCCCACCTTTTGCTGGACTACAGAGCCCATCATCCCTGACCACTGGCTGGGAGTGAAGCATCATCTAGAGCAGGTGTTGTCAACCTGGTCCCTACCACCCACTAGTTGGTATCTCAGGATTCTAGGTGGGCGGTAGGGGGTTCTACAGCTCAAGCTGAAACCTCCTTCCATCAAGCACTGGTGGGCGGTGTGGTGGCATTTGACCATCAAGAAAGATGCATTAGTGGGTGGTAGGTATAAAAAGATTGACTACCCCTGATCTAGAGGGCTGCAGCTTCCTCATCCCTGGCCTATAGCATCCATGAAGTAATGCGCCTGAGAGAGGAGGAGAAGCAATCGCCTATAACCCCTCTCAACCTTGCTGAAACATCAGCAGAGTAAGGCCGCTGAATGTCCTCATTATCAGGACCATAAGACGTTCACATTCCAACTAGTCTGTTGGGTCTCTCATGCACCCCACGGGCAAGAATCATTGGAGCTGCCAGCGAGAAAGCTGACCTAGTCTAGGAGGCACCAGGACATTTCCACAGAGGTGCCCTCTGAAGTCTTGCCAAAAGCATTCTAAAGAAAGAGAAGGTTATTTGTGTGAGACGTTTACTGAAACATAGCAAGCAAACTTATACCGACTCAGACATTGATCCACCTAGCCCAGTTCTGTCCAAACTGGCCGTTGCCAACTCCCTACAGCAGCGGTTCCCAAACTTTTGGGGGTCACCCCCCCACACACACTTGGTTCCATAAACAGATCCCCAGTTGAAGAGCAGTCTGCACAACCCACTCAGGAAGATACCAACACTAAGATTCAAAACAGTTAACAATTAATGGCACATTTATTCAAAATTTGATCATAGACTTGTAGAGTTGGAAGGGATCCTGAGGATCATCTTAGTTCAACCCACTGCAATGCAGGAATATGCAGCTCTCCCACATGGGGATCGAACCTGCAACCTTGGTGTTGTTATCAGCACCATGCTCTAACCAGCTGAGCTATCATAGGTTGGGGAAGGATCAAAACTGCTTAGTTTAACCGATTCAACAAACTGATGAACTTGATCCAGCCATACCAGCTTTTCAAATTCTGGTGGTCATTTACACCTCCAATGCCCCCTGCCGCCCCCTTGCCTCTTAGCATGCCCCCTAGATACTGCGCACTTTGGGAACCGCTGCTCTAGGGTATGGAGCAGAAGACATCCCGAGCCCTACCTGGAGATGCCAGGGATTGAACCTGGGCCCTTCTGCATGCAAAGCAGATGCTCTAGCCACTGAGCCACAGCCCTGAGTTTCAGCTACCGCAGCTTCTACATAAACAGGGCCTGGGATGGGTTTGCCACAGTGCTGAACAATCACTGCTGCCCTTCTCCCCGCAACCATCCACTCGCTGGCGGCACCGAGTGTACCTTCAACCAGCGTTATTGTTTTGTCTTTCTGACAAAATGAAGAGGTTGATTTCTATCGATCCTCGGAGAAAGTCTGGGGTTTGTTTTGTTCAGCCTTTCCTGCTGCTGCTCTTGGTTGTGCCTTGAGACTGAGAGACAAGCAAGCTGAAAAGTAAATTAAAGGAAAGAAAAGGGAGCAAGCAAGGGGCCGGCTTGTGCCAACTGCTTCCTCCTTCACTGGGTGATAAAGGGACAAAAATGCAAAAATGCTCATCTGGTTGTACTTTCAGGATGCTGCTGTTGATTCGGAATATTTGGCAAGTCCACATGTCACTCGTAGGGATGGGGGGGATTTCAGCATGCATTTAAAACCAAACCTAAGACATGAGCAATGCATTATAGTAGGAGAAATTGCTTGCAATAGTATGTACATTAGTTAAATTGGCATGTGGAAATGTGTTTATTAAGAGAAATTCACACTAAAATGATGGTGAATTTTCATGTGAATTTTGTATAATCATCATCATCATCATCTCCAATTGCTGAAAACGTGGAGGATTGAATTTAAGACTGAAAAAGAGAAAAATTAAGTGAACCAAATTAGACAGATCCTTCCAACCCATGTCACTCATTTCAGGTACTCCACCTGAGCGAAGATCTCATGGTCTCAAGATGGACAAACCTGTCCATTTCACTTTCCTAATCTTAAATTTTATTTTCCACATTTCCACAGCAGGTTGCATTTTTAAAATGAAAATGCACCTGTGTTTTCATGCAATCCCCCCCCCCCCCGCATATCCACTTTTTGCATGCGGTTTTGATTAATACCCACATTTTTGCAAGCAATATTCCTGATGGAAGGAATGTGATTTTTACTAATTTATGCAATTTTATGCAAACTTTCGCCTAAGTTACGGGCTTTTTTGCAGACATTATTTGGTTGGAAAACTGCATTGCAAAATTCAGAATACTGCAAATGTTGAGGGTTAATTGTGTTCTGGCTTGTGTATCAATGCCCCAGCCCTTTGCCAATTGACATGCAGTCTCTTGGAAGGTGCTTGTTCACCCCATATGCCGTATGTAGTTTCTGTTGGAACAGCCATCCAAAGCAGGCCACATGCAATGCATTGCAGTAGTCTGAATGGGTAACTGTGGCTTGCTCTGTCCTGGAAGAGTGGCAGGTGGGGTGAGGAACATCAGGCCCAGAAACTGAATACAGTCCCACAGGACCCTCTACCTGACCCTCAGGACTCTCCCTAGGCCACACTCTTCTCCCCAGACCATACCCCCACTGACCCTGCTCTGCATTTTCATTCAATGTACTGGAATGTGCCCTTAGAACTATGATAATGGGCTTGGAGAGAAGATGAAGAGATATGTGTCTTTAGAAACCGCCATGGCTGGAACATAGCCTAGAACAGGCATCCCCAAACTTCGGCCCTCCAGATGTTTTGGACTACAATTCCCATGTTTCCTGACCACTGGTCCTGTTAGCATGGGAGTTGTAGGCCAAAACATCTGGAGGGCCGCAGTTTGGGGGTGCCTGGGCTAGAATGTTAACTGTCACAATCCATTGCTCCAAACACATTTGCTTCCAGTCCCACCAGCCTTTGCCTCCAGTCTTGTGCAGCCCCCAGAAGTTGGGGGTGTGGCCCCTGAGCAGAATTAGATAAGTCCTGGAGATGTAATGAGGTTGAGTATACGTTTTATCATATGTGGCGGACTTGAAAAAAGGGTATATTGGGAAATGTTATATAATGAATTGGAAAAAATGTTTTAAAGTACCTTTCAAAAAAAAACAGAGCCCCTTTGGCTGGGGATAATTCAGAGGGAAATTCCCAGCTGTCAAAAAAGACTATTTATGTATGCTACTACTGCGGCCCGTGTTTGTTAGCCCCCAAATAGAAAATGAGCGAGGTCCCAACCAAATAAGAATGGCAAGTGATGGAATACGTGCAGCTTGCAGATTTAACATACAGAATAAGAGAACAAGAAGAATGTACTGTATGTTTAAAGAAGACTGGAAAATGTTTACTGAATATATGGGTGAAAATTGTGTTCATTTAAAAATGCTGGTATCATTAAGATAAATTCAACAGTGTAAATATGTTTTGATGTATGTAACAATGGATTACTGAATGGTTTAGTTCATATAAAACATGCACGGATGTATGGTATGCAAAATGAACCACGGAAAGAGAAGAAGGGAAGTCATTGATTTAAGGTTGTTTAAATGAATACTTTGAAATGTAAATTAGAAAATTTAATAAAAATGAGAGAGAGAGAGAGAGAGAGAGAGAGAGAGTCAAAATCCATTGCTCCAAACACATTTGCTTCTAGCCCCACCATCCTTTGCCTCTCATCTTGCCCAATACAAGTTTGTGGCCCCCAGAAGGTGGGTGTGTGGCCCCTGAGCAGAAAATGTTTCCTTGCCCCTGCCCTAAAGGTATGTCCAGATTTAACAGCATCCCCAAGACGATGCACCTGATATTTTAGGGAGAAGGAAAAATATCCAATACAAGTGGAACACCACAAATCACCCACTCTTAGCGCCTCCATCTTATCTGGACTGCTCTTCAGGTTCCTGACCCCTCTCCAGCCCATTACTGATCACAGAATTATATCCCTTCAAAAGAGACACACTCATAACAGTGATTGATTCAAAAACTTGAGGGTGACTAGGCTGCTCTGGGGGTGGATATTAATCCAGAATCAGATTTTCACATTCAGCACTGGGAATTTGATTGAAAAGCAGTATAAAAATGTTGGTAGTAGATCATATATAAAATGCACCCAGAAATTATGGCTATCTCAGTATTTGTAGACAGCCACTACTGTCTAAGCCAGTCTCTCTCTCTCTCTCTTTCCCTCCTACCAATGTTCATCTCCAGTAAAAGGGTTTCCATATACCTCAACTGTGGATAGCTCAGAAATAGCAGACCCTTCAGAGAGCCCTCATCTTATTTTTTGAAGGAAGCCACCTGTAATATATGGACTGCAGGCAGGTAATCTTTCATTTCTACTCGTCTGCTACTTCAGAGTATCTCCAGCAAACTTGCTCACCTTGACATAGTTGCTAAATGGATGGCTTCTTCCAAAGACGTATGCCATAAATTGTGGACCGTTAAAGACAACAGCATTGTCTCACAATGGAAACAAGGGCTGTCCAGAGATTTGCGGTCTACTCTAGATTTTGTTAATAGCTCTCAGGGCCTCTTAACACACTGCACTGAAAACATGCACTTGCCCCTAAATATGCCTGTACACATCACTTTTGAAAGGCGAATCCTTTGCATATTCTACTGGCTTCCTGCCCACTCCCAGAATTCTAAAACAAGTTCCTTGTTCTTAACTTCTGTGCCTTCTGGGACACTGGGCCTTGCCTGAAATGATCTTTCAGCTTGTATTTGGATACATTGCTGGCCAAAATACATTTTGTTCCTCCAGCACTACCACCTCCTTCCTTTTGAACATCTGGAATGTAAAGTAAGAGTCACGTGCATTGTTTTGCCCAGTTTTGCATCTGGCACTGCCCATCACTGCTATTGGGCCCATGGAAACCTGCCCAGAAGGAAATGCAGGCTGACAAAAGTTCTCCACCTCTGAGCTAAAACAAAAATTTTACACATCACTTGGGAAGACAGGCGAACTAATACCAGTGTACTGGAAGAAGCAAAGATCACTAGTGTTGAAGCAATGATTCTTCAACATCAACTTTGCTGGACTCGTCATGTTGTGCAGATGCCTGATTGTTGTTTAGTCGTTTAGTCATGTCCGACTCTTTGTGACCCCAGGGACCAGAGCACGCCAGACACTCCTGTCTTCCACTGCCTCCCACAGTTGTAGGTCTATGGGTCCCTGGCCACTGGTCATACTTCATCCCTGCCCATTGGCTATGCCGGATGGGGCTGATGGGAGTTGGAGTCCAACAACATCTGGGTAGCCAACAGAGTCTCCACTCCACTTTTAAGGTGAAGTTCCAAGAGAAATTTGGAGGCTCCTGCTTGGGCAAAACATTTGAGGATGCTGAGTTAGATAAAAAGAATTTTGTTGTTGTTTAGTCATTTAGTTGTGTCCGACTCTTTGTGACCCCATGGACCAGAGCATGCCAGGCATTCCTGTCTTCCACTGCCTCCCGCAGTTTGGTCAAACTCATGTTCGTAGCTTCAAGAACACTGTCCAACCATCTCATCCTCTGTCGTCCCCTTCTCCTTGTGCCCTCCATCTTTCCCATCATAAGGGTCTTTTCCAGGGAGTCTTCTCTTCTCATGAGATGGCCAAAGTATTGGAGCCTCAGCTTCAGGATCTGTCCTTCCAGTGAGCATTCAGGGCTGATTTCTTTAAGAATGGATAGGTTTGATCTTCTTGCAGTCCATGGGACTCTCAAGAGTCTCCTCCAGCACCATAATTCAAAAGTATCAATACTTCGGTGATCAGCCTTCTTTATGGTCCAGCCTGATTATTGTCTTCCAAAGCAACTACTCTATTCTGAACTTAAAAATGGAAAGAGTAACGTTGGTGGTCAACAAAAGAGGTTTAAAGACTGTCTCAGGCAAATCTTTTATAAAAAATGTAGTATAAACACCAAGAATTGGGGAAAACTTGCCTGTGAGTGCTCTAGTAGGAGAACAGCCTTTACCAAAGGTGTCATGGGCTTTGAAGTCACTCAAACTCAGAACACAAGGAAGAAACGTGGTAAGAGGAAGGCACACTTGGCAAATCCACACCGTGATCAACTCCCGCCCAGAAACCAATTTCCCCACAGTGGAAGGACATGTGGATCCAGAATTGGCCTTCACAGTCACTTACGGACTCATTGTTAAAACCATGTTTATGGAAGACAATGTTAGTTGGCTACGAGTGATTGCCAAGAAGAAGATTGGGCCCGTGGAAAGTTGCCCAGAAGGAAATGCAGGCTGACAAAAGTTCTCCACCTCTGACCTAAAACAACCCCACCCCAGCTTCTGCTTGATCTCTTGGGGGGCACATATGCTGCTGTGCCTGCTCTGGAGGGTGGAGGGGGGAAGTATCAGGTGATCCAATGATAGGTAACCTGCCTCTAGTTTAGTTTCTCCCTGGCTGCCAGCAGCCAGATTCAAGCACCTTCCTGTCGGATCACCAAAAGAGGGAGCTCCTGAGCTGCTCTCTGGAGAGCTGTGTGCCATCAGTGAAGCTGGCCAGAATGAGATACTTTCATCTACTCAGAGGTTTTTTGTCAGGGGATACAAGATGGCTTTTCTCCTCAACCAGGTTCAGGTCCTGGTGAGTCCTAGTGAATCTCCCAAGTCTTCCTCTGCCAACACATAGGGCTCCCTGTGACAGGATGCCTTATGGAGAGCATTGGTGGCAATTAGGAAGGGTAGTGGTGATTTACTAAGGGATTTGTGCCTGATGGGGCTCTGCTGTGAGGCAGTTTTTAAAATCAGTGAATCAGCATGGCTGTAAGTTGTGGTGCTCCACAACAGTGATGTCACAGGCGCTAGCCTGAAGGAGCGTCTCCACCTCCATCGTTCTGCCCGGACTCTGAGGTCCAGCGCAGAGGGCCTTCTGGCAGTTCCCTCATTGTGAGAAGCCAAGTTGCAGGGAACTAGGCAGAGGGCCTTCTCGGTGGTGGCGCCTGCCCTGTGGAACGCCCTCCCAACAGATGTCAAAGAGGAAAACAACTACCAGACTTTTAGAAGACATCTGAAGGCAGCCCTGCTCAGGGAGGCTTTTAATGTTTAATAGATTACTGTGTTTTATTTTTCTGTTGGAAGCCACCCAGAGTGGCTGGGGAAACCCAGCCAGATGGGCAGGGTATAAATAAATAAATTATTATTATTATTATTATTATTATTATTATTATTATTATTATTATAGCCAACAGGTGGCTGCAACACATGGCAACCACATTTCATACTGTAGACGTAATTGCAACAGATGTGCTAGCTGTCAAGAGGGGGAAGTTGAGGTGGGGTAAGAGAAATCCCATTCTCCCAATGGCAAAAGTATTGCATTTTGAAAGGTACCACCATTTTAGTGTCTGGATCCCACCAAGCATTATAGCCGTACTTATAATGGTGAAAACATTGCCTGGAAAGGCTCCTCGGTTCAGGCAGCTATGCTGGTTTCACCTTCAAACAAAATTTGCATCCCTAAATGAGAATCCCAGTGTCCTCACTCCATTATTCATTCTCCAGGTGCTGATGTAAATAACGTTGCTTACATTACGGCACTTTTAGTGGATGGCTTCCTCCTAGTTTGACAAATGATAAAGGAGATTTGCAGCCAACCCAGATAAATTCTGGAATGGACTCATTATGCACCTCAATGGGTGCTGATGACTTACGTGGAAAAGTTCCTTCCTTATTTATTTTCAAAATTTACAAGGCCCCCCCTTTCATTCTTAGTAACTTTCAAGGTGGCTTATAAATTCAATTTATGCTTAACAAGAGCTCAGCCATTTCAGCAATTTGGGGGGGGGGGGGAGAGGGCATGAAATGAGAGGGAAAGGGTCTCAGTAAACTTGGTGGTGGTCCTCCCAATGGCCTAATTTTCCTTGTGTCATTTGTTTAGTTGTGTGGTGTGTTTTTATTTACTGGAATCCACCACCTAGTGAGCAATGAATCTAAACAGGATACACCCCATTTTGATCTGATCACACTAATGCAGGGATCCAGGCAGGAGTTTGCTCTGCACATCACCAGATTCTCACTCTTGCAAGAAGGAGAAAAGGAGCTATAAAGGGGGTGGGGAGCCTACGAAGCCACAAAACCTCAAAGCAGGCTAATAAGGATTGGGCCGACTCAAGCCACAGTATGATGGGTATTGAGGCAGGTTGGGTAGAAAACCAGAAGAGTGGAATGGAGTATCCTGAAAGCAGATCTGGCTGGCCGGCCAGCCAGCATGGGAACATTCCACACTGCATCCTTTCATTTCCAAGTTACATTGGTTTCACATATCACCCCTGTGTCGGTGCCAAAGCTTGCCAAGAGGGGCAGAAGGCACTAAGAGCTAAAGGGGATGTGGTGAGTAAATGGATGTCTTCTTCCAGAGATGGCAGGCCAAATGGAAGCTTGACCCTCCCAGAGGCTGGCAGGCAATGTTAATCGAGCCAACCTTGAGAGAGGGAATAAGAGACCGAGATCCTTCTGAATAATTCAGAGCCTTCATTGTGTATGGCAGAGGAGTCCCTCCCGCGTGAGTAAGTGATAGGCTGCCATTGATTTCTCCTCCCTGCTGCCCCAAGTGAGAATCAAGTTAAAAATCCAAATAGTAAACAGAGACACTGAGGGCCATTTGAGTCAAGGCAGCAGTGATAACTAACGAAACATGATCGATTTTATATATGTATGTGCATGCTCCCGCGTGGGTGCGCACGCACATGGAAGAAGAGATAGATTCGTTCGCTCCTGCACCACTGAGGAAGAGATCTAGGTTGGCTGTCATGCTCACAGTGCCGCACGTGTTCAGGCCCCATTACAGAGAGCTGTTGAATTAAACATCCATCTATGTTTACCAAATGGGACGACTCTGCTCTGAAGTTCAATAGGAGAGACACACAGAACAGATTTATCTTCATGGCCCCCACTGCAAACAGGAAAGGAGTTTTGGGCTAAATGTAGGCAGCAGGTTTCAGAAATAATTTTTTTAAAAAACAGAAACCTGACTTGCATCAACTAGCTGTGATTCCTGCATTGCAGGGGTTGGTTAAATGACCCTTTGTGGTCCCTTCCAATTCTACAGTTCTATGATTATATGAGCTAGGGCCTCGTCTGCACATTTAAAGATGTGTAATACAGCTTTAAACAGTCATGAGTTCTCCCAAAGAATCCTGGGAACTGTAGTTTCTTAAGGGTGCTGAGAGTTGTTAAGAGCTCCTTATTCCCCTCTCAGAGCTACAATTCCCAGAATTCCCTTAATTCTGTTAAGCCACTCTGAGAATACTCATAACTACTCAGTGTCAAGCTTCAGGGAATCCGATCCTTCCCGCGGTGGCAGCCAAGAAGCAGATAAGCAAGGAAAGTACTTACCAAGTAATTTATTCACTATGCACAGAGAGGGACGAAGGAATGCAGTCTCCCTAAGATAATGGTGTTGCTCTGAGTAAAGTCCCACCCCCTCCGTCTCTCCTATTCTACGTCACCCCTACGTTGGCTAATCTGAGCTTTCTGCCTCTGAGCTTTCTGTTCTACTACTCTGAATGCACGCCAGGTCCTGAGAGGGGGGGGGTCAGGAATGTTTTCCAAGGACACTGAGTCTGTCAGCTGGTGCTTCTTCTTCCTGCTGTTCCATTCCCAATATTTTCCATCTCCTCCCTTCTGCAGCCTCTGAACTATGCCCTTCTGCAAACCACTGTTCTAAATCTATACTGTCCTCCTATTCTTGGGAAGGTTCAGGAGAAGGGGGGCCACCCCCACCATTCCTCCTCAGTTCAGCCCCTGACACTCAATCTGAATCTATTTTTGCAGTGGAGCCCAGAGGGCAGAACATGGGAGGCGGCAGTAGTCAGGGGTCCCACTTAGCAGAAAGCACAAGAAGGTGTCCTCCCCAAAATGCAGCAGGTGAAGTCCTACACACTATCATCTCAAAAGGGAGGTCCTCACTAGAGCCTCAGTGCAACAGCATACGTTGGCTGTCTGCAGCCCAGCATTGAGCAATACAGCTTCATTGTCCCTTCACCCCACTGCTAACCACTTTTTTTTCTACAGCCATGTGCCTCTCAATAGAGGATAACACTATGCATCTGATGAGGATAACACTATGCATCTGGAGGCTGGTCCATTAGGGCAAATGGGGCACTTACCCACCAACCTCGGTCTTGATTCCTCCAAACTCACCTGCCAGTAACAGATGTTTTGACAGTGGAGCAAGCTACCTCAGAAAATGGTTGATTCTCCTTCATTGGAGGTATCTCAGCAGAGGTTGTATGGCCATCTGTCAGAGATTCTTCATCTGTGATTCCTGCATTGCATGAGGTTTAACTAGATGCCCCTGGGGTACCTTCCAACTCCACAATTCTATGATTCTTACTTACAACCTGCCTAAAGGTTGGCCCTCGCTGACTGCTTGCTCCACTTCCATCTCAGCTTTGCCCTCCTAGAACTCAGCTCGGAGGAGCATGGGGACAGATCTAGCATGAGTTGCTCTGCCTGTTATTTGCTCTGTTGCCACCTACTGTTCACCTCCCTGCTTCCCCCCACATTCCCAATGAGCACCAGCCGCCACTGGCTAGGATTTTAAAAATAATAGCAATAGAATTAATGCATCTTACACATACGCAGCAATTTAAAAATTCATAGCACAAGAGCATAAGGTGGGATTTTCAAATGCATTGTCGGGGGGAATCATTATCCCATTTGAATTAATCCAATGAATCAATATTGGAATACAGTTTAAAATTATAGGTTTAGACTTCAAAGGGCTCCTGTTGAACCCCCTTTGCAATTCTTCTCACCAAATAAACAACAGCTTATATAAATTATCTTTATAATGCATGCCTTTTCAGGTCTTACCAGTAACCTTATAAAGTTCAAAGAGCTCATAAAAGTTGTGTGTGTTCCCTTTTGGCCCCCTGAATTCACCATGGCTGGTAAAGTTCAAACAACACTCTCCATAAATTGAAAATGTGCTGTTTCAAATGTCAGGGAACAGATCTGAAAGTGCATATTGCAAACATGAATTTCAAAATGTATGGATTATTTGCTTAAATTCCTTCTAAACCTGGGAAGAATGCTGGCGCTCTTGGCATATAGAGAGCACCGGGAATCGTGTTTCTTTTTCCTCCTCAGATACATGAGAAGTGTTGTGTACTGCATCAGACTATTTAATGGGCTTACAAGCTGAAGTGCCATTCTGTGTGCTAACAGTCAATTTCTTCTTTAATTGCCTATATTTATTTAGTCAATACACCACCATCCATGCACAAGAGAGAGAGATATCCATAGGTTTGAGGGAACACCAAGGTTTGCAGAACTACATAAAGAATCTTCAGAAAACAGCCCAACAGGGATTGAGCATGTTCAGTGGGCACAAAATTCTGATGGACTGTGCTAGTAAACCAGAGCAAGGAGGAAATGAATGGAGTATCGTGAAAGAATATATGGCTGGCCAGTTAGCATTCTAAACTTTGCATGGCAAGGTCTATATGAAGCTGTTAAGAAAAGTAATCTAGAGATCCAGAGCATGGAGTCTCCAGCACTCAGACAACACCCAGCTCTCTTTCTCTCCATGCCATTTGAGTCGGGAGAGGTCATGCAGTTGCCCAGAAGCAGCACTTCTCTGGATGAGGACCAAGAAACTGAGACTGAATTCAGACAAGACAGGTACGGATGGTGGTTGTTCTCAAGCCTGGGAATTGAAAGGAGGGTTGTGTTGAAGCTACAGTTATACACCCCGGGCACCAGATACTTGAGGGACTGCTTCTCCCATCACCTGTCACCCAGGATCTTAAGATCTGTGTAGGAAGTCCTGCTTATGGTCTGTTGATTACAGCATGCAACATAGTGATCTGCTGACACAGGGCCTTCTTGGCTGTGGCACCTCCAATTGCAGAACTCCTATCTGTTAGAAATTCAGTTGTCCCCTGAGTTATCAGCAGTTATCAGTCGGATACCTTCTTGTTCTTCCAGGCATTTGAAGAAGGAAGAGCTGAGATATTTTCTGTCTCCCTAGAATCATCTCTTTCTCAATTGGGTTATAGCTCTGTTTTAATGTATGGTGCATTGTATTATACTAGCATTTTCCTTGAGGACCCTTAGGGATGAAGGGTGGTTTAAAAATGTAATTAATAAATCCTTCCATGCAAGTTTTACATGTAACTTTTGTAATAACCAACAAGAAACTCTTTATCTTAGTTTAGCTGTACTAACTGAAGGGTCATTACTTACAATAAATGCTTAACTGAAAAGAAGAAACCTTCTTATAATCAGTTCTCCTGGGACTGTAACTGTAACATTTCCTACTAGAAACTGGATATCATATGCGTTCCTAAATAAAATAAATAATAAATCACTGCACATGAAAAGCTAGCACATCATTGCAAAGGCTACCCTAGGGTTTTTCTACCTGACAAGCTATCCTTCCATGGGCTAGACATTTTCAGTGCAGGGAAGCATTTGACCATGTCACACACACACACACACACACACACACACACACACACACACACACACACCATATTGCTTTTCTGTGCATGTAGATCAGCTCTTTTCTCATACAATTTCAACACACATGCTGGAAAGTAGTGTAGGAGGCAGTCTCTCAGGTAGGCTGAATGATTTTGCCATGGGCTGTCTTTGAGCCCTGGGACATGGTGGCATTGGCTATGGAGATACTAGGCACAGATCCTAACACCATCGCAGAACCCAATCACACAGAGCCCCTTGAGAAGGATCCCCTAAGCCAGAACCTTCAGAGCAGCACCTCTTGAGGAGCTCTTAGCCTCCATTCCTCCTCCATGCCCCCCACCCCACGAGGTAACCAGAACTAATACACCTTCCGCTTGCTGGTTTTCAAGTGCCAACTGCTGGTTTTTATGCTGTTGTGTGATTTCATGCTGCTTTTCATTTTGCGTGTGTGTTTGTATGTTGATAGTATTCCCGGTTTTATTTGCATTCTATTAGAGGGCATGATTAACTGGTTGGCACAGGAGTGCCTAAAGAAATAATTAGTAAATAAATTACAATGCGCTGACCGAGTGAAAGGGTAAAGGACCCCTTTCTATAAGCATCTCTGGTCATCCCTAACCTAGCATAGGCTGAAGAGAATGTAAAGTCTTAAATCAGATTACAGATTTTGGGGGAGCAAGAAGGCTGCTCGGAACTGTCCAAGGTCCTGCTATACCAGTCTGATTGACTGATTTCGCGACACAGTTGATATAACTTGCCAGGCTCTACCTATTTATTTTTAAAGAATGGCTCTGTTAAGAAACACCATGGTAAATTTGCAGAAGCACAACTGGGCACCTTCATCTACCCCATCTGAACCAAAACATGTCTCTTTCCTATCAGCCTCTACAGCCACAGCAGGCGCTGTAACTCTCCAACAATTTGACTTCAGCCCAACAGCACACTTCTCCACGGTCTCCTGAGAAAAGCAGGTGTCAATGGTTCTCTTAAAATCAGTGGAAACATCTACCTATGAGACTTAAATTAATTTAATAGTCAATTCCAAGAAAACAGGATTGTAATCGGAGCAGGGGGAGGTTTGCTGTAGGGCCCTGACCACTCCCTAAAGATATTAGAGGGGTTCCCCCGTCTGAATGTTCAGCTGCCATTAAAAACTATTAGTCTCTCACCAAAATCTCTCTCTAGCCTGAAAGTATTTCAGTCTATGTGGAAGGAAGGAAGCATTTACTTCGTGCTAATAAACCCACATTTTATTTAGTGTTTGCTTGTGATGGAGAGGAGGGGGCATATGCAATCCCCCTTGAAATGTTTTACTGGCCAGATTTCACCTTGCAGAATAGCGTGGGGTGTGGCAAAAAGATTGGCATATAAATAAGCTGGGAGATAAATAATTATTATCCAGGCATTAAATTGGTATATAAATCATAAATTATAGGAGCCGGAGATGGAAAGAACCCATTTAGATCATACCGGGGTTTGGGTTTTTTTAAAAAGAAAGAAAAAGAAACAAAAAACCATGGCAGAATACTCACCCGGGAAATGTGCAGCGCATCACTCTTGATTAGTCAAGAGACACAGAAGAACGCCCATTCTTCTCTCCATGTCTCTCCCCAGAGAGTAAGCCAGAGAGGCAGAGAGTTTGCAGCGTGCATATTAATAAAGCTATATTTTGACTGGCTGAGTGTTTTAAAGTGATTAGTGATGGTATGTTTTACCTGTCAACATTTCCACACTGCAACATGGAAGAGGATTCGCTATTCCTCTAGTGCAGAGGTGGGCAATCTTTCCCCCCCATGAGGGCCGCTTTCCCTTGGGGGTAATCTGTCATGGGCCGCATGCCAGAGTTGGTGACGGACAGGATTAACTAAGGCAAAATAAAGACTGCCCTGCCTCAATTTCCACCAACATATAAGAATTCTCAGTCCTGTGCAGATCTACTTGGAGGCAAGCCCAATTGGGCTTGATGAGGTTACCCTTAAAGAACTATTTGGGTATTTTTTTTGTTTTCAGTAAAAGAGGTGAACAGAGCTGCTGTTTTGGAAAGCATGTGAAAACAATTCTTTTCTGACTTCAGTATGCTAGAGACAGAGAGTAAAGCCTATATATTTGTTACCAAACAGCTGGAGGGAAAACATATTTCCTCCAAGTGATACAACAGGGAGGTGGGGTATTAAAAACAATGTTTTTTATCAAATAAAACACAACTCCTTCCAATTGTTCTGAAATTACATGGAAAGAAGAGGAAACACTTTTGAAAGCCTGCAAAAATAAAGATGATCCATATAGGATGAAAAGGACTGTGATGGCATAGAGGCTTCATCGGCACATAAAATGGAGACGAGAAGTGACCACGTTACCCATTTGTTTTCTATAGGCTATCAGACATGGGAAAGAACAAGGGACACACTTATTTAACAACAATTAAACCCCTTCCCCTTAAATTCCTAAGTGAATGATGCTGAAAAGGAAATTCTGTCCCTCCCAAGAGCATTTGAGAAGGTAAGAGAAACTATTTTAGGCAACTAAGAAGCATTTCAACAGATCCAAAGACTTGCTAATAAGTCATTCAATAATCCCCAGAACTGTAAAACTATGACCTGCATTTCAAGCAATACTGGGCACATCTAACAGCACAAATTCTAACCTACGTCACAGTTTTATGCTATTTTATGCTGTTATTGTGACATCATGATGTTTTGTGCTCATGGTGCCTATGAGTGAGTGCAGTACTGCACTGACAATCCTGTTTTCACCAGCAAAGGTTTTGGGGCAGGTTACACAGTCTCATTTCTAATCAGTGCCTAGCTGTAACTTCCTACTGAAATCCCATAACTTTTCATACCAGAAATGTTATGGTTTAATTATGTCCCACTCCAGACAGCAGTAATGTGGCAGCTACTGGGGAAATACGGCAGGGCAACAAAGAAAGCAGAATAAATCCACCACTAATGCACTATTATTGTGTCAAGACATGGTGCAGAATACGCTCAAAATGTAACACCACTCTGGAAGGGCCCTCAACTATCCAAATAATTGTGGGTTGTTGTTTTCCGTTTGAACGGGCGCTAAAAATTCTGAGATTTTAAAATTTATTTGCAGTGTTCACACTCAGCCTAACAAATATTCAGTAAATAAAAACAATTCCAAGAAAAAAAATCATTTAAAAGTCTAATACAGCCAGCATATGCATATTTTGGCTTAGAGGCCAACCACATTGAGTTCTACGGAGGCTTGCATACCCACCAGTCACTGGGTTTGGGCTCACTAGGAAGTAAATCCCATTGAATGCAATGAGACTGATTTGCAAGCATATCCAGCCTGCATAGGAGGGCATTGTATAAGAGTAAAAGGGAAGAAGTAGCAGCAGCAGAGCTCTAGGCCATCTTTGCAGATCTGCGACAGGTTGGATTGAGACTCGGGCAGTTAAACAGGCTAGCTTGTTCGATGGATTTCCATGGAAACTAAGTTCAAATCGCTTCATCTGGTTCCAACACCAGCAAATGCAGCCCCCTGAGAAGAAGACATGATTACAGGCATATCTCAGGTTCAGTTCCAGTTGCACGTAAAAGTTATGTTTACACCATATTACAGTCTATTAAGGTCCCCACTCCCTGGCTGCAGGGGTGGGAGGGAAATACCTGGCTCTAGTGCTAGCCAGCTCCACTCCCATGTTTAGAAGAGGGGCAGTGGCAGCGGTGGTAGGTTGAGGCTTCCTTCCCCAGAAGCAGCTAGGCTGCCTGTAGCTGCACCCACATCCTCGTAAGGAGCAAGATCTGGGAAGCGCAATAAAGCAACACACAGTTACATGAGGTGTGCCTGTATTAAGATCATGGGTGGGGGGGAAAGGTAGGTTGGTGGGTGATTTATATAAAATAATAATAATAATTTATTATTTATACCCCACCCATCTGGCCGGGTTCTCCCAGTCACTCTGGGCGGCTTCCAACAAAATATTAAAATACAGAAATCCATCAAACATTAAAAGCTTCCCTAAACAGGGCTGCCTTGAGATGCCTTCTAAAGGTCTGGTAAATTGTTGCTCTCTTTGACCTCTGGTGGGAGGGCATTCCACAGGGTGGGTGCCACTACCAAGAAGGCCCTCTGCCTGGTTCCCTGTAACTTGGCTTCTCGTAGCGAGGGAACCGCCAGAAGGCCCTTGGAACTGGACCTCAGTGTCCGGGCAGAATGATGGGGGTGGAGACGCTCCTTCGGGTATACTGGACCGAGGCCGTTTACCATAGATGGCCAGAGTTTCTGACTCCTAAATGTTCAGAGATATGATGGTTCTATTTTCAGTCTGTTTCCTCTTAAGCCCTACTTACAGGAGAAAAGACAGAGGTGCCCCTTTGAATCTGTATCCCAAGCAAGGCCATGTGTTTCCAGAGCTCTACACAGAAAGAAAGCTATTCTTACATACACCCCAGTTGTGTTTGTTTTGAATGAGGTAGGAGGAGGCTTTTTGTGATGTATGCTTTATTGGCATATCTATACAGGTTACATAAAGGTAAAGGTTAAGTCCAGTCAAAGGCGACTATGGGGTTGTGGCGCTCATCTCGCTTTCTGGCTGAGGGAGCCGGCATTTGTCCACAGACAGCTTTCCGGATCATGTGGCCAGCATGACTAAACCGCTACTGGCGCAACGGGACACCGTGGCGGAAGCCAGAGAACATGGAAACGCTGTTTACCTTCCTGCCACCTATTTATCTACTTGCATTGGCGTGCTTTCGAACTGCTAGGTTGGCAGGAGCTGGGACAGAGCAATGGGAGCTCACCCCGCTGTGGGGATTCAAACTGCCAACCTTCTGATCGGCAAGCCCAAGAGGGCTTAGACCACAGCGCCACCCAGGTCCCTTCTATACAGGTTGAGCATAGCTAAAGAGACATAGCTTAACTCCAGAGTCACTGCTCCCCATCTGATTTTTAAGGAAACCGCTATCACCATCAGAGACTGTCAGAAAGCAGTTCAGCTCTCTTTCCTTTTTCCCCCAATCTCAATTTGTGACAAGCTGTAGTTGCAATTCACACTGGCACAACTGGATGACCTGGAAGGGCCTCTTTGGCCATATTGACAAACACCTTCCAGAGGTGCCTGCAGTTATTTAGCTTCCATGGCAATATATTGTCCCAAACTTACATCACAAAAGGGGATACTTAACAGCCAAGGCCATTGCTATTTACTTAGCAAATAAACTGGCTTGACTGTTTTAGCAATCCTCCTCTTCTCCAGACCCCAGTTTTTCAACCACAGAATCACTGGACAGGTGGGTGTGACCCTGAGCACCCCGCTTATTTCATTACCTTATTTAAGGTGATCCAGGAAGTCTTGGCCATGGTGCCTTTCTCCAAGGCTGCTTATTTTAGTAATCTGGACAAGGCTTTCCTTCCCTACCTTCTTGGTTCTGCCAATTCTTGGTCAGCGGGAGAACTGGGCTTCCCCTTTGTGCCGATGCCCTTGTTTTAGAGGCAAGTGGAAAGTGCAGGAGCTCATCATGATGCCAAAATTGAAGGCAGCTGTGTTGATACATTCGCACGCACATGCGCACCCCCAAGAACAGCAGGACGAAGCCTAATGCCCAATTTGTTACAATCAGCTGACAGTCATAGAATAGACACTTATAGAATGAATTCAGCCGAGCTCTAACAAAAGATCTTCAGCCAGCTGAAATGCACCCTTTAGCTTATAATTAGAAACGCGGGCAATCTTGCAGAGAAGTGCTACCATTTAAAGCGCCAGCAAGCTGCTGTTCCCTTCTTTTTCACAGCAGACGGGGGGGGGGGGCACGGGAATCAAGCTGGGATGAATGACAGAAGAGGAAGGAGGGAGCCGCAATCTCCTCACACTGTCTCCTGTTAGTATCAGGATCCAGCAACAAAGAAATGTACAGGGGCCACAGCCAAGGAAGCCGTCTGCATCTACGCCCCAACCTCCTCCTCAGATAAGCTTCATGTTTCACGGAGGACTTATCTTCAGCAAATTTATTTATTGGTAAAAAAAAAAATTCCTTAGACTTTGGGGGAGGGGCTGTCCATGATTTATTTATATGAACCAAACAATCTCATGGCTGGCACATTCCTACTAAACATGATTTTACTTGGCAGCATTTATGAAAAAATTGATAAGTTCTGCATAAATATGCAACTCGTATCCCATTATGAAGAATTAATTAATTAATTAGATGTATATACCAACATTTATCCAAAAAATCTCAGGGCAGCTCACAAGATAAAAAAAAAACACAGGATAAAAGCGCAAAGTAAATAGTTAAAACGAAAACAATACAATAACCCTCTTCCCACAAAAAATAAATTAATTAAAAGGCCATAGAATGTTAATCAGCCCAAGGCAGTGCTTTTTTTTTCTTTAAAAAAATGTTTAGGGGTATTCTCATTTACCTACTCATATTGAAATATTGCCCCTCAATGAGGCCAAACTTAGATTCACAAAATGTTTAGGGGCATGCGTACCCCTGCGTACCCCTCCCCCCCAGAAAAAAAGCACTGGCCAAAGGCATATATTAATCAGCCCAAAATATACGTATTTTATACACACACACTCCATGGAATAAAAATGCAGTTAATTGATTAATTAGAAACCCGATCAAGGAAAAGGAAAGAGGGGCCCATTATTGTTTACCATGTTTATTATCCATACTTACTTTCCACGGTCTTTGATTTCCTCTATGCTAACCCATCACAAACAGATGGGTTGCATCTGGTGAAGTCATCCTGTTAGCGCAAGGACTTCCCCTTGAGCAACAGAACTTCCCTTCCCTCTCCTCGCCCCCTAAATCTGCCCTGGATCATTGCAGTACCCCAAAAACAGATCTGAGAGCGAATGGGTGAGGGAGAAAGAGAGGGTACACTGTGAGCAGAAGTTCTTTCACGAAATATGATGACGTCATCAAATACAGTGGTGCCTCGCTAGACGAATGCCCTGCTAGACGAATTTTTCGCTAGACGAATGGGTTTTGCGATCGGAGGTTGCCTCGCAAGACGAATTCGTTTTGTGAAAAATTTGTCTAGTGAATTGCGGTTTCCCATAGGAATGCATTGAAATTCAATTAATGCATTCCTAGGGGCAAATAAAAAATAAAAAAAATCAATGCATTCCTATGGGATTCGCAAGACGAATTTTTCACAAAACGAATTGACTCACAGAACGAATTAAATTCGTCTAGCGAGGCACCACTGTATAACCTCCTTATCATCTTCTTCACTCTCCAGAGCAAGGGAAATCAAGCAATGCCCCTGGTGCGCTGGCTGTTGGTGTCATTTCTCTTGCTCTTTGGGAGGGGGTGGCCCAGTCCTGGAGCTGCACTCCCATTCTGCTACACCAATGATCCATGCTGCACCCTTCTATTCTGCATTTTCCCTTCCTTCCTTCCTTCCTTCCTTCCTTCCTTCTTTCTCACAGGCTATGCGGCCCTTATCCCTTTCGAGGCAACCGTGGAGTCTTTGCGCAGATGGCCTTAATGTTGCACAGTGCAGGCCGTGATGGATTCCGACACGAAACAGAAGCAGCTGCTTTCCCCAGCAAAACATGCCAAAACAGAACAGCTCCTTTGCCCCCCAACAATAGAATTGGCCACAACCAAACGTGCTGCGTGCGTGTTGTCAGTGTGTCAGCGGCAACAGCTATCATGGCGGGGGAAGAAGTGTGCAAACAAGGGCAGAAGCAGCGCCAGAAACATTTCCAAATTAAATGGGAAGATGGGAGGGGGGGGTATATATTCTAATTCCTTTCCAAGAAGCGTCAACTCCTGGATTACAAGTCTGCACTCTCTAAGGCAGCCTGGTGACACGAGTCTCTACCCAAGCCACGAACAGAAGAGGAAGATCAGTTTCCATAGCAATTCCACAGTCGCTCTGCGCCCAGATGTAACATGTGCCTTGAGTTATGGGACACAAAAACACAGCTGCTCATCCATCACTGCTAATAGGAAAAGGCTGAGATGGCAGCAGAGAGTCCTAGAGGAGCACAAATCATTTGCTACCTTTTGCCATCTTGGTCTAGGAGGCAGTTTAAGGCTGAAAGACAAGGCTTCGAGGTATAGTGAAAAAGAAAGAAAGAAAGAAAGAAAGAAAGAAAGAAAGAAAGAAAGAAAGAAAGAGGGAGGGAGGTGTTGCATGAGAAGCAGGAAGAGTCCTTATCTGAGGGATATTCTATCATAGCTGCCAAGTTTTCCCTTTTCTCGCGAGGAAGCCTATTCAGCATAAGGGAAAATCCCTTAAAAAAGGGATAACTTGGCAGCTATGTATTCTATATACCAGGGAAAGCTGTGGCTCTTCAGATACTATTGGACTACAGCTCCCATCACCCCTGACCACTGGCAACACTGGCTGAGGCTGCTGGGAGTTGGAGTCCAACGTTACTTGGAAAGCCATCAACAGTTAATACATACATGCGTACATCATTTTATTTGTATGCCGCCTTTCTATAGTTGAAACCATGCTAAAGGCAGCTTACAACGTGAAAAAAAGCCATGATTACAAACATAACAAACATAATTCCTAACTCTTAGGACCTAAGGGGGTGGCAATCTTCCTTATGCGAACTTACCTTAGGGTCCAAGTCATCAAATCATATTTTAAAACAAACGTGCACCCATTGATGTATAACTGACTAGCGTCTTACGAACATTAATGACAGGTACCAATGAACCCACACAGTTTCTCTTTTTCACTTTCAGACAAACCTAATTATTCATTTTTGCCATCAATGGGCATTCCTTTTTATTTTTTAAACAGCCATTCTTTTAGAAACTGGCCCTTCCATTTTTCTCCATGATTCTGCCTGTGTCGTTCTTGCAGACGCAAACATGCAAGAGATCAGCGTATTAATAACAGTGTCACTAATTAGTCGCTTTACTCACAAAACTGACTCAAAGCAACTTACAAGCACACTTACCTCTGTTTGGTATTCTAACGTCAGTACATATCAAGAGAAATAACACTGGGGCTGCCTTCAGACAGCATTTCCTTCCCTCTTCCTCACATTTCCTTACCAGTTATTTTTTGCATTTTATGTGACCTTTCACACAACCTTAAATTCACTTTCTGGAAATCTAGCGAGATCTAGCAGAGGTCTAATGCTTGTTTCTGTGTAAGTTGTTCCCTCTTTTTTTAAAAAAATAAAAATCTATTTGCCAACCTGGAGACCCATAATATTGCAGTTTTGCTCATGTAATGAAATTTTAGGCGGTATTTTAGCGCACCGCTCGGTGAATCATGGGAGAACAAAAGCATGGATGCCTTGAAATGTTGGGGGACCAGTGATGTGCCCCATTATGTTCATTGTTGTGTCACACCACGTCCACTGGTGTGAATGAAATTTAGTGTGACATGGTGCTATATTGATTTTTGAAAAGCCACAGTTATTATGGAAGCCACTGCAATGCAAAAGGAACATTAGAAACCAGGATAAGAGTGCTTTCATTTTAACCAGTAAAACAAATGCCACAAAACCCACGTTTGGATGCAGCCATTATCAAGTTTTAGATTATGCACCCTAAAAGCATCTCCCTTAGAGCAGTCAAAGTAACAAATAAAAAATAAATAAAAAATTGTCCAGTAGCACCTTAGAGACCAACTAAGTTTGTTCTGGTATAAGCTTTCGTGTGCATGCACACTTCTTCAGATACACCTTAGAGCAGTTACCCTTTCTCTTCTTCTTTTTTTCCAATAATTTTTTATTGTTTTCTCAGATTTCTTTACATCAACAAATACAATTTAGGAGGTTCCGGTTTCCGCCGGCAGGAATGGCGGACCTGTTTTCCATCCCTCTGACCTTCGTAAGGAATTTGGCGGTTGCTAGGGGAGTAAATGGCAACCCCCTACCCTCTCCGGGGGTTACGGAGAGGGGCCGCTGGCCCGCGATGCCCCCAGACCCACTCCGACTGTTTATGGAGTGGGGGGAGCTTGGGCTGAAAAGCACTTACGAGGGCCAGGACTCCCGGACGCTAATCTGCATGGCGGGGATTTCCATGGTTAAAGAAGATAATTAGGCTTAAATCTATGGACATACTTCAGAAGGAGGGGAAGAAGCGCTGTTTACTGCTGAGAAATTTATGCTGCTGAGGGAGAGGAGTCAAAGGCTGTATTTCATCTGGAAGAAGGATTGATGGGGACGGAGCGATAAGGGAAGTGAGTTTTTTTTTTTTTTTTTCATATGAGTTACTTCGTACCTTCCCAGACGCGATGTCCTGGCTTGTTTGGAGTGAAAGAGAAGCAAAAGACTGTGTGAGTTGAACTTTATAAACTGTTGTTACTGAGCATATTTTTTAAAGATGTGGAGTTGCCGATGAGAAAAGCCCCCCCCCCCCCTAGTTGGACGGAAGGAGTGCCTGGACGCGTTTGGAGGATTTATGAGCTGTGACGCACTTTGAATTGGAGCAGCGACCTGAAGCTAAGTTCAGCTATAGGGCAAGGAGATCCATTAATTTACCAAGAGTTTATGGTTTGATGTTTGGGTCTTCTGCCTGGAAAAGCTGTAAATTTTATAAAGATCGTTAATCTACATGGCTATGAGAGAAAACGAAAGTGATTTGAGCTTTTTAAGATGGCGCTGCTTCGACGCAACAGGGAGCTCCAGACTAAGAAGATTTATGGGGAGGCTGGACTGATTTATCCACACAGGAGAAAGAACATCTGTGAAACCTTGTTTTATATTTATCTCAGCAGCTGGGAAACAATCGGTTGAAAGTGGAAAACATCTATGTGACTGTAAGGGGAAGATCTGGATTATTATGAACTTGGAGAGACGATTTGAACTTTAGAAAAAAGACGGCAGTGGACGGTTGCGAGGAATCCCCAATTTCTTGAAGCATGGGAACCCAAAAAATTCTCTAGATGATTTGGCATAACATTCGGTTTGATTGATATATATATGTGTATAATTTGAAATAATGAATGTGATATAATTGGTTTTAATTGGAAAATTAATAAAAATATATTTTAAAAAAAACAAATACAATTTAGATTTATACAGCAAATAGCTTTGTCAAGCTTTGACTTCCCTCCTCCCTTAAGCAGGTAATTTATTCCACTTTACTCGCGCATTTTTACAATTTTCCAATATTAGATACTAACTCAATGCCGAATATTATATCAATGCTAAATCAATATTGTAGGGTCTAATTTATGCCCGTCAGAGTCTTTAAATTCTTATAATTCTCCTTTGCATAATCCATAAATTTACTCCATTCTTCTCTGAATTTCGTGTCCTCCTGTTCTCGGATTCTGCACGTCAGTTTGGCCAACTCTAAATATTCCAACATCTTTACACACCATTCCACAATTGAAGGTAATTCCTGCGATTTCCATCTCTGGGCTATTAATACTCTCACCGCCACTGTGGCATACATGAACAATCTTTGGTCTGCTTTTTTAATTTTATTTCCCATCAGCCCTAATAGAAAGGCCTTGGGTTTTGTGGGGGATGTATATCTAAATCATTTTTTAACTCATTATAAACTGATTCCCTTTTTTCCCCCACTTTGTCACATGACCACCACATGTGGTAGAAATCACCATCTGATGCCTTACATTTTCAGCATGCTTTGTCTTTCTTTCTATACATTCGCGCCAATTTTACCGGCGTCATATACCGACGGTATATCGTTTTCATTACATTCTCTTTTAGAACTATGCATGCTGTGAATTTAAGGTTTTCCTTCCATAATTTTATCTACTCTTCAAACTCAATATTGTGCCCAAGATCTATTGCCCTAGAGCAATTACCCTTTCTCAACACCTTTTAGCGAGTAAGTCTTTCCACTATAGAAATATTTTGATGTAAATCTTCCTTAACCAACACTTACCAAATGTGGTTAACGTTTGGAGAACAGGAAGAGGGATAAAATACATCGAGCTGGAGATACTGCTATATACTTAAAAGATTTAGGACCTAGGCCCATAACATACATTTGCATAAAATATGTATATCCTAATTTATATGTATAGATGCAAATTTAAATCAACGTTCACAGAGGGGGAAAATAAAGTCAGACTCTTTCTACCAGAGTTTATTCATAGCTATGGGGTTCCAACTGGGTTGGTGGGAGGAATTTAATTCAGTTTGCATTTAAAGGTGAGCCAACCTGATTCAGAAGAATTACCCGAACCAAAACACAGCCCTCGTTAGAAATTGGCACTTCTCCAAATTTTGCAATGCAGCACTCTAACGAAGTAATGTGTATAAGAATGCATACACTAGCTTATAAGATGCATATATTTGTGAAAATAACATGCAAAAATGCATTATATGTGGGGAAACTGTTCTGCAAAAATGTGTATGTTAGCCAAAACTGCATACAGCAATGTGTGCATCGGGAAGGAAATACTGATGAGTTGTCATGTGGAGTTTAAAAAATAAATAAATCACAAACTGATGTGGAAATGTGAAGAACCAAACTTAAGATTAGAAAAATTGACATATTTGCTCTCAGAACCAATAGGATTTTCTGGGTTTCTGGCTATGTCAAGAGTCAATGGCGGTAGCTCCTCGCTGCCCTCCATGGGCAGCAACGAGATTCAGGCAGGGGAAAGCCAGGATTTATGAGGCAAAAATCCTGGCAATATTCCCCAGTGGGGTCTGGGGAGCTCACTGCATCCCGCTGTGCCACACTGGCCTGTGTCTGCTAACTTGAAAGGCAGAGTGGGTGCAACCTGGGAGTGTGTCCCTGCCATGGACACACTTCCTTCTCCGGTGTGATGTGTGGTTGGTTCCTCCATAATTCAGACAATTGGCATTAATCAAGAGGCGCTCCTGGACCAACATATGCTAATAGGCTGCAATCAGACAGCTGCCGAAAGGACTGGACTTGGCTCTTTGAAGGTATCTGAATGATTTCTTTGACGCTGGAGAATCCTTACAACAGCTGGGAAAGGAAGGGGGAGGACAAGGTGCTTTGTGCTTTCTTATGGCTTTCAAATGGTCTCCTTTTTTTCCTGTCCTCCACTGCATAATGAAAAGGACGTGTGTAGCCACTGCTATGTTATTCTGTTTATTACTTCGGAAAAGAGGGGGGAGGTTTTTGATTCATGCTCCACAAGGAAAAGAAGAAGAAGAAGAAGAAGAAGAAGAAGAGGAGGAGGAGGAGGAGGAGGAGGAGGAGGAGGAGGAGGAGGAGGAGGAGGAGTTTGGATTTGATATCCCGCTTTATCACTACCCGAAGGAGTCTCAAAGCGGCTAACATTCTCCTTTCCCTTCCCCCCCCCCACAACAAACACTCTGTGAGGTGAGTGGGGCTGAGAGACTTCAGAGAAGTGTGACTAGCCCAAGGTGACCCAGCAGCTGCATGTGAAAGAGCAGAGACGTGAACCCGGTTCACCAGATTATGAGTCCACAGCTCTTAACCACTACACCACACTGGCTCTCAACAAGGTTTTAGTATGCCCTCCCCCATCGACCGAGGCTGAATGGACGTTATTTGAAATGATTCCTGGACTGCTGTTGGAGGAATGTAGTGTGGGTGGGGAAGAATGAACTGCTGCCGAACAGCTGTGGTAAAGAGGCTGAATTTGAGAAAAAAGCTTGCTGTAAACTGTGTACTGAGGAAGAACTCCAGAGCAGAATTTTAATGGGGGGAATTTGGATATGCTTTCACAGTTATGTATGGCTGCAGCTCGTACACTAGTCAGTAAACGGCGGAAGGAATGGAGTGTGACCTTGTACCATCCCTTGTACCATCCCGATAAACACTGCAAAGAACTGAACAATGGAAGATAGTAATTAACTCTCCCAGCACACCAGGTCTGGAACAACAATGTATATGAAGGACTACATGCGTGAAATGGATTCCTTATTTACAAGATGTAACGGAGGTGCTGTTTGTAAGGTGAAAAAAAGTGGCCAGATGGTGATTTGGGAATTACATGAAGCAACAATGCCCTACATTAAAATCTTGGATCTATTTTTAAAGTTATGCATTGTGCGTAAGGATTACAAAGACAAGAGGAAACACCAGGGAAGTCTATCATGCTGAGGGAAGCAGTAACCAGCTAAAAATTAATGAGACCAAGATGAAGACAAGAGGAAGTTTATGGAAGGAGAGGATAAGTTTACTTGTGTGATATGTTTATTGTATATATGAGTTGTTTTATTTTACTTTTTGATCTAATTATGAGTAAACGGATTAGACCGGAAAGTCTAGTGAACTTTTGTATTAGATATTATTTGGTTTTTTATCATTATTTGTAAATAAGGATTTATAATGATTTGTATGATTTGTTTATATTTTGAGTTGTTTTGATTTGTTTTGATTTGTTTTTTTGATTTGAATTCCAATAAAGTTTATTTTTAAAAAAGTGGCCAGCTGGAAGAATGGTTTAACGGCAAATGAAGGATGTCAACTG
Source organism: Zootoca vivipara (assembly GCF_963506605.1). Lineage (NCBI taxonomy): Eukaryota > Metazoa > Chordata > Lepidosauria > Squamata > Lacertidae > Zootoca > Zootoca vivipara. The sequence goes on along the minus strand of NC_083285.1, from coordinate 51,297,813 downwards.
GACTCCAAATAAGAAATGATGCGGCTAAACAAGGAAATGATGGTGATCATATGTTTAAAACAGGAGTGGGAAACCTGTTTTTATGAAATTGTATTAAAATTGTATTAAAATTAAATGGTTTGATTTGATTTGATTTGATTTGATTTGATTTGATTTGATTTGATTTGTTAGCAGGCCAGAGGAAGCTCTGTTGCTGCAGAGGTGACAGGAACAATTTGATTCCTATCTCATATCCAGCTGAACCAATCTCCGCCTCGCTCGAGGAAAGAAAGCAATCAGGATGGCAATTCAGAGAAGAGCTACGACACTGGACGAAGGAGCCGAGATGTTTTGAAAGAGAAGGGGTGTTTGTGATAAGCAAGAGCCGAGAGGTGATGAAATGCCCGTTGCTGTTCCTCCCACCAGCACTTTCCCTGCATAACCATGAGTTCAGGACAGAAACATCAAGAATACTGTCAAGAAATGGACCTTAAGGCTTTGATTTCCATGCCACACAGCCAGGATAGTTGGAGGAACTCACTCTATGGCTTTTCCTCACCCCAGATTTATCCCACATTCTAGGAGAGGAAATTCTGGTGACTGGTGGGTGTGAGGCTTCATCTCCAGTCAAAGAATATGACCCTTTGGCTGGAAAAGGTTCCTGACTCCTGGTTTAAGGGATGTAAGACTTTAATAAAGCAACCACCACTTCCGATTGCCAAAGTTGAGACCCTACCTGCCCACAGACTGTCTCACTGGAGTGGTGCATGCTCTAGTTATCTACCACTTGGACTACTGCAATGCACTCTACGCAGGGTTACCTTTGAAGTTGACCTGAAAACTACAACTAATCCAGAATGCAGCAGCTAGATTGGTGACTGGGAGTAGCAGCCGAGACCATATAGCACCAGTCCTGAAAGACCTACAATGGCTCCCAGTACGTTTCTGAGCACAATTCAAAGTGTTGGTGCTGACCTTTAAAGCCCTAAACAGCCTCGGTCCAGTAAAGCTGAAGGAGTGTCTCCACCCCCATTGTTCAGCCCGGACACTGAGGTCCAGCTCCAAGGGCATTCTGGTGGTTCCCTCACTGCAAGAAATGAGGTTACTGGGAACCAGGCAGAGGGCCTTCTTGGTAGCGGTGCCTGCCCTGTGGAACATCCTCCCATCAGATGTCAAGAAAATAAACAGCTATGTGACCTTTAGAAGACATCTGAAGGCAGTCTTGTTTAGGGCAGTTTTTAATGTTTGATGTTTTACCGTGTTTTTCATATTCTGCTGTAAGCTTCCCAGAGTGGCTGGGTGGGGAAACCCAGCCAGATGGGCAGGGCATAAATATTATTATTATTATTATTATTATTATTATTATTATTATTATTAAAGTCAACTAGGGGTAGTTTCAGGATAGGCCCATGTAGACTAAGCCAACCCACCACTTTTCCATGAGAGGCCCAAGAGCTATCAATGGCTACTAGCCATGATGATTATGCTCTTCCTGCACATGGTGCCTCTGAATAGCAGTTGCTTGGGGTCGTAGGTGGGAAGAGGGCTAATACACTCAAGTCCTGCATGAAGGTTTACCAAAGGCATCTGCTCAGCCTTTATGGGAACAGGATGCAGGACACACTGGACACACTGGAGAGCCAGTGTGGTGTAGTGGTTAAGAGCGGTAGACTCATAATCTGGGGAACCGGGTTCGCTTCCCCGCTCCTCCACATGCAGCTGCTGGGTGACCTTGGGCTAGTCACACTTCTTTGAAGCCTCTCAGCCCCACTCACCTCACAGAGTGTTTGTTGTGGGGGAGGAAGGAAAAGGAGATTGTTAGCCACTTTGAGACTCCTTCGGGTAGTGATAAAGCGAGATATCAAATCCAAACTACTACTACTCCTCCCCTTCTTCTTCTTCTTCTTCTTCTTCTTCTTCTTCTTCTTCTTCTTCTTCTTCTTCTTCTTCTTCTTCTTCTTTCTTCTTCTAAACAGGCAACTGGTCTGAACAAGCATGCTCAACTTATGTTCATATGTACCGATCACATTTTTCAGTCTGCCTCCTCCCATTGGGAAATGTCTTCTCTGTTGCCTTGGGCTGTTCTTCCTGGCTCCTTCAGGCAACGTTTATTCCCCATCCCGTCATCAAAACTTAAGGCATTTCGAGCCTGCTCTGCGAGGAGCAGGTTTTGGACATGGAGATTTGGACATGGAGATTTGGCACCCCACTGTGCTCAGCTGCTTGTTTGCTTTTTGAAAAATTGATGTCAGGTACTATACTTGTGAAAAATTCAGAAATAACAACTTGGGAGGTTGGGGTGGGGTGGGGAGGGGAGTGTTTACAGTTTTTTTTGCCAAACGTGATTTTTTTCCCAACACTGTTTAGCTGCACTGTAATTATCATTTGGGGGGGAATTTATGTGGCAGTAAGGGCTAAAGTGACGAACAATATACTGATTATATTTACAGCAGTGGGAGGGTTGGTGGGGTGGAAGTTCTTACCTGACCTCCCAGCAGGTGGGTCATTGCTGTTTACTGGGAGGGGGAGGGCATGGCAAGAAGAACAGTGTAGTGCAAGCAGAGCCAGCAGGAGTGCTGGATGGGCTCCACTGATGCATTTGCAGCAAACCAAATTCACCCTCCCCTCCGCTTCCTGGTAAGCAGCAACAATTCACCTGCCAGGAGGTCAGGGAGGGACCTCCAGCCCCCCACGGCATCTGGGGCTGATTATTTGTTAATGTAAGCACCTGGTAGGCAAAGCTTGCCAACACATCTTTTCAATAAGACTAAAAGAGACAGGATACATTTCAGTTTCGTTTTGCAAACTGCGGGTCCTCCTTTGCTGTGAGCTGCGGAATCAGATCCGGCTATTTCATGATTCTCACCAGCCAGGAGGGTGCCAGTCCCTGTTCGGGGAGGAAGAAACCAGGAGCGCTGGTTCACATGTAGCACTAAGCCAGCCGTGTGCTCTTTCCTACAAGCAGACAACGCGCAGGCGGATGCAGGAGAGGAGCGAAGAGGGGACTTCTAAGCAGCCTGCACCAATGTGATGCCCATTTGTATTAAACTGTGGTTTAATGTTACTTGCCAGCCAACTCACTGAGACATTCTTCTGAGTAAACATGCTTAGGATCGTTGTAGTGAGAAAACGCAGCCTATACCATGCTGCACGGCTGTAATCCTATGCATGTTCAGGCTATGTACACATTACTAGCTTAAAACAGTGTTTTTACTGTGTTTCAAGTTGAATTTGCATAGTGTTGTATGGTGTTTGAATGGTTTGGTTTTCTCATGCCTGCACTGACTCCCAGCTCTGTGCCCCCCCCCTCCCGCTCTAAGCAGACACATCACAGAGTTGAAGTAAACTTCTCCTTATCACTTCTAGGTTCTCCTTTCACACACACACACACACACACACACACAGAGAGAGAGAGAGAGAGAGAGAGAGAGAGAGAGAGAGAGAGAGAGAGAGAGAGAGAGAGAGAGAGAGAGAGCTTCCCAGCATTGTCACTTTTTGAAAAGCAATCTATAATTTATTCTGGCTCTCAGTGGCTGGTGCAACTGATGCATGCTTGCCCAAGGAGGGAGAGGAGTGTGGTTAGTAAGAAAAGTGTGGAGACGGGAGAGGGGGCTGCTAGTGTGTTCTGGGCTCTGAATTGCTCAGACTATCTTGATTCTTTACCACTTTGCTGCACTCTCGGCTCCCTTCCCCTCCATGGCTCCTACCTGGAGATAGTTCACAGCTTTATTTCTCTCAGTGATGGCACTTTAAATAATCAAAGTGAGTGTGAAGAACAGGTCCTTCTCGCTCGCAGAGACTGATAAGCAGAGATGAGCATGGATCCCCCCCTCTCTCTCCATGCAATATCATGCCCTTGGGAGGATAGGAGGAGTTAACTTTTCCTTATTTTCCATTAGTTACGTCCAAGTTGGCAATAAACTGACAGGGTAGAGAACAAATGCATTGCAAAGAGTACACCAATGGTGAGCATCCAACCATAGCTGCCAAGTTTTCCCTTTTCTCACGAGGAAGCCTATTCAGCATAAGGGAATTTCCCTTTAAAAAAGGGATAACTTGGCAGCTATGCATCCAACCCACTTGTGCGTTTTTCAGCAGAAGCAGGGGGAGGGTGATTTTGCAATGCAAATTGTGATATCTACATCTCATTGAATATTTGATTCACTTTACATATTTCTTTGCTTTTAAAATTATCTGCTTCAGTCAGCAATCTAATGAACACCAAAACAATGACAACAGGCACTTAATGCCTGTCTGCCCTCTTGTCTCCTTGCATTGATAACTCCAGGAACTGGTCTGCTTTCCATCAGAGTTACTACAGGGAGTTGACATACATGCGCACATATCACATGTTGAAAGCATTATATAGGGATAGCAGGAGGAAGCCGGCTAGGCAATGCCCACATAATCACAGCCCTCTACCAGCCATGTATTAGGTGGGCTTGTGAAAGCGTCCTCAATGCATAGCTTGCCCAGGTGTCGGGCTCTTTTACACAAGGTTGAATTCTAATTGAGCCACAATCCCCCTCTTACATGGATACATTCCTATACATGTTGTGCCCTTTGCTAAGGATACTGACCATACAACTAGATGGCAAGTGGGACTTGCCAATACAATCCCTCCCCTGTGTTTTTAGTGTATGACTGCAGCTGTGCATCTGGGGAAAGTTTTCATCTTGAAGCAAGTCTACGAAATTGTGCTTCACTCTAAGCTTTAGAAAAGCAACTCCTGATTAGCCTGGGATGAGGAAGACCATACAGACCAGCTTTCTGAAACCTGGTGCACCTCCAATTGTTTTTATTCCCACCAGCCCCAACTAGCATGGCCAATAGTCAGGGATGGTGGGAGTTGTAGTCCAAACCATTTGGAGGGCAGCAAGGTGAGGAAGTCAGGGACATGGGTGGCGCTGGGGGTTAAACCACAGAGCCTAGGGCTTGCTGATCAGAAGGTTGGTGGTTCAAATCCCCGCGACGGGGTGAGCTCCCATTGCTCGGTCCCAGCTCCTGCCAGCCTAGCAGTTTGAAAGCACATCAAAGTGCAAGTGGTTCACCAGAAGCGGCTTTGTCATGCTGGCCACATGACCTGGAAGCTGTACGCCGGCTTCCTTGGCCAATAAAGCGAGATGAGCGCCGCAACCCCAGAGCTGGTCATGACTGGACCTAATGGTCAGGGGTCCCTTTACCTTTACCTTTAAGGTGAGGAAGACTGGTGTGTGTGGGGGGTGGGGGGGACTACAACTCCCATCATCCCTGACCATCAGCAATAATGGTAGGGAATGATGAGAGTTAGGGTCCCAGCAACATCTGGAAGAGTTCTTATTCCTGATTTGGAATAGGTTTATTGCAATGATTTCATTTGTTTATGAAAACTTTCTCCAGGCTCTATCGTGTCCCTGTGAGAAGGAGAAAGCACCAGCTTTTAAAACAAAACAAAACCACGGAGCACTTATTTCCTCAATAAGCAGGTGGTGGTACCTTCAGCTTTTGTGTTTGCACTTCCACTGTGTCTGTCTTCTTGCTCTTACAAGGATGGCCTGGCTGTGGCTTCTTGCATCTATTCAATCCTACTGGGACTTTGGCATCAGTAGCCTTGCTTTTCAAAAACTGCTTTCTGATACTGTGGAGCCACGAGAAAACAGGCTTCTTGACTCTGACATGAAATGCCCTCCTCTCATTCCCCCACCCCGAGTGCCACAAGGGGGGGAAAGTAATCTCTAATGGCAGCCATGTATCTCAAGGCGACTCTTTCCCTGTCATGGTCACTTGCTTCAGAGGTTGTTTGGTGCCCATTGGCTGTAGAGGCAACCAGATAGGCTTCTGGTGGCCTTCTTTGCATTGCCCCAGGCAAGGAGATGGGAAGAGCTGGCTTGAGTAGCAGGGTGGGCAAGACTTAAGAGGAAAGGCCTTTGGCTTGATGAGCATTGGATGGAGCAACCAAGGTGATACTCCTGCTCAGGATGTCAATTCTGAACTAGGAATGGATGAATCTGTCAATTTAGGCTTTTCTCTGGTTCTCACATTAACAGTTCACCCCATTTGTGCAGCAGCCTGGGATTTATTTCTTTTAAGTCTGCATGAAAATCCATACAGATTTCTGTGCATATTTCTCTTAATATAAAAACAAATTGTATACAATCTATGCATTTTGTCAAGCAATTTCCCTATTAATATTAATTATATTGGATTTATTGTTGTTGTTGTTTATATACCACCTTTCGTTCTGAAGATGTTCAGGATGGCGAACAACATAATTACAAGAACAGGACTGGACACAATAATTTAAAACTTTTTTTAGAAAACAGCACAGTATAATATTACAGCACAATAATAATGTTGGTAGGACCCAGGGCAAAGAAATCATGATCCAAAAGTGCAGGCAGGATGCAAGGGGAATTTTTGTATGCTATTATTACTATTGTTCTTATTTAATTTTGCAAAGTTAAAAAGACTTTACACTTTTCCCCTGCTTACATGCATTGTTGAATGTATTTGGAAAAGTGTGTCACAGCATCTGGAAAAGGGCACATTTCAAGTAATAGCTGTGTTTTGGTTTGTGTATTGGATCACGAAGTGCAAATCAGGCAAGCACTTATCAAACTGCAAACCAAATTTATTTATCCCCATCCTGAGTATGAGCAGCCGTATCCAAACACAACTCATAATTGGAAGGTCCCTTGCCTGGGAGCGCTCAGAAAGCAGTGGGCGCAAAGATAGGACCCAATATCCAATCCTTGCTACTTGGCAACTTCTGCTGAATAACCAGGGTCAAAGGGACTGTTCACAAGTTGGAATTTCAACATGCCCCCCCCCAAAGACCCTGAACCCCACAACCCTATTCAACATGAGCTCAGCAACATATAGCAACTTGAGCAAATTAATGGCTATGTACATAGCTCTGATGGTTCTCTTTTATACAATAGCCTATAAATTCCACTGTCTGCAATAGCATCAGTATCACAACTGTTAACATGCTGAAGTTCTGATTGAATTAGACATCCCAGGACTGGTTCTGTTCATAACTTCCAAATGTAATTCAATAGCCACCAACGCACGGTTATGCTGTGTCACCAACCATATTCCTTCCTGCTGTAGCATCCCCAGCACAGGCAAGCAAACAACAGAGTAGCAAGAAGCCCAACTTACTGTCCCTTTTACCCCCTTGGAGACGGGAAGCAATGCCTGCTGGCTACCCAAAAACACTGAGAAAAAGAAGGAGACCAGAGACTTACGCAAGGCATGCCACTCATCCTGGCGGATGGTCTTCGTAATGTTGTAGGTGAGGTTCTTGGGAATTGTTGCTGAGGAGTAGTGGTACTTGATGTATGAACACTGGTCAATTGCTCCTGGGAAAGGCAAGAAGAAGGCAATGTTTGTTATGCAAGAAGAGAGTCTTATTCCATTCCAGCAGCATTGCACAATTCAGCATGATAGACCCACACCGGCAGGAGGATTGCTTAACAACAACAACAAGCCTAGAGAAACAGTCAGGATGTTGCAGGAAGCCTCGTTCACTATTGTTCTTGAATCATTGGGAGGGGAAAGAAGGTCCCTATGAGCCCAGTTAATACACTGAAAAGTGGAAGGGGCTGACTAGTGGGAAAGTGTGTGAACACCCTGAAAGTAATGGGATAAATTCAGTGCGAACACTCATCAGTGTGTAACCTCCCCACAAACCAAGGTTCAGTTAATACCAGATGTAATCTAAATTCCATCCATGGTTGTAGTCCAGATTTATTTTAGAGGGGCAGGCTTTGTGTTAGAGGGGCAGAAGCAAGATATCTGCAATGCAATTGGTCAGTTAGTTAAGTGTTTCTATTTATTTACTTGACTTAGGCTGCCCCTCCTCGCACCCCCCTGGCTACTCCCATGACTCCGTCTGATATTTGTTCATGGAAATCAGGATGGTCAGCAAACAGGTTGTCTGGAGAAGCTCATACTGCAATAGTACAATCGTATTATTTGCCACGGCTTTCTCTTAGTGAACCCTGAACGTTGTAGTTTCCAGATCCCTCGACATCCTGGCCAAGCTCCTCTGAACACAGCCCAATTTGTCAATGCCCTTCTTAAAAGGTGTTGCTGAGCAATGCACTCCAGAGGCAGCCCTTATCCGGGGCAGACTAGAGTAGAACTGCTTCTTTAATCTGGACACGATTCTGTTATCCTATTTGGTATCCAACAGGCTAGGTCTTTTCTACCACTTCGCCTTTATCAAAATGAGCCTTTTGAGCCATGTTAGGTCATTAAACTGCACTTGGCATGAACACACCACAAAAGTGGAGGGTGACTAAATCATTATGCAACCAAATTGCTAGTTACAACAGAGGCGGGTTTGCATCTTCCCAAGTTACCGGAGGTGTTCCATTGTTTGCTTTCCTTCCATGTTTCTAACATTCTGCCTTTGACAGCAATTAGATTAGACAAAGCCAAATATTATAGGGGGGAAAGCAAAATATTTACATATGTACACGTCTGCCCTGACAGCGTGATGGGCTCCGGCATGTGCCTTCGCCATCTGGGCACCAAATGCACACCCAGAACGAAAGTTTCCAACTAAGAACCATACTTAAAAAAAAGAAAGCCATTGTGATCCTTTTTAAAGTGCCCCAATTGCCTCCTTCTGTGCGTTTTATAAAAGATTGTTATCCCAGCCTGAAAGACACAAAAAAACCTAACCTCCCATCATACCTACTTCTGTTACAGGTATGGGATGAAGGTTTTGGCAGAAAGTTGTAAAACGCTTATTGGTCTGGAATTAAACTTTACACTATTATATACCTGCCCAGCATAAGCTCTCCTCTAGAGAGCCAGCAAAGTACACAAACCCACAGATGCAGAAAAAGAAGAGGAAAAGAAGACATGAGTGATGGCAATGATCTTATTCATAGCTACCTCCACCTACCTGCCATCATGCTGACAACCAGTCCAGGGCATAGCACTGTCTGCCAGCTTCCTCCTCCTAAATCTCAGTGTTACCTTTGCGGAACTCAACAAGGGGGAGGAGTCAAAACTAGAATCAGTTGGCTCTGCCTGCCATTGACTCTGCCTGCCATTGGCTTGGCTCCACCTACTGTTGACCTTCCTGCCTTCTTCCCTTCTGGTCCCAAGGGGCACCCAACATCAATGGTGCAGTGGAAATCAAAGCATTTGTTCACAGTGCAAACTACACATGGCATTTTTCAGGTGCATTCACAAAGCCTCCTGTTGCTGCCATAATCACCTCCAAAACAGTCTTCCCTTTCATGTGTTCAGACAGAGCTATTCATAGCGGATAATAAATTCAGTTGCTTTTCTTTGTTCTTTTACAAATGCACCATTTGAGCTGAACTGATGATAATTTAAAATACGAGCAAATTTCAGCCTGCAGCTTGTTTCGGAAGGCGTATCACCGCATCTTGCGCTTTTGCCCACATTTGTTTTCAGTGAGAAGATGGTTTTAATCTCTTGTAGTTTTGCTTCATTTCCTGGAGTGGTAAGTTTCAAGTGGAACGTACAGGGTGGTGGTATCAACCAACTTTTACTCAGGGCAGGCCCCTTGACATCAAGGGACCTAGCTTAGTCGTGCCCATTCATTCCAGTGGGCCTGTGCTGAATAAAACTTAGTTGAATACCACCCACAGTCAGATCCGTTCCCAAGTTTGAAAGGCAGTGCCTCTATCTCTTCCTTTGGCTGTGGAAGGACAACTGTGAGCTCATCATTCTCTAGTAGTAATTCAGTGCTTGGGTGCCTTTAGAGCTGGGATATTTATCATTCCCTCCAACTGCTACATTTATCCAGCTGCATACATCTGGTGCAATGTTACTTGTAATCCTCTTGCTAAAATTTAACCCTCTGTAGGTCCTGATATAGTGAGATGGCTGTTGCTCGTAGTGGGTCAGGATCTGGCTAGGGCTTGAGTGTCGAGGATAGCGAGGCAAAGCTTACAGTAATCACTGTCTGAAGGGTAATGATTGTTGGAAGGTCATGATCAAGGGCGCCAGCTTGAATAAAATATTGGGGGGCTTGAGTAAGCCTCTGCCCACATAATCAATCACAAGACACGGTGCATCCACCCCATTTGACTGGCAATGCCTATCAACTTGGGGGACAGCCCCCTCAAATATTTTAATGGGGGAGGGCAAAGGAACCTTGGCCCCTAGAAGTTGGCTCCTGATAGTTAAGGAGGCTGAAAGCTGTTAGGAGACCCCTATTTCTACAATTCCCACAGATCCCTAGGAAAAGGGGTTGATTGTTAAACCTGACTGAGAATTGTCACTCAATGAAAGAAATAGAGGTATCCTAACAACTCTCAGCCCCCTTAAACAAACTACACTTCCCAAGATTCCTTGGGGAGGTTACAAAACAGCTACAAAATAATTCTCAAAGTAGCATGCAGCCTCCACTACTGTTCATGCTGCTGGAAGTCAGGCATAGCCAGGGCACACTGGGCTCTCTGGAAAGTGAGTGATGCTCATGGATTGGGACCCCAGCGGAGTGGGGGGCGGAGGGAGAGAGAGAATCTGTCTCCAGCTCACTAACCCTACTTTCTGGAAAAAGTAGAAATCAAAGATGTGTCTACAAAAGAACTGTAGGGACCCAAGGAAGCCTGATGGCCCATAAAGTCTGAAGGTGACATATTGGTGCATCTTCTCACCCCTGAACTGGGGAGTGTGGAGTGTGCCTTAAAAATCTGCCTTCGGACAATCCTGACCCTTCACTTTGCCTCCTTAACCCTGAGGCACAACCCTTGGACAGATCCTGCCATACCACCAGCACTGGTCATCTCACTATATCAGGCCTTTCAATGTAGGGTTAAGGTTCAAACAGAGGGTTATGAGTAAGGTTGCACCAGATGCGCACAGCTGGGTAATTGTAGCAGCTGGTGGGAAAGATAAATATTCCAAATCTGAAGGCACCCAAGCACTGAATCACCACTAAAGAATGATGAGCTCACAGTTGCTCTTCCACGGCCAAAGGACAACACAGAGAGAGGCCCAAAAGGACAGTTATGAAACACACACAGCCTGGCTCTTAACCTTCTCCAGGCCAGGGTACAGTGGCAGAGAGGAGTTACAAGGTCCTTGTCCTTTGTTCAGTCTCCTTGTCTTATCTGTTTTTCATGGGTTATGAAGTTTAAAAGCCTGAACATTCTTTATTCCTGCTTGTTTGAGACAGAAATCAAATGATCAATAAAGAGTCACTGAGACATCAATTATTGGTAAAGACACGCTGATGATCTAGAAGCTGGTTAAATAAGCTTTTATTTCAGGGAAGAAGCCCTACATGGATCATTATGCTGTCCAATAAGGTGGAAAAGGAAGAGTGTAAGCAGGCACAGGACTCTCTCCCCAACAATATGAGCAATGGGTCAGAAAGTCACCTGGTCCCTGGGCCAAATCTCATCTTGGCCATGTATTAGCTAGATGGCTTTCAGCAAACCATACTCTCAGGCCTCCTGCTTGTAACAAAGCCAGTCTGGCACAATGGCTAGGATGCCCCACTAAGACCGGGGAAACCCAGGTTCAAATCCCCACAAGTTCAGGAATCTCACTGTCATAGCTGCCAAGTTTTCCCTTTTCTCGCAAGGAAGCCTATTCAGCATAAGGGAAAATCCCTTTAAAAAAGGGATAACTTGGCAGCTATGCACTCTGTGATCTTGAGCCAGTTGCACTCTCACAAGCCCAACCTACCTTATGGGCTGATGTGAGGATAAAAAGGGGAGGAGGAGAACCTGGTACACCGCTTTGTTCTTTTTGGAGGAAAGGTGGGATATAAATGTAATTAATAATATTACAGGCATGTCAAATGTATGCTGTCAACTTATCAGCTTTGGCAACAACATCATTGCATTGCCCGGGAAAATGGGTGGTGACAGGCAAGCCGACGCTTAGGAAGCTTTTATAAGCATTTGAGAAACTCAGGCTTTCACAAGAACACTGTTCCAAAGCCACAACCTTATTGGATCGGGGTGAATGAATGCTGATGTCTTTATTGTAGAATGTGCATTATCAAACTCGGCAATTAGGAATGCATCCCAAGCTTCTAATTGTCAGGTATCGTGGTGGCTGTGATCTGTAAACCAATTCAGCTGCAATACTTAAATTTAAGTCCACTTAGTCACATTGCCTTAATAGGCTAAACAAAAAAGCCCAACAACTTTAATCAGAGAAATAATAGCAGTCCTTTATATATCACTATTTGAGTGTTCAAAGAGAGTCACATAAATTGTCACATTCTTAGCCAGTGCGCCAGCAGCCTATCCTATTCTGTGCATGCTTGGGGTTCACAGGGGAAATGAAAGCAAGAAACAGGTCAGGCAAAAGTTCAGGTTCAGGACCCTGGTCAGCTCCCAGGTCTGCTCTCAGTGGCCCTGCAGGCTTAGTTTTGGAGTATGTTGTCTCAACAAGAGTATCTGGGACCTTATGGATGAGCCGGCAAGACCTATGCCAGGCATCCCCAAACTTCGGCCCTCCAGATGTTTGGGACTACAATTCCCATCTTCCCCGACCACTGGTCCTGTTAGTTAAGGATCATGGGAGCTGTAGGCCAAAACATCTGGAGGGCCGCAGTTTGGGGATGCCTGACCTATGCTGCTATTAGTGAGGACCCAGGGGGAGGTGATGAGCCCCTCACACACAGCAGAGCAGACTGTATTCTTCTGTATCTTCCTCATGGTGCAGCAAGGGATTTAGGAGTCCTGACACAGATTGGGTAGGTTGGTGGATCTGACCACCTTAGTTGTCCATTTTACGTTGCACGTGTAGGCGCAGCATTTCCTATTTGCTTGAACGTCTTACCTAGAGATGTTTTAGAAGTATTCCAAGCCCAGACCCATTAGAGATCCAGGATGAGCCACTGAGGGCGCCATCCATTTGTCCATTAAATGAATTTAGATTGGCACGTGGTAGGGTGGTCTTTAGGGTGGGTTTCCTGTTCTCTCCACCACTAGTCAAACTCTGTAGCAGAGAAGATGAACCTGTGGTTCTCTAGTTGCTGTTGGCCTCCAACTCCATCAACCCCAGCCAGCATGGCCAATGGTGAGGGCCACATTCCCTCGTGGGCAACCTTTTCAGGGGCCACATGCCAGTAGTCGATGGAGCCAGAAGCAAAAGTGAATGGCACAACAAGCATAAATTTTACCTTTGGACAGTAGCCTAGTTTCTGCATACACACTCGCATATCTTTCTTTAGTCTCCCTCCAGCCAAGCAAGAGACTCTGCAGAATAATCAAGCACATTCCACCCAGGCAAAAACACTCAAAGAAGGTGTGAAGTGAGGTAGGTGAGGGGTGCGTCCTAGAGAGAGAGGGTATGGCTGGAGAGGAACTTAACATCTAACTATAACATCTCAGCACTGCTCCGAGAAACACAACTATGAAATTTAAGCCTAGTTGCTTAAGAGCAATACTGTTCAAAGACATATTGAGTCAGAGGGCTCCCAGCTAGCTAATGATTGGCCCCTGTCCTCGTCACACCACAGTTCTAGCCATGCTTGTATGATCTGAGCAGTTGCTGTTCAAATCTTGAATGGCCTAAAGGACTACATTGTGGAAACCTTGCTGAAGCTCAGGAAGGTTTGGACTTGTCAGTGCCTGGAAAAGAACTCACTCTCAAGCGTTACTTATATTGCCTTGAGATACACAATGGATGGAAGGAAGGCTACAAACCACAATCAATAAACATTTGACTCTTCCATCCATATGGTTCATTCTTTGGTTGCTTGGTATGGGCTGTTGCACACATCACACAGCAACAAATGCAGAATTGCCATGGAGTTTATCTTCAAAAGGGATCTGCAACCAGTCCAAATCCGCTGGATTCCTCCATTTGCAATACCTCCTTGCCTTACAAGGTTGTTGCAATAATCACAAAATACATGTAGAAAGGTTTGAGCACTTGAAAGTGCTATCCAATAATGATAATGATGCTTTAGCTATACAGCTAAAATAAATGTACTGTGGAAAGTGGTCATAAGATCAGAAGTCCCAGGGAAGTCCTAATATGACCCCAAAGAGCTCAACATTTTTTATAAAAGTTCCAAAAGGGACATGTCAGTTTAGTGGAATGACCCAGTACTTTAAAAGCATCCTCCCCCCCTTAAAGTCAAACACATAGAAAAGCATCTTCACACTTTCCCAGTTCCCTGGGGCTTGACAATGGATAGCTCTGTGAAAACAGCTGTGATGGAAATAACAGTGGCGAAAGCCAATGAGTGATGCTCCTGCTGAAATCTCAAATAGCAACATTCAGGCTGAATACTAAAATTTCCAAACAAGCTGCCTTTTCCCTCCACTGACATCCAAAGAACAGCCTCCTTTCTCTAGAGTAGCCCCAGGATACATGTTTTGCTTCTCTTTGCTCAGACATACAAACGCACCAACCTGATACAATGTATTATGCCCCTCTTCCCCCTTTATCCCCATACTATCTCAGAGAGGGAAAGGCTTCAGACATGACTGTGATAGTGCATAAATAAATCCTATGGCAGGCTGATCTCCCTAACATAAAATGGAACCTAGGCAAAAAAGAAGTGAGGCGTTATCTACCCCTTCCAGTTTGGTGTCACCATGCTAATTTGATGAGCATCCCCTCAATTCCTTCATCCAAGTTGTTTATAAAGATGTTGAACAACAATGAGCCCAAGACTGATGCCTGTAGCAGCCCACTTGTCACTTTTTTCAGGATGTCAAGGAACCATTAGTGAGCACTCTTTGGGTTTCGGTCAGTCAACCAGCTACAAATCTGCCTCATCCAGTCCTCATTTTACCAGCTTTTCCACCAGAATATCATGGGGAACTTTGTCCAAAGTCTTACTGAAATCAAGATACACTATGTCCACAGCATTCCCTTCATCCACCAAGCTTGTAACTCTATAAAAAAATGAAATGAGATTCATCTGGCATGACTTGTTTTTGAGAAACCCATGCTGGGTCTTAGTAATCACAGCATCCTTTTCTGACTGTTGAATTTTCTGTTCTAGGACTTTTCCTGCTATTGATGTCAAGCTCACTGGTCAGAAGTTACCTGGGACTTCTTTTTCCCTCTTTTTGAAGATGGGGACATCCACCCCACTTCCAGTCTTCAGGGACCTCACCTGTTTTCCAAGAATTCTCAAAGATTATAGGCAGAGGCTCTGATATTACATCCACAAGCTCTGCCTTCCTCAAAGGAATAAAGTCGTGGTGGGCGGCAAAATGGAGGCAGAGGGAGGCTGGCAAAGCACTTGAAAGGCGTGAAGAGTCAATTCATGGGAACGAAGGAAGCAGTGAGAAAACGGGAAAATAAAAGCGAGCACATGAAACAGAAGAAGAGTGGGAGTTGTTGGTTCATACAAAAGGCAAGTAGATGATGTCTAAAATGTTCATTTGGGTTTTTAATTGTATTTGTATTGCTTTGTTTATTTCTTATTGCATTTTATTGTGTTGAAATTTGAATTTTGTACATTTTTAAATAAAAACAACAACAACAACCACTTAGCATCTAGCACAGCTTTACCATTACAACTGGCAGAAAAAGCATTAAATTTTCTGACAAGACCCTTAGCTGTATTCAAGTAGCCCCGTGAGGGGGGGGGAGGTGTTGGAACCACTGCTCCACACTTTCTGTATTGTATACAGATTACAATGACATTGTAATTGCTGTTTTTTTAATAATGCAAAGCATCCTCCCTGCACCTGAAAACCCTGATAATGCAGAAGTCCCGTTTGCATGGAGAATTCTTACCTGCTGCTGTTGTTTTGTAATTCCTATCAATGTGTTTTGATTTATAAGCCACATAGAGGTCTTTTTTTTTAATTAAGGAAAAACAATACAGTGGTACCTCGGTTTACAAACACAATTGGTTCCGGACGTCTGTACTTAACCTGAAGCGAACTTTCCCATTGAAAGTAATGGAAAGTGGATTAATCCGTTCCAGACGGGTCTGCAGAGTACTTAAACTGAAGCGTACTTAACCCAAAGTATGAGTATAATTGGTTCTGGAAGTCTGTACTTAACCTGAAGCGTACTTAACCTGAAGCGAACTTTCCCATTGAAAGTCATGGAAAGTGGATTAATCCGTTCCAGACGGGTCCGCAGAGTACTCAACCTGAAGCGTACTTAACCCGAGGTGTAATTGGTTCCGGAAGTCCGTACTTAACCTGAAGCGTGCTTAGCCTGAAGCGAACTTTCCTATTGAAAGTAATGGAAAGTGGATTAATCTGTTCCAGACGGGTCCGTGGAGTACTTAAACTGAAAATACTCAAACCAAGGCGTACTTAAACTGAGGTATGACTGTATCAAAAATGCCCAGTATGTAAGTAATTATTGAACAGGGCTTTGGAGCAGATATGATGGAGATTTAAAAACAAACAAACCACAAACCACTGGTATTGTACTTTAGAGTGATAACAGTACTTCATGCTATCACAGTAATCTTCACAACAACTCTGTAATGTAGACTAGCATTCAACTCCCTATTTTGGGGGACTGCAGCAGAGAAATTGTGACTTAGCTCAGACTGCTTAACAGCTAAAGAAAAACTGAACTGAGGACATTCTAATTTGTCACATAGGGTTTTGTTTTTTTACCTCTGTATAATCCTAGCTCTTGATGTTTATAATGGCAGGAGGAGGAGGAGGAGGAGGAGGAGGAGGAGGAGGAGGAGGAGGAGGAGGAATACTGAAGGTGGGCAAAGGATTGCTCTCTAGGTTTTTGTTGCACGGTTGTTGAAATACTCAAGAGTACTGAACATCCAACACAATGCTTGAACAAACCTTTGAAATCCTTTGCGTAATTTTACCAATATCTTCTCCCTCCACCCTGAGCAAAGCCTACAATTTGCAAATTCAGCTCTTTTAATAAAAGACGGTCTTGTGTATAATGCACAGGAAGGCATAAAGACTGAGGGGCTCATAGACAAAGTTATTCAACACTGGAGAGAACTAAACATATATATATGCTTAAGTATGGTCTGTCTATAAAGGGGCATTTTTTTTAAAAAAAAAAGTATACAAGTGTTAGTTACCTATTTTTATTCCCAACCCCCCAATTCCTTTGATATAATGGCATAATCGGTGGAGAACCCCTCTGGCACAAGCCTTATTAACATGGCTGGGAGTTGAACGTGAAATTATCTCCCCGGGAGGAGCTTTCAGAGAGTGTGAGCCTGCAGGTCAGCTCTTCATAATTTATTAGATTAAAAAGAAGAAACCTCAGCAATATGAAACCCCAATGAGTTTCTAATAGCTGTTCCAATACGAATGAGTGAGCAAACAGCACAGGAAGGGAAGGCAGAGAGGGCAATCCCTTGATACTCCGTAACGAGCAGAAAGAAATGTCCGGGATAGATTCTTCCTGTCTTTGAGCAGAGGGGGAAAGGGGGACAAGTAGGCAGTGATAAACTCTCAAAGAGCTGGGAATATTGTCGGTACTGTTGTTGTATTGCACTGTACTACAATACTGTAATGGACTAGGACCTAGGAGACCAGAGTTCAAATCCCCACTCGGCTATGAAGCTCAGTGGGTGATCTTAAATCAATCATGGTCCCTCAGCCTAATCTACACCGCAGGGTTGCTGTGTGGGTAAAACGGAGAAGGGAGAATCATGTACACTACCTTGAGCTCCTTGGAGGAAAGGTGGGATTTGGATGTAATAAATAAATATTTCATGTTGCGTGCTGGTTTTCAAGGTAAAAAGAAAATGTGGACAGATTGTTTCCAGACTTCTGAGATTTGGCCAAGCCTGATTTGGCACCACCAGCTTTCTATATTCTATTTTGGTGCCTCTTTCTCCTATGTTCCTGCTCCTTTCGCTGTGGTTTCTGGCTTCATTGCTACTTGATGTTATTGGCTTTTTAATTCTGTGAACACCTCCATGAACCCTTCATCAGCCAATCACAAGCAGTGTGACGACATTGTCCCAGAACAGTGGTGCAGACAAATGTCTTCATCATATAATGGCATTTGTGAACATGAGAAAAGTTTTTTTTTAATAGGGGGGATAAAAGAAGGTTTTTAAAAATTGATGGTGTTTTCAGTAAGTGACAAAAAGGCAGAAACCATGTAGAGCAGTTTCAACACAGCTGTATCTTCCTTTGACCAACCTGAGTGCCTGTAAAGGTCATTAAAAACTGTTCAGCTTATCCACAGAGACTGTACAGTACTTTGAGGTTTTTGAAGGCATGTTGCTATTGGAATGCAAGTGCTGATTTTAAAATATTCATGCCTAAGTGATTAATTCCTGATTAGCTTTTCCTGAGGATGTGGGCTCTTTTTTGTATGCTCTTCTGAATATGCAATATACCTTTTTATATATAATAAACACCAGCTTTCATTCTTCATGCTTACTTATTTGCCATCAAAAACGCCAGTACAGTCATAATGGTATGCGTGGCAGATTACTGATGATGAATTATGAAAGATTAACCATTGGGGTACTTCAGCACTGGACAGCTCCTCAATACATGCCAATGCTGGCTAATAGAAAACTTTCTATATGCTCACATTTCATTGGGATAATATGCTGTTCAATTACACTGATGTGGTGCCACTGATATTACCATGGTTACTCCAGATCATATGGTCAGTAAATGTTATCATGCCTTCCTTTTAATAAATGGCACTAAGAAACTGTGCATACATTTATCATGTGCAATCATGTACATTACAAAATATACCCTCCAGCACAGAATGCCATTGTTTTTTCCTACATTATCCTGAGACTACCCATCTTAAAAAAGCAAGTTTTTAAATGGGGTGCAGCCTTCATTTCATGAAGAGAGGCATTCATAACTTCTACAGGCAACGGTCCCAGTCTCTCCTGCTGGCTGCAATATGTTCGCAGGAGACAAGAGAAAGAGTGGCTGGCCAAATATACTGCCAGGATCCTGGGGTTACAGCAACACATAGTGACCCAAGCAAATATGGCATGCATCTGCTGTAGATGCTTCTGTTTCAGACTTAGCTTCAGCAGAAGAATATAAGTTGTAGTGGTTGTGAATGGTTTCATCCACCAAATGCCTGTGAATATTGCAAGGGGCCTGTGGTACCACAACATCTGAGCATGGAAAGCCAGGCTGAATAGGTCCCCTCCTGTCTTATAATGGGTCTACAGAACAGCATTGCACAGACACAACAGTGAAGGACAAAGGACATTTTAGCACCAGCACTGCCACATCAAATGTATTCAAGATGATTTGAGATGGTCAGTTAGATCCATCATAAGGATTGAGGTTGAATCCTGACAAGACGGAAGTACTGTTTCTGGGGGACAGGGAGCGGGTGGGTGTGGGGGATTCACTGGTCCTGAATGGGGTAACTGTGCCCCTGAAGGACCAGGTGCGCAGCCTGGGAGTCATTCTGGACTCACAGCTGTCCATGGAGGCACAGGTCAATTCTGTGTCCAGGGCGGCTGTCTACCAGCTCCATCTGGTACGCAGGCTGATACCCTACCTGCCCGCAGATTGTCTCACCAGAGTACTACATGCTCTGGTTATCTCCTGCTTGGACTACTGCAATGTGCTCTACGTGGGGCTACCCTTGAAGGTGACCCGGAAACTGCAATTAATCCAGAATGCGGCAGCCAGACTGGTGACTAGGAGCGGCCGCCGGGACCACATAACACCGGTCCTGAGAGATCTACATTGGCTCCCAGTACGTTTCCGAGCACAGTTCAAAGTGTTGGTGCTTACCTTTAAAGCCCTAAATGGCCTCGGTCCAGTATACCTGAAGGAGTATCTCCACCCCCATCGTTCAGCCCAGACACTGAGGTCCAGCACCGAGGGCCTTCTGGCGGTTCCCTCACTGCGAGAAGCAAAGCTACAGGGAACCAGGCAGAGGGCCTTCTCGGGAGTGGCACCCACCCTGTGGAACCCCTCCCATCAGAGGTAAGAGAGATAAACAACTACCTGACATTTAGACAATACCTAAAGGCAGCCCTGTTTAGGGAAGCTTTTAATCTGTGATATTTTAATGTATTTTAATGTGTGTTGGAAGCAACCCAGAGTGGCGGGGGGGAACCAGCCAGATGGGTGGGGTATAAATAATAATAATAATATATTATTATTATTATTATTCCACCTTTTCTGTTCTTGCTTTAATGTCCATTATTCTCCGTAAGCAAACTGCCAGAGAAGGATGCATATATGATGGCAGTGGAGTCCCCCTCACCCAAGGTGTTTTTCTCAGCTTTAAATCATTCATACTTTGACTTCTGCCACTACCCAAGGCCCCAATGGCAAGGAAGTGACCAACATGGCCTCATCCATTGGCCAGTGAAAGAGAAGCTGTTCCACTGCTTGCTTTTCTCTTCTTTTCCCTTTCCATTCCCTTTTTCTTTTGTGTCATGTCTACTTGATTGCAAGCCTATTTGCGGGGCCTGTCTTATATTTTAATGTATGTTCAGTGCTTAGGAAGTGTTAGATGTGGAGGAGGACGAGAAAACAACCAGATGTATGTTGAGAAGGTGCCACAGAGTGACTATATCAATGGCCTGTGTCAACAATTTCAAAAGCTGACAGGCCATTGACAGGAAAGTTAATGATGCTGAAAGACAATTCCTCAGGCGAATTCTCAAAACCAATCAAAAGCATAATGCCTAGGACAAAACAGTTGATCTGATCTTCCACTCCCCTAGAAATTAAGGGTCTTTGGGCACTGGGCATCCAAGCACTGACAATATATAGATTGCTTGATTCTAGGCTGGTGCAAAATAAATGTCATACGGCAGAAGCTTCCTTTTCTCCCTACTAGGTATTTCCCCTTTGTCATACCCAGTGCTTTTTTTTCTCTGAGGGTACTCAAAGGTATGCAGTACCAGCACTATTTTTTCCTAGAAGAAAAACACTGGTCGTACCAATCTATAACAATACAGGCTTGTCTTCTAGATTCTAGGAATGGTGAAACATTTATCAAGTAGTTAGAACATAAGGAAATCATGTAGCATTGACTATATCAGCTTTCTTTTCA
Source organism: Zootoca vivipara (assembly GCF_963506605.1). Lineage (NCBI taxonomy): Eukaryota > Metazoa > Chordata > Lepidosauria > Squamata > Lacertidae > Zootoca > Zootoca vivipara. The sequence continues at coordinate 51,276,912 of NC_083285.1, read as the reverse complement.
TAAACACAGTTTATGCTTTTATGACTTTCCAAAGAAAATTAGCAAGAAAATGAATCCACAATGAAAGAAAATGAATTTTTGGGGTGGGGATGAATGAATGAATCAAGGGCTATAAATTGCCATTGAAATGAGTTTCCTTCTAAGCTCTGTCAGTGCTGCTAAACTAATGTCCTTAGTGGAAGGCAGAGAGGTTTGTTTTATGAGCAAGTGATATGAATCAACATGAACAATCACATGGGTTGTTTTGTCTTAAGGGTGGAGGGTGTTATTTTTAAGATGCTGGGGGAAAGCAGCAATCTATCGGTCTCTCCTTCTCCCTCCCTCCCTGCCCACCTCCATTTTCCATTTCCATCTGCTATTATAAATAGTCCCCTTCTGGAGCAGAACAGCTCTCATTTCCCAGTTAGAAATCCTGCAGTTTTCCACCAAAACAGAAAAATAAACGCTCAAGCCCCTATCCAACTGCCACTGAGCAAGACAGTTCAAGATTCGAGATGGCAGAAATGTTGCACAGCAAAAGTATGGCTGAGTAATTTTCAGGGGGATGGATGCAACTTGTCCAGCTCGCTTTCCCTATGGCACTTTGGCGCAAAATCAAAATCTCATTTCAAGGTGGCTGCATGCATCTCCCCACCTCCCCTATCTCTGGTATGTTCATGAGCAGTTCTTTCAGGTTATGAGTTCTTAAATGCTTTCTCTCGTCCAACTTCCCAGCCCTTCCCCTGTCTCCTAGTTTCTGTATTAGCTGGTTGCTTAATCTTTCTCTGTCTTGAGAGCAGCTTTAATATTCTGGTCCACAGTAGCAAAAAACACACATCTGGCAGCAGTGAGGCGGTCAGCTGGCAGGGACAACAGTGAATGAGCAACAGTGGAGAAAATGTAATCTTTAGCAATAAAAGGCACATGCAATCTGTAATCTCTGTCTCTCAGAAAATCCCTAGTTGAATGGGCCACTTTATCCAGTTACTGTGGGGGCTTCCATTTTGTTTTATTTTTAATCTGTGCTTCTTGTTATTCTTACATATATTGGTTGTGTGCATGCTGGATTTCTCAGTGGCATACAAAATCAGACCTTTGATCCATCGAGCCAAGTATTGTCTAGTCTCCTGAGTGGTAGGCTTTGCCTGGAGCACCATAGAGCAGCCGCCACCAGCCTGGAGTCCTCCAGATGTTCTGGAGTACAACATCCATCAGCTCTGTTCTTGTGTATTCACTCTACCTTTAGCTGCATAAGTGCCCTGAGTGCCTGTAGATCAGGCCTGCACAACTTCTGCGACCAACAAAGGTCAATGCAGTGAAGGGTTGCCAACTCTTGAAATAAAACATATGGGGACCTGGGCAGTGTCTGCAATGGTGCCTGTGGGGTCATAGACTAATGCTATATTAGTCTATGGCAGGGATGTCCAACAGGTCGATCACAATCAACTGGTAGATCCCCGTGATGTTTTGGTAGATCACGGTCAATCTCTGGCTCCCTTTCCTCTGTGTCAGTAAATCTGACTCCTGCCCTGCCCCCTCGCCCCGCCCTCCCCAAAAAAGCCTGCACCTTAACCCCCCTCCAAAAAACAGGGCTTTCCTCCCCCCAAAATAAGCTCAACAACTTTGAGCTGAAAAACGGGGGTAGATCACTGCCAGATTTTAATTCTGAAAGTAGATCACAGTCTCTTGGGAGTTGGGCACCCGTGGTCTATGGTGTGGTTTTTGTGTGTGTGTGTCTGCAAGATCATTTCTAGCCAGCAATAACACCCACACATAGTATCGACTGACGTTGAGTCTTAGAAGCTTTCAGTGCAAACAGAAGAGCTATTTATTCACTCAGGCTTTTGGCTGTGTCACTGTACTTTGCGACCAACTTTTTTGACTGTGTGCGTAGCTGGATCAACATGGCAAAATAAATGGCAAGGAACAGGGACCCTGAGTGCTTGGCATGCCTCAGTATGCAGTATGGGGGAAATGGAGAGCTGGCCTGTCTCCATACAAGTATACAGATCAACACACACCCCATCTAGCAATGCACAAGTGGCTAAAACCAAGTTGAAAACTACATACACTCTAGTTCTACATTCAAGGCGATTGAGTTCTATATGGGCCATTGGCAACCCAGGCTTAGATTGGACTAGAGCTACATATAATGCGAGTGAGAAAGGGTAAACTCACAATGCGGTGGCAGCCTGGGGCAACTAATCATGCAGGTTACAGAAGCAGCAGAACTCTCAGAAGCCCGGAGGCAGAGGGACTGCAATGCCTACACACACACACACACACACACACACTCCTCTTCCCTGTGCCTTGATGAGGATATTGGTCTCAGGAGTGAAGTACATGGAGCTGCTAAGCTGTTAGATTACTGGTCTATATGGCCCATCTCTGTATATTTATATTTATATTGTGTTTTAATATTTTGCTGCAAGCTGCTCAGAGTGGCTGGGGCAATCAATGCCAGTTAGAATAATAGTAATAGCAATCCATCTAGAATTGATTTATCAGCATCCCATGGAAGATTCGCCTTAAGCCCTGCTGCCTGGGATCCATTTAACCTGGTGCTGGAGCAGCAAGCTTTTTCCCATCACGGGCCACATTGCATTAGGGCAGGCATCCCCAAACTGCGGCCCTCCAGATGTTTTGGTCTACAACTCCCATGATCCCTAGCTAACAGGACCACTGGTCATGGATGATGGAAATTGTAGTCCAAAACACCTGGAGGGCCGAAGTTTGAGGATGCCTGCATTAGGGTAAACTCTTGGGGATTGCAGGCTAGTGGTGGGTGGGGCCAAAGCCACACATGCATAGAGAAGGGCTAGTCAGATGTCATTGGACTACAAGTCTCATCATTGGCCTTGATTGTTGGCCACACTGGCTGGGGCTGTTGGGAGTTGTCACCCAGCAACATCTGAAGGGCATCACATTGGCCAATCTTGATACAGACCTCAGAGCTACATAAGATTCCAGGGTCACAGGCTGTTGCCCCACCCACACCGGTTTCACTTGAGATCTCAGGGACTGAACCTGGGGGCTTCTGCCTGGCATTCCTGTGCTTTGAGCTCCCCCCTCCCTGCCTGGCTGGCTGGACCTAGATGGTGAAAGAAAACAATTGCGCAGAAGGAGCAGCGTTTGTGTATCTGCCTATGAAGCCTGGGAACGCTGTTCAAATTCCTTTGCCCAATAATGAATTGTAATCTCCTTTCCATTAAGGGTATGAAAACAGTTGCTCCAGGTTTGTACATCGGCATCAATTTAATGCATCGGGGTTTATTTCTTCTTCAAATGAATTTGTTTTCCCATCAATGGCAAAAGCTAGACAAATAATATAATACCACGAGAAGGGCAAAAGGGAGCTCCAGCACAGAGGGAAATTGAGATTTTTCTTGATCAGAGCTATGGTAAATTAGCCAGAATGAAAGCGAGGAAAGGGAGGGGAATGATTAGAAAAGGGAAGACGTGCAGAGCCAAACCTATTTACTTGGCATCTGAAAGTGCTTTGCAATGTGAAGGAACTCTCAAGTAGTGGGCAGGAGGTGTTTGTTCTGCAGGCTGCATGTGTTCATGCATGTGTTCATTCACTTATAAAGCTGTACAAGGTGTAGGAGAGAGCGAGGGATCTTTCTACGCCCAACAGCCACCTTACCCCAAAAGTAATCTCCCAGAGGCCGCATGCCACTGGTGGGCAGGGCCACACGCAAAAGTGGGTGGGACAACGGATATGACTCTGACCCTTTCTATACAGTAAGGTACATTCCAGGCATGCAAAAAATAATGATAACCAAAGGTTTCTACACAAAGACACTGCCATCTATGCAAGCAAGAAACATGATCACAGTTCAGGGACACATTTCGGCCAGGGAAAAGCACTCAAGGAAGTTGCAGACCAGGTGCCGAGGAGGACTCCAGCCTGGGAAAGCTCCTGAGCTCCAGAGAGAGGGCATTGGAAGGCTGCCATTTGGCTGTGGGTGATGGAAGTCCAACATCTGAAGGGTCACTGGTTTGCCACTCCTTTACCAGACCCTTGCAATTTCAGGCTGCAGAGCTCAGCTGGTAGGACATGAGACTCTTAATCTCAGAGTTGTGGGTTCGAGCCCCATGTTGGGCAGAAGATTCCTGCATGCATTGCAGGGGGTTGGACTAGATGGCCCTCGGAATCCCTTCCAACTCTACAATTCTATTATTTCAAATTGCAGGAATGAATCATTCTTCTATTTTAATGCATTCAGAGGAACAGAAGTGTGGTTAAATTCAGACACATTTGAGACCACTGAAGAAGGTATGTTGCTGCTCTGGTTCTTTCAACCAAGACTTCTCCCCAAACACACACACAGAGAGAGAGAGAGAGAGCGCCTGTGGACAAACCCACTTTCTCTTAACTATTGGGCTTGCTTTCAAGAATGACATATGGAAATTACGCACAGGCAGCATCCGTCGGTGCAATTAATGGACTTTTCTCTATAGTCTAACAGCAACATTTGGGAAACATATGGCTGACCTGGCAGAGACATGGCCTCTTCCTTCGCACAAAAACACAGGAAAGCATCCTGGTTTATTCTATATATATATATGATAGTAGTGGTGAAGAACCACCAACTGCTTTGAGGGGTGCCTTGTATGCATACGGGGAACAGTAAGGGCTTGCCACCTTTCAAATCAGGGTTACTGCTCCCCCATATGACATGGCACCCCTCAAAGCAGTTGGTTCTGCGCATCCCCCACCCAAACAAATTTTCCTGCAGGACCTCATCAATTGTGAAAGAAAAAAATAATAAGAGGTGATCAGAGGTGGTGTCCTCTGAGTGCCATGTTCAGTATTGGCATGCAGCCCCTGGAGGGTTGGCCATGGGTGGATGTGGCCCTTGCAATACAATATGTAAGTGCAGAGGCTGCTCTTGTTGTGCCTTTTATAGCAAGCGGCAGCTGCGTGGCAAAGCATTTGCTTTGCACACAAAAAGGCTTATGTTCAATCCCTGGCATCTCCAGGTAGGGCTGGCTGAAACCCTGGAGAACTGGGACCAGTCAGTGTAAAGAATACTAAACTAGATGGACCAATTGTCTGACTTAATACTAATTGTTTGTTTGTTTGTTTGTTTGTTTATACCCCGCCCATCTGGCTGGGTTTCCCCCAGCCACTCTGGGCGGCTTCCAACAGTATTAAAATACAATAATTTATTAAACATTAAAAGCTTCCCCAAACAGGGCTGCCTTCAGATGTCCTCTAAAAGTCTGGTAGTTGTTTTTCTCTTTGACATCTGGTGGGAGGGTGTTCCACAGGGCGGGTGCCACTACCGAGAAGACCCTCGGCCTGGTTCCCTGCAACTTGGCTTCTCGCAGCGAGGGAACCGCCAGAAGGCCCTCGGCACTGGACCTCAGTGTCCGGGCAGAACGATGGAGGTGGAGACGCTCCTTTAGGTATACTGGGCAGTTTTCTACATTTCTAAACTTGGCAGCTGGAGCCATTTCTCCCACACTTCATTGCCATGCTAGGGAACTTTTTGCAATCTCGCTGCCTGCCATTATAGCCTAATCTGATGTATGCATGCCGTACCTTTCAAGCACATTCAAAGCAAATGGTTTCCCCCTGAAAATCACAGTGATAAAAAAATCTGTGAGGGGTAAACTGCTCACCCATGCTCTATAGGTTGAAGGGGGCTGATTTCCAGCTCCCTTTTTAAAAAAAATTGACACAATGGCACCAGGAATACAACCCCAATCTTGCCAAGTCAGAATTTAGAACTGTGTGACACCTTAAACTTCCTACCAGCTCAGCATCTCCATGGCGAGTCTATTTATTGATTTTAAAATATCTAATCGCTATCCATCAGGCACCCACTGTCCTCTTAAAATGGAATCTGACTTTATTGTCGGTGCTGACCACGTACACTGTACAATTTACTATTTTCCTTTCAATTTTTAAATGCATTTTAAATCTCTGCGACTGTATTGAGTTTCTGGTTTTTAAATGTCTCAAAGGCTGGCTGGGAAAGTGTAATAAATTATGTTTTTAAATTACAATTTATATGCCACCTTACTAAAAATAAATATATAGGCCTCCCAAGTGTCTTCTGAGAAATCTTTTTTTTTTTTTTTAGAAATCATACTAAAACGTGCCTTGGAGAGAGACAGGATGCAAACATAACAGTGAAATCCCATGGAGCGGTCAAACATTACCGAAAGGTTCAAATAATAAGTTGGCGGTGGGGAGGCGAACTGATGCCTTAAAGTTAAAAATGCAGACATAAGAAATAAAGCCCGGGAGGCTTTTCCAATGCCTGGGTGCCAACACAAAAATGGTTTTCAGTAGCCAACCCACCCCCCTCACCACTGAAGTTGTAGAGTGGGGGTAGGAGACCCTTTTCAACCTGAGGTTCCCTTGTAGGAAAGGTTTTGGGGGCAGTATGCCAGCGGCAAAAAGTGAGCAGAGCCATAGATGTGATAGCTCAGTTGATGGAGCATGAGACTCTTAATCTCAGGGTTGTGGGTCTGATCCCCATGTTGGGTGAAATATTCCTGCATTGCAGGGGGTTGGACTAGATGAGTCTTGTAGTCCCTTCCAACTCTACAGTTCTATGATTCCAGGATACCTTTGGCTACATTCTAGCCCAGGCTTCCTCCACCTCGGCCCTGCAGATGTTTCTGGCCTACAACTCCCATGATCCCTAGCTAGCAGGACCAGTGGTCAGGGATGATGGGAATTGTAGTCTCAAAACATCTGGACGGCCGAGGTGGAGGAAACCTGTTCTAGCCACACAAAATCCAAAAGTTTCTACACACACACACCACACACACCCCTCCATCCAGGAAAGGAAGAGATATGATCACAATTCAATGACACATCCCAGCCAGGCAAAAGCACTTGGGGAAGGTGCACAGCAGGAGCTCTGAGGGGTGTGTGGCCAGGGGAGAGTCCTGCAGGCCAGATAGAGAGGTCAGAAGGGCTATATTTGCCCCCCACACACACCTTGGGTTCCCCATCTAGAGCAGGGCATCAGCAGAGGTTTCCCATCCCCTGGCTGTAATGCGTAAAATGCACCACATTACATAGTGAAATCTGTGTACATTAGAGGTATAGGGAACTGTCGAGGGTGAGATAGGAAGTCCTGCATTTAGTGTAATGTGAAATCCATATTTTAACCACTTTTCTGACTGAGGAAGCTGGCATCTAGCAACTTTTCCACACACGACTCAGAGAATTGCTGGACCAGGCATTTTCCTGGTTCCTGCCCTCTGTACAAGCTTGGTCCACCCAGGGTCGTCTTTACCTGGGGGTGCAAGGGGTGCGGGGCACCCGGACGACGAATTCTAGGGGGTGCCAGGCGCTGGCCGCTGAAGCTGCCTAAGCTCTTAACTATCTCCCTGTTATGAAATAATAAATCATTTTGATCAAGCTAGAAAATCAAAAGACATATATACATACTGTTTCACTAAAGGACTTTCGACTTTGTGCGCTCATTTACGAAAGACGTGCGGCGACAACGGCAGCACTTGTCAGACGTGGGGGCGCTGGGTGGATCTTTGCAACCCGGTGGCACATATGCTAAAGACTCTCCTGGGTCCATCTTTGGAGTTGGGTCCATCAGAGAAAGCAAGTATGTGTGGCGCGCCATCCCTCTCTAAACCCTCCATAATCTGGACCTGGCAACAGTCAGATAGGGTGTTGATTTGGAAATGGCTTTGGTCTGAGCTACTATATATCCTCTATAATAATATGCAAGTGTCTCTGCGTCCAGTCCCTGTGTCCCTGTGTCCGCGCTACTGCGCATGTGCCCCACAGACACAGGGATTGGACGCAGAGACACTTGCTCGCGCGCCCAGGACACTCTCATGGCAACTGGCTCTCGCCGAGGCTCCCCAGCCGGGTCCCGCCGTGCCGAGCCTCACATGCCCGCCGCCGCCCTCCTTCCCTGCCCACCTGCATTAGCAGCCGCTGCGGTGGGAAGAGTTTGCGCCGGCTCCCTCAAGCGCCGGCGCTGCCATTGCGGCCGCAGGGAGCTCCGGCACTGCCAGGCAGGAGCCCCGCCTCATGTGAGGGGAGCCTTTGCCTCAGAGGGGAAAGGCGGGAAGAAAAAACGCAAAGAAGGAAAGAGGGCTCCGCACGGTGGAGGAGGAGGAGAGGGTAAGGAAGTGTGCGGGGGTATCTTCCTTCCTGCCTTCTCTCTCTCTCTCAGAGGCGGGGAGCCGGAGACGTCCCCCTCACTCGGTCGTGGCTGGCGGCCCGCCCTGCTCCTCGCTGCACCCCGCCGGGCAGGTCTACTCGGGAGGAAGCAGGCTTCAGAAGGCTGCCTCCCCTTCTCCTCCCAGACACAGCAGCCAAGCACAGAGAGGAAGGGAAGGCCGCGGCCCCGCCACTCCTCACATGTTCTAGCGCCCGTTTACTGAACGGGCTGAATGACACTAGTGTATATATATTCTTCTGGATAATATAGGAGCTGCAGCAGCATCTCTCCCAACAGATACAGCCCTATAGATTTGCAGAAAGTGGGTTCCACGGGCCATAGCTCGGTGGCAGAGCCCATGTTTTGCATGCAATGATGATGATGATGATAGCACTGAGTTGTGGATAAGAGACTGGACTCGTCAGTTGTTTATAGTGCTATTATTATCATGGTCACAATCCATATTCAGTTGGTTCATGAGCTCCCACACATGCATGCATGTTCTAAACTAAACAAAAGATAGGCACCCATTCTAAAATACTAAACAATGCACAGATATGAAAATGAGGTGCAGTCTATCATATTTGGTTCGTCAATTCTGAACTTCTCATGTCAACAAACCGAGTGAATAATGCAGAGCAGAACCTATTCGACATATTTTGCCCTTTTTCCTGTTCATTTATTCTCCCCTAACAGATTGCAAGAAGTCTCAAATTTATTCAGTATTCAAAATGATTCATAATTTCTTATGCAGTGAATAACTCAGCCCGAAAAACATTAAAAACTCTGCACTCGACAATGGAGCATGCAATCCACAGCTTACTGAATAACTTAGATAAATATCTGCTCAAAATTAGCCATTTTCAGACCATTTTAAAGTGAGTAAAGCCATTTTTATTTTTAAAAAAACCAGCATATATATATATTTTTAATCCAAGCAAGGGGCCAAAGGCTCCCACTTGCATCCTGATGACAGTAGCTTGGGGCAAAGTCTCTCTGCACTCATAACTCAGTGACAGCGTATGCCTTACATCTAATTCCTGACATACCAGATAAAAGGATTGGGTAGCAGTCCCTACTCTGGGGTGCTACTGCCAGTCAAAGTAGACAATACTGGACTAGATAGAGAAATACTCTAAGCTGATATACGGCACCTTTTTATATTCCTGTGATAGCTACCGACTGCCCACTCAAGATGGCAGCTGAGTAATGTGAGCAATTTCCTGGGTGTTTAAAAGTTTCAACTCTCCAAGTTTCAACTCCCCATTGTTCTGCCCAGACACTGAGGTCCAGTGCCGAGGGCCTTCTGGAGGTTCCTTCGCTGCAAGAAGGGAACCAGGCAGAGGGTCTTCTCGGTAGTGGCACCTGCCCTGTGGAACGTCCTCCCACCAGATGTCAAAGAGAAAAACAACTACCAGACTTTTAGAAGACATCTGAAGGCAGCCCTGTTTAGGGACGCTTTGTGTTTTATTTTTCTGTTGGAAGCCGACCAGAGTGGCTGGGGAAGCCCAGCCAGATGGGCGGGGTATAAATAATAAATTATTATTATTATTAATTATTATTATTATTATATAGATTATTGTATTTTAATATTCTGTTGGAAGCCACCCAGAGTGGCTGGGGAAACCCAGCCAGATGGGCGGGGTATAAATGAATTATTTATTATTATTATTATTATTATTATTATTATTATTATTATTATTATACACTAGAGAGGTCTGTTTTAGCTGTTTGTGGCAGCACTTCTTTATTATACTGCTGCCAGGAGTTTTATTTGTGGGAAGGATGCCCTGAGGCCACTTATCCCCACACCCAGAGGTTCAGTTTAAAGAAGAGACACTTCTGGAACAAAACTATAGACTTTTTTATTTAATTATACTCAATGAGGGCTTTAAGTTTGATGGTTACTCATGAGAGGCACAATTCATAACTTCAGGTATACACAATACAGGAAACTTCAAAACTTTATTCAGTGCCCTTATTTAATAGTCTCAGGATAGACTATTTTCACCTAGTCTAGTACGGTAGCTATTGATATTACTACACAAACAGCACTCTCCCAGTCTGTCTGGGATTTTTTACTTTTGCTCAGGGAATTGAAGCAGGTTGCCTATCTAATCCCTATTTCTTATCAGAACAGGTCCCTCTCTTCCCAGGTCCCTATCTAGGTGGCTTTTCCAAGCCCTAACCTATGCCTATCTGACAGCCTATCTGTAACTTTCTAATGTTTTGACTTGCCAGAACCTCCTGATTGGCTGACAGGGCAGTCTTGAGCAGGTCGGGCGCCCTGGCGCTGAGGCGCGGAGATCGCTCCAGTGCCCCGCCCTCGCAGCGCCCCGCCTGCCGGCCCGGCACCCTGGCACCCCGTGCCACCGGGACTATACCTTGAGCCGGCCCTGTTGGCTGATGCTCTAACCAGCCCTGATTGGTCTTCTAGGGTTCCAGGAGGCTGACCCAGCACCTTTCCATCACAGCCACCCTCAGCATGAGATGCCAAATCCGTCTTTGCCAAACTGATCAGGTGGTGAATATAGACAAGCTCTGCCATCCTTGCTGCCAGGAAGAATCTTCTCCCCACCCCAAACCAAGCTGAAAAGAATCGCATCCTGCCACTGTGCATGGATGCCTGCAGAGTGGGAAGCAGCACCTGGTTTAATGCTTAGCAGTGCAGAAGGCTCTGCTTCTGACCAGCAGACACCTTGCATGACGTGACAGAACTGCAGAAAATTCTGGCGCGGTCTTCTCGTTTTCTCACAGGGGCTCCTGCTGAGTCAGAACTGGCACCTTGCGCGCAGCTAATCACTTCTTCTGACTCATCAGGCACAAGCGGACAGTCTCATTTCATGCTGCAAAAGGCATCAGCCAGAAGGGAGGGGTGATGTGGCCAGCACCCCTCACTGAGCTATGGGAAGGGACTGGACTTTGGAGGTAGATCAGGGGGGGTTCATAGACAGAGGGTGTCGCATTCAGTCCCTGGCATCTTCAGTTACAAGAGCCAGGGAGTAAGTGAGACTCCAGATAGTGTAGAAAGGTCTGGGCTGGATGCAGTGCTATTTTTCTAGAAAAATAGCTGCCGAAACTCACCAGGAATGCCTCTCTTGTTCTCTTATAGTGGGAATGACACCCACCTAAGAGTTACCAGAATTGAGTTCTGGCGAGTTCCAGCTAGAAAAAAAAAAAGCCCTAGCTGGATGAATCAACACTTTTACCTGGTATCAGGCATCTTCCTCTGTTTGCTTGTTGTCCTGATCCATTGGGTTTTCTGCTATCAAGTGAAGGCGATGGCCCAAGAAAGATGGAGACCAATAGGCCAAGAGTTCTAGAATAGAAAGGAAGCTAAGGCCAGGTGAGGCCAGGCCCTCGGACAAGAACCAAGACAATGGTTCAGTACCATGGATAGCTTCTAGAAAATCCACCTGGTTCCTAAATAACTCATCAACAACAACAAATACACACACGCCCAACTAGACGAAGCCTAAATAGACAAACAGAGCTCGCCGGATGGCTCTAACAAGCTGCCAGCCTCATCAATCATGATGACCCTTCTGAAGACTGCTTCCTGCAAGACCAGAAGCAACTGAACTTTCGCTTCTGACATCTCTTGTTTTGCTTCCTGTCTTGGAGTCCTCCCATTCACCGAGACCTTGGACTAAGAGGGTCAGCTCCCACCTCTTCCCCATTCTCTGAGGGGCTTCTCTTAGCTCTTTCCCGCCTGATAAACTGCTTCCCTGTTCAAGGCATTTTGCACTTCTCGAGAGTGTTGGCAGGGTTCTGGCTTGCTCTCTGTCATTCCCTTATCAATTTGCATTCCAAGGGGTGGGGGAGTTGGCACTTCCTGGTGCTCACCCTGCCTGGCAGTTAACCTCTCTGTTCCTGGCTGCTTCCTTCAGCTGGTTGCAAACCTTCCCTGGGATCTGACTGCAAACCTTCCCTGGGGGCTGACTCATTCATGACAATTGGATGCTTTTGAGCAGAGGTTGGATGGTCCTCTGTCGTGGATGCCTTAGTTGAGATTCCTGAGTTGTAAAGGGTTGGACTAGATGACCCTTGGTATCCCTTCCAATTCTAATATTCTATGATTCTATGATTTACCAGGAGATCCAGATCTGTCTTCGGATCATCCCTAGTCTGCAATGATCTAAAATAATAAAAAATGAATATTTATAAATGAAATTATTATCAAACAATAAGTGAAATAAATACAGAACAAGAGTAAAAATGTCTGCCTAGCAGGATTGGCCCAGGTGTGTTCATACCAGTGCTTTTTTCTTTAAAAAATGTTTAGGGGTACTCTCATTTTCCTACTCATATTGAAATACTGCCCCTCAATGAGGCCAAATGTAGATTCACAAAATGTTTAGGTGTATCCGTACCCCTGTATCCTCCAGAAAAAAGCACTGGTTCAGACACTTTAAAAAGCACCATCTTCTAAGGAAAGCAACCCAGCTGATTTTAATGGGATATTTAAGAAGCAAGAATAATAATTTAAAAAAAAACAGAACACCCCCTTGGATAGCCTTTTCCTTCTTAAGCATTTCTAAAAATGGCACACGACCTTTGGCTTCATGTGTCCACCCCAAACCATAACAAATAAAGCCAAAGAGGAGGAATCCCTGGAGATGAAAGGAATAAAAGTGACAGCCACAAATTGCCCATTCCATGAACATGTCAAAATTGCTCGGGGTGTGGGGGGGAGGCACAAAGCAAAAAAGCCAGGGCTTGTGATTAAAAAGAAACTTCTTTTTTTTCAAATACAGAGTTTAAAAAACAGTTTTAAATGCAATTGCTGGAGGTGTTACTAATGAAAACCGGGGGGGGGGATGCCAGAGTAGGACGTGGGAGACCAGGAGTCAAACCCCCCATCTGACCATGAAGCTCATTGAGAGACCTTGGGCCAGTCACCAACCCTTAGCCTAACCTACTCTACAGGGTTGGCATGAAGCTAATAAGGAGAGGGATGCAGCATCTCCTTTGGGAGCTCCAAAATCCTGTTAATGGTAGCCTGGCATGTACCTGTGAGTCTTCCCAGAACGAGGGAAGTGGCCACCCACATGCACACAAATTCCTTGAATTTCAGGCCCATCACTCAGGGACAGATGCATCTCAAGTTGTGCATGTAGGTAGATCCATGCAAGCAGGCTGGCACAGTTGAGAGCATTAAGGTATGCCATGCTTCTCCAAGTGGCAGCAGGTGGAAGAATACGAATCCATCGTGTTCTGCTCTGCAGTGTTAACAAGGCAAGACCCAACCAGGGTGCAAGACAATGCAAGGCTCACCAGGCAAGGTGGGGGAAGATTCAGGCTCTGTTCTTGGGGGAACACAGAGCTCCCAAGCAAGCAACAAGCTGAGACCTTAAGTAGTAGGAGCAAGCGCAGCTATCACCACCTGTGCTGCAGGATGCCCTTCTACTTACAGGACCCAAGCTTCTCTAGTCATCTCCTACTGTGACAGAGCTTAGGAGCCTTAGGTCTTCCTGGGTCTTCCGCTGTGTTGTCCTCTGTGCCAAAGGATAGCAGTGCCATATCTTCAGGCAGAGAAGAGGAGGGCTTTGGCCTTGAAGGTTCATTTGAGGGCACTTCTGGGGCTGGTCCTCCATGCCTTTCTCCAGGCACCCCCAAACTTCGGCCCTCCAGATGTTTTGGACTACAATTCCTATCTTCCCTGACCACTGGTCCTGTTAGCTAGGGGTCATGGGAGTTGTAGGCCAAAACATCTGGAGGGCCGCAGTTTGGGGGTGCCTGCCTTTCTCCTTCCCCTGAAGATGAAGAGTCCAGCTTCAGGGCTGTGACATACTGCAGCTGAAGAAGTCTATTATGAACTGCTAAGCATGGCAATGTAGCATAGGATGGTTATGTTTTCCTAGTACATATTTAGGGGAAAGAACAAGACGGGCTATTGCAGAGTAAATGAATACAGCAAAAAAAAAAAAACATGAGTAGAGGCTTCTGCAAAGTGTAACTGAGGAGGGGGAAGACGGAACCAGGCAGTAATGGTTCGTGTTGCAAGAATCTTTTGCTGGGTGTTTAAATTCACCTCTTCCTTCTTTTCTTCTTCGCATACTTTTTTAGTCTAATTTTATCTGGCATTTTACACGTGGGCTTGGATTCGCTATCTGTAACCGAGTCCTTGGAACAAGAGGCGTATAAATAAACTATCTGAACCCTGGTGATTCATCTTCTCTCCACCTCGGGAAGTTCAGGACAACCTTTACAGAGTTAAGTTTACTTTGGAGGAGGGAGGGCTGGCTGGCTTGCGGTACCTTTGAAATCAACTGTGTTTTTATTTATAAGCATACAAGTTCAGCCAGAAGTGCAGCAAAAGCAGGAGCAAGAATGCTGGCAGGCTGTGCAAGTCCCAAAACAATGTCAGCACTTTGAAATACAAGGGTTCCTAATTTGAATGGCTAGCTCAGTTGGTTAGAGCATGGTGCTGATAACACCATGGTCACAGGTTCAATCCCCATATGGGACAGCAGGGGGTTAGACTAGTTGATCCTCAGGGTCCCTTCCAACTCTACAATTCTATGATTTCCCCCTTCAATTAACTTTTCCATGCAAAGCACATGCATGTCCACTAAGCTGCAGCCACTCCCCACCACCCACTTTGCTGCCTTTCAGCACCAGGCTAGAATCTTTCCATTTCCCTAAGCTTTTAAAGACCTATTCTTAAGTCCTGTCCTCTGCTTTCCTAATTTACATTTGTTCAGATTTTTATTGTTTGGGTGGGGGTGTTAAAAATATTTTCTTACTGTGCAACTGAGATGGCTCGCTTGGTAGAGCATGAGACTCTTAATCTCAGAGTTGTGGGTTTGATCCCCACGTTGGACAAAATATCCCTGCCGTGCAGGAATATTGGACTAAATTACTCTTGTGGTCCTTTCCAACTCTACGATTCTATGAAAGCCAGCCTTGGATTTTTATTGACACAGAAATGTCTTTAAGAAATAGTTATTTGTGTATGAGGAATTCCACCACCGCCCATACAATATGCATGTGAAGAGCACACACCCCCACCCCACACAATGCACATCTGAAGAACATCAAATATATATGGGGATATTAGCAAAATATATGCAAGCCTGGGTCACCCCATTGCCAACTGGCCCCAACACTTCCTTGTTCCCGTAGCTGCTGCCCATTTGCTTGTCCTGTTTCTCTGGACTCAATCTGCAGTGCTACTTGGAGGGATGGAGCAAAAACCAGTGGAGGGAATGCTGCTGCTCGGTCCTAGCAATGCTCTCTCACTTGGAAAGAGTAGGTGAACCAGGCAATAACTGCAAGAATTAAGAATGACTTGCTCAGGGGGCTTCTGGGAATTGGTGGTGAGACCCCTGCTGGACCTGGGATTCAGCAGATGTCCCGCAAATGGTGATCCCTGGAGCAGCTAAGCATGTGCAAGTAGTGATCCAACAAGAATTAGGCTGCACTTGTTTTATTAACAAAATCTGTCATTTTTACTGTTTCTAAACAAGCATTGCATGTGCCTGAGATCTGAAAGAAATAGCTGGATTTCAAGCAGGGGAATCAAACACTGTGAATGTGACTGCTGTTTCTTTAAAAAACAAAAACCCCAGGAGAAGTTTCTGAACCCTGGGTAGTTCTGAATTCTGAACCCTGTGTAGTTTTGAACATTTATACTAAGCACCCCACTGGGAGCTGTATTATTCTTTTGGAAATATGGCTCCACTTGGAGATACCAACTTGCACTTAAAATCCTCCGCTTCCACAACTGCATTGTACTGCCTCCAGGCAAGCTATAAGAAAAGGAAGTCCTGGTTTTGTAATGTGTTCCACTTGATCTCCAATTTGTTAACCATCCTGCTGTACCGTAGGGGATAACGCACAAATAGGAGTTAGAAAACAAGGGTAGCGACATTACTTGGATTCCTATTTTAGACAGGTGAGAAAGCAGTAAAGATCTGAAACTGCTACCAGAAAAAGTGTTGGCAGGAGAGAGGTGTTAATCAAGGAGGATCTTGTTTTCTGAAGAGGAGTTATGCAACTGGTCTTAAGCACCACAATTTCAACCCACATTCCAGAACAAACGGCTCTATTCCCTGTGCCTCTAACACTGCCCTGACCCTGAAGTCATTGCTGCCAGGAACCTGTGGCAGGGTCTTTTTGGCTTTGGCCCCCCTCCCTTTGACAGAATTGCCAAAGGAGATTTGCCTGCATCAAATGCTGCAGACTCTATTCTTCCTCTCTAACAATCTTCATCAGAAAATTCTTCACACTTAATTATTTACATATTCAGCCGCTGAGATAGTTGCCCCACTCTGATACCATATGTACCAGCCTGCATTTGTTACCCCCAAATTTTCTCTCTGGTTAATCCACATTTGGGCAAGACCTACATATTTATTTTTAAAGGAAGCCTTTGTGCCTTTTCTGTCTTCCACGGCACTGTTGTTTAACCTTGTTGGCATTGTCTTGGACATGTCCATACCCTTTCTAATATGTGGTTGAGGGCAATGCGCATGAAATAGATGCCACATAAGGAGCACTTTCAATCTCTTGCCTGCAGCAGCAGCTGCCTCCCTGCATCAAGTTCACAATGCGGATCAAACAGCGCCTCTCTCCAACCCTGAAAACATTTGTTTTGGAGGGTTTGTCATGGGCGCGAAGAAAAATAACCAAATCTGCATGAGGAACGGCTGCGCACAAACACTTCGCCATGTAGAAGCTTCCACCACAGGGAGCAGTTTCAAGGCATCTTCCATGTGGTGGCTATTTTGTGTGCACCAGCCCTTGCCAGCATTCAAAAACTCCAGCTGTTTCCCTTAGCGATTTGCCTCTCCTGAGAGCACGCTATGAATCTAAGCAGTCAGCAATTTATCTGATTCATTGCGCAGCTCAAGTAACAAGTTTTTTATATTTTGCTTTCTTTATATTCAACCCCTGAGAGTGATTACCTAAAAGTAATTTCTGGTGGTTAATTTTTTTACGCAACAACATTAACAACACCCAGCCTTTTGTTAAAGGTTTTTAAGAATCCTCCTCCATTCTAGATAGCATAGATAAGAAAGATCCTCATTTGCAGCATAACCCAGTGTTTTCAAAATTCTGGATATCGAAGCACTTCTTTTCTGAATTAAAACTGAAGGTGCTCTTCAGAAGAGTCAGAAAGAGTTTATGTATGTAGCCTGAATCCAGTGGAGGCTGACCCAGTCAAGTAAATGGGGCATTGCCCCAAAAAGCTTTGTTCTGTGTGCTGCCTTAAAAAAACAGGCCGAGTACCAATACCACTGGAAGGTGATGCTATGGAGATGCATAACTGCATAATGTTGAACATGCAGACATCCAGGACATGGCCAGATGGTGCGCTAACACTGGGGACAAATCCAGTTGGAGTGGTCCTGTTTCCTCCTCCCATAGGGTGAAATATTGACTGGAACTACAGCATTGCACCATTAATATGTTTGCCCTTTGCTACTCCACCCCCCAGTTCTCAAAAGGTCTGATCATCACCTTGGTAGATTTGTCATAGCAACAACCAATGAGAGGAGGCACATTTCAAAAACACAACAAATATCTACTCTGGTTTGTATTTCAAAAAACAAACAAACAGAAGAACCTATGAGCTTCCAGAAAACAATAGGTAGAAACCACAACTGGGTTAGAACACGAGAACATAATGTTAGTCTGCTGGATCAGACCAATGCCCCATCAACTCCAGCATCCTATTCTCACATTGGCCAACCAGATGCCCACGGGTGGTGGACCCGGAAGATGGCGTCCCAGATTTGGGCGACATCGTGTTGGAAGGTATGTACTTGAGTAGTAGTAAGGCACTGGTAGTCTGAAAACCAAGACCACCAGAAGCCAGCCTGCAGCATCTTACCTCCTGCATCACCACCAGCAATCTGGTTCTTTCATCAACCAGGCAGAGAGCACTCTGTAGGTCAGAGCCACTCTGCCAACATGACTACTGTCAGCTGAGCCCACAGGCCAATCAGGACCCACCTAGTCCTATAAAGCCCTTGGAGTAGTGTTTCCCAACCTTGAGTCCCCAGCTGGTTTTGGACTACAATTCCCATCATCACTGGCCGCTGCTCCTGCTAACTAGGGATGATGGGAGTTGTAGTCCAACAACAGCTGGAGACCCAACTTTGGGAAACACTGCCCTAGATCCACATTAGTTTTGTCACCAACCCAACTTGTCTTGAGGGTTAGCCTAAGCTGCTAAACTGCCCTGGCTGCTCCATAACTTGACTGCTATGTCATGCATCTTCAGTCAACTTGGAACTTGCTCTGCCTCTACCAAAACTAGAGGACACCCAACAGAAGCCAGCCTCTCTGCTAGACCCAGGCCTTAACAAGACAACTTTTTCTGAATATATGAATAAAGACACCAAAAGGAGCCTGAAAACCATGAGTTATGCAAGAAAATTCATAATTATATCCCATCCAGGCACGTAGCAAGGGAGGGGCAAAGGGGGCGGGCTGTCCCTAGCTCCAGTCTGGCAGGGGCAGCGCGGGGGCAGTGCACGGGGGCAGCACCCCTGGCCCCTGGCCCTCCCCTTGCCTCCTCTGCCCGAGCAGAAAGAAGCAGAGGGTTGTCGGGCGGCAGGTTGTGCGGACATGTGCAGTCCGTCCTGGCTTGTCCTGGTGGGCGTGTCGTGCGTGTGTCGTGCATCAGGATGCATGTGCGCTGCAGAGCGACACCCCGCCCCCAGGGGGTGTTACCCCAGGCAGCCAAGCAGCACCGTTCGCCACTGATCCCATCCATGAGTGTATGCAACCACGGTCAAGAGCAGGCATCCCCAAACTTCGGCCCTCCAGATGTTTTGGACTACAATTCCCATCATCCCTGACCACTGGTCCTGTTAGCTAGGGATCATGGGAGTTGTAGACCAAAACATCTGGAGGACCGCAGTTTGGGGATGCCTGGTCAAGAGTATCAGCATGGATTTGCACCAATTGCATTTCCTTTCGTGGTCTTAAGCCAGAAACCCTCTCGCGTTCTTCTAATG
This sequence comes from Zootoca vivipara, assembly GCF_963506605.1. NCBI lineage: Eukaryota > Metazoa > Chordata > Lepidosauria > Squamata > Lacertidae > Zootoca > Zootoca vivipara. The sequence goes on along the minus strand of NC_083285.1, from coordinate 51,257,801 downwards.
TGGATTTTCTACAGGCTCACCAACAGAATAACCAGCAGGCAACCATAAATTACAGGGATATAAATACCTTGAGACTTTTTTGCAGTAGCCAAGGCTAGGCTGTTACACTAAATGATTACTCTCTCGAAGATATTAATTCACAGCACCGCATTCCCCATTGGGGTTGTTTTTCAAGATCTGATCTAGTATCATATCCGGCAAAAATAATAAAAAAGAAGAAGTAGCAAGCAATGTGCTGTCGTAGATGGAGGGTACCAGAGTCTGTTAGAGATTGGTAGAAATTAATGAATGGTAGCATTTAGATCTGATCACTGCAGATGGTGACAGCAGTCACGAAATTAAAAGACGCCTGCTTCTTGGGAGAAAAGCAATGACAAACCTAGACAGCATCTTAAAAAGCAGAGACATCACCTTGCCGACAAAGGTCCGTATAGTTAAAGCTATGGTTTTCCCAGTAGTGATGTATGGAAGTGAGAGCTGGACCATAAAGAAGGCTGATCGCCGAAGAATTGATGCTTTTGAATTATGGTGCTGGAGGAGACTCTTGAGAGTCCCATGGACTGCAAGAAGATCAAACCTATCCATTCTTAAGGAAATCAGCCTTGAGTGCTCCCTGGAAGGACAGATCGTGAAGCTCAGGCTCCAATACTTTGGCCACCTCATGAGAAGAGAAGAATCCTTGGAAAAGACCCTGATGTTGGGAAAGATTGAGGGCACTAGGAGAAGGGGACGACAGAGGACAAGATGGTTGGACAGTGTTCTCGAAGCTACGAACATGAGTTTGACCAAATTGCGGGAGGCAGTGCAAGACAGGAGTGCCTGGCGTGCTATGGTCCATGGGGTCACGAAGAGTCGGACACGACTAAACGACTAAACAACAACAACAACAGCATTTAGATAATTATTGAGATAGGAAGGGAAAATACAAGCTGCAGAACTGTGTCAGGCAAGAAATCTCAGGGTTAGTCTATGAACCAGCCTGGCCAGGCTAGCTAAGTACAGAACCAATGAGAAACAAGCAGCCATTAAAGGAAACTGGCAATGAAAAAAGCTGTCCCTTCCCCCACCACCCTGCTCCAAGGAGTGAACAGGGACAGGAGATTTGGGAGTCTGCCAAGGTGACCAAGGGGTGTGATGTCCTCCCATCAGATGTCAAGGAGATAAGCAACTATACAACCTTTAGAAGACATCTGAAGGCAGCCCGGCATAGGGAAGTTTTTAATGTTTAATGCTTTATTATGCTGGCCAGAGTGGTTGGGGCAGCCTAGATGGTTGGAGTGTTGTTGTTGTTGGTGGTGGTGGTGGTGTTAAAATGTGTCCTTTTTGAAATGTAAAGGTGTTCTGAGAACAAGGAAATTAGGCAGAACTCCATTTGGCGCTGGCTGGAGGAGGCTGCACTGAGAGACTGGGAGCCATGACTGCTACTTTGGACCAAAGCTTGCTGAAGCTATGAGAGAGGCAATGAGAGATAGGCTGAGATCCTACCTGCCTGCAGACTGTCTCTCCAGAGTGGTGCATGCTCTAGTTATCTCCTGCTTGGACTACTGCAATGCGCTCTACGTGGGGATACCTTTGAAGGTGACCTGGAAACTGCAATTAATCCAGAATGCGGCAGCTAGACTGGTGACTGGGAGCGGCCGCCGAGACCACATAACACCGGTCCTGAAAGACCTACATTGGCTCCCAGTACGTTTCCGAGCACAATTCAAAGTGTTGGTGTTGACCTTTAAAGCCCTAAACGGCCTCGGTCCAGTATACCTGAAGGAGCGTCTCCACCCCCATCGTTCTGCCCGGACACTGAGGTCCAGCGCCGAGGGTCTTCTGGTGGTTCCCTCGCTACGAGAAGCCAAGTTACAGGGAACCAGGCAGAGGGCCTTCTCGGTAGTGGCACCCGCCCTGTGGAATGCCCTCCCACCAGAGGTCAAAGAGAACAACAATTATCAGACCTTTAGAAGGCATCTCAAGGCAGCCCTGTTTAGGGAAGCTTTTAATGTTTGATTTCTGTATTTTAATGTTTTGTTGGAAGCTGCCCAGAGTGGCTGGGGGAACCTGGCCAGATGGGCGGGGTATAAATAATATATTATTATTATTATTATTATTAGGGTATAATGCTCTGTACCCCTTTCCATTGAAGATTTTAGGTCTATATGTGTGTATAATAAACCATATTTCTTAAAGACACCAGTCTCCGCTGTGCCTAGATTTGCCAGTGGAAACACAACCCTGCTCTTGCTCAGCAGAGATTGGAGCTGGCGCACAACCTTCGTAACAGTACTTTAGTTTCCATTTCATCTTGGAAGGCTGGGGGACAGACAACAGCTTTTAAGGAAGTCAAAAAGTGGCTGGGGAGAGGCCTCGCCTCCTATGGTGTAAACACATTTCCTTTGTCCTCGCCGTCGCCTCTGGTCAAGCAGCACAAAACCCAGCCTCCCTGCTTGCCAGCAATGAAAATGGGATGAGTATACACACTGCAAGCAGCAATTGCTCTTTCCAACCGCCTTCAGCTCTCTGAAGAAACTATTCTCTTTCTCTCCAGCCGAAACAGGGGGATTGTGGATGACACACCACATCTAGACAATGGCCTCCTCACTTCCACTTTGCCTCAGGAGTGCTGCATGCAAACACAACTTCCCTTCACTAAAACAGCCTTGTACTAGGTTGGAATATTTTTCTATCTAGCCCAGAACTGTATATAACTTCAGCCTTTCCCCCACCCCCCACCCTGCTGCCCTACATGCGTTTTGGACTATAACCCCCCATTGTTCCCAGCCTCCACAGCCAATGGCCATGGATTGCGGGGATTTTCGTCCAAAACATGGGGAGGACACTGTGTTGAGGAAGGCTGTTCAGTGCCGCCCCCCAGATAGAGTGGAGAGCCCCTATACCAGTGATGGGCAACTTTTCGAGCTTGGTGTGTCAAAATTTGCCAAAAAACCGAGCATATCTCGGGTGATGTGCCACCTCGAGAAAAAACACATATTTTCACGATATTTATAGTTTAAATAACAAAAATGTATAATTGTAATATATAACTGTATTTAATAAACCAAAAACTAATTATTTAACCAAACCTAACCAAACCAAAAACCCTTTATTTATCACAAAGTGCCCAGAGTTGTTGAGCTTTCTGGGGGGAGCTGATGACCAAAGTTTTGGAGGTTTTTTTGGGGGGGTGCAAAAGATGCTTTGCTTTGGGGGGGGTGCCCAAAAGATGCTGCGCTTTTTGGGGGGGAAAGAGAACAGAAATAAACAACAAATAATACCTTCACTGGAACTAACACGCAGCACCGACATAGACTGCCAAAGCACCAAAAAACCCAGCAGAGAACGGGTTAAAAAACGAACGCTGTTATCCCCAATCATAGTCTGCCAAAGTGCCAGAAAAAACAGCACAGAAAGGGTTTAAAAACCAATCTCTAGCTACCAGCAACAACAACAAAAAAAAGGATCCGGGTTTTAACAGCGGAGACAAGCTGTAGCGGAGACAAGATGTAGGAGGAGTGGGAGAACAAATGGGGGGGGGACAACAACAACAGCGTGAATGGGCTGATGGGGCATGGGCCAGCAGTGAGGGCTCTGTGTGTCACGTCTGACACGCGTGTCATAGGTTCGCCATCACTGCTCTATACTTTCACCTGATCTGTTCTTAGCTGGAGTTGCCAGGGATTGAATCTGGCACCATATGCGTATAAAACTAGTAAAGGCATCCCCCCCATGCATGATCAACTCACACACAACTCACATCTACACATGGCACCGGAAAATATATAAATAGACTGAAATCCAGAAATGGCAGGAGAGCGCTGCCTCCTTCTTCGCACCCAATGCCCCACCCTTTGACTGGTCCAGATACTGTAGCTCCGACCCAGGGCAGTCCAGGGACTGTCTCAACCCAACTTTGTCAACGACTGGATACTATAGTGATGCTACTCTTGCACTGCAGGCATAAGATCTCACACCTCCAGTTAAAACGGATCTTGGGAAGCAGATAGGGATGGAGGAGGAATTCGGTTTTGTTTGCCCTTTAATGAGATGCTACCTAATTTGCATTTCTCAAACCCGTATCTGCAAACTGAAACATAGCTAGCCTTTGAGCGTCACATCCTCTGAATTTTGCAATGCAGTTCTCCAATCAAGTGGCGTGTACAAAAATGCATATATGAGGGGAGTGCCTTAAAAGGAATACGTCCATAGCAAAATCTTTGGTTTATTCAAGACTGGCTTAGCCAGACCTATGCAATATCTCTCTAACATGTTCAGAACATTGTCTTTCAATGTCTTGCATCCTCCTCCTTATCCCTTATGGGTATCTTCTGTTTCATGAACATATCCTCCCTAGATTTCAAGATGGGAACTGGGTAAATATTCTCAAGGTCATACAGCCAAAGGTATTTAATTTATGTGTGACTGCATGTAGAAAATCATTCTAGGTCTAAGACATCCTTGCCCAAACTGGTGTCCTGTAGATTATTTAGACTACAACTCCCATTATCCATTACCATTGGGCTATGCTGGCTGACCTGATGGGAGATCAACAACATCAGGGAGGAACCAGGTTGATGAAGGCTGCTTCAACGACTGTTTCTGCTTATCATCAGGAGCCCTGGAAATTATGAAATCATCTCTTTTTTCTCAAGACCAAACCAAAAAAAAAAAAAAACACGACTCTTCTGTCTGAAGGGTTAAAACAATGGGAACGAACAAGGCTTTGATCTATAAAGTGATCCTTTGCCGTTCCCAGAGCAGAGGCTGTAATCTCCTTGCTTGCGATTATGCAGGAGAATATTATATTGATCCTGTAAAATATATCTGATTGCATCAATGTTATTTTCTCATGCACTGGCAATGACTTACCCAGGAATGAATGTAATTCCACGGCTAACACTATATTACTAAAATCCCCCAACAAATCCTCAAAGCAGGGCGGTTAGTAATGCCTTTATTAGACTAACTAAACAAGACATTTCTATGCAGGGCTTCCCACCATTGTGCCGATTCTATTTTTCTTTTTTCTTTTTGAATTAAAGAAGATAAGATTTCAAAGGTGTACTGGCATACATGGAGCCAGGAAACTTTTTTTTCCTGTGGCAGGAAAAAAAATGAGAATTCTGGTCGGAGGCAGTATTGCTTCTGAAAACCAGTTGCAGGAAACCTCAGACCAGGACTCCTTAGAGGCAAAGTTCTCTGGCAACCAGTCCATTTTCTTTGGGTTCACCAGTACTGAAGCCCAACTCCCTTTTCCTGAACCCCAAAGAGACACCTCTGCCATCAGGCTTTGATGGCTGCTTCAGAGACTCCTTGGGGATCCAAGAAGTCCTGAGGAGAACAATCTCATTTTATCAAAGAAGCTAATGACCCCAGAAGAAATGGCCCTACAACTGGCCAGGAAGCATCACTCAGGTGGTGGGGCCCCAAGTCAATATCTACCTGACCTTGCTGTAAAACTTGGACCGTTGGTCCAGGACCTTTCTAAGACAACGTGGATGGTTGGTCTCAGCTGCAGGACCACTATCTATGACACTGGACCTATACTTTGATGTCTCTCCAAGGTGCTGACTGTTGCTTTTGTTGCACTGACTGGGAGACCAAGAAGGATTGACCTCTCCTTGCTTGGGCTTATTCATTTATTTATTTCCCACCCTTCTTCCCCAAAGGAGCCCAGAAGAGCACCTCTCCTCAACGGTGGGTCACAACACCCCTTGGGAAACTCCAGTAGATCACAAAACCCCTCTTGTGTGTTGGTTAAAAACAAACATGGAATCCCTAAGTAGGGTTAGTACCAAATAAGAATATGAAAGTAACATAACAAAGCAAACCCAGTATGAAAGTAGTTTCTTAGCTGTAGCCCAATACAATGAAGACTTAAATGCCAACCATACCATTGGCTGTTGCTGCAAGGGAGCTGGCAGACTCTGTGGAAACAGTGGCCTTTCTATAGTCCATTCAATCCCATGTCATGCCAGGCCACATTAGGTCTGATCATAGGCTTCTGGGCCCTGCAGCAGACCAATGACATCATCATCATGCTCCCAAGACACAGAGGGTTCTGTGCTTTTGGGGGTTTGCAGAGTGTAAAATGTAACATAGATACCAGTGTGATGTTGTGGTTAGAGGGTCAGATTTGGAGACAGGAGACACAGGTTAGAGATGGAGAAGAAATTTGATTCCCTTCACATTTGTACACACCTAACACACACTTTTCAAAACAGTACCACAACCAAATCACAGCCATCCTTTGAAATGTGCACATCTCTGACCAAGTAATGTGTATGAAAGTGAAGCAATGTGAATAGATATGCATATATTAGTGAAAATGACGTGCAGAGATGCATTATATTGGTGGGAAATTGCTTTGCAAATATGTGCATATTAGGCAAAATGAAATGCAAACATATTTATATTAGAGGAAATTTGCACTAGAATACTGAAGAACATTCAAGAGGACTATATATATTTAGTCAACTCCTAACCCAGATTTAAGGGACGCGGGTGGCGCTGGGGTTAAACCACAGAGCCTAGGGCTTGCCGATCAGAAGGTCGGCGGTTCGAATCCCCGCAACAGGGTGAGCTCCCGTTGCTCGGTCCCAGCTCCTGCCAACCTAGCAGTTCAAAAGCACGTCAAAGTGCAAGTAAATAAATAGGTACCGCTATAGTGGGAAGGTAAATGGCGTTTCTGTGTGCTGCTCTGGTTCGCCAAAAGCGGCTTTGTCATGCTGGCCACATGACCTGGAAGCTGTATGCCGGCTCCCTCGGCCTATAACGTGAGTTGAGCGCTGCAACCCCAGAGTTGGTCATGAGTGGACCTAATGGTCAGGGGTCCCTTTACCTTTACTAACCCAGGTTTAACTTCTCACCCAGCCACGAAGGTCACTGAGTGACCTTAAACCAGTTAACTCTCTGTCTCTCTCTCAATCTAACCTGCCTCAGTGACAGAGGTGAGGATAAATTGAGGCAGGGGGTTAGAATCATGAACACTGCCTTAAGCTCTTTGGAGCAAAGGGTGCAATGTACATGCAACCACAATCATTGCCTTCCCATAGCGCGACGTGCCAAATTTTGCACTGTATAGGCCACAACAGGCACAGACTCCCTGAATGTTTCTACACCTTTGGGGTACATAGAGAACTGGGTGGCAGGAACAGATGTTTCCCCTAATTCTGTGGTTGGCTCTACCTGGCCTGGAACCAAACTCCTCCAAATTTGTGGTTTCACTGCCATGTTGGAGCAAACCTAGGCATCTCTCACATACAGGCTGGCACAATACATTTCTCTGATGGAGGCAGAGCAGCAAATACCTCCAACCAAGTCAAGGTACACAGTGGTACCCAAGACCAACCAACTTATTTCTTGGCAACAGATGCAGAAAATCCAACAAGCTCCTCTCCCACTCCTTGGCTATAAAGATGCTGTCATCATCATCATATAATATGCTGCCCTTTCAAAATCACTCTGTTGAATCAGAGGCACACAATATGGCAGTGCTGCTGTCTCAAAAGCAGGGGTACAGATACAAAGAGTCACAGCTCAGCTTTTCCTTCACATGTAAATTGTGACTTGGCTCACTTGCTTGAGCTATCTGCTTGGCAGGTACATTGATATGGTTTGTGAGGAGAGCATACCTTCCTGTAGAGATCTAAGAATGGGTTGCCTTCCGGTTCTCTTCCAAATATCTATCCATATATATGTGTGTGTACCCAATAATAAAACTGAAGAATTCAAAGTACAGGTTCCAGTGGCCCCCTTCCAAATCTTCCTTTCGATTCCAGAGCAGAGCAATGCAGACCACCGGAGCACTCAAGAAATCACTCCCTTCGTTAACTGCTGTGAAATGGCAATACCAGATGAAAACAATGAGCATATAAAGCTACACAAACATCCGCAAAGGTCACACAAGCTGAACACCAGCAATCAAGAGAATCAGGCAGACACTTGCTAGAGGAAATTATCTCCTAAGGCCCTTTGAAACCTGTGACAGGTACAAGCCGGCTCCTGCATGTCTCCTATGGAAACCACAGGAAAATGTATCCATGTTCCTTACATCATTACCCTGAAATGTCAAAGGAGTCACCCTCTTAGCAACAAAGGCCATCAGAAACAGGAGGAAGCCACTTGAAAAGCCTTGAAAACCAACACTTTCCCAAGAAGAAAGTGGTCTGTTCATCGCTGCCCATCTGCAGTGGGTAAGGCAGAGGCTATATTGACATCTAACTCACATGCCCCTGCCACATTGAAATGCGGCAGCAATTGCTTCACTTCCATGACCAAGAAAAACCGATATACATAACCCAATGTAATGCTTTCAAAAACAGTGTGCAGGAGCAGAACCATGACACATGGAGGAGCGGGGCTAAACCCTTTCTTCCTATGCCACACCCCAGGAAAAAATACCACTAGCCATGGCATTTTCACTGGGAGGTGTCATCCCCCCTAAGGGACTGTAGCAATGGTTTGGGGTGATTTTTGATGGGAGTGAAGCACAAAGGAGAAGGGTTAACACACACCCTTCTCCTGAAAGATCATAAGAAGTGTTTGTTGGATGGGGCCAATGGCCCATCTGGACCGGCATCCTGCTCTCACAGCAGCCAACCAGAAGCATGTTGGAAAGTCACAAGCAGAACCCCATGCCCAAGGGCCCTCACTCTTCCTGTGGTCTCCAGTGGCTGGTATTCAGAAGCAATGTGGCTCCAAATCTGGAGGCAGAGCATAGCCATCGTGGCTAGTAGCCCCACCAATAGCCCTCTCCTCCGGGAATTAGTCCAATCCTCATTTAAAGCCACCTAAGGTGGTGTCCATCATCTGCTTCTGGAGGAGCAAGTCCCCTTTTATCTGTCCTAAATCTCCCAACGGCTGGCTTCATTGGCTGGCCACAAGTTCTAGTGTTATGAGAGAGGGAGAAAAACTGCCCACCTGGTTAGAGCATGGTACTGTACTAATAATGCCAAGGCTGCAAATTTGATCCCTATAAGGGACAGCTGCATATTCTTGCTTTGCAGCAGGGAGAACGAGAAGATCCTCAGGGTCTCCTCCAACTCAATAATTCTATTATTTACTCCCTCCATGCCATGCACCATTTTATAAACTTCTATCAAGTCACCACTTAATAATAATTTTTTATTTAAAAAAGATGAATATTATTATTGTTATTATTATACCCTGCCCATCTATCTGGGTTGCCCTAGCCGCTAAAATGTCCCAAGTGCTGCAGCCTTTCCTCACAAAGGAGACACTCTATCCCCTTGATCGTGATCAGGCCCACCCATGCAGGGGATATTTTTTTAAATTAACAGCAAGATCTATTAAATGCCCGTCTTGCATTCAAATCCATTTGGCCCCGAGCAGCAGAGAATTACTACCTGGCCTGCAAGAGACCCTGTTGTACCTAAGAAGCCATCCACCATCTGATTGACCGTAGAATGTGCTGGCAAAACAGGACACCCCACCCCCCACCATGTGGGTCAACTTTGACAGTGGGCAGGACTGCCCACCTACCAGTCACATGATTCTCCATCCTTGCTATTAGTGGAGTTTTTTTTTTTTAAAAAAAATAGCTTTTAAAAGAGTGAGGGGCAATAGATTCAGGGCCCACTCCAAAAGCTCCCCTGGATCATCACCCCCCAACAAGACTCCTGATCCGCCACATATCTGGGGGCTTCCATGCCTGGAGGAGCCATTACTAAGTAAAGAGTTATGAGGATCCACTTTGTGACAACCCAGTTCTGCTTGAATCCCTCCACCTGGCAACACCAACCGTCAGCATTCATTGCCCGACATGACAGCATTGACGTCGTCTGACAGCCATTCTTTTCCCCTCAACAAGCATTGACTTTTGCAATTGCCTCATCTCTGTGAAGATGTCACATAACGTTTTAAATGCTGCAAGGGAAGGGTCAGTCCCGGTGCAGCTACTGTGAGAAAAGCAGAAGGTTGATCTTGCCGGTGGGGGCGGGAATCACATTCTTCCTCGGGTCGGGGCAGGCAGGCAGGCAAGTGACAGGGGCGGAGGAAGGTGGTGCGTGGGGGCAGACATTTGGCCCGCCACCCGCCTGCGACTCCCAAACCTACCCCGAGCCATCGAGGGAAGGGGGAAGCTGCACCGCTTTGACAGCAGCATTCCCCCCCCCTTCCCCCTTCGTTTTGACAGCTGGGGGAGGCTAGGGAATTGTGGGCGGGCGATGCACTAAATATCTGCCATTGGCTGCAGGGTGTGCATGCCGCTCCGTGCACCCAAGCGGCTATCCTGCGCCTGGGAGGGCACCCTCCGCACACCGCCCCCCCCTCAGGAGCACGCTCCACCCCCCTCAGGAGCGTGCCCAGCCTGGGCAGCGCGGTCATATGCTCCGCCACTGGAAGCACAGGGAGGGGAAAGACCTGGGGAAAATGGGAAATTTGCAACCCAGAAGATCAGAATTCTCAATATTTCTCTCAATGCTTTGTCAAAAGGGCGCCATTATTTCTAGACCAGGGGTGGGGAAGATATGACCCTCCAGATATTATTGGACTACAACTCCCATCAACCTTGACCACTTTGCCATCCTGGCTGGGGCTGATGGGAGTTGGAGTTCTACAACGTTTGGAGGGCCACAAGTTGCGGAACCCCTGCTCTAGAATTATGCCTATCTGGACTGACCTACTGAAGTTATTTACCATCTACTTCATAGCTGTCGGGGCAGGCAGTCTGGAATCAAGCAAGCATCAAACTTCGGTAGCTAAGTGGGAGCAACAGTCAGTCTGAGAGCAGCTCCGTCTGTACCTGAACAACAGTTGCTCAGACTCTGGAGCTAGACCATAGTCAGAAACCTTAGAGAACCAGGTGAAAACCTAGTACCTTCCAGTATCACCTGATCTCTCCTAAGCTGATAGCTGCAATGCCTCCTCGTTGCATACCCTCCAACATTTCTCTGACGAAAATAGGGACGTCCTAAGGAAAAGTGGGACATTCCAGGATCAAATCAGAATTTGTGAATCTGGCAAGAATGACTGCGGCAATTAGAAACATATCAAAACAAAGATCCAAAATTGAATGGGAATATGTGGAATATTTTAAGAAAAAAGATATAAAAACGGAGTTAGCGATCTGCTTAGACTAGAAGAACATAGGGGAATACAGGAGGAAAAATTGATATAAGGGGAATATATATATAGTATCTTTATTTATGGAAAGCAACGCAAGTAATATAAAACAATTCTAAGGAAAACAATATGTTATTGTTTGGAAGTGAATTTTATTTGTATATTATTATTTGGGTGGCTTATGTTGATTGGATGATAATTTTGCTTTTGATGATAAATTTGCTTTTGTATTGGTTTGTGTTGTTTTTAAAAAGTGAATAAATAAAGTTTCTAATTTTAAAAAAACAAAAACAAATCAGAAACTGGGAAGGTTTCTGTAAATCCAGGACTGTCCCTGGAAAATAGGGATACTAGGAGGGTCTGTCATTGTCAGAGGTTGTAATCCAGTAACATCTCAGTAGTCTCACATTAGCTACCCATGCCAGACATAGTGAGAACAATCATACTGCAAGAAAGTCTGTAGCATGTGTCTTCCATGAAGAAGCACCCTTTTCTGAAACCCCAGAGAACTGTGGCCGCACAATCCTGAACAAGCAGGCAATGGCCTCTGACTTGGCATAATGAAGTACACTCTGTGTACACATTGTGCAAGTAAGCCATGATTGCATCTCTTCTGTATTAACACCATGCATTTCTCCTCACCCCCCCAAAGTACAAGGCACAGTTTGCTGGCCTTGCCTTGGGATGCTGGAAGTATGTCATACTCAGAAAAGAAGAAAAACACATGAATCTTTCCCCAAACCAACAGAACATTGCATTGCACTCAGTCTTACCTTGGGGAAAAGAGGAAAGAGTCAAGGAACAATATGTGACAGATGTTAGACCCATCACTTAACGCATGATAGGAAAATACCACAGCAATGAGAGTCGTGTAACAACTTGTATAGGAAGAAGCAAAGAATTCCCACTAGCGGGTCCTTGTCTTAGCAGAGGGTTCATATTTAAGGAGGTAAACAAATGGTCACTGAAGCCCTTAAATAAATAAATAAAAATGCCTCAAAGGCAAACTGAAAGCTTAGTTGTTAACAAAATAAATAGATTGTGACTATAGATGGTTGAGGTATTATAGGGAAGGATCCAAGAGAGATGGCTGGTTGAGAACCGGATACTGGACTAGATGGGCTTTTGGTCTGATTCAGTAGGGCTCTTATGATGTTATGTCCTTACATATGGGAGCAGAGGAGCAACAGGGAGGGAATCATGCGGCTGAGAACAATGCAAAAGTTATGGAGGCAAATTCCACCCACTCTCATGAACTGGCAAGACAATAGGGAGGAGGAAGGCGATCCTGGCGAGGGGTACAGCCAGGACTAGGACACACCGGGGCAAGCAGGGGATGGGGGAAGGGAGTACTCACAGGGTGACGGAGGATGACAAGGGAATGGAGGTCAGTGCATAGGAACCAGAGCAGCAGGACCCTTCATCAGAGTGAGGGGGTCCCTATCTCCAGAAGGCCCCTATCTCTGAGGGGCAGCAGAGGCACAGGCAGACAAGGGCCCACAACCCACCTCCCTAGTTGGCCAGGTGTGGATTGCTAGCTCTAGGAGGAAGTTTGTGATTCGTCAGCTGGAGTAGGCTTGGAACAGGTAAGGGTCACCACGTGTGTCATCAAGCCCAGATGCTGCAATCAGCATGTAAAGTACAAAAGGGAAGCAGAGCTGAGGTGCAAAAGTGTTTGCTCAATCGCCCATGTTGATGGAACTTGGCTTGGGTGCTCCTGGACCTCTATGGGACTGTGCTTTGGGTTTGACTCTGGACTGTATGCTGTCTGCATTGGGAGGGGTGGCTAATACCCCAGAGGACAGGATCACACTTCAAAATGACCTTAACAGATTAGACAACTGGGCCAAAGCAAACATGATGAATTTCAACAGGGAGAAATGTAAAGTACTACACTTGGGCAAAAAAAATGAAAGGCACAAATACAGGATGGGTGACACCTGGCTTGAGAGCAGTACATGTGAAAAGGATCTAGGAGTCTTGGTAGACCACAAACTTGACATGAGTCAACAGTGTGATGCAGCAGCTAAAAAAGCCAATGCAATTCTGGGCTGCATCAACAGGAGTATAGTATCTAGATCAAGGGAAGTAATAGTACCACTGTACTGTATTCCGCTCTGGTCAGACCTTACCTGGAGTACTGTATCCAGTTCTGGGCACCACAGTTCAAGAAGGATACTGACAAGCTGGAACGTGTCCAGAAGAGGGCAACCAAAAGGGTCAAAGGCCTGGAAACGATGCCTTATGAGGAACGGCTTAGGGAGCTGGGTATGTTTAGCCTGGAGAAGAGAAGGTTAAGGGGTGATATGATAGCCATGTTCAAATATATGAAAGGATGTCATATGGAGGAGGGAGAAAGATTGTTTTCTGCTGCTCCAGAGAAGCGGACACGGAGCAATGGATTCAAGCTACAAGAAAGAAGATTCCACCTAAACATTAGGAAGAACTTCCTGACAGTAAGAGCTGTTCGACAGTGGAATTTGCTGCCAAGGAGTGTGGTGACGTCTCCTTCTTTGGAGGTCTTTAAGCAGAGGCTTGACAGCCATCTGTCAGGAATGCTTTGATGGTGTCTCCTGCTTGGCAGGGGGTTGGACTGGATGGCCCTTGTGGTCTCTTCCAACTCTATGATTCTATTATTCATACTTGACTTACTTGGATGGACCCTGGATTGTGTTTCCTGACCTTCAGACTTTGGACTTTGCTTGCGTGGATTGACCCCCAGACTTTGAACTTTGGGTGACATACTGACTTGCCACCGGGTAGGCCAGAGGTTCAAGACACCCACCTATGCCATGAAGACCAGGGCCAGTTGCCCTTCTCGGGAGTTGCTGGTGTGGGTGCTGCTTCACCACAACTAGGAATGGGAATGTTTCAAGAAGTATACAAACAGTCTTCCCAGATGAAAGGCAGTTGCCAACTCACCCATTTCATCTGTGTGGGGATTCCCACTTATGCAATGGAAACTCCCTCCCTCTCCTCCCTGCATGGCAAACCCAAATCTGTTCCAGGGGTGTTTCGATTTCTCAAGAGCAGTTTTGGAGAGGGCACAGGGTGTGTGCAGGGACTGGATGGAGGGGGGTTCCCTTGCACAAATGAAGATCGTCCTGCTGACAGTATGAGTTAGTTGGATACCAACCAGATCTTCCAAGGCAATGTGCAGTCAAATGCATATGAACCAATATAATAAAAGGATGAACTGAAGCAATACAAAGTCATTCAGCTGAAAAGCTAAGGAAAGAAACAAAAATCAAGCTCAGAGCCCCAAAAACTGCCAAAAGAGGAAAGGCAGAGAATAACTCAAGACGAACAGATGTGGGATTCTTAAAGAGGGGTCAGAGCAAGTTTTTCAACCACAGATAGAAGCTGGCTTTACAGTTTGTCATATGTACAGCGATATCTGCAGGTTGAAGCCTGTTTAGACCTTGTCTTGCCCCCTTCTCTCATGCATACTTTTATAAGAAGCCTATATGTGTTGCTGCAGGTGTGAGTTTAAAAAATATCAAAAACACTCACATTTATTTGAGAGTAAATCCTACTGAATTCATTGGAGCTTACATCTGAGTAAGCATCCACAAGGTTGCACTGCACTTGTCCTTGGGATTCCCTTGTGGTACTCATTCCATCTTCTCTTTGCCTAGTTCCAATGCGGACCCATTGGAGTACTCAGTTTTGTCCCTCGTAAGAAGTAGGTGTGTATCAAAGCAATAGCTCTGAGTAATCCAGATACAAGCATTAAGTGACTGCTTTGAAATCAGCAAGACCAAATAAATTCTCTGAAGTGTATTGTGTAATCTCCAGTTGAAGTCAGCGTCAAGAACTGGGATTCTTGCTTTGTACCATTTCCTCCTTCACTATGGGCTTCATTTCCTTTCTCTCTAGAAACAGATCTAACAGGTCTCCTAAAGCAATTTATTGTATTGTGAAAGCAGTAGGTCAAAAGAACAGCTCCTTGGAACACTGTGTATCTGGAAATTCAGCTAGGACTCCAGGAGTATTTTAAAGAAGTGTGGGGGGGGGGGAATGTTAGAGGACTCCATAATATCATTAGGACCATTCCCTCCATCTCCAAGGTTCAAGTTGTGAGTGCTGTTACTTATGTAGCCAAAACGGCATGCAAACACACCCCACACCCCACAACAGGGAGGTATCATGATGTGTGGTTTGGCCCTTGAGAAACATGCTCCTCCTGTCCGTACCTTCTTTTATTGCTACTGGACTCCACCGCCGCTTCATGTTATCCTGCTTGTTGCTGTTGTATAACTGTTTACTATAATACTTTATTGCTTTGATTGTTATCCCTCTGTGAAACTAGTGTTTAAAAGCAGGATATGAATCCTTAAAAAGTGTAGGGGGGTGTATTCTGCATTTCCAAGGAACTGATTCTTCAAGTGTGGCAGCAGCTACCTTCTGAAACTCTGTGCCCACTGATATTAAGCAGGGCACCTTTGCTGTGCTGTTTTCAGCAGCTGCTAAAACAGGTAGATTTGCCATGTAACGTAAATTTAGCATGGGTTTTAATGTTGTTTTATTTCATTATTATTTTATTTTAAAGCATTTATAAACCACTTCATATTTTAAGAATCTCTAAGCAGTGTACAACCTAAAACAGTATCATTAAAACAAAACAAAATTGCAAGACAGTGGTGTTGTTGTTGTTGCTGCTGTTGTTTTGTTGTTTTGTTAAACTGCTTATTTTATTCTAAAAAAATTGAATTACTCGGGGGGGGGGTAAATTACTCCTCCACTCCTACGCAACACGGAGGAAATATTGCAAGCCTTAGAACGCACTTGCCCAGTTGATCTTAATGGCCAGTAGGGTGCTCAGGGACAGCAATAGGAGCCCCTGCCTATTCCTCCCAAGTTCCCAACCATTCCACATGGCCTTTACCATTGCCACATGGCCTTTACTGGACTCCCTGATCCGACCCGCTGCCTCAGTGGAGGATGCTACTGCACCACCAGTGTTGAAGTAAGATTCATCTGCTGCTTCAGCCAACTTCTGGATGTGTAATTGGAAGCAAGCATCTAGTCCTCCACCAAGGCAGCAAAATATCTTGGGCTGGCTGTGATGAGCAGCACATAGGGAGGGGGAGGCGGCAGAAGGTAGCTCAAGATCTGCTGGCTGCTGTCTGGGTGATATGCAGTAGATCATCAATGATTTGTTTTGATTAAAACATTGCAAACTGAACATCTCCCCCCCTCCCCGTGTTTGCCCAACCCTAAGGCACAGCTCAGGTGTAAACAATAATAGCAAAGTTCATGCAAGAACTGAAGTGGCAAGAGAATGAAAGTTGCTGTTATCAATATGAAAGAAAATGTTAACACAGCTATATATTGCAGAACATGGCAGGTACAGCCTGTCCTCTAGAGTCCTTGTTTCTGCACTGGATGAATGGCCACCAGTCCAGCATAAAAGTCTCTCAGGGTTTGTTTGTTTTTTTTGCCCTCCAGCCACTTGAAGTTTTTGTGTCAGCTTTTTAAGGATTTTCTATCCCCCCCCCAAAAAATTATATTATCCCATTTTAGTTCGTATAAACCTTCTGCTTCTTTCCAGTTTCTAGCTATCAATATTCTTGAGGCCATTAATAGGTAACCAATTGAATGTTTATATAATAATCCTTGGTTATCTCCACTGAATATACCCAACAATACTATTTCAAGTGGGTCCCCCCCCCCCCCGGTTTCCCCAGTATTTTTGATATTTCTACAAAAATCTCATCCCAGAACTAGACAACTTTGGCACAGTCCCACCACATATGCGTGAAGGAACTGTGAGCTATACGTTCCCTCCAGCAAGCAGGTGAATATGACTTATCCATTTTAGCTATTTCGTAGGCGTTAAATGACATTTTTGCATTTGTTTCAAAGAATTTTATTTTAAACTAGCTGAGGTTATTTTGTAAGGATTTTTCCCCCCACATAGCCGCCCAATCTTCATCATGATTTCCCAGTTTGCTTAACAATAGCAACAACCAAATAACCCACACATAGACTGGACTGTCTCAAAATAGCCCACATCTTCTGCTCAGTGAAGTTACATCTTATTGGTTAACACACACACACACACACACACACATATTAGACTGCTGAGATGAATAAATCTTGAAGTAACCATTAATGGATTTTAGTATGGAAGCTTGGTTATCATCCTCAAAACAAATCCCTGTGCTCGGTGGCTACTCTGAGACCCCATGTTCTTTCATTCTAAGTCTACATCTTCTGCACCCCGTCTTCTCTTGGTGGATCTCAGAGTTGTAGTAAAACACAACTTAGATCTCATAAACCACGAGACAGACCCCCCTTGCTAAATGGGACCAAAAAAAATTATTTAGAGATCCTTGTCCTAAACCAACTCCCATTAACCCTAACCATGAGTTATACTAGCTGGGGTTGGTGGCAATTTGATAACATCTAGAAAGCCACTGTTTCTTGATTACTTATAGTAGTGCTAAATTCTTACGGTGTTTGATACTCAATAATCTCTCTTAACGCATCTCATTTCATTGTATGCAATGGTTTGTGAAGGCTTTGCTCTAAGAGATAACCTATATTATAGGTCTTATAAAATGTTTCAAATAACTAAAATGGAGGCGTGGCAGGGGAGAGTAGACAAATACCATACATTTCCTATTTGATTCCTATTCCTATCCTATCACATTCCCATCAGTCTCAGTTTCAAAACAACCATATGCTTACTACGTATTTCCATTTTGCTAATGGGTAGTTGAGACCATGCATGGTTGTTTGCCCAGATCAGAAGGTTGGCGGTTCGAATCCCTGTGACGGGGTGAGCTCCCGATGCTTGGTCCCAGCTCCTGCCAACCTAGCAGTTCGAAAGCACCTCAAAATGCAAGTAGATAAATAGGAAGCACTACAGCGGGAAGGTAAACGGCGTTTCCATGTGCTGCTCTGGTTTGCCAGAAGCAGCTTTGTCATGCTGGCCACATGACCTGGAAGCTATACGCCGGCTCCCTCGACCAATAATGCGAGATGAGCGTGCAACCCCAGAGTCGGTCACGACTGGACCTAATGGTCAGGGGTCCCTTTACCTTTTTTACTCAGTTAGCTAATGCCTGAGGTAATTTGTAATGTAGATTTTCCAGATTTACACCAGTGTCAATATCTGCCCTACTTAACAGTAACCCAGCTGAATTAGACCAAAGGCCTGTCTAGCCCAGTATCCTATTTCACAATGGCCAACCAAACAACTCTGCAAAATCCAGAAGCAGGACATGTGGAAAATGCCCCATCTGCACTGTTATTCCCCAGTGACTGGTGCTCAGAGGCATGTTGCTTCCCATACAGGTGGCAATATAAAGCCATCATTGCCTGGGAGCCATTGACAGCATTTGTCTAATCCCATTTCAAAACAGTTTACATTGGCAGCCATCACTACACCATGGACTAGCAAATTCTATAGTTGTACTATGTGCTGTGTAAATAAATATTTCCTCTTGCCTTTCCTGAATCTTCCAACATTCACTTTCATTGGGAGTCCCTGGATTCTAGAGGGGAAAACATATCCCTGTTCTCTTTCTCTACAACACACACACACACTTTTGTTTGCCAGAACCATGTCCAACTTTAATCACCTCCCCCCTCAAAAAAACAACAACTAAAAAGCCCCAAATACTGTGATAAAGGAGTAACAGGAGTGCTCCAATTCAGCCCCTGAACATTTCGGTTGCTCCTTTCTGCATTTCCCAGCTCTACATTTGAGATGCAGTGACCAAAACCGTACACATTATTTCAAGTGTGGCTGCACCAAAGATTTGTACAAAGGCATTGCAATATTGGCAGTATATTGCCAAGCTAAAATCTGGGGGTTATTTGCACCTATGAGCAACAGAGACCTAAGTTACTTATCAAAAGAAGAGGTCTGTCCAAGACCTAGTCCCATCCTTCCTTTTGGTCCTACGCCAAGAAACCGAAAGCCTGACCTAGAAGAATCCTTGGTTTCCCTGTTGAGCCTGCCAATCAGGGTGCTTGTTGTGATGACAGCTTCTGAGCATGGACAGTTGCCCATTACAAATTGCAACAGGGCCAAGAATGCAATTCATGAAGTCACTAAACAGCCGCTAGCTCATAACGCCTTCTAGCCATTAAACCCCAAAGTTGCATTTGAACTCGAACTCATAACAAATAGCCAACAGGCTTCCAATTGCTCATTCATAAAAAGTGTTTTATGTCAGAGTGTTGACCTTTGTAATCCTTTGTGTATAGCAAATGAACCAAAGTTATATATTTATGCAAATGCACTTGGAATCTATGCTGAAGACAAACATATTTTTAACAGAGCTTGAGGATAAAGCTAGCTAAACGGAAGCTCTATAAAATAAAGGAAAAACCAGCCTAATCCCTATATGCAAAGAAAACCTTGCAGGTGATCTTTTACATTCATTCAAGAACTACTGGAGGATATTCTGTTTTGCAGCAAAAAAGATATAATAATGTGGGCAGAAACCAAGCAAAAACAATCCACTTGTTCCTTCACATACCTTTTTTCTAAATAAACATTTAACTGAAGCTGCTTTATTATATACCTTTTTGCGTACTGTGCTATGAGCAGAAGAAATAATCCAAGTAGATTGACTAACCTTGTTGGCCAAATGCTGCATGAAAAAGGAGGAAATGATATATGTGCACTCTTTGTCAACAGATGACTCTCCTTGGGGAGAATGCATAACATTATTTCATTTTAGAGCTTTAACACAGTACTTTTGCCAAATGAAATTCAATGATCTCTTTTTAAATAACCTGTAACCACTGAGCTTGAACATGCACACATTCTCTCCCCACCCCTTGCTTGCACTTCTCCTTCTTTGCTCCCTATCTGATGTTTAAAGAAGTCTATTAGTTTATTCAGATGTAAGCTAGCTTTCTGGCGTAAGATTAGCGACAACCAAAAATTAGCAGGATTCAGCTAACCGGGGTTTAATTCAAAATGCTCATCTGGTTATTTTCTGCACTGTTTATGCATTAAGCAAAGAGTTGTAAATGCCACAGTGATTTGTGGCCTTATAAAAAAAATTTATGCAAAGCAGAAGATTTGAGGACCATGCAGACCTCTTCCTATAAAGTCTATAAGCCCAGCAAAATGTCTCGACCTTCATATATGTTCCAAGTCAAGTCATTCAGAGCATAGCAAACAAACATCCTTCCCACGGAAAAGAAAACTATCTCAGGTGTGTTTGTTGGGCTAATGGGATAGTCTGGTGGATGCACTTGTAGGCATTGCACAGTATCTTTGCACCTGGTTTCAGCTTATTCAATCTACTTATTTTGGACAACTGCTTCTGAAAAAGAAACCCTACCTTTAGCAATGAGCTCCTCCAAGTCCAGGTCAAATCCCAGCCGGTGGCATTTCCTCCACAGCCCCATGTTAGTAGAGTTGTACTGTCTGTTGCACTCATCAACGGCACTCATGGCAAAGAGCTGCCTCCTGTTTCTTGCCAAGAGAAGTTTCCCTTCCCAACGGTCCAATCTAGACCTGCTGGCTCTGAGGGGCAGGTTGTTGTTAGAGTTATAAATGAAGCCGGGGTCATTCCTCCGGGTGGTGATGCTTTTGCACCGTTCCCTGTGCTTCCTGGCATCAGTTTCGTACCAATGGTCAGAGCAGATCGCCACAGCCAGCATGCCTAGAGCACACAACGCTAAAGAGAGACCAGCATAGAGCAATAACCTTCCGGCAGCCATACCTTAGCTTCACAGAAAGACCATGGACATCTTCACTAGGGGGCAGAAAGCCCTTTGAACTGGATACCAGGTATGAGCCCAGCTCTTGGGCAGGTGTCACTGGACAGCGGCTTCCTTCAGTGATCAGATGGAGATTCATCAAACTCTGGGGGAAGTGAGGAGAGGAAAAACTTATGCTCCAGAAGGAAAGAATCCTGGGCACTCATTCGCTTTTTCCTATGGGCAAGAGTAGGTGGGGGTGGCAAAATGGCCAGGAAATTCTGAAGCTTCAGCTTCAATCAGTCTGCTAAGGCGGAGGGGTCTTGTCACTGGCCAGGAAACGGCAGTCAGTGGTAAACAGCCATCCCTTTCTTGTGTCTGGCCATCTGGATCAGTCTACTGAGCCCTTCCAGATTGAACCCACTCAGAAATACCAGAGGGGGGCTTTAGATAGATATTCTACCTCTCTCAGCCCTTTAAGGGGGCCACATTCAAGGAGTAGAAACGCTTGAAAATCAAAGTCCAAAAAAAGCCCCAATTTCCAGCTTCCCAGCCTCCAGTAATCTTGCTTCTAAACACCGGGAAGCCTGCGATGTGAAGTAGAGTGTGTTTTTATGATGATGATGGTGATTTTGCAAGAATCCTGGTCACGGTCGATATGCTTGCTTGTTTCAGAGGACAGGCAGCGAAGGAAGAAAGCTGCCCTTTGGTCGATTTCAATCCTGGGCTTTTTTCTTGAAACACACACAACGCACATCCAAGCCAGTCCTTTGCCTTCCTAACGCGGGAGTCCGGTCGCCCTGCTCCGTCGCCCCAGAAGTCCTGCAGCTTTGCAGCAATGCACTGACATCTTGGTTCCCTCGCCGAGCCGCCGCCGCCGCCACCGCCGCTCTGCCTACCTCCTCCTCCTCCTCCTCTTCGCCAACTGATTCAGCGCGTTTGTTGTGCTGCCTTGCGCCCGTGATCACGGCAACGTAAAGGGAGAATCGGCGATCGGCTATCGAGAACGCCGGATCACGGGCGGAAGAAGAGCGGCTGGGCTCTCGTCGTGGCCATCGTCAGCGGCAAGGAAGCGTACCCACCCGGGCACCCTGCCGTCCTCTCTATCGGTTCCTCCCCGGGGAGCGTGTGGCAGGCGGCTGGAGGACAGGCACGCACAGAAGCGCCGGGGAGCTTGCAGGCGCCGCGCGTTTCAGAACCACGGACAGCGCCAGCTTCCTTCCGAGAGACCCAGCCCCCGGAATATGAGTGTGTTTCCTCCTGCTGCTGCTATTGCAAAGCCGTCCTCATTCACCCCCTCCTTTTTTCCCTATTCCCCCCCCCTTTCTTTTTACACCGGGGCTTCCGTTTTCTGTTGAGCAAGGCTTTCCAACATGCAGATCCTATGGATACTATATATATATAAACAATGGGGAGTCTTCGTTCACTCCCCGCTTACCGTTGCAAAAAAGAAAAACCCCACCCCGACGAATTAAAACAAGGTGGTAAATGGAGGGAGGGGGGCGCCAAGCAGGAAGGGGGGGTTAATAGATAAATAACGCCAGCCGATTCCACTCAAAAGGAGGAGGAGGGGTGGGCAATAAGCCTCTGCCTTGTCAATAGCTCACGGTCTGCACCATTTCCCTGCCACACGGCCTGATCTCCGTTCCAAGAAGCGCCTATCTTCCTTTGTAGGCTTTCCCTCCCCCTTTTCGTAGCAGCTTCCTACCCGGCGCGATCCTGCAGTCAACAGCTGGAAAGAATGTCTTCTTCAGGCGTTTGGCTGGGCCGGACCTCCTTCCATCCCGCTGTTCTCCTCTAACGGGAATAACTCGCCCATTCTCGCCAGGAGGCTGCCGGGCAGGCGAGATAGAGAGAGCCGGGGAGCCTTCGCAATGGCATTGCCCTCCCCCCGCTTGCAGGGCTGGCTGACTGGCTGGCTGGCTGCTGTTGCCCTTTTAATGCCCCCGCGCTAATAGCTCGAATATAAGAACGACTCCAAGTCTTCTTGCCCACCTGGGAATCTCGCCTTCTTCAAACACGCCACCCTGCAGCCTTGGCTGAAGCCTACAGCCAGAGAATACAGAGCGCCGAGCCAAAAGCTAGTGATGTCACCCATGCAACGCGAGCCTCATTCCTTATTTCTCTAGCCTCCTTAAAGATAAACTGCACTCCTTCTCCGAGAGAGAAAATGCCTGGAGATTCGTCCTTTCCTTAAAGCAGGCAGAATAAAAAACATGGCTCTGTATGCTGGGCTGCCTGATTTGGGGTCACCATGCCCTTTAAACTGCCTAAAACCAGCCTAAAATCCCCTAAATGGTCCTGTTGCACACTGTTACATGCACATGCCGGCACCTAAATATTTCAGCATGCTTGGAAATCTGCAAATCTACACCACAATCATTGTGAGACGTTTTGCACAAAGGACTACTTTCCTGTACATTTTTTTTTGGGGGGGGAGCACACACACACAGTAGAGTGATCCAAACGATCATGGTAGCTTGAGTTGTCATCTCTCAACCTCAGACACCCAACTGGAAAAAGAAAACGGAATATGGAGATTGCGGTGCAGTCGTATACATGCCTAGTCTACTCACAAGTAAGTACAGTTGAGTTGGATGGGGACTTACTCCTGGGTAAGTACATTGCAGCCATAATCACCTACCATTCATACTGCTGGTGTGCAGATTAAGGAGCACTGTAAATTATTATGTATAGCCAAAGAGCTGTATGTATTATTAATGAGACCAATACATAAACATATTACAGACATGTCTTTAGACAAATAGGTTTGTCAGCTACTCTGCATTTTCAGAGAAGTCCCTTGTATTAAGAAGGACCTCACAGAAGTGCATAGAGAAAATTGGGCAAACAAAACCATACAAGGAAAGGAAGGTTTGGATGTAGGAATTCCATGGTGCCTTCACAAGACTTATGAGAGTGTTGCGGTGATGAGGGGGGTGGATTTCTGCTATCGCCCAGACACCTGCATCTGTATTTAGACAAGACAAGCTGTGTGTTTTTTTTTCTACTACATTACATTAAAAGTAAACGGAGTGCCAAGTCTCTTGAAGCCTGGCTGTTGAATAGCAGCACATAGTATTTCCATATAATGCTGGAAGTATGAAGCTGACCTATCAGGAAAGGCCATTTGTCCAACTAACCCAGAGTTGTTTACTCTGATTGGCAGCAGTTCGACCGCAGGGCTCTTCTTGGGAATGGCATCTCTGCCCCATCTAAACCCTGTCTAGCATGGTGGGTCAGCGGTTTGCATCATTCTGCACAGTTTTAATGCAGTTGTCACAATCTGTACAGTAGGCTTTTTAGTCCCTTCAACTCACTTCTTACAATTCTCCACCATTGCACAAACGTGTGTGTGTGTACTTGCCAACTATAACACTTCATGCAGCTGTCTTGTTTTTTAACTGACTCCTGGGGCTTCACCCCTCAGCTCTGACTCTCTGGTACAAGTCCTTGGCTGTGGACATACCATACATTTAAAGCACATTCCTCAAAGTATCCTGGGCACTGAAGTTTTGAAGGGGGCTGGAAATTGTAGCTCAGCTATGGGTAAACTATAGTTCCCAGGATTCTAGAAAGGAGACCCGTGCTTTATGTGTATGGAGTGTACACATCGCTGCGTCCTAGCTCCTCTCCAAGACCTGCTTACAACTCAGCCATGACACAACAGAAAACTGAGGTTTCCCCCCCCCCCAAAAAAAATCAACATTTCCAACAATTTATTATAAAAACAAAATGTATCTTTCTGGTTCTCTGGGATATGTTTCAAATGCATTGAGATAGAGTTTTGCTCCAAAAGAACAGATATGTTTTAACCTAAAAACATAAATTGTAGAATTCTTAATCCAAAACTATAAACACTTTCAATATTTGTCAACCTCGGCAACAAATTAAATGTGGCTTTCACTCCAATGTGGTGAAACAAAAGCTGAATCAAATTGGAGGCAGGGGAGAGAGAATCTGAATTTACAAGCACAAGTCATGTCAGTTTGCAGATTTCTTGCCTGAGGACAAAATTGACAGATTTGTCATCGAAGTGTAATTATGCCGCAAAATTCAGAAAAGTTGTAGACAGCTGTGTGGCTCCATTATAAAATCCAAACTTTACATTATGGCAAGACTTTTAAGACCAACCAGGATGTTAGAAAGGATGTTTTCAAGGTCTCAGAAACAAAGTTATCTGGCGTTCATAATCATTCTCTCATCTGATGCTTGGAAAGGAAAGATAGAGGGCAAATATTCCCCTTTTTTAATATATCAGCATTTGTTGGAACCGATCGCATCCAAGTACGAACAGCCATGCGACATGAATTCATCCATTTGTTGCCGCAGTCCTGCAGGCTCCAAGTTCTAGATGTGTGGCTAGAATCAGGATGGAGGACAACTTCCCCTCCTGGTTGCTAAGTCACTAGATGCACTTTGCAGCCACCTCAAGGTTCGTGGATGCTTAGCAACTGCAGGAATGTTTTCTCCATTTTCTTCAAACATCCAACAAAATAGCTAGCTTGGAAGCTGATAAGCCACTTCTATCAGAGGAGAATGTCTAGTCTTTGGTCCTCCAAGACATTGCTGAACTGCAAGTCCCACCATCCTAGAACATTAGACATACTGGCTGGGGTTTACAGTAATTAGAGACTTAAAACATCTGGAACATCAATGGGCTACGATGCTTGGAATATGACAGTAGTTCATCTATGAGTCTTTATCTAGCTACATTAAAAATCATGACTTATTCCATTATCCCTTTAGTACTGCCACTTAGTTGTGGCAGGGCATGGGAATCTTTGGCCAAACACATAAACCCTTCTTTCTCCCCTAATAACCTTACTGAAATCAGTAGTTAATATCAGGGCAGATCAATTGACCATCTTGATTCAAAATGGCATCCAATGACAAAAACACATACATCTTCAGAACCAAAATTTTGCTGTGATCTCATGAAAGACATCCAGAGGCATAGGAAAGGACAAAATATGTAGAAGAATATACCAGTGGAGCATAAGTGTGGCTACAAACATTAAACAAAAGAAGCTTTGTTGTACTTACTCAGAGCATTGGGCCAGCTGGCTCAGCATCGTCTACACCAGACATCCCCAAACTTTGGCCCTCCAGATGTTTTGGACTACAATTCCCATCATCCCCGACCACTGGTCCTGTTAGCTAGGGATCATGGGAGTTGTAGTCCCAAAACATCTGGAGGGCCGCAGTTTGGGGATGCCTGGTCTACACTGAATGGCAGTGACTCTCCAGAGTTTCTGAAAATTGTCTTCCCTTCAGTCCTTCCTGGAGGTTATGGGGATGGAACCTGGGACCTTCTGCATGCAAGGCATGTGTATAACACTAGCCCAGGCATGGACAAACTTGGCCCTCCAGCTGGTTTTGGGACTACAATTTCCATCATCCCTGACCACTGGTTCTGTTAGCTAGGGATGATGGGAGCTGTAGTCCCAAAACAGCCGGAGGGCCTAGTTTGGCCATGCCTGCACTAGGCTATGGCCCTTCCATGGAGGCAAAGAGATGTTCTTACAAGACTTCAGATCCACTACCCCACATCTGATCCCTAGAAGGAGGCCCTGAAAGGTCAAGAGGCCTTGAGTCCTCAGCCAGTTCATAGCTCTTTCTTTTTCTGAGGCCCTCCCTTCTCCCTTTCTCAGAAAAAAAATTGCCAACAAGTGTTTTACACACACACCTGTCTCATATGGAAGGTCGTCACCTTCTCCAGGCTTCAATGCTTTATCTTCTTCAAAAAGGCTCAGAGAAATTTTCCAGCTGCCTCAGGAGACCATCTCCTGTCAGCAGCTCTCATTGATGAAATGTCAAAAATCAACATGAACCACTTGCCTAATCAAGGAATAGTCAGGAGATGTTAGGCCTTGATTGGGGAACCTTTGGGACTGTGTGTGGCTGCCCTGACCACTACGATGAGCCACTGAATTACATATTATAGCAGGGGTAGCCCAAAAGGCACCCTCCAGATGTTTTTGGACTGCAGTTCACATCATATGCTGCCAGCATGGCCAATGGTTAGAGGTGATGGGGTGCCGTAGTGCAAGAACATCTAGAGGACGGCACATTGCCTATCCCTGTGTTATAGCATATGTGTAAGCAGCACCATATCCTGAATTGACCCTGCCCAGCCAGATTATCCTGGGCAGGAAGGGACTGCAAGATGGCTTCCTGCCCTAGTTAAGCCTTGCTTGAGAAACAAGGTCTTCCTGAGCTTTGCCATGGCATGTAGCCCAGGGGTGGAGAACCCCAAGCCATGCAGATGTTGTCAGACTCCAAGTGCCCTCAGTCTCAGGAGGCAGTTATATTTTTTATTTATTGTGTTTATATGGCACCTTTTTTCTCCAAGGAAACATACATGGTTCTCCCCAACTTCATTAAATCCCAACAACCCTGTGAGGTAGGTTAGGCTGAGAGGCAATGACTGGCCCAAGGTAACCCAATAAGCTTAATGGTCGAGTGGGGATAGAAACCCTTTTCTCCCAGGTCCTAGTCCAACACTCTACCAACTGGCTCACATTTTCTACATCTCCGGTTTAACCTTTGGTTGTCCTTTAGTTTGGGCTTGCTCCTGACTCCAACCTTGTCCTTTGGTCCTGACGACGCGGGTGGCGCTGTGGGTTAAACCACTGAGCCTTGGGGGCTTGCCGATCAGAAGGTCGGGGTTCTAATCCTCAGGATGGGGTGAGCTCCCGTTGCTCGGTTTCAGCTCCTGCCAACCTAGCAGTTCGAAAGCACATCAAAGTGCAAGTAGATAAATATGTACCGCTACAGCGGGAAGGTAAACGGTGTTTCCGTGCGCTGCTCTGGTTTGCAAGAAGTGGCTTTGTCATGCTGGCCACGTGACCCGGAAGCTGTACGCCGGCTCCCTCAGCCAATAACGTGAGATGAGTGCCGCAACCCCAGAGTCGGTTACAACTGGACCTAACGGTCAGGGGTCCCTTGCTTTCTCAGATTGGTTTTTTTGTATACTACTCCAGAACATTAAACAAAAGAGGGGAGAGCAATTTAAAACTTTGTGCATAAGGACCTCTATGTACCAGGCAGATGTGGTGAGATTTATGTGAAGTGCAGGCATTCAACAGGTAAAAATCTCCTACATCTCCCTGTTGGGGGAAAGCAGTACCTGTCAGATTTCTGCTGGTCGCACATTTATTAAAGGGACACAAGCCCCTAATGGGGAAAATGTGTAAATCCCTGCACGCACCTCTGAGCTTTCCATAAACATATTTTCTGTGTTGTGAGAATAATCACTCTTTTCTGCTTTGTTTCCATATACTGCAAATGGAGGGGGGGTTAACTGGAAGATCCCTATGACTTAAATAAAGCTTTATTTGCTTAGACAATATCATCGGCGTAGCCAGGGGGGCAGAAAAGGGCAGCTGCCCCCCTATCAACAAACATCAATAAAAATACATAGGTAACTGAAGTTCTGCCCACCAAAAACAAAAGGCCTGGCCCCCAGCAAAAATCCTGGCTACGCCCATGAACAATATGCAACACTCCTACTTGGTTGTGGTTCAGAATCTGGGCCGCTGAAAGGCTAATTGCCTTTGCAAGGGGAGCAGCCTCATCTGTCCCCAATAAGTCTTAAAATGCGTCTGAATACTGCCATGCCAAATCCAGCCAGGTGCCCGAACCAGGTTTTTGCTCTGCTCTTTCTCCAAGTGGAGCCGATGTCTCCTGCTCCCTCCCACCTCCCAGGTGGGAGAGGCTAGACTTCTTCATTTCTGATGATGCAATGCTGGGGCTTGTGGCCAAACAATTCTGCAGGATGCAGGTTGGTCCAGGTTTTCCCTTTGGCCCGCTGAAAGGGAGTCTTCAGTCTCTCTCTCTCTCTCCCCCCCCCCATACCCGTGCATATTATTTCATCGCTTGCGCCTGCTCCTCCATCGAACGACAACCGATGGCTTCTTCCCAAAGGCTTTAAGGCTGCGATCCTGTGCACGTTTCCTTAGGAGCAGCAAGGCCCGTTGAACTGAGTGCGTAAACAGCACAACACGGGACTGCGCTTTACAGGCTGCAGTCGTGGGCGCGCTTTAACCCTGGGAGTCAGCTCCATTGCACTCAGCGGGATTTACTCCTGAGTAAGCACGCACAGGCTGGGGCTGTGAAAGGGCGCGGGGATCAGGTTGTCGGCTTGGAGAGTAGTGCCCATTGAACGTAATCGGCCTTACTCCCGAGTAAAGGGGTGCCCTTCCGCTTCGATTCCAGCCGCCTTGCAACCTCTCCTTTCTTTTATTTTCTGGTGTTTTTTTCTGCTTGTGTGTCTCACTGCCTGAAGGAGAGACTCAGCCCATCTTGTTACTAAGGTTTCTTGGGTTTCTTCTCAGGCTTATTAAAGGGAGGCGCGTCTCCGCACAAACAGATCATTATTAAATTCCCTGCCACCCACCCCACCTCCGCGCTGCCACCGGCGCGGCGGGTAGGCGAGCGCAGTCTCGGTGGATCGGAGAAGAAATGATTGTAAAGTAGGGAAAAGAAGATCAACTGAGAAAGAACAAAGCTACCGGTAGCCCATTGATCTGTTCTCTACCCCGCCCCCGCCCCCAAATAATAATCCTGGATTGAAGCCCATTTCGTTAGCGGGAGCAAACCTGATGTAAATCATTAGGTTGGGCCAGGCACCCCCCCAAAAAAAACTTCGGCCCTCCAGATGTTTTGGACTACAATTCCCATCATCCCTGACCACTGGTCCTCTTAGCTAGGGATCATGGGAGTTGTAGCCAAAACATCTGGAGGGCCGCAGTTTGGGGGTGCCTGAGGTTGGGCTCTCAGCATCTGGACTATGAGATAGAGGTGGGTAGAGAAATACAGGAAAAGCAGCAATTTGCTAGCAGTCTTCCTCCGACTGCTGCCTTCCAGATGTCTTGGGCTACCACCCCCATCACGCTGGCTGAGGTGGCTGGGCGTGGTGGTCCAAAACATCTGGAGGAAACCAGGTTGGAGAAGGCTACCCCAAAAGGAGAAGCACCACTGAACTTATGGGTACTGTTCCTTTTCTTAATGCAGGGGGTAGTCAATGTGGTGCTATCCACAAACGGCCTCGGTCCGGTATACCTGAAGGAGCGTCTCCACCCCCATCGTTCTGCCCGGACACTGAGGTCCAGCTCCTAGGGCCTTCTGGCGGTTCCCTCACTACGAGAAGCCAAGTTACAGGGAACCAGGCAGAGGGCCTTTTCGGTAGTGGCTCCCACCCTGTGGAATGCCCTCCCACTAGAGGTCAAAGAGAACAACAATTACCAGACCTTTAGAAGGCATCTCAAGGCAGCCCTGTTTAGGGAAGCTTTTAATGTTTGATGGATCTCTGTATTTTAATGTTTGATGGATTTCTGTATTTTAGAATTTCTGTTTTGTTGGAAGCCGCCCAGAGTGGCTGGGGGAACCCGGCCAGATGGGCGGGGTATAAATAATAAATTATTATTATTATTATTATTATTATTATCCACATGTTTGGGACTACAGTGTACAGACCACACTGGCTAGGACTGATGAGAGTCCGCCACTGGAGGGTTCTACACTGGCTGCCCCTGTCTTAATGGAGTCTGGCAAGCTGCACTTGGAGTTTCTTGGTGGATGTTTGCCTCCATTTAGAATCAGCAACTGGAAGACCATCAGCTAAGTTGAGACTCTATCATTCTGTGATTCCTGGAGAATCCAAAGGACGGCTATTCCATCCAGCCCAGTATTGTCTGCTTTGGGGGTATTGTGGTGCTCCAGGTATTTATTGTTGGTCTGCAATTCCCATCTTCCCTGACCATTGGTTGCGCTGTTTGGGGCTTAGGGGACTAAGAGGACCACCAATTCCCCCTTCCTGTTTAAAATAATTTTGTATTAAGTTCTTTATTTATTAAGAAAAAAATTATACATATAAAACATAGCTATTTCAAACATTAAAATACGGAGTTCTTTCAAACCCTTAGATCTCCTTCCTCCATGGGTTCCATCTTTAAGATTAAATTTACTGCATCTTTTACCCTTATCTAGCTATCATATAACCATAATTTCCATTAAAACAATTCCACATTGCAAGTGTCTTTACATCCCTGCCGAAGATTTGAACTGTTTACAGTGGTCTTTTAAGTAAATTACAAATTTACTCCTGTCTTTAGAAAATACTTGATCTTCCTGGTTTCGGATCTTCCCGTCAGTTCCGCCATTTCCACATACTCCATCAGTTTCATCTGCCATTCTTCTTTTGTTGGTATTTCTCCTTCCTTTCATCTCTGGGCTAGTAGCATTCTCGCTGCCTTCACTGCATACGTAAAAAGTCTTTTATCTTCTCTTGGAAACTCTTCACCTGTAATACCTAGTAAAAAGGCTTCTGGAAATGTATTTTTAAACATTTTCTTAAGTTTGTTATATATCATTTCCCAGAAAGCCTTTACCACCATGTCCACCACCTCTTTCTCTTTACATTTCCAACACAGTTTAGAACTTGTTTTGTACATTTTAGCAATTTTACTCAGTGTTGGATACCAACAAGACATCATTTTCATATGATTTTCTTTCAACAAACAGCATGCAGTAAATTTTATTTCCTCTTTCCGTAACTTTTCCCAGGATGAAAGTTGGAGGTTATATCCAAAGTCTCTAGCCCAATGTATTCCTGGTCTGCTCTCATCAGCAGTGCCCCTAAGGCGTCTCCAGCAGAGATATTTCCCATCCCCTGTTTCCTAGAACTTTCAACTAGAGATGCAGGGGGTTGCGATTAGGACCTTCTGTAGACAAAACACATGTTGCATGCCAGGGTGAGGAATCCATGGTGTTTCAGAAGTTTTAGGACTCCCAATTCCCATTGGCCTCAGCCAGCATGGCCTATAGATGATGGGAGTTGTAGTCCAGCAAAATCTGGAGAGCCACAAGTTCCCCACCCTTGCTGCATACTGAGCAATGGTCCCTCCCCATGGTGATGCCTGCTTCCTTTCCTTGCCAGTTTAACAGCGAAAGAGAGATGTGGCTGGAAGAGCAGCTGCAACAATGAGACTTACTGGAAGATTTCCTTGTGATTTTGATGAGCACTTTTGCACCCTTCTCCCAAGGAGCTCTGAGCGGTACCTGTAGGCCAGGCATAGGCAAACTCGGCCCTCCAGATGTTTTGGGACTACAACTCCCATGATCCCTAGCTAACAGGACCAGTGGTCAGGGATGATGGGAGTTGTAGTCCCAAAACATTTGGAGGGCTGAGTTTGCCTATGCCTGCTGTAGGCCATTGTAGGGTTATCCCAATATTATTTTCACAAGGACTCTGTAAGGCTAGTTAAGCTGAAAGAGTGTGAATGGCTGGTGATGGGCCATCATGGCTTTGCCAAGCCAAGTCCAATGCTCTATCACAGCATGCCCTCTTAGGGAGGGGACATGAGCTGCTAACCATGGGTCTCATGGCTTTATATGGTAATGAAAGGGTGGTCTCGCCTCCAGTGACCACTACCTGGAAACACTGTTGTGGAGGATGTGCAGTGATGAAGAAAAAGTACTAGCATCTAACAGAGTCTATGTGGCCTTCAGATGTTGCTGAATTATAACTACCATCATCCCTGGTTATTGACCATGCTGGATGGGTTGATGCAAGCCAGAGCCCAATAACATCTAGAGGGCTCCAGGTTAATCAGCCCTGCTTTAGATATTCATCTACCACACCAAAATCCCTTCAGCCTATGTCCTTCTTTCATCATTATTTTGTATGCATCTAAAGCAGGCATCCCCAAACTTCGGCCCTCCAGATGTTTTGGACTACTATTCCCATCTTCCCCGACCCCTGGTCCTGTTAGCGAGGGATCATGGGAGTTGTAGGCCAAAACATCTGGAGGGCCGCAGTTTGGGGATGCCTGATCTAAAGCCTAATGGCCAGAAACACATATGTGGACTGTACACCTGTATGCATGGAATGGGTAGTGCCCAATAAGTACATACAGCCATTTGAGTACAGTAAATGCATGTCTCATTGCACAATTCTACAAATGTCTAATTGGAAGTAAGTCCAGTTGAGCTCAATGGATCTGGCTTCCCAATCAGTGGTAAAGGATTGCAGCCTGACAGCTGCAATTACTTGGGAGAAAGTCCCAACTGAAATCAATGGAACTTGCTTCTGAGTAAATAATGTTGAATTAAACTGCATGTCTCATGGACTTTCACTGAGTTTCTTGTTAGATAATGCTAACATCCTAAGCAAACATATCCTGGAAGTAAGACCCACTTAACTTGCTCCTGAGTAAATATGCTTATATATCAGAATGTGTCAGTGCATTCATGATTTCAGCCTTGAAAGCAACTTCTATCAAAATGATTGTGTCCTCCTAAGGGAACCTGGTTGCGATTGTAGCATTAGTTTTAAGAGATGCTTTTCACCTCCTTCGTTTATTTATTTTTTTCCGCCTTTTGCGCCAAAATGACCTTCATTGTATTTTCCCTCCTTCCCCCTCCACCATTTTTTCCCCTTTGAAATAAAAAGAGTTCAGTGCCATCTAGTGGGGGAGGGGGTTGGGAATCCAAAAGCAGCTGCCTTTTTTCTGGGATCAGTGGTAGGTAAGCAATGTGGAACAATGGCTTTGCCTTCCCCTTTTTGTGGCTTCTAGGAAGTAAGAGCTAATTCACACAAGACAGATGGATCTCAAACCTAGGAATCTGCCTTTGAGTTAGATGACCCTCTAGCTCAGAAATGTCTGCCTTCTCCAACCCAGTGCTCTTCAAATGTTAGACTCATAGAAGTGTAGAGTTGGAAGGGACCCTGCAATGCAGGAATGTGCAGCTGTCCCATAGAAGGATTGAACCTGCAATCTTGGCAATATCAGCACCATGTTCTAACTGACTCAGCTATTCAGGACATGTTGCTGGACTACAGTCTGACAATTGACCATACTGGCTAAAGCCTGATGGGAGTTGAAGTCCAAGAACATCTGGAGGGCCACCGGTTCTCCATTCCTGGCCACCAAGGACCATTGTGGCTGTAGCACAAAGTGAATTCGCTTTTATTTGGTTCAGGGCTGTCCTTTATGTTTTTGAGGATGTTGACTGCTGTTTGTCTTGACTGGCAAAGAGCACATCCACCCACACATCCCTCTCTAGGAGCCCTATTTACCTCGAGCCCTGTGAGTCTTGGCATCACTGGGGGAAAGAGGAGAGAAACACTAGCTGTGATTTATTGACTGGCTTTCAGCCTGGAGATCGCTATTTAAGGAGCCCTGCTGTGGGTTAGCAAGCAGCTGCCAGTGGTCTGCCCCAAAGAGGATGCTACGCCTTTGCATTCACTACTTTGGTGTTGCCACAAATGTGCAAGTGCCACTCTCATACGTTTATTTATTTGCTGTGTTGCTAGTGTGGGATATTTTTGCTGTGGATGGGCAATGATTCATGCCATGCAGGGCGAAAGCCAAGGTGGGGATGAAAGGTGGGAGTCCATTGGCACAAAGTGAGGGGCCCATTGTATGAGAAACAAAGGGAGAGTGAGTGAGATGGGAACCAGTGCTAAAGACCATTTGTTTCTTTCATTCAGTTGGATACAATTTTCTCTGCCCAGGTTAAACTGGAAATCTTAACAGTTGTCCTTACTACAGTTTATGAAGAGGGTGGTAATTTTTTTACGTTGTGTATTGGATTTGCCATTATGGATTCTGCATTTTTCTCTCTGTGTGTCTCTGTCTCTCTGTCTGTGTGTGTATGTAATTGTATTTCTTTGTGCCCTACTCTAGGACTGAAATATTCAATGAAGAGTGGGTTATAAATAGAAATAAAACAGGAAAATGATCATAGTGCCAAGCATATAGTCCTAAACTCCTAGAAAAGGAAACTTAAAAGGAGAGGCAGAACACCCTCTCCTTGGTGTGTTGTAACTACCAATTTGTTTCACGTATTTGAATGGAGTAGGTTGTGGTAGTCACAGGGGGAGGTATCACAGACAAAAGCTATGGCAAGTTTGGAAGGAAAGAGGCAGCACAGTGGAGTAAAAGATGGGATCTGGCCCAAAGGGAAAACTCAGGGATCGGTAGGTACTGTTAATAAAGGAACCCTCTTAAAAGTTTTGGCCAGCTGAAAGCTATAAGATACATTAAAGCCAGTCGGAAACTCCCCCTGAATAATGCATAACTCCAGTCATAATTCATGGTGTATGAATATTTGCTAGCTCTATGCAGTCTCTGAGGCTGTGTGCATGAATGGGCTCTCTTGCCTTCCTTCTTTTCCTCTCTATCTTATTTCCTAGCAGAACTATGTTTTGCAGGACCCTTCTCTAAATGTCCTGCTGGTTCAAGCACCCCTGCCTATCCAGTCCAGCATCCTGTTTCTCGCCTTGGCCAACCAGATGCCTCTAGGAAGCCCACAAGCAGGGTGTGAGAATAATAGCCTTCTCCCCCTGCCTCTGATCTTGGGAGTAGCATAGAGCCATTGTGACCAGTAGCATGGGATGGAAGGAGGCTGTGATTTCCATCCCGTCCTGTGTTTGCTGCTTCCATTCCACTGCAGTTCATATTCCACTAATACCATCTGCTGTGGCTGAGCCTAATGATGTAGAATCAATTTCAATGAATGGGGAAACCTAAAAGCAATGCAGAAAATAACACAACGATTTACATAGCATTTATGGACTAAAGGAGACATGGTAGCTAATCCCACTCTTATACACTTGCATGGTTTTCCATTCCTGCCTCCAATGAAAGTGCAGCAATTTCTGCTCCTGTTTCCATTTCTGACTGAATTCTCTAGCATTCCTACTAGCAGCCAGTGAATTTCCCTAACTGCCTTTTTAAGCTATTAAAGTTGGTGACCCTCAAACATTCTGCGGCAGCAAATTCTGTATGCACTGTGTGAAGAACTACTTCCTTATCTGGCATCTCCAATCACTTAGCTCCATTGGACGATCCTGGATTCTAGAACGACCCCTGGCTGGGTCATCTCAGTAGTGCTCCGCCCCCTCGGAACACTCCAGAGACATTTCAGCGGGAGTGTTCCCATTGATCAATGTGAATTGCACCTACAGACTCATTGAGAAATGGACCTGGTGCTTAATCCTGCCTCTCTCGAGAATGAATGCCTCATCTCCACAATGCCAGCTTCAGCTAGTGACTTGCTTTGCTGTGAACGGCTGGCATCCAATGAAATACAAGGCAGCTGTTATTTTTAGTCGACATTTGTGAATGTTAGGAAATTGCTGTAGGAGGTCTGGAGTTGAGAGAAGGAAAACAAGAAAGAAAAGAAAAATCCCACAGACCCAATGAGGAGTGTTTCTCCAAAGTTCTTTATATTTGCAGGAGGACAGAGAAGGAAAACCTCATTCTTTTCTATCTTTGTTGGCAGCTAGTCCCAGCTGAGTAGCTTTACTCAATAGCACGAAAATATCTACAAGAACAGCTGATGCCTAGGATGAAAAAAAAATCTATTTATAAAAATCCATCTACAAGTTTTGTATTTTTCTCCTCCCCACGTTCCTTAGGACTGGATCATTTGCATGAAAATGGTTCTTCAGAGTTCATCTGTGCCTGCAGCTTCTGCTTTCGCACCTCAAAACCTAATCGTGTTTGTGAATATTGTAATGGGTTGCTGTAAAAATGATTAGATGGCAAAGCACAGATTATAAATTGAGGCGGTGGCAAATGCACAGAAAGGAGAGAGGAATTCTCAAAGTGAAGAAGACCTGTTTTCCCCACCAAATCTCTTAAGCCACAATGAAGAATGGAAGAAAAGGTATATAGGAAGAAAAATACTTGAATATTTTCAGCAGCGTTGAATGATTTCTTGTTGTAATTACTTAATGATGGAATTAAGGCCTTACACCCAGAGGCTGTGTGGTCCTTGAAGGTGGGTCACTGCCATTGTGAGGACTACTCCATCAATCCTAGTCATAGGAACCAGCCTTGTTGTTGTTGTTTAGTCGTTTAGTCGTGTCCGACTCTTCGTGACCCCATGGACCATAGCACGCCAGGCACTCCTGTCTTGCACTGCCTCCCGTAGTTTGGTCAAACTCATGTTCGTAGCTTCGAGAACACTGTCCAACCATCTTGTCCTCTGTCGTCCCCTTCTCCTAGTGCCCTCAATCTTTCCCAACATCAGGGTCTTTTCCAAGGATTCTTCTCTTCTCATGAGGTGGCCAAAGTATTGGAGCCTCAGCTTCACGATCTGTCCTTCCAGGGAGCACTCAGGGCTGATTTCCTTAAGAATGGATAGGTTTGATCTTCTAGCAGTCCATGGGACTCTCAAGAGTCTCCTCCAGCACCATAATTCAAAAGCATCAATTCTTCGGCGATCAGCCTTCTTTATGGTCCAGCTCTCACTTCCATACATCACTACTGGGAAAACCATAGCTTTAACTATACGGACCTTTGTCGGCAAGGTGATGTCTCTGCTTTTTAAGATGCTGTCTAGGTTTGTCATTGCTTTTCTCCCAAGAAGCAGGCGTCTTTTAATTTTGTGACTGCTGTCACCATCTGCAGTGATCAAGGAGCCCAAGAAAGTAAAATCTCTCACTGCCTCCATTTCTTCCCCTTCTATTTGCCAGGAGGTGATGGGACCAGTGGCCATGATCTTGGTTTTTTTGATGTTGAGCTTCAGACCATATTTTGCGCTCTCCTCTTTCACCCTCATTAAAAGGTTCTTTAATTCCTCCTCGCTTTCTGCCATCAAGGTTGTGTCATCTGCATATCTGAGGTTGTTGATATTTCTTCCGGCAATCTTAATTCCTGCTTGGGATTCATCTAGTCCAGCCTTTCGCATGATGAATTCTGCATATAAGTTAAATAAGCAGGGAGACAATATACAACCTTGTCGTACTCCTTTCCCAATTTTGAACCAATCAGTTGTTCCATATCCAGTTCTAACTGTAGCTTCTTGTCCCACATAGAGATTTCTCAGGAGACAGATGAGGTGATCAGGCACTCCCATTTCTTTAAGAACTTGCCATAGTTTGCTGTGGTCGACACAGTCAAAGGCTTTTGCATAGTCAATGAAGCAGAA
The DNA here is from genome assembly GCF_963506605.1 of Zootoca vivipara. Classification (NCBI taxonomy): domain Eukaryota; kingdom Metazoa; phylum Chordata; class Lepidosauria; order Squamata; family Lacertidae; genus Zootoca; species Zootoca vivipara. The sequence goes on along the minus strand of NC_083285.1, from coordinate 51,220,109 downwards.
GTAGACGTTTTTCTGGAACTCTCTAGCTTTCTCCATAATCCAGCGCATGTTTGCTATTTGGTCTCTGGTTCCTCTGCCTTTTCGAAATCCAGCTTGCACTTCTGGGAGTTCTCGGTCCACATACTGCCTAAGCCTGCCTTGTAGAATTTTAAGCATAACCTTGCTAGCGTGTGAAATGAGTGCAATTGTGCGGTAGTTGGAGCATTCTTTGGCACTGCCCTTCTTTGGAATTGGGATGTAGACTGATCTTCTCCAATCCTCTGGCCATTGCTGAGTTTTCCAAACTTGCTGGCATATTGGGTGTAGCACCTTAACAGCATCATCTTTTAAAATTTTAAATAGTTCAGCTGGAATATCATCACTTCCACTGGCCTTGTTATTAGCAGTGCTTTCTAAGGCCCATTTGACTTCACTCTCCAAGATGTCTGGCTCAAGGTCAGCAACCACACTACCTGGGGTGTACGAGACCTCCATATCTTTCTGGTATAATTCCTCTGTGTATTCTTGCCACCTCTTCTTGATGTCTTCTGCTTCTGTTAGGTCCTTACCACTTTTGTCCTTGATTATGGTAATCTTTGTACGAAATGTTCCTTTCATATCTCCAATTTTCTTGAACAGATCTCTGGTTTTCCCATTCTATTGTTTAAGGAATGGGAAAATAAGGAACCAGCCTTATGCTGAGCCAGACCATCGATCCATCTAGCTCAGGTTTGTCTACACCAGGGGTAGTCAACCTTTTTATACCAACTGCCCACTAATGCATCTTTCTTGATGGTGAAATTTCCTTACTGCCCATCAGTGCTCGATGGAAGGAGGAATCATCTTGTGCCGTAGAACCCCCTACCGCCCACCTAGAATCCTGAAATGGGCAGCAAGGACCAGGTTGACAACCCCTGGTCTACACTGACTGGCAGCCGTTTTCCAGGGTTTCTGGCAGAAGCTTTCCCCAGCCCTACCTAAAGACTGCTGGGGGTTGAACCTGGGACCTTCTCCATGCATGCAAGGCAGATGCTTCAGCAAGGAGCCTCCATATGCCTTTAGACTATACTTTGGTACCAAGGCTGAACCACAATGAACATTAGGGATGAGGTTAGCATGGCAACATAGGGCCGCCCACAGAAAAGTCATTGCAATGCATTCCCTGTCAATTTAGCATCCAAAACAGGGGGTAGGGGTGGGGGTGGGGGGGTCACAGGTACTGAGCAAAGCCCTTTCCCTAAATCTGAAGTAAGTATAGGCCAGGCATCCCCAAACTTCGGCCCTCCAGACGTTTTGGACTACAATTCCCATCATCCCTGACCACTGGTCCTCTTAGCTAGGGATCATGGGAATTGTAGGCCAAAACATCTGGAGGGCCACAGTTTGGGGGTGCCTGGTATAGGCAGATGTTTACAATATATGCTCCTTGAACTACACTTGACTCAACCTTCTTGGTGCAAACCACAGTGATTTTATGGGTAGAGGCAGAGGGCTTAGTGCAGGGGTCCCCAAACTTACCCGGCTTTGGGCCGGATGCCCGCCGCGCCGATTGCGTGGTGGGCCGGAGGGTGGGGGAGCGCGGGCACGGGAACACCCATGCGCAACACTATTTCTGGCAAACTCCCGGCCTGGAAAGCACCGGAAATAGCTTGTGTGCATGCGCAGAAGCGTCCTCTGACCCGGAAGTACACCGGAAATGACGCTTGCGCATGCACACGAGCTATTTTCGGCGCTTTTCTGGGTCAGAAGTTGGCGCCGCGCCACACTGCGTCGGTAAAAGCGGGCGGCGGCAGCAGGTGGCGGGAGTCCCCGGGGGCCGCATAAAAGAGCCTTGGAGGCCATATGTGGCCCCCGGGCCGTAGTCTGGGGACCCCTGGCTTAGTGAGTATGTCTGTAGTTCCTTATCCTGGCATCTGAAGGTGTGGTTGATAATTCAACTTAAAATGGACGTTGAAGTTATTTCACCTACACCAGCAGTCCCAAAATAATGCTTAGACTCCATACAGCACATTTCAAGCAGTCCAAAGTGTTTCACATACATTATAGCTTCCTTATATAAGCATACTATGGACCTGCCTCCGACTAATGATTTCTTTTACTTCAAAGCCATTATGAGTCTGGATGACAAATGGGAGCAATTACTCCAAATGATACACCTTGACTTAGCCCTGGGGTCCAAGCCCCCTCTCCATCTCTCCTGGCTTCCCAATCTTTTGCAAGCCTACACCAGTAATTTGACCAAAAGGATAGGTGCACAAGTGTGGGGTAATTTATTCTCATCTTAGAAGCATGCTAGAACGTAAGTCGTGTAAGGCTTATTCAAGATAAATTTTATAAGTACAGAGTGACCACAGGTGGCCCAAGCTTGAAGGGTCCCCTAGCATATTTTTCCTACAAAAAGGGACCCAATGCTTCCCCTCAGCAGGCTTTCCTGGCAGTGGTGTCACTACTCTGGCACAGGCCACTACTGTTTTGATTTCCCATGATGCCCTGAGTAACACTAAAGGTCAGCCATGTTCAAGACACAAACGCTGTAGAGTCACCAGCTAAGGAGTGAAACTAAGTATCTGACTCTGAACCTGATGCTGTTGTGCAGGGGGACAGCTCTTAGGGCTAAAAGATTGCTGACAACTCAGAATCTCAGAGAGAGACACAATCTCGAGTTCTCAGCAATCTTCCCAAAAACATAGGTTTTGAGGCTTCAGGAAATGCTTCAGCTCCTCTGTTACACACATGGACAGATGTCCAATGAGGACAATTGGAATCTGGCGGCCAGGAGCCCTCTGAATCAGATCCTACAACAACAACAACAAAGCCCATAGGGTCAGAGTTGGGCACCTTCCACAAACAGGAGGAGATGATCACAACATAGCACAGCCAGAAGGCGCCTGGGCCAGACTTGCAGATCTCCCTACAAGAACTACACTGAACACAACATACCACTTAACACTGCCAATGAGTCACTCTCAGAGGCTGTCTGTGATTTTGAGAGACTGTTTGTTTTGGCTCTCTGTGGCCAAGACCCTGAAGGTGAGGAGGAAAAGGGCTGCTGGTCTATGAAGCTCAGCATTGTGTACAGGCATGGGATGGACCTTGGGGTCTTATATTTCAGTGGCGTCCTGTGGATTGCCCAAATTTGGCACCCCTGCCCCACCTCTCACACTCCATTCCAAGTCATAGTTGTGGCACCCTTGTTTACAGTGACCAGCAGGAGTTCTCCACTATTCCAGACATAATTTTTTTCCAGTCCTAGCTGGAGATTCTGTGGACTGAATTTGGGACCTTCTGCACAGAAGGTACATACTCTACCTAGGGATAGATGATTTCAAAATGTATATTTCAAGAGAAAATAAATTTAAAAATGTGTATTTGGAGAGACATGTTTTACTAGGAGCTGCCACCCCTGCTCGCTCTATTTTTCCTGGCTAGCCTCCTTACACCTTACTCATCCATTGCAGCTCGCTCCAAGCACCACCCACTTTTAAAAGAGGGGGAGGAGTGGTTTTCTGAAGCACCTCCCCCACTTTGTTGAACCTCGATGCAGCCATGTTTAATGGGGGAGGGGTGTGCTTCACAAACTGGCAAAGCACTCTGTGAAGGACCTCCCCTGTCTTTGTTAAACACCTGACCTGAGCAGCCTGCCTATTGGCCACGCAAACTGCAGCCTTACATTTTTATGTATATAGGAAGAAATGCATACTTTATTATGCATAACTGAATAAGTCCAAATTTTCATTTAAAATCCCAGATTAAGGCGGACTATTTCTATTCTGTCTGATTTCTGCATTCATTAATCTGGGATTAAAAACAACAACACACACATGAAAGTACATAGATAAGTAGTTAAATACATATTTTCAATTCATTTTTTTAGTTGAGAACTGCATTGCAACGATCCAGGAAGTGCACGATCTAGTGGACAGCTAATTCATACATTAGTCCAGGAGACACAGATCAGGTTAATTCACATCAGGATTTCCACAGAGCCATTTTCTCAAACATAGAACGTCTATTGCTGAGTGATAGCTCCCCTCCAGTAGTGCAATAGCAGGTCTACATAAGCGTTGCTTGTTTCCAATTTCCCTCAGTGACCCTTTTGATCCCCGTCTCACACAATGACTCAGTTAACACATGAAGCTAAGCCAAACCATGGCTTAGCATGAAAGAGCAGGTATGCAGCTTCCCACAACGAATATCACTCCTCTCGCAGTCCTGCCACTGCCATGCTACCAGGACTAAGCTAGGGTTTGGCTCAGTGTTACGTCTCACCCCATACTAGCCATGAGCTGCATCTACCGGTAAGATTTGTTCTTGGCTTTGCTGATTGTGGTTTTTCTGGGGGAGGCAGACACAAGTCTAAATTTGGATGTAGCATTATGCTAAGCCACAGGACCAGGTGAGGAGCACTGGCTTGGTCTTCACTCAAAGAAGGAACCTGCTCATTTGATATGGTTTAGCTTAGCAATATTTGCAAACCGGGCCACAGAGAAGCCTCCTGAAAAAATGGTGTAGCCTGCTGGCATGAGAGAGAGGTGCCTTGACCATACTACTTGCAGATTCCCCCCCCCCCAACAAGTGCTAAAAGCTGAACACAACATACCACTTAACACCTCTGATGATTCAGGGGCTGCTACTAATTTTGAGAGACTATTATCTTCCCAGGGTGTTACCCATGGATTTCTGTTTTTGTTTTTTACACTTGGACAAACACAGTTAGGCATAGATAGCTGCATTTCTTCGGTCTGGAAGCCCATGATGAATGGGTGAGTTTCCAGGGGAGCTCTTAAAAGGGTAGTTGCTGCAAGAGTTTTATCAGCACAGTGCCAGATGTTTCCATTACGCCTTTTCTTTTCCGCATGCTCTGTCATTTAATTCCGTTTTGCAATAGTGCATGATGACTGAATCAATATGTTTTTGCCACTGATTTCTCCCACTCCTTAAAAAGAAAACAGCTTATAAAGGGAGAGGTGGAGGGATGTGTGTTGGGTACTAAGTTGTACTGCATGAGCCTATGACTGCTTACTCAGAAGTAAGTCCCAATGATTTCAATGGGGCTTACTCCCAGGTAACTGGCATTAGGATTGCAGCTGAGCAAGTCAACTGCAATGAATCTCTGTTGTTCGGGGATCCCTTAAGTCCCAGACACCCACCCATAGATTGCAGCACTTTCAACTCAGTTTCCCATTCTCAGCACTTTAGCTTCTGCATTATGTACACTACAATGCATAATGGGGTTTTGTGGGCCATCTAATGCTGTTTTGAAACCCCTGGAGAAATGTGTTCTGTGAGTTCCAAGATGCAGATCTTCCCTAAAATGGTTTGTGAAGACTGGTGATTCGAGTATCTTGTTGTGTGTGCCTATGATATTGTGCATCTGAAGATCACACAGCACATAAGAATACTGCAACGTTGTTGTTGTTGTTGTTGTGTGTATGCTGATCAAGCCCCACTCACTGGATCATCACCTTGTCGTGGTGAGTGGGCTTGCATGTTCCTGTGACCCTTGTGAGCTCTTCAATCTGAGAAGGCTGAAAGCAAAGAGAAAAGTTACTGTAACTTCTGTCATAGAGCTTCAGTATGCTGATGATAACGTAGTGTGCGCACCAGGGCCGTCTTAAGGGTATCCAGCGCCGTGGTACAAAATCCCTCTGGTGCCCCCCCCCGCTTGCTCGGTGCCATTGGAACGGCAGCTAGCAAGCCTGCTGTTGCGAGGGGACGTGGCGGGAACAGTGCACCGAAAGGAGCCCTTTCGAGTGCTGCTCCCGCCGCCCCTCCTCTGGGCGGGCTTGCTAGGCGCCATTGGAACGGCGGCTAGCAAGCCTGCTGTTGCGAGGGGACGTGGCAGGAACAGCACACCAAAAGGTCTCCTTTCGGTGCGCTGTTCCCACCAAGCCCCCCTTGCAAGCTTGCTGTTGCGAGGGGGCGTGGCGGGGACAGCACCCGGCGGAGGATACAGTCAACTGCTCCCTGCAAGTGCGACGGAGGAGGGGCAGCGACAGAGCTAGGCTGCTTCAGCAGCAGCGCCTTGCTCGCTGACTCTAACATGAGGAGCGCGAGGGGCTTCTGGGCGCCCCAGCCCAGCGCCCCTGATGGGGAGGCGCCCTGGCGCACCGTGCCACTAAGCCAAATGGAAAGGACGGCCCTGGTGTGCACGCTCAGAGGATGACCTCCAAACCATCCTAAATATCTTTGCAGAAGCTTAGGAAAAGCTTGGCCTATCACTCAACATCCAAAAAACCAAAGTGCTGCACCAACAAGTACAAAATAACCCCTCTGCAGCGCCACAAATTCAACTCAATGGTGTAACGTTGGAAAATGTCGATCACTTCCCCTACCTAGGCAGTTATCTTTCCACAAGGGCCAACATTGATGCCAAAATCCAGCATTGCCTGAATTCTGCAAGTGTGGCTTTTTCCCGATTGAAGCGCAGAGTGTTTGAGGACCGGGACATTCGCAGGAAAACCAAAATGCTTGTTTAGAAAGCTATTGTACTATCAACCTTACTATATGCTTGTGAAACATGGACCACTTATAAAAGCCATCTCCAACTCCTCGAAAGATTCCATCAACAGTGTCTCCGAAAATTTTTTACACATCACTTGGGAAGACAAGTGAACTAGTATCAGTGTACTGGAAGAAGCAAAGATCACCAGCGTTGAAACAACGGTTCTTCAACATCAACTTGGTTGGACTGGTCATGTTGTGTGAATGCCTGATGATCATCTTCCAAAGCAACTACTCTATTCAGAACTTAAAAATGGAAAGCGTAATGCTGGTGTGACCAGCATTTTAAGAGGTTTAAAGACTGTCTCAAGGCAAATCTTTTAAAATGTAGTATAAACACAGACAATTGGGAAACACTGGCCTGTGAGCGCTCCAGTTGGAGAACAGCCTTTACCAAAGGAGTCATGGGCTCTGAAGACACTCAAACTCAGGACACAAGGGAGAAATGTGCTAAGAGGAAGGCATGCTTAGCAAATCCACACCGTGATCAACTCCCACCCAGAAACCAATGCCCCCACTGTGGAAGGACGTGTGGATCCAGAATTGGCTTCCACAATCACTTACAGACTCATTGTTAAAACCGTGTTTATGGAAGACAATCTTACTCGGCTACGAGTGATCGCCAAAGAAGAAGCAGCTGATCAAGCAGGCATTCTATCATGTAATCTGCAGAGCCATGTTCATGAACTGTATGAAATTATAGGAGATGGCAACACTAATGCAAACATTAGTTTTTTCCTTGTGTAAACTTTGCTGCTCATCAATCCCAAAGATTGCCATACAGATAGCAGAAAGATCAGTGTGTGTGCTGCCCACAAATACACCTCCTCTCCCAAAAAAACCCAGCCTTTATCAGCAATGATAGTGGTCGGAGCAGTAATTAATCTGTTTGTCCATAGTGGCATACAATAAATTAACAGTAGAGCAAGCAGCTCATGGGCTAGAAAGCCTTGTGATGATGCCAAGAATCCTTTTTTTTTCTGGAAGCTGTCCAGAGTGGCTGGGGAAACCCAGCCAGATGTGTAGGGGGAGTATTATTATTATTATTATTATTATTATTATTATTATTATCCTCAATGGGGAATGCCTGTAGCTCAGAAGTTGAGCCCATGCTTTTCAAGCAAAAGGTCCCAGTTTAAATTCCCAGCTTTTCAGATCAAGGTGGGAAGGATCCTATCTAATCCCTGGGAAGGGGGATTAACTGTTAAACCCCTCTGGGCATTGTAGTTCTGTGAGGACTAGAAGTCTCCTGACAATGTCCAGCACCTTTTACAAACTACAGTTCCCAGGGTTTTGAGGGGAAAACCAGAACAGTTTAATGTGGTATAATGCTGCTTAAAATGCATACACTATACACTATGCAAGAGAGAGACAGATTCCACAGGCAATAACACTCCACAATGAGCACAGGCATTCAAGGTCCCCACACTATGAATATATGGCAGAAGGTCATAAATGCAGATCCCCATACCAAAGTAACCTTAAACCATTGTTCTGGGAAGCAGCCAGTCTTCAGTTCCCTGGTGGAAGTGGGAAAACAGAAGCGAGAGCAAATGGGGGCCCCAAACCATTTATGGCTTTATGAATTATACAAAGCCTCCTCCATTCTGCCGAGAAGTAAACAAGGCACCTTGCGCAAATGACGTTAGCTCTTTTGTTTACTGGTGTGGCTTTATGGGCCACACTTTGCCTGCACAGCGCCCACCCACCTGCCGCCTTTGTGAGCCACTGTGCCACCCAATAAAAAGCAGCAAATAACACTATCAACACATAATGCGCTCCAGTGAGAAGGCTCTTTTATTTTATTTTATCCCATGCTTCTATTGAAACAAACTTTCGGATTTGTTTGCAACTGTTTTGAAAATAAAAAACAGGAGCACTTATTCCACACTTTTCAGTGCCTCTCTTCCTGAAATATTATACAGTATTTTGAATCAGTTTTCAGTTACAGGAAGTTCTATGGCTTTTCCTGGAAAGGCAGGCAGGCTGTGGCAATAAACATGGGGTGCTCTAGGAAAGGGATACAGACATAACTCTTAGCAGCAGCAATGTTTCTCCCTCTCTGAGGAAGGACCCTGTAAAAATCTAAGGCTGCCCACCTAAGGCTGTGCGGTATCTTGCACTGACCCTCAAATTAATGTAAAGGAGCAAAGTAAGGATCTGAATAGCAGTAAAGCTGTTTAGATTAAAAGGTATGGGGAAATGAAAAGGTTCTTCTCTGGCATCAAAACGATCAAGGCAGACACCCAGTGAGCCTCTTCAGGGAAAGTATTCCACAATAGTGGGGGCACCACTGATAGGGTCCTTTCCCTTTCCATCCACCCTAAGGAAGCAACAGAACCAGAAAATAGCCTGTTGTGAAGATTTTGGTGTATAGAGAGGCATATGGCCCACTGAAGCCAATATGGATCACTCCCCCCATGCGTATGATTCCTACTATCCATTCTGAACCCCTTACATTCTTACTCACAGGTCCTTCTATTCTATAAGTGCTGCGGATAGAATTGCATCCTAACAACCTGATCTTGTGGGCATCCCGGCATAAGCGTGTGCAGAATGGGCAGTCTTCATTTGCAAGCCTAGGCATGTTTTGTCAGAATTATTATTATTATTATCCAGCCACTCTGGGCGGCTTCCAATAGAATATTAAAATACAAGAATCTATTAAACATTAAAAGCTTCCCCAAACAGGGCTGCCTTCAGATGTCTTCTAAAAATCTAGTAGTTGTTTTTCTCTTTGACATCTGGTGGGAGGGTATTCCACAGGGCGGGCGCCACTACCGAGAAGGCCCTCTGCCTGGTTCCCTGTAACTTGGCTTCTCGCAATGAGGGAACCGCCAGAAGGCCCTTGGTGCTGGACCTCAGTGTCCGGGCAGAACGATGGGGGTGGAGACGCTCCTTCAGGTATACTGGACTGAGGCCAAATGTGTTCAATCGCGGGTCATACTTCCAGGTAAAATGTGCAGAGGGCATTGTTGTGGTTGTAACACTCTTAATAAAAAAATAAAATCAAATAGAAGCGGTTGAACCCCACTGCGATTAACGGAAAGTGCAGCTGGATCCTGTGTCTATCGGAAGCAATTCCCACTGAGTTCAGCAGTGTTTGCTCCCAAGTGCATAGGATTGGAGCGTAACAAGTGCGCACCCAGATTCCCATCTAAACCTACAGGCTTTGGACTGTTTGTATGAACAGCAGCCCGATCCTGTGCAGAGGCAGGCACGTGTAAACAGAAAGCCCCGTTGGGTTTTTAATCCTCTGTAAAGTGCATACTGTACAGGAGCGCCAGCCGGCTTGAGCCCGTTTGCTTTAATAGGCTTAGGTGTGCGCCATAGGATCTTGGCTACTACGCGGCACAAGTCCTGCCAGCCGCCTAGCTATCACTTAAGGAGCAAACGCGCCGCAGCTCCTCGCTGCTGAAAGAGGAGCCGCGCGAGCCTCTGGGTTCCGTACGCTGACGTCACCCCCGGGCCCGGCCGAATGGCGGCATCCTTTGGGGATACGGCGCATGCGCGTGCTCACCTTCCACGGTTCCCCTCGGCAGCGCCTTCCGCTTTCGAGATTTTGCGCGTTGATCGGCCGGAGCGGTTAGGAGAAAGCACGCTTCCTGCAGGCGGAGGAGCGCTTAGGGCAGGTGAGATGCGGGAGGGAGCGCTTTGCAAAGGGTCGCTTCGTGTGGACGGGAGCTGCTTTCATTTTCCCGGGAGGGTTGTGAGCAAAGCCGTTTGCAAACTCCCGGGAGAGAGTCCTGGGCACGGAAAGCGCGCTTGACGCCCCTGCTGGATCTACCTATATCCCCCCTGCCTCCGCCTTGCGGGTGCGTTTAACTTTGGAACTGGGTGCGTTTCATTTCATTTCCTCGGAGCGAGTCACATCCGTGCGCGCTTCCTTACGTTACGCTAGGCTGAAATCCGTACAGATCGCGATGGGATCTCTGAACTGGCTGGGGCTTGCTCTCCAGGAAGCGCGCTCCAGAGTCCAGCCTTGCGTCAGAATAGTTAGGATCCGTTTGCCGGGAACAGATACAGTACTGTATAGGTTTGCAACCCGACGTGCCCTTCCCGTGAGATTAAACCCGGCTCAACACAGCGAGAGATAGCAGTACTTGTGAGCAAACGCGCCCAGGCTCCTCCTGCAGCTTCTTCCTCCCTGGCCGTCCCCTCCAACTGCATTTCTTCCCGAAAGGTTCACCTTTCTTTCCCTAAGGTATCTTTCTTTAAAGAAGTCCCTGCTATATCGAATCCTTGTACTGGGGCTGGTGAGAGATAGAGTGCAACATCTGGAAGGCAGCAGAATTCTCACCCCTTTTCAGTCCAGGGGCCACTTTGTCTTCTCAGCAACTTTCCAGGGCTGCATGCTAGCAATGGGGGCAAGCGCCCTAGGTGAAAGCAGTTGGAGCAACAAATACAAAATTTGCCTTTCAACAGCGTGCCAGTTTCTTCACACAGTCTCACTGTCTCGCACACCCCTCTCGGTCCTCCATCCAGAAAAGCAAGAAGCATTATGGCCATATCTGCACTATACGTTTAAAGCTGTATCAAGGCACTTTAAACAGCTACCGGTATATGGCTCCCTCCAAAGAATCCTGGGATATGTAGTTAAAGGGTGCTGGGAGTTGTAGGAGACAACCTAACTACAGCTATAGTTCTCGGGTTGGTTTAACAATCAATTCTACTCAGGGAATTCTGGGAATTGTAGCTCCATGAGAGGAATAGAGGTCTCCTAACAGTTATCAGCAGCTTTAACAAACTACACTTCCCAAGATTCTCTAGTGCCCACCATGACTCTTTTAAAATGATCTGGTACTGCTTTAAATACAGTATATAGTGCAGATGGGCCTATAAAAGTTCAAGGAGGATGTAAAGAAGGGCCCTTAGTAATGGGACAAATATATGGAAATCCTTAGACTTCTTTTTAGTTGCTGGGACTATGAACCAGGGGGCTAATCCAACCTGGTGTCCTCTAGATATTCTGGATGGCATAGCCAATGCTCAAATATGATGGCAGCTTTTGTTCAAAGCATCTGGAGGACACCAGCTTGGGGAAGGTTAGGCTATGCCGATAGCTTAATGGAAAAGGTAAGTTTTGAAGGTACAAAATGTTTTAAGAATGTTGAAAATGGAAGTACAGTAGACGTTTGATTGAAACGTACTCTTGGCGTACTAGACTGTCTCACTACTGCAACCTTCCCCCATTTCTAGTGAGGAGGTGCCCCCAATTCCATGTGCCGCCCAGTTTGTGCTTGGAGATGTCATCCAATCTTTCCTACTACGCTTTACGAATGGCCCACTTGAGCGCTCGGATATTTGGAGAAGTGGCTCGCCCAACTGATTCATCGTCCATGAAAGTCGTGAAGCTGTTAAGCGAGCAGCCCTATGCGAAACGGAAGGAAGTTTATGACTGGTATCCTCCGCACCATACCTACCACAACCTCATGACGAAACTTCGCTTCTATGGCCTCTACAGGTGATCCAGGCGAAGGGGGTGATGATGAAGGGAGGATAGGGGACTGAGAGGAGAAGGTGGCTCCTTAAAATCTACAGCTGGTGAAGGTGGTTTGAGCCTGCTTCTTTGCTTCAGGCAGAGAGGAAGGAACCATGTGTTTTGTGTGCACAAGATTCCAAATTCAGGTCTTTTTAGTGGAATCAAGAGAGGGGAACCTTGTGCCCTCCAGTTTTTATTTATTGACTCATTTATATACCACTGAACTACAATAATCAGTGTTTTACAAAGATAAAATACAAAAAAAATAAATCAGTTAAAACTATAAAATCAAACATCAATTAAAATGCCTACTGGATTAAAGTCTTCAGCCCAACAGGGAGGGGACTTGTCTGACTTCAACTGGAAGGGAGTTCCATAAAACTGGACCCACAGCGCTGAAGGTACCTTTATTGCTGGATATGAGCCATGGTTTCCTGTTTTCTCTGTTATCAGGCCAGCGTCTTCCAAACAGCATTTTAAGCCATGAAATCTAGCCCTTTTGGACATCATACTGGCTTCAAAATGCTTTTTGCGTAATAGACAGTGCATGCTGCTATTTTTAAATCCGGTATAACAGCCATCCAGGTGCTCTCTGCTGCTGGGGAGAAAATGTCGCAGCTGCCCATTTCACAGGAGGGCATCCCTTTGGCACAGGAAAGATGTAAATTACACACTTGGCTCTTGCAAGCACCTTTCTTTAGCAGGTCTCTTACTCAGAGATGCCTACATGGGTTAACAATCTCGCTTTTCAGAAATGCATTTGGCTGCAGGCAGATAGTAGGCATTTTATGGGGGTGGAACAAAATCATGGCCTGAAAGGTACTTCATGAACATCTAACAATATTAGCAGCTTGACAGCCTTAGGCAAACGACAGTATCTCGCTAATGGACAAGTAGAGCAACTCGGAAAGGTAAATCAAAATTAAAGCTCTAATTCAGTTCAAGGCTCTTTAATCAAAGTTGGCTTTATTAAAAGGCATACTCTGATCCTATAAAGTGTAAGCAGAATGCTTCCTGCAGCCAAACAAGACACATGAAGCGATTTCTCTCTTGGGTCTCATTAAAGCTCTCCCCTCCCCCCTCAAAACTTTTGCATGATCCCTGGCAGTTTTAATAATACCGCATTGACAGAAGGGTACAAGTTTCAATAATGTGTTAAGCGGGATAACTAAAAGGATAACTAGTGAAGGATAAAGAGTACTTCACATGAAATCTTTTTTTCTTGGCTGCAAGGGGAATTTGTATTGCTCTTAGCTGAGGCATTTCTGTGAGTCTTTACATAGGCCCTCCCGTTATTGTACCTCGAACCTGGATTCCTGAAAGGCATTGATCTCAATTTCCATTTTATGAAAGTATATTCCTAGCCCTCATGGTTGTTACTTGAAAATTGTGGACTATGGTCAGTAGCATTGCTACCATTAAGGGTTAAACTTAAATATTTATGCTCTATAAGTCTAAGAAGTTGGTTTTATTAGAAGATGGGTGAGATGTCATCATCTTATACATTCTTACTTACCTCTTCAGGTCACCCTTGAGGTTATGGTCTGGTTCACACACGATGTTAAACCATGGTTTGATTGATTATCCACACCCTCTCCAGCAGCTTAACTATGGCTTGTTTGCTGCTACAAACCATGATTTGAAGCCAGGGTTTGTTGCTGGTATAAGAACCTTGGTTTATTTTTTAACAGTGACTTGGTGTTGCATGCAAATGCAACACCCTTCTTTAGCAATGGCTTGATTGGGCCATCCCACCGGAGATGTTCATCAAGCTTCAAATGCAAAACATCCAGAAAACAAACCCAAGCTTTTCACAAAACAAGGTTTCTTATCTGTGCTACATGTTACCCAGGCCTTTGATGGCTGAAAGTTCTGCCCCTAGTGACCCTGAAATCATTGATTTGAGAGTTTTAAACTAGTTTTAAAAGGTTGGTTTTAACGGATTCTGGAAGTTTTTATTAGTGTTAATTTAGTGCTGACATGTTTGCCCCCCAGGCCTCCTTTTGGAGAAAGAACAAGATACAAATTTAATAAGTAAAGTCAAATCATGCCTTGTTGAAGAAACCATGGTATACTGTTATGTGCAAAGCTGGCCTATGAGCTGTTTGAGAAAACACTCGCTAAAGAACTAAACATGAGGCTTGTCTCCTGTTTCTCATTCAAACCCATCCAACCTTATGATGGCTATCCCGTTTCATGTAAGAAAATAGTGCAACTGTTTGAACACTAAATACGAGGCAAAATGTGCAGGCACTGTTCTCATCTGTTTAGTTTGAAACTTGCCTGCTCCCACTTTTCAATTATGTTCCTCCCCCTTTAAAGAAAAAAATCCCTGCAGATACCAACGCTTCGGTGCTTTTAACCAGCTTTGTTTCTTTCATTTCAGAGATGAACATGAAGACTTCAAAGATGAGATGAAACGGCTGAAAAAGCTGCGCGGGAAAGGACGCCCTGTGAAAGGAGAAGGAAAGAGAGCGCTGAAAAAGAAATAACACCGTTGTTGCAGTAAACCTTGTATTTAATAAACACATCTTGGACAGATGTTGACTGTTTACTAAGTAGGCCGGGGAATTTATCTCAAGATGAGGCATCCTTTGCAAACGTCTTGCCCCTATAACATAAGGAAGGGAAAGGCTGTAGCAGATTTATCTGCATGACCCCGTCAATTTTGGTGGTGGTGATAGCAAAAAGGGTGGATTCACTCTGCTGGGGTCAGCAGAGGGGGTCTCCTGAGGACTTGCGGCCTCCAGAGGGTGGGCCAAGGATGAATGTTGCCCACAGGAGCCAACTCCTAGGGACAAAGGTCCCTTCCCCACACCCAAAAAAATATTTGAAGGGGCCAGGCCATAGTTGACAAACATTGCCATTCAAATGGTGTGCATGCCCGGCGTCTTGTGATCAGTTATGCAGGGTGGGGCTTACCTGGGCCCTCCCAATATTTTATTCAAGTTGCCACCCTGATGTTGCCCCTAAGCAAAAATAGTTTAGCTAGCCGGTCCTGTTTAGTATTATTATCAGTAGTGGTAGCGGAAGTAGTATTATAATTTGTTATGCCAAGTTCCCAGGGCAAATTGCAACAATTAAAACACAACACGACGATATTGCAAACAGATTAAAACAATTTTAAGATTACGGAAATAAGGCGGGCATGGGGGGGGAAAACAAATCTCAAGTATTAAAAGCTAGGGTAAGGAATAGGGCAGGGCAGGGGCCAGCAACCTTTTTCAGCCGTGGGCTGTTCCACCATCCCTCATACCTTGTGGTGGGCCGGACTATATTTTGGGGGGAAAATATGAATGAATTCCTATGCCCCACAAATAACCCAGAGATGCATTTTAAATAAAAGGGCACATTCTACTCATGTAAAAACACCAGGCAGGCCCCACAAATAACCCAGAGATGCATTTTAAATAAAAGGACACATTCTACTCATCTAAAAACACGCTGATTCCCGGACCGTCCGTGGGCCGGATTGAGAAGGTGATTGGGCCGCATCCGGCCCACGGGCCTGAGGTTGCCTACCCCTGGGATAGGGTCATCTTTTAGAGTGACCTGTAGCTTAGTGGCAAAACACCTGCTTTCTGTCACCGTTTCCTCCAACCTGCCCTTGAGATGACAGTGGCCATTCTTTAAAAGCACAGGCTTAATTACATCTCGGCTGGCTGTCACCCTACATCCTTTATTGAAATGTATAGAATTTGTTGCATACCGAAAAGTGATATATGCTGTGAGAAATCAGACATGTTCTTTGCCTAAGAACTACATGGTTAACCAAAATATTCATTTCTCCTAAAAGTGTGCAATAAATTACAGTGAGGTCTTGGTATAATGAACACCTTTCTTTTAGCTTCCATTCCCCATTGTCAGGAGTACAGTGGTACCTCTACTTACAAATAACTCTACTTACAAATGTTTCTACTTACAAATGGAGCTCCGCCCGCCATCTTGGATGCAGTTTAGATAGGATTTTTTCTACTTACGAATTTTTAGATAGGGTTGCTTCGACTTACAAATTTTTTCTCCCAATGCATTCCTATGGAATTCGACTTACAATTTTTTTCGACTTACAAATGTGTGTTCGGAACACATTAAATTCGTAAGTAGAGGTACCACTGTATATACTTTGAACTTCCGGTCTCTAAACTTAAGGTCCCATCCCCTATGTCTCTGCCAGCCTGATTCTTCCCCTTTTTTATATGAGGGAAGCATGCAACAGGAAAAATGGGTCCTCACCTTTCTCTTGTGCTCCTTCCTTCATTCCTCACCTCCCAGATCATCTGCTTCTCTCTTTCAGTGTTTAATTTCATGGGTGTTTGTCTCGCTTTTTAATCCAATGCCAGGATGTGTGGAATCTTTGGCCTGCCAGATGTTGTTGAACTACATAGTCAACCTTACGTCCTACTCAGAGCAGACCGACTGAAATCAATGGTGTTAAATAGTCATGTATATTTCAAGAGGTCTCTTGTGACTTCCGTTGAAGGCAAGCCTGTGCTAATTTACATTACACAAGCTCGGAGTGCTATGCCAAGATATCAGTTTTGAATTTCCTTAGAAGGTTAGATCAGAGGGCTGCTTTTTCCCATTGTATGGAAGCGTTTACAGTCACTGGATAGTTTTGTTTCCGAAGCTCTTAAAATAAGCTAGATGCTGGAGAAAACTGGTTAGAAATCAATAAAAGACCCTTTCCGAAAACTAATCGTTAACACTACCATGCCGAGAACAGACTGATAAAATGATAATATAATTAGAAGAATGATAACTGAATTTAATAAGGATTTAAATTTAATAGGAACATAAGAATCTGCCTTATATGAGGTCAGAGTAGCTCAGACTAATCCATCTAGCCCACAATTGTCAAGTCTGGCTGACAGCAGCTCTCCAGAATCTGTGGTTAGCAATCTTTCATATTGCCTGTTACCTGACCCTTTTAGCTCGAGATCCCAAACGATTGGATCAGAGACTTTCTGCATGCGAGTAATGCACTCCTATCAATGAGCCATGGTACCACAAGAGACTTATTAAGGTTTAGAAGGGATTGAAGCATCACAGCCCAGAAATACCGTTTTGATGGAAGATGGAGAAAGGTTGTCAGCTTTCAGCCTTACAGCAAATAGTGGTGTGCAGTTTCTTGGGGTGATTTTGCCAATAAGTGGTTCAAGGATTTAAAAAAACAGAAATATCTCAAGTCAATCCAGTTTTTGGTTGGTTTGCATTCTGGAAAAAGTCAATCATAAGTTGAAAGAGTTGTCATATTTTGTATGAACTACTGTATTGATGGTGAAAGTTATCCTGTTCCTTCCTTAATCCCACTCTCCTATTTTCATCACACTTATTAGATTTGGGGTGTTCAGACTTCAGGCTTGATGGATCTACTGTGCTGTTGTTTACTATCCTCCAGCCAGAGCCAGTGCAGAATAATGGTTTGCGGGGTTGAACTGATGGCTGTGGGGAGGAGGTTATAACCAGTTACCCACTACAAGCCATGAGCAATACACTGCGGTGATCTGCATATGCAAATACAGATCCATATCTGAGAAACTACAGACGTAGGGATTTCAACAGAAAACCCTTAACATTGGCTCACACAACTTCAGGAAGATGTTCTCCAAGACAATTACTCTTATTTCTTAGGTGCAAGACCTACACACCATTCCTTTAAAGCACACACACCCCAAAAAAGGATCCTGGGAAGTGTAGTTTGTTAAGGGTGCTGAGAATTGTAGCTCTGTGAGGGGTAAACTTCAAGCCCCATGATTCTTTGCAGGGAGGGATGTGTGCTTTGGTGTGTATGCAAAAACTGAGATAAATAGTACAAGGCAAACCATGACAGCGTTTTATGGTTTTTAAAAAATAAACCTAGAAGTTTACTTGGAAGTTTCATCTACCCGGTATTGGGAGTCAGAAACACTTGCAGATTTGCTAAAATCACCCAGCAGAACCCAATTACGCCAAGTCAGCAGAGCTAATATATTATCATGTAAGCCGTGGGCAGGGACTATGTTGTTTTTACATTTTTGTGCAGCACCTAGAGAATATTTTGTTCTTTATGAATAATAAAAGCAAGAGCAGGCGATTCTCTTCTATTCCTGGGGAAGGTGGTCATATTATATAACATCATCAGAGTTACGTCTGAGTGCAAGAGTTCATTGTTCCATGGAGAAACCATGACTCGTGAATGACCCAAGATTATCAGGGAAAGGGTCATTCAGTGGTCACTAGGAATTTTTGTTTTGTTTGAGCCAGCTGGTATTGTAATTTTTAAATGTGCTGTTTGCAAAGCAAAGGCAGGCATAGGTAAACTCCGGCCCTCCAGATGTTTGGGACTACAATTCCCATCATCCCTAGCTAACAGGACCAGTGGTCAGGGATGATGGGAATTGTAGTCCCAAACACCTGGTGGGCCAGAGTTTGCCTATGCCTGCCTTAAGGTATGTCCTCACACACACTTCATTTGTTCAGGATGGCAAAATAAGGCATACTTGTTTATAGGTAAAGGGACCCTTGACCATTAGGTCCAGTCGTGACCGACTCTGGGGTTGCGGCGCTCATCTCGCGTTATTGGCCGAGGGACCCTGCGTACAGCTTCCAGGTCATGTGGCCAGCATGACTAAGCCGCTTCTGGCGAACCAGAGCAGCACATGGAAACGCCGTTTACCTTACCGCTGGAGCGGTACCTATTTATCTACTTGCACTTTGAGGTGCTTCCGAACTGCTAGGTTGGCAGGAGCTGGGACCGAGCAATGGGAGCTCACCCCATCGCAGGGATTCGAACCACCGACCTTCTGATCGGCAAGCCCTGGGCTCTGTGGTTGAACTCATAGCACTGCTCGCGTCCCTTGTTTATAGGTAAATAGGTCTAAATGCAGTTCTTTATCAGAAAGGGTTTTAGCATCCGTATAAGGGTGCTTGGGCTTATACTGCATTGTTTGTATTTTCAAAAGGGTTCCAGATTTTTAAAACAACGCAGAGAGCATAAGTTAGGCACTCAGGGTCTCACTGTTTCCAATCACCTGTTTGTTTGATTTTCACTTTACAATTTAGCTGGAGTACTCAAGGGTACGCAGTACCAGCACCTTTTTTTTCTAGAATTAAAAAAGCACTGGTTTAAAGTGTGGCACTTACTGTAACAACTTCCTGGTGACTAAAGGCACCTTTTTTTCCTAGAAGAAAAGCACTGGGTGTGGAAGTGTGGAGAACTGTACTGGAAAATGAGAAACTGAGAGAAACTGAAAATGGCAGATTTGCCAATTCCTATTCATAGCCAATCTGGGTCTCTCTGGCACATGCCCATGAACATTACAAGTCACAGCTTCCGAATCCCACCTTACCATCTTCCTATAGTGCAGCTGTGGGAAACAAGCTTGTCACATCAAATGCAATGTGCCACTTAGCACTGTAAGCAAGCAAAGCCACAGTGAAATGTTTGTTGGCAAAACTCTGCTTTTCTGGCTTTTAAAAAGGTCACGTTACTACTGACTGACTAGCGAGTCGTAAAAAGGAGATGGATGGATTTGGCTGAATTGGACAGAAACTGCATTTAAAGTGTGTACTGATCTAACAGGCTGTATGGAACGATCTCCTGAGACCCAAAGGTCGTTCTCTTATTGCTTGAAGCACTCAGAGCTATACTAGAGAAAGCACTATTACATATAGTATCAAGATGGCTATATGGGATTGGGGAGGGTAAGCTTGGGTGAACTAATAGCAGCTTTTCCATAGCAACCTTTGAGGCAGGAGGAAAGATATTAGAACAAACTTCTCAGTTGACTAAGAACTGGGGGTTTATATCCATTAGGCTGTTTCCTTTGACTGTGCTTTTGTCCGTCTCACTGCTCTTAAAACTAGCTGTAAATATTTGATGGGGTTCATTTTAATGTTACCACAGCTGGTTATTGTTGTTTTTATTTGGCTTTTCAAGCAAGAGACTTTGTAATAAGCCACAGACAAAATAGCAGCACGCATAGGCAATAGATTCACAGGCGGGGGTTGCAAACCACAGCCCTTTTCAAGAAGGCTGCCATAGTTTTCCAACAGTCGCGTAATAAGCAAACGTCCAACAAGGATTGCAGTAGTTTTCAAACCATCATCAGACACATTTAATTCTGAATTGTGATGTTTATTGCTACTTATAGCATTGTTCTCACATTCCTCACATTTACATGAGTGGTGTCTGTGCAGGCAACAGTCTGACAGGACCAACTCAGTGCTTGAAAGTTTGCTTTTTTCCTTCTATAGTGCCCCTGTTCCAGGATACTACCAGGCAGTAGTCATCCTTGTATTGTCGGTTTTCTCCCAGACACCATCCATGGTCAACAGGGAAAAGAGCACTCATCTTCTAACCAGAGAGCACTGCTCCTTGCAGGATCTGGAGATGGCGTCAAAGAGGGAGGCGGGCTGGCGCTTTGATTAAGCTATGAAGGCGAGGAATGAGATCGGCTTTACCATCTATTCACCTCTCAAATCTTCGCTCACTTGCCAATAAAATGGATGAACTGCACCTTATTAATCAAGAAAACTCAAGAAACTCCAATATGCTAGAAAGGAGGCTTACAGGAAAGGAGACAGATTTTTGTACAGCCAAGCTAGGAATGCACTGACGAACGAGATTAAAGTGGCAAAACGAACCTATGATTCAGAGTCAATTCTCAACAGGGACTCGGCTACTCTTTGGAAGAATTTACAGAACATTACTGAATATAAGAGAACATCTTCTTCTGCTCCAGAGAGTCAAAAAATTGGCAAAAAACGACCTGAATCAGTTTTATAGCAGGTTCGGAAGTCAAGCATTATCAACTAGTGCCATTCAGTTGGCACCAGAGGCACCAACAATCACCTCAACCTGTTCTGAAGTCACTCCGCTGGTGATCTTGAAATAGTGTTCTGCACACTTTGTATAAAGTACTTTTACATTGCAATGTAGCCGATACAAAATTCCAAGTACTGTATATTAGTACTTGGCCAATAAATTATTATTCTATTCTATTCTATTCTATCCTATTCTATTCTATTCTACCTGATGGACGTGCTCTTCTGTAATGCTGGTACAGGGCAATGGTGAGGACCCTGTTGCCCTCCTGATGTTTTGCCCTAAAGCATAGCTAAGAGCCAGAGATGATGAGAGCCGTGGTCCAAGAAAACCTAGAAAGCCACAGGCTCCCCCCTGCCCCAATTTCTGTAGAACGTTGTGGTTTAGTGACACGATCTTGTCAGGAAATGAAGATGATAGTGTTCTGCACACTTTGTATAAAGTAGTTTTACATTGCAATGTAGCCGAAACAAAATTCGCTGTCTGTCATCTGTCAGGAATGCTTTGATGGTGTTTCCTGCTTGGCAGGGGATTGGACTGGATGGCCCTTGTGGTCTGTTCCAACTCTATGATTCTATGATGTAAGGCAACCAGCATTATTCATGACTGATATATAAACAGCCTTAATCAGGTGTTAACTGCCATCCGTTGCTGATATAATTTATTTCAAAAATGCATCGCTATTCTGCTTTCGCTTTCCACTAAAGTGTCTCTCAAGAACACTTACAATAAGAAGCAAACATAAAAGAAAAAGTAATGCAGTTGTTAAAATGCAAATTAACGAAACTTAAAGCAGTAGCAAAAAGTAAAAACACAAGGAGCAGCATTAACAATCAATATACAAAACAGCAGTAGAACCAAAAGCTTTTAAAAGGAAAGTTTTCAACTGCTGGTGGAGCACAAATAAAGGGGACCATCTTGGGCCATCAGGTGTGCCACATATAAGGTGTCGCCACAGAAAAAGTTCTATTGGGAGATGCCATCAACCTTGCCTCAGAAGGCAACAGAACATCCAAAAACATCATTCAAGCAGTTTGCTCCCAATCTGTTTAGGGTTTAATGGGTAATAACTGCCAACTCCTTATTCTTATCATCAGAATGAAGCAGCACCCTGGCTGAGATGTGGTTCTTTGCTTCTCACCATATATTTTAAATATCTCAGGAACCACCAGCTGCTTGGTGGCACCATTACAGATTTTGATGCTGCTCACAAGAAACTGATCTGTGTCAAAGACCAAATGGGTTCATTACTACTTTGCTGTAAGCCCTGTTCATATAAGTGTGTGTGTGTGTGTGTGTGTGTATTCACCCAATGCTAAAGGTATGTAATCTTTGATGAAACCATTCCATCGTATATGATTGTGCAATTTCCCACAAATTAAGAGCAAGGCCAACTTTATTTCAGGGCAGAAAAATATCAACAAAAATTGATTTATCAGACTTTGTTGGTTTGCCTTGGGACACTATCGAGAGGGTATGAATTTGCTTCCAAGGAGTAGGACAAGATTTCCCTCAAAAAAAAGTTCTCCCGCCAATCCATTGGGGAAGTGCAGGTTTTCGGTAAAAGGATTGGCTGAAAAGCCTCTGGGAACTGGCACTCTGGAGTGGTAGCACAGGGTAATAAGGTTGTGACCATTTGGAGGTCTGGATGCCCTTTTTGTCTTATGTCAACAGACAAGGGCAGTCACTTCAGCCCCCCAATTTGCCATGCTACTTTGTATAGGGATATGATAGGGAATTCTGAAGGAAATCAGCCCCGAGTGCTCACTGGAAGGACAGATTGTGAAGCTGAGACTCCAATACTTTGGCCACCTCATGAGAAGAGAAGACTCCCTGGAAAAGACCCTGATGTTGGGAAAGATTGAGGGCACAAGGAGAAGGGGATGACAGAGGACGAGATGGTTGGACAGTGTTCTCGAAGCTACGAACATGAGTTTGACCAAACTGCAGGAGGCAGTGGAAGACAGGAGTGCCTGGCGTGCTATAGCCCATGGGGTCACAAAGAGTCGGACACGACTAAACGACTAAACAACAACAACAACAACATGATAGGGAATGGAAACTGTCATGTGTCCAGATGTATCACATAATATAAGAAATGCTACACTGAACAATTTGCAGTGAAGCAGTTGACTTGCTATAAGGATCGAGTGAGTCTGTTGTATTTCAATATGACCGTGGTTTTGTTAGGTGCACTGTGGTACAAACAAAATAAAAAATTCTCCTATGACCTACTAAAATTATTGGCAAAGAGTCTGGACCCAGCATGAAATTGTATCTTGGCAGGAAACATTAATTTTATTTTATTTTATCATTGGATGTTTTCAGGTTATGCCTCTTCATGGAGGGGGGGGGGAATCCGAATAGCGGAAAGAAATGGCTGGTTCAAGAAGCCCAATTTCACCTTTGTGTTCAACCATCAGTCAGTCAATCATTTGTAACTGCTGTCACACAAGTACCTGAATTGGAACATATGCTGGACTACTTTGAGGGTCACTGAAAAGATTGGTTACGCTTTCACACACTTGAGTGGTCCACACACCATTCTCTACTGTACTGTAACTCGGAAAGAGATCTATAGATCTCTCCCAAGCAGTTAATGCATGAACTCCAGAAGTCATCTGTGGCTGAGTGATTTCCACTTCAAACACTACAAGAGAGACGGAGAAATCAGAAATATGAGGTACTAAACTACAGCTGTCTACACATTGCCATTTAATCTGGCTCCAGTACACTCCCAGCACAATCCATAGGTATCCTGCAGTTTCTTGAAAAATAACCGGCGTTTGATGTGCTTTCCCTCAAATCAACTGCTCTGAAAACATAATCTGTGATTAAGCCAAGGTGCAAACATTTCAGACATCTGTTGTGCATGTGCAGATGACAGAACATGTCAGATGACGACTTCAATGAAGAGGAGTTTGTGGGGTTGCAGGCACAGGGAAAGCAATCGGGTAATCAGGTGCAGCAACATAAAAATGAGAGCATCTCACTTAGTGGGGTCTCGGAAACGTCGTGTGATGCCTCTGGAGCCTTCTGTGCTATCTCAGATGGCTTTTGCATGATTTCGCCAGAACCTGGATGCCAAAGCCACACAACCCGAGTAAGTGAGACTTTGGTGCAGGCAGCAAGGTTGTGTGTGGTTGCATGGTGTTTGGCACACACACAGGGCAACACTTTTCTGTTTTGCCTCAGGTGGTGGAATGGAATGAGCCATCCCTTCTTCTACCCCTGGTATTGGCTCTGTCTTCTAAACACAAGATTGGATTGTATTAATCCGCGATCTTTTAGCAGGTTTGAGACAGTATGCCTCTGCATGCCAGTTGCTGGGAATCTCAAGTGGGTGGAGTGCTTTTGTGGGCTTCCCATCACCCACACCCACACTTTTGTGGGCCCTATCACCCCACACCATACATTTAAAGCAGCTGACCTCCCCCAAAGAATCCTGGGAATTGTAGTCTGATAAGGGTACCAGGAATTGTGGCTTTGTGATGATCTTCTCAACACCGTTATAAAACCACAGTTCCCAGGATTCCTTGGGGGAAGCAATGTGCCTAGGGCATGCATAGACATTCCATCAACGGTGTCTCCGAAAAATTTTACACATCACTTGGGAAGACAGGCAAACTAATTTCAGTATACTGGAAGAAGCAAAGATCACCAATGTTGAAGCCATGATTCTTCAACATCAACTTCGTTTGACTGGTCATATTGTGTGGGTGCCTGATGATCGTCTTCCAAAGCAACTACTCTATTCCAAACTTAAAAATGGAAAGTGTAATGCTGATGGTTAACAAAAGAGGTTCAAAGACTGTCTCAAGGCAAATCTTAAAAAATATAGTATAAACACTGGCAACTGGGAAACGCTGGCCTGTGAGCACTCCAGTTGGAGAACAGCCTTTACCAAAGATGTCATGGGCTTTGAAGAAACTCAAACTCAGGACGCAAGGGAGCAACATGCTAAGAGGAAGGCACACTTGGCAAATCCACAGTGATCAACTCCCACCCAGAAACCAATGTCCCCACTGTGGAAGGACGTGTGGATCCAGAATTGGCCTCCACAGTCACTTACGGACTCATTGTTAAAACCATGTTTATGGAAGACAATCTTACTTGGCTATGAGTGATTGCCGGAGGAGGAGGAGGAGGAGGAGGAGGAGGAGGAGGAGGAGGAGGGATGCATGTGTTGCCTCTGGTGGTTATGGCTGCAGTGCATACCCTCGGGTTGTGTGTGTGTTGCGCAGTTCTGTTGAAATGACCATAGATACTTGTCTGGTTTAATGTATTCCACAGCCAGAGCTACTGAGTAATGTGCTTTGGACAGGCTTGGTGGGGACGATTTAGCACTTCTGTTTAATGTCCTAGTTTAGTCAGGTTAGATTACATTATTCTGGGGGCTTTATTGGGGGGGCGGGAGGACTACAGAGTGGTGTGTACTATTGCAGTTGTTTTTAGAAGTCTGGTTTTGTATTTTCCCCAGATAAAACAAAATTTCTTTCACACCATTAGCCTTATCTCACTGAATTGGGGTAGGGCAGTTCGCTTCCAGTGCCACAATGTATTGTGCCAGCCCTGGATCCAAGTGTCCATTTCAATATTTCTGTTACTAATATTCTAAAACACTACTTTGACCTCCACATATGATTACACATGTCTTTATCTCCATTTTTAACATAACCAGGAGCTCACTTAATAAATAAATGCGCTGTTGAGCACTGGAATGATATGATGTGCAGCTACCGGTATTTGATCGCTCTGTAAACATAGGCTAATCATTTTGAAGCTCTGTGGAGTCAGATTGTAGATAACCATTATCATTCCTATCAGGTTTAATAAGTTTCTAGTAGGCCCCTCCCCTTCAAATTCTTTCAAAATATTTTAATCCTGAACGCTACAATCTCTCTTATTTGGAGATATTTCACTTGAAGCACCCATCAAAATCAAGGATATTAGAATAGCCTATATCTGACACACTCTGATATCCCACCACAATCCAAATGAGTCCATCCTGAGAATTCTTAAAACTGTGTTATCTTGGCTCACAATTTGAAATCGCAACCAACTTACTCAGGAAAGCAAAATATTTAGTTTCAGATATGTGTAGTTTACTGTTTTCTTCATATATCTCTTACACATGTGTATGTGTGCACTAGAGATCTGTCTGCTAGCGTGGAAGATGTTCTGAAAAATCGGTGAATTCGATCTCTCTCACAGAGGTGCATTGGAGACATTCTACATGGGGAAATAATTATGATTTCAGGGCACAACAGGAAAGACCAGCTTTGAGTACAGTATATGGTTCCCAAACCATTTATATTCTTTGGGTAGTATTGTTTTGTTTATTATTATTAACAACTGATATTGATACTAACGCTAATATTTATTGAGATTAATACTACAGTATTCATATTGGGCAGCAGCATTGCAAAGCGATACTAACATAGCTTGCCTTTAAATGCACAAATGCGTACCTGGCGATAGGGAAAAAAAACCCAAAAAAGAAACCAAGGAGCCATGAAAACAAGAGGGCATTTTATTATAATACTGTAATAGTAACAACAATCGAGGCGGCGAGGCAGCAAGAGGGAGGTCTAAGAGGAGGCGTGGCGATGCAGTTCCGCGCCCTCCGGGTTCCCTAGGTGACGCTCGAGGAGGAGGGGGTGTCGCGCCGTGACGTCAGGGTATTTCCCGGTGACGTCCTCCCAGGCATGCGCAGTGGCGACGCGGCGATTCTGGGTGACGTCACGCCCGAGGTGTGACGTACGGCCGCCGCTGGCCGCCTGGAAAACTCTCTCGGGGAATTTTGCTGCTACTGCTGCCCACCAACCCACCCACCCCTCGCTCCTTTTTCTCCCCCCTCCAGTCCCACCCCCCTTCTTCCGCTACGGGTCGCGGTTGGGGGCGGCCGGGTCGTCAGGGGCGACACGGCTCCCCCTGCCCTCCGCCCCCCTCCTTATCCTCCTCCCCCCTCCTGCCCCCCTCCCCCTCCTCAGCGCTTCGATCCAAGATGGCGGCGCTGAGCAGCAGCAACAGCGCCGAGGGGGCCTCGCTCTTCAACGGGGACATGGAGCCCGAGTCGCCGCCGCAGCCGCCCGGGGCCTGCTACGCGGGGGGCAGCGGCAGCGCAGGGGGAGACCCCGCCATCCCGGAGGAGGTGAGGCCCGGCCGTGTGGGGAGCGGGGGAGGAGGGGGTTGGGAGTACGGCGCCCCTCGCCCTCCTCCCGTTTCCCTGCGGAGGGTCCGGCGAGGGGCTCCCGCTGGAGGCTTAGTCCCGGCACCGGGCAGGGGGAGGCAGATCGGGTGGCTGGGAGACAGGTGGATCAGGCCCCGCGGGCCGCCTCTCCCCGTGCCAAGGCGACGGGGCCAAAGGGAAACCGTGAAGCCGGGCGGCGGGTTGAGGTTCGGGGGTGGCCAGCAAAAGCCCCGGCCTCCTCCTCCTCTTTCTCCGGCAGCAGGTGAAGTTTTCCCCCGTCGCGGAGGAGAACCCGGCCCCCTTCGCCTCTCCAGCTGCAGCGCCGGCGGTGAGGTTGGCAAGCCCAGGAGGGATGGGGGGGTGTTGAGGTCGACGGCGGGTCCCCCAGCATGGCGGCTCTTCCCGTCCTCCTCGGGCCCCCATCCCGTCCCAAATTCCCTTGGCTTGGCTCTGAGGCCTTGTCTGGTCGCTCCCTCGGTTTGCACAGGGGAGGCAGTGCCTGGGATTTCTGCTTCCCCTTCTTCCTCCGCTTCTTTCTCTCCCTCTTCGTCTCTGGTTCTCCCGATCTGCACGGTCGTCAACAGCAGTTGCCTGCCAATGGTTAATGGAACTGGAGCAACACTTCGTCAGCTCTCCACACCCCCCCCCAATTCCCCCTTCTCCCCACAAGTGTAGTAGGGACTCCCTCGGGCCCCAGTTGCGTGGCCGCGGAAGGCCAAGGGAGTTAATTCCGCGAGTGCTGGGAGAAAACGGGGCACCTTTTGTTTGTTTTTATCTCGCTGTCTGTATTTGGGGGGGGGGGGAGAGAGTTGGGCGCCTGTGCTTCGAGAGGGACAATTTTGTGGAGCTGAGTTATGAGGGTTGGGTTGCCACCCTTTAAGCCAAGCAGTATTAAAAGCTCCCAGCAGATTGCATCAATATTATTAAAAACAAACACGGTCACATGTGCTCTGTGAACAGCACCTTGGCACGGATGGGGTAGGGCTGTGGGCTTTGCTAGGCTCTTGGCATTTGCATACTTTTGGGGGGAGGTAGTGGCAGTGACAGATAATTTTCAGTACTCAGACTCCAGTGCAGAAATATGCACAAATCAGTGAGGCTGCTTTTTTTTTAAACAAAAAAACCCAAAAAACCCAAGTGTAAGTAAGACATGGTTCCTGTCTTCTATAAGTAATTACTCCTAAAATAGCTTGCAGGATTTTTTGGGGGGGTGGAAGGGGTGTATTAGGAGTACACATGATTAGAAGATACATGCATACATGGCTTATTCAGTTTGCTAGGTAGTGCTTGCTTTCTGCATATCTGTTTAGCGTGATTCCCACGTTCAATGCTTATCAGTCTCTTTTCTGTTGTCTTACAGATTGGAAGCCAGTGTAGATTCTGTGTCGCATTGTCAACTATGGTTGGCAAGACATAAGGATTAAGTTCAAGTCTGTATGTGTGATTTCTCCCCAGTTAATAGAGTTTCAAGCTCATGTCCTCTCAACACATCAAACAAACACCAGGCTGATGCTATGGTTCTGTAGGGCAAGATGATATATTCTTAAACTTGGCACAGTTTGTTAGGTATTGCAACAATTTACAGTTTTCTCTTACATACTTTACATACAGGTAGGTAGCCATGTTGGTCTGGGTCGAAGCAAAATAAAAAAATTCCTTCATTAGCACCTTAAAGACCAACTAAGTTTTTATTTTGGTATGAGCTTTTGTGTGCATGCACACTTCGTCAGAAGTGGTATCTGATGAAGTGTGCATGCACACGAAAGCTCATACCAAAATAAAAACTTAGTTGGTCTTTAAGGTGCTAATGAAGGAATTTTTTTATTATACTTTACATAATTATTTGTTGTACACCTGGCATTTAGAGAAGACATCTCCTGTCGGACTTGTAGTATTCAGTGGGCCAACCTCTGGTAAGTTGGTTTATGATTGCAGCCATAGGTGTCTCCTGTTGGTCACCATATCAATAAATTGTAGCTAGTACAGATGGGCAACACACACCATGTTTTATTCTCTTTTTCTTTCTGTAACTGCAATGAATTTTGAAGGAAGATATAAATTTCTCTTCACTAGATCTGCTTGCAAATGTAGTAAATAGAAAGAGCTGATGTAGTGTAGTGTAGTGACCAAGATTGTACTCCTGCCCTTGCTAACCTGAGAGTAAGCCCCATTGAATACAATAGGACTTACCTCTGAATATCTATGGTTAGGATTATGCTGTAAGAGGCTGAGCTGTAAATCAGGATGACCCATTCTGTATCTCTCCTCTGCCATAGCTACCTTATATCCTGGCCTCCCTTCACATGCAAATCCCCAAACTGTAACATGGTAATGGTAATAGTAATACTGACCTAACTTACGACATCATTGTTTTAAGGATTCCAACAAGATAATGTATGTGAAATCCTTTAAACCACTCTAAAATACTATCTAAATGCTAAGCATTACTATTAGCTTACTAGGCTTTGGAAAGAAATCTGAAGCTTTCAAAAGGAAGGGCTGTAGCCCAGTGGTAAAGCACATGCTTTGACTTCAAACAATCACAGCTTCAATCGCTGGCATCTCCAGGTAGGGCAGAGAAAGACTTCTTTCTAGAACACTGATGAGTGTCTGTCATTCATTGTTAAGAGTACTACACTACATGGACCAATGGTCTGACTTGGTATACGGAAATGCCTTATATTGCACACGGAAAACAGCTCCTCTGAAGTAAGCGCTCTAATCCATGCATTAATATACTGTATGCATGAATACTTGGCCGTAGCAGTTTGCATACTGATGAATAGGTGCTCTGTTGCTGTTTAAGAAATAGGGCCTTTGCATATGAATATATATGGCTAAGTCAGATCAAAGGGCCTTACAGCCCAGTGCTATTCTGTCTCTGACAATGACCAATGGCTTGAGAATAATCTTTTTTAAAGTTGTCTAAACTAGTTATCAATACCACATCTTGCATGAATTCTTTAATTATGTGTTGTGTGAATTTATACTCCTCATTGACCTGATCCTGCCACTAATAATATTTACTGGATGACTCAGTTTTAGTCTTTTGAGATAATAATCGTGTCTTCACACTTTATAATTTCCCTTTTGTGTTTTGTCATGAGACCGGCAAGGGGAGCCACAGTGGACAGAGCACATTTTTTTTGTCTGAAGGATAAACTATGAGCATTTTTTGGCAGGGATGGCAACCTTCTGACAGTAAGAGCTGTTCGACAGTGGAACAGATTGCCTTGGGATGTTGTGGACTCCCCTTCGTTAGAGGTTTTTATAAGATTATAAGTAAACATTAAGTAACAATAATCACTGTTGTAATCCATGATATTATGTCGGCAGATAAATATATTTAGAAAGAAAAAAGTGAGAACATACAGTGGTAGATTGATAGCAATCAATGCACCTATCTTTTGTGGCTATCTTCCTTAGTCTTGCACACTTTGCTGTTCAGCAGATCATTAGGAAAATATGCTTATTGTAGTCTAGTTGCAGTTCTTTTGAAACTCTTGAGTTGAGGATAATTACGGTAAATGGAAATGCTGTGAATTTTCTGTCTCCTTATTTTGCCTTTCAAGAAAGTTCAGCTAAGCTTTTGTTTTGATGCTGGAGATGGATTGTTTGGACAGCGGGTAAGGATGCAGTTGTTGATTTTGATCATGCATATGATTCCAGCCGATTTTGTTCTCTCGATGAAAGCTTAGGCTTATGTTATGTGTCTGGAATTTGGCGTGCTTAATCAATAGGGCTTAATCAAGAGGGCGTCTTCGCTGGATAGCATGAAATGTAGTTTTAATCTGGCACTTTGGTTGTGGTCTATAAAGGTTTAAAAAAATCTATGACAGACTCATATGGCTAATGATCCACCAGACTGCAGTCTCCAGTCATGTAATCCGGCCTGTCGAGTGGTTGCCATATTCCCCTTTTTCTGTACCCCCAAATTGTCAGCAAAGCCAGGCTTTGCTTATTAAGTCCCCTGCCCTCACTAAGCTGCTATACAGAGCTGGTAGACTTCATTCGATTTAGTGGGTTATAAATTGTGCAGGCAGCCTGGGTGTTGTGGTTACTTTTGATGCCTAAAAGAGAGTGCAACTGGAAATTGATCAATGGGTGCAAACAGGCAAGTGTTGAAGATTGATAAACTGCCTGCAAGCAACCTGAAGAATGTCCGGGCACTCTAGCAAAGTTGTAAATTGAAAATGACATAGTTTGCCAACTCAGCTTGAAAAGCTAATGTAGGATTTTTTGGAAAGAAATGCAAGGTGACTATAATCAACCTTGCTGGGGGGCTGGGAAGGTCCCTGCATATTTTCCCAATTAATTGCAGAGCTTTAGTAAATAATAATAATAATAATAATAATAATAATAATAATAATAAATATGTACTGTTATGATGTGACAGGGAAAGTCTTCTTTACTAGTGAAAGAGTTGGACAGTGCTTAATTTAAAAAAAGTCAGTTCACAGACTCTGAACAATTCAATTTTGTTCAGGTTTAAAATCAATCTTGTCAGTTAAAAAAATATAACCTAGTTCACCGTAATAAAAAATTAGATGAGCTGTATAACTCACTGACTCTGCATTTTAATACAGAGAACAGAACATATATGAATATTAACACTTTTGTTCACTTTTAAATTGACCCTATTTTGGAAGGATTAGAGTTACGCAACTGACAGTATTCACTTGTGAATCTGCTCCATGAATGCTTCCTAAGAATGGTGGCCACTGATTTTAATTGATCTCTTAAAAGTGAATACTTCCTTATAATTCTATAAGAAAATGCTGTAAGCAGTGATTATGTTTTTATTGTAGATGTTTATATTGTGTTTTTTTAGTTGCTGTAATAGAAATACTTGCATTCAGATTTTCTGAGCCCTTTATTTGAAAGAAGCATAGTTGGGTCACGGAAAATATTTTTTGTAGTTGTCTGTGAAACAATTCAGGTTTGTAATGGAATTGGGACTTTATCCAGACATGACAAAAGTGTTCTAGTGCTGCAAAAGTGCTGATCCAGTGGAAAGGTTCTAGCTTATATTGAGAAGGAGTTGTGCTCACTTGAAAAATCTGGTGCTCCTGGATACCTAGGGGCATGGATGTATGCTCTGGAGTGTATGCTGATGTGCCAACTTTGCCCCTTCCCAGAAAAGGCAGCAGGCTTGTGAGATTCTCACACATTTATGTCATGTTGAGTTACTGTAACACACTCTACAAGGGACTGCTTTTGGAATGCGAAAACTTCAGCTGATGCAAAATACATGAGTTTCAATGGGACTTCTGAGTTTATACGCATTGTGGTGTTCTGCATTCTGTTGTGGGGTGTGCATATGTTATGTCAGCACTTGCATATTCTACCCACAAAGTCATAGAGAGCTAAGGCATGGTGTCCTGTCATGATTGCTGTGGGCAGTCCAGAAAACCCTCTTCAGGCCAGGTGTAAAGAATAAGAATGTGCAGATGCTCAGTCTTACTGGCTGTCCTCTCCTTTTGTCGATTGTAAGTTTGAGCATCTTCATCAACCTTTGGAAGACCAGTTTTCTTGTTTTTGTTTTTTAGAATGGGGAGTTAAAAGACACAAGCTTTTTAAATGGTACAAGTTGGATTTGCAACAAAACTTTTAAACATATCATTGTCTTTTAACAGACGTGCTGCTGTGTATGTTGTGTCATATCTACTCATATCCTCCAATATCCACCTTCCCTCTCTTAGTTTTCCACTTCATTTTGCAGCTGATACTCGCCATTTCATGCCTGCTGAGCATGCTCAGTCCTCATTGAGCTCACCCTCTTGGTTTTGGTTTTAAGAGCTTTTCTACTTCTCCAAACCCCAGGGTGCTCAGCACACCTTCCAAACCAGGGTGTGCTGATGCCTTCCTCTTGTTTCTCAGTGGTCCTGCTTTGGCTCCCATTTCTCACCACCTGATTTTAGAAACACAGGAAGTAGCTTTATTAATCGAAGCTTTGTTCTATATTAGTATTGATACCTTTTCACACGCTTACCTCGTTAGTACAGTAGTTGTATTTTTATGAAGCGGGAACAGATGTTCCCTCACCAAAGGTAACACTTGAGGTTAGCACCTCGCGTGTAGGCCTGTAGGTGTAGTCTTCTCACATAGTTATAATACATGTTATAATGCATAGAAGGGTGCATTTGAGACTAACTTTTCTAGAAGCTTTTTATTATAAAATGGCTTAAACCTTTGATGGTGACAGATAATAAGTTGGAACTGAAAGTAACATGGAAAAGTCAGTTGGAAGCCTGACCTAAGAGTAAAACATTACAAAGTTCTTAGAGTGATAGGTAATCGAGTTAAGTTACGCGGAATTTTTATAGTGGAAAAATAAATCATATTCTTTGTTAAGCCATTTGTTAATACGGTCCAATTTCTTTGTAAACTCCTGTTCCACTGTTTCACATTCCATGCATCCTAAGAACGGTAACTCTAAGGTCTGCAACTTAGGTCTGCAACTCTTAACGTGTTCATGAAGATTTAAATGATCACCCACTGGTTTCATAGCATTCTTGCTTCTCTAAGTATGATTTGTGCCTATTGAGCCTTGCCTTAAAAATGGGCTCGTTCACAATGTTACATAACAGCCTTCCTTAGGTCTTGCCAACATTTCTCTATGAAGTTCAACAATGAATTCATGGGGTTTGCAGTATAAATATCCAGATCCTTGTAACTTGCATGGAGAAAGCAGCTGTATAGAATTGAATTCATACTGCATTATTTGTGAGGGAAGGGTACTTAGGGGTCTCCCCAATGCTCTTGTCTAAAGAACCCAAGCCTTCATAATTTAGTTCTGCAATATAAACTCGATGTAGAATTTTGCAGTGTAATAACGCTTAGGTTTTGGTTACGGTTGAAGAGGGGGAAATCTTTTCAAGCAGTCACGTTGGTTCCTGGGTGAAGCTGACTAGCACTGTTTTCCACAGACAGATGGCTAAGTCTGTGAGGAGATATATGTACTGTAGCTTTTCTTTCTTTCTTTCTTTTTTTACAGGAGGAAGTATTTAAATTCTTAGGTGTTGGCTTCTGGCTAACTGTTACTGTTACCCTTGTGTGTCTTCTATAAATAGTTTCATGCTTAGTGTAGAGTAGTGTAAACTTTTAATGATACCTTACTGGGAATCTCTGGGATGCTGGGATGTGTTATTTTGACAGGTTTGCACATGGGCCACCTGTATCACACATTAATTTTGCGCACTCTGTGGTGGGTGTGCACAGACCCGCACTCCACAGCCTGTAGTTCTTTGCTGGATTCATTTCTGTGAGCCAGAGGAAGGCAGGGGCGATGCTGTGAATTGAGTGTTGCATGTGTCATGTTGTACCAGTAGGGACAGGTAGACCTGCACCTTTGCCTGCAGAGAGGAGTGCTAACTGTATCAAAGGTGAACTGACCTTCAGCATTTCTCTGAGGTGCATCAACTATGGGCTTAAAACTTTCCAACGTGCTTGGTCAGGCTTTTTTTTGAAACACATGCCTGTTTATTTTTAGGTGTGGAATATAAAACAAATGATTAAATTAACACAAGAACACATAGAAGCCCTGCTGGACAAGTTTGGAGGAGAGCATAATCCACCTTCTATATACCTAGAGGTAAGTGCTGAGTTGCAGGTGTTCCATATCTGGTTATGAAATAATGTATCTATTGGTTAGGAGACCAGGAAATGGTTTTAGTTGTTTAAAGTATTTCTTAATGTAGTTTTGCTTAACATTTATACACACACACACACACGAATATTCACCTGCTCTGTGAAAAATTGAAACACCTTGTTATAAGATCACCTTGGGTGGTGGGATTTAAATCCATTGTCACACAGTCCTCATTGTAGCCATTGTACAGGTACTGCCTGCTTAAAGGGACTTTGCCTAGCTCTGTAAAGGAGAGGTCATGCTTAACAAATCTGATTATCTCCTTTAAGCAAGTGACAATGAAAGCTGACAAGGGTGAAGTAGTATACATAATCTATTTAAACATTCAAAAGGCTATTTTATATTATGTCTCAGAAGCGGACAACTCTGCAGCACTTTCTGGATGGTTGTGTAGGTTAGGATTGCTAACATAATCTCAAATAGTGTTTGATTTTCTTCAGTCTTTAAAGAAAAATCTCCAACATGTTTCCAGCAAAGAAGAAATGGAATATCTCTCTCTCTCTCTCTCTCTCTCTCTCTCTCTCTCTCTGTGTGTGTGTGTGTGTGTGTGAGAGAGAGAGAGAGAGAGAGAGAGAGAGAGAGAGTCCACTAAAGCAATGGCTCAAAGGACTGGAAATGTGCCGCATGTTCTGCCCTCCCCTTTCACATGAGGTTTTTCTCTTCTGCATGTCTTCTTTAGCGGTCAGCCATAGTTTGTTCTGACATTTTGAATCAGCAGACCATGGTTTCTGTTTCTGGTTTTGAGGACAAGTTTGTTGAGTTAAACATTCCTGCAAACTCTGGTTAGCGTTGAACAGCTTAAGGCAGGCACTCCCAAACTGCGGCCCTCCAGATGTTTTGGCCTACAACTCCCATGATCCCTAGCTAACAAGACCAGTGGTCAGGGATGATGGGAATTGTAGTCCAAAACATCTGGAGGGCCGAAGTTTGGGGATGCCTGGCTTAAGGAGAGAGAAGCTGTGAGAGGGAAGCATGGCACGTGTGAGTAGGTGGCTTATTTATGGTATTTCAAACAATGGTTGAGAGGAGCGTCTGACTTGAACCATTTCAATGTTTGTTTGCAGGGTGGGTGGGTGGGATTGTTATTCAATAATACGCTCCAATGAGATCTTTCCTGGACTGTCACACAGGCTGCCCAAAGAGGCAAATCTGCTCTGGGGGTTTGCCCAACCCTCTAAAGTGGACTTAGGGAGGGGTGGTTCTGAGTGTTACCCAAGGAAGTAGTCCCACTAGTGCAAGGAATTTTGGCTGCACAATGGAACTTCAGTTCCGCCCCACCGCCCATCATCTGTTCTGGGTTTTACCTGCAGCCACCCAGAGGCAGTGTGGGGCAGGGGTGTGGAGAGGAGAGGCAGTTCCATTATGCAAGTGGAAGTTCTTGTGCTAAGAGAAGTACTTAATTGGATCCTACCCTCTGTTTTGTGAGCGGAGGTTATTCGGCAGAACTTTGTTATATGCAGTACAACCCTAAGTGTTGTCCTGTCTGCACAAGCAATATTCAAAAACATTTCTTTCCACCTATTAGAAAACCAGAAACAACCCTTAGGTTACCCATTTTAGGCATGCACAAGTCTTTTTTTGCAATTACATCTGAGATGCTGTTTTTATTTTCTCAAGTTGTCTGATGTCCTGCTTTTGCATAAAGCAATTTCTTCTTCTTCAACAAATCAGAATAAGATTACAATAATTCCCTATGCCTGTCTCCCTGTATTTTGCATAAGCCACTGGGTTTGTGATAGTGGTCAACAGCCAGGAACCAGAAGATACTACATCTACAATTCTGAATATCCCTTTAGTGTTTCTGACAGTTTCTTCTGGTCTCTGGCGATTGGTGTAACAGTCTAGGTCAGGCATCCCCAAACTGTGGCCCTCCAGATGTTTTGGCCTACAACTCCCATGATCCCTAGCTAACAGGATCAGTGGTCGGGGAAGATGGGAATTGTAATCCAAAACATCTGGAGGGCCGAAGTTTGGGGATGCCTGCTCTAGGTTTAAGGCCCTTCACTCCAGAGGGATGAGCTACAATGAGCCCTACAGACAGACTCTGGCTGGTTGCTGGTAAACATACCAATCCATAGAAATGGCCCCTCTGATTTTAGATTTGGAGTGTTGTGGAAAATATCTAAACTTGGTCTTGAAACTGGGTTAAGACGTTGCACAAACATTTTGCAAGTCAAAAAGAAAGGAAGAACAGATGGAAAAAAGGGAAAGGAATATTGACAAAACGGCCATAATAGCTTGCTACTCTGCTTCTGATGTAACTGTCTTTCTTAATTACTGCATCAGTTCTGTGCCCACTTATGCATTCCTGCATGCTTGTTATTTCAGAGAAACCTGAGCATGCATACATACTTAGGTGCAGGATGACAAAATTTTCATAAAAAGAAGAATGGGGAGAGAATCCTGTATTAGAATTAAAATACCACGTTTAAAATATATGTACAAAGTCAAATTCTGCCTTAAATTTATTTGGATATAACTCTCTTTTAGATATTCATATTCCTGTCATTTCTCTCAGTCTCTAGATTTCTGGACTCTTCCCTCCACCTCCCATTAATTCCTCATTGCAAATCTCTCCCCAGCCTTGAGTTATATTATGATGCCTTGTAAGCATGTACCAGTAGTTCTGCTGCAAAGAAGAAGTAGATCTGTTTATTCATGATCCTTCATGGAATTTCCCTTGAAGGTTATCGTGACACATGTATGGACAGTGTGGGGGCAGAGGCTTAGTACTAGAATGCTTGTTGAATGAATAATATTGTTTCCACCGTTTCCTTCTTTGTTATAAACAGTGCTTTTTTCCTAGAAAAATAAGTGCTGGTGAAGTTGTTACTGTAAGTGCCACACTTTTTAACGGCTACAAAAATGAGGTGCTGGTATTGCATACCCTTGAGCACCCCTAAAAAAAGCACTGGTTATAAATCATCCCCGAATGCATTCTTTGGAAGGTTGGGTTGGGTACTGTCCCAGTGATGGTATTCACAGTCCTTAAGAGGCTATAAATATCTCAAAAGTGTACATCCAGGTTATCACTGTTTTTAAATTAACCTTTTCCTTCTAAAGGCCTACGAAGAGTACACCAGCAAGCTAGATGCACTGCAACAGAGGGAGCAGCAGTTACTGGAATCCATGGGCAATGGAACTGATTTCTCTGTCTCCAGTTCAGCTTCAACAGATACCGTCACATCATCGTCATCTTCTAGTCTCTCTGTAGCACCTTCTTCCCTCTCAGTTTATCAGAACCCTACAGATTTGTCACGGAATAACCCTAAATCTCCACAGAAGCCTACTGTTAGAGTCTTCCTACCCAACAAACAGAGGACAGTGGTAAGCACATCTGTCAGAAATTTACTTTCTGTCCCCTTGTCAAAGGAAAGCATGTTATTTAAGACAAGGGGAAAACAAAGAAAGGTATAGTATAATCCTTATACCGGGGGTAGGCAACCTTTTTATGCCTACTGCCCACTAATGCATCTTTCTTGATGGTGAAATTTCCTTACTGCCCACCAGTGCTCAATGGAAGGAGGATTCAGCTTGTACCATAGAACCCCCTACTGCCCACCTAGAATCCTGAAATGCCCACTAGTGGGCGGTAGGGACCAGGTTGACAACCCCTGCCTTATACATTGCCACAGCATGATACACTAAGTAGTGGAGTAAGCAAAGTGATTTATTTGAGGGATCCTGAATGCAGAGCTTGACTACAAATGCAATTAAAGAGTCGCAACACGGGATTATTTTGCTGCTGTTGTTCTTGTGAGACGCGACATCTTTTGTGAGAGCGGGGGAGGGATTACTTCTGTTCAGTGGTTTTTAATGCCAAGTATGTGCCACATGCTGTACAGAATGTAGAAATGACTTGGAATGTGTTCACGCTCTCCATGCACAGTGGGCTGGGTAGTTGGGCTGCAGCCATGTTGTGTGCACAGCAGTACACGATGGCACAGAAGAACCTGAAGCCATCTGCTCCTCCCTTTAGCGCATGAAGTGCCCGAGGTTCCACTTATGTGCGTCGTGCCTGCCAAGAGCAGAAATGAGGAATTGGGGGCCTTGTGGCTGAAGCTGTCATCGCTGAGTGGCAAACGAGAGGAGAATGCTGGCCCGGCAAACTCCTCCTCCTCCTCCTCCCAGCACATGGGGCCTTTCTGCAAACAGAGCAGCTTTGCACCCCATGCTTCTTCTCAAGGAGTCCAAGAAAGTCAAATGGAGGAGGAACATGGAAAGCAAGTGTGCAGCCGGGCAGTAAGAATTGGGCAGGGAAGGGCTCACCAGTGTAGAGAATTCTTGAAGTTTGGTGGGGAGGTGAGCTTTTGCATAGTGCACAGGAAATTGTTTTAGACAATAGGATGCAGTATAGTGCGAGGGAGTCGGAAGAAGGGAGAAAGGCTCCTGGACACAGGTGAACTTTAGCAGAGCAAGTAAGAAGGGTATACAGTCGTACCTTGGTTGACAAATGCCTTGCGATTTGAACGTTTTGGCTCCCAAACGCTGCAAACCTGGAAGTGAGTGTTTCGGTTGCCGAACATTCTTTGGAACTTGAACACCTGACGCAGCTTCAGCGGCTTCTGATTGGCTTCAGGATCTTCCTGCAGCCAATCGGAAACCAAGCCTTGGTTTCTGAACGCTTTGGAAGTCAAACAAACTTCCGGAACAG
Source organism: Zootoca vivipara (assembly GCF_963506605.1). Lineage (NCBI taxonomy): Eukaryota > Metazoa > Chordata > Lepidosauria > Squamata > Lacertidae > Zootoca > Zootoca vivipara. Next base: position 51,180,840 of record NC_083285.1, on the reverse strand, counting down.
ATTCCGTTCGACTTCCGAGGTACCACTGTAGTAAGGTGAATTGAACAGGGTTATCCTTCTAGGGTCATGGGTGGCAGGGGAGAGTCTTTTGCACAAAATAAAATACTGTAGGCTTTTTAAAAAAAGATCCTGGACTTTGACACTGGACCTGCTTTTGGTACACAGAGAATGCACATTGCTAATCCATCCCCCTTTCTAGAAATTTTCTAGTGCACATTTAAGGCTTATTGTTGCCAAGGAGACCATGAAGTCTAGGAATGAGAGAAGAGTGAAGACGTGCTTCCTTTGGGGGGGGGAGGCTACATAAAAGATGTGAGGTGACAGAAGCTGAAACTGTAATTACCAATGGTTCAGACAAGGAAAACAGTGGTATTTTAAGAGTGGAGACAAGACAAAAATGAAGGAGCAAAATAGAAGGGGCGCGGCTGGGGGGAAAGGAAATTGAGTTTAGGGCCATTTAGAGTTTAATTTCAGTTATAGGGTAAAACTTAGTGAAGCCAAAGGACTTTTAGTTTCTGGTTGCTTTCAATGAGAGAGACTTAAGCATGTGCTTAACTGCAATATTGTGTATGTCTAAGGCTGCAGTCTTCTGCTCTTAGTGAAGTTGAGTGAAGATTTGTTGGCAGACGTCACTTTATGCATCCAAGAGCTCTTAGCTACTCATGCGGGAAATATTTTGCTGGTTGTGGGAAGTGGCAGAGTGTTATCTAGGGAATCGAAACCTTGTTTTCCAGTCACTGGGAATCTTGCTCAGATCTGCCTCTGACTTCTGGGATTTGACTAGGCAACTATCACACACTACAGCTTCTATACATCTCCTGAACTTCTATCTAATTGCGGACGTGCTTCAAAAGGTTCTGAGCAGCACACTGTCATAACATAAAGAGGGTATCCCCCCCCAAAAAAATTAAGGCAATGAGGAAAGTTGGTCTCCTACGTTACGTTAATTAAAACACATGTGCCCAAAGAAATTACAGCTGGCTACACAGGGTGAGTTGAGGTCGCTCTGTAATTGCACTATGTAATACACCTAACACTTCAGCATAGAAAAGGCTTTGGGGAATACAGTTCATAAGGGGGAAAGCACATGCAACAACCCCTGTAGCGCTGCCTCTTTAATACTGCATATATCCCTACTCTTGCTGCTGGTCCCAAGCCAGGATTCCCTCCTCCAAGGGGCGACCAGCTGGCCGTTGTTGTAGCAGCTGAATCATGAATTTGCAAGGGGCGGGTGGTAAGAACAGAGCAAATGGAACATGGGGTGGATGCCTATCTCTGAGGGGAGTCTGTGGAGAAGAGTCCTGTTTTGCTATAGGAATCTATTTTCCAGGACCCAGTTTTGATTTCCTAGCTTTCTAAGGTACAGTGGTACCTTGGGTTACAAACACCTCAGGTTACAAACACTTAGGTAAAGTGGTACCTCAGGTTAAGAGAGTTACCACTGTAGTGTGCCTTTTCTGGTGCATAAGCAACTTGGTTTGGATAAATGTAAACGGAGGGTGTGGAGTGTACATATTCAAGACAGTCCCACAGAAGCTGTCTCAAGTAGCCAAAACGTATCCCATCCTTTGTATTTGTTAACTGTCCTGTGTGCAGGATGGGATGCAGGTCAGGTGGAAGTGATATCTGCAGCATGTGCTCCACACTTTACTTGCCTTGCCCAGTACAGTGGTACCTCTACTTACAAATTTAATGCGTTCCAAATGCACATTTGTAAGTAGAAAAAAATTGTAAGTCGAATCCCATAGGAATGCACTGGGAGAAAAAATTCGTAAGTAGAAAAAACCGCATCCAAGATGGCGGACGGAGCTCCATTCGTAAGTAGAAACATTCGTAAGTAGAGTTATTTGTAAGTAGAGGTACCACTGTATATGTATGCAATCCTCTCCCAGAGGCAGATCTCTGAAACCCCACCTGACTGGAGAAATTTCTCTTACGTTGGACCTGTGCATCGTAAATAAACTTCTTACAGCTGGATCCTATGCGTGTTTTACATGGAAGAAAGTCCTACAAATTTCAGGAGCGCTTACTTCCTTGTAAATATACGTACATAGAATCGAAGCCTTAATTTTAAGATCCTCTCAGATTGGTGAATTCGCAGGCCAGGAACTTCTCCCCATGAGGTTGGCAGTTTGCGTGTGCTACAGTGCGGCTTAGGCAACAGAGAATGGGGAAATTGAGGAGGGCATATTATCTCAACCACATATTTCCACCCCTAGTTTTCCTCCTCTAGAGATGGTTGCAGTCAGCAGGAGATTGCACCAGATACTGGGTAAGACTTAGTCCAAGTTCATCAGAGCATATCTCTGTTTTTCAGTCCAAAAGGACATATTGATGGAATGATGAAGTAAATGTAGCCTTGCAAGTTACTATCCTGCCATATTTAAATTTTAAAATGGCTTTAATGAGGGGAATTCTGGCCTTAGGCTTCAGAAAAATCTGTTGTTGCTGTGTATGTTTAAAAATACCTCTTCTGGGATTGCAAAATAGTGTTTAGAAAAAAACCTAAAAGATTAAAAAAAAACCACCCATGATGTTTCTTTGAAGCAGCACAAAGAAAAATATGGGGTGGGGGATCAGAGGAGCTTTCCTTTCCTCACTTTCCTTCAGATTCTAATTGACCAAAGACCAAACAAATTTTCTTTTTGCCTAAACTGGCAGTCACCTATTTACAAGAAGGCTGTGCAGCACTTTGCAAGGATACATGCCTCCTCCCTTCTTTATGTTGAGCTAGTGTTTGCTAGAACTTAGGCCCAAGCCTTTATTTTTAACTGCCAGCGCTAAGCCCAAGAAGGACAAGATGGCCTCTAAGCATTACTCAAGCTCCTCATTCTCTAATGGAATAGTCCAGTATATAGTCTCAGGGCATGTGAGGCTACCACTTTTCTTAAAGCAACGTAGACCTGGGTCTGGGCCAGTTATTGCCTGGGAGCCTCATGTGCACCAACAGGACATAAATGTAACGATGACAATGGTTAATTTTGCATAGTTCTCAGACTTCATACAAAGGCAATTTTGAGACTGTTTTCTCCTAATAAGATAGTTCAGACATGCTCCTGCTTAAGAAGATGCAACTAGCCAATAAGCACATGAACACTTAACTCTATGACTCAAGCTCGGAGCAAGGAAAATATAAACAGGAAGAGATAAAATCTCCTTCCGAAGAAACATGTGTCAAGCCTAACAATCTGCTAACTTAGCTTAATTTATTGAGTATTTATTAGGCACGGAAAGGTTACAAGCAGCAGTGCTCTCTTGCAAAAGGCTTGCAAGTCAGACTGGGTGCTGACTAAGATGGTTAATTGCAGAGGCCAATCAATGCAGAAATGACCATGTTTAGATGACTCTCTTTTTTTAAGTGTTGTACTTCTTGGGAATGTGCTATAAATAAGGGGCTCTGAGTCATCACATGCTTACCTGAGGACAGCTTCCAGTTGCCAGTGGTGACCAGGCTCCTTCTTAACAACAGTTGTCAGTACTTGGGTATAAACTGTTCTGCGGTCCCTTCATGACTTAAGAAGAAGGGAGGGCAGTGTGAGCTTACCTGAAAGGAATTTGAAAATAGTCACATTAAATGTCAACCGTACAACTTTTCTCCATGGGTGCACATTGGGAAGAGGCAAAGAACTTTGGAAAAATTGTATATATGACCAATAACATTCATTTATTGCAGGTACTTATACCCCACTTTATAACCCCAAAGGCGCTCTAAGCATTTTTTAAAAAGATTCTGAAAATAGAATACAGTGGTACCTTGGTTCTCAAACTTAATCCTTTCCGGGAGTCTGTTCTACTCCCGAAACTATTCGAAAACCAAGGTGCGGCTTCCGGTTGGCTGCAGGAGCTTCCTGTACTCAAGCAGAAGCCGCATTGGACGTTCCACTTCCAAAAAACGTTTGCAAACTGGAAGTAACACTTCTGGGTTTGCGGCATTCGGGAGCCGATTTGTTCGACAACTAAGCCGTTCGGGAACCAAGGTACCACTGTACTCGGATCTGGTAGAGGAACAGAAATGGTGACCATATGGAGACCAGATGAAGCCAGGATTGTTCAGAATTCATATACTGCCGTTGTACTCGGTTTCCCCTGGTGCTGTATGAGGCGGCGGCACCACTAAGAACTTCTGAGGCATTAGGTAGCTGGAAGTCGCTTAGTCCTCCCTTGTTGGAAACGAGGACGGGTGGGGCACAGCAACTAGAACTCACTCAACCCATAATGATCAGCTTTTCTTTGTTTTTAGCAGTTCTTGTTTTTATCTGTAAGCCACCTTGAGTCCCATCAGGGGGAAAAGCAGGGTATGTATTAATAAATAAATAAATAAATAAATAAATAAATAAATAAATAAATAATTTTATTAATATAATGGGGTGCAGGTGGGGGGGGACTCATAATCTTTTCCTGGCAGTTTTGAGGCAGCAGCTAAACTCAGTCCACACCAAAGGGTGGGGCAGGAGTTAGAAAAGCATTCCTTCATGTATTACCCAATGGAAACATGAATCCCCTGCCCTAAAACGTGCTGATAACTACAACCTTAGATCACTTGGACAGGGTTTAGAGCAGAGCAGGAAGGGCAAACTGTGACCCTCCAGATGTTGCTCACCTCCAACTCTCGTCAGCCCCAGCCAGCAGAGGCAATGTTCAGGAGTGACAGGCATTGCTGTTGACCAAAAACATACGAAGGACCGCAGGTTCCCATCCCTGGTTTAGACTAATTCATGAAGGGTCTTTCAACAGCTATGATAGCTAGGTGGACGGTCCATGTTTAGAGGCAGTATACCATTGAACACCAGCCAGTCAGGTTCAGTAGAGCTTTTATTTATTTACAGCATTGATTGAGGCTGCCCAATAACTGTCTCTGCGTGATTTACAAAACCTCTCAAGACAAGACAGATTCACGGCATGGCCAAAAATCATCAGCATGTAAACAGCGGGTTACAATTCAAAACTTTAAAATCACAGACTGCTAGGAGAATTTTTTAAAATAACTTATCTGGTGCCCAAAACAACCAGGTGAGTCTTGCTAGGGAGGATATTTTACAGCTGTGGTGCTCTCTCTCTCTCTCTCTCTCTCTCTCTCTCTCTCTCTCTCTCTCTCTGGTAGCCATTTCTCTTTATTTGATGTTGGGGGCACCCAGAGCCGGACCTCTGAAGTAGATGCTCGCATGGATCCACTTGTAAACTGCAGCATGCTTTTAAGGCTTCAGAAATACATTAAGCTGAAGTAGTGCTAATGATTTGGTTTTGATTTCGCAGGTTCCAGCAAGATGTGGAGTTACAGTCCGTGACAGTTTAAAGAAAGCTTTGATGATGAGAGGTCTCATCCCAGAGTGCTGTGCAGTTTACCGAATACAGGATGGGTATGGTTTGTATGTAGTACGGTTTGGGGTAGGGGTGGAAGAGGGAACGTTTGCTAAAGTGATTCTTTCTAGATGTTTTAAGTGCATGAATAATCAAGATAAAAACAATTCACTTCATATTTTAAACAAATTGTTTTCCAAAGCATAGGCAAAATCTCACTCTGCCCCTTAGCAGAGGTTGTGGGTTGAGGGTGGGAGAGAATCCTTTTCTTTGTTCCTGCTAGTAGATTTGCTCACAGTGCTCTCTATTGTATACTAGCAGCCTTGTACCTGGTGCTTCTCAGGGTTTCTAAGAAACCAAAAACATATGTGCTGTTTTGAAAGATTCAGTCCACCATCTTGCTTCAAAACAGTGCCCGTTTGTATCCAAACATAGGAGAAAACCTGCTTCTTGATCTCAGAAATTATCATGTAATATTTGGTTATCACAGCTTAAGAGGTGGCCAAATGCATAGCGAACAACTTCAGAAAATATATAGTAGATAGTTAGCAGCTTCCCAGTTGCTTCCCTTTGATTTTTCTGTATAAACTGTGCCCTTCTCATTAACTAAACTTTTTGCAGACTTTTTAAATAGTGGAGGCTAATGCCCAAGAAATATTCTTTACCTAGCAAAGCAATGAGGATTACTTTAGGTTCCAGAGCTCAAAAGCCATTCATTCTTTAATGCTGTGTATCAGGGATGGGGGACCTGTGGCCCTTCAGATGCTGTTGGTCTCCAGCTTCTAGCAGCCCTATCCCACATGACCAGCAGGCAAGTGGGATGGGAGCTGTAGCCATATCAACATCTGCAGGGCAAAAAGTTCTTCGTTCCTGTCCTGCATTAGATCTTGTGATCTGAATTGCAGGAGAGAGTTAAGTCTCTATCTTGTAATTTGCAGCACAGTTAATTGTGATAAATCCATGGTAACCTCTTCCCATTTGAAGCTTCTAATGATGGAAGGCTTAAAAACAAATCCAAACTACTGTCCTCCACCTGCCCCCCCCCCCAATATCTGCTCATGGAGTTCATTTGCTCTGCAGGGAGAAAAAGCCCATTGGCTGGGATACAGACATTTCCTGGCTCACAGGCGAAGAACTGCATGTGGAAGTCTTGGAGAATGTACCTCTTACGACACACAACTTTGTAAGTATTTTCCTATAACGCCTCCTGCTGTTGCATCTGGTTTTATTAGGTTCTGAAAAGAAGCACGAGGATGGGCCTTTTCTGCAGTGGCTCCCCGTTTCTGGAATGCTCTCCCCAGGGGAGCTCGCCTAGTGCCTTCATTATGTATCTTTAGGCGCCAGGGGAAAGCATTCCTCTTCTCCCAGGACTTTGGCTAATTAAACAGTCTATGGCCTTTTAAACAGTTATGTATTTTCGGGTTATTTATACTGTAAACTGCCCTGCGATTCTCTATTGGAGGGCAGTATATAAATTAAATAAAGAAATAAAAAATGATGTTTTCACAAAATGAATGGCAGCTGTGCCATGGGCATAGACAGCTTCTGCTTTTGAGCACAATATTTGTGTTTTATACGACACATTTTCCCTTCGCTACAGCCACCTTCTTATATGTGTACATTTGTACATTTCAACAAACTCAGTAAAAACAAACAAACAACTTTCTCCCCATATACAAGTTTGTCTTCCTAGTCTCCTAGAGGCAATTCTCACTCACCACAGGCAAGCAGGCAAGTATCCTCTTACAAGCCTGGTTAAGCCACATTGTGAAAGGCAGGCTGGGGTGAATTGTATGCAACGTTGCACTTATTGCTGAGTGGAGGTTCTACCTCCAGATGAATCTACAATACCTCTAGGTGAATAATGGTGAGACTATAAGCGTTATCTGTAGGATGAGGGTAAATCAATGGCCCAAATGTATTTAGAATCTTGTTTTAAAGTAGGATCTGGACGAGATGACCTTCAGTTCATTTTGCATGCTTATTTTAACCATGCAGTCTGCTTCCATATCATTGTAATCTCAAGGCTGAAGCCATAATTGCAGGAAGAATTATGTAAATTGTCCATGATTGAGAGCAATTTACTTGTCATTAAATAAAGTGTGGCTCTTTAGAAATAGCAGCATTCTCATGGGGAATTTAATAAAATGCCTGTGTGAACCAGATTTTTAAATACACTGGAGCATGAAAAAGCAGCAAAAATCCACTTGTTATATATTATTGTGTTATGAAAAGAATGTGTTTGGTGATCTCCTGCTTGCTGCACACCAGCAGGCAACTAATAAACCTGTTACAAAGTTGTGCTGGTTGCATCAGTGATGCCAGCGCTGAGAAACAACCTGACCTAAGGAATGACAATTTAAGTGGAATCTGGTGGAAACAAATTATCTGGATGGCTTTTTCACCAAAGGACTTCTGTGTCTTAGGTTTATTATATGGAGAGGCCTTCTTAAAAATACAGCTTTGGTACTTCATTTTTGTTTCATTCACTGGAACCCAAGGAGGATAGTTGCATAAAAATGAACATTAAATCTCTGGATAGCATCCTCTTAAAGTATTTTGTCTATTTTATTTGCTTTAAGTAGACATTGCTTCCTAACCCGCCTTTCACATTCTACCAGTTTATAATCTTTTCAGATTCTGCTAAATAAAATGTGCAAATCTCTAAACCTTTGATATAACTTTTCTACTTGAGTTATTGAGCTATAATGATTTTTAAAAGAAACGCATCCTCATTTTATTGTTTGATAAAAAACTAAAACCGTGCCCAGAGCAGGGGTATGCAACCTAAGGCCTATGGGCCGCTTGGCCCATGGGGGTCGTTTAACCGGACCACAAGCTGCCCCTGAACCAGCCGCCTGCTCGGCGAGTCCCCACGCGCTGCGCTAAACCAGTGTAGCGCGGCACGGGGACTCGCTTCCGCAGCACTGGAAATCGCGGGCGTGCCACAATCCAGCCCACAGAGGGATCTCCGCTGGAGTGAACTGGCCCAGGCGAGGTAAACCTTGCCAAACCCTGGCCCAGGGCTTAGATAGAACTTGGCAAATGTGCAAGTTTTAGTTGCTAGCTATGGTAGGTGGAACTCTGCAAGAGCATGGAGCTTCCCCACTCCCCTTGTGTAGCTAGAAATGGGGAGGGTTTGCCTGGTATGGTATTATATCATTTATATGGACCTTACTCTTCACAAACTGCTCCAGAAAGAAGACAGATTTCACTAGGTTACTTTGCACGTGTGATGGTTCTCTGTTTGAAAACTCAGGAGCCATTTTCTTTCATAAACTGTTTCTTGGTAAAATTGCCATAGAAACGTGAAATGTAAAGTTGCATGAAGGCAGGCGCAAAACAAGAAGGGGGCAGGTCTCCTGGCATCAATGAAAATTGAGTTAGTGCTTTGTAAACACATATGTGTATTAAAGGATTTGTATTGCACTTAATATGCCCTAAATTATTATCACACACAATAGAACTGTGGGGGTTCTTCTGTTAGTTAAATTAGCAAACCGTTTGTCAGGAATACAGCTCTCTTTTCAGTCATAGTGCTTTTAGAGTAATACCTTCAATGTAACTTAAAAGGAGCTTGAATCGGCCCTTTTCCGACGAGATAACATCGCAGTCTCGTTTCTCATGCCTGCTTTCTTGATGGCATAGGTACGAAAGACGTTCTTCACTTTAGCATTCTGCGACTTCTGTCGAAAGCTGCTTTTCCAGGGGTTCCGTTGTCAGACCTGTGGATACAAATTTCACCAGCGTTGTAGTACAGAGGTGCCGTTGATGTGCGTGAATTACGATCAGCTTGAGTAAGTAATCAAAGCTCCTCTGCAGTTTAAATGCTCTTTCTCTGAAGCTGCACACGTAAAAGTGGTCACAACAGCACACGAGTGTATTGTACTGATATTGCCGCGGTGGCATCCTTTGTATGCAAAGGGGACATCTCTCCTCCAAGGCTGCCTCTCCTACAGAATTAGACAAATGTGACTAGTGTGCCCTGTGCTCCAGAGAGCCCATAAATGAAAGCTTTAAGCATGACCTACACAGCTGCTTCTGACAGTCACAGTTATCACAGCATAATGTGCCTGTGCTTTAAATGCAGTGTAGCCAAGTTATGCGGTGGGGTGCCTGCCCACGAGTCTTTACACCGTAGCCACTGTTTTTCTTTGCTGGCACAATAGGACCAAGCTGTTGGTTGTCCCTTGAAGCTTTCTGTGTGCACAAGGATTGTCTTTGGCAAAAGTAATTCAAAAGTTCAAGAAAGGAGTCTAAGGCAGTAAAAGTGGTGGGAGACCTTACAGAGTTTTGGTTTCTTAAAGAATAAAATAAAGTACAAGCTTTAAAAACAAGTTCAACTACTATACTTTGGTCACAAGGGGAAAGGATTGTGCATCATATTCATATGCAGACTCTTGTTCTTGACTATAGAGAATGAAATCAAATTATCCTCATAAAGCAACTGACTACTGTACTTGTTTTGTTGCTGCCAAGCTGGAAAACAAAACTTTCAGTAGCAGTTTTTCTGTCCCATCTATAATACCATTTCACAAAAGATTTTCTACCTTTTTTTGGATACTGACTGTAGGGTAACCCACAAAGTCTCTCTTTTTGGCCTAGCAGCAGTGAATAATCCAGACGAGTTATTAAAGATATTGCATTTGACCGCTTTGAGGATGTTCTTATTTAGCCATAATTGCTCTTATTAGCTAATGGTTTTTTTTAATCTGTATAAAATTTCACCCTTTCAACATGTGAGTGTTATATATACTACATATATATACTACACACATATATTTATGCAGAATTTTAAAGATGTAGGTTTTATACATGATCCTAGGTAGTAATGAGATTTTATGCAGTATTTTATACTACTGGTTTGTGTAGTGTGCCCATCCACCTTATATGTGAGCAACCTATGGCCCAAGCATTAATAAACTACTACACGAGGCTTTTCTCTGATTTAATGATCAGAGATTGGCGAAACCATTTTTAAAACGCTCATATGGCAGAAGAGACCTTTGAGATGTATTGTTTCCGAACAGATTTACTTCTTCCTTATCTCCATATTTTTGAGAAACGACTTCTGAATTGCTTGTCTGCATTGAGAAGCCCCTTCTTAATATTGCTTGAATCACATTTCAAAGAATTGACTGTATTTTAGTGTAGAACATAGATGTTATGCTTTGGGCCAGAGGCCCAAAATGGCAGCCCTGTGTGAAGCCAGCCCCTTCCCCCCCCCTCCAAATAATCCGGCATACTTAGCTAGGTTGTGGTGATGTCACAGTGTGTGCTCCTATACCAGTGGTAGCCAACGATAGGGAGAGGAGGTGGGGAAATGCAATTTTAAGTTTATTTTAGTTGCAAATGTGCCAGAATGTTTTGGGGAGTACTGGAATAACTTGACAGGGAGCTGCCCCCCCTTTTTAAAATAACTAAATCCCTGTTGGAAATGTAGCATTGAACCCGATGCATGGAAAAGCAGGACACAGCTTAGACCTCACAGAAGCAAGGGTCCTGCCATTATATTACAATGCAAAGAACTGATCTAAATAAAGTGTTTCAAATCACTGACATTCGACTTTCCTGCTTAACTGTTACAAAACTGTAGTGTCACCTTTCAACGTCTTTTCTCTTGGAAACATGTAATTTAACCTATGATGTTTTCTTCCTCGTACGTTTTACGTTGTGAAACTTCTGGGTCTTGCCCAAGTTAGGTTTTTCTTTGTTTTTGCCTCACAGTTTGCTGTTTGTCTCCAAGTTCTTTGAACATCACCCAATACCGCAAGAGGAGGCCTCCTTAGAGACGACCCCAGTATCCGGATCATACACTTCAGTGGCCCCCTCAGATTCGCCTGGGTATGCTCTTAAATCCTGCTGTTCTGATGATAATGTGGGTTTGTACTTTCTGAAAGGGAGGCTTGGGATTCATGGGGAGGGGAAGTGGGTGTCTACACCCATTTATATCAATATATTGAATAGAAATCAAGTGATTTTTATACAAGGGCTTAAGTAAATAACGATAATAATGAGGAGAACTTTGTGAAGCATTTATCCATCCTTACTCATCTGTTTGTTCTGGCCTCAGTTACAGTACTACTGTTTACTACTTGCTCTAGATGCTTCGACTTAAACAGTTTGCTCAACGAAGGTCAGCTTTGGCATGAGAAACCTCCCTTTCTTTCAATGGGATCTGATTTGTATAAGCAGAAGTTGTTGGGAGGTTGCTATTGTAGCATTCCTCATTGGCCCAAAGTGGAGCTTGAGTGCTTTTCCTTCCCAAGTTTTATTTGGGAGTAGATTGCTCCCCTAACACAATGGCTGTGTTCACAAATCACGGTTTAACATGACACGCATGATCCACTGGGAAGTTCAGGAATGCTCCACCTCTGCCGTCTACTCCTCCTCCTCCTCCTTAGCCAGAAGGACAATTTTGGAAGCATTTATTTCTGGTTTTAGTTAACCTCAATTCCTGACCTCAATTCCACTACAGAAAACTGGTTAGCACTTCACAGTGTTTAGCTTAGGTATGTACTTCTGTATGTGATAGGCCTGCCCTCTCATACAAACCTTTTTGCAGCTGTGTCTTTACTTAGCATTTTGCATGTACCCTAATAGGGTCCATATTTGAGGGCTGATGCCATCATTCATCTTTCTAGTTCATCATTTTGGACACCATGAATGGTGTAGTGTGTGTGTTTGTAGACTTATTTTGAGGTAAATTTCTATCCTACCTTTCCATTTCCAAAGAAGTACTCAAGTTGACTCACCTAAATAATCAGTAAAACAATTTATTTAAAAAAAGCACACTCAAGAGTAAAAAATAATTCTTTTGCTTATTGTCTTGATCAAATTTATGTTCCACCCTTCCTCCCATTGGAGCCCAGGGCAGCAAACATCTCTGGAATAAAAATGTGGCTTAAAAAAACAACAACAAAATAATTGAAACATTTAAAAGCTGCTAAAAACAACGAAACACAATAGCACCTGTAACCAAGCATGCACTTGAATAAAAACAGAAACGTTTTAAGCAGATGTGTGAAAGAATACAGTGATTGGGCTTGCCTAATAGCAGTTGGAAAGGTGTATCACAGCCCTAAAGGCCTGACTCGTGACAAATGTAGAACGAAGATTGTGATGCACTTTTAGAAGTGCAAGTTCTGTGCGTCAGAGTTATACCTGAGGTAAACTGCTCCCAACCTGTTAAGGGCTTTATATACCAATTGTAACACCTTGAACTTGGACCAGTGGTCAACTGGCAACTAGTGCAGATCTTTGAGCACAGGTGTAATCTGCTGACTCTCTCACTCCTATAAGTGATTGTACTGCAGCATGTTGCACTAACTTGCTGTTTCCAGACTGAGCACAAGGGAAGCCCCAGTAGAGTGGCATTGTAGTAGTCCCATCTTTAAGCTACCAATGCCTGAACCGCTGTGGTCATGCGGAACAGTCACAGTTGTATTACTAGCTGAAGCCTGTGGAAAAAAAGAATAACAAAGCAAAGTTCTTACAAAGCATTAAAATAGTAGCGAGCCACAGATTTGGTCTTCAACATACAGGTGAATACAAAATACAGGGGAAGAGAAGCCAACCAAGGAAACCAGTTCCGTATTCTCTGATATCAGCCAGGGTTGGGGCAGGATTTGTAGCAGTTGTCGGAAGTGCAGACAGCCATGGCGTGCCCACCATTTTAGATTTGCAGTGCTCTGGTGCAGAATCACTCTGGAAGACTGTGGATGTCTTAGCCTTGCAGCAAGCAATGGTGGATGTTGGGTTGGGGGGGGCAGAAAAGTGAGTAGGGATCATCTTATGCCAGGAGCAGCACGCACCAGATCTTGGCAGCTGCCCAAAGTGTCAGATGCTGAGGCCAGGCTTACCTCAGAAGGTGGCAGGGGGCATGGAAGAGCCACACATTCTGATTACTGCAATGTATTATACGTAGGGCTGCCTCTGAAGACTGCTTGGAAACTTCAGCTGCTGCAGAATTAAGCAGCCAGGTTGCTCATTGGTGCAATACGGTTTGGGTATATTACACCAATCCTGGTCCGAATGCACTGGCTACCAATTACCGTAGTTTCCGGGTCCAATTCAAAGTGCTGGTTTTGACCTATAAAGCCTTAAACAGCTCAGGACCGCAATACCTCAAGGACCGCCTCTTTCCATATGAACCTACACAGACCCTGAGATCATCTTCTGAGACCCTCCTTCGTGTGCTGCCTCCTCGAGAGGTCCAGAGGGTGGCAACACAAGAACAGGCCTTCTCTGCAGTGGCTCCCCATCTGTGGAATGCTCTCCCCAGGGAAGTTCGCCCGGCGCCTTCGTTATACACCTTTAGGCGCCAGGCATAAACATTCCTTTTTAACCAGGCCTTTGGTTGACCTAATTGACACCCTATACTCTTAAAATGTGGCTCTTTTTTGGGGGGGTGTTATTGGGTTATTGTTTTTATTTTGATTTTATATATTGCGATCTTTTCTGTGAACCGCCCTGAGACCTCCAGGTATAGGGTGGTATATAAATTAAATAAATAAATCTCAGTGGACAAATAGATTCAAGTGGGTGGAGATGGTCCCAGTTGCATCTCCTCTGCAATAACTAGGGACCCTGGCAGACCTTAACCTTTTTTTATGCCTTGACTTTCTCAGCCCACCACTTCTCCCTGGTCCATCTCCTTCAAAATCCATTCCAATACCCCAGCCTTTCCGACCAGCAGACGAAGACCATCGGAATCAGTTTGGTCAACGAGACCGTTCCTCATCTGCCCCCAACGTGCACATCAATACTATAGAGCCTGTCAACATTGATGTAAGTTGCCACCTAAGCTTGGTCTTTAGAAGCAGAACGTTTCTTTTCCTTTGCTATGCTACTTGAGGAAGGGGTGGGCAAACAATGGGCCACAGGACTTGATAACCTGGATAAGTCCTTTCTCCCAGCTTATGTAGCAGAGCCTTCTTGCCAGCATCTCCTATTCTTCCAAGGGTGGAGGAATAAGTGGGTGTATAGGGTTGGAAAGAGAATTAAGACTGTGTGTGTGTGTGTGTGTGTGTGTGTGTGTGTGTGTCCATTCTTGAAGTCTGGAGGAGAAGGAAAGGGATATTTGTTAAGCGGCTGCAGATTCTGAGCCATGCATTGTGTTATCTCTGATGATCAAACTCACATACACAATGATGGATCTTAATACATCATGCTGCCTGAGTTTTCAGTCCCCATGTATAATATCAGCAATTAATGTTACGGACAAGTTCACATATTCTATTTAAGTGACAGCCAACCCTGTGATAGTCTGGCAGACTGTGTCCATGACTACATAAATGGGTGAGACGCTATTGTTTGTTACCCACTCAGAGCCTTCAGAATGGGGAGGGATAAATACAGAAAAAATAATCCTTTCCCAGCTTGGCTGCCGTGATTGGGTAAAAATAAACAATTACGATGTGATTTCACACTCTGTGATTTCCAACTATTTCACACCCTTTGATTACAGCTTGGTGGTTGTGACTAAATGGAACAGGTGAATGTGTTCTAATGTGTTCTAATACATGCTGTGTGCATGCACATGGCCTGAACAAATTTTTGACTGGAACGTTTTGTCCCTAATTATTTAAATTTGTCTAATGCAAAGTCCAAGGCAGGTAGTGAGATCTTGTGTGTGCAGTCCACAGCAGCTAAAAATTACAGTGGATGACAGCCAACCATGGTGATCCACTTTCACAATGGACTTCCCTTTCCACTCCTTCCACCTGCAGCCCCTTACACATCCTCAAAATCTGCTTTGGGGGGGTAGTGGGAGGAGAGGAAGGGCCATCACATCCTCTGGCATGATGTTGAATATAGCCCTGAGCGTACAGGCGCCTGCAATCCATTGATATTACCTCATGCTATTCTTATAGGACATCCCAAAACAGAATTAGTTGCCACTTCTATTTTGCTTGATGAATCTGTATTAACTCAGAAGCTTGCTATTTGTTCGTAGGGGAAGTGGGTCCATAAACTTAACGCCTTGCCTATTTAACACTGCTAATTGATGATCATCGTTCTTCATTTTCCCTTGCTCTTTTAGAACATTTTAAGACTATCTGTTAGAGCAGAACATGACTCTGGCATCATTCTCCCAGCTGCTTCTTGACCCTATTTGCTAATACATTTAGCTTGCCATACCCAGCAAAGTTCAAACGGCCCTATGCGTGGGCAGGTATTGGCAGGCAAGTGACCATTTTCTGGACAGGAGGAAACATATTCTTTATCTATGCAACTGTTGTCAGTTGACATTTCTTATATTTGTGTTATATCACCGTAATTATGACAAGCAACTGAAGTAATGCATTAATAAGATGCATACAGCTTTTTTTTTAATTTGTAGGAGTTGATTAGAGATCAAGGGTTGCGAGGAGAGGGAGGTAAGTGATTTTGTTCTCTTGCATAAAAAATACATTACTTTGCCCCCTCCCCTTTGTTCCACCTTCTTTTGCAAAATACAGACACAGAGAGAAATGTAAACAGAACAGTGAAATTTAGCTACACTTGCTTGTCCCATGACCTTTGAGTTTGTTTGATGAAAAGTTTTAGTGGTTCACTCCCATTGTGGGCGAAGAGGAGGGGAGAACAACATGCAAAGTGGTAGCCAGTGTTTTTTGTTTGTTTGTTTTCTAAAGTGGGTTATCGGGTGGTAATAGTAGGAGGTAACTGACCTTTAGTAAATTTATCCTTCTTTACCTTCCTTTTATCTTAAAAGGGCCAAGCGTGCCACCCACCTATCTTGATATACAACCAGAACACCTACACAACAAGGACTCTCTAGGGGCCTGTCAGCCAGCACAATTTGTGGGCAGAATACCGAGCACTGTTCCTCTCTGATTTTACAACATGGGAGCATCCTAGAAAAATCCCCATGGTATTCAGAAACATGAAGGCTTGATCTGTGTGACTGTTGAGAAAGCAAAGGGTACTTCTAGAATACCCACAGATCCTTAGCATAACTTTCTTGGTACAGTGGTACCTCGGTTTAAGTACACAATAGGTTCTGGAAGTCTGTATTCAACCTGAAGCGTACTTAACCTGAAGCAAACTTTCCCATTGAAAGTAATGGAAAGTGGATTAATCCGTTCCAGACGGCGTACTCAACCTGAAGCGTACTTAACCCAAAGTATGAGTGTAATTGGTTCTGGAAGTCCGTACTTAACCTGAAGCGTACTTAACCTGAAGCGAACTTTCCCATTGAAAGTAATGGAAAGTGGATTGATCCGTTCCAGGCAGGTCCGCGGAGTACTTAAACTGAAAGTACTCAAACCAAAGCAAACTGAAAGTACTCAAACCAAAGCGTACTTAAACCGAGGTATGACTGTAGTAGAATACATCAGATGTACACATATTTTGATATATTTTTAAAACAAGCTCCCAATAAACAGGGCACCTGGCTTTAATGTTTCATATATATATATATAAGAGAGAGAGAGAGAGATTTTTTTGAAACCAATACTTACAAATACAGCCTAAAGGAAGCATTCCCTCCTATGTTGCGAGAGACAGGGTTGAGGAAGCCTTCTGCCATGACACATGTGCCTTGTCTGAGAACAAGGTATGCTTTTGCCTATAGATTGATTGATTTTGTTCTCGATTTCATATTTGTACCAATTTAAGATGGATGTCAGGGATGGGCAGGAGTCTGAGGGACTGGGCAGAGGAGGAAGATGCAGGGTAAGCGGCCCGTGATTTCTGGGGTTCTGGGCCACGTGTGTGGCAGCAACCAGGGGAGGGGGAAGAGATGGGGCAGACAGAGAGACAGGGGAATAGGAGGGCGGAGGAAGTTCTGCAGGAGGTCTTGGGAGTCTGAAGAGCCAGCAACGGCCCCAGAGAGAGTTGTGCCTTCGGAATCCCCTCTGCTGTCTCCGTGCTCAAGGAGGGGATTGAAGTGACAAAGCTGCCCTTGAGGAGGGGCTATTGGGTGCTTGCGCAAGTGCACCCCATCAGACAAGGGTGGAAGAAAGCAGGGGTGGCAGGGCCACACTGCCACTTGCAACTGGGCCGTGGAGGGAGCTTGCCTAGGCAGCTAGTTAAAAGGGAGTGGAGCTGATGTGCCAATAAAGAACTAAACATCTAGCCGCTCGTCCTCATTAGTCTGGATGCATCCAGGACAACAGGTATGGTGGCTAAGATGCTCCCATGCAGTAAAAAAAGTAAAGCAGCCTTGAATTGACTTCTCATGAATGGGTCCAACTCTTGAGAGTAAAAGCCAGCGCTGTGCGTTTATATCCTTTCCTCACCTTGTAACAAACATGCTTATGGCAGTGCTGCTGCAAAACCCGTTAGAGCTCCATTTGCTAACTGGCTGCCAGGCTTCGTTAAGGCTTTGACTTGGCTCTTCATCATCTGAGTGCGCAGTATGGGCTTTGCCATATAATGCAGGAGAGCATGTGTCCCTAATCAGCCGGCCTTCTCGCTTTCCATAGCTTCTTTTATGTCCCACGCTCCCACCCCCGCCACCTTCCTTTCTTTTTATCCCATGTGCAATTTACGACTTCAGTGTTCAAGACAAACCTTGTTTCAGCCAGGATTTCTTTCTTTCTTCTGTTGGTTCCATCTGACAAGCTGGCTACTACTTTGCAATTTTGAGTTCAGAGGTGTGAATTAAAACTGCAAACCCCACCAGTTAATTACATTGCTGCCCGTTTTGACTATTGTATATGTCCAGGTAGCTGTGGCTTTTGAACAGTTTTGCCCATTTTGTCCCAACATTTAAATGTTGTGTACTATGGTGTCATTTTAAAAACTCTGGTCAATAAGCTCTCTGCTGGGCATCTGAGAATATGTAGCAATTCCCTGCCATTTGAAAGTATGCTGTTCAGGGTTTTGTTTTTGGTTTTTTGGTGTGTTTTTTAAAACAAAAAACAAAAAAAGTAGAAATATGGGGTTCTCCCCTGCAAAGTCATAAACGATCTATGCCTAGGAGTCAAAGCACCTTAGTTATGTCCCATGACTTTCATTTCTTCTGTGTGTCTGTCTTCCTGTCTCTGCCTGCCCGTCTCTTTCTCTCTAACAGCCCCTATGAACCAGCTGATGCGCTGCCTTCGGAAATACCAATCCCGGACTCCCAGTCCCCTCCTCCATTCTGTCCCCAGTGAGATAGTGTTTGATTTTGAGCCTGGCCCAGTGTTCAGAGGTAGTTGGGCTCTTCTTTCTCGTTTTCACCCAAATCAAACTAAATAAAAACCACAGATGCTGTTTGTGCCTCACCCTCACAGCGTGTGTATGTAAGTGTGTGAGTTTATCAAAACACTGTCTTTTTTGTTTTTGTTTTTTGGGTTTGTATTTGTTTTTGTTTTGGCTTGGCCTGGCTGGAATGCTTTGAATGTGCTTTTTCACCCATTTTCACTCACCCTTATTAAACTCACAAATTACTCTGCGTTGGATATAGAACATTGTAGAGACGATGTTTTTTTTTCCATGCTGCCTTTCAAAAAGTGTTGCTTGTTGCAAGGGTCCCGAGTTGCAATGGAAATGAGGATAGGAGAGGTCCTGCAAACGCTTAACATCTGTACAAACTATTTTGCACTCCAAGAGATTCCCCTATTAAAGGCTGCCAACTGACCTCACCCACCCCAAAGAAAACAGCCTAGCCTACTCCTGTACTCCTTTAACAATAGGTGCATCTGCCAAAATTAACAGGTTAAGCCTTTTCTTGGCTACAGATCAGCCTGCTTTTAAATTCACAAGAGCGAAGGTTGCTAGAAAAGTTGACCTGGGGTTCCAGCAGAACTATTCTGTTGTCTGTCTGATGTTAAGGCTTTGCAGGATTTTGGAGGAGACTGATATTCCTAATTTCCTTGACTTGTCAGTTTCAACTTAATGCTCGAGATAGAGCTCCTCAATTAATATTGTCTTCCAGAGAACTGTTGCAAAGTACTAACAATTCTGCTGACAACTCACTTCAGTATATAATTAATTACCTTCTAGTATATGATTTATCTCACTGATGATATGTTGGGGCTGTGACTAATCTGGATACTAATGGAATATATTACAGAACTCTGCAGACATCAGTTGAAATCAGGTTCGGTTTGTGCACTAAAGCACAAGCAAGTTCCATTTCGACTTAAGTCTGCAGATCTTTGGCTGCCTCTAAACAAATTCTGCTAAGCAAAAGCATCAGGGCTGCAATCTAGCACAGAACTGGGCATGCTTAGTGATATTTTTCTCTCTCTACTAGATTGTGGCCCAGATGTTAAACTGAAGCATGATGCTGATGTGGCAGTGCACAGCCGTAAAACGCATACAAAAATAGCGATACACAAATTTGAATGCTTCCATTTTGAAGCAACAGGCAGTTCACCCCCATTTGTTAAACAATTTCCAAAATGTATAGATTGATCTCCAACTAAGTCACACTCGGAGTAAGCCTGTTGAAATTGATGAACTTGCTATTGGAGTCAATTGATTTCATTTAGTTTACTTGTGAGTATGACCCACATTGGATCTTCCTCGTAGCTTTTATAATAAAGTAGTTTAACCAGATAAATCAGAATGAACACTTTCTAAATATGGTTTTATGTTTTGTGATAATGAGTGCAGCTTTTTCAAAAGTTTCAGGTTTTAATTATGACCGTAGAGATAATATAACTTCTAAAAAGTGACTAAGAGCAGTCCCCTCCTGCTGTAGGATTAGCATTGTATTGATGGCCCTGTGTCTTTCGAAATTTAGTCCAACACTCCTGGAAAGTGTCAAGATGACACTTCAGACCAAGTTAGCAGCTTATTAAAAAAAAAAATTTCCAATTGTAATTTTACACGTTCATTTCCCCACACTGAAATTTTTCTTCAAATTTTCAAATCCCAATAGATATGGCCCTGCTAGGTAAATCCCGGTTAATCCCCTGTGGAAGAACAGCAATCTAGTGCATCCTGCCCAATCACTCTTACCCTGACACAAGCAGGACCAGCAAGGCATAAAACTTGGTTTAGCATGATGTCCAAATCAGGATTACTATGCTTTACCTACCCCTCACAAACTATGAGCATGAAGCCAAAAACAAACCTTGGGTTTGCGACACTGGTTTGTTCGCCATGATCCTGGGTTTGGGAGAAATGACAACCCGGGCTTCATGGCTTTTTCATCCCGATCACACCAGGGGAGGAGCGAATTGTGAGTCACATTACTGTGGCATGTGAATGGCATCATATGAGTGGAAAGGGTGGATACTACAAATGCAGAAAAGGCAGAAGTAACCACTGTTACATGTAGACTGGGAGGACAAACCAAAAGATGCTGCAGAGGAGAGGAATTAAGGGCCTCAATGCAGAAATCTGGGCTTCATTATTCAGTCTGAGCCAGCAGTGGAACATCTGTAAGGAAGCGTCACAGAAGGCGGGAGAGAGTAAATTGGATAGAAGACCATATAGCTGAAACCATTGTTATAGCTGAAACCATCAGCACAATGAGAGCCCTCACTGAGAAAAATTGTGTGTCTAGGGGCAAAGCTGTAAGGTCCCCCAACCCATTACAGGATGCAGGAAATATGAGAAGCCTTTAGTCTGCTAAGGCAGCAGTCGTAAATGCACTTGTGAGGAGTAAAGCCCCTTTGAACACAGTGAGACCTACTTCTAAAGCAAATAGGCATAAGATTGCATTCAGAATTGTTCTTTTGGGAAAAGAAAACAGTTGTAAACTTAAATATTACTGTCGTGGATTTTACTCCTCCAAATCTGAGCTTCTGATATTCCAATATCCAAACTGCATTTTTCTTTTTGTAGTGCCAACAAGTAGTGCTCTGTAAATAATACTCCTATTTAATGCTTTTAGGGTGAGGTGCTGCTTAAGGTAAATGAGATAGTAGAGCAGAATGCATATTCTGCTTGGATACTACTTTTGTGATAGCTCCTTCACAAGCCCAGCAGCAGAACAAACCATGACACCCCCCCCACACACACTGTTATTGTAGGACTCAGAATCCCTGAAGCCTCATAGAGCCTTCAGCACAAAATCCAGCTGTGTGTGGCTTCTTTGCTTTTGTGCCCAGGCCAGTAACATCTTTTCCCCAGTTATAAGATAGGCTTCAGCCACTTGAATTAGTTCCCTTTTAGGTGGCATTGTAAAGCTGCGTAGATTTAGGCCTGTTTGTGGCTCTTGAGTTCATCTCTTACATGAATATCCCTTCAGCTTCAAGAACTGTTTGCTATGTAGCATGTGGGGTGGGGGAAGTTGGTTTCATGCCCAACTGTATTCAGATTCTCCTAGGGCAGCCTTTGCTAATCTAGTGTCCTCCAGGTGCTTGGGATCACAACTTTCATCAGCACAGCCGAAAACACCTGGAGGGCACCAGTTTGGGGAAGGCTGTTACAGGGTTAGTGGTAGCAAGTCAGGAAAGCCAGCAGAATTAAACAAAATATAAAATAGTCTGAAGTTTCTCTTAAAAAGAGGCAAACTGAGTTCACAAAAACGGTTTCACTTCGCATCTTGCCTGCTTAAAGAAAGGATGGGTGCAGCCCAGAAAAATCTAAAATGTGCTTCAGGTTCTTTGATTAACGTGGGCCTGAAATCTTTACGCCCTTTAACTCCTTTTGCACTCATTTTAGATGCTCTGTCACATTAGTTTAAATTCATAGTGTAATGTGAATGAGCAACACGCAGGTCCACATTGCTCAAAAGTTCCCCTGGCGCTCCTTTCCTACTCCTGAGTCTGCTCCATGGACCAAATAAGCTAGAGTCTGGCTTGTCCAAGTGTCAAAACCCAGGTTCATGCTTTGTCTCCTCCAGACAAACCACAAGCTGTAATTGAGGCTTGTTCTTCACTTACGACTTGTGGTTTGTTTGTTTGCAGAAAACCAGTCACAAATCAGCGTTCAGACAATATAGCTGGTCGGACTCTGGATTGTTTCATCTTTGGAGTGGCAGGAGCAGGGAGGTGCTCTGGGGGAACTTGTGAGCATAGAGCAGCATGTTGCTCACTCATAGTGCACCAAAGTCTGTTTTAAACTATGGCTTAATGTAATTTGTGAGCTGGTCCAATAATTAAGCAACTAATTGCAATTGGGCAGTTTGCAGTGATTGCTGTTGAACAAGCTTGATCTTTCCTCTTTTGTGAATTAAAGGCACAATCCCACAGAAATCAGCAGATTTTTTAAAACTGAATTCAGTGTGCTAGGACTGCAACCTGAAAATGTGTGTTAAGTGCACTTGTTTTGTAAGTCTTACCTCTTACTTTTAAATGCCTTTTATGTTTGGAAATATTGCATCTTAACTGCAATTTCTGCACTTAACTGTTGTGTGAAACAAGTCTAGCAGGGAATGTTTATGTCTTTAGAAATCCAGAAGTACTTTTGACTTTTAATCTCAAATACAGGCTCAACCACGGGTTTGTCTGCCACGCCACCTGCCTCCTTACCTGGGTCCCTCACCAGCGTGAAAGCGTTGCAGAAATCCCCGGGGCCTCAGCGAGAGAGGAAGTCTTCCTCCTCTTCAGAAGACCGGAGCAGAATGGTAAGTCCAAAGTTGGTTTATTGAATTGGCAACCAGGCTTTACCACGTTAGAGACTCAGTGTAGATGTTGTGCTGCCCAAACTTCTAGCTGTGGTTAGAAAATCAGGAGTGCCCCAAACCCTTGGGCACTTATTCCTCCCCCTCCTCCTATATGCCAATTCCACCCACCCCCTTCATTTGCAGAGGTAAACTTAGTGTAGCATTATGCATTATGGCTGCAAACTATGGGTTGTAACTACTTATGGTTAGCAAAAACAAAATACGAAACACCAGTGTAGTTGTCAGGGAGTTGTTGCAGCTACTCCCGAGTAAAGAGTAAAGTCCATTGTGTCTTTATGGGTTTTATTGTGCATACTATTTACAGTGCACAGATAGCAGAAAGCATGACCTCCTAGTCACTCTCAGAATCCAGCAATGGCCCCCGTCTGCTTCAGGGCCAGCATAATAACCTGGGCACCCCGAAACGCCGCCCCTTAGCCCTACGTTTGGGTGCACGCTTCAATTTGGGCGCCAGAAGGAGCGGTGCCCCTTCTTCCCTTTGCCGGCTGGAGCCATGCCTGGGCTCCGACGCCTCCCTGAGCCGTCCCTCCTCCACTTGTTGGCCAGAGTGGTGCAGGGGCTCTGATGCCTCGCTGAGCCCTTCCTCCACCATCTGTTCCCCAGAGCATTGCCAGGGCTCTGATGCCTCGCTGAGCCTTCCCTCCTCCATCCCGCTGCTAGCGCTGTCGCTGGGCAAAGTGCTGGTCAGGATGATGGGGGGAGGCTCCCTGTAGGGAGTCCCCCTGACAGTAGTTGTAAGGCTTTCTGCGTTAGGAAAACATATGGATGTATTACTAAGGTTGCTTTTCTTGCAGAAAACTCTTGGTCGGCGAGACTCAAGTGATGATTGGGAAATACCAGATGGCCAGATCACAGTTGGACAAAGGATAGGGTCTGGGTCATTTGGAACAGTCTATAAGGGAAAGTGGCATGGTATGTAATTCCTGCACCAAATCATTTTTTGAGTTGATTTTTTTTCTATTTTAAAGCGTGTGACACCAAAACCTTAGCAGATTAAGCCAATCTCAGTTTTGTTAAAGACTTTGAGGTCTCCTACTCTTCGTCGTCTCTGTAAAAGCTCTCCCAAGTTTGTGTGCTAGAGTGAGAAGAGTGTCTTTTGAAAGAAAATGCAGTAGTTGGGGTCCAAATCCTGTGCAGCCGATTCTATGCACCCAGGGGAGCTTTAGTCCTGTGGGGTTTTTTTGAACAGCAGTGTTCTACGCTGCATAGCAGATCCCTTTCGAAAAGGAGGGCTCAGGCATCCAAAAGCAGTTTGTGAAACGGCGTGACAATAGTAATCAAAAGGAAGAAAAGCCACATTTTGCACCTAGAACACCACATATCAATATCAGAGTTTTGCTTTTTAAAAAGAAAAATTGAGCAGTGCATATTATACAGCTGATATTCTTTAAAATTGCTTTTTCAGGTGATGTTGCAGTGAAAATGTTGAATGTTACAGCCCCCACCCCTCAGCAGTTACAAGCCTTTAAAAATGAAGTAGGAGTGCTCAGGTAAGGTTGTGTTAGTTGCATTTTGATGGCTTGACTTCCCTTGAGAAGCCAGTGAGCTTGAGCCATTTGTTCAGAACACTGTGCTCCTCCCAGTCCTTCTGCTGAAAGGCAGTTTGTGTTTTCCTGATATTTTCTGGTCCTGTGTTATCCATTATAAACATGTCTTCATGCCCACACAGTGAGGGAATATTGGATGCTTCTGTATTGTCGATCCATGTTACCATGAGAGAGAAAGCAAATCTTTCCTGCACTTCCTTCTCAGTCTTCATGGATCCTTGTTTTCCTGGCTCTGCTCTGCTTGCTGACCTTGCCCCCATCGCTCCCTCTCATAGTAAATTCATGTGCTGAATGCCAAGAACTACATACCCAAAATGAAACAAGAGGGAGGTATTGACATGCTTGGGAGAAGCCCGAGTACAAAAATCATTTTTTAAAAAAATCTATAGGGGCACTCCCTCCCCCCCAAAAAAACAAATAAAGAATAGCCGGATGAGCACTGAGTCTGCTCAGAAGCCCAAAGAATGCTAGGTGTCAGTAGAAAAGAACAGCAGCAAATCCCAGGGCAGGGAGAGAAAAGGTGACACGGTGGGTCCCAGAAGAGGTTGTGGCTAACTGAAACTCCGAGCCGAAGCATTCCTGTCATGTGCCAAGAATACCCTGTAACATTGCAGGTTCCCAGTGTCTTCTAGTACTAATTCTTCAAAGTGTCTGTCACAGTAGATAGAAGTTTTACTCCATCTTTCAGACTTCAGGTCATTCAATTAAATTGATTGGCAGGAGAATCTGTACAGACAGCAATTATTTCATACGGGGTTGTATCCAGTTTTGCCTTTGCCTTTGCGGAAAGCACTTCTGCTTGCCCAAGTCGGGGGTGGGGGAGTATTTCCCTTGCTCCCTGAAAACCTGTTCTCAAGGTTTAGAATACCTTCCATATCAGAACAGGATATTGGGCAGAGAGCTGCGGTAGGTGGGTAGGTGATAGTTGCGTACCCCAACCTGAGTGCATAGTGGCAGGGATAGGTAAGCTGAGGGATGGGTAAGCTGAGGTCCTCTAAAGAGGATGGCCATCATCCTTGGTCATTTGGCTGTACAGCTGAGGGCAGATGGGAGTTGGAGTGTAACAACATCTGCAGGGCTTAACCACCATTGAATGCAACCCATGATGCAAAACAGCAGCAACAACAATTTTATCATTTATACCCTGCCCATCTGGTTGGGTTTCCCCAGCCACTCTGGGTGGCTTACAGCATATATAATGCATTTAATGAAATAGTTGCTACAGAATGTGGCAGTGGTCACTAGCTTTAGATGGCTTTAAAGGGGATTCGACAATTTCAGCCAAGATGTCCATATGGAATCTGCACTAGATGGACTTTGGTCAATCCAACAGGATTCATCATATATCAGGGCATTCATTGTTAGAGCCTTCCAACCCATCAAAAGTGTTTTCGGTGATTTTAAGCACTCCTTTCTTTCCACAGGAAAACAAGACACGTGAATATATTGCTTTTCATGGGTTATTCAACAAAGCCGCAGTTGGCTATAGTTACGCAGTGGTGTGAAGGCTCCAGTCTTTACCACCATCTACATATCATTGAGACCAAATTTGAGATGATCAAGCTGATAGATATTGCACGGCAGACAGCACAAGGAATGGAGTAAGTATACTCATTAGGAGGGAGGGAGGGAAAAGAGAGTTCTCCACACACTGAGCTTGCCAGTGCGTGTGGCCCTCCAGACATTGTTGGACTACAGCTCCCATCAGCCTCAGCCAGAATGGCCAGTGGTCAGTGATGATGGGAGTTGTAACTATCAGCATCTGGAGAGTTGCAGGTTCCCCATCCCTAACACATGAGGTTAATTTGGCAGCATCATAGAATCAGTGGGGAGGCATTCTCGTAAATTCTTCCAGATACTTTGTCTGGTGGCATAGACACTTGGAAATTGACATGAAGTCCCTTCTTTTTAATATGACTTGACAGTGATTATTGTTTGGTAGTGTTTAAAATCTCTCCAATATTATGTCGAGTGTTTGCTTAAAATTGAGGTCTCACTTTGAAGTGTTTTATACAACTCCGATACTATTTCTAAGTGGGCTTTTTTTTCTGTGGCAAGCAATTTTTTCCTTACTAGTCTTTTGTTCAAACTTAGCACATTATTTAAAGATTTTCATCATTTTTACTTTTTACTGAAGACAGCTAGAATAAAATCTCTTACATTTTTCCTCCACCTAACATTAGAGCATGATGCTTTACAGTGGCTGACACCAACCAAGCCATCCGGCTTCTTGTCATAAAACACTAACTGCTGTAAAGACAGATCAGTAGCTATATTTGGGTGGCTATCACAGGAGAGAAGCTCTTTACCAAGACATTTTAAATATAACTGTATTTGTTCTTAATGTATGGTGCTAAGGAAGTTTATACCCAAAGCACTGCTTTTCTGCAAGAGGGGGAAAATGAACATTTTAATTAACATTTTAATTCCCATCCCTGATAACACAGAAGGGCTAAGCTGGAAGGGCTTAGATGGAAGCTCACATTTTTTTCTATTGCTGCTTCCTGCCATATCTGCATAGAAACAAGTAACTGAGCTGCATTGCCTTCAGGCTTCCTCCAGCATGCATATGGCCTGCTGTGATATGCCCTCTTCCCCAAGTCAAGCCTTACTGCAGATTGGCATTTATGTAATACCAGCATGTTTTAACAGTCTTCCCAGTAACAGGAACAATGAGTGTGTGATTTGTGTTGCTCTACAATGTTCTGATATAAAGGAGAATGATTTCTCATCTTCCCTTTTCTCCTAAAACATTTCAAGTGGGTGTGAAGAAATTGGCAGCAGTGCCTCATGATACTAGAGGGGTGGAATATGATGGAACCATAAATGTCACTTAGGCTAATAAATAGGAAGCTGTCTTATAGCTGGTATGTTCTGGCTGCCCAATCCTAAGCTTGTCTACTTGCTTTGAATTGCATTAATTTCCATGCAACTGGTATCTGATGAAGTGTGCATGCACATGAAAGCTCATACCAAAATAAAAACTTAGTTGGTCTTTAAGGTGCTACTGAAGGAATTTTTTTATTTTGTTTCGACTCAGACCAACACGGCTACCTACCTGTTACTGCCAAGTAATTTGTTTTTGTATTTTTACCTGCTTTTCAGCCAGGATTGGCACCCAAAAACAGATTGGACTGAAAATCCACTATTAAAATGAAATTTACAATATATTAGAGCAGTGGTTCCCAATTAGCTAATTAATTTTTTTTTTCAAAAGCCAAGCCGCAGGCCCCCTACTTCTGAAAATTTTGATAACTATGATAGTTACCTCGGCAAAGCAATTTTTTGAACAAATTGTGGGGGTACTCCCTAATAAGCAAAGGATTTTAGGTCTACTGGAAACTCATTAATATCATGCAAAAATGACAAATATTTAGTTGGGGGGACACACAAGGGATGGGGCCACGGACCCCCTGGGGAACCAGTGTGTTAGAGAGATTTGGAGGTGTTTGGGCCCTGGCAAAGTAAGCTCCAGACTTTTCTTCCCAAAGGGGAGTGGGCAGAAATAGCTGCAGATTTGTGGATGGCAAGTGTATGTAGGTTTGCAACTCAGTTGTCTTAAGAAGCTGGGGTGTTGCAGGTGCTGATAGGTGCAAGCTGACATAGCAAGCTGGCTCCTTGAAGGAAGAATGGGAGACAGATGCAGTAAATAATCAAATGGCTTAGACACTATACAACTTTTGCCATATGTTTGTGTCATCTTTGAGATCATTCAGCAGGCTCTTGATAAGCAGAAATATAAGGTCAACTTTCTATCTAATATTTTCTTGCTTTCCAGTTACTTGCATGCCAAGTCAATCATCCACAGAGACCTCAAGAGTAATAGTATCCTTTTTCTAAGAGACCTGACCTTTATTGTTCTTCCTCCCCTTCCCACATCCCTAAAGTGAGTATCTGTTCTGAAAACATGAGAGGAAGAAGCATGGTTAGGTGAGATCAGCTGATGATCTGTGGGCAAGGTAGTTGTCCCACTCAAGGCTTTTTGAAGGGTTTATGCCTAACTAGTAGCAGTAGAGCAGAAGTGAGGGCGTACATCCAAATTCGTATCTTACTGAAAATGTGAAGTGTGAATAAATCCATATCTGCATTCTGATTCATATTTTAGTTTATCCTTGTAATTACTAGTCCAGCAGGCAATGTGCACATGGTTCTCCTTTGCTAAATCAGGGTGATTTTTTCTTTGTTGCATGATGACATCAAGCCAAAAACAAATCAAGTCTTGATTGAAGATGTATCATGCACACAAGTGATGTGACACCATGGAAGCACTGTGCTGGCTTCCTCTCAAACCAACATTTGACATGCCGGAAACTCCCACTAGCCTTTTCAGATTTTCAGGACCCCCATACAGTCAAGCCAGTTATAGAGACTCTTCCTTAGTTTGTTTATTGTGCTTACTACAGTATTAGATAACAGGAGCACTGTTCAAATTTCAGCTTAGAATCTATAGGTAGCGATTAGATAATAATGCAGGCTGATGATCTGGGCTTTTGTAGTAGTTGAATGGCCACAATATGTGCTCTGATGGGAAATTAGGATTGCCTCTTTCTCCCCTTTTTCCTTTACATCCTCTGTTCAGATATATTTCTTCATGAAGACCTCACGGTAAAAATAGGTGACTTTGGTCTAGCAACAGTGAAATCACGATGGAGCGGGTCCCATCAGTTTGAACAGTTGTCTGGATCAATTCTATGGATGGTAAATAAAGGGGTTATTCTGTGAATTATTTTTTGATCCACCCAACAGTTGACACCATCTCCTGTTGTAGATTTCATTGTGTCTCTAGGATAGGGATAGCAACATTTATAAGGCACCGTAATAGAGGACTGCTCTCCGCTGCACATGGAACCTTCTGTTTTTTGTATGGTATTGCAAGGGAGTTCTCCTTTCTCCTCTTTTTGGAGGTTAAATCCCAGCGCACAGATGCCTTGCCATACTTTATCCAATAGGAGGCTCTATTTTACAGTCAACTCTGTGTTCATACAAAATGTTAGCCCGGTAGACTTCCCTGTTATGATCACTGAAAAGTGATAATAACTCTCCTTAAAGCAGTTTATTACCTGCGTACCTGGGGAAATGATGGATTAATTTGTATTAATGAGTGTCAAATGAGTAGGCTAAATATGTGAGAATTATAGACGTCTCACATCCATTAAAGGCTTTTATGTCTCCCTTTCAAGAAATGGAGTCTCCCGGGTTGGTGACGTAAGACATAAGAAAATAGCTTTTCAATGCAACAGAATAAAGCAGTTTTCTTCTCTTCTACATCACAGGCTCCAGAGGTAATTAGGATGCAAGATAAAAACCCATATAGCTTTCAGTCAGATGTGTATGCATTTGGGATTGTTCTTTATGAGCTGATGACTGGGCAGTTACCATATTCTAACATCAACAACAGGGACCAGGTAAGGCATTCATGGCTTTGGGGAAGCTTGAATTTTGTTGGTGCTTTCACATTCCCATCATGTGTCATTGTCTGAAATAATTAATGAGTGGTTAAAATTTGTAAAAATGGCTTTTGTCATAAGTGTCTTTTTTCCTGCTTTAAGTAGATAATTTTAAAAGGTCATATATAAGGAAGTAGAAAAAATGCAGGAAGTGTTGAGGACATAGACTTGTGCTGTCTTCCACTAAGAGTCAGTGTTTTGCATTTGATAGTATTGGGCTTTGACCAGAGAGACATGGGCCATGTCAGCTTGGACAAGTCATACATTGTCAGCATAGCCAACCTCCCAGGTTTTTGGGGATTCAATGGGATCACACACACACACCATGTATATTGACCTGAATTCCTCAGAGATAAGGTGCGAGATGACTGCAAGAAAAAATACAACTTTGGCATCAGGTAAAATGAGTGAAGTGCTCTGGTAAGAAACCCAGAGGATGAAATGCCAAGTACCTAATTTGTTTTTCTTTGATCCATACCACATCCTTAAGTACTTCAATATTTGGGATATTTTTGCCCTCTTTGATGAGAGGAATGCTTTGATGGTGTTTCCTGCTTGGCAGGGGGTTGGACTGGATGTCCCTTGTGGTCTCTATGATTCTATGAGATCTTGTTCTGCACAATTGTGTATCACTTTACACTGAACTTCCGGCAAGTGAGCAACGTTATGGTCAAGATTCAAAGAATAACACAAATAACTTAGGGCTGAGGGTCTTTGGGCTTGGTTTTTTTTTTAACTAACAACCTCCATGGTTTTTGGAACAGAGGGCTTTGAGACTCATCTTGTGTTGTGGCACATAGTCTTCTCTTTAAGTAAGATTAAGAAATCCCACTGGCTGTGCTCAACCACATGGACATACCTAAAGTAGATCTTTGGGTCCTGGTTATCCCTGCAGAACAGGGTGACTGGCTATTTCTTGCATTTTGACAATATCTAGTGGGCTGGCAGACAGCTTGTACAGAATGAATATTAAAATTGAGTTGCACTATCTTAGATATTTAGTGACAAGTCTAGTACTTAACCTTCACTTTACGTGAAAGGGGGCAGGAGATAGGTCAATTTAGTGTCTACCTTTGGGTTGTCTAGCAGGCAGCATAATTTATTCAATACTGATGCCACATTACAGATATGTGTGCATATCTGAGTGTATGTATTCATATTAATTCATTCCAGTCAGACTATAACTGGGTACCAAGCTACCATTGATGAGTATGTTGCACATCTTATTGTGAAATTACTGTTACCCTCCAGTGTGAAAGGAATTTTAAATTTGGGTTTAGAAAACCTTTGAAATATAGCATGGACTGAAAGATCACAAGTTCTGTGCAAGCCTGGAGTTCAGGGTTGTTATTATTATTATTATTATTATTATTATTATACATTAACGCTTCCCCCTTGCCCAGTTTAATGTAGAAAGTAGATGTTTGCTGGAACCTTCTCATTCCCACTCTTCTTTTCCTCCCTGCTGCAAACAAAGATCATTTTTATGGTGGGGCGAGGATACCTCTCTCCAGATCTCAGCAAAGTGCGAAGTAACTGTCCCAAAGCAATGAAGAGGCTAATGGCAGAATGCTTGAAAAAGAAAAGGGATGAACGACCCCTCTTCCCACAGGTAAGAAATATTCCTAATATTTGACTACATTCAAATTGGACAAATATTCTTATGCTTTTGGGGGGTGGAGGATGAAATTGTTTGGGTAGTTTCATGGCCCAGGATGGGATGTTTCCTGTGGCTTACAGTGCTGCTGCTTTTCTCTTCTCACTATAAAAAAGAAGAGCTGGCTGTTCTACAGAAGCCTTATTTATTTAAAATATTTATTCCTCACTCTGGGACCAGCTTTCACATCAATAAAGACAGCAGAGTCCCTGCCCTTGGGCTTACAAGGCACAACACAAAAGGAAAAAGGGGATGGGAAGGAAAGAGGAAAACAAGCAAACTTAGTGTTACAAGTAGCTATAATAACCAGCTGCATGGAAGTAGGTTGTTCACCATTCAAAGACAGGCCTTGGCAGGGCCCTGAGGTCTGGTGACCTGGCCTTCCCAGAAGTGTCGGCAATGCAGCCAGAAGTTGTTGACCTCACAGTGTGAGGCCTTGTAGGCATAACTGGAGTCTGCTGGCTTCTTGTCATTCCTTCTGCAGCAGGCATGGGTCCCAATGCCAAAACCCCCATAGCAGACAGTCCTGTCGTTCTTCCTCACAGGGTAATTGCTTCCAAAAATTCTTAGGGGTGACAGTGGAAGGAGGCCTTCTTTGCTCTGGTCGCCCCATCTCTGTCCTGAACAGCTTGGAAGATGTTAGCAGTGCAATGGCACTGGGTGATGCTAAGGTTGCAAGCATCATTCAGGGTCATTGTAGTGGCAGGCGAAGCAGAGAGCTCCCGCTGCCAAAATAAATGGAAAGCCCACCGGTACTGCTGCAGCAAGTGACATGTTTTCCTGCTGCAAAGAGTAATTTTTAAAAGGTAGCACTACATTACTTTATTAAAGGTCCTTCTTCATCCATGCTCAAATCGTGCTCAGCCCTCATCGTGATAGCTTTACCTTTACCTTTCCTATAAAATGAGGAGAGAATTCATATTGCATTTAGACTGGCTCTAAGGGAGTCTAAATGAGTTTTTTTTATCAGAAATGCATCTTCTTTTAGAGCAAAAAATGAATGACTTGCCCTTTGGCATGTACCTGGCTTGGGAATCGCATAATAATAGCCTGCTCTGCATGTGGAATAATAGAATTGTTGCTAGAGACGCACTGGTTTCTGCCTCTCTTTGTCTATGTGACTGTCTCCATGGAAGTATTAGCACCATGGGTCTTTTCAACATAGTCTGTGAAATAGCTGCAAGTTCCATTTTCCTGCTGCAAAACACTTCACCACCACCGCCTTTGTTGGTTTTGATTTTTCATTCCACAAGGCAGCTTCAGATGATTTTATCAATACACACAACAGTTTGGGGAAGTCCCTATTGTGCATATCATCAATACTGAATGATGCCCAACTCTTCCGATGACAAGAAATCAGTAGAGCTTCAGCATAAAGGCCCACTGGATCCGTTTAGTCCAGCAGTTCACTAGGACGAGAGTCTAAAGCCCTTTTTGAATCTGGGACTCACCATTAACCCTAATCTACATTGTGGGACCAACTTTTACCTTTTTTAACCTATTGTGTCTGCACTTCTCTCCCCCCCTCCTCCTCCTCTCCCCGATCCCTTTCCAAAGGAAAACAAAATGGTGGGGCTAATGGTGTTAAACTGGTACAACTCGCATGAAATCTGGACATGACTCAGGTGGATCACAACCTGCTGGCCGAAGACCAGTAAACAGGGAGATTGTATAATCCCAATAGAGAGCACTGCCCATCTACCATGCTGTCAACCTTTCTGAGAAGATTGGACAGGGACTGGTACAAAACATGATGAGCAATTGCAGCATCAGTGCTCTTAAGAATTTACTTCAGCACCATCATTTCAGGGCTTAAATGGCAGTGTTCCTGTTTTGCTTTCTAGTAGTGCTTAAAGCAGCAAGACATTTCTAAAGCCTTTAATTCCAGCATTGCCTCTTAAACAGAGAGTGCCAAAGCAAGCAGTGGCACTGCCATCTTCGTAGGAGGGGCAGCTTTAAGTCCTGAAGGGCAGTTTCTTCTCTGTTTTACTAGGTTTCTCAGTGAACCTTGCATAGGTACGTAGGAAGCAATCTCATACTAAGTCAGACCATTGTTTCATCTAACCCACTCTTGCCAACCCTGGCAGCAGCTCTCTGTGGTTCCAGACAGAATTATTTCTCAGCCCCACCTGGAGACACAAGGGATGGAACCTGCATGCAAAACAGGCATTCTACTACACAGCGACAGCCCTTCTCAGAATTGACAGAATCATAATTCGTTGAGAATTAATTTGTTCCAGTTTGGAACTGCTCTGTTGTCTTCACTCTGCAACACCTACTCTCTCTTTTCTCTCTTTGTTTTCAGATCCTCGCCTCTATTGAGCTCCTGGCCCGGTCATTGCCAAAAATTCACCGCAGTGCATCTGAGCCCTCCTTGAACCGGGCTGGTTTCCAGACAGAGGATTTTAGTCTGTATGCTTGCGCTTCTCCAAAAACACCCATCCAGGCAGGGGGATACGGTGGGTTTTCTGTAATCTGAAAAGTTGAAAGCATGTGCCTGCGTGTTTAGTGTGCCCCCCGCCTCCCTTCATGTGTGTATATGTTTCACCTTCCAGTGAGCTGGTTTGCTTTGTTTTGGGGGAAGGTATACTGACTGAAAAAGAACTTACCTTTTAAACTCAATCATGTATATATTCCCAGCAGGGCATCTGTTGCTGGCGATGGATGGCCTGGCAATTGCCAACCATGAAAAGCTGCTCAGTAGAAAAGGGAAAAGGTCGTTGAAAGCTAGCTAGCTAGCTAGCTCTCTCTCTCTCTCTCTCTCTCACACACACACACACACACACACACACACATGCATCTCCATTTATGTTTGGATTGTAGGTCAAATTTCCTTCTTTTCTTTTGCCATCTCTGCTGCACAGGTAGCTGGTAGAGGTTTATGTTTGCGTTTTAAGCTGCCTGTTTTGTCCCTTCAGTCAGTGTCATGTGGTAGCAACCATGTTAGCTTCTCAAGTCAGCAGCGTTGCTGACAGTGGGCAAAAGTAAGGCAAGTATGAACTTGGATTTAAAAGGCCAACTGCACCCACCCTCGTTTCAGTGAGCAAAGGTGAACAGAACATAAAAGACTTTGGCAGGACTTACTGCTTGTTGAAAATTGTTGCTTACTTGGAATTGAAAGTCTCTTTGTGTTTTTGTTTCATTTTATTCTTGGGTTTGTTTGTTTTTGTCCTTTCTTACTGCCTCTGTTCTGGCACAGCTCTTGCTTAACACACCTTTGCAGCTGTTTAAAATCATTGCTGGACCCATGCCTTTGCGCCGGTCTGCTTCAGGCATGTTAATAAGCATTGCTCAACTTTTAACAGGTTAGAAGGGACATTTTTTAAAAAAGTGAATATTGCTTTTTGTCTGTGTGGCCATGCTTTAAAGCAGTGGTGCTCATAATAGGAGGAAATGGCCTCGTAAAAGCAGAGTAGTAAACTTTAAAAGTTGTTTAAAGGCGGGAAAAGAAAATTTCGCCACCAGCTCTCTTACAAAGTCAGTGGCTTGCTGCTAATGCTCAGCTTTACACGAGTCGATGTTTCTACTCAGTTCTCCTTTATGTGG
Organism: Zootoca vivipara; assembly: GCF_963506605.1. Classification (NCBI taxonomy): domain Eukaryota; kingdom Metazoa; phylum Chordata; class Lepidosauria; order Squamata; family Lacertidae; genus Zootoca; species Zootoca vivipara. Next base: position 51,145,830 of record NC_083285.1, on the reverse strand, counting down.
AGAAAACGTTTTATGCTTGTGTATAGAATTTGTCCGATTAGATCTCCAGTAAGGTAATGTGGAAGTCAAGGACCCTGAAGTCAAGGACTTTTTACATTCCCAACCTTCCACATTGGGAGTACCTACCTTAAACAGATAAACCTGCTTCGTGCTACATTCACCTCGGGTGACAAGTATTTCAGTAATAACCTTCATCAGTATGTGTCAAGCTTTTTTTTGTCTAGGCGACAATGATCTTGCTTGCTTTGTGATTCCTGATCAATTGTAAACTGCTCAGCATGGTTGGTGTCTCAGACAAGTTGCGGGTGATTAGAAGAAGTTTTCATGAGTGTTCTTGCTATACTTTGTTGTCAGACCTATGGAAGTAGGGAAATTCCCCTACAAGCCAGTACGCAGCTGACGGAGTTGAGTGGTCACCATTTAAATTTCCTGAAATGGCTGTAGGTAGCAGAAGTATGTGACTTGGCAGCAGAGGTGTGGGGGCTGCTGCCTCAGCACTATGATTGCCCATGGCTTATCTGAAGCGACCTGCAGTGTCCAGTGTGAACTGATGAAGCCAAGGCTTGTGTCTGATAGTCCATCATCGGTCACACGCCTGCACGACATGAAGGCGGCAGCTTGCAGGTCTCCTCTTTGTGACATTTCCTGGCTTGTGGGTATCAGGTTCCTTGCCCTTGATCATTGCCCAGCAGTGGCTGTCTTTATACTCCAGCAAGCTGCCTTGTGAGCACTTGCTGGTTTTGCATCCAGGACAGGGCAGAAAGTTTTGACGGGCACCTTACTAGGTTATGTTGCTTCTGCATAGTGGCTCCGTGGAGGTTCTCTCTTGAGAGAATCAGAGAACTAAATAATTCTAAGCATTTGTTTTTCAGCTAGCTCACAGAATTTCAGGATACTACTGTCCTGATTATCTACCACCACCACCACTACCTTAAATTTAAACTTTCAAAAGTTTTGAACCTGAGACCAAGATGACTCTGAATTCTAACAAGTCTTAAAATGGCCTTAGGATTTTTTCCCCTCTTTATGCTTTGCATAGCTTGGGGGTGAGGAAGACTGAGCAAATGCTCTTCTTAGTCTATGGCTAGATGGAATGTCTACTGGAGCCCTGCATTTCCAAATTAACACATTTTTATCTTCACAATCCCGTGGCACCAATTAACACTCTGAATGATAAGCTGAATCAGGAAGACTAGAGGATCGGTGGGGGTGCAATTTCTTATTTACAGACTAGCCAGCAGTCAGTGTTAAATGGACCGAAGGTGGTAACCAAAGGCTGTAGTTTGGAATGGGTGAAAGAACATGAATGTTCTTAAAATTAGCCCCAAAGCACAAGGTTTTGCTTTTTCTACTGCAACAAATGGTGAAGCTGTTAGTTCACCCAGGGCCTTGCTAAGATAAGAGACCAGAGACCTATGTACCGGTAATAAGCTGGAGAAAGTAGAACCCAGGCATACCTGCTTTTGACACCAGAGCTCAAAATTTCTCATTTGGGTAGGGTTAATAGGGTGCACATACATGCTAATAGTATGGTATTTGGTTAGCCTGCTGCTCTGAAGTAGAGCTACTAGAAAGTCTACCTTTTAAAGTTTTCCAGAGTGTAGCTTCTTCAGATAAACTCTTTTAACTCCACCATGTGACAGGAAATGGAAGCTCCATCCATTCCCTGTCTCCTAAATCAGTTAGGTAGCCGTGTTGGTCTGACACAGTCTATATATATATATATATATATATATATATATATATATATATATATATATAATTGTCCATTAGCATCATAGAGACCAGCTAAGTTTGTTCTTGGTATAAGCTTTCGTCTGTGTGCACACGAAGAAGTGTGCATGCACACTAAAGCTTATGCCAAGAACAAACTTAGTTGGTCTCTAAGATGCTACTGGACATTTTTATATATATATATATATATATATATATATTCCAAAATGAGTATGGGGGTTTGGAGAGCAGAGAGACATGCCAATAAACCCTTGCTTTTTTGACCCCAAGAGAGCAGCTGCCATTGTGTGGCTACCACATCAGTGTAAGCTAAAACATGTTGAGAATAATCTTAGAAATTTGAACGATGATAAAACTTTGCATTTGCACATTCTTCATGAGAGTATGCAGGCTCTTACTACCCTGCCATATGGGCCAAGTTTGCTTTTTGGAAACCCATAGTTAAGAGATTTGGGGAAAGTAACTTTGTCTTCTGTCTCTGCCAATGATATCCTTCTGTACATTTAATTATTAACAATTACATTTCTCCTAACACCTGCTGCATCCTGTATATAGTGTCAAATTTATGCTGGATAACATTTCTGTCTTGCTGATGAATGAAACCCAACTTTTTAAACTCAGCTCTTGTCCTCCCTCTACAGGCGAATTTGCAGCGTTCAAGTAGCCACGGCAACATTGGCAGCAAATCCACTCTCTCATTTTTTTTATAAAAAAAATAGTCTTGTGTTCCTACAGTTTCTTTTTATAACATCCAGACTCTCTTCTGCCCCTCAAAAAAAAAACAGGAAAAGAAAAGAAATTTAGAGGAAAGAGATCTGTACGCTTAGAGGAGAGCAGAATGGAATTACCAATCCAACTTTGGGTGGGAAGGGAAAATCCCTTGTTAGGAACCAGAATCTATGCTGCCTGTATGTTCACCTCCAGTCTAAACGCCATGTGCATTTGGCTGTGGCTGCCTGTTCCATTGGCATCATTCCCAGGAGAGAGGAGGGCTCATGCTTTGACTTTCTGGTGCTCTGGCATGATGAGATTGGAACTCCTACTGCATCATTGGCTTGGGATGGTCTGCTGGTCGGCTTTCTCCCTCTAACAACGAGTTATCAAAGGCTGAACATCTGACGAGACACAGCTAATCAAAACAATCATCCTCGGGTCTGATTTATTTTTTTCCTAGGGTTATGTGTGGTCTTTTTTTTCCTGGTGTGCTTACCAATCAATGGGATAAATGCAGTATATCCTTTTCAGCTGAAGGAGCACCTGCTCTTTCAGGTAAAAAAAAACGCGACAACAGGAACATGGCCAGATTGGCAGATACGTGGAAGGGGGAGTCTGAGAAAGGATTAATTTGAAGGAAAAGGGGATGCTGCACCTTCTCTTTCCAGAATTGCTTTTATCTCCTGTTCAGAGCCACCCTTTCCCCTATCTTTCCTTTTTGTACACTTTCAGAAAGGGTTGGGGGGCTTTCTTTCTCTCGCTCATCTGTCCAGCAACAAACGTTTTTACAAAATTGCATCGAAGTGTTGAAACATGTAGCTTCTTTTCATTTTTTGCTGATATCATTTCACTCTGTATGTTTGTGTGTTGCCTTTTTTGGGGGGGTGTCCAAAAAGTCTAATGCAGACTATGAAAAACAAATGTACCTATTTTAAAAGGTGCAAGATAACGTCAGGTACCTAATGTTTCATAAACGGGAGCTCTCAGGTTGAACTGATTATGTTTTAAAAAGGAAAACCCATCTGCAACCCCTCCCTGAAAGAATTACACATTCCAAAAATTGTGCTTTGGTACTTTTTGAAAAAGAACTTTAAAACATGTTAAATCTGCAAACTCAGCAAGTGTGTGTGTTTTAATATGCAGTAAGTTGTCTTAAATGGCAGTCTGCTGGGAAGGTTTTGTTAAGAAATGGTACTTGCTGGATCAACATTGACATCTTCGCTCACTATTTGCCTATCCCCAACTTTTTCTATGTCACTTCTTTTCTTGCTCTATGTCTTGTGGCTTAAAAATGGTGGCGATTGTATTTTGCTTTCTCTCTTTGTCTTGCTCTTAATCCTCATTTGCAAAATGGGTCCTAATTCTTATTTTTATCCAGAAAAGGGGGGGAGGGGATGAAAGTTACCCCTAGTTGGAATCAGAATGCTGTCAGCAGAATTCTTTGTTGTGTTGATTAATATAACATACAGTAGATTTATTTTCATTTCATTTCTTTTCTTTTTGTTAAAGAGCCAACTTAGATGCCACTAGAAAGAAGCTCAATGTCCACCGAAGCCTTGACATTTAGTGCATTTTTGCCCAGTTCCAGAAGATAGGAGGCTGGAGACAACCTCTCCTTTACTAAACATTTCTAGCGGAAGCTGGTCATCTGATGAGAGAGTTTAAGTAGTGATTGATAAATAGCTCTGTTTTTAGGAAAGCTAAGAGAAAGGGAACTGTCTTTCTAGGAAATAAGGTATGTTCATGGAAAGCAAGCATACCCTGTTGTGGTCCTTGTTCTTCTAAACCACAAGTGTCATTTCATTGGATTGTTATTGTTGAGCACCAGGGCGCTTAACAGAAATTAGACCAAGGAACAATTGAAATATGGGACATAATCAAGGTAGCAATAGCAAGTGGTTAGAAGTCACTGGGTCATATTTCATGCCTTCTCTGCACAAGTGCTACTGAAGTTATGGAAGTTCTTGGGCAGTTCCTTTTTACTTCTGCGGCTGGTTGTGCTAGAGAGAATTCCAGTGGATGTGGGCAGGATAATGAGAATAATGCAGTTTGTGTGGATGTACAAAGAGTGTGCCCGACCCACAATAACTCTGAACCAGAAAAACACAATTCTGGTTTGCTGTGCTTTTCTTAGCTGTTTTTGTGTGTGTCGGTGTGCAGATTTGGTTTGAGAGCAGTGTTTCTCAAACTTTCTGAATATGGACCATTCTTCCATACTTACCTTGCCTCTTCTTATCACTACTGCCACCACCCAACCGCTGAACCTGGAGTGGCGAGAGGTCTGTTACAGAGATGAACATTTGGAGACCCTTGCAATTGCTCATGTGTGTGCACACTACAATGCACAGAGACTTTTGGAGTATGCTACTACTGGCATTAAAAGAAGAAAATAGCAAGACGTCTCCTATCATCATCTTAAAACCATGCAAGACAAATAAAAACCAAGCAGTAGCTCTTTGAGACCTGTACATTCCAAATCGCATTGGGGTAATGGGGCAGTGAATAAGGAATCACACCCATAAATCCAACACGAATCGGTGCAAATTTCTGCCAGGGACCATTTAGTCCACCCACATCCTAATTGGTGGGGAGTGAAGGCACCATCTGCTTCCCATACTTTTTGGCTGTAGAATTTTCCTACATTAGTAAACCTCATTTTTGTTTCTCGGGGCTTGAGTGCTGGCAAGCATCACCATGGAAGAACAGGCCATTTAGAGATGTTTGGTAGTTGCAAGAGAGAGAATGTGGGTTTTCCACATGCAGGTTGTAGTGCTTAACTTTCTGATGTGCAAGCGTCCTAGACCAGATTTAGAAAATGCCTAAGCATCCGGTTGTTTGGGCTTTTAGAGGTCTGTTGCTGCTGTTTAGGATGTGGGGATATTCCCGCGCTAGCTAGGTGAAACCTTAGAATCCTCTGGCATTTCCACTTGTTCTCCACAGTCTTGTAGTTCTGTTGCCCCACCTGCCTAGCCTGATACTTGTTGAGCATGTGACATCTTTCATGTCCCTATTTCTCTTCAGAGCAGACAGTCACTCTGGTGCCTCTTCCCTTTGCCCCCCCCCAAAAAAATTACAGCTCGAATGTTGACTGCTGGCCAATCCATTGCACTTCACAGGCGGCCCACCCTTTCCTCTTCCTCCTGAGGTTTGCAGCCATTGGCCCATTTTGCACATCACATTAAACCATACTTGTATACCAAGTCTGCCTCAAATCGAGCCAGACTGTTGGTCCCTCTGCTCAGTATTTTTGATGCACTGACTGGCAAGGGCTCTCCAGGATTTCAGATGTGGAATGTTCCTAACCAAGACTTGACTGCAAAGTAGGCGCTCTGCCACTGAGGTATGGCCATTCCCTTATGCTCAAAAGACCATGCTCCTCTCCTCCCCTGCCTTTTTCAGCACCCTGGGGAAGAAACATACCAGAGGGTGTCTTGTCATTACTTGTGAACCAGTGCTCATAGTCTTTCTCCTAACAACAACAATTTCATTATTTATACCCTGCCCAGCCATATGGGCGTATTCCAGCAAATTATAAAAATACAATAAAATATCAAACATTAAAAACTTCCTGTTAGAGGGCTGCCTTCAGATGTCTTCTAAAAGTTGTGCAGTTTTTTTAATCTCCTCGACATCTTTATCTCCTTGACATCATGTCTAACAGACCATGATGGTAAGCCAAGGGCACTGAAGGAAGGAACAGCAAGAGCCTGTGGGGATCTTGTGAGCTGCTGTATTCCAGGATATTGCTCTTTAACTTAAAATCATTGTTTTGTTTAAACTATGCTTTAAGGTGACGTGCAAACAAGGCCTATCCCATATTTAATTGTTCCTGAACAGCAATAAGAAGTGCCCCGAAGCGACATGGGGAAGCAACAGCCCCTTTGCTGCTCTCCAAATATGCTGCCCTTCTAAGGTCTGCTAGTACTAAGGCCAGCCCTGCTTCTCTGCCAAATTTTGAATCATGTACGGGAGACCAAATTCTGCTGAGTTCTATTCTTACCTGCTTAGCTCATTGGAAATACTAGTTGAAAATGCACACTTCTCTTTGGGCTTATAGAATGTCGAATGTGTGTGTATCCTGGCTTGATTGTATTACAACTTTGTTATTCATTCATGTGCAGTAAGGATGTTTTTTTAATAATAAAAATATATAGATAAAGCGGTAGGAAAAGGGTCTTGTTCCCACAAAGCACTTTAGAATGAGCTACATACGCTTTGACTTTTCTCCACTTGCATCTGAACATACTGCAGGTCATTTGGCTGCTGCTTCAGTAGGACATTTATGCTGAAGCTTCCCTTTTCTCCTTCCTGCTGTCGTCCCCGAGTCTCCATAATCTGATAAAACATAGTACAGGTCACTTTAATTCTGTGCTCTCACTTGCTTGAAATTGCCCTTAAATTTGAAAATGAAGAATCCGCCTTGAGCTCTCCTGAAAAGATAGGCAGGTGGGCTCCAACAGCGGATTTGTTTTTTTTTCTAAGACACTGTTGTCCCGTGGTCTAACTGCTAAATTCCTCAGCGAAGAAGGCGACAATGCACACGAGACTTGATGCCATCTTTGTACTGGCATGACACGTTGTGCATTGGCACCATCCTTGCATTGGCACTGGGGATATTTATGCAAAAGTTGTTTGCAGTGCTGTTTGTTGCTTCGCCGCCAGGTTTGGGGGTTTTTTTCGATGCTGGGAGACAGTAATGGGCAGCAGTTGACCCAAACCTAGTTTGAGATCCACCGTAACCTACACCCTGATCATACCTGCTGTAAGTTTCTGCTACTCTTTGTGAAGGGCATTCTTATACGGCAATTTCCACTGTGAAAGAGCGTTACATTTTGATCTTCTGTGTGGGAGCAGGTGCTTCTGGTTTGGTTTTGGGGGGGGATTGTAGCAGAAGGCTTAGTGAAAGAGTTCTGGTAGGGGGTATGTGTTTGCAGGTGTGTTATACTGAATCACTTTTTGGACCGCGAGTGCAGCATGTGTAGCACAGACAGTTCATAGTACTGTAGCTAAGTAACTTTCCGTCCATTGGATGTTGCCCGAAGGGAATGACCCCGTTGAGCCTTGCGGGACTATGTTCTGGATTCACTCTGAACCAACTTTGGCTAGGTTAGCTTTGCGATACGAAATTGCACCAGAGTCACTTATTCCATGGCTTCCATTCTTCTTTCTTTGGTAGGCCTAACTACGTGGGTAGTCTAGAACTGTATTCAGTTACAATAATCTCGGGTGTAATTCACTGCTAGCAGTGGAGAGGGAGTGCACCAGAGTGTCTTCAGTCAAGGTACACGGAGCCACCCCAACTGTAGCTTGTTCTGTGATGCTCAGAGATTTCATTGTCCCACCCACTGCGCAAGGTCAGCTCTGCCATTAGGCAGGCCACTCCTAATGCGCGAGGCAGCAGAGGCAGGCCACGTCATTCCTGAACCCCCTAGCCATTCCCCTTTGTCGGAGGGCAGAGCTGCATATGCTGCAAAGTTGTGTCCCTCACTCCAAACTAGCCTGCCTCCAATTTGGTGGAGGATATTACCCTGCCACCTGTGTCAGAAGATAAGATTCACTTCCCAGTCCAGCCAGCCTCTGTATGTAGAATGGGGAGAAGGTGCCATCCTGCCCTCTACCTTAGGCAGCAAAATGTCACGGGCCAGCCCTTTACTCAAGGCAACGTAAGCTAGCTGAAAACCCCCAGGACCTACCACCGGTCAGTGGTTTTGTACCACTTCCAAAAGGGAGGGCAGATGGGAATGCTTATGGGGTTTGTGTTTTTGTGTTTTGTTTTGTTTTTAGGGTTGGTCGGACCTTTGCCAATGTGGTTTTACATAAGCATGTTTGGTACCATACATACTCGTCCAATAAAGCAGGTCGCTTGGTGTCTCTACGTTTGGCTTCATCTGCAAACTTAATCTGGAAGAGAGGCAACTTGCAAAAAAAAATATTGCTTAACCTTTTAAGATTTGCTTTGACCCCGGAGTATAAGCCTGTCTGTGCTCGCACCTGAGAGGGAAGGTAGTAAGCACAAGTAAGTGAGGTTTTGCTTTATAATGGATCCCTCACACTTAAACTGGAAATGTATACTCTCTAAAATATTTCCTTTGCAATTTGCCAAATGATCTGTGCCTTTTGAGAAATTCTAGAGATACCGGTACCTGCGTAGGTGCTTTATCTAACTAGGTCAGCGGTTTTGCATTTCTTCCATTTTCAAATGTGGGTGGAACTGGAGGAAACCCATCTATGGAACAGGATCTCCTGACCACTGAAACAAATGGCGCTAGTAGACCTGCAGCATAAATGTCAATTTATCTTAGTTGAGCTTTTTCTGGAGATGTTCCAAGTCGATTGTGCCCGTAGATAGAACACGTATCTTGTGTTTCCAAGAGCAAGTGTTCTCTCCCCAAAATCCCCATATGTTGATGAATTGGAAAAACACACCTTAAACTAATTATAGAAAAAGAACCAATGGCATTTGTAAAGGAGGGGGGAAATGGAGACATCATTGCCTCTTCTGAGAGCCAACCATTTTATAAAAGGAATTGTAGCATGAAGGTGGAGAAGAGTACCTTTTTTGAGACTTCACTGTAACTAGGGGGGGGGGAACCTGTTTGATTGCTAATATTACTGGAAAAGGAGGGGGTGGTTATGCTTGTAACCATAAACAGGATTACAACCCAGGATTGCCAAGACCCTTTTCTCTGGATTGAGAGGTGTCCGATCTTCTTCAGGCTTCCTATTGTTATAGGTAACCTGTCTATAAACCCCAACCACTTTTTTGTGGGATTTAAGTTGAAAGATCATGGAGTTGTATCTTCCATAGTGATGCTGTCCTCCATCCACCTGCCTAGGAAAAAATTATGGGTTGGATTTTGAACTGGCCTTTCCAGTTTCTTTCCTACCCTTTAGGTTCTTGGCCCGCTATTAGGATTTATGTAGAAGCGGCATTAAGTGTATGAATTAGGATAGAAACGCAAAAGCCCACATAGCCCTGAGATAGGTCCCTTTCTTAAAAGAGCACATAGATAATAATGATAACACACAAAGCTGCTTTACAGTGAGTCAGAACGTTTTGTCTGTCTTAGCAAGAATAGTCAAGTCTGACTGGCAGCCAGCCGTCCAAGATTTCTTCAAAACCTGCAGCAAGGGATTCTGCAATTGAACCCTGGGCTTCCTGCCTGCCTAGCATGTACTGCATCACTGAGCTGTGGCGCATTCCACCCCTCCAAAAAGATATAAGTCTCATGCAACACTATCATATGCATAATTACATGGAAGTGAGTCCCACTCTGTTTACTCACAGGTAGGCATGTACACGGTTGCTGCTTTAGTTGTCTATTTCAGACCCCGTTTTTGGCAGCTGTAGTGGGTTTGAGAGCATTCTGAAATTTTCTAGGCATTTATTTTGCAATTGCCAGAGCAATATCCACCTGTTCCATTCAGCCTCTGGTATGTACTCTTTCTGCAATTGCCTTGGAGCCGTAATTAAATAGAATTACTCTACCTCCCCCTTTCTGAGCTAGGGAAATGCAGAGCAGAAGACTGTGCCATTATGGATTGTCGGGGGGGGGGGAGTTGTTTGTTTTTGACATCTAAGGTATTGTGCTTCATTTGCGCTCTGCCTAGTTAATACCCTTCCACTGGTTTTATGCTGTTTGGGAGATTCCAACAGGCATGTTAGGACCTACAGGCTTGTGGGCAGGGGAGTGGGGAGGGTTGGAGGTTGGTGGGGGCAAGCATTCATTTAGGCACGTATTGAAATAGGATGATAAAATGGACCAATGCGGGGAGGGGAAATGTGGGAATTGTTGTTTAGGTTGAGAGTATACGGCCGAGTTTGAATAACTTTTGATTAAAATGATTTTAAAAAATAAAAAACCTAAGTGCAATAAATGTACTTTGAAATTCAAAGCTGTGAAAGGTTCAAAGAAACACACCTCGTTCCTTCCAGATTCTCCTCCTTTCTCACTCCTTCCTGTGACTAAAATTGGGCAGTGGCCAGCTTGCATGCATCCCGTAGATTTAGCCCCAACCCCCAAAGCTTGGGCAGGTTCCCATGTTCAGTTTACACAATGACCAGACAGAAGCTCACCCTTGCCCCAGCTTTCTTTTTCATAATGTAGACCTCCAGTTTGTTAGAATTCTGTTAGAATTGACCCGACAGCAGTTTTACCCATTTCATTCTCACAAAATAATTCCCTTGCCATGTGACTGATGTTGGCCAATACTTATTTTGCTCCTAGCTCATGGCGCCCTGCATTTTGAGTAGGGAGCAGCTCATGGGAGTATATTGTGATCAAAGAACGGAGTGCCAATTGAAAGCTGAGCATTGCTTGCCCATCCACTGGACTGCAATAGCCCTTCTAGCCTGAGTCGGAAGTTGATGTAACCAGCACCTCTCCTGGCTACTAGGGACCAGTGAAGGGCAAAACAGTTGTTTCCAAGCAGCTGAAAACAGTAGTCAACATCCTTGCTTTCTGTTCTCTCTGAAATACACATGGGCTTTTTCTTTCATTGCTCCCATTTCCTTTAGAAGATTTTATAACCACATTTGGTTACATGTGCTGTCCTTTTTCTCCTAGACCACACTACTACTTTCCAATGAGACTGGGAAAATGCACTGTAGTTTATCATTCTCTCCATTCCTTCAACAATAGCATTCCAATCTGTTGTTTCATTGTAACACTACGAACTAACAGGTGCCTACCCACAAACAACTTCAAGGGTTTGGCTGTTGCAAGGGAATAGGCAGTTCGTAAGATTGTTGCTTTTAATGGCCCCTATGCCCATCTTTCTCTGCTATAGCAACCAGGATTCTCGTTATCCCCTGCAATCATACCTGGTGTAAAGACAGATGAAACTGTTGATGCATTGTGGGGCGGGGGGAGTTGCCACTGGTATAAACTTGCTGTCATTGTGTGCTCCCCACCTTTATAGCGATGGGCAGAGTCTTTCGAGTAGAACTTGCCAACCCTAAGCACTGTACAGTTAGACCCAGTGGAAGTGATTGCGCAAGTCAGATGACACACAAAAATAATAATGTTAAAACAGTTACTCTAGAAAGGAGAAATGTGTATAGTGTTTTTAATTAGTGCAGTGAAATTCATATCCCAACCCAGCATTCCTTGAAGCTGTATTTGCCACAAGATGTTTTGAGCCTCCACAAGTCTGCAATTTTTAAAGTCTGTTCTTTCTTCAGAAGACAATTGATATCCATAGCTTACTTTTTAGAAATGACAATGGAGTAACTAAATGTTTAACGGCCTGTATTTCTAAACTCATAGGAAAATGTTTATTTTCAGCTTTCTGTCTCATGGATCACCGCAGCTTTTCCTCCCTGACTCCAATTTTTTTTCCTTCTCCCCGGTTATTCACTGTAAATGCTCACACAGATTAATTTCGGTTGTTTTCCTCCCATGTTTAACCCCTTAGCCTAAACTCCCTTCATTTGTATTTTGGAGCTTTTTTTCTCTCATGTAAATTTGTACAGTGGGAAATATTGTCCAGTTTGGTTTAGAAAGCATGGAGACATAAACTAAAGTTTGATAGCTGAAAACAGAGATTGAAGAACTATTTGTGTAAAGTTATTTAAAGAACTCTGTATTATATAAAAAGTTTAAAAGTTCTATGTATTTGATGTGAATACTGCTATAATAAAGATTGACTGCATGGAGTCTGTGTAAGAGTGTTAATAAAGGGGGCGAATTCACAGCTGAAATCAGAATTGGATGGGTCCTTGTAAGCCACCTAGTCCAACCCCTTACTCCAGGAGTGGAGAAGCTTTTCCCCTCCAGGTGTTGGTGAACTACAGCTTCTATCAGTGCCAATGGCCAGGGATTATGGTAGTTTTGACTTCAACATCTGGAGAGCCAAAGGTTCCCCTCACTTGGTTTACACTCCAGGAAACTCAGAGCTAGAGCATCTCCAACAGATGGCTGTCCAACCTCTGCTTTGAAGACCTTCAATTGAGGGCAGGTCCATCACCCCTCTAGGTCCCTGCTTCTATTATCAAATTGCTGTTACCATCAAGAGGATAATTCAGATATCCAACTGAGATTTATCCTCCTGTAACTTCAGCCCATTGGATCTAGTTCTGCCATTTGTGGTGGCGGAGAACATGTCTCAGCACTTCTTTAAAATCTGAAGTCTGAAGAGGGCAATTATATTCTACCGACCTGTCTTATTTTAAGTATTCTATAGCACCTTTCATAAAATCATCGCATAATTGTCTTACTACAGAAGTAACTGAAAATACATTCAAGTAAATTCAGCAGTGTTTACTATAGGACAAAAATTAATTTGGGATAGCTGTTAACAGCAAATTTGTATGCAATGGTCAGCAAAAGCTGAGCACAAATGAGTTTTTACTAGGTGCCGGAACACAGTGAATCTCTTCTCCAAGCTACCTGAACCCAGTTTCTTCTGTCTTTCTTCACAGGAATTGTTTTCCATACCCCATATTGTTGCTCAGCTCTAAACATGTTTGAATTTGTCTGTATCCTTAACATGCAGGAGCCAGTACTGCTCTCAATTGTATATAGCTCAGCTGCAGCTGAAGAGTGCAGGTGAGAAGCAAGATGCAAACACCTCACGTGTAACAAAATGGCTTCGCTCTACATGGGAAGAACCATGGCCCAGTGGTAGAACCAATCCCTGGCATCTCCTAAATAAGAGTTTCTGAAAGAGAACATGTAGTCACACTAAGCCACAGCAGACCCTTAGTTCTGACCGTAGCTGTCAACTTTCCCCTTTTTTTAAGGAAAATGCCCATATTTCAAATAGGATTCCTCGCGAGAAAAGGGAAACGTTGACAGCTATGGTTCTGACTGTTATTAGCTAGAAGGTATATATGGAAGTCAGGACTTTTACACAATTGGAAGTTCTAGTACCAAATGCACATGAGTTTTAAGATACAATACGTTGTAAACACCCCCCACCCCGGTTTGAAAACATCAGCACTTCCTCAAACAGCTGTGATCTGGTTAGTTAATTTTATTTACAACCTGAATGAAAGTCTCTGTAAAATGAAGCCATTTGTAGATCTCCCAGGAGCCTGCAAGCGGTAAGGACAGATGGTTAGTTGGGGTGATTTGCTTTCAAGTGCACAAATCTTAATAACTAGAAACAAGAAAAATAGGCCATGAACAAGGCAAGCACATCTTGCCACACTGAAGTTTCGTGCTGATTTTTCAATATAGAAAATGGGAGAGGTAATATTTCAACTGCATGGGTTGGGGAGGGGAGTGGTATTCAGTGCTGCACATGCAGAGTTCTGTTCATACAGTAGGACTTCCCTGCACACCTCAAAATCTGCTCCTGAGATGGGCTTTGAGAGTGTGCAGGGGGCTGGAGAGATGAGTGGAATATTCTGTTGTGTAAATGCACGTCTGCAGTAGCAGAACAGCTGTATTGTACATAACCCGGTCTGCTCTACGACCTTCACATACATAGCTTCATTAATTGCCAGTCAATTTCTACCTTAAGTGAAAATTGAGTTGTTAATCTAAGACAGCACCATCAGTTTACATAACATTTTGGATCTGGAGAAAAGCAAATTGTGAGTTCCTGGGGGAAATGGAGGTAAAAGTGGGAAAGTGTAGTGACATGTATCTCAAACATGCTTATAACTGGGAATGGGTATGAAGGGGGTAAGTGACAGTATTCCAGAGCCACTTCATTTGTTTAGCCTAAGGAGTAATAGTCATGTAGAATGTCATGTAGAAGTGCCATCATACCTAAACTTGCTTAGAACAAAGTATTCAAGTTATTCTTCATCATCAGGAGGGATTCCCAGCTCTTCATCTGTCCACTGAGAAGCATCTGGATAAGGAAAGTGACCCTGTTTGGGATGGGGAAAGGAAAAGATTGAACACTACACCACCAAGGATACAGAAACTTTTGGGACAAAGTCTGCCAAACTCTCTAGCTTCTATGCAGAGACAGATATAACTACAACAGTCTAAGCTAATGAGTAAAGCTTTAAGCCAGGAGTACTTTAGGTATATACCTAAAGGCTTTTATGTAACTTCTCTTCAGCAGCAGCCTTTAAAAATGGTTTTGAAACCAGATGTTCAAAAAAAAGGGTCACAGTATCGTTACCTGGGACTTGGTCTTTCAATCATATTACACCTATGCTACATCAAATGTGGCTTCCAGTCAGTTTCCAAACCCAATTTAAAATGCCAATCTTAATTTTTAGGGCCTGTAATGGTTTGAAGCCAGATCACCTGAAATATCACCTCCCATATACAGTGGTACCTCTACTTACGAATGGAGCTCCGTCCGCCATCTTGGATACGGTTTAGATAGGATTTTTTCTACTTACGAATTTTAGATAGGGTTGCTTCTACTCACGAATTTTTTCTCCCAATGCATTCCTCTGGGATTCGACTTACAATTTTTTTTGACTTACAAATGTGTGAACGCATTAAATTCGTAAGTAGAGGTACCACTGTATACCAAGATGCTCTTCAGAGACCCTGCTCTGTGTGTCCCCAAGGGAAGCAAAGAGGGTGGCTATTACGGAATGAGTCTTCTTGGAGTTGACACCCCATCTATGAAAAATCTTCCCCAGAGAAAGACTGAAACCTCCTTTATGATCTTCTCAGCAGCAGGCCTTTTCTGTACAGTAATCTCAAATCTCTCATGCACACAGCTAGGTAACAAGAGACATTATTTTTCAATCACATTCAATACTTCACCTCAGTAGAGATGATAACCCTGATGCTACTGCTTTATAATCTTTCCCAGCCCATTCAAGCTCTCACCAGCACAACATCAGGATCATGCCAGAAGTGCCACAGGATCCAGAACCACATGAACGCACTGAGCACTTCCCCCTTTATCCGCTGGGCCGGCAAAGGCTCTACATAGTGGCGGTACTTGAAGACACGCACCTCTCCACTTGCGCTGCAGGACAAACACAGGTACGTAGAAGTAAGCAAGTGTCATCAACAATCAGGGCCACAGAAGGGCAGAAATTGTGCAGAATATGGTATTGGGGTGCCAAATATGGCCTTTCAAGCCACTCTATTTGTCCCCCAGAACTCTCTCCAGGGCACAAGCTGCTTGCGTGCTTTTGCCTGGTTGGAATGCGCACTTGAGCTGCCATAATGCCCCTTGCATGCCTGGAAAGAGAATAATAATAATAATAATAATAATAATAATAATATATTTGTATCCCGCCCATCTGACTGAGTCTCCCCAGCCACTCTGGGCAGCTCCCAATCGAATATTAAAACAATATAGCATTAAATATTAAAAACTTCCCTAAACGGGGCTGCCTTCAGATGTCTTTTAAAAATAGGATACCTGCTTATTTCCTTGACATCTGTTGGAAGTGTGTTCCACAAGGCGGGTGCCACTACAGAGAAGGCCCTCTGTCTGGTTCCCTGTAACCTCACTTCTCGCAATGAGGGAACCGCCAGAAGGCCCTCGCCGCTGGATCTCAGTGTCGGGGCTGAATGATGGGGGTGGAGACGCTCCTTCAAATATACAGGACCAAGGCCGTTTAGGGCTTTAAAGGTCAACACCAACACTTTGAATTGTGCTCGGAAACGTACTGGGAGCCAATGTAGATCTCTCAGAACCGATGTTAAGTGGTCCCAGCGGCCACTCCCAATCACCAGTCTAGCTGCCGCATTCTGGATTAATTGCAGTTTCCAGGTCACCTTCAAAGGTAGCCCCACGTAGAGCGCATTGTAGTAATCCAAGCAGGAGATAACCAGAGCATGCACCACTCTGGCGAGACAGTCCACGGGCAGGTAGGGTCTCAGCCTGCGTACCAGATGCAGCTGGTAGACAGCTGCCCTAGACACAGAATTAAATTGCTGCCTCCATGGACAGCTGTGAGTCCAAATGACTCCCAGGCTGCGCACCTGGTCCTTCAGGGGCACAGTTACCCCATTCAAGACCAGGATGGCGAGATGCGGTGATTCGCGCGCCTCTGCAGAAACCTCCGACTTTTGCACGAGGGTAGCATAACCTATTGTACGAGTCGCACCTATAGATCGGGCCCAGACCACCTCTGGCGTGCGGCCCCCAGGAATACCTCTACTCTATGTAATGTTTGTTTAGAACCGGGCTGTAGGCTGCACGTATTACTGGGGAGACCATATGTTGCAGCCAGCCTACCATGCGGGGTTGTTGTGTCATGTAGCTCCAGAAGGGAGGGTCCTCAAACATTCCATCCCTCCGTTCCGTTGCTTTGCATAATTCGCCCCGCCTCCTGGCACGCGAGGTGCGCCCCCCCCCCGCGTGCTTACCGCCGGACTCCCGTAGTCGCGCCAGAACCGCTTTGGGCACGAAGGACCCGGGCGGCCAATCGCAACCCGCCGCCCATCCGCCACAGAGACCCCGCCATCCTGGCTGCCGCAGGCGGAGCCCTTCAACCCGCCACAATGTCACTCTCCGCTACCGGGTAGGCCTCGGCTCCCAATAAACCGTGCTCTGATTGGCTGCCGTAACTCCGGCTCTCTTTGGCGCGTTCCAATTCTAGTCACGGAGGGGGGGAAGCAAAAGGAATCACCGTTAAAATATCCCCGCTAGAGAAGGTCAACATACATTTCCCGCTTCTTTTTCCGTGGATATATATATTGAAAAGCTGAAGAGAAGCGCGAGTTGTCCTTCCAGAGCGCCCTACACCTTCCAAGCGACGCTTCCACCCTTCCGTAGAATGGACCAGCCTGGAAAGTACCAAAGCTTTTCGCTATGGGAGGGGTGTGTAAGTGATTCGTGGCCCACAGCGGTGGGCTTGGTTCTCACATCCAAGACGCAACAGACATGCCCCTGTCAGGAAATGTAAGGCCTTTCATATTATTTGAGGGCTTCGTAAATGAAAAGAAGGGCTTCTTTCTCATCCCCCCTGTTCAGGTGTTGAAGATGGTTCCGTCTGTGGCATCTGGTTGCCTGGCAACGCGCTGAGACTTCAGTATCCTACAGGAGAAGAAGGGGGGATCAGGTGAGATGCGGGAGAGAACAAGACGAAGTGCGGAGCGGGGGGGGGGGGAGAGAATGTATCCTATGCGGGAGGAGAAATAAAAGTCAGTGTCCCATTGAGGTCTTGCAGCTTCCACGAGGGACATTCCCCGAAACGCTTAGAATTGCAGCCTCAGTAATTCGCTGAGGTTGCTTTACTAGTTCCTGGTTATTTATTGCATGAAAGTTCAAAACACTGAAAACGAACTAAAGTTTATATGTCCCTGAGCCAGTAAACTTTGGCACACGATGTCTAATATCATAAGCAATAATAGCCAACTTCGGCATTGTGTTCTCATTCCCTAGGAGCCACCAAATCCGAACCCAACACTAGTTCTGCTCAGTGTAATCAACTCACTAAAATCACTAGCCATGGCTGACTTCACTCCATCAATTTCAATGGCTCTACTCGGAGTAAAAATTAGCTGCATGCACACACTGATTCAGAGATCTCCCTCTCCCTCAATAGTGCTGCCAGAAGTGATTATTACCATAATTATTACTGTTATTTACCCCAGTTAGAAGAATTAAGGGTCTGCTGAGGTGCCCCAAACACAACTAGGCTGGCTTATCACATTTTGAAGTGTGTAAAGTAGTAAACATAGTAATAATGATGCTGATGCTGTTGTTGTTTGTCATTCAGAAATGTCCAGAATGTCCCATTGCTGTACTAGATTACCCTTGTTGGCTGACATCCATGAGCAGAATGTGGCCTTTGTGCTTTGCACCTCAGAAACTGAGACTGCCGGCCTATGTATCTTGAAAGAACTCCTCATAAAGACTCTTTTTTCTCTGGCCCACAAACCAACAGATTCCATGTTTGGCATTGTCAGCTGTACCAGCCAGCAGGTAATGGGGAAATTATCAATTGAGTGGTATAGAAAAACCATGCCAATATAGCATAGGTATCTGTGACTCTTCCCAAGGATGTTGAACGCCAAACTGCCATCAACCCTGGCCAGCATTCCCATGGTAGTCCATCAACCTATGGAGGGCCTCAGGTTCTGCATACCTGTTCTAGAGGTACTTTCCACAAGCAGCTTTGTGAGCAATTGGCACTCTGAATCAGAACAACAATAATCAGTACACCACATATGGACTCCTGGAAATGTGGGTGGGTGGACTCCCGGAAATGTGCAACCTTCTTAATTGTACTTCAGCCTTTGTTTTCACCCTTTCATTTTCCCCTCCAGGTGTTAAAATGGCAGAAAAGTTTGGTAGAATGTTCCCTCCGCAGTGTCACTGAAGCAGCTGCCTGGATCAGAGGCCTTCAGAGCAGCAGTGGGGCCAGTGCTGTGATGGCTGTGGCAGCAGCGCTGGAAGACCCCTTTTGCCAAGCAGTGTACCTGTTCACCAGTGGGCTACCTGAGCATTCTGTGGAGGAAATCAGTAGTCACCTTAAGGAGGCAGAGCAAGCGCACCCAGTGCACATAGTATACTTGGTAGGAAGCAAAGGGGAAAATGAACACGGGGCACAAGAAATAATGGAGGAAGTGGCCAAGGCATCTGGTGGTTCCTTTCAAGCAGTCAGCCTCAGCTCCGATGAGGTAAATGAAAATTGGATAAAGCAACATTGACTCTAAGGGCTCATTCATACATGCCTGGACACCACTTTATTTTTCATCGCTTGATGTGCCAGTCTTCAGTTAGCCAAATGTGTGAGCTAGACTCTATTAGAAAAAAGTGCACTCAGTAGTAATACTACAATTCTTTTTGTGGCTTTAGATCAATGAAACGATGACTCCTTTAGACATGCAAGACATCGCTTGATATTTTAACGGTCAAATGATGGGCATGCATGTGCCAATCAAGAGAATCAAATTGTTGGAAAGGATGGCATGAAGTCCTAACAATGCAAGTAATTGTAATGGATCTTTCAGATCCCTTACTACTTTGTGATTCTGTATTTCCGCAATTTTCTAGGCTATTCCTGGTTGCAGTGAAAGCATTTGCCGCTCTGATTGTATCTGCAAGCAGCCCTGTTCCTCTCTCCTGATGGGCCATCATGCTACAGCACAGTACGTTTAAGGACCGTGGATCTTTTAGGTTAATAAGTCCTTAGAATGGCAACTGAATCCGTATTGGCATCTGTGTTTCTTCAGCCTTGATTTACATAAGTCTGAGTGATCCTAATCATCTAAAAGCAAAGTTATATGTAAAAAGTAAAGGTGCCAATGCTGGTCCACAAGTAAAAGTTCAAAATCCATAGTTGGGCAGTACGTACCTTTTTATAAAGGCAACCAAAATGTCACAAAATAATGAGTAACCTTTTGGGTTCTGCAGAACCCTTCGTCAATCTTGTCCCGGCACATGTTAGTTTTCTATACCCGCAGATTTCCTTCGGATGCTTGGAGCTTAGTAAAGGAGGATTTCGTTGACTGGTCTCCAGAGGTTTACAATTTGCAGAGGGGGGTCCAAGTCCTCGCCAGAAGGGAGACAGATGGGTTTTACTATCTGGGTCACATTGTCCAAGAGGTTAAGGTGAGCTCATTTAACTAAAGTAGTGCTTCTCAAACTGGGTCTTAGCAGATAGCTTTGCTCACTCCCTTCTAACCTTATTCTCTAGATCAGGGGTAGGCAACCTAAGGACCAGGGGCCGGATGCGGCCCAATCACTTTCTCAATCTGGCCCATGGAATCAGCATGTTTTTATATGAGTAGAATGTGTCCTTTAATTAAAAATGCATCTCTAGGTTATTTGTGGGGCCTACCTGGTGTTTTTACATGAGTAGAATGTGTGCTTTTATTTAAAATGCATCTCTGGGTTATTTGTGGGGCATAGGAATTCATTCATTTCCCCCCCAAAAAATATAGACCAGCCCACCACATGGTCTGAGGGACAGTGGACTGGCCCACGGGTGGAAAAGTTTGCTGACCCCTGCTCTAGATGTCATGTTTAAATGTTGCCTACTACAGGGGTTCCCAACAAAATTTTCTCGAGGACCCCTCATCGAGCCGCTATTGTGACAAGGACCCCCATTAATTCCTAATCCTAAAATTAAAAAGTGAGAGCCAAATTAAGAGTCTTTTTATATTTTATAAAATAAAAAAATTCCTTCAGTAGCACCTTAAAGACCAACTGTTGGTCTTTAAGGTGCTACTGAAGGAATTTTTTTATTTTATATTTATACGTTTTTTACAGTTACAACAGAATACTCCATCAGTATACAGTTAGTTTTAATTTTCAGTTCTTAATGAGATGAACCACTTTTTAACCAACGGTCCATTTTTAACTACGCGAACTGTAGCTTCCGCAAAAAACAACACTTTGTTTACAAACACTACTGTTTTGCAAAGAGGCAGTGCGCGCCAGGGAGGAGGGAGGGGAATGGA
This sequence comes from Zootoca vivipara, assembly GCF_963506605.1. Lineage (NCBI taxonomy): Eukaryota > Metazoa > Chordata > Lepidosauria > Squamata > Lacertidae > Zootoca > Zootoca vivipara. The sequence goes on along the minus strand of NC_083285.1, from coordinate 51,125,089 downwards.
GAAGACAGGGTACCTGCGCAGTAGCAGACAAATGAAGTCGACGCGCGCAAAGCATCTTGGGGAGGTGAGCGTTAGTAGAATGCGCGCGCTGCCTCTTTGCAAAACAGTAGTGTTTGTAAAGCGCCACCTAACGGCATACAGCAGAACTACTGCCTCTATCTAATTCTAGTTTTGCGCTAGACTCTGCTCATGCAGGAAGCGGCCAAAACAAAAAATATGTTATCATACGAAATATATTTAATATATTTTTTATTCTAATAGCATCTTGCGGACCCCTCTGGCATAGCTTGCGGACCCCTGGGGGTCCACGGACCACCTGTTGGGAACCACTGGCCTACTATATATAGAAGTGAAGTGATACCCTTGCATTTTCTGTTGGGGGTAGGGGAGGGGAATTGAATGGGATTCAAAAGATAAAGTAAGATTACAAGCAGCGAGTTTTTTGTGATGGTGCTTACCAGTACCATGCCTGGTTGCCCTCAAGACCACGAGGAGGGGAAGTTTAACTATTTCTTTATCTATGCCATCTTATGAGATCCTTATTTCTGTGCCTCCTCCACGAGAGGGCCAGAGGCTGGCAACACAAGAAAAGGCCTTTTTTGTGATGGCTCCCCATTTGTAGAATGTTCCCCCCAGGCAGGCCTGGCTGACACCTTCCTTATACACCTTTAGGTGCCAAGTAAAAACGTTCCTTCTTCAACCAGGCCTTTGGCTAATTAAGCAATCTATGGCCTTTTAAACTGTGTGTTACTAAATTATGTGTTTTATGTATATATATATAGTAATCCTTGGATGAAGGGCAGTATAGAAATTTAATAAATGAATGAATATGTGGCAACATTGCTGGCTTAATCTCGCAGGGCTCCAGAGGACACGTTCTGATTGAGTTCCAAAGATCTCGGCAGTCCCGGAAAGGCAAGATCCTGTGTCGGATGCAAGAAACGCCCCTCTACGATGTCATCCATTATGAGGATGCCAGGTGGCAGCCCTTAGCTCCAGGAGATGCAGTCCTGGCTCCGTGGGACAAGAAAGGTGAACGATACGGTCCAGGTGTGATTCTTCAGGTTGCGGAGGCTGCGTCTTCTCATTCAGGTGCTGCTCGTTTTGTGCCCTTTCCTTTCCTTTCTTTTATGAATGACAAAACACAGCAGCAGTAAAGTCAGTACTCAGCTAGACATTACTGCTATCCCATCAGATACGATGGCATTACCTTAGGTTTCAACCCAGACTATATTTCCACAGTGTTGTGTTTGTGGCTGCCAGTTTCTGCTGTGTTCTTTCTCTGCTACCATAAGGGATATTTGAGGAAGGGCCATAGCTCAGTGGCAGAGCATCTCCTGTGCATGCAGAAGTTCCCAGGTTCATTCCCCAGCATCTCCAGGTAGGGCTGGGAGAGACTCTGCCTGAAATCCTGTATAGCCACAGCCAATCAGTATAGGCAATACTGAGCCAGATGAACCAATGGTCTGAATCGATATAAGGCAGCTTCCTATGTTGTTATGCAACCCCTTTCCATAGTGTGCACTGCGTGCCTTTTATCCATGCTGAAAAAGGATGTGGCACCTGCCCCAAGTGATTTGTTTATACAAGAAACAGCTTATTTAGACCTGATCAACTTGCATTTGGGGATTCCGGAATTGCTCCAAGAGACTTGCAAAGGGAAATTTGATCAACTCAAACAGGACTCCATGGAAGGCAGGTGACTGTTGTCAGGTCCTAGAGCAGGGGAAGGGAACTGGATGCGGCCAGTGGTCCAGCTCACTTCACCTGCAATCCCCCAAGGGCCAGCTTTGACAGGTGGGCGGGAGTATCCACTTGTCAATCACCTGACATCATTATGACATCAGGTGACAACTCTTGAAAGGGGCTCAAGTCCACGTACAAGCAGTTTCAGTACCGACTACAGCCGTACTTTGGTTGTCTAACACCTTGGTACTCGTCCGTTTCAGCTCCTGAACACCGCAAACCCAGAAGTGAGTGTTCTGGTTTGCAAACGTTCTTTGGAACCCGAACATCCGACGCAGCTTATGCGGCTTCTGATCGGAAGCCACGCCTTGGTTTTTGAATGTTTTCAGAAGTCGAACGGACTTCCAGAACAGATTCCGTTCGACAACCAAGGTACGACTCTACTTACAAACGGACTTCAAAGTGATGGCAGCCATACCTTTACCTCCTAACACCTGATGTCACATATGACATCAAGGGTGGAGCAGGTAGGTGTGGTTTGGGGGAATACAACTGCAGAGTGGCATACATTGTGCTTGCTTCCAAAATATGGTTTCATATATATTTGTTTACAGCCTTTAAAAACAGCAAAGTGCTGGTGAATTTCTGGAATGGGCAGACTAGGAACGTGTCTGCAGATGTTGCTCTGAAGATCCCTCGTTCTTTAAGTGAACGCATCGTCCTTGAGCTTCAGATGCCACTTGCAGCCAGGCAGATGTTAGTGGAGCAGAATCCAGATTATCCCTATGTTGTGCCACCTGGATACAGAGCTTCAGGGCCTTGCCAGCAGAGTTATTTAGGTGAGATGCACTGGCAAGAAACTCCAAAGGACCGCTGTGTTTGTGCTGGCTGCAGCTCTGCCCGCCACCCGCTTTGCCATTGCTGCTTCCAGGCTTGGGAGTCCTTTAGATCTCCCATTTGCACAGTGCAACGAGATGATGCCTTCATCCCCGGGACCAAACTGACAAAGGAAGAACTGAGCAGGAAGATAGAAGAGCAGCTTTCAAAGGGTAGGCTTCCTATTTCAGGAAGTAATGAGAAGGAACAGAGCAAGAAGCTGAAGGAAGCAGACAACGTTGCAGATTTAGAATCCCAGGAAGAGATGGAAAGCAAGTTTACAAAACCAAACAAGGTTTGTGATGGCTGGAAAAGTATTATAATCTTTTGGTCCCTTTATCTTGGGTAAGGATATCCCCCACCCCACTCCAGAGTACGGTCACACAATATTGCTAAACGTTGAAAAGACCAAGGACTCACTATCATAGTCAGATCACAGGCAAATTTCCAGGTCAATGTCGCCTTTATTATGTGCCATGTACCTATGTGGTGATGCAGTAGAAACTCAGCTCAGTATAGTAAGCTTTCCTAGCCCAACCACACAAAGTCAGTTAGTGTTTCGATTACTCTCTTGTGTGCCCTATAGCTTTTTATTGCTTATTGATTTTACAGGACCATTCAAGAGAGGGAACACCAGAAGCTTCACAGGAAGGTCCTGGCACTGTGGTTGATGTAGCTGTCAACACAGACAAATGCATAACTCAGCATGAACAGCAAAGACGAAGAGGTAGGCAGCTGTGATGAAGGCAATCCGGGTCTCCCAGTGACTTTCCAATAGGTATTGAAATTTAAGTGTATCAGCCGGCAGATTGGCATAATCAGATGTATCGTTGGCACATCACATGCTCCCTCCCCTTTCCTGTCTGCCAACCCCCTGGGCTGCTCCTTGATACACAAACCAGCAAGTGCTCATTCAGCTTCTTCCTGCTGACAATTAGAAGAGACCTCCTGGACCAATCAAAGGCTCGTCTTGCCTAGTGTCTTGTTTCCCACAGTGGTTGACTAGTCATTTTCAGGTTTCTGTAGATTCAAGCATTTTCTTGAATGTGTCTCATCAGATCAAAGTCTTCATATATCTGTGCCGTTATTTTTAATGACTTTAAGTCCTCACTCTGACGTGGACTTTTTTTTTCATACGGTAGTCCTTTCCCAGCTCAACAGAATGCCACTTTTTACCCAGCCATGCCAAAGGAGTCCTTCTCGGAAGACGTACGCTGCAGATACTTCCCAGCTCCAGGCAATCTTTAACTGGGTGGACCAGTCACTGAAGGAAGACCATTCTGTTGTCAAATCGGTCTTGCCCATCAGAAGAAGCTACAGTGCACCTCCCATACAGGTGAGGACATCCCTCTGTCTCACCCTTATGATCCCAAGGGGGGATGGACGGAGATCCTTTTGGTGCCCTGGCCTTTCTAAGCATTTTGGTGTTAGTTTGGAAGAAAAGCCAATAAGAGATTAGTCCACTCCAGAGAAACCCATCCCATTATGAAGGAATCCCTTATTCCTTTTCAGAGAATAGTGACAAAAGCGGTGACACAAGATGGTCCGAGAGAGATGGTCGTCAACACAGCCAGGATGGAGTTCAAACGGAAGAAGATGGAGCAGAGACAGCTTAAGGAGGAGCAGAGGCGGGAGGAGGAGCACCTTAGAAGAGAACTGCTGCTTGACAACAAGAGGTAATGAAAGGAAGGGATTAAGGGAACCTCTTCCATCCTAGAGGAGCTCCAGAAGCTACTTCAGTCCACGTTGCTTAAACTTTTGGGGCCTAGTAGACCCAATTTGAGTCACAGCTCAAATTGATTCATTTTTTGCTGTATATATTTCAGCAATCCCAAAGTTTGAGAGTCGGTAGCACAGATGATGTAAAGGTGTTGAAGTACCGCAGTACAGCAATTTTAAGCAAAATCTGAGATGTAGGAGTAAAGTTGTTTTTAAAATGTGGTGATCTGTTGTGGAACAGCCCTATTGAAGAAGATAACAGTGGGTTACCCAGACCTCATTGCTGGTCACAAAGCCCCCCACCCCGTAACAGTCCAAGCTTCAGAGCCCCAAAAATGTAGGCCCGCCACTGCTTTAGGCAGATCCTCTGTTTTATGTAACAGGCTGAGCATGACAGACTAAATGGCACTTTACTTTCTCTGGAACTTCTTCAAAATAGGCAGAGGTCACTCCAGCGAACCTTGCAAGGCTCTCAAAAGCAGCAGGAGAACATTGGGAGCTGGACCAAGTGGCTCGGGAAGCAGCAGCTGCAGGCTGCAAGAGCAGAGACAGGGAGAGGGGAATCCCGTTTCCAGGAAGATCTAAAGAACAAAGAGGAACAAAGGCTGGAGTTCTTAAAGGCACAGCGCAAGCAGAGGGAAAAGCAGCTGGCAGAACACCAGGAAAGAATTGATGACCACGAGAAAAAAAGACTGGTGAGGGATGTTCTCTTTGGCTCTTCTCCAGTTTCTCAAAATATTCTAATCACATAAGAGCGAGATGACGAGCAGGGCGGGTTTACCTGTGCATCCAGAAAATCCACCTTCTGAGCCAAGGAAAACCTGACTCTGCACTCAGATAAATTAGGTCAAGCAAAAGTATCTTCAGAACTGCTTTATTTGCACAGTGTATGTATTTCGACTACAAATACGCTGTAAGTGGGGGAAAGAGCTTCAAGTCCCTTTTTTGTGTCCTTTTCTGCAGGAGCTGCTCAGGAACAGAATGAAATCCATGCAAAACAGCTTGGAGGCTGCAGCTCAGGAGCGGGACACACAGAGGAAAGAGAAGGCGGCTGCCAAATCACAAAAGCTCCGAAATCAGGACCGGACGTCCCAGCAGGTGGAGAAAGAGGAGCAGAAACACAAAGACCTCCAACAGTATCTCAGAGAGCAGAGTCTCCTGATGCTGCGTGCCTCACTGTTGCCATAAAAACATCACCGTCTGAAAAAGCCCACTTCTGGAACAAAGCTGCTGTTAATAATGTTCGTATGCGCAAGGCCATGTGATGTGGGCTGCCATAGAAATGGCCCCACTGAGGCCATCTTCAGACAATGGCTTATCTGAGAATGGGAGGGTAGTATTTTGAACCATAAATGCTTGCAGGACACAATTTTTTAGTGTCCCATCCACTTGTGATCTAACTGGTTCACAGGGGGTCTGCATCGTGCTTCAGGCTGTTCCTGGAAAGAGGATCAGCTAGTCCCCACACCAGGGATCGCCACCCTTTTTGGACCAGCGGGCAGATGTCAAATTTGGGGAGAGTTGTGGGTACCAGTCACTAAATGACTGACATGTGGGCATGGTGTGATGCAAAATTAGATAAAACCACCCCGACCACCTTACGCTTAGCACTATTCCCAATGCTGCACAAGCTGGAACGTGTGCAGAGGAAACCAAGCCTTATGACGAATGGTTGAGGGAGCTGGGTATGTTTAGCCTGGGGAAAAAAGGAGTCTGAGAGAAGATATGATAGCCATCTTCAAATATCTAAAGGGCTGTCACATGGAGGATGGAAAAAGCTTGTTTTCTCTTGCTCTGGAGGGTAGGACTCGAACCAGTGGATTCAAGTTACAAGACAGGAGATTCCGACTAAACATACAGAAAAACTTTCTGACAATAAGAGCTGCTCAACAATAGAATGGACTCCCCCAGGAGGCTGTGGACTCTCCTTCCTAGGAGGTTTTTTTTTAAAGCATTTGTCAAGGGTGCTTCCATTCAGATTCCTGCACTGAAGATTGAACTAGATGACCCACAGGGTCCAACACTACAATTCTATGACTCTGTGATTCTAATTGAAGTCTGGAGCTTCTCAGTGTCAAAAGTAAGCAGAGACCAGCAGAGCTGGCTCCAGGATTTGAGGAGTAGCATCTTGGGCAAAATGCCCCATAGTGCCCACTAGCCATGCTGCCACCTGTTGCAATAGCAGCTCCTCTTCATCCAGACAACGGCACAGGGCCAGGAGTGCTAACTGCATGGGGTGCCCAGTGCTACCACCATCTAGGAAAGAAAGGATGGCTGCCTTGTTTTGACAGATCAGTGTCAGGCCCTCCCAGGGCTTTGAGGTCTCAGCAGCTGCCCAAGGACACCAGCCTCTAAGGCCAGCCCTGCAGACCAGCTGGAGCAGACACAGAACAGTTTCTACTACAAACCTGTCAGTGGGTATCATACCATCATATCAACATGGTGCAACTAGCTCAAGTTCCACAGCAATGTTCAGGCGTCTTTCTTTGTGGCTCATTGGTACCGTAAGTCCATTGTGTGTGCCGTGCCACAAGCAATATGTCATGGAAAGGCAGTGTGAGGGGCTGCCCTCCTCTTCGTCTAAGCAATGCTGAACCACACAAAGGGCCGCTTCCCATTCAAAACTGTTTATTCATAAACCCCATTTCCCCAGCATCAAAGGTGACAGTTAGAACCAAGTCAATCCATTTGTAAAAACAAGTATTTTTAAATTCCCCATGTAGACAGAAGCAGCGGCTGCTTAGCAGCATAAGAGCAAAGAGCCACCATGATGGAATTTCAAACATGTCATGTTTCAAACGCATCTTAAGACAAATTTAACAGAAGATAGGTAAGATTCATATCATGCACCATACCAATATTAAATGAAGTGTGTTTGCTTTTCATTCTGAAAATACAGTTTGATGTATAAGCTGCCTTTACATTTCCAATTTTTGGCAATGGAGCAAGGCATGATGTCCTGAAAGCTTGCAATATTGGGGAGATGGGAACAGTCTCTGGTAGACTCACCTATCTAGAGGTGACTTGATAGGGAGCCCAACCCATGCAGAGCCATAATTTCTTTTGAACTACAGGAGAACCGCATTCCCTAAAACCATCTGTGGCCCTCCAGACCTTGCTATAACCCCCAACTCCCATTAGCCCCAGGCCAGCACAACCAATGTTCAGAGATAAAGGCAGTTGTAATCCACCAATACCTGGAGGGGTACAGTTTTCCCACGCTTGCCGTAATGGGAATAGATATCAATTATCACAATCCAAGTGGAGCTATTTCAGCCCCTGAACACTTCTGGTCTCAATATGGATAAACTGAACAGCCAAGTCTTTCGGTTTTAAACATAGAGGTTGAAAGCTACCTAACGGGTGGCAAATGAGCAGTTCTTCAATGAAAGGGCCCCAAAAAACCACCCTAGCCCATCACTGTGCCAGGAGGGGACTTGGAGCTTTAATTAGAAAAGGTTTAGCTGCCTTGAGGATATCGAGTTCAGGGTCCAGTGAGCGTCCAAGGCCTTCCAAAACCATAATGGCAAAGATCACAGAGGCAAAGTTGCTCTCCAGCTTTACCTGGAAGCACAAAAGACATCAATAAGGTAAAAGTGGATCATTGGATCAGGCAAGAAAGGGTATCAGGCAAGAAAGAGATTACAGTATATGTGACCACATATTGAGATCCCTAACAATGCAAATATTTTCCCCCTGTTATTTTCATTGATTATTCTCATATGTTCACTGCTAAGTACAGTTCTTCTAACATTTAAACCTAGTATCCTTATACATTCTGTTCAATCCAGCTGGCTATGTAGAATTTCCAGTGTGTGTGTGGATGGGGAAGAGGAGCAAGGAAATTCAATTTAACTTACACTTCTGGGTTTCAATGCACAACATAGCAGCTTCTGAGCACAGCGCTGACTCATTTTAAAGGCTTTTTGGCGCTTTTGAATTTTGGACTAGCATTAGAATATGCAATCTTTCAAGTTTTTTTCTGTTCCAGTAAGTTCCCCAAAGAATAAACCTAACACAGAGATGATCTCACCTGATGCGTCATCAGTAACTTGAAAACACTGGACAGCAGGCTCGCTACTTGGAACTAGAATGCAAAGGGGTTTAAAATGTCATTCATTTCATTCATCCAGACACTGTAACTGCAATAGATAGTCCATTGGCCTGATCCAGCAGGCTCTCACTATTACATCTTGTTGTCTGTGATACAAAGATATAAAAATCTAGATATATTGCATTTATTAATTTATGTATTCATATATTTGCACTGTACACTCATATTGGAATATTTAGAATTATATACAGTGGTGCCTCGCTAGTCGAATTTAATTCGTTCCACGGGTCTTTTCTTATAACGAAAAATTCGTCTAGCGAATCCCATATGAATGCATTGAATTTTTTTTGAATTTTTTTTTGCCCATAGGAACGCATTAATTGAATTTCAATGCATTCCTATGGGAAACCGCGATTCGCTAGACGGATTTTTCGTAAAACGAATTTGTCTAGCGGGGCAACCTCCGCTAGAAAAAACCTTTCGTTAAGCGGAAATTTCGTTAAGCAGGGCATTCGTTAAGCGAGGCACCACTGTATAGTGTTGGTATAACAAGAGAAGAAACAGTAATTGTTTTTCACTGTTTTAATTTTTGGAATTTGTTGCATGCATAATAAAATAAAAGCTGTACATATATAAATGCATATCAGAAATTGTATACCTAGAGGTGCGATTATCGCTTACGGTAGACTTGAACAATCTGTAGAATACAGTAAAGCATTTTCTACTTTGAATTATGGCGCAGCAACTCGAGAGAGAGAAGACTCAGGCACCCCCAAACTGTGGCCCTCCAGATGTTTTGGCCTACAACTCCCATGATCCCTAGCTAACAGGACCAGTGGTCGGGGAAGATGGGAATTGTAGTCCAAAACATCTGGAGGGCTGAAGGTTGTTGATGCCTGGAGAAGACCAAGCTTTGATGCCGGCTACTGACCTTTCCCAAAGCTACAGTGCTGTCCCTGGCCTTTGTCACCAGTTCTGCCATGTCAGCTTTGAATCTCTCCACATCCTTGCACCGGTTAGCTCTGGAGTGATGAAGGATTAACTCTGCCACTCTCTCCCCCTGCGGAATAAATTGGGAAGCCTATTCAGCCTGCAAGACTCAGGTAATCTTCCTCCTTGAGCAAAATTTACAGAGACAGAGCTTCTAGTCTAGTTAAAATAGGGCTGAGCTTGAAAATTATTGCAAAGGAAGTTATTTTGTCAGGCTACCATTAGACAAGATGTTTTGTTTTGTTTTACAATCAAGCGGTTTATCAATTTTATGGCATAAATAAATAAGAAAAACATACTCTGGGTGGAATTCAACATAGCACTAAGGAGATCGTTCAATCAGCGCAAGCATTTCTGCTTGCCCAATGGAAGCATTTTCCTTCTCCCCAATCATGCTGGGATCTCCAAACCCTCGAGAGTGAATTGCGGGGTGGAGGAAGCCCCACTGCATCAGCAAGAGTCCCTGCTCCAGCTTCTGCTAGCGAAACAGAGGAGCTGAATCCAGCCCTAGAAGCTGCCATGGTCCAGCCCAAAGCTGAACAGGATCTCCAATACCAGCTGCTATGAGAAATGGTTGAAAAGAGCTAATACCTGCCCTAATACCACAGCAGTGAAGACCGCCAGGAAGTTCTTGAGATCTGGACCCTGCAGCTCTGCTATGATTCCTGCATCCAGAAGCACCAGTCGAAGTGGGGGGCGAGAAGGCTGCACTTCCAGAATGAGTGTGTCCAATAGGTCCACAATGGTGGTCCGGTCCTTGGGGTGATCACGGAAGCCCTCTGCGCCCTGAACCAGGATATTCCCAGGGTGCAGGTCAGCATGGACAAAGTTATCAACAAACACCTGAAGGATTGAAAAATCACAACTTGGTTGAGAAAATGGCAACCTGAGAGCTTCTCAAATCGATGAACTAATTTATTAAGAGGACGGGCTCTTGGTGAGTAGTAGGATATTTTGCTCTGCACATGGAACCTCCTGGCTTTAATCTCTGGGATTACCATATCAAGGCTGCCAGGAAGTAGCAGGGCTGGGAGATACCCACTACCAGACAGGGGAGACAGTGTATAGAACTGGGCAAGCAGGAGCTGCATTAAAATGTTGCTGCGTGAAATGCTTCTGTTTGCAGTTCAGCTATTCACTCCTCTACAATCCTCCATTCCATTTCTCCCACCCAGTTTTCTAGGTCTACTTGCCACACAACATGCCAGCAGCATTCCTTGGCCATTCATTGAACTGTCTTGGGGTTCCCTTACCCCTTAGGCTTTTCCCACTAAAGGTTTTGTTTATTATTATTTTACTTCCACCACCTTCAGAGTTGCCAAAAAGCCCCTCTCTTGTGACTGGGTGGTGTCATTCGGACCAAGTACAATCAGGCCCTTGGAGAGTTGATTCCAATCGTGTAACTGAGGGGCTTTCTGATCAAAAACCTGAAAATTCATACAACAGATTCTTTGCCTTGCAGGCTGACTGCAGAGGCAAGCCAAGCCTAAATTGCAAACCAACCAACCAAAGGAGGCCTCTTACCATCTTTAGAATCATGTCCATACCCATCTGAGCTATTTTCCAGCGCAGCTCCTTTGTGGCCTCCGTCTGCAGGTACTGGGCTATGGGCGTGCTCTCCTGAAGCAGAAAGAACCTAAATCAGGAAAGCCCTTTGAGCTTGTCAGGGATACATTAATAAGACTTTTGGAGGACAATGGGGGTACTTTTTAAGGGGGGAGGAGATCAAAGGGGATGAGTATTCTCTGGTGCTGCCCACCTGACGTGATCAAGCTTTCTCCTCCTACTGCCATTCTTGAATTTTTGAGGCTGCAAATTCTCAGCCCCTGACTTTTGTCAAGAGTGATGATCAGCCGAAGTGACACTGCTCTGCGCATGTTTCCCCCTTTTTTTACACCCAAACTGCTTTGAGGGTGTCAACTTTATTAAGCAGCCCAGCTGCTCACAAAGGGGTCTGCTTGCTAGGCCAAAGAAACCTCCTGCTCTCATGCCATCTGTCTGGACAAAAGGTAAGCCAGCTCTCCCTGCCCTGCACATTCCACATTCTCACCTCATATGTTTCCACGAGGATGTTTCTCGTCACGAAAGGGCGAAGAGGAACTGGGAACTTCACATAATCCACACCTTGGAAGTTAAGGCGGAAGCGTTCCAGGTTCCTTGCTTCATAGCGCAAGTCAATCTAAAGAGACAAACTGCAGAGAATCAAGAGCAGTGGTGCCCATTGGGGCCGAAGGGGCCGAAGACAGGGAGTGAGGGCCCAGGCAAAGCCAACTGTTTCTTGTTTTGTGCCCATCCTCTTCCCTGGTGAGCTGTACAAGGACAACACAGGGATGGAGGAGGAGGAAGCTAACAAGGCAGGGCCAGTAGGAAGTCAGGCAAGTGGGAGATGGCTGAGGGTAGGCAGAAGTTAAGGTGCAGAGCCCCATGAACCAGCTTCCACTGATCAAGCAGACCCCAAACCAAAGTTCCTCCCACCTGTTGAATCATCAGTTTCTCAAACTCCTCCACAACCTCCGTCAGGCTGAGCCACTTGACCCCTGGGAGAAGCTCAAGGAGTCGACTGCCAGTCTTCATCAGAAAAAGGTCGATTTGGACCTGGTCAGCTAATCCGGGGTGCAGCACCTATGCAAACGACAAAAGGTAGCTAGATAATTCCTTATTACATGCACTGTCGACAGACCAGTTGGGATGGGTAATCTGTGGCCCTCCAGGTATTGCTAGACTACAGCTCCCATCATCCCTAACTATTGGCCGTGCTGGCTGGGGCTGATGGGAGTTGGAGTGCAACGACCTCTGGAGGACCCCAAGTTCCACACCCCTGTTTTATAGGGATAAGATGACCAGACTGAACTGAACAGAAGATTCACAAGAGCAACCTGCTAGTGGATCATGCACCTCACATTTATAAACTGCCATTGGCTGCCACCAGTGGGGAAACCAGATGATGCTTGGGAAAGGCCAAAGCTCAGTAGAACACAGAAGGTCCCATGTTCGATCTCTGCCATCTCCAGGTAGGTCTGAGAGATTCCTCCCTTAAATCCTGGAGGGTTACTGCAAGTCAATGTTGACAATACTGACCAATGGTCGGACTTAGGGAGCATATTAGATTAGATTAGATTAGATTAACAAACAAAAACAATAACACCCACCACCACCCACCCCCAGTTTAAAAGGCCATAAATTGAATAAACCAAAGGCTTAGGAGAAGATGAATGTTTTTGCCTGGCGCCTAAAGATATATAATAAAGGGACTAGGCTAGCCTCCCTGGGGAGAGCAGTCCACAAACGGGGAGCCACTGCAGAAGAGGCCTGTTTTAATGTCGCCATCCTCCAGACCTCTCGTGGAGGGGGGCACACAAAGAAGGGCCTTGGGTTATGATTGCAGTGTCTGGGTCAGTACATATGGGGAGAGGCAGTCCTTGAGGTATATCCATCTTGTCAGCCTCTTCCTAATCATCACCACCACCACCATTTTTGACCTTTTTCTTCCAAGAATAAAGATATATAATAAAGGGACTAGGCTAGCCTCCCTGGGGAGAGCAGTCCACAAACGGGGAGCCACTGCAGAAGAGGCCTGTTTTAATGTCGCCATCCTCCAGACCTCTCGTGGAGGGGGGCACACAAAGAAGGGCCTTGGGTTATGATTGCAGTGTCTGGGTCAGTACATATGGGGAGAGGCAGTCCTTGAGGTATATCCATCTTGTCAGCCTCTTCCTAATCATCACCACCACCACCATTTTTGACCTTTTTCTTCCAAGAATATTAAAAGATTTTAGTACAGTCATACCTCGGTTTAAGTACGCCTCGGTTTGAGTATTTTCAGTTTAAGTACTCCGTGGACCCGCCTGGAATCCACTTTCCATTACTTTCAATGGGAAAGTTCGCTTCAGGTTAAGTACGCTTCAGGTTAAGTACGAACTTCCAGAACCAATTACACTCATACCTCGGGTTACATACGCTTCAGGTTGAGTACTCCGCGGACCCGTCTGGAACAGATTAATCCAGGGGGTTGAACTAAGATGATTCTCAGGGTCCCTTCCAGCCCTATGATTCTATAACAGGCACCCCCAAACTTCAGCCCTCCAGATGTTTTGGACTTCAATTCCCATCATCTCTGACCACTGGTCCTGTTACCTAGGGATCATGGGAGTTGTAGGCCAAAACATCTGGTGGGCCGCAGTTTAGGGATGCCTGTTCTATAATATCTAAGTTAGAAGCCAGTCATACTAAGTTCAATAGGACTAACTCCGAGCTAAGGAGGCACAGAATTGTGGTCTTACTTTAATGGCTACTGGAACAAGGTGGTCCCTCTTGGGACAGGATAAAGCTGTGTCCAGGTATCCAGAAACAGAATTCTGCTTAACGTGTCCATCAAAGCCATCATTGGGAAGCAACTGGTGGACACTACCTCCTTCAGAAATGCTTCCATCCTTCCTCTTCCAAAGCCACCTGAAGACTCCCTTAAGACCAGACACCTGCCAGGCTTCCAGAGCAGACTCCACCCCAGTGCCCTTGGAGAGTTCCTTCAGCACCGGCTGGCCAAGAGCGGAGATGTCCACATAAGCTTTGTACACCTGGGCGATGCAGCCAGACCCAACGGGTTCCTGGCTGTCAAAGGTGAAGACCTTTTCCCAGCCTTCCCCCAGATATTTCTCCAAAGAACGTTGGGTGTAGCCCCAAGGGTGAGGGACCACCTTGATGTGGAGCTTGGAGAACTTGGCGCAGAACTCTTCGGAGAAGAGGTCCCTCCTTGTGCTCGCCCACTGCCCCAGTTTGATGTAGGTGGGGCCCGAAGACTCTGTTGCCTTGAGCAGAAGGCGGAGCCAGAGTGATGCAAAACCTGGGGAGATGTAGCTCAAGGGGTAGAGCCAAATCAAAGGCCCGAACTTCAGCAGGAGGACGCAGGCTCGGATAGCGAGGGAAAAGGCTAGTCCTAAACGCTGGAGGAAGCCAGCTGGAGAAAGGCCCCCTTTGTTGAGACAGACATCTCCTTTTATTTGGGCTCCTCCATTGGGTGCCCCTTCGCACCTTGCACCCCAAGGTAATCCCGTAGCTCCCCAGCACACCAGAGAGATCTTTACCAAGGCTTTGCATGGAAAGCAGCTTGGAGCATCGCCAGTGAAGAGCTGGAGAGGAGGCCTCCTACCCCATGTCCTTCCTGTACACAGGCAGCTTCTCACAGTGAGGATTCTGACATTAGAAAGGAAAATCCGGACAGCGGAATAGCAGTGCCAAGTAGTCATAGTCCTGGAGACATCAAGGAGCAGGAGGGAGATGCGGGGAGGGGGCACTGCATTTGAGAATAGACTGCAGAACGAGAAGTTTACAAACAGGCAATCGGCAATCTTGGAACAGAGGCGGTTGCTTCATAGCAAAACAAAGGGAGACTCCCGCCTACTCTCTAAGCATTTCAGCACCTGAATCTGCTTTTACATCATTTAATCCCAGGCATGAGCGGGAGTGGCGGCATCATCGTCCCACGGCCCTTCTCCCATCAGCGATCCTGGAATCCATCAGCCCGACTTTCATGCAGAGTTAACGAGATCTGGAGATGCAGAGGTCACTAGATCCACTACCGGGGCGTGACCAACGAAGACCCGCGTTGCAACGGGTTCGTCTGGATTTCACTCATCGCGAGTTAGCCTTCCTTTTTTGTACGCTTGGTCTTCTTCCGCGGGAAGCCGCTCATTTATCCGCTGCTCCTCGCTGGTGTAAAGAGCAGAAAGAGGAGGTGGAAATACTCAGCATCAAATCGCAACTGTCAATCTGAGCTGGACCCACAGCCGGCGGACTGAAGACTCCTTCCGTAGAACTTCCACGTGCTCTTTGACCGGCTTTGCCTCGCGGGGGAGCGGATAGAACCAAAACGATACACAACGTTCCAGTTCCAGGGACTTCCGCAAAGGCAGAGTTGCGGGGTGGAGACTCCGCCTCTTAAAGATACAGCGCGGGCAAAAGGCTGAGATGTGCAGCAGATACAGGTGGCCAGAGCTTGGGAAAAGGCCACAGTGTAAATCCCTGCAGAAGCAACGCGATGAGGGGGGGAAAGCAGCGGCATTCTGGAAGAAAGGAATGTCTCTCGTTTTAAAATAAAAGCAGTGCACCTGATCATATGCATCATGTCCGCTCAGAACTAGAGTTTTCCAGTAAGTTTGAGACTTACTGCTTAGGCCCCAACCGAGATCGCAGTTTTCCACTGCCGGCATATCATATTAGCACAGCAGACCAGGAAGATTGTATCATCGCCAATTGTTGCTGTGGCGAATGGCCAAAGAGCCTTTCATAAACTTTCCCTTAATCGGTTTTTCATTCTATAATAATAACAATAATAATAATAATTAATTTGTACCCCGCCCATCTGGCTGGGTTTGCCCAGCAACTCTGGGCGGCTTCCAACAAAAAAATAAAATTCATTAAAATGTCACACATTAAAAACTTCCCAGAACAGGGAAGTTCTACTGTAGTTACCCTGATTCATGACTCTTGGATACGCCTTCTCTTCTAGCCAGCTCTCGCGTGCTCCCACATGCTGTGTATGGAATTATTTAAAATACTGTTTTCTTTTGATTGGGTGCTACTACAACCTTCACTGACTATACCTGGAACGGAATACGGTATCGGTCACTTGGGGGGTGGGGGGATCTCTCCTTGTTAGCGAAATGCGTTCTATGATGGTTGCATAGGAGCCAACTCCAAGGGGGCTGAGGTCACTTCGCCCCCCACCTCAATAAAATATTTGATGGGTATGCCCCCCACCACCACCACCAAAGTTGATGGGCATTGCCATTCAAATGGTGTGTGCACCGTGTCATGTGATCGATTATGTGAGACGGGACTTACCTGCCCCCCCCCCATTTTATTTAAATTGGCCCCACGGGATGGTTGTAAGTTTCAGCAACCGAACCTCAGAGAGCTTTTTTGTCCGTTTCAGGCGCCCTTCCTTCCCAGCTCGTCTATTTGCAGGGCTTTCTCTGGTGTGATGTAAGGCTTTGAAACTCCTTATTGAGTTTCCTTTGTTCCTTCCTATTGATTATTTCCTTTGCCACTCAAGCCTGGAAGTATCTAGATTCAGCCGCTGCTGCCCACTGAGCCACATCTCTTCCTACAGGGAGAATTGGGATCTGGTTTTGGCACCTTCCCTTCAACACCCGAAAAGTACTACTGTACTGTCAGTCAGTGCAAACTACAGCTTTAAAAACCTGTGTTGTACAATAGATCAGGCATCCCCAAACTTCGGCCCTCCAGATGTTTTGGACTACAGTTCCCACCATCCCTGACCACTGGTCCTGTTAGCTAGGGATCATGGGGGTTGTAGGCCAAAACATCTGGAGGGCTGCAGTTTGGGGATGCCTGCAATAGATGGTATGGCCACTAGATGGAAGCATATGTAGCCTTTTGAATTGTAGGACTGGTTTTGTTTCCAGGTGCTAAATTACTGTATTGTGATCGGAAAATTAGAATATCGTCGAAAAGTGCATTTATTTCAGTAATGCAACTTAAAAGGTGAAACCAATATATGAGATAGACGCATGACATGCAAAGCAAGATATGTCAAGCCTTTATTTGTTGTATTTGTAATTATTTGTCGTTAGGCGGGCCAATTATAAATGGAATGTAGTAATTGAAATGTAATAGCGATGTTTATTTTTGTATTACTGTAACTATTTGTTTTATTACTGTGGAATTTCCACAAGAAAGCATTTGTAAAAATTTAAAGAAAAATAAAAAACAAAAAGTTGCATTACTGAAATAAATGCACTTTTTGACGAGATTCTAATTTCCTGAGTTGCACCTGTATATTTCTATATTGTCTCTATTTTAAAATTGTATTTACACTGCCTTAGTTGTATTCAGAGTTGACCTGTTGAATTGATAGACTTAGCAATTTAAATTCATTTATTTTAATAGGCCTACTCTGAGTAAGACGTATTTGGCTATCACTCCAATTATTAAACACACCAGCACACAAAACCACCAAAAAAGCTAATCAGAGAGACAGCTAAAAATGCTAGTTTCACAATGAAAAAACTAAACAGCTGTGAAGCTCCATAACAGGTTCTGGGAGTGTTCAAGGGGAGGAAAGGAAAGTGGCCTTTAATAAGCATAAAGGTAAAGGGGCCCCTGACCATCAGGTCCAGTCGTGTCCGACTCTGGGTCATTTGGCCAGCATGACAAAGCTGCTTCTGGCGAACCAGAGCAGTGCACGGAAACGCCGTTTACCTTCCCGCTGTAGCGGTACCTATTTATCTACTTGCACTTTGACATGCTTTCGAACTGCTAGGTTGGGAGGAGCTGGGACCAAGCAACGGGAGCTCACCCTGTTGCAGGGATTCAAACCGCCGACCTTCTGATCAGCAAGCCCTAGGCTCAGTGGTTTAACCCACAGTGCCACCTGGGTCCCTTTAATAAGCATATAAGGTATTAAAAATGAGAAATGACTCTCCACGAATGCTGCTGATTTACAGCCATCACCTACAGTTAGTGTACGTATGTTCAGTATAGAGGCTGTCTTCTTTCTTGTGCTTATCTCTGCCAGCAAAATACAGAAAAAGAACAGACTTTCCCAAAGAACTTGTTTCTGTGTTGTGTCAAAGGCTAGTTGATGCTCCTTTTGTAAAGCACAAAGGCCCTGGGGGTGAAAACTATACTCCGTATTGCCAGACACAATGGGGTATTTTGTCTGTGGCGTTTGGGTCTCTTGGACACTGCTCTATAAAATAGGTCTAGAATGCTGCTACACAGAGCTTTGATTCATATAGGCATGGAGAAATGCCATCATGTTCCAGCAACATGATGGACACAATCCACCAGAAATGTATCCTGTGCCAAGAATGGGAATTCTTCTGGGTTGCTCAGTGAAATAATTTTTAGGCACTTACCAAAGGTGGGCGGGGGAGGGGGAGGGGTGACGCTTTAGATGGTAATGTGTATTACTTCAGTATATTTGCTGTATCTTAATTCTCACACCAAGGAAATTTGCACGAGCCCCATCCTGGTCCTCTCATAGGCTTAAGGAAGCCCTGGCCTTTCCTGGCCTCTGAGGCCCCCAAGCCAAAATAAATGCTGCCATGGAAAAATAATGACACTCGAAAATAAAATAAAGCACACAAAAAATAAGAAGAGTGAAACACAAATTGATTTTTTTTAATAAATTAAAAAAAAAAACCCAAAGGCTTTTCTAGCCTTTTTCTGTTGAAATGCATTACTTGTTAAGGGGAAATCTTGCTCTCCTGAAATGTCAAAGTTGATATTAAGCATATGATAACCTTTGTATCAGTTAACAAAAAAGTTCTCTTTTACCAAATCACATCTATTATTTGCTTAAATTTGTAGCTCTGGATTGAGAGGGTGCCCCAGTTTGATCTGATATATACCCTGTTTCTCATATTTTAAGACATACCCATAAAATAAGCCGTAGCAGGATTTTTAAGCTCTCAAGGAATATAAGCCATACCCTGAAAATAAGACATAGTGATAGGCGCAGCAGCAATGCCGGCCGCGGCAGGAGGAGGAAAAAAATAAGACATCCCTTGAAAATAAGCCATAGTGTTTTTTTTTTGAGGAAAAAATAAATATAAGATGTGTCTTATAATATGAGAAACACGGTATAAAAACAAGTTGCAGAACTAATCAAATGCCAAAAAATTAAAAAAAAATAAGTGTCTAAATTAAATTAAATTAAAGTGTCACGAAATTCAAAGACCCCTGCTTCTTGGGAGAAAAGCAATGACAAACCTAGACAGCATCTTAGAAAGCAGAGACATCACCTTGCCGACAAAGGTCCGTATAGTTAAAGCTATGGTTTTCCCAGTAGTGATGTATGGAAGTGAGAGCTGGACCATAAAAAAGGCTGATTGCCAAAGAATTGATGCTTTTGAATTATGGTGCTGGAGGAGACTCTTGAGAGTCCCATGGACTGCAAGAAGATCAAACCTATCAATTCTGAAGGAAATCAGCCCTGAGTGCTCACTGGAAGGACAGATCGTGATGCTGAGGCTTCAATACTTTGGCCACCTCATGAGAAGAGAAGACTCCCTGGAAAAGACCCTAATGTTGGGAAAGATTGAGGGCACTAGGAGAAGGGGACGACAGAGGACGAGATGGTTGGACAGTGTTCTCGAAGCTACGAACATGAGTTTGACCAAACTGTGGGAGGCAGTGGAAGACAGGAGTGCCTGGCGTGCTATGGTCCATGGGGTCACGAAGAGTCGGACACGACTAAACGACAACAACATTTGAGGCCCAGGATCCAAATTGCCGTTCTGCCCCCCAGCCATTGACCTTGGCCCCACCCCCAACTGTTATACACTGGTATTGAAAGTTCTGTTCTGCCTTTCTTCTGTAATACTTCTGTCCTCCACTGATTGAAAAACCAGGAAGGTTTTCTTTTGAAGTATGCTAGAAAAGTAGAATAATCTTACCACTGGTTATCAATGGGGTAGAAAATACCCGGCAGCTGTGTTTACAATGGCACACTATGCATTGTGCAATGCATGTGCTTGTGTGTTTGGAGACAATATATATATTCCTTCCCTACTCAGAGATTTCAGTTGCAATCCTGAATACATTTAACCAGGAATAATTTAGACACGGCCAAGACAAATGCATAGGAGAGTGAGATCAAAGCAGGCATGATGTTAAATCCCAAAGCTTGCAGTTTCCAACATTCTTAAAACGAAATGCAGTCTTAGGCTGAAATCCTGTTCCCTGTTTTTAATTTAGACACATTGACTTAAATACTTCCAAGTCACTTCTGAGTAGACATGAATAGGATGGAGTTAGATTTTGCTAGATGCAAAGCCGATTTCAGGTTGCACTGAGGTCTGGTGTTCCCCTATTTTTACATCTGGACAGGGGTGACAGGAGTGTGTTCAGCAACGACTGGAGGGTCAAAGGCTCCCCATAGCTGTGCAAGGGCGACAAAGGCCATTAAACTACTTTCATGGCATAAGCCTAAAGTTCTGCTATAAGCTAGAATCTCTCCTGCAGAAGAGTGATAGGCTGAAAGCACCCTGTATTGAATATGGGTAGGCAAACAAAGCCACTTCTGGCAAACCAGAGCAGCACACGGAAACACCATTTACCTTCCCGCTGGAGCGGTACCTATTTATCTACTTGCACTTTGACATGCTTTTGAACATGCTTTTTGTATTGCCTTCTAAATCCGACCCGCGGACGGTCCGGGAATCAGCATGTTTTTACATGAGTAGAATGTGTCCTTTTATTTAAAATGCATGTCTGGGTTATTTGTGGGGCATAGGAATTTGTTCTCTCCCCCCCCCCCAAAAATATAGCCTGGCCCCCCAAAAGGTCTGAGGGACAGTGGACCAGCCCCCTGCTGAAAAAGTTTGCTGGCCCCTGGAATAGAAGTACAGTATCCTGGAGTTGGGACGCAGGTGGTGCTGTGGGTTAAAACACAGAGCCTAGGGCTTGCTGATCAGAAGGTCTGCGGTTCGAATCCCCGCAACGGGGTGAGCTCCCATTGCTCAAGCTCGGCTCCTGCCAACCTAGCAGTTCGAAAGCATGTCAAAGTGCGAGTAGATAAATAGGTACCGCTCAAGCGGGAAGGTAAATGGTGTTTCCGTGTACTGCTCTGGTTTGCCAGAAGTGGCTTTGTCATGCTGGCCACATGACCCGGAAGCTGTACACCGGCTCCCTTGGCCAATAGAGCGAGATGAGCGCTGCAACTCCAGAGTCTGTCATGACTGGACCTACGGTAATGGTCAGGGGTCCTTTACCTTTTATCCTGGAGTTATGACTAGTTCCAGTAGATGGCGATCATAGAACCTTATGTAGGGTTTGATATTCCATTAAGCCCCAGCAGAAGTTCCTATATAGTACAGCATTGATGCTTTATCTTCAGTTTGTGAAGATCAGTTTAGGACAGCGTCACTCCTAGCCAATTGTTTCCATACCAGAAGCCTTGATTTAGGGAAGGGAGGAATGCAGAAGAGCCTAGTGCATTGCACTGTTGGTTTTTCTGATCAATTAGAAATAAGTCTCCAGTAAAGGTGGTTTGTGCATGTGAATGAATTGTGCTAATTAAGGGAAACTGAAGCGAGGGGTGGGGAATGAATCCATTAAACAGGTGGTGACGTGAAAAATGGATGGATCTACACTGGTCATGAAATTGTATTCGAACGTTTACTCGGTGACTGCTCAGAATGTCAACCAATTCCTTCTTCTGAATCCACAAATACATGGTAAAGAACACATAACCAAATGGAGGGAAAAATAAAATGAGTGTTGTGACACTTTAAAGATTTGACAAAATTATTATGGCAAGAGCTTTTCTAGATTAGCATCCACTTCATTAGGTACTACTCCCAGGTGTCAGGAAACAGCTACACCTGAGCATAGAGAGAGAGAGAAATATGTATAAACAGTATATATAAACAGTGAGATCACATGGAAATGCAAAGCAAAACATACAGTCTGAGATAGCGATTTTAAAAGGACTATCAGCAGCAATATTTGGTGAGAAGAAAAAGACCTTTAACATTGCTAGAATTAGTTAATTGGTTAACTAATTAATTAAACTTAATCAATGAGGCAGGAAACAGTACAATTCAAGCCACAGGTTTCAGAATTGAATTTACTGATAAGCTGTAATTTGGCACTTTCATATTGGAGTCTCCCTTTTTATTTTTTTGAAATAATTTGTATTATAAGGTTTTCAAGAGCTACAAAGAACGTGCAATCTCAATCTCTCTCTCTCTCTCTCTCTCTCTCTCAGATTATAAAGTCTTTTGGGTACGTTCAATGAAAAATGTAAAACAATATGATATCCAAATGTAGGGGAAGAGGGCAGAGGGCGGGGGGCCCAACTTGCACACTATCTTGTCGTTTTGTCAGCTTGGCATTTATGTGGGGTTTTTATGTCGGTGCCAATCCCTTTTGAACGTCAGTTGTTCAGGTTGGCGACAGAGGGTGCTTGGAGGTGAAAAGTTATCCTACTGGTTCTTGGATAATTTCATTTTCTGAAAGGTTGTGCCATAATAAATTTAAGACTTCAAGGTACTACAAGACACTCCCCCCCGCCCCCCTTCTTGACTGCAATAGGAACCTAGGAAGCTGTCGTTGGTCCATTGAACTTAGTATTGTTGACAAGGGCTGGCAGTGGTTGTTTCAAGCAGGAGTCTCTCTTAGCCCTACCTGCAGACACCTGGGACCCTTGCATGTGATCTATCCCCAGGTTAGGCCAACATGGCTGCCCAATGCAATGTTAGTTTTTTTTATGTTGTACGGTTGGTTGCCTTAGGTAGGCTATGACCCCAAAGGTGGCATGTAAATGATTTTATAGATGAATACCCTAGTGGAAATTATAACCAGAGAGATGGAGTATGCGAGAGAGACGAGGTGCTGTGTATTTTAAGCCCACCCACCCGTCCTTAGAACTGTAGTTCATCCCACACAGAGCTACAATTCCCAACCCCTTTTACTAGCTACACTTCCCAAGATTCTTTACAGGATGGGTGGCAAATGTGTTTTAAATGCATGGTGTCTATGCCTCGAGAGACAGTGAGAAAACCACTTAACGTATTTTGTAACGGAACCACATTAATTGTAGCATACTCTCCGCGTTTTTTTAACTGCCTGTATTCACCTAATCAAAAATACGGGGATGCCGTCTCACTGCTTGGCAGGATATCACCACCAGCTTTCCGAATGGTTATATGTACCTTGTGATAAATTACAGCTTGGTAAACGGCAATCTGATATGTTTATCCAGGAAGGGACCTGGAATATATCAAGAGTGCCCTGCTCTTAAGATCTCTTCCCAGTAAACCACCGGCGCAATTCCCCAATATCTCCAGGGCGATGTGCCCCTCATCTCCCTACCCCCAACCCCCAAAATCTGGACATGCTTCCATTTCTGTGGAGCCACAGTCCTTATGCCATACATAAACAGTTCCTGAAGAAATGAATTATTTCACCCCTCTTATGCCGCCCTGGGGTGTTTTCAAGGTAAATAATATGAGAATAAGTGTTCTCCAGCACAGATCTTTAGCAGGAGGGCAAACGTTAATTTTGATAAAAGTCCTCTGAGCAACTTTGCAAAGCAAACTTTGGCTTGGGAGGAACTTGAAACATGATTATTATTATTTTTAATGGCAGAAGTGGGGGAACTGAAATGGATAGCCTCCTTCCGTAGTCCCCCACCACACCCTGACCCCCAAATGCTGTCCCCAAGCAGATCCTGTTTATGGTCCTCCCCACCCCACCCCGTAAATCCTGGAGTATTTTGGGTTGCCATGGCAATGCGGCCTGCTCTTCAGCCAGCTGCAGATTAGCTCACTGGGAAAGAGTCAGGATGGGTCAGCCTAGGGAAGGGTGGGAAGAAAGACACAGGAGGAGGAGGAGAAAAGAAAAGAGGGGGAGGGGGGAAAGGAAGGGGGTGGTATTAGGCTTTGGAGGGGGGGAGGAAGAGAGAGAGAGAGCGCGCCATAAAGTCAGGAAAAGAAGCGGTCGGGATGGGGGTCGGGGAGAAAAGCAGCTGATGGTTTTTTGGTTGGGGGGATTGCAGCAGCGACAGCAAGACAAGAGGAGGGAAAGGGAAACTTGGGAAGATTTCGCCGTGGAAGAAGCAGCTGATCCTTCTAATGGAGCAGACGGGGTTGCGAAGAGAGAGGGAAATCCTTTAAAAATCCGTGAGGGGGCTCTGTTAACAAAAGGGAGGAACTACTACGGCGGGGGCGAGCAGAGCAGAGCAGAGCGAAGGGAACTATGCAAGCAGAGACTGCTTCGGTCGCTGCTGCTGCTCTTGTTACTGCCGCCGCCAGACTGGAGTTTCCCAAGATGAGAACAGAAGGCAGTTGGGGGGACAGGCCGGCTACTGCCATTGAGCAAGGTAGGTAGGCGGCGGCGGCGGGGGGGCTGGTTTCTGCCCCTGCCGCGCTCGGGGTTTCTTTGGGGGGGGGTCTGGCTTCATGTGCCAAATCCTACAGCTGGTGGGTGGGGGCAGGGGAAGGCTCTGTCTTGGGATGCCTTCAAGGTTTGCGCGGCGGCGGGTCGGGGTGGGTGGAGGGGATCTGCTTGTGCAAAATGACCGGGTCGCTTCGAGGAGGGGTGAACCCCGTGGTTAGTTGGTGTGGTGGCGGTGTGGGGCAGAAGAAGCCCCCTTCAGCAGGACGGCACTGCTCCCCACCCTCCCAGTACGTGAAGTACAGTACGTGAAGAAATGCATGTGAGCATCTGAAGAACACCCCTTTTTGTGATGATCGTTAAAGCCAGAGGTTTTTTTTAAGGTTTTTTAAAGTGGTGCCGAACTGCTCCGCTGCCCGTAGTTGACTTAATGGTCTCTAGGCTTTTGGCTTAGAAGAGGAGGATTGAAAAGGAGGAGCAGGTCGGGTTGCCCTGTGAAAAACTGTGCGTGAATTCCTAGTGGCGGGATCGTCTGGAACTGATCTGCAGGGTGGTTATCCATTGGGATTTATGGAGAACCGGGGGAGGGGGGGGTATTCTGACTCGCTTGAAGGCGGGAGACGTTTCCACAGTGGAGAAAGGGTGACTTATTGCGAAAAGCTGTGAATCGTCATGGAAATGGCTACCTCAAAAGCACTGGTTTCAAAATGCCACATAATCTTGTTGGATTCCCCCCACCCCACCCCCGCATCAAAAGTCTCCTGCCTTACCAAATCCACAGGCTTGGCTAAGAGGAATTGTGTGGGTCACACACCAGTGGGCGTGGGGAACCCTTCTCCCTTTCCCCCCACATTTTCGGTGCTCCTAGGAATGCAGAAAAAACTTTCTGGCATAAAAGCCGCTGAGTTTGCCTTTCCGTTTTCAGGAGCAGCAGATAAAAGGGGTTCAGCCTGATTACAGGTCTGTTCAATCTTACTGCAGTGTGCTTTAGTTTTAACTTTTAAACCCTATTGAGAGGATTGAGTCCAATTAGGTGTTTCAGATCACACTGTTCTGTAAGGTTTTTTTCTCTTTCTCTCTTTCGATGGAACGTTAACTGAAGTGATGAGTAAATCCTTGCATGGAAATAATCCATCTTCTCTCCGTTCATCTTGTTAAAGAGAGAGAGGCTTGGCAAAGCTCTTCACAAGCCTGCTATAAGAAAGAGGGATAACTGTTGTTGTTGTTTTTTAAAAAAAGATTGTAAAAAAATTATGGGGGGACAGCAGGAAAAAACTCAAGTGGAATTCACTAGGTTTTAAGAAACGGAATGATTGTGTAATAACCCCCAAATTTCTCAATTCACTTGGAAAGCAAAGTTACACACTCTGGGATTGATGAACAGTTTGTACAATGCCATTTTAACTTCCTTACATAGGGCCCATCCATCCAATCTCTTTCCCCCCCCATTCCCCCCCACACCCCACAAATACACCCATTTCTTCTAACAATGTCACCAGAACCTGCTGTAGTTGAGTGAACAGTGCTCTAATTTTACACAAATGGATTGTTTATTCTCCAAGTTCATCCACGGCCATTCCTACCATTGGACAATGTGAGGTGACCTGCCTCAAGCAGGTTTTGTGCAGTATAGTTTTAAAGGGCAGCAAAATATCATTTTCTTCATTTTTTAAAATAAATTATACAATTGCCACCATGGAGGCATACCTTGGATCTTCTGCCCCTAAGTGACTCCGTGTTTAGAGTAATCTCTGGCCTTTAGATCCAACCATAGTATGGGATCAATTGACTACCACTTCTGGGAGTGGGATTGTATGGCTGCAAAGTATTTTACCCACTCAAAAAGAAAATATTATGCAGGTATATAGTAACAAATGGCTTATTTCCATTGTCTAGAGAATTGCGACGGTGGTGCTTGCATCACAACAGAGCTTCGTCTTGGATGTAGCTATGAAATGTTCCATATTTTTTGAGAAGCTTTAAATTTCCAGCACCAGATTCCAAAGTGGAACAACTGAGACAGACACATTTTTTCCTGCCCAAATTATAGAGAAGGAAAGTAGTAATAATTTTGGGGGGGGCGAGGGGGGGTCTCTCAGAGCTGAGGGCTGCAGTAGTGGCTGATTTTCATCCTTTTCATAGTATAAACTTCAATCCAAAATCAACACAATCTCATATCCCCTTAATCTTAACATACATACTTGGTGCTTTTTGGCAAGCTGGAAATGAGCATTGCTTCTCATTGGTCGCGCTAGATAATTGATGGGTGTGACTGAACTTAGTTACTATTACTTTTTAAAATATCCATGTGCTGTACAAATTGAAGGAAAAAGAAGAAACTGCTCTGTGTGTGCGTTCTGGATAACCTGCAATAGTTGTTTCAACATGGGGTATATACCATGAAATACTTCCCGTGGCACTTGGGTTGTGATTGGTAAGCCCAATAACCTTCCCATTTAATGGTGCCCTTTAAATGATGGCCATTACCTAGCTGCCTTGTCCTTGCATTGGCTTGGGTGGATTAAGAACCCAGGAGAGTTGCTGTTGTCATGCTTTTGACACTGATGGGTTGGCCCAGCATCAATTCCTTGCTTGTAACCCTGGTGAAACTGCCCACATATTAGTAGGCCTAGGGAAGGCAGGTGCCATGATAAAGTTGGGTGTGCTTCCAGCCATCATTGAGCCTTTATTTTATGTGGTGCATTGGATAGTCAGAACCATTCTTTTAGGTAGCATCACTAGTTTGTTGCAATGCTTTTGCAGCAGGGGGGTGGCCGCTATTACATTCTCCAGATGTTGTGGGGCTACAGCTCCCATGAATCTTGTCCTCTATACATTTCTACCTTTGGCCATGCTGGTTGGGGGTGTTGGTAGTTGAAGTCCAACAACATCTGGAAGACATCACATTGGCATTGCTTGTTTTAGAAACTCCATGGTGGGGAAGGACTGCCTCCTGTCTAGGCACTTACCAGGATAAAATCTGCTTTTCTTTAATGACATCATAGGCGCTTAAACCACTCCCTGTACTTTTTCTGTGGCATTCATCTGGGTGTTAAGAGTTCAACAAGATATGACTGGGCAGTTCCATGCTCCTTTTATTAATATGTCTTTCCCATTCACATATAAACTGTGGAGGCATCTACAACAAAAGGAGTAAACCAGGCATCCCCAAACTGCGGCCCTCCAGATGTTTTGGCCTACAACTCCCATGATCCCTAGCTAACAGGACCAGTGGTCAGGGATGATGGGAACTGTAGTCCAAAACATCTGGAGGGCTGACGTTTGGGGATGCCTGGAGTAAACTGATTGTGGTAGCTGAACCCTCACCGCACCTTGCCTCCCTTGCAATCTGTTGCAGAAAGGGCCCCGTGGAAGCGATTGATTGAACAAACCTCCTGTGATGCTTCCTTGGTGGCCTAAGATCTGGCACTATATTTTTCAGAGACCAAAGCTTTTATTCATGGTTGCCTGTTCCCTTGCTTGGCAAGGTCCGTTGAAGGAGCACACTGCCCTGGGCAAGACCCAGCTGCTTGCAGCAATGTAGCAATTCCTCTCTGCCAATTTGTGGGTGGCGTTTTGGCTTTTCCAGTGTGACATCTAGACCACTTTGCTAAGAAAAAATGGAGAGGGCAGTGATTTTTCCAGTCAGTATCAGTGCAAAATACCTAACAAGTTTTAGTTTTGGTTCAATGTGCGATCTCTGTGAGTAAGAGAAAATTAACTTTAAAGGAAAAGGCTTCATCATACTTTCAGGATGCGCTCCAGCCAAGCCCAAAAGCATTTGCAGGTGCAGAGCAGGGCCAGCGGGTGGTCTGGCCTTCAGACAGCCTGTAGAGATTCCCGAGGGCCAGATAGAGAGGCCTGGAAGCTGCATTTGGCCCCTGGGGCTGAGATGCCTCACCCCAATTTACAGGATGAAATGGTGATAGATAGGTTTGCTAAGAAATTGGAGGGAGGGAGGGAGAGAGAGAGACTACAAACTTGTTTATCTAACTTGTTCTGTCTCCTTTTCCCTCCCCAAGAATCCTGGTTCTTATTTGGTGAGCATGCTGAAATTTTCTGTTAGAGATCAACAGAATTCCAGTTCCCAGGGTTCCCTTGGGAGACAAATTGACTCTTTGAACCTATTTAAGTCTCTAGTGTGCTATAGCTACACCTTGAAAGTTTCTGTGCCAGAGTTATAAACCACAAAAAAGTGCTACACTTTGGAACTGGCCAATGACAGGTTAAGAAATCTTTGTTTATACTCCTGCGGTAACCATGTGGCTCTTTTGCTGTGTGAGGCTTATTGAGTGTGCTTGGGATGGGTTTTGTTTTTATTGTCCTAGTAAAACTTTGTGGCTACTTTCCTTGAACCGCCAAGGAATTTAGCAACTGATGGAGTAACACAATTGCAAGTTGGCGTGGAACCGGCAGATACTACTTTTTCAGGACCTGCCAACCCTTATTGCTTATTTACTATTTTGTGTCTATTACTTGAGCTTTTGTTTAAAACCTTTTGCTATTGATGACAAAAACATACAGAAGATACATACATGTGTATTCCATTTCTGTGCTGGTTTCAAAGGAAGGGAGAGAGTTTTATTTCTTATAACGACTTTAATAGACCTGCTTAGGTGACTGCAAAAGTATGCAATTTTCAGTTTCAAAGACTGCATTGAAATAGAAATTGATGTAAACTACATCAAATACA
This sequence comes from Zootoca vivipara, assembly GCF_963506605.1. Classification (NCBI taxonomy): domain Eukaryota; kingdom Metazoa; phylum Chordata; class Lepidosauria; order Squamata; family Lacertidae; genus Zootoca; species Zootoca vivipara. The sequence goes on along the minus strand of NC_083285.1, from coordinate 51,096,206 downwards.
ATTAAGCTTACTTCTGAGGAAACACAAATTGGATTGTGCTATACAGGTCTGAAATCTGAAAGCTGGCATATTTCTGCACCTATATTGGCACTCATTTTATCTATTTGTATCTCCTGTAATTGGATTGGACAGAAGTTTTGTAGTGTGTTACATTACTTTGTAGGGACCCAGGTGGCGCTGTGGGTTAAACCACAGAGCCTAGGGCTTGCTGATCAGAAGGTAGGCGGTTCAAATCCCTGCGACGGGGTGAGCTCCCGTTGCTCAGTCCCAGCTCCTGCCAACCTAGCAGTTCGAAAGCATGTCAAAGTGCAAGTAGATAAATAGAGACCGCTCCAGCGGGAAGGTAAACGGCGTTTCTGTGCACTGCTCTGGTTCGCCAGAAGCGGCTTTGTCATGCTGGCCACATGACCTGGAAGCTGTACGCCGGCTCCCTCGGCCAATAACGCGAGATGAGCGCCGCAACCCCAGAGTCGGTCACGACTGGACGTAATGGTCAGGGGTCCCTTTACCTTTACATTACTTTGTGAGTTGTACCCAAATAAGTGTTCACAGGATTGCAGCCTTACAGCAGAATCTTGTGCATGTTTACTCAGAAGTAGGACTCTTTCTCATTGGTGGTTCCCCACTTGTTGCAGAATTCCTTCCTCAATAACATTCACCTGCCACCTGTGTTGTTCTGTTGTCTTTGGGTGCCAAGCTTAGACATGTCGGGATTTTAAATGAAATGAATTTCTACCACTGAGTCACGGCCCTTCCATGTTCCTCCTCCTCTGGTGTAGTACAGTTTTGTGCTTTGAAATAATAATACAATAATAATTTATCATTTGTACCCCGCCTATCTGGCTGGGCCTCCCCAGCCACTCTGGGCGGCTTCCAACAGAGATTAAAAATACATTAAAACATCATTCCTTAAAAACTTCCCTAAACAGGGCTGCCTTCAGATGTCTTCTAAATGTCAGGTAGTTGTTTATCTCTTTAGATTTTAAAAAACTAGAAACAATATTAGATAGCAGCCTTCCCCCATTTCAGCTTCAGACCAAGATACAGGTGTGAAGATCAATCTCACAGCAAGAAAAACAAGTATTTCCTGATTAAGTTCCCTGTGCATACTCACTTGAGTGAAAAACTCCATCTCCTATTGCCTGGATTTCCACTGACTGATTAGAATCTAAGAGGAGCAACCGGTTCCAAAGGCCGCTAAAGGTAGGAGGAAATTGTGTGTTAGACTATTACTCCTCCGAATGGAATTTTTCCTTGCACACACTACATCTCTCCCCATCGATTTACTTTGAGAGCTGAGTTTCTGCCTCTCCGAAGCCTCACCCACCCAGCATGTGGGAACTTGCCAAAAACGCATGTAGACAACCACTTCAGCCGCTAGCAATGAAATTGTCCTATTGGGAAATGTGGTTGTGAACGAAGGCTAAGCAGAGGGAGATTGAGCAACTGATTAGTCGCCTACAAACACTGATCTGGCTCCCACCCTCTTTCCCCTTTATTAGTTTCCATTGTAGAGTTACACCAGCAAGGTACTCACCTCAAAAAGGATATTGTAAGGTCAGAAAAGGACAACCCACACAATCAAGGGGATAGAGCAATGAAAAAAGGTTTCAGTGCTTGCGACTTTTTAGAGAAAGAAGTGATAGAAGTTTAACGATTTTTGCATGGCATGGAGAAAGTGGGTAGAGAAACGTTTTTCTCCACCTCTCATGGAACTCACGGGCATGCAGTGAAGCTGAATGTTGGAAGAGCCAGGACACATAAAAGCAAGTCCAACCTCTTGCAGCACGTAGTTAAACTATGGACCTTGCTCCTCCGTGAGGCAGTGATGACCATCCACCTAAGAAGATAGCTTTAAAAGAGGGTTAGACAAATTCCTGGAGGAGAGGGCTTGTTGTTGTTTACTCATTTAGTCGTGTCCAACTCTTCGTGACCCCATGGACCATAGCACGCCAGGCACTCCTGTCTTGCACTGCCTCCCGCAGTTTGGTCAAACTCATGTTCGTAGCTTCGAGAACACTGCCCAACCATCTCGTCCTCTGTTGTCCACTTCTCCTAGTGCCCTCCATCTTTCCCAACATCAGGGTCTTTTCCAGGGAGTCTTCTCTTCTCATGAGGTGGCCAAAGTATTGGAGCCTCAGCTTCAGGATCTGTCCTTCCAGTGAGCACTCAGGGCTGATTTCCTTCAGAATAGATAGGTTTGATCTTCTTGCAGTCCATGGGACTCTCAAGAGTCTCCTCCAGTACCATAATTCAAAAGCATCCATTCTTCGGCGATCAGCGTTCTTTATGGTCCAGCTCTCACCAAGATCATGGCCACTGGTCCCATCACCTCCTGGCAGATAGAAGGGGAAGAAATGGAGGCAGTGAGAGATTTTACTTTCTTGGGCTCCTTGATCACTGCAGATGGTGACAGCAGTCACAAAATTAAAAGACGCCTGCTTCTTGGGAGAAAAGCAATGACAAACCTAGACAGCATCACCTTTATATAACTAGATAAATAAGGGTCTGGGTATTTATCTCTCTCCTCCATATGTACTTGGCTATCCCTGCTGCCAACATGGTGGCCTCCAGATGCCACAGACTCCCAGCTCCCATCATCTCTGACTATCGCCCATGCTTGTTGGGGCTGATGTGAATTGGAACCCAGAAACTTTGGGACTTTTATATAGCAGCACCTCATCAGCAAGTTCCAACCTTTACTCACATACATTAGTTGAACAAATGCTGTGTGTTTTCTTCAGGGTCTTTTCCAGGCAGTCTTCTCTTCTCATGAGGTGGCCAAAGTATTGGAGCCTCAGCTTCACGATCTGTCCTTCCAATGAGCACTCAGGGCTGATTTCCTGAAGAATGGATAGGTTTGATCTTCTTGCAGTCCATGGGACTCTCAAGAGTCTCCTCCAGCACTATAAGGCTATTAGCCATGATGGCTGCTCTCAGTACTGCATCTGAATACCAGTTGCTGGAAACCAAGGAGAGAGTGTTCTTATGCTCAGGTCCTGCTTGCAGGTTCCCCACAGGCATCTGGTTGGCCACTCTTGAGAACAGGGTGCTGAAAAGAACAGGGTTATGCCTTAACCATTATGACTACCCCATTGTCCTTGGCTCAGATAAGAAGGAACCAAGGAGAGCAAATAAATCAAAACAAGCTCTCTTCTTCCTTTTGCTTGCTCATTCAAGTTTCATGCTAAAGCGAACAACGGTGAACTTAATTAAGTAAACTTAACGTAGGTGTCCCTATCACTTGAAGTACAAACTCAAGTGGTTTTTCAGAAGCACTACTTCATAAATAAAACTGTGTTTTATTTTTCTGTTGGAAGCCGCCCAGAGTGGCTGGGGAAACCCAGCCAGATGGGTGGGGTATAAATAATAATAATTTATTATTATTATTATTATTATTATTAATGATGCCAAGAGCTAGACCCCGGATGTTTATAGAATAATCTTCAAAAAGCCTCTTGGCATATCTCAAGACACAGGCTAGGTTATTCTCTCTCTAAAAAAGAGACAGCGATTGTGAATGCTCTCCAACACTTTTTTTAGAAAAGTGAAACATAAGGAAAGAAAATGACAACCTTTCCTCTATGTGTGCGCGCGCACACACACTCCAACATTATAAATACAGTGGTACCTCTACTTACGAATTTTTCTACTTACGAATGGAGCTCCGTCCGTAATCTTGGATGCGGTTTAGATAGGATTTTTTCTACTTACGAATTTTTTCTCCCAATGCATTCCTATGGGATTCGACGTACAATTTTTTTCGACTTACGAATGTGCGTTCGGAATGCATTAAATTCGTAAGTAGAGGTACCACTGTACCCAATTTAGGCTTTTCATGTCTGAATGCTGATAGCTTGGTTGCGACTTAGAAATTATAAGAGAGTGAAGTGGAACCAGCTGCCGTTGACTCCTCTGCAAATGTATTTGTGAATTTAAGCGACAGGATTGATTTGGAGATATCTGTGTGGTGCTCAATGCATAGGCTATTTATTTTCTGTGGAAGAGCTTCTGGAGCGGGGAAGATGGTTCATGTGATATGTGTCTTGATAATGGTGAACAATATCATGCCAACGGAGATTTTCATAGACAATAGATGCAACTTTCTGATGGCAACTCCAGCGATTGCAGTCTTTCAGCCACTGCGATGGCACAGTCCCGGGAAATCCAGTTCAGCTGCAGTTGTATCAATGGGCAACTTGATTTGACAAGTGACTGTTCTTCATACAGCTTGGTCTTGGGATAAGGACAGTCAGGGTTGTAGTGTGGAAGATTCCTGGAAGGTGCGTAGATTCTGCTGAGGTCCAGTAAGGTGAAATGTGGCCACAGTGGAACGTTGTGGGTGCATAAGGCAGGAGTGGGGCTGATGTGAACTGATGCATGAGATTTGTGCGCCACTGTGGGGGAGCGACTTGGGACTGATTGGACAGGCCTGAGAAAAGGAAGTGGTGATGCAGCGAACATGTTTCTTTGTTCACCAAACACTGAAGGGCTGAGCTCATTGCTGCTTTGCTTGGAGCAAGAGATTTCCAGGCTATCCAAACAGCTGTAAAAGTTCTTGCTCTGCAGTAGTCTTGCAAGCTGGGGAGAGGGGAGGGGGGGTGACGTTTATGTGATGGAAAGGAGCAGAAAATTGCTTTTCCCAAATGATTTCTTCTCTCTTCTTGTGCGTTGGCTACCGGCCAACCATGCTGGAAACTCTGCTCACATGACAGGAGGAGAGTGGGTGTGAGGAAAGAGGCCCACAACAAGAGAAAATGGGGATGAGGCGGTGGAAAAACAAAAAGCAAGTTAATATCTGGCCAGGCTGAGCGTTGCATCTGTACTGTAGTTCATCCTGGCACTGCTCTAGGTCCTAGAGAACTCACACGTGGGTAATTCGAAGTAGGGCTATTTGAATCTAATTGAGGGAGCAGGAAACATATGCAACTCTGATGGCTGTGTTCATAAGTCATGATACAACCATGGTTTATCGCAATGGGAACAAGCCCAGCCAGCCTCCCTTCCCTAGGCCTGCACATTTCCCCCTCCTTCTCCACTTCCAGCATGGCTGAGAGGAGCAGTTCAAAAGGTTTGCTTCCTTTTTTGTTTGACTGCAGCTTCTCATATTTGTATGAGCTCCCCAAAATGTGGATAATCTTAACTATGGTTTGCTTGAAACAAGTCAGCTTCAATATGTGATCGATGTTTCAGCAAACAGTGATTAGGATTTCATCGCAGTTTAGGGCTCCGATGTATCACTAAACTGTGGTTAATCAAAATGGGAAGCAAAGGCTCCTGATCACTTCATCACAGTCACACCAGAGGAGAAAAGAGGGGGAAGCTAGGCTAGTTCCTATCATGATGAACAGTTTATTTATTCTTCATGTGATAAGCTATGACAGTGCCTGTTCTTTTGCTTAGAGACATATACAGTCGTACCTTGGTTCTCGAACACCTTGCAACTCGAACGTTTTGGCTCCTGAACGCTACAAACCTGGAAGTGAGTGTTCCGGTTTGCGATCGTTATTTGGAACCCAAATGGCTTCTGCGGCTTCCGGCTGCTTGCAGGAAGCTCCTGCAGCCAGTCGGAAGCTGAGCCTTGGTTTTCGAGCATTCTCGGAAGTTGAACAGACTTCCAGAACGGATTCCATTCGACAACCAAGGTATGATTGTACTAGAAAAGCATAATTTCCTTTGACTAACAGTTCAAGATGATCTTTGTTGCCATGTGAAATCACAGGCTGTGCACTACATGGTGCCTTAGCATAGATGTGCATGTATCTGCAGGTATGCACACTAGGGATAAGGTCGATCTGGGTCCAAGATTTCTCTTCGGGAGCTGGAACTCTAAGGAATGATAAATCTAGCTCAACTAACATGCCCCTCCGAAGGCAAAAATGGGGACAGAATTACCAGGTACAAGATCCAGGATGTTGTGACTGCCTCTGGTAAATAGGGACAACTCTGTAAACCAGCCCTCCGTCTGTCAAAGATTTGGTGAGTTCCATGAGATCATGCTTTCCTGCAACTAATGCATGCCCGAAGCCAAGGTTAGTTAGGACTGATAGCGCTGGGCCAGATGAAGCATTGGCCTGGCTTAGGCGTATATTCCTTATCTTCTCACTTGTGTGCCTTTTTAATGAACTGCATTTACAAAGCCATGAAGTCATCAGAGTTAACCTCCCCATTTCCTTCCTACAATCTTGGCTGACAAACTGCATTACTGCAAGCACATCAGGCAAGAGCGATAATTGCTCTGCTCCTCTGCCAGGACTGAGTATGAACAGGCTTGCATATAGCAATGATTACATCAGCCTGATAGCATGTTGGAATAAGAGAGTGCTGGCAGGTCCATACCACCTCTTTAGGAGGGAAGTTGCTCCTATTAGGGCTCATCCACTTCTGATTTTGAGCAGCATCATCCTCTTTTCTTTTTCTTTCTGGTGGTATCATCTAAAGTCATTTTTTAGCAAGCAGCAGCAGCATAGTGGACGTCGAAATTCCTAGCCAGTGCCTCCGTTTTGACCAGTGCAGGTGTCAGCGTCCGCACAGGGCAAGCAGCACCTTGTCCTTTTTCAGGTGTCACCTGGCAGATGTGGTCAGCAAGGACATGAATAGTGGTCTGTTTCCTGGTCCTGGCTATCAGCTGAGGGATGTTGCTGGGAGCTACCGGGTGCCTGTGCAGGTGCAGCTGTTGGTTACACGCCCTAAGCGATAATGTTCGCAATTAGGACAAGCTTTGCAAAAATGGAGCTGCTAGATCAAAGCCCAGCGGAGGCCTGACGAGAGTTCAGGTGTTAGTTGTAACTGACTTGCAGAGTAGCCTTTGAACTCTGCAAGAGGCACCCTACTAGCAATTAAGATTAAAATGGAAAGGGAAAAGAACACATCTCTTGAAAAGAAATCCAGTTTAAATCTGCTGATTATCCTTAATGTATCACAATAACACACACCTGTGATATTGTTGTGTTGTTGTTGTTGTTGTTTTTAAAAAAAGAGAGATGCTTTTTTTGTTTTCATCCAAGGTGTCTGTCTTTCCCTGATAGGCTTGACGTTGCCTGATGGGGCAAAAGTGCCATAAGCTATTGCAAACATTTGTAGGCTACACGCAAAGCCAGTCTGGAGTTTGGCTTAAGGGGAAATAATGAGTGCCAAGAGAGGTGGAAAGGGCGCCCAGTTGCGGTTTTGAGCTAGCTTGAAAGACATTTTTAAGGACCTAACAAAACATTTAACATACAAAGACACATTGCATGCTTGTAACAAATCCCTGACAAAGACTGTTATTTTTGTTTATAGTAAGCAAATGTCTAAAAACCCAGGGTGGAGGAGTGGGTTGGCAAATTTGGGGGGTACTGAAACCTACGGGCAGTGAAAAGGATGCTTCTTCTTTGGTGATCACTCATAGCCGATTGTCTTCCATAAGCACGGTTTTAGCAATGGGTCCGTAAGTGACTGTGGAGGCTGATTCTGGATCCACACGTCCTTCCACAGTGGGGACATTGGTTTCCAGGCGGGAGCTGATCACGGTGTGGATTTTCCAAGTGTGCCTTCCTCTTAGCACGTTTTTCCCTTGCATCCTGAGATCGAGTTTCTTCAAAGCCCATGACACGTTTGGTAAAGGCTGTTCTCCAACTGGAGCGCTTGCAGGCCAGTGTTTCCCAGTGGTTGGTGTTTATACTACTTTTTTATAGATTTGCCTTGAGACAGTCTTTAAACCTCTTTTGTTGACCACCAGCATTACGCTTTCCATTTTTAAGTTTGGAATAGAGACCCACTTAAAGTGGTTTTCCTTTCCTTTCCCTTTCTTTATTTTCCTTTTTTGGGGGGGAGGGAGAGTAATCAGAATGTTGAGTTCATGTTTAGTAGCGTTTAGCAGGACATATAAAATAGGTAAGCTGTGATGTTATTATCCAAATGGTACCACCCAATTAAGAAAATGTAGTCCATGAATAAATCAGATTGGCACATGAATGCAATTTCTGACGAAGAAGTAAAATGCATATGGCAGGAGGAATAGGAATACTTAATACCATTAATATGTGATGATGGTGCTTTGCAAAGTTCCATGCCCTGAGCTGGATCCCATTTCAAATTCAACATACAGGAGTTAACAGAAGACGTAGCTGGAAATGGAGTAGGGTAAACAGAACACTGGAATGAGGTGAGACAATGGAAGAGGAGGCTATTCTAGTCCAGGTGAGAGGCAATCAGAGTGTAAACTTGATTTTTTTTGCCAAGAGTGTTCATACTTTTGTAAAGAGAGGGTAATATGACTTGACAGCGGACTTGATATGGTGAGTGAGGAGTCAAAGTTGAAGACAAGGCTTTGTTTCATGTTCAGCAGGGTGGATGAAGACTAAACACTCAGCCTTAATAAGTGAATTGGTTGCAATTACATTCTGATAACTTGAAAAGGCTTTCAGCTGAGCAGGAATTGCGGGTGGTGAGGATGAGCGTAACAGGATGGTTGCATAGGCTTAGGGTGTGGCTTCTGCGTTAGGGGGAGGTGAAGCTCACACCAAGGTATAAGCGCTAAAGTTGTTCTGGAAGAGAAGAGGATGGTAGACCCTCCCTCTCCTTTGCAGATGTTTAGCTGGTTTCTCGCCAGGCAATAGTTTTGTAGCAGTCAAGAGAGGAATATGCAGTGCACGCCTGTGTATACACAATATAACAAAGCAGAAAGGGTGGAAGTCCTCTGGGTAATCAACTTTTTGGGATTCCTCCTTTTTACAAAAAAAGGGAACAAAATCCAGGTTGTTGTTTTTTTCATTTATGGAGCAGAATGATGCAAACTTCATGGGACAATACTGGTATTTCTTAGCAGGTTTTTTTAATAGCCAGCCTCAGCCAAACATTACTTTATCAGGTGCTAGAAATGTTCCAGTTCCTAGCCGGAGGAATTCCTGCTCATTTGTTGGAATTTTTCTTTCTTTGGAGGGTGGGGTATCCTGAAAGGGAACCATCATCTTAAAATCGAGGTGAATCCAAACACTCACATATTCAATGATCATTATAAACCACTGAAAGCCTGCATCTTTCCCCATAAATGAGGCAATGGCATCTGGAGAGGATGACTTAAATTGGGGGAAATAGCATGAGACTGATGGTGGACACACATACGTAATACTTTTAAACAAGAGTCCACATTTCCTTTTGGGTATTGTGCTGTGTGCTGATGGGACCTGTCACAGCCTCTTAGCAAAATGGCAGATCACCTCCTGAAATATCGTTGAGATGTAGCCATAGCTACCTATGTGGTTTTGTGGTTGACGTGTTGAACTTAGGCCAGGGAGACCTGGACTTGGCCATGAAGCTTGCCAAGGGTCGTTGGGACAGTCACTGCCTCAGCCTACCCTTTTTTCCATTTTTAAATGTACGTAGATATTTGGGGAAGTTAATATTTGTGGGATTCTAAATTCCTGTCATTCCTGGATGTAGAGGCTCTGTTTTGCATATAGTGCTTACCCCCCTGCCCCACTCTCTGTCCCTTGCTAGCTTGCTCACAATTGGCTTTGTTCTATCTCCAGAGTTGGAGGCAGTAATCCTTCTGAGTACCAGTTGCTGGAAACCACAGGAGGGTGGGGTGGAGAGTGCTCTTGTCTCAGGCCCTGCTTGCAGGGTTCCCATGGGCATCCTGTTGGCAGGACTAGATGGTCCACTGCCCGTATCCAGCAGAGCTGCTCTTACATTCCTGTAATTTTATTTTATGTGTGGTAATCTCTTTCTCTTAAGTGCTGATCGCCACTATTCCCCAAGTTTCCAAGTACAGTGGTACCTTGGTTTATGAACTTAATCCGTTCCAGAAGTCTGTTCTTAAACCGAAACCGTTCTTAAACCGAGGTACACTTTCCCGAATGAGGCCTCCCGCTGCCGTGCCCTTCCACCGTTCAGATTCCGTTCTTAAAGCAAGGTAAAGTTCTCAAACCAAGACACTATTTCCAGTTTTGCGGAGTTTGTAAACCAAGTCGTTCTTAAACCGGACTGTTCTTAAACCGAACTGTTCTTAAACCTCAGTTTAAGTACACAATTGGTTCCAGAAGTCTGTACTTAACCTGAAGCGTACTTAACCTGAAGCGAACTTTCCCATTGAAAGTAATAGAAAGTGGATTAATCCGTTCCCGACGGGTCCGCGGAGTACTTAAACTGAAAGTACTCAAAATGAAGCATACTTAAACCGAGGTATGACTGTACCACTGTATAACTTTTAGTAAGAAAAGAACTTTGTATAGAGGTGTTGAGTGATTTCCCACTCAAGTATAAGCACATTTTCTCTCTCTCTTTAATACAAACAAGTATATACTAATACCTACACACACACACACACATTTAGGATAGTGGTGTTTGTCGAATGTTGTTATCTGTGGATGTTCACTTACGTCTTTCCATGATAGTCATAGGTTTATTTATTTACTGCCTTTTCTACAGAGTTGTGCTCACAATAGTTTGCAAACATAACAGTCTAAATCAGGCTTCCTCAAACTCGGCCCTCCAGATGTTTTTGGCCTACAACTCCCATGATCCCTAGCTAGCAGGACCAGTGGTCAGGGATGATGGGAATTGTAGTCTCAAAACATCTGGAGGGCCATGTTTGAGGAAGCCTGGTCTAAATGCACCAACATATCTGAAAGACCAACTCCTTCCCTACGGTCCACCCCAGGTGTTAAGATCAGCAGAAGGAACTCTCTTGGTAGTTCCACCTCCCTCAGAAGTTCTGTTCAGCGGTGGTGGTGGCGGCCTAGAAGAAGGAATTCTCTGTGTCAATCCCTAAGTTGTGGAATTCTCTCCCCTTAGAGGGGGTGTCTGGCTTCTTCAACGTAGAGCTTTTGACTCTTTACCATGGGCATTGGCACCTGAGATATTGTGTTTTCAGGACCAACCCTAATCTCGTGAATATAAAACATTAAAATTGTTTTTAATTCTGAATTTGAAATTGTTATAACCTGCCCTGATACTGGCTGGTGAAGGGTGGATGATGACAAAATCCTGTATTCATTGTATTGTATTGTATTGTCACTATAATATAACTATGACACCCATCGGCAAGTAATAATTCATTCAAAACAGATCGAAGAAAATTATTGAGCATAAAGCTTGCCAATAGTTCAGTTAATATCCCTAAGTAAAGCTAATGTCGATGGTTAACTAACAATGCACACACATCCTTTTATCTAAACTCAAAAGTGAAGAACTGCCTTGCAATTCTTCCATTGGGAGCTCCCTTATGAAGCCTCCTGGGGTTTGTTGGGTAGGGTATGGCAGTTACAAGCAGCCATGCCCTAAAGGCAAAACATTAGCCACGTTAATGACGTCACACTACTCCCAGTAAGCCAAATAATGGCTTACTGGAGCCATGCAAATGTTCTACAGCTCCCAGAGAGGAGGTCACACCCCGCTTTGTTCCTTCCCCATTCCTTTAAAGCAGGCACCCCCAAACTCAGCCCACAATAGTTTGCAAACATAACAGTCTAAATCAGGCTTCCTCAAACTCTGCCCTCCAGGTGTTTTTCGCCTACAACTCCCATGATCCCTAGCTAGCAGGACCAGTGGTCAGGGATGATGGGAGTTGTAGTCCCAAAACATCTGGAGGGCCGAGTTTGGGGATGCCTGCTTTAAAGCATAGTGCAGCTTGGCTTCACTTGCTGTCCAAAGCTGTCCAAACTATAATCTGTGGCCAAGGTTTGTCCTGTGATTAAAGATCATTGTAAAGGAGGAGGGATGCTGTTAAACCGTGATTCCACGAGAAGGTCCAGGGAGGAGTAGAGTAGGTGCGGGCTCCTCTCTGGAAGCCAGCAGGCTTGTAAGCCATAGTTTGACAGACCCATAACATGTGAAATAGACCTCAGTCCTGATCATCATGGGATGGTCAAAGCACTTTCTCTCTCTTTTGGATGCTGCGATATCTTGGAAATATCTCTGCAGTTCTGCAAAGGTGGAAAATAAGAGGCTTGTGAAAAATAGCACACCAGATGTAGGACCTTCCTGTCCCCCTCACTGTGGTGTTTTAAAACATACATATCAGAGGCTTAAAGAAAACCAAAAACCTCTTTCTCTCCAGGCCATATTGTTCATACCAGACCATACCATTGTGGTGTAGTGGTTAAGAGCAGTAGACTCATAATCTGGGAATCCGGGTGGGTTTGCATCTCCGCTCCTCCACATGCAGCTGCTGGGTGACCTGGGGCTAGTCACACTTCTCTGAGGTCTCTCAGCCCCACTCACCTCACAGAGTGTTTGTTGTGGGGGAGGAAGGGAAGGGAGAATGTTAGCCGCTTTGAGACTCCTTAGGGTAGTGATAAAGCGGGATATCAAATCCAAACTCTTCTTCTTCTTCTTTGCTTCCAAAAGTTGCATTTGCAAATTTCAAGGGCTTTGCATCTTCATTTCTGATATCTTCAGTTCCTTATATTGGTTTTGTTTTGGAGAATAGCGCTGTGAATCTATGACACTGTGTCATAGCTGCCAAGTTATCCCTTTTTTAAAGGGATTTTCCATTATGTTGAATAGGCTTCCTCGCGAGAAAAGGGAAAACTTGGCAGCTATGCACTGTGTGGGCACACATTTGCATGGGAGAGGCTAAAAGAGAGAGATGTGTGGAAGGAGGAGGAAAGACCTCTCTCTCTCTCTCTCTCTCTCTCTCTCTCTCTCTCTCTCTCTCTCTCTGCTCCTCTAGCACGCTCTTTTTAGGCTGCTGTGTTTTGCTTTTGTCTTATTGGCCATCAGTACAATGACCCAGTTAACTGCGCATCACAGTGTGCTCCCTCCCCCACACTTCCTTTCCCCTGGCAGGACTCGGCACTCTCAAATTTCCCTCCCTAGTTCAGGAGGAATGGAGCTTCTCAGAGCTGCATTCCTTTGGAAAAGCAAAGCGGGAACGCGCTCCCTTTGGCCATAGTAGCAGATGGCCGACTGTGACTAGAGGCAGCTATAGCACAATGCCCACACACTTCGTATCTGAATGCATGCACACGCACCAGTGCTGCTTCTCATTTTCCAAAGCAACTGTGATGTTGCAGGGGTGAACAAAAAAGGCAGACCTTTAAAAGTGCCCCTTTGCCCTTCTGATAATGACGTTAGCTTTTTCGTTTCGCCTTAAAATCATAAGCTCTTTCACTCCATCTTCACATTCAATGTTATAAAAATGTGCTGCAGCAAGAGATGGCAAACCTAGATCTAGCTTATTCCTGACTTTCTCCATTATCTTTTAAATATCTCTACTAATGGAGTTTGAATTTATAATTGCGAGGTTCTTACTATGCCAGCAGATGTTCTTTATCTTAGTAGATTTCCCAGTTGGTTCTCTCTGTGTGACGGTTAATTCCCAAACCATACTTTCAAATGTCTCAACATACCCACACATTAATAAAGTTTTATAGGAAGTGCTCCTTTCTTACAGTTTTCTCCTTTGACCACAGTATCATATTGATTTGTTTTTGTGTGTGTGTGAACATACAAAGCTACCATATGCCAAATCTGACTATTGGTCTTAGTGTGAAAGCATCTTCTAGGATCAGCAGTGCAGATTACAAATATCTCAGGCAGATGTCTTTTCCTAAACTGCTTTTTAAGTGAGGATGCTAGGGACTGAACAGAGAACTCCCCATTTGCACAGGGGTTACATTCCAAGGCACCGCAACTTTACGTACAATCTCGCATATTTGAAACGCCATTGGAAAAGCCTGCAAACACCCTCTAAACCTCCCGAAACCCTTTAAAAAACCCTTTTAAAACCAGCAGCACTTAGCAGATGCCAAACTCCACCACAGTCACTCCCTCCAAATCTCCTTGCTCAAACTCCCAACTCTCCACAGGCCGCAACGGTCACTACAAGGGCTCCTGGGATTGCATTTGCAAAGGCTTGTAGGATTGTTAGGTGCAGGTTTTGTGTCTTTTTTTTGCCCTTTCTGGACTCCTTTCTGGACTCCATTTTTAAAGTCACTTCTGGTTTTGGCATGATCGCCGCATGCGCAGTCTTGCTTCAGTTGGACGCGTATCAATTGGTTGTTGCCTGTACAGTGGAACCTCTGTTTATGAACACCTTGGTTTACGAATTTTCGGTTTACGAACGCTGCGGACCCATCTGGAACGGATTAATTCACTTTCCATTACTTTCAATGGGAAAGTTCGCTTCAGTTCATGAACGCTTCAGTTTAAGTACTCTGCGGACCGTCTGGAACAGATTAATCCACTTTCCCACTTTTTTTTTTTAAATATATTTTTATTAATTTTCCAATTAAAACCAATTATATCACATTCGTTATTTCAAATTATACACATATATATCAATCAAACCGAATGTTATGCCAAATCATCTAAAAAATTTTTTTGGGTTCCCATGCTTCAAGAAATTGGGGATTCCTCGCAACCGTCCACTGCCGTCTTTTTTCTAAAGTTCAAATCGCCTCTCCAAGTTCATAATAATCCAAATCTTTCCCTTATAGTCACATAGATGTTTTCCACTTTCAACCGATTGTTTCCCAGCTGCTGAGATAAATATCAAACAAGGTTTCACAAATGTTCTTTCTCCTGTGTGGGTTAATCAGTCCAGCCTCCCCATAAATCTTCTTGGTCTGGAGCTCCCTGTTGCGTCAACACGAAGCAGCGCCATCTTAAAAAAACTCAAAACACTTTCGTTTTCTCTCATAACCGGGTAGATTAACGATCTTTATAAAATTTACAGCTTTTCCAGGCAGAAGACCCAAACATCAAAGACTCTTGGTAAATTAATGGATCTCCTTGCCCTATAGCTGAACTTAGCTTCAGGTCGCTGCTCCAATTCAAAGTGCGTCACAGCTCATAAATCCTCCGAACGCGTCCAGGACTCCTTCCGTCCAACTAGAGGGGGGCTTTTCTCGTCGGCAACTCCACATCTTTAAAAAATATGCTCAGTAACAACAGTTTATAAAGTTCAACTCACACAGTCTTTTGCTTCTCTTTCACTCCAAACAAACCAGGACATCGCGTCTGGGAAGGTACGAAGTAACTCATATGAAGAAAAATAAAAAAGGACTCACTTCCCTTATCGCTCCGTCCCCATCAATCCTTCTTTCAGATGAAATACAGCCTTTGACTCCTCTCCCTCAGCAGCATAAATTTCTCAGCAGTAAACAGCGCTTCTTCCCCTCCTTCTGAAGTATGTCCATAGATTTAAGCCTAATTATCTTCTTTAACCATGGAAATCCCCGCCATGCAGATTAGCATCCGGGAGTCCTGGCCCTCGTAAGTGCTCAGCCCAAGCTCCCCCCACTCCAAAAACAGTCGGAGTGGGTCTGGGGGCATCGCGGGCCAGCGGCCCCTCTCCGTAACCCCCGGAGAGGGTAGGGGGTTGCCATTTACTCCCCTAGCAACCGCCAAATCCTTACGAAGGTCAGAGAGATGGAAAACAGGTCCGCCATTCCTGGGAAAGTTCGCTTCAGTTTATGAACACTTCAGTTTATGAACAGACTTCCGGAACCAATTGTGTTCATAAACCGAGGTACCACTGTATATACAAATATGTGCTGTACCACAGAGTTGTGGGCACTGCATTTGTCTTATCTCGTTCCATCAGGACATTGGTGCCTTATAAGAGTAGCAAAAGACAATCCACTGCCCTGGGGATCTATCTTGCAATCTAAACTTCAACAGAGAAAGAGAGGTTTGAGGAGGGGAAAGTAGGAAGGGGGCAAGACAAGGTTAACAAAGCAGCAGAGAGAGGGCAAGAATGGACAAGATGTTGTTGTTGTTTAGTCACTCTTCGTGACCCCATGGACCAGAGGACAAGATAACCAGGATTAAAGATTAATGTGTGGCAAATGCAGCTCTGTGCTCAGCTTTGTTTACCATGGGATGTGAACTAAGATCAAGTCAAAGACCTCATGGAGGAGGTGGGTTTTGAAGGGAGGGTGATGTTCCTACTTGAAAGAATTCTATGTTCGTGTTCTGGAGATTCTGCCTGGATTCAGGGAATTGGATGGCTTTCGAGTTCCCACTACACTGATTTATATGGTGCAATCCATTCTTCACTAGGCTTTGTATTTACAGTAGTTCATAAAGAAATGGGAGTCATATATGCACTGCATTCACATGTTTGGCTGTGGTATTTGGCTGTGATATATGTCACACACCCTTTACAGAGCATCACCTTTATTGTTGATGTTGTTTAGTCATTTAGTTGTGTCTGACTCTTCGTGACCCCATGGACCATAACACGCCAGGCATTCCTGTCTTCCACTGCCTCCTGCAATTTTGTCAGACTCATGTTGGTAGCTTCGAGAACACTGTCCAACCATCTCGTCCTCTGTCGTCCCCATCTCCTTGTGCCTTCAATCTTCACCATCAGGGTCTTTTCCAGGGAGTCTTCTCTTCTCATGAGGTGGCCTCAGCTTCAGGATCTGTCCTTCCAGTGAGCACTCAGGGCTGATTTCCTTCAGAATAGATAGGTTTGATCTTCTTGCAGTCCATGGGACTCTCAAGAGCCTCCTCCAGCACCATAATTCAAAAGCATCAATTCTTCGGCGATCAGCCTTCTTTATGGTCCAGCTCTCTCCAAGATCATGGCCACTGGTCCCATCACCTCCTGGCAGATAGAAGGGGAAGAAATGGAGGCAGTGAGAGATTTTACTTTCTTGGGCTCCTTGATCACTGCAGATGGTGACAGCAGTCATGAAATTAAAAGATGCCTGCTTCTTGGGAGAAAAGCAATGACAAACCTAGACAGCATCACCTTTATATAACTGGATAAATAAGGGTCTGGGTATTTCTCTCTCCCCCATACGTACTTGGCTATCCCTGCTGCCAACATGGTGGCCTCCAGATGCCACAGACTCCCAGCTCCCATCATCTCTGACTGTTCCCCATGCCTATTGGGGCTGATGTGAATTGGAACCCAGAAACTTTGGGACTTTTATATAGCACCTCATCAGCAAGTTCCAACCTTTACTCACATACGTTAGTTGAACAAATGCTGTGTGTTTTCTTTCGCCCCCAACCCTAAATCCTGCCACTTTTCTAGTTGCTAGAACATTATTTGCTTATTTGGGAAACTTCCTTTCCATCTTTTCTGATTCTATACAATGTAGGTCAAGCTTCTTTTTTGCTGAGATCCCGGAGGAAATGAATCTTTCTGACCTGTGTGGAAGAATGGGGGACCCAGCTTCTGCACACAGGCCAGAGCAGGGCTTTTGAGTCTCTGTTCCCTGTCACAGGAAATGCTGTAAATAGAGAAAAGGATGGGGTGGAAGGAGTTTAGGGCTACGTTCGTCCCAGATGAGAGCTGAGCACCACTCCTGGTTTTCCTGTTAGCGTTTTGTCTTCTGCACATCCGTCTGCTACATATAAGCTTATTGTTGTCTCGAGTGTCACTTTTTGTGTTTTGCGTAGTTTGATAACCTTGAAGCCTTGTTTTGCTTTGCTTTGTTTAAATTCCCTCTAGGAATCCTAAACGGTGACACAATGTGTCTTTCTTTAAGCATTTTGAAGTGGCTCAAACCTAAATAATGTATTGTCTAAGCCCGTGGTGGCTGGGGTTAGATATCTAAACACACATCCACTTATGACTGAGGAAGAGAATGAAATTTTCTTAGCAAGTGAGTGGCATCGATTTGACACTTAACAAGGTATCTGAAGAAGTGTGCATGCACACGAAAGCTCATACCAATGTCTCTAAGGTGCTACTGGAAGGATTTTTTAAATTTTGTTTCAACAAGGAGTAAAACTAGGAATGATGCCATCTTTTTGAAGGTGTGGGGGGTCTTCTATGCTGTCTTTTGAAAATTCCCAAATAAATAGCTCTAATGTAATCCAAAGGTAAATAAATTGCTTATATTTCACAGAAAAGAGCTCTTGGAAGGTTTAAGTGAGAGGCTGCATAGTGCAGCTGCAAAACAGGAAAAATTCAAACAAGGAATTGGCTAAGAGAATAAGGATAAACCTTAATGCCATTATACAATCTATGTTGCATCATGGCTTTATCTAACATGCTAAGTATAGCTGTAGCTGCTCCCCCCCCCCCAATGCAAGATTGTGGGGAGATACAGCAATAGGAACTACTTGAAATGGTTTGGAGCATTTTTCATTTTTGGGGTGGGAGGGGGGACAGCTAGGGAAACATAGTTGCCAAATCTCCCGTTTTTCACGGGAAACCCCCGTATTTAAACCCATTTCCCGCTGTTATCCCGAATAGCGAAAAATTCCGTAAATCCCCCAGATTTCCTACCTGCCAGGGAGACTCCTTCTGCTGCGCATGTCTGGACATGCACAGAACTGATTTCGGGTGCCGCTCTGCCCATGTCTGGGCATGGGAAATTGGGCAGCGCCGGCACTGGAAGTTGCATGTCCAGACGTGCATAGAAGCGACTTCCGATGCCGCGCCGCTGCTGATCCCGGATTTTTCTTACCGGGAGTTGGAGGGTATGTAGGGAAATGGACATAGTTTTATAAAACGTTGCAGAGATAGTGCCTAATGGAAAGAAATGATTCTACCATTAATGAAAACAAACTA
Organism: Zootoca vivipara; assembly: GCF_963506605.1. Classification (NCBI taxonomy): domain Eukaryota; kingdom Metazoa; phylum Chordata; class Lepidosauria; order Squamata; family Lacertidae; genus Zootoca; species Zootoca vivipara. Next base: position 51,077,746 of record NC_083285.1, on the reverse strand, counting down.
TTTCTAAGCAAGACCTTAAAAAAGTAAAATTTTAATGGCAATGCTTGGAAATAGTTAATGGTGCAGCGAAGGAACTGCTAGAGGGATGCTCTCTGTGATACCAAGGCATGTCTACAATAGCATCCCTACACTGAATCAGGCCACCAATCTAACCGTTTTTACAAGATCAATCAAACAATCTTTTGCATGTTTACTTAGAAGTAGGTCCCTCTGTGTTCAGTGGTTTTATTGCCAAGCAGAACGTGCACATCTTTAACAGAGGTACTGAGTGACACACACATGAATAGCAGAATGCTCCATTCATATAATTCGCATTCTGTTTCAGTAACATTTTGGTTATACTTTGAGGAAGACATGTACCCTAACCTCTTGATATTCTTACCTCTCTATTTGTTGATTTTATAATTGTTTAGTAAAACTATTTGCATTCCCAACTAACCGTCAGTATCCTGTGCTGTTATAACTATGACACCAGTAAAAACCTGTGTTGTGTAAGATGGGGAAAACTTAAAGCCTGCAATTTTAGTTTCTCCAGGTGTCTTTACTACTATTTATCTAGTGACTCATGTCTTTCTTTAGCTCGGTCACACACTACTGGCTTGTCTAACCGATCATTTTTATAAGGATTATTGTGTGCATGTGAAATGCATGACCAGGTATGGAGAACAGTATCTATTAGTATAAATATGGAGGAGGAGGAGGAGGAGGAGGAGGAGGAGGAGGAGGAGGAGGAGGAGGAGGAGGAGATTTCTGCAGTGAATACCGTGTTGACCATTTAGATCAGACCATCTAGAATGAAAGAATAAGCTGCTGTAATTTGAGCTTGGAAGACGTACAGCATGGAAGAGTGTGGCTTCATTTATGAAAATCTGCTTCATATTTGGACTTCTGCATATTATGCGGGTGTGTTCCTTTCATTGTGATTTTCTGCCCCTACTTCCCTGTCCTGTTAACTTTGAGCGGGGGAAATCCTTATATGAACTTAAGTTCAGGAAATGTAACTGCACTGGCTTGATTGAAAATTTAAGTGCAGAATCCACACAGAATTTCCTTTGACTTGTTCCCAGCTTTCCTTTGGATTTGGATTTCTTTGCACAAATGGAAGAAGAGAGAGCTGCTTCCCCCAATATCGAGCCACATTTGATTCCTGAGAAACTTGGTGCAATTTGATGTACACAGATTCCTGCCTAATGAAGTTCAGGCATTCACTTGGCCTGTCCAGGTTCCCCAAAAGTCCAGTTGTCCATCTTGATAGCAACCTGTTGCAAGTTTTTCTGGTGCAGATCTAGCCTTGGAGTCTTGGAGCTTCTTTTTGCCATAGCCTACCGATTAGGGGAAAACCCTGTGTGGAGTGACTTTTTTTATTGAGTGGCTCCTGTGGATTGCGGGGGTGGTGTGCGTATGTCAGGATAGGAAGGAAGGAAGGAAGGGGGAACTGAAATTAGAAAAGGAGCCAAAGAGCGGCTGCTGGTGAAAGATGATTACAGCTCATTTCAAGGCCACTTCCTGCATGCCTATGATAGGACAGTAAACAAACGCCTCTTCGGAAGCACAGAAACGGGGCAGGAACTAATGTGTGGAAGAGAAGGGTCACAGCAGGGTCTAACTTGGCCTGGCAAGAGGAAGCTCCCGATCACATGGCCCTGGGAATCTGTAGCCTTGTGTGCATGTGTGAGAGAGTGTCGAGCAGCTTGCTGTTCTAAGGGTATTTTTTTTTCATCCTTTCTACCATCCACCCTATAGATAAGCGATCTCCTTTCTTCTCCTGCCCTCTTCCTCCCATCCCCTTCTGGACAGTTGTGTGACAGTATCAGATGGCTGTTTTGTCCCCTTCCACATCCCTCCCAAGAATGCTTTGGGCATTCCTAAGGTCATTGTAATGGCGAGGGGCCTCCAGCCGGGACTTGACATCCTGCCCTCTCCCATTGCCAATTTATGGCCCATGAAAATTAACCACAAGGCCAAGCTCTGCTCCTGCTGTTTCTAGATCTCCCCAGGATGATGTGTGTCTCTGCTTTTCTCCTTCTGCCCTGGCCAGAGTTCTCCTCCTTTCCCCGCCCTGCCAAACCCTTAGCCTCCTTCGGAAGATTTGTTACTTGAAGGCCCTTGGTCTTGTTTCGGAGCTTGAGCTCTTTCCAAGAACATCAGAAGCACATGCACTCTCAAAATGGTGCTAGGTCCAGTGCTAAAGAGCTGGTGGAAATTATGCCTTGTGTATAGCAAATACCTTATCACATTGGTTAAGGTTTTAGAGCTGCCTTCCCCAACCTGGTGCCCTCTGGATGCTTTGGACTACAATTCCCAGCCTGGCAGGTAGTTAAGGATGAGTGGTAGTTCAAAACATCTGGAGGACATCCTGTTGGAGAAACTTGTTTTAGAGACTGCAGAGATGGATAAGTTAATGAAGAGTATCATTATAATGATGGAACATGAAGTCCCATCACACTGAATACTAACAAGAAACGTTTTCCTGTAATTTCCCTTGCATTTCTAAAACGTAATGTTAAAATGCTCCATCCCACTGAAGATCCCTTTTCACACATGAGAACAAAGCAGTTTGGGAGCTGCTACCCTGTAGTGTGCTCTCATACTGTTGGAGAGTATGTGGGGTGTGTATGAAGAAATATTGTGGGCCCTGCCTTTCTCCCAGCAGACTGTCAACTGTTTGAAGATGGGTCAGATAGGGGGTGGGGGAGAACCATGTCATCGGTCCCTCAGGTGTAGTAGCTTCATTCTTATATCCTCTCCAACTTTGGTCACTCCACAAGGAAGTGACTCATACACCACTTACATGTACTGTACAAATTTCTGTTGTACTGTATACACATAAGTGAGAAGAACTGCTAGCTATACTTTTTCCCTGCCAGGCTCTGTCCATGGCAGGGTTGCTGCTAACAAATTTCCCAAGTGGACAGACTCCAGAGGCTTTGGGTTATTTTTCCTTTCTTTCTCTTCTTCAACAAGTATTGTGTAAGAGACAATGAGTTTTTTCCCCCACCATGGAATTTTTTTTCTTTTTTCTTTAGCTCACTGGCTTTGTATAATGGTATCTTGAGAAGTAATGAGAGAGCAGGGGGTGGGAGAGAGGAGCTTCTTAAAAGCCCAGAGCTACTTTTCAAAGCAAGTAAATTCTCCTTTCCCCACAATTGCATTGAATATAGTACAGAAGCACACTCCCCAACAAGACACCCCCCCTCCCCAAAACAACAATAACACTTCTCTGAAATTGCTTTGGAAAGAAAAATGAACAGTGACCTGAACAGCCCTTCATTAGAAGATCCTTCTCAGAGGCAATATTCATTCTTGGCCTGAACAGCCCTGTGGATGATGCTCTGTTGCCCTGGGAATGTGTTTGGCTCATTAGGAGCCTTTCTGCCTGATCAGTCTGCTGTGTGATTAAATGTGTGTTAATTCCTCCTAGTTGGCAGCAGGTCACCAGAGGGCTGTCCCCACTCCATGCACCACACTTGTGGTGCTGCACTTCCAATATTTTTGTATACCTGGAAGGGGGGAGCCCTGGCTTAGAGCAGTGTTTCTCAACCTTTTTTGGGCCAAGGCACACTTGTTCCATGAAAAAAATCACGAGGCACACCACCATTAAAAAAGTTAAAAAATTTAACTCTGTGCCGCCCTATATTGACTATATACCGGTAATTATGACTGTAAGAAACACTTGCCAATTGCCAGGCGCCTCATCTTCTGCAGGGCGCGCACGTGCTCCTCGCCGAAGAGGCCGCTCACTCCCTCGTAGACGCTTCTGGCTGCCCTCTGGAGGCTGTTCTGCTTGTCGGCCAACAGCCTCGCGCCGACCAAGCCCCGGGCACCGCCAGCAAGAGCAGTGAGAGCGAGACAAACAGCAGCAGCAGCACCCGCCGGCCGCCTCTCACGTCCGAGGCCGTGGTGGTGGCTGTTGGGAGCTGCGCTCGCCCCGCATCGTGACCCAGCCGGCTTCCTTTCCGGCGGGTCAGCGCTGTGACAATGCAAATCGCCCTTCTCGTCGCCGCACGTCGCGGCACACCAGCCAGCGTCTCCGGAACAGCAGTTGAGAAACGCTGGCTTAGAGAATGGGTTTGCTTCAGCTCTATGGAGTGGAGCGCATTTGCACCAAAGCCTTGAGCACCAAATGGTTACAGTTTGCATTGCAATTAGAGGCAGGCAATGCCGCGGCTACCCCTACTGTTTTAAGAGTTTTTATATGTTACTTTCAATGGCTTGGGGACCTGTGGCTTCCTCCTACGGTGTCCATGGGAGCAAGTGTTGCATAATGGTTAGAGGGTTGCAGCAGGATGGGGGGAGACCCAGGTTCAAAACCTTTGCCATTATGTTACTATCAGGCCAGCCACACCCTCTCGGCCAAACCTCCCTCGCAGGAATGTTGTGGCGATAAAGTGGGTGAGAGGAAGAGAACCACGTGTGTCATCTTGAGCTCCTTGGAGGAAAGACGAATAGAAATGCAACCGATTATTTTACTTCTCCTGCTTACGATTTCTAAGTGGAAGCAAACACCTGGGCTTTTATTTTGCTTCCCTGGCCCTAATCCAACAGTTGTTGTTGTTGTTTAGTCGTTTAGTCGTGTCCGACTCTTCGTGACCCCATGGACCATAGCACGCCAGGCACTCCTGTCTTGCACTGCCTCCCGTAGTTTGGTCAAACTCATGTTCATAGCTTCGAGAACACTGTCCAACCATCTCGTCCTCTGTCGTCCCCTTCTCCTAGTGCCCTCAATCTTTCCCAACATCAGAGTCTTTTCCAAGGATTCTTCTCTTCTCATGAGGTGGCCAAAGTATTGGAGCCTCAGCTTCACGATCTGTCCTTCCAGGGAGCACTCAGGGCTGATTTCCTTAAGAATTGATAGGTTTGATCTTCTTGCAGTCCATGGGACTCTCAAGAGTCTCCTCCAGCACCATAATTCAAAAGCATCAATTCTTCGGCGATCAGCCTTCTTTATGGTCCAGCTCTCACTTCCATACATCACTACTGGGAAAACCATAGCTTTAACTATACGGACCTTTGTCGGCAAGGTGATGTCTCTGCTTTTTAAGATGCTGTCTAGGTTTGTCATTGCTTTTCTCCCAAGAAGCAGGCGTCTTTTAATTTCGTGACTGCTGTCACCATCTGCAGTGATCAAGGAGCCCAAGAAAGTAAAATCTCTCACTGCCTCCATTTCTTCCCCTTCTATTTGCCAGGAGGTGATGGGACCAGTGGCCATGATCTTGGTTTTTTTGATGTTGAGCTTCAGACCATATTTTGCGCTCTCCTCTTTCACCCTCATTAAAAGGTTCTTTAATTCCTCCTCACTTTCTGCCATCAAGGTTGTGTCATCTGCATATCTGAGGTTGTTGATATTTCTTCCGGCAATCTTAATTCCTGCTTGGGATTCATCTAGTCCAGCCTTTCGCATGATGAATTCTGCATATAAGTTAAATAAGCAGGGAGACAATATACAACCTTGTCGTACTCCTTTCCCAATTTTGAACCAATCAGTTGTTCCATATCCAGTTCTAACTGTAGCTTCTTGTCCCACATAGAGATTTCTCAGGAGACAGATGAGGTGATCAGGCACTCCCATTTCTTTAATCCAACAGTGCTCATAGCATTTTGTATGAACTTTTAAAAAAAAGGAATTTAGAAAATTCGGTGGGTTTTTAAATCGGCGTGCTCACTCTCTGCGCTACTTCCAATCAGAGAAAAATGTGGGGGAAACCGACTAAAGTTAAATGTGAGCCCTGCAGCTTTTTCCATCCCCTCCTAACTCAGTCACTATAAAATGCACTTGTATCCCACTTTCAGACATCAAAGCAGAAAGGCTTCAGGAACTATTTTTATGCTGAGAGCCACATTTGGATGTCAAAGGATGTCAAAGCATTGCTGTGGTTTGAATGCATACTACCGCTTGGACAGATAGTATTCCTTGAGTCTACGGTATTTTAATGGGTTTACTTGGCAAGGCAAGCTATGCAAATGTTGGCAGTATGTGAAGAATATGTAGATTCCTCCGGGTAACGAGTTCTGGATTTATCCCTGGAAGAATCATGTTGTTGCTTTAGTACTACAACTACTTCTATCTTTTAAATTTAGCTTATTTTAAAGCTTTTCAACAAAAGCTTGTTCATTTTGTGGCTTTGTCTGGGATCATCATCTGGCTTTCCATTTACTGAAACATTTGCTTCCCTTTGCCCAAGCAAGCTAAAAGCACTGAAATAAAAAAATAAAAGCTAAACCATTAATTGGCCATTGCAGCCAGATCGACATTGCCCAAACACTTGGAGAGACTTATAATGTGTGCCATTGGACCACAGGTCTGAGATTTAGCCCTCATGGAAATAGTGACTCAAAATGATATTTCTTCATGGTATTTAAAAAAAATCAAATAAATTTGTTTTGACTTGGCACTCACTTATTTTTTTATGTTAGCAATAAGGACCAGAGTAAGAATCCACTGTCCTATTATGCTAGAATTTGGAATGCATGGCACTGTATTGTTTTTTTTTACACACACAACTTTATTGTGGTCCATAGACCCATTTTGACTGTACTTGATGTGTTTTTCTGATTCCCCCCCCCCTCCTAGGTAGACTGCAGCCATGCCATGTGCTAACACAATGACAGCGAACACAGTCGCCAACGTGAGCATCAAGCCTCAGACCAGTGTTTGCAACGCTATTGAGAGGTGGGTAATTTTTAACGTCCCTTTCAAAGTGACTTCTAAGGAGTGTAAGGAAAGAAATGATGATGTCTCATTGGTTCTAAATTGTGCTTCCGAAATGAGAACAATTTGAGTAGCTGCCCCTCACTTCCCAGCTTTTATGAACTGGAGACAAGCAGTGTGAGCCTAAATACCCTTAGCTGGGAGTAAGACCTCTGCACTTAGCTCAGTGGAATAACATCTGCTTTGCATGAAGAAAACTCAGGGCAAAGTTTTGAACTGGGGTAGAACATGGAAAGCTTTGCACAGCCACTTCTGCAATGGTCATGGCTGGTTGTTGTATCTACAGATGCTGGGGATTGGACCAGAGATCTTCTGCTTGCAAAGCCAATGTCCTCCCGCTGAGCTTCGGCCCTTCTGGTTTGCTGCATCCCTCCTTCATAGGTGTGCTAGATGTCAAATGTTTTGTTTAATAACATACACTTTTCGGTGACATGTTCTGTTGACTTCTGTTTATAAAGTGGGTGGTGGTGAATTTCATTATCTGCCAGTGATGGTAGCTGCTCCCCATGTTTATTGTCTTATTGCCACTGTAAATAGCCCTGGAGATAACACTATGGAGGTGAAAAGTTGGGTAGAAAGGTTTTTTATAAGTAAAATACGCGGCAGGAATAGCAGTGAGAGAGGAAGCAGCTGGTTCACAATGTGTGTATGGCCTGCTGTCCCCCTTAAGCTAGCTGCACACAGTGTACTGCTATAGCAGGCATCCCCAAACTTTGGCCCTCCAGATGTTTTGGACTACAATTCCCATCTTCCCCAACCACTGGTCCTGTTAGCTAGGGATCATGGGAGTTGTAGACCAAAACATCTGGAGGGCCGCAGTTTGGGGATGCCTGTGCTATAGCAATAACTTTTTTTTTTTAAGCAAGCTTCTGGAAAGGTTTTGAACATGCACTACACAAAATGGGATTCTGTTGATCTGAAGAACCCATTTAACGTCTCAGAACACAGGCTCACATTAGTGCAGAGATAAGGGGAGGGAGATGCAGAATGAAATTGGATGACTAAGATTTTTAGATGAGCGAGGTAAAGATGCAGCTGAATTTACTGCAGCCTGGCACTCTCCAGATGTTTTGTACTTTTGCAACCCTCATCAGCTTCAGGCAGCACAGCTGTGCTGGCTTGGGCTAATGGGAGTTGTTCTCCAAAACTTTTGGAGGATGCCAGGTCGACAAAGGTTGTTTTAGTGAGGAAAGGGGGTGTACGCCTCTTTCAAGGGAAAAGTATGTAAAGGCAGAGGGAGGAGAGCAAACCTATGAAGATTTCAGGAAGGTTAAGAGTTGTACCACAAGCTCATGACCAAACAGAGATCGAGGAATGTGGAGGTAAAGTTCCTCTGCCAATTTTTCTACCTTCATTTCATAGGAGCAGGTTTAAAAGTCTAAATAACACAACCGCAAAGGCCGAACTTTGGTGCAGGCCTTCAAAGAGGAAGTGCTCGGAGACTGTTACCATCACGCCCAAACTGGTACAGGAAGCAGAGCCATCTCCTGTGGTAGAGAGCACACTGAAGGCGCTGGAGAACTTGATGTTGGACCCGAGGTTAGACTGCATTCAGCAGAACATGCTTAGTCCCAAGATGATCATTGGCGAACCTTCTGTAGAACTAAACATCCGAGAAAGCAGCAAGATTATAAGGAAGCAACTGGGAGGTGCTCCAGGCTTGAGGGCTGTTGGGAAAGCAGGTTTGAAAAGCAAGCCTTCGAGCATCAAGGACAAGATTTCAGAGTGGGAAGGGAAGAAGGAAGCTCTGTCTCCTGCATCGGCGTGCAAGGAGGAAGAGCAAGGAGTTAAAGAGGAGCTCAGTTCGTTTTTGGGCGTGGTGGAGAAGATGACCGGGGAAAATGCAGCGGTGAGGGACGTGGATGCCAAGAGGCTTGTAAACTGGCAGCTGGAATGCAAGGGCGCAAGCAAAGAGAACGAGAGGAGAATCGGGGCGCTGAAATGTGTTGGGGAGAGGAAAGCAGGCATGAAGCTCAAGGAAGAAGAACCCGCTTCCAACACTGGCAGGAGCGCCGAGTTGAAGGAAGGTAAGAAAGACGTCCAGAAGGAGAACGTGTCTGTCCTGAGTCAGGTCAAGAAGCTGGAGCAGGCCTTGAAGGCAGAGCTGCAGCCCCAATTGCCAGGTACTTACTATTCCCCGCACTGCCTGCAAGAGAAAACGGACGAGGGGCAGAGTCCCTCTGAAGGCCAGGAAAGCCGGGCGGAGCTTGGGAAACGGCTCCTCAGCTGGGACTCCGAAGCTGGCGAGCCTATCTTTGGGACTCTGGAAGAGGTGAAAGCATCCCGTGCAAAATGCAAGCCCGGGAATGAGGAAAATGTCTACACAGAGCCAGGATTGCTCGAGAAGAAGCCTTTTATCAACCCGCTGCCCAAGCCTCGGCGGACTTTCAAGCACGAGGGCGAAGAGGGATGGATTCCGCCAGTTAGGAATAAGCGAAATTTGCCCCCTCTGCCTTCTATTCCACCTCCTCCCCTCCCTTCTTCACCCCCTCCTTCGGCCGTCAGCAGAAGACTGAGGAATGGGAAGCATAAGGCGAACACAGATCACAGGTATCATTCCTACTTTTTGTTTTAAACTGCTGAATATGGAATTCTTCATATATAACTTGTCCACTCCAATCCAATATGTGTTGATTCCTTTCATACTGTTGGCCAGGTATGTGTGGGTCGTGTTTTCCTCATTTGATAACGGTCAGCATTTTGATGTGGCTCGATGCAGCCAAGACTGATTTTCTGCTAGACTTCACTGTGTGCAAGAAAACTTACATGGGGGGAGAGGGAGGGAGGGAAATAGAGCATAAATTGGAGAGCCAGTTTATATGGTGAATCGCTAGTTTGCTTTGAGGGAGAGTTTGGCAAGGGATTGAGTGGCACGCACTCTGCTTTTGTTTGTAAACCGATGGAAAGAGAGGATCCAACGCGTTCTTCCCTCTTTGAAGTTTCATGCATATGAACTTCTCAAGCAGCGGTGGTTGATCTGTGACCCTCCAGATGTTGTTGGACCCAGTTAGCACGACCAATAGTCAGCAATGATAGGAGTTTCATTCCAACAAGATCTGGAGGGAAACAGGGTTAGTCCAATGCCCCCAAACGCAAGGTCTAGCCTGGCGTTGTATATCTTGACTGGCAGAGGCTGCCCAAGGATTTAGGCCAGGTGTGGGAAACCTTTGCTCATCTAGAGGTTGCTGAGCTGCAGCTGTGATCTTCCCTGGCCCTTGGCCACACTTGCTGGGGCTGATGGGAGTTGTAGTTCAGCAACATCTAGGACCAAAAGAATCCTACATCTGTCCTAGCAGAACGCTGCAGAGGCCTCTCTCTGCCTATCTGAGATCCAGCCTACATGTGAACTTAACCCCCTTGAGTGCTGGAGATGTGTTGCTTAACCCTTCCTTTTCTTGCTGCACCCTCCTTGCTCCTACCACCTAAACCCCAGACCCCAGTGTAACTTGCAGACACAGATCCTGCTGAAACCAGTTCATTGGGGGAGGGGGTGATTACCAGGGTGCGATGGGGGAGGGAAGCAGTTGGCAAGGGAAGGGCTATTTATAGTGGGTAACTCAGTCAGTAGTATCACGAAATAATATTGGGGAAAACTGGGTAATAAGAGTGCTAGCATAAATCATATACCCCAGTTTCCCAGTGGCCCTTCAAAGTACGCTTCACACAGAGTTTATAGAAAAACAAAATACGCAAACAGAAGTTGACTTGGCTAAAATACACCACCAAGAGCTTAAAGACCAACCTAGCATGGAACCCTTGACTAGCAGTATACCGTTTAAAGTATACAGAAGAAAAACAAAAGGTTGGCTTTCTTTAACAGAAAAACAAACTGACTTGGAAGAGACTTTAAACCAGGCATCCCCAAACTGCGGCCCTTCAGATGTTTTGGCCTACAACTCCCATGATCCCTAGCTAACAGGACCAGTGGTCAGGGATGATGGGAATTGTAGTCCAAAACATCTGGAGGGCCGAAGTTTGGGGGTGCCTGCTTTAAACTAAAGATAAACGCGCTCTCTCCCAGCAACTTTACATACCCACATTCCAACCCTTCCAACCTCTCCAAACCTCCCACCATACTCCCACACAACTACCACACAAAATGCTTTCCAACAGAGCCTTATATACATGGAGTAGAGCCCACACCTGTGAGCAATTAAACAGAAATTACTGGCACCTGTTTTTCTTAAACAGACAGTATTGATATTAGACCGGCTCAAAAGCAACTTTAATTATTCAAGAAACCCAACAAGTAGACCAGTGGCGGAGCTTCATGCTCCGGCACGGGGGAGGGGGCAGAGACCAGGCCGGGGGGCTGGCGCACGTCCTGGGGGTGGGGCACACCGCATGCAGGGGCGTGGTGCCCAGCATGGGGGCGGGGGGAGCAGCTGCGATGGCACCCCACCAGAATCGCGCTGCCGGGGGCGGTGTGCTCCCCCCGCACTCCTCTTCCTCCATCAGTGCCTGAGACTTAATCTCAGGGTCCTGAATTTGAGCCCCACATTGGGCATTGCAGGGGGTTGAACTAGATGATCACCGTGGTCCTTTCAAATTCTATGATTATATTCTATTACCTATTACTGTATGTGCAACAAAAGGGCTACAGTTAACATGATGGTCCATGTTGCAATCTGTAATTTTGCCTTCAGCCCGGAAGGGTTGAGGGCCTCTAAACTAGGCCACCCCTAGAAGTAAGGAACCATTTACGGTAATTCCATGGCTCTCCAGCAGTCGAGCAGGTTTTTGTAAAGAGATGCAAGCTCCTCCCTGACCTTTCCTGATCCAGTATTGGCTTGCATCACGACTAAAGCACGGAGCAGACTCGGGTGCATCAAATTGACCTGTGTTCATTTTATGTTAGCTTGCCCATCAACATGCATGGCACTTCACTAAAGTACCAAGAGGATGGGTCCCTTCCCTGAGGAGTTGGCAGTCTAAATATTGACACCTAGGAGGCAACAGAGAGGGAAGAAATGGAGGCAGAGTAAATAGACAAACCAAGTGGATGTATTTCAGTGAGTATGCAGACTAATGTACCAAAGGCTTCAAGACACAAGATTTGGGGAAGTGACTTGAAGGAATGGAAAGAGGTGGCATCGTGCAGGTGTTCTGAGAGGCCGTTCCAAGTGCATAGAAGAGCAAGGGAGAAGGGGCAGAATATTTTGGGTGAACAAGAGATCTTTGAGTGGTGGAGCTCAAGGAGGAAAGATGTGCCAGGGTATAAGAATGGAGAGGATCATGGGAGGCTCATTATTATCAACCCACCCTTCATCCTAGGACAGGTTACAACAGTTAAAACACAATGTGGAAAACAGTTTATAACAATTTAAGATCACAGAAATGAGATCTACAGTATCTGGAAAAAAAACATTTTACAGTGGTGGTTTAACATGAGACAAATGTGTGAAGATGCAGTCAGTGGCGTTCCTAGCCCAGTTGGTACCGGGGGGCGGCGCCTGTGTGGCGCCCTGCATGGACTGCGCATGCGCCAGATCCAGCGCGTGCACAGTCAGCACGGGGTCACGGGGACGTCACCCTGACCCTGTGCTGACTGTGCACGTGCTGGATCTGGCCTGTGCACATTCAGCACAGGATGCCACTGGCATGCGGTGGCTCCAAGGGGCGCCGCTCGCACACGGTGGCCCGCTGATGGCCCTCCCTTGCCTGCCCCTCACCAAGGAACAAGCGAAGCACACGCCGAGCAACATCGGGGCCTCTCCGTGATGGCGGTCACGGCAGCGGTGGCCGTTGTAGGTGGAGGTGGGGAGGGGGCGCTCCCCCCCCCAGAGTGGAGCCTGGGGTGCCCCCCTTGCTACGCCCCTGGATGCAGTTCCTACCCTGCTGACTAAACCTGCAAATAATATTTCATATGTCAACTTATTAAAAGCTGTGCTTCTCTCTCTACCCCACAAATGCCACAGGAAGTCCTATGAGTTTGAAGATCTGTTGCAGTCCTCTTCCGAGAATGGCCGGGTAGATTGGTATGCCCAGACCAAGCTGGCCCTAACGCGCACTTTATCAGAGGAAAATGTCTATGAAGATATTTTAGGTAGGCATTTGGGTATCAGAGGCAGGTGATGGCCAACTTTGAGTGATGGGCAGCCTGATATTTAAGACCTAAGTAGTTAAATCTCAGTTCATTTGATGTCCTAACTTTGTTAAAGTCTATTTTAGAGCAGCCAGAATTTAGGACAGTGTTCTGTTAGAAGTAGTTGCTGTGTGTGTTGCGAGTGGGGGAGGGGGGCTGGGGGGCTGGGGGACGAGACGGGGTTCCTATTGATGCTCAGAATTGCCTTGCCAGCAGAAATAATGTACATTACAAGATTACAACACGGGCACTATATTTCGACTAGTAATAGAAAAGTAGTAAGAGCAGAAGAATATATACTGACAATTATAACATTGCATGCACATAACATATCTAAAAGGGTACATGCGCACGCACACATGCACACACACACACACGGGGCATAGATTAAGTTGGATGTTTATGTTACTCCCCAGCTAAAAGAAGATCCAAAAGTGATTTACTAGATCTGAGGCTGTTGGGGAATAGTTAATGGGCTTTTGAGTGAATTGTTAGTGTTTGTCTTGCATTTGAAGTACAGGCCACAATCCAAGGGAGAGGAGTGGAGATTAATAGACTTAAGCATACTGTACTTGACTCTATGTGTTGGATTGTGGCCATAGTATATTGAAGCACTGGACTTCAATGCTTCCAGGATGCTTCTAGGATGTTTGTACAGTTGCTCAACATACAGAGATTCAACAGGTAAAGATTTTTCCATGCTTAGAGTTTAAGCGATGGCGGGAGAGAAGCTTCACATACTTTGCAACATGCTAAACCGTCCAACGATAAATCTTCTGATTGCCGGTAGTGGGTGGGAAAAGACTTAGCTGGACCTCGATCTTAAAAGCGCTGATCTGGTAAGGGCAGCACCTGAGTTCTTCTTGAGCTGCTGAAAGGCTGACAATGTTGTGTGCTGATTATCTGCTGCCTCTGTCTTCCTATTCCAGATCCACCAGCAAAAGAGAACCCCTATGAAGATATTGAGACAAATAGCCGCTGCTTGGGGAAGAAATGTGTCCTGAACTTCCAAGCGTCTCCTTCATCTTCGGTCCCTGGCACACCCACAAAGGTATCTTGGTTTAACCAGTTTGACTTGAAAACCCAGTGCCCCAAAGTTATATGTTTTGGCTGGCATTGTAAAGGCAGAGTGGTGAGAAAATGGATGCCCTGCAGGGAACAAGATTACTGATTCGCCCTCTGGTGTGGTTTCCTGTCTTGGATTAACTCCCTGGTGTGGTTTACTTCATGCCCAACGAGTTCTGTGATGTTAAGAGAGAGAGAATTCTATGTTTCTTGAATCCTGATGGGTTCTGGGATGGTGCATTCTGGATTCCGTCTCACTGTGGGGTTGAATTGGCAGCCCTTAGCAGCCCATAGCCAAAGGTATGCAAGAATACTACAAGACCATATAAGACAGGGGTGGCCAACAGGTAGATTGTGATCTACCGGTAGATCACTGGACATCTGTGGTAGATCACTGGTCGATCACTAGCTCCCCCCACAGAAACTCAACAACTTTGGCTCCCCTAAAAAAAAGTAGATCACAACCTCTTGGGAGTTGGCCACCCCTGATATAAGAGACTGTGTTAATGTGGTTGGGAAGGAATGGTGCTAGGAAAATGGGACACACACACACACACACACACACACACACACACACACACCATTTTTTAACCTGTTGGCATTTCTCTTTGGCTACAAGCTGCCTGGCATCGATCTGGGATCTCTAGGCTTGTTACAAAGCTGTGGAGTGCTTGCTCCTTTTTGCCCCTTTTAGTGGGTATCAGCCTATTTCCACATTCTAATTCGACTCCTGTCTCAGTTCTTACTCCTGTGACACACCATCTTTAATTTTTGTACCCTGCCTCACCAACAGCCTTGGGTTGTTATTGGTGGTGGTTGTTTTCTTTCTCTTTTTTAACTATTGGCAAAATAGTGGTCCTAAAAGAGGAGTGGGCAGAAGGTGAGTTGGGTTCTACTGGCAGATCCCAGGGTGTGACTTTCTGCAACCTCATTGTTTAACCAAAGCAATGACACAAATTACCCCATCCTTCATAATGCTGAAATACTGAAAGGGAGAGTAATCATTTTTGTGTGGAAGGACTGTGAGCAAAGGTCACTTCTGGGACTCGGGGTAAATTCCCGAGCTCATAATTTTCAAATTTGATGTGCATGTCTTTTGCTGCTGGCTCTGGTTGGCGTATCTCCGGCTTCTTATAAAAACAAAAGCAAAAGTAGATTTCACAAAGCTGAAGCCTGGCCGCCTTTGCCGTGAAGTAATAAAATGAATGACCAACAGTAGAGCAAAAATATGGGGAACCTTCCATTGGTACAGAGAGCATAAGGGCACTTGGGAGCTACCCTTGGAACTGTTGAGTAGCAAGAGTCATGGTCTGCTGCAGCTGTGCCATTGCACTGGCTTTTATGGGAGTCTAGGAAATATGGGCACACAGGACACACCTGGGTGGAGTGTCTTGGAGCACATCACAATAAGTTTGTCATCTAGGGTGCAAACTCTGTGTTGGGATGTGTCCTCATTCCCACCTGTTCTGTGGGTGATATATAGGAGGTGAACAAGAAAATGCTGACCTTCCTAGCTGCATGAGGCATTCTGTTTCTTGTTGGGAGTGAGCTGACAATCACAGTCTCTGGTTTTGTTAAGTCTGGAGAAGAGACTCTTCAACTCACTGCCAATTGCAGGCTTGGGGTGGGGGTGGGGGTGGGCTGCTGAGGAAACTGACCATGGCACCTAGCTCACTGTCATAAACTCAAGGAGCTCCAGACCCCAGGCACATGGATCTGATCACTGTCAGATTATCACTGGCAGTGTGATGCAGCAGCTAAAAAAGCCAATGCAATTCTGGGCTGCATCAATAGGAGTATAGCATCTAGATCAAGGGAAGTAATAGTACCACTGTATTCCGCTCTGGTCAGACCTCACCTGGAGTACTGTGTCCAGTTCTGGGCGCCACAGTTCAAGAAGGATACTGACAAGCTGGAACGTGTCCAGAGGAGGGCAACCAAAATGGTCAAAGGCCTGGAAACGATGCCTTATGAGGAACGGCTTAGGGAGCTGGGTATGTTTAGCCTGGAGAAGAGAAGGTTAAGGGGTGATATGATAGCCATGTTCAAATATATTAAAGGCTGTCATATAGAGGAGGGAGAAAGGTTGTTTTCTGCTGCTCCAGAGAAACGGACACAGAGCAATGGATTCAAACTACAAGAAAGAAGATTCTACCTAAACATTAGGAAGAACTTCCTGACAGTAAGAGCTGTTCGACAGTGGAATTTGCTGCCAAGGAGTGTGGTGGAGTCTCCTTCTTTGGAGGTCTTTAAGTAGAGGCTTGACAGCCATCTGTCAGGAATGCTTTGATGGTGTTTCCTGCTTGGCAGGGGGTTGGACTGGATGGCCCTTGTGGTCTCTTCCAATTCTATGATTCTATGATCAGAAACTGGACCCTGGATGAGTCAAAATAGAGAGGTGCGGGTTACCGGATGCCTTGCAACATGGTTTGATGTTGCTAAAGTGTGCTAGGTGCTGCACAGAGTGCAGCGGACACGCATAGTCTTTTCCAAAGTGTTTTAAGAGAAGGGGTGGGGGGTGGGAATCCTCTTGCACTGAATAGGAGGCTGAAGGCACAACCAGCAGGGAGAAGTGTTGAGAAATTGGGAGCCCATCTCTGTTGCAAGCTTGTAAAAAGAGGCATTGCAGTACTGGTACTATTAATTGTTACATATATGGATATGCGGCTCAAAGGAGTGGGAAGAGATGATTCCATACAAAATGTTTTCAAAGACCTGCCTTTCTTTAGTCTGCCGTGTTACTTTTGGTCCGAAGTGGTACAGTAGCTCTTTCATTCTCCCATACAAATGTCTTTGGTTGCTTGGTTTTGCTGGCTTTTCTGTTGCTGCTGCTGCTACAAAGCTTGCCAGCCTGAGTTGCACAAGCAACAAGAGTTATTTCTCTTATAAGGACCTGTTGGATTGCAAAACGATCTTGTTATTGCAAAAAGGTATTGCTATTTCCCCAAAATATTGAAAAAGTAGTCTTTTTTTCTTTCTTTCTTTTTTGCATTAACAAAGAAACCAAGCGAAGTACCCATCACATTCATTGAGGTTTTTTCCTGTTTGGCTGTCAGCTTATAATAATTCTTCCCTGCTGCTGTTCCCCAGATTAAGATGAGGCTGACTGTTCCCTTAGGGTTTGGGGTTTTGTGAATGGAAAGGAATAATTTCTGGAGCAGTTACCAGTACACAGAGAGCTTATTTATGCTCACACCAACCTTTCAACAGTTCCAATGGTCGCTGAGTAAGTTTCATGGCTAAGCCAAGCTTCGTATTTGGGTTTCCCATGTCGAAACCAGGACTTGAATATCAGAAGACCCACGAACAGGTGCCAGACCACTCTATTATTACTGGGTAGAATCAATCGCTAAATGACAGGGTTAGGGAATGTAGCAATCCCTAAATATGCAACTTTAGGGCTGCTTAAACTTTTCTCTGAAGCAATTGTTAAACAGCCACAGCCTGACAGACTACTGGCCCGTGTTACTTTTGGTCCGAAGTGGTACAGTAGCTCTTTCATTCTCCCATACAAATGTCTTTGGTTGCTTGGTTTTGCTGGCTTTTTTGTTGCTGCTGCTGCTACAAAGCTTGCCAGCCTGAGTTGCACAAGCAACAAGAGTTATTTCTCTTATAAGGAAGAGACTCCGCTGTGAGTTTGTCACGATGCAGAATCAGGGTGTCTCCTATTATCTTGCTGGGCCTTCCAGTGAAAATCAAAGTAACTGCTGAAATTTATTAGGCCAGAGATAAACTGCCAAGAAGTATTCTAACTACTGTAATGTTTCTGCTTTGCCCACTTGGGGTGGGAGTTACTTTTGCCGTGGAGAAACACAGCATCTCCAATTAAATGTTGCTGCCTGTTTTTTTTTCCTTTCTGTTCCTGTCTGACCTCCGCAGCTGCTCTCCAAGCCCATCTTCTTTCGGCAGAATTCGGAACGGCGGAGTTTCAAGTTATTAGACATACGGAAATCCAACCGAGATGGGACGTGTTCTCCTTCCAGAATCAGTCCCCCTTCCACCCCTAGTAGCCCTGACGATACTTTCTTCTCCTTGGGTGATACTCAAAATGGCAAGAGGAGGAGAAAAATTCCTAAGGTAACCCCCACAGATATTCTCTCTCTCTCTCAGTTGTTGTTGTTTTTTTTTTAGGGGAAGGGCAGGCAGATAGTGAAGACTGAGAATAAGCATATGGATATGATGTCATCAATCTTCACAGGATATGCTGAAGGGCTTGGAATTTTAATTTCTGTTCCCTCCGTACGGGCCAGGCCAAAAACTTTATGGATCATTGTGAGATGAAGTTGTAAATTTAAGTTGACTGCTATTGAAATATCCACTTATTGTGGATTACTGTTCCCCCTCCCCACTTTGGGTTGAGCCAGTCTCGTGAAAGGATATATGACTGATGTACCTAAGCCAGAAGGTAGAAAACAGGTGGCTCTCCAGATGTTGGTGGGCTTCAATTCATATCAACCCCAGACAGCAAGCCCCAATGGTCAAGGATGTTGGGAATTCTTCTCAGGCAACATCTGGAGATTCACAAGTTCCCCATACCAGACCTAAGGTAAGAATCAAAGTTTGTGATGTGTAAAGAAGGCCCTTGATCCATTACTTTAGGTCTAAATTGGAAGAAAAATACCTCCAAACTAATAGCACGTTCCAGATTAGCTATACAGGTTAAATGTGCATTAAATAGGATGTGCAAGAAGGCAAAATATACATGTTAAATGTACCTGGCAAGCCAACCTTCACCAAACCAGAGAGAGTCAGTTTCACACCACAAATTTATAGATTAAAGGTATGTTACAAATTAGTTCTGTGGGTTAAATGTTTTTCTAAGATTTGCTTAACTTGCACACTACTTTAAAAATAAATAAATACTGTACAGAATTGTGGAAGATTCTCACCAAGAGAAAGAATACTTGGCGCAAAAGGATAGAAAGGGCCAAAGGAAAAGAAGTGTGAGGAAAGAAGCAGGAACGGAAAAGGATTTTCAGTTATCTTGACTTGTGGATGGAGAAAACGCTGACTTGCCTTCTCTACGTTAAGCAGCTGGTGTTAAAAATCAATGCCATCTATGAAGTGCGCAGAGGGAAGAAGCGAGTCAAGAGGTTGTCACAGTCTACAGAGAGCAGCTCAGGAAGAGGTAAAGAGGACGTTTGCAGGGAAGGGACAGAGAAGCTTTGGGGTGTTTGCTTGAACTGTGTTTGGGGGTTCATTGTGGTTTTGTTCTTGTTTCTTCACCACCACCGCCAGCACGCTTTCTAATATTAAATAGCTGAAAGGGCTGGACAAATCTGTCTTATTTCTCAAGGTGCATTCATGCACTGAGCCCGCCAGCTCTGTATCTGTGGACGGGGGCAGCCTGCACATAAGTGGCCATGCACATTGGGGATAAACAAGGGGCGTGAGTTCTCAAGGCATTGGCGCGTGTTCAAGTGAATGCAAGTGGAAGCTCCCTGCAATCTCCTCCGCTCATCACTGGGATGGTCAGGAACTAATAAGGGGTGTGATGCATGTGAGGCTGTTGGGGTCAGGGCTTGTGGGAGTGTCTCAGCCCCCCCCCCAATCCATACTTTGAGTGTATGCCTGTTCCGGCAAACACTCAAACACACCTTCAGTTTCTCAGTTTTCTAATCGTAACTTCAGGTCCGCACTTTTCTGCATGCAGTTTTTTATTTATTTGTTTTAAGGAAGTCCTTCTCAATATACCGTACACATTTTTGCGTGCAATTATTGCCTAGCATAACCCCCCTTTTTTGTAAGCTGTTTCTCCTACTGTGCATTTCCGTACGTTATTTTCACCTCTATGTGCATCTTTTTGCACACTTTAACCTAATGTTACACAGTTTTGTATGCACTATTTGGTTGGAGGGCTGCACCACAAAATTCAGGGAAATGAATGTCTTGAAGGACATTTGCATTTTGGTTTAGGAGGCAATTGCTATTTTTGTTTGTAAAGTGTAGAAGATCTTTATTCTCTTCCTCTCTATTCCCTGCTTAGTTACAGATGAGAATAGCGAATCAGACAGCGACACTGAAGAGAAGCTTAAAGGTAAAAAAACAGAGGAGTGTGAACAAAAGAGAGATTTTTGAAATGGAAGTTATGGGTTTGAGGAATGATTTACACCCAAGACTCTTCCTTCCCTAAAGGCACCAGGACTTCTTTCTGTGCTTGCATAGACTTTCAGATACTGTAAAAATGAACATGCCATTTACCTAGCTTTCTGAGAGCTACACAGCCGATGCTGCTCTCCAGAATCACAGTTTGCAGAGAAGCTCATTATCTTTGCAGTTCATATGTAGTGCATCCCTGTGCAAGTCTACTGAGAAATAAGTCATACAATGTTCCCCGGTTTCTACTCCCTCCTGAGTGCATGCATTCAGGTTTACAGCCTTGATAAGGTGGAAATAAGGTCCTACATTAATATTTTGGATTTGGACTTTTTTTTTCCTGTGTCCACACGCATATGTAATGAAGTGGGAGGTGGGCTGCCAAAGGGTCAGAGTGTGGGAAAAATCACATTGGGGTGGGGGTGTTTTAATATGCCTGTTTTATTTAATAATTTGTAAACTTAATGGGTTGAGTCAGGCTAAGTGACTTGCATGTGGGGCCCACTGAAATCAATGTGAAAAGTAAGTTGTAATTAAGGCCCATTGATTGCAATATTAACAACTAACTGCAATGAACATAGTTTGGATCCAACCAATTTTTTTTTAAAAAAATAATGGTACCATTAAACCAACACAGAAAATATTTCTAGCCTTTTATATTTTTCTTTTCAGAAAATGATCTTGAATTATGCAGTTAAATATATACATGCTCAACTCCTGACATGCTTTGACTCCTCCGACTGTATGTCACTTTGCTCTCTCTCCCGTTGTACCACAAAGTTCATGGTACAATGACTTCTAATATTACATTTCATCTTTGCCCTCCATATAATGTCGCTTTACAGTTCTGTGGCATAGTTTGGACATTTTTCTGTCATCATAGCATGAAGTAATACCAAACCCTTTAGATCTTGGAGAATACATTGAGAAAAGGGGTGGGGTGGGGGACTGCAAAGCATTATGGGAATACTAAGTATGCAAAAAAAGTGACACAAACCTGACTTCCTTTGCCTGTCTTTGTATAGCTCACAGCCAGCGCCTGGTTCATGTGAAGTCTCGCCTGAAACAAGCCCCCAGATACCAAACCTTGGAGCGGGATCTCATCGAGTACCAAGAAAGGCAACTCTTTGAGTACTTCGTAGTGGTCTCATTGCACAAGAAGCAGGCTTGTGCCCCGTATGTCCCTGAAGTCACCCAGCAGTTTCCATTAAAGGTGGGCCATGTGAGTGAAGGTGCTGTTGCAGAATTTTGCCACCTCAAGATGGTAGCTGGACAGAGAAACTACAAGGGTTTCCCCCACCCCACCCCCCGGGGTGAGAAGGACTTGCTTCAGAGATATGGTTGGAAATATCCGAGGAGGGGATCATCCTGTTAGAGCCACACATACTTCGCCTGTAAGGGGTCCTTGTTTCAATCCTTTGTCTCCAGTTAAAGAGGTAGCAGGTGATGGGAAAGTCCTCTGAATGAGGCCTTTAGAAAGCTGGTACTCCTTAGAGAAAACAGCACTGGGCACAGAGGACCAGCAGTCTTACCTGGTGTAATGCAGGTCCCTCTGTTCTTAGATCACCAAGCACCCTAACTGAAGGTATGGCTTTTAAAATGTTAGCATTAGGCCTTACCTCTGATGGTGTGGTAATTGTGGCACCAAAGAACTTGATGCATTTTGAAGCTGACTGCATGGAAGAATCCATAAGCTTTGGTTGGCAGCTGGAGGGGAAAATACACGAAGGGTCAGGTACGCTAGACAAGTAGCTGTCCAGGCAGAAGCTCAGTCTCTGCCATCACCTCTTTGTTTTATCTTAGAGCTGGGCAGAGAGGACAGTCCTTCAAGCTGTTTCACTCTCTTCTTCACTAATCTGAAACCTAATCTCTCTTTTTCCGCTAGCTTGAACGTTCCTTCAAATTCATGAGGGAAGCAGAGGACCAGCTAAAAGCCATCCCTCAGTTTTGCTTCCCTGACGCTAAAGACTGGACACCCGTCTGCCAGTTTAGCAGGTAAGTTGCATCATAATTTTCTCTCTCCCTCTCCCTCTCCCTCTCCCTCTCTCCCCCAATAGCACCTTCCCCTCATCCAAAATAGTCCTGCCCAGTGGGTAACAGTGAGGCTCAAACAGAAGAAACCAGCTGGAGAAGCGAGCTCACTTTATGTAAGGCCAAGGAGAGAAAACCAAAGCAATTGTCTTATCCCAGATTCAGGTTAGAAGACCTCCTAATCTAGCACAACCAAGTGACCGACCTTTAGGAAGCTTGCAGGTGGGCATGGTAGAGATGGCCAATCTGGAACCTTTATCCCCTGAGTTGTGTAGCGGTTAGAGCAGGGATGGGGAACCTGTGTCCCTCTAGGTGTTGCCGCCGGACTACAACTCCCATCATCCCTTGCTGTTGGCCATGCTGGCTGGCCGATGGAGACCAATAACCTCTGGATAGCCATCATTTCCTCATTGTAGGGAGACAGTTTCAGGGTTGGAGATCCAGGCAAAAACCCCCCACTCATCCATGAAGATTGCTGGGTGCCCATGAGCCAGTCCTGATCTTTCAGCCTCACCTACTTCATAGGGTTGTTGTGAAGATAAACTGGGTCCCGTTTATGCTGCCCTAACCAACTTGTAAGAAAGACAAGATAATCCAAGTACAGTACACTCCCTCTACCGACCTAGCATTCAAACATAGAGCTCCCTTCTTGCACTCTGAAGGGCAGTTTCAGAAATTCCCATAACTCCCATAAGCCCCAGCAAGCATGGCTAAGGATGATGGGAGTTGTAGTTCGGTGACATCTGGAGGGCCAAACGTTTCCCAACTCTCCTACTAAAGTATGTGTAAAAGAAAGCCTTGTTAAGGCAGAAGTCATTTTTATCATCTATATATCTCTGTCCTTTCAGTGAGACTTTCTCATTTGTCTTGACTAGTGAAGATGGCAGTCGAAGGTTCGGATACTGCAGAAGGCTACTGGTAACTATCTTTCAGAATAATAAAAAGGAAATCCTTCTAAAAACAGCATGGTATCAATAAAGGTAGCAACCCTTCTGTGCTGTCAACACTCACCTCTTTTCCAAAGTGAAAAAGGTAACTGAACAAGTCTGCCCGCAGAATGGCTGTGTTTGGATGTAAAAATAGGCCAAAGTTTATTTTGATGGGGACAAGCCCCACCTTCCCTCAGGCTAGCGCTAGGGACACAGGTGGTGGTGTGGTCTAAACCACTGAGCCTCTTGGGCTTGCTGATTGGAAGGTTGGCGGTTCGAATCCCCACCTCGGGATGAGCTTCAAACCTAGCAATTTGAAAACACACCAGTGTGAGTAGATAAATAGGTACCACTGTGGTGGGAAGGTAAACGCGTTTCCGTGCGCTCAGGCTTTTGTCATGGTGTCCCGTTGCGCCAGAAGCGGTTTAGTCATGCCAGCCACATGACCCGGAAAGCTGTGGACAAACATCAGCTCCCTCAGCCTGAAGCGAGACGAGTGCCACACCCCATAGTTGCCTTTGACTGGACTTAATCATCTAGGGGTCATTTACCTTTTTACTTTATTCCCCCCCCCCCCGGTCCTCTCCTTTTCTGGTGCAGCAAGGGGAGTTGGGAAGCTCTTGTTTCTACTTTTGGTTAGCCACAGCTCATCATGGCATCCAAACCAAACAAACTTGGCAGTGTTTAGATTGAAACAAGCCAATGTTACTTCCCTGACTGCATTTTCAATGGCTCTCAAGACAAATCCTCCTGCATCACACAGAAGTTTACACCCAGTAACATCCTTTATTAAAATTACCATAGTTTTTTAAAAAAACTTTCTATGAGTTTACACTACCACCAAATGTACCTGGAGTCTGCCTCCTTTTTAATCTAAAATGTAGTTGATCTGCTACATATTTTAGGGTGTAATCCTTTTTGAGAAAACAAACCATTTCCCCAGATTTATCAGTGGTGCATGGAATATAAGTTCTTTATGTTATTTTATTTCTTGGAATCAGCTTCCAAGGTTCAATCCTCATCTCAGACTCTGCCCAATGGCCTTAATGGAGCAGCAGGACAACAATCGCACCCATGTCCCTGCCATGCACACCAGTCAGATTAGAAGGCAAGAGGAGGAAGCAGATTGCTGTACCAGCCTTCAGCCGCTGCTGCCGCTGCAATCCAGCCCGACACAATCACATCACAGCTTCTCCCCACCCCCAGAGCTGCTGTGAAACCGGATGCAAAAAGAGTTTGAATTGCACCCTAATTTTGGATTATTGGGGGGTGGGGGAGGATGAGCAAAGCCATCAGATTCCTTGAACCAATTAAACGCAGGGTCCTATTCATTGTTAGTCATACTCTTGAGTACAGCCATTGGCACTAATAGACATGACTAATTTAGGTCCATTAAATTCAGTGAGTCAGCTCTTGAGGAGAACTTGGTTGGATGCAACCCATCATAATTGTTCCATCTTAGGTTAAACTAGACACACTATGTTCCAGCACAAGTATCAAAATCACCAATTGCTCCTGCTGCTTG
This sequence comes from Zootoca vivipara, assembly GCF_963506605.1. Lineage (NCBI taxonomy): Eukaryota > Metazoa > Chordata > Lepidosauria > Squamata > Lacertidae > Zootoca > Zootoca vivipara. The sequence continues at coordinate 51,053,306 of NC_083285.1, read as the reverse complement.
ATACTGTGCTATAAATCTAGTGTTGGTGATGATAAGGAATTGTCCAGAACAAATTGTTCATATCTTTATCTCACACGTTTATTATTGTTATTATTATAGCTTTCAGTATTTCATCACAGTACCACAATTTCATTTTTGCAACCAGGCCCAAGTAACCACAAGATGCTACGAACTCTCAATATTCAGTATCATTTAGTTGGAGAAGTAATGAGATTTCTAGAAAACATGAATAATGTTTCTTTCATACTTTCAAGCTTTCGGAAGGGGAATTAGTTTGGGGGAAGCTGCCTTCTGTGCTGAACACCGACTTGTTTCTCCTTGTTAACTACTGTGCACCTGTGTGGGTGTGTCTTTTGTCTGTCTCTCTTGAAAGCCCAGTGGGAAAGGGAAGCGACTTCCTGAAGTTTACTGCATTGTGAGCCGTCTTGGATGTTTCAACCTCTTTTCTAAGGTAGATGGAGAAGGAGATGGATGATGTGGGCTATACATAAAGGGGGCGCTGGGTGATGGTTTATGCTTCTGGGACATCATTTAGAGCAGGGTGGAGAATAGAGACTTGCCCTTGCCTGTGTTCTGATTCCATAAGAACATTCATCTGGGTTATCTCTCTAGATAGCTCAGTGGTCCTGCACGCTAGCATGTTGTCACGGTCCTTGTTTGACTACTTCTGAGAAACTAGTACCACAGTCATTCTGTCTTTAAGGCTTTTATTTTGCCTGATATTTACAATGTGATTCAGTATCAAGAATACATGTCTGATCAGTCTGACGAAGATTCTCCCAATGCCTGGCGTCTGCTCCTCGCCCAGCATAGTAAGCGTGGGATTCCTGCCCTCCTCCCTTTGCGCCTGCGCACCTTGGAATGTCTTATGTCAGGCATGAACTTAAAAGGGCGAGGCATTTCCCCGCTGGACACTTCCCCTGATCCCTCCCCCTGATATCCTGTCTGAGGTTGCAGTAAGGGCTCTAGGATGCTGCCTGAGCCAGGGTGCCTCTCTTCTGCGATTGTCAGGGAATGCTCACTGCTAGAGCAATCCCTGACACATGTGGAGTTCGATTTGCAAAGAAACAAGTACAGTGGTACCTTGGTTCTCAAACTTAATCCATTCCAGAAGTCCATTCCAAAACCAAGGCACGCTTTCCCATAGAAAGTAATGCAAAATAGATTAATCCGTTCCAGACTTTAAAAAAAACCCAAAACCCTAAAATAAATAGCAAACACAGACAGATTTCAGCGTAGCACTCAGAAAGGAAATGTGGCACTCAAATCCGAAGTGTAACACTTCGGCTTTTGCAAAAAGTTTGCAAACTGGAACACTTACTTCCAGGTTTGCAGCGTTTGGGTTCCAAGTTGTTCGACAACTAAGCCATTCGAGAACCAAGGTACCACTGTACGTCTGTTAAGTCTTATGTGGATAACCTTGCTGTAGTTATTAGCAGGTATGAAATAAGGACTTTCCCCAAAGTTCTTAAGATTCACCAGCTTTTTTGTGGTTTAAGTATATCTAAGAGACAGCTCTTGTAATATGTTATAAATCCTCTCCCCTCTATTCCTCTTTATAAAAAAAATAACCAAACAAGAAATCATTGGATTAGAATCTCCCAAAGTTAGATTTTTTTTGAAGAAAGAATGTTTTGTTGCATCCTAAAGAGAGAGGAAAAACTGGAAGAGAAGTGAGAACTCAGCAAAAGGAGAGGACAAACTTATGAAACAGACATGTCTTTTGTAGAAGATATTATTTGTTTTACTTACCAGCTTTTCTGCCTTTTTAGATCTTGGATGAGGTTGAGAAAAGGCGTGGGATTTCTCCTGCTTTGGTACAGCCCCTTATGAGAAGCGTCATGGAGGCTCCTTTTCCAGCTCTGGGCCGAACCATCTGCATCAAGAACTTCCTACCTGGCTCTGGGACAGAAGTAAGCTCAAAACCAAAGCCAGGCAGCAAGTAGAGTGGCAGTCCAAAGAGAAGTCAATGTTAACAGGCAGAGGTGGCTCCTTAAGTACCTCGGGTGAGATTTTAGGCACCAGACTTTTGCCATCATAGGAAGCTGCCTTTATACCAGGCCAAGCTCAGTATGGTTTGCACTGACTGGCAGCAGACCTCCAGTGTTTCAGAGAGAGGACACTGTTTGCCCTACCTGGAGATGTTGGGGGGTTGAACCTGGGACTTTTTATGCACAAAACAGACTCTCTCTTCATTAGCTGCATTCTTTATCATTTCCAGGTAATAGAGCTGCGCCGACCACTTGACTCGAGGCTTGAGCACGTTGACTTTGAGTCCCTGTTCTCCTCGCTCAGCATCCGGCACTTAAGCAGAGTCTTTGCTTCCCTGCTGCTAGAGAGAAGGGTGATATTTATAGCAGACAAACTCAGGTAACAGGTTTTTGCCGCTTGCTTCTGTGCCTCACATTGCATAGAACATTTACTATCTGTTCTCCTTGGGTTCCCCCTTTCTGATGCCCATTCATTCATTCATTCTCACATCTCCATTCTTGAACCCGATATTCCAATGTGGCCTAGATATCAAGAGGGCCAGCTTGCTCCCATCTTTCTGGACATAAGAGGGAGAAATGAAGCTGCAAAACAATACCTCTGCGGCTGAGATTTCCGGGGTGCATATTTCCTTCCCGTCGGCTCCAACTCAAGCTGGGTTCACATGCTGACTGCTCTCCAATACCAGCCACTGCTGCCTTATTTCAGGTGGCCTTTGTGTATGAGCAGGTATTTCCACACCACCTCCACTAAGTGTGCTCATTGCAGGGGTGGGAAACCTCAGGCTTGGGGGCCAGCTGGGGCCCCCACCCTCCAGGCCCCACCTTTTATCAGCCTTTACCCCAGTGCCTTTCTTTGAGTGCCTTTGCTTGTCAGGAATGTGTCCTTGAACTGTGATGCTGCCAATAGCTTGCCTGGTGTTATGGGCTGGTTGGATGCAGAGGAATGGTGGGAGGAACCAGCTGGGGAACCACCCGGAGAAGGCGGCTCAGAGGCAGGGAAACAGTGAGTGGTCTGCAGGAGACTGGGAAGAGGAGGTGTTGGAAGCTGGAGGGGCAGTGAGCTGGGAGAGTCTGTAGCAGAGAGAAGTCCAGAATCGGAGGCTGAAGCTGAAACAGGAGGGAGGCCAAGAGGCAGAGATGAGTCAGGCTGGGGAAGAGTCACGGGTGTCTCCCCCTCCTGCTGCAACAAGCTCCCCTCCCCCCTGATCTCCCAGAACCAGAAGAGGCATGAAAAGGAAGGAGGAGAGGTGACACATTCATGCAGTCTCCGATTGCTTGGGAAAATCCCTGGAGAGGAGGAGACTTGGGCAGCTGTGGGGAGGCAGGGACCTTCAGCCTCGGCAACTGCTTCTCGGAGGCAAGACGTACTGGGGATGAGTTGTTGTGTTCATGATTCTCAGCCACGTCTGTGCAGATAGTGCTTTTGCTAATAACCTCAACTGGCCAGGCAAAAACGTTCCTCTTTAACCAGGCCTTTGGCTGACTGACATTCAATGCCCTTTTAAAATGAGTGTGTGTGGAGGGGGTTATTGGGTTGTTCTTGTTTTTATTTTGATTATGTATTTTGTGGTGTTATTTTGTGATTTTATCCTGTGAAGTGCCCTGAGACCTGCAGGTATAGGGCGGTATACAAATGTTGTTGTTGTTGTTGTTGTTGTTGTTGTTGTTGTTGTTGACACACTGTCATTTACTGCCGGCTTGCTCCTAGAGAGAGACATGGGCAGGAACCTCTGGCTTCTTGCCTGGCTGGAATGTACCCTACCTTACAAAGGTTAGGAGTTATAACTGTTGCTCCGCCCACTTTAACCTCAGGTCCCGCCCACCACGGATGTCCTCTCCCTCCACTGCCACCCCCACCCTGGTAGGTTGCCTGTGAGTTAATTGAGACCTCAGGCAGAAAAAGGTTCCCACCCCCGACTGAACTGGTTTCCAGTGCATTTCAGGGATATCTCAGGGATTTTGCTTTTCCAGTTGTTCAAAGGACAATACGTTGAACAAAGATAATTTTTTTAAATTGTCGGGAAGCCGGTCAGTTCACCCACGGCTGTGCATAACCTACGTGGGTGTGTGGGACATCGTGGCCGAGATTTCTGTGGGTGGGTGTGGAGCAAGATTGCTTTCCCCTTGCAGGCAGACACACCCCCAACCCCTATTTATCACTGAAATGTCATCTTAGTGGTGTCTGTACTGCATAACAGTTGAGAGATAACTGAGATTACGCTGTCAGTGGTTATGTGTGAAGGCTTAGATGGCTTTAACTAAAATTAAATGTGTGGGGGTTTTTAAGCATTAAGACAGGTTTCAGGAGAATAGGAATGTCAGCAGCTATTCAACATAACAAACAGAAAATTTCATATTTTAAAAGTCTCCGGTGTAACACCCCTAAGTACCAGAACCTGGGGATATGTAACATCAGATGCTCATATTTTCTCGCCCTACTTGTGAGCTTTACAAAGCTAGCCACTGCTTGAGAAGATTCGCTGAATTTGATGGAGCTTGGTCTAATGTGGCAATGCAATTCTTAGCATTCTTACCACTAGCTTAGGTGGCTGTTGGTTTATTGTCAGCAAGCGATCCAAGCAAAACTTTTTCCGCCCGCACCTTACGGCGGGGAGAAAGGGGGGCAGATTCCTTTAAGATTTTCTGCAGCTGGTGCTTGGCAACCGGCCATTTCTTAAACACTTAAGGATGGAGGGAGTTGAGTTCTCTCTTCAAGCCAGCAAGGCAAAACTTAACAGATGAGTAATGACGCTTATAAGCTCAAGATCAGCTTTCAACAGCCTGTCTGTTTTCACAATTCCCAGAAAGTCCTGCTGCATCCATGAGGCTGAGAGAAGGAAGGGGAAAGCTGTAGAGGTCTCCGCCATAAGAGGAGCCAAAAATTCATTCATCCGTCAGGTTTGGGTGGGTTTTTTTTTTTAAAGTGGACAAGAAAAACATTCAGGCAAGCTATGGAAAAACAGAGCAGAGAATGACAGAGTACATCTGCATGCAGTATGAACTGGAATCCTGAGAATCTTTTGCTTTGAACACTAGGGGAGAAGTTTCTAGTCCTCATGGATGCAAGCAAAAGGCTTGCTTTTTTATGTGGAAAAATATTAGAAGCTCAGATGTTCTGAATGAGAATTTGTCTCTGTGGCCCAGCCATGTTACTGCCCCCTTCTGGTTCCTTCTTCTTGCCTGTATGCTATCCATCTCACTCCATCAAATGTTTGCAAAAATGTGAATGTATAACTTTTTGAAGTAGTTTTTTCGATCTTGAACAACATGGATGCAATCCAGCACAAAAGACAATGGGATGGTGAACCTGGTGGGGAGGGGTCATGCTTAACTGTAGACAAGATTGTGCCTTATATTTGTTTCCCAAAATGTGATGCTTATTTTTGCATCCAAGAAAATATCCCACCTCCTCTCTATGTAAATTGAATTTCACAAACTTGGGGACATGAATTTGACTTTAAGGTATGTATTAGCCATCCTTCAGGCACAGCTTTTGGAACTTCTTTCAGAAGGATTGAAAAACATGTACAATTCATAAAGAGTAAATTAAATTATGTATTATATAGGTAAACAATATTAACACAAGGATCAGAGTAGTAAAAAATATATGCAAGCATTAAACAAAATAAGTAGTAAAACTAATAGATCTACTAAGACTATGGCTGGAAGAAAAGATTTTCACCTGGTTGGAGCCAAAAAGGAAGCCAGGACATTGACCTCTGAAGCTGCCTGGGCAATGAATCTAAATGCAGAGTGCCACCACTGAGAAGGCCCTGTTGTGGGTTCCGGTTTCCGCCTGCAGGAATGGCGGACCTGTTTTCCATCTCTCTGACCTTCGTAAGGAATTTGGCGGTTGCTAGGGGAGTAAATGGCAACCCCCTACCCTCTCCGGGGGTTACGGAGAGGGGCCGCTGGCCCGCGATGCCCCCAGACCCACTCCGACTGTTTTTGGAGTGGGGGGAGCTTGGGCTGAGCACTTACGAGGGCCAGGACTCCCGGACGCTAATCTGCATGGCGGGGATTTCCATGGTTAAAGAAGATAATTAGGCTTAAATCTATGGACATACTTCAGAAGGAGGGGAAGAAGCGCTGTTTACTGCTGAGAAATTTATGCTGCTGAAAGGAGAGGAGTCAAAGATTGTACTGCATCTGGAAGAAGGATTGATGGGGACGGAGCGATAAGGGAAGTTTTTATTTTATTTTTCCTTCATATTGTTGCCTCGTACCTTCCCGGACGCGATGTCCTGGCTTGTTTGGAGTGAAAGAGAAGCAAAAGACTGTGTGAGTTGAACTTTATAACTGTTGTTACTGAGCATATTTTTTTTAAAGATGTGGAGTTGCCGATGAGAAAAGCCTCCCCCTAGTCGGGCGGAAGGAGTTCTGGACGCGCTCGGAGGATTTATGAGTTGTGACGCACTTTAAATTGGAGCAGCGACCTGAAGCTAAGTTCAGCTATAGGGCAAGGAGATCCATTAATTTACCAAGAGTTTATGGTTTGATGTTTGGGTCTCCTGCCTGAAAAAGCTGTAAATTCTATAATGATCGTGAATCTTCATGGCTGTGAGAGAAAGCGAAAGTGATTTGAGCTTTTTGAGATGGCGCTGCTTCGGGCTGCTTCGACGCAACAAGGAGCTCCATTAAGAAGATTTATGGGGAGGCTGGACTGATTAACTCACACAGGAGAAAGAACATCTGTGAAACTTGGTTTGATATTTATCTCAGCGGCTGGGAAACAATCGGATGAAAGTGGAAAACATCTATGTGACTGTAAGGGGAAGATCTGGATTATTATGAACTTGGAGGACGATTTGAACTTTAGAAAAAAGACGGCAGTGGACAGTTGCGAGGAATTCCCAATTTCTTGAAGCATGGGAACCCAAATAAAAAATTCTTTAGATGATTTGGCATAACATTCGGTTTGATTGATATATATATGTGTATAATTTGAAATATTGAATGTGATATAATTGGTTTTAATTGGAAAATTAATAAAATATTTTTTTTTAAAAAAAGAGAAGGCCCTGTTGTGGTCACCACCTACCTGCCTTACTTCCAGAGGCAGGAAGGCTTGAATAAAGTCCTCAGATTAGGAGTTTAATGACTAGGCAGCTTTCTGAGAGACGGCGGCCAAGATAGCGAAGACTTTAAAAAGTTGAAATCAGTTATGCTCAGAAATTCACCAGAAACTGTCAAGAGATTATCCATGCACTCAATTTACTGTTGTATCATTGAACTACCTGACCCTCAGTCTAATTTCATGCAGGTGTGGAGAGTGAGAAGGTGAGCAGGCTGGCAGCAGGGGTGCGGGGCGTAGAAATAAAAAATATATAAAACAGAGTGGTGGAAGGAGGGGCAGGGAAAAAAATCCAGGAGGCTTTTGCCCTGGGAAGCAGATGCTGTTTCCATGTTTTTGTTTTACCTGAAGTTTGTCTCCATTGCATTTTGCTTGACATTGTGGTATGACAGTGTGAATTTAATTACTACAAGCCACCTTGAGTGATTTGTTTGCATTAGAAGGACAGGGTATATTTATATATATATACTTATTCAAATAAGGACCCAGGTGGCGCTGTGGGTTAAACCACAGAGTCTAGGGCTTGCTGATCAGAAGGTCAGCGGTTCGAATCCCTGCAACGGGGTGAGCTCCCGTTGCTCGGTCCCAGCTCCTGCTCACCTAGCAGTTCGAAAGCACATCAAAGTGCTAGTAGATAAATAGGGACCGCTCCGGCGGGAAGGTAAACGGTGTTTCCTTGCGCTGCTCTGGTTCGCCAGAAGCAGCTTTGTCATGCTGGCCACATGACCCGGAAGCTGTCTGCGGACAAACGCCGGCTCCCTCGGCCTATAGAGCGAGATGAGCTCCGCAATCCCAGAGTCGGACACGACTGGACCTGATGGTCAGGGGCCCATTTACCTTTACCTTTTTACTTATTTAAATAAAGATATCAAGTAGTAAACCTGGCTTTGATTTGTGTGTGTGTGTGTGTTAAAGACATAAAATGGAAGATAGTTAAAACATTACAATGTAAGCTTCCCTTAAACAAGCTTCTAGCCTTGACAGTCAGAGGGGAAACTTGCAAAGTTTTCTGTGTTGGCAGCATCTAGCAGGAACGCTCAGGGCTGATGGGAATGGGTGTTGGTTTTCATTTGAGGCCTTGCAGACTGGTGCAGTTCATTTTGAATTTAAAAGAGCAACATGCCAGAGGAGCTGCATGAACCACATCATGCAACAATGCAGATCATCAAAGTGGTGGACATCAGAATTAGAGTGGTCTAGTAGGAAAGTGTCACCAGAGTCACCACTTTCTACAGCCAGAAGTACAATCTCATCAGAAATTTGTTTCCTCCCATAGGGAGAACATCACATCCTTTTCAGCCCTGGTGTTTTTCTACCAATGTAATGTATGTTTGTTCTGGAGTCAGGCTTGTAAGGTGTGAAATGATTCTTGATCATCCAAGGACCTTCTTCAAATATGCCCCACCATCTCAGGTGTGGCGGTGGTGGTTATTGGGGACATTACGTATTTAGTGATGGGATTCCAGCTTTGAAATGCTCTTCCCAGAGTGGAGGGGATGGGCAATCGTGTGGCTTGTTGTTGTTACAACATTTTTATTATTATTTGTAAACACATATCAACAACCTCAGGTATGCAGATGACACAACCTTGAAAGTGAGGAGGAATTAAAGAAGCTTTTAATGGGGGTGAAAGAGGAGAGTGCAAAATATGGTCTGAAGCTCAACATCAAAAAAACCAAGATCATGGCCACTGGTCCCATCACCTCCTGGCAAATAGAAGGGGAAGAAATGGAGGCAGTGAGAGATTTTACCTTCTTGGGCTCCTTGATCACTGCAGATGGTGACAGCAGTCATGAAATTAAAAGACGCCTGCTTCTTGGGAGAAAAGCAGTGACAAACCTAGACAGCATCTTAAAAGCAGAGACATCACCTTGCCGACAAAGGTCCGTATAGTTAAAGCCATGGTTTTCCCAGTAGTGATGTATGGAAGTGAGAGCTGGTCCATAAAGAAGGCTGATTGCCGAAGAATTGATGCTTTTGAATTATGGTGCTGGAGGAGACTCTTGAGAGTCCCATGGACTGCAAGAAGATCAAACCTATCAATTCTGAAGGAAATCAGCCCTGAGTGCTCACTGGAAGGACAGATCCTGAAGCTGAGGCTCCAATACTTTGGCCACCTCATCAGAAGAGAAGACTCCCTGGAAAAGACCCTGATGTTGGGAAAGATTGAGGGCACAAGGAGAAGGGGACGACAGAGGACGAGATGGTTGGACAGTGTTCTTGAAGCTACGAACATGAGTCTGACCAAACTGCGGGAGGCAGTGCAAGACAGGAGTGCTTGGCGTGCTATGGTCCATGGGGTCACGAAGAGTCGGACACGACTAAACGACTAAACAACAACAACAACAACAACAACAACAACAAACACACCCACCCCTCATCTGACTGGGTTGCCCTACCCACTCTGGACAGCTTCCAACAAATATAAAAGCATAATAAAACATCAAGCATTAAAAACTTCCCTACACAGGGCTGCCTTCAGGTGTCTTCCAAAGATGCCTTAAAGGCTAACATCTTTATTATGGCATAAGCTTCCACTGACTGCAGCCTACTTAATCTCAGTCGCTATAAACGGTTTGACTGGCATCCACTCAGAAATATTTTTCGAACCAGCCAAATTCTTGCCCCCCCCCCAAAAAATTAACTTTTTAAAAGATTATCTGTTTTATTCTGCCATGTATATTAATTTTGGTTGTTATAGATTTGCTGCATTCAGCTTATTTTTATGTGCTTGTTTTATTGTGTTTAAAACTGTATAGTTTATTGATGGCCCTGATGATTTGATAGAAGGATGGCACATCAATCCAAGCAACCAATTTGCAGATGATGATTATTTGGGAAAGAGGGGATTGTTTTACATTTCTGAAGAAATAAATTTAAGATTTCTGTGCAGCAACTTTTTTTGTTTTACCTCTCTCTCTCTCTCTCTCTCTCTCTGTCTCTCTGTCTCTCTGTCTCTCTGTCTCTTTAAGCTAAGGCAGCTGCTTGAAGTTGCTCAGAGGTTTGGAATGCTAGATGTAATTCAGCAGAGGTTATTTAATGAGCCTGTGCAGGTGAAGAAAGGCATATGATAGATCGTATTTATCACGCTCCTCCGCAGCTGATCACACAGATGCCCTCGGTGTGTGAATCATCGGTGTATTTGCACACATCTCTTGTGTGGACAATGCAGAGGGGGGTGTGTGCTTGTGTGATTTGTTACATCTCTCAGCTGCTGCAAAAATTGGCTGTCTGAGGGCCTCCTGCCAAATGCTGTTTTTCTTTCCCCCTTTTCTATCCTTTTCTGAAAAGATCTGTCACTCCAAAAACCTTGCCAGCAGAAAAGGAAAGTCTTTCTCCTTTGTCCCTCCCCCTCCCCCTTACCATAGTAACTATAGTAAACATCCCTTTTCAACTCGTGAAAATGACTTAATTTTTTTTTAAGCCAGTCTATTAAATTAATCTTTCTGTTAGACTTGCTTGTGCATCATTTGCAGGGAAAGATTCCAATAATTTGTGACTGAAATAAATTGTGGTAGCCAAGGTAGTTTTCTTTTTTTCCTCTTTTGCTGCAACCCTTTATCCACTTCCCTGGAAATAAGCCCCCCTGAATTCAGTGGGACTTCCTTCTTAGAAGACATGAATAGGATGGTGCTGCAAATCACACACCCATTGGGTTGTAAAGTTGGAAGGGGGTACCGGGTTAAACCACAGAGCCTAGGCCTTGCTGATGAGAACACCGGCGGTTTGAATCCCCGTGACGGGGTGAGCTCCCGTTGCTCGGTCCCAGCTCCTGCCAACCTAGCAGTTCGAAAGCACGTCAAAGTGCAAGTAGATAAATAGGTACTGCTCCAAGCGGGAAGGTAAATGGCCAGAAGCGGCTTAGTCATGCTGGCCACATGACCTGGAAGCTGTACGCCGGCTCCCTTGGCCAATAAAGCGAGATGAGCGCCGCAACCCCAGAGTCGGACACGACTGGACCTGATGGTCAGGGGTGCCTTTACCTTTACCTTTACCTTTAGCCCAGATAACCATCTAGGGCAGGAGTGGGGAACCATGGGCCAAATATGGCCCAAGAGACTCTTCACCCCAGGCTACACTCTTCCCAGTCTCTTCGGATGTTTGGCTTATCTGGAATGTGTCCTCAAACTCTGATGAAATTTGCTGGCCTGAATTCAGGATAAGAGTAGGTTGTGTGTGGATGTGCTTACTGCAGAAAGACACAATTTGCATTTATTGCTCCATCCAGCCCTTGGCCAGAAAGGATTTCCCACCTAGGGAAGCCAGGCTCAGGGGCGACAGGTCAAGCATTCCCTTACAGCTGCCAATTGGGCACAAGTCTGTTTCCCTATTTGTGGGGTACCCAAATTATGCCAGTGTGATTACAAAACCCTTGAGTTGCCTGCATTGTCTTCTCAACAATTTAATATTCAGCCATGAGGACTAGAAACTTTCTTTAAAAAACAAAAACTTGAAAGATTCCTGGGAAGCTGGAATTTCTTGCAACTCAGCATGTCTACTAAATATAAACAGTCCTGTTTTGGTTTTTTAAAAAAATAAGTTCATACTCAGCAAGCATCCTTTCCATTTCTCTTGTAAAACTGCAGAAGCTGTTGCCAGGCCTGGGGTATTTTTACACACACACACACACACACACACTTCCTCTTCTCCTCTTGCTCAGTGTATATTCCCTCATGGTGCTTAACTCAAGCCAGCTGTGAGTGGTTTCCTGGCCATATGATTCCTTCAGGCTGCGCGGTCTCCCTCCCTCCCTCTCTCCCATTCAAGATTTGGCTCATAAAACCAAATGACGTGATGTGCATGGCTTAGTAACATACCAGCCCTCCCCCAGATGCTCGAAGGAGTTTGCAGTCCTACAGAGCTGATGAGTTACCAGTGGCCTCTACCTGCCTCTGAGGGTGGCGTGTGCTGCTCGGCTTTTGTTTCCGTGTGAAAACAGCGTTGCTTGATTCTACTTAATGCTCCCTGGCAGAATCTTTCTTGAAAATCTACATCTCGATAGCCTGCCAGCGAGGCATTTGTAGTCGCATCCGTTTCTCATTGCCGAAAAGCAACATCGTCCTCCTTCGCCCAAATTCCACGCATGCACACATACAGATGCATTTCCCCTCCCTTTCTAAATCGTCTGTTAGGAGCCACCGGTAGGTATGTGATCAGATATGGGTATCCTGTACCATCGCCTTCTTGGTAGGAAGGCAAGAAGTGTGAGAGATCCTGAAAGGGGGCGGGGGGTGCAGTCCAAAGGGAAACCACACACATGTGGGCACATGCCCACACCAGCCCACATGGCTGAGTTTCGGCTAAGCCACAGGGAGACTGGTCACACATCTCCTGCAATCTTGCCTAGTCAGGTGGCTGTCAGTTCTTCAGAGGCCTCTTTCAAAGCATTGGGCAAAATAGCACTCTGAAAAGGATGTCTGTTGCCATTATGTAAGACTTTGGGTGTGGGGAGACGAGTCTGGCCTGCTGGGCTTAAAAGAGCCGCCACCCCTGGCTTAGAGAGCCACATTTTACCTACATTTGAGCTTCAGATCTCCAGGCCTGCGGCTCCTCACCCCTGTTCTAGCTCATAGGGACCACAGCAGCATCTCTGCTTCCAGACTTGAGCTTCCCAAATGCCTGGGCATTCCAAGCCAATGAATGAAACGGCAAGCTCCTCCATGTTTGTTGCTCTCTAAGGCAGCCTTTCTCAACCTTGGGTTCGTAGATGTTGTTGGGACTACGACTCCCATCTTTCCTAGTGCCTTAGGAATTATTGGGAGTTGTAGTTCAAGAACACCTGGGGACCCGAGGTTGAGAAAGGCTGATCTAAGGGATGGGGGACCTGTGGTCCTCCAGAATTTTGTTGGACTGCAACTTCAATTGGCCCAGCCAGCACAGCCAATGGCCAGGGATGATGGGAGTTGTAGTCCAATAATATCTAGAGGGCCGCGAGTCCCCCAAGACCCCCACGACTGCTATAATGCCTGTGCTGATCCTGCTTTTCCATGTGAACTAGCGATTGTCACTTGAACGGGAGTGGCAGAGTCCTCATGTAGGTGCAGGTGATGGACCGATTGAATCATCAGGTCCCTCACTCATGAAGTCATGAGGGTAGCTGAGAAGAGCCTGTTGGCTGTGCCCTGAGCCGTATGTCTACTCCTTAGTTTCTTCTCTCTCTTTGTTCCTTTCTGGTGTTGTCTTTCCATGCAGAGATGACCTCAGCAGAGGTGTATGCTTGGCTTTTCTAGCAGATTGCTTAGCTAGCAGGGGGAAAAGGAGGAATTCTGGGACTGTTCCACGCCTTCCCGTATTTAAGAGGCCACAGCGTGAAAAGCGAGACTCTCCATTAATCCCATGACTCCAGGAGTCCATGCGCTGGCTGTGTCTGTATGGAGGGAAGCATGTGCAAAAACTATGTGAGCCCCACAACACACTTTTGAGAGAGCGCTCCAGGCTCAACTGTGGCCACTCAAACTGAAGGATGCAGCTCACAGTATATCTTTGACAGGGTTGGGGACGTTCCATGTGGCAAACTGTACTGCAGAAGCAATCTGCACAATCTAAAGAGAAGGGCAGTCTCTTGAGTTCAAAAGAAACCATGCAAGGTAAATTTGCACGCACAAAAATATCGGTTTACCAGAAATATTCTTGCATATTTGTATGCCTCTGGAAGTAAGGGAGAAAAGACCTGTGTGTGATGGAGGAGGAATTATCAGATCTAAAAACTTGGATGGAGGCGGTAGGCGCGGGGAGAAGGATGACCTCAACAACGCTCCTATGTACCTGCCTGACCTTGAACTACTAAATGTTCACTTTTATCAGTCTCTACAGCCACAGCTGGCGCTGAAACCTTCCAACAGATTGACCTCACCCCTAAAGGTGCACTTCCTACACTGTCTCCTGAGACAGATGGAGGCCAACCATCTACTAAATGTTCACATTTAGTAGATGGTTGGCCTCCATCTGTCTTGGGCACCTTTAGGGGTGAGGTCAAACTGTTGGAACGTTTCAGCGCCAGCTGTGGCTGTAGAGACTGATGCAGGAGTGACATGTTTTGTTGCAGCTGGGGCAGAGGAAAGAGTCCCATTGTGCTGTTGCAGATGTACCATGACGTTTCTTCTCTCTGTGCTCCTCCCAGCAGTCATTCCTCCTCTGGTCACTGCTGTGGATACACAACCTGACTGGTGGTCTCTAGGCACTTCGATCATCTGCAGGGGACAGATTCCAGTTTGTCTCTTTGCAGTCATGAGGACTATTAATTTGATTTCTCCTTTTATCCTTAGGTTATTGGAAAGCTTGGCATGGTCCCAGGATAAAACCTGGCCAGGTGTCAGTGCGTGCGGCCAGCTATCTCCCACGCGCACACACACACCCCGCCTTCTCAGTTACCACCTATTAATTTATGTCTCTTATCTCAAAGGGGCCTTGAGAGTTTCAGGCTGACCCTTGCGTCTGTTTCCTCCTCTTAGCACCTTGTCGAAATGCTGCCATGCCATGGTGGCCCTTCTCTACCCCTTCACGTGGCAGCACACCTACATCCCTGTGCTTCCCCCTTCGATGATTGACATTGTGTGCTCGCCTACCCCCTTTCTGATTGGCCTGCTCTCCAGTTCGCTGTCCCGCCTCAAGGAGCTGCCCGTGGAAGAGGTGAGGCCAGAGTATGGGAAAGGGAGGACGGCAGAATGGATATTGTTTGATACAGGTTCAGGGGGGCACTGTCCTCACAGGACACAGGTTTGGGGTGTGTGAGGAGGACAAAGCTTTGGGGCCAGGGTTTATTCATGGCAGATCCTGCTAGGCTGAACAACCCTGGAGAAAGTGGCTGTGATGTGAAACACTTGCTGGCATCTTTCCTCAGCAGTTGCTTACGGCATTGAGAGTGCCCCTGTGGCTTCTGTTTTAGCCATGGTACATCCACATGGAAAATGATCTGGGGCAGGTGGGCTTAGGGATGATATGATATCTAGAATTCATTATCTCTAACTTAGATGTTTAGAGCATCTGAGCTGGAGATTAGGTGTGTGGGACAGAAGAGAAGAGGCCCTTTTCTCCCCATGGCTTTTGGTGATGACAATCACAAGGGCTAGATGGAGCAGCCCCCAACAGCCAGAGGGAAGAGACTAGGGTGGGACACTTCAACCACAGTACTGGGTTCAATCCCCACATGGACAGGGCGATAACTCTAACCTATACAAAGGCAGCCCTACAATGAGATCCACAAAGAAGAGTCAGCAGAATAAGACCAGGAAATCTACAAATCTGACAAACTTAGTTGGTCTCTAAGGTGCTACTGGATGGAATTTTTTATTATTATTATTTTGTTTCGAGTACGTCAGACCAACACGGCTCCCTACCTGTAACTTCTACAAACCCAGTAACACTTGGATCTATTTTGGCTTAATTGTCTCATCCATAGCATTTGGGGTTGTTTGTTTACCTCCAAGCACCAAAACATCTTTGTTTTAAAGTCCAAGGATTGCTCCTCCAGGCTATAAGTTGCTGGTACCATACTTGCATTGAATATCTCTTTTTCTTAAAGTGCTAGATAAGAGCATGCTCCTATCTCTGATCCCCCCCCCCCAATTAGTTGCTTCTTCCCTGTTGTGTGGAATAACTTGTGTGGTTTCTCAGTCAGGGAAAGGAGGGGAAAGTGTGTGTGTAAGAGACTCAAGAGGAACAGCTTCCCTATGTTTAAAGTTGTCATTCTATGGTTTGTGGTAAAAGTCATAAAAGCCACCCTGGGATTGGGCTGGTTTTCATATCTCTTTGAGGCTCGGTGGAATTGGGGTAGGCCAAGGCCTTTGGGAGCCTTTTTGGGGCCGAAGAGAAGAGTAAAAATGCTTCAGATAAATAAATAAGGCAGGGCCTCCCCTCCCCCCCCCAAAAAAGCTGTATACAAGGCAGCCATTTTCCCAAGGAGGTTGATGACCATTCCCAGTAATGTTTTTCTCCCCTTTTTCTTTCTGTGTATTTCTGTCCGAGCAGGTCCTTGTGGTTGACCTTGTGAATAACCGGTTTCTCAGGCAGGTAAGAACAACTTGCTTCCAGTCATGTCCATTCTATCTCTGGTGTGGGGAACCTTTGACCCTCTAGATCAGGCATCCCCAAACTTCAGCCCTCCAGATGTTTTGGACTACAATTCCCATCATCCCTGACCACTGGTCCTGTTAGCTAGGGATCATGGGAGTTGTAGGCCAAAACATCTGGAGGGCCGCAGTTTGGGGATGCCTGCTCTAGATGTTGCTAAACTACAGCTCCCATCAGCCCTAGCAAGCGTGGTCATTGGCCTGAGTTTATGGGAGTTGTAGTTCGGCAACATCTGGCGAGCCAAATGTTTCCCGCACTGGTTCTATCTGGGGGGGGGGAGGAACAGGAAAGAATAAGGACAAGGGAGTCTGCTCTGTTTCGTTGCTGGATGCTCAGCAGGGCTTTTTTCAGCCATAACTCACTGGAACTCAGTTCTGGCACTGAGACAGGTGCCATTGCCATTATAAGAGAACAAGGGAGGCGTTCATGGTGAGTTCCAGTGCCTCATTTTCTAGAAAAGTAGCTATGAAGAGGGTGATAGTAAATGGAGCCTGAAGACAAATGGCCATTGAGAAAGTTGGAAATCATTTGCAAGAGGCTTTGATTTCCATGGGGTTTGTGCGTATGTTTCTTCACGTCTTACTCCATCCTCTAGTGAGTCAAAGGGTTCTGCAGGTTTTTGAAACTTCTAAAACCTGCCAGACCTATTAACCAGGGGTCAAATATATCATAAGCAGCAAAAAAATAATAATGCACGAATGATTCTCTCCCTGCCCCCGGTTTTCACAAATAAGTGTATGTCCGCAGGAGTGCTATTCTCTCAAGTTCTGCTTCAGTATTAGTACAAAAGTAAAGATGCAGGAAAGGTGACTCTACGATGAGGGAACGCTGTGGATGAGGAGAACTTTGACTCTCTACAAAACCCCCAAAAACCCAAAAGTAGATGGTGGTTGTGCCAGTGGTGCGTCCCACCTTGGATTCAGGCAAAACACACTATTGCGTCCTAAGACCAATGCTTTGGGACGTCCATGCCTACATCATTCTTTAGGGGCGTACCTCAGAGGCGCAGTGCACGCTTTGTACGCATGAGGTCTCTGTTTCAAAGACAGACACCAGCAAGATATGCTCAGCATGCAGACTATGAGCTATAGGTAACGCAGTGAGTGCAAGAGCTGTCTCTTGCAAGGCCCAACATCTGCACCTTTTGGTGCCACTTTCTGTTATCTCCCTGTGTGCCAGCAGCTTCTCCTCCTTCCAGTATCTGTGGCTGCCAGGTGTGTACATTATGACCATCGCAAAAGGGCCACCTCGGTCGTTGCTCCATGCCAAGACTGTACTCTGTGCTAGTTCTCTGCTCAGCTTTGGCAGCTTTGACGGCGCCATGGCAAAGTTTCCAGCACAGCCCTCTGAAGCAGCCCCCACGCCACCGCCTTCCAGTGCTCGATGACCATTTGCAAGGGTTTAAAAGTGGATCCTTTAGAAGGGTCTAGCCTTTAACCCTCCAGGTGCTGGTGTGCTACCTTGACTATTGACCATGGTGTCTTGGGAGTTGAGGTCTAATAAGATCTGGAGGGTCACCTAAAGCTTGCTTTTAGAGTGTTTATCCCAGAGTCTGCAGTTTGGTCTCACCCTATGACTATAGAACAGGCATCCCCAAACTTCGGCCCTCCAGATGTTTTGGACTACGATTCCCATCATCCCTGACCACTGGTCCTGTTAGCTAGGGATCATGGGAGTTGTAGGCCAAAACATCTGGAGGGCTGCAGTTTGGGGGCGCCTGCTATAGAACATGCCCCCTCTCTCTTTTTTTAAGATGGAAGATGAGGACTCTATATTACCTCGGAAGTTGCAAGCAGCACTAGAACACATCCTGGAGCAAAGGAACGAGCTGGCAAGCGACAAGGAAGAGGGCGCTCCCAACGGCAAGCAAGGTAAGGTTTAAAACCTCTCACCTTCTTATTTTTCGCCAGGAAAAATCACACCGAGCTTTTATAAACCTCTACCTACCATGTCCTCCCCTCCCTTAGTCATTCCCCTTCCAAAAATTAAAAAGGCCAAAGATTTTTAGCCTTTCCTTGGAGCAAAGGTGCTTCAGCGTGTGGGTTGCCCTTTCCCAACTCTCAGTATCCTCCTTTTTAAAAAAAAGTTTTTATATAAGATTTTATTGTTACAAAACAAACAAATAAACAAGGGAAAGTACACATAGCATCTCCATTTTTTTCATAGAGTCATTTTCACAGTTCGTTTCTGTACTGTATGAGACATTATCGGTGTAGACAGTTGGGGGTAAAGAGAAAGGAGAGAGATTGGAGGGTAGCCTTCCTTTGTTCTATTGCATAGTGTTTGTGTAGTGTATGGTGTCAGCATCACTTGGGTAGATCCTTCGTTTGTACATTTATTTATTTCTATTGGCATTCTGAAAGATTGGACGGTTCAGAACCTGGTATCCTTTTTTAAATACTGTATGAGATGACCGGAATATACCAAATATTTCATGATGTCCACTTCATAGCCCCTCTGCATGGGTGTGGAGATGTCACAAGGATGGGCTTAACCGTGTGGCTGGACCTGCGCATGAAACCTTCCTTACATCAAGTCAGAAAATTTGTTCACCTGGCTCGGTGTTGGGGAAGATCCGCAGCTCTGGGAGAAACTGCCTGCCCTAGGTTCAATCCCCAACAACTCTAGGTAGGGCTGGGAGAGACCCCGTCCGGAATCCCAAAGAGCTGCTGCCAGTTGGGGTGGACAGGACTAATCTAGATGGAACAATGGTCTGACTCTAAATACGGCAGCTTCCAAGTGTCTGTGTCCACAACACTCGCTGCAACTTTGCAGGGTTCCAGGCTGAAGTTTTCCCCAAACTTTCCTGGAGATGCCAGGAATTGAACTCGGGACTCCCTGTGTGCAGAGCAGGTGTTCTGCTACTGAGCTACGGTCCCTCCATCCATAGCTGCCAAGTTATCCCTTTTTTACAGGGATTTTCCCTTATGCTGAATAGGCTTCCTCGCGAGAAAAGGGAAAACTTGGCAGCTATGAGCCTCCATCCCAAAACTGCACCCCGGCAAGTTCAAAGGACGGGACTGGAAGAGAGCAGGTTAAGGCCAGGTCTCCCGCTAACCAGTGTTTTCCCTGCTCCTTTTGCCTCCCCCCTCCAGAGTCCAGCCCCTTGAACGAAGTGGTGTCAGAAGCATTCGTCCGCTTCTTTGTGGAGATTGTGGGGCACTACTCCCTCTTCCTGACTCCCTCCGAGAGGGAAGAGAGGACCCTGCAGCGGGAGGCCTTCCGGAAGTCGGTCTCTTCCAAGAGCCTCCGGCGCTTCTTGGAGGTCTTCATGGAGACGCAAATGTTTGGGGGCTTCATTCAGGAGCGAGAGTTGCGGAAACAGGGTGCTAAAGGTGAGAGAGCAGGGGGACGGTGAAAGGGGCGTGCGATTAATTAAGCGTGTTTTTCATCAGGGGTTTTTTTCCGCCCTCCTTTGCCCCTTTCATCACGTAAGAGCTGTTCAGGTGGTATTGGTGGGAATGCTGAGAATAGTAGGAGAGGATATAATGATTAAATATTATCCTTCCTCACTCACGCTAGTGAGCTAGTAGCAGAGCATATTCCCTTGCGCATAGCAGGAAGCTAGTTAGAATCATAGAGTTGGAAGAGACCACAAGGGCCATCCAGTCCAACCCCCTGCCAAGCAGGAAACACCATCAAAGCATTCTTGACATATGCCTGTCAAGCCTCTGCTTAAAGACCTCCAAAGAAGGAGACTCCACCACACTCCTTGGTAGCAAATTCCACTGCCGAACAGCTCTTACTGTCAGGAAGTTCTTCCTAATGTTTAGGTGGAATCTTCTTTCTTGTAGTTTGAATCCATTGCTCCGTGTCCGCTTCTCTGGAGCAGCAGAAAACATAGTTGATAGATTCGTTAGAACCATTTGAGTTAAGCAATCCAGTCTGGCTTGTCCAGATTGGATTGTTCCTGGTAAATCCCCTTTTGTTCCCTTTTAAAAACAATAATGGCACAGCAGTCTTCTTTTAGAAAGTAATGACAAGGTTTACTTACATTCAGTTCACTGTATGATCCTGAAGGGAGGCTTTACCTTTTAGTTACAGAGAAAAGTGTGGGCTCTTGTGAGGGATGAGGCCCATGTGCTGCTGGCTGAGAGCCAGCATACAGCAAAAGAGCAGTAGCGAAAGAGTGAGAGAGAGAAGAGGAAGATGGTTGCATGACTAGCCCCTTTATAGGGTCTGCCAGGGTCATGCCCATCTACCTGGTCACACGCAGGGGGAGGATGCTCCAGACCAGGTGTGACAGGAAGTCCTCCTGGCTGGAGCAACATTCCCCTGTGTGTCCACTCTGGGCAAACAGGAAATGTTGTATTCGACTGCTTTTGTGATGTTACATCCCACAGCGTCTGCAACTGGAACTCACCAGGTTTTTCTTTCTTTCTTTCTGCGTTCTGTTTTCCACCCCTTTGTAGGTTTGTTTGAGGTACGTGCCCAAGAGTACCTAGAAACCCTTCCCAGTGGAGAGCAGAGTGGAGTCAATAAATTCCTGAAAGGCTTAGGTAAGAGATCCTGGCTGCTGCTTTGGATTGCAGTGTGCTTTTATATCCCATCACGTGCCCTAAAGTCAAATCACAATGCGTGTGGGTTTATTCGCAATATAAGCACAATCACTGCTGTATTTATGTTATGCACAGCAGTAAAAGAAATAGGGCAGGTCCTTACCCCAAAGACACTGCAATCTATATGTAATTTCTGATGGGTGAGGACAGGTTTACTGTGGATGGGAGTGGTAACAGGGGATGAAAGTGAGGAAATGTGTTTTGGGTATGTTTTAACTGGGGATGAGGGCTTACAGGTATTAGTAGATGTAAATCAGGGATGGCTATCCTTCCAGTTTGAAGGCTATTGCCTCTTTTATAGTTCTGTAGAAGAGGGAGCTGCTGCTTCTCATACGGCAGTGTTGCAAAGGCTTGGAAGGGTCTCTTCCCGTGCCTGGCAAAATCTCGTTTTGCAGGTATAAAGGAACAGTTTATGGAATTGAGAGCTTCTTGTGTCAGGTATTGCTTCCATTGCTGGGAATATTGGGCTTTTAAAGCAAAATCCCCAGCTGCTGGGGAAATGCAGTTCACTCGTAAGCAAAGCACGCTGCTCCTTTTCCTATGTTTTACCATCTGCGTTGTGGCTCCATAAATGTCACCAACCATCTTTGGATGGGATTTATGTCCTTGCTGTGTTGTGTAAACTTTGCAACGTGCCATTTTGCAAACTTTATGGTGTGTATAGTGGGCATTGCACTTGTATAAATACTGGGCCGTGTACAATGCAGGTGGGAAAATGTGGCGAGGTTGTGCACTGGATGGTTTAATCTGTTTTATGGAGGCCGGGGGGGCTTCAATCCAATCCCATTGTGCCAAAATCACTCTTTCTTTCTTTCTTTCTTTCTTTCTTTCTTTCTTTCTTTCTTTCTTTCTTTCTTTCTTTCTTTCTTTCTTTCTTTCTTTCTTTCTTTCTTTCCTCCCACCCCCATCAATCCCTTCCAGGTAGCAGAATGAAATTTCTCCACAAGAAGTAAGACCTTAGAGTGCCACTGTTGCAGGGAGAAGTGATTTCTTCCACAGTTCAGCAGACAGAAAATGGACCAAGTTTTCCCCCATTCCCATTTCGTCTGCTCCCAAGGAGGAGAAAGCCCAACCCAGGAAGCAGGGTGTCCGGGAGTTGTGCTTAGGTGAAAAGCTGGCCTCTGCCCTCCTAGGATGGCGCTAAGGGGGACACAGACGAAGAGGCTGCTGGGAGGGGACTCTCAGCTGCTACCAAGAACATGCACTGGACTCTCCATTGGCGCTTTGCAGATTTCACAGTGGTTTGGGGTTTGTTTGTTTTTCTTATTTCTTAGCTAGTAAACATTTTGAAATGTTGTTTCTTATTTATATTGAGGTTAAGGAGAGTATTAGCCAATGACACTTGCCCCGGGCTCCTCTCTCAAATGGCAGCAAAGGAGGTTGCTGGATGGAGGCTGTATTAACCTGGACTCTTGAGATACGGACAGGGACCATACGATGAAAAGGGGGAGAAGCAAGAGGCAGTTAGAGGGAAGGTGAGGCAGGGGAACCGCTGAAGCTGCTGAGAATTTGATACCCACTCCAGCAACCACTATGGGATGGAAGATTTGCCGGCCCTCCTAGTGGGCATCCTTTCTCGGAGTAAGCTGAGAGGCTGATGCAATGTAATTAAAAGTGAGTGATGTTAAAGAAAACGTGTCCAGTTGTTCTTACCATTCGCAAGTAAGTGTATTGTGGGTTTGACCTGACTTTGTTCTTTTCCTCTTTCGTTTCTCCGCTCCAAACAGTTTTGCGTGAAAGGGGGAGCCTCCAGATGTCCTTTTCATTGTGGCTTCAGGACTATTTGGGCTTGTGATGTTACTTGGGGTTGTTTTACGCAATCCCGCTTCCAATCCGATTTGCCTCTGCAAACGTTTCGGGACAGAGCTTGTTCTTCTTCTTATTTATTAAATATATATACCGCCCTTCCTTTGCAGATCTCAGGGTGGCTCCACAGAGCTCATGTTCCATAGTTGCCTGCTGAAATGCAGCTCTTCATATCGCAAATGTTCTGCGGTTTTCTTTGTATGCCAAAAGTGGCCCCTCCAGATGGCAATAATGTGGGAACAGTGGGGGAAGCATCATAAGTGGAGTGATGTGTGGACAGTTTAGTAAAAAGCCATTAATGCACTATGATTGCATCAGTGGCAATGTTCCGCAACATCCATATATATTTTTTATTTTTAAAAAAACCAGCCTAGGCTGATAAAAAAAATCCTTCCAGTAGCACCTTAGAGACCAACTAAGTTTGTCATAGGTATGAGCTTTCGTGTGCATGCACACTTCTTCAGATACCTGTTGCCAGAATAATATTGATGATGTTGTTATTATTATGGGGTCTTAGGCCCCCTGGTGGCCAAAAAGTGTAAATCAGTTGCTTTCTTGTGTGGATCTTGCAACACAGGCTTGCACATCACTTGGTTTCTCTAAGCTTGCCTATACAGTGGTGCCTCGCTAGACGAATTTAATTCGTTCCACAGGTCTTTTCTTATAACGAAAAATTCATCTAGCGAATCCCATAGGAATGCACTGAAATTTTTTTGAAATTTTTTTTGCCCATAGGAACGCATTAATTGAATTTCAATGCATTCCTATGGGAAACCGCGATTCGCTAGACGAATTTTTCATAAAACGAATTTGTCTAGTGAGGCAACCTCCGCTAGAAAAAACCTTTCATTAAGCGGAAATTTCGTTAAGCAGGGCATTCGTTAAGCGAGGCACCACTGTACTTAGTTTTTAGAGCTTTCCAAACTCTGTGTCACGACACATTAGTGCGTCGGCTGCAGTGTGTAGGTGTGTCACACAAACGCTTCTTGCGCTCCTCCTGGGAGGAGGGGCTGGAAAGGGGTTAGTTTAACCTCCATTTTGCTAGCAAAACTGAATTACCATGTCGCGAAATGTTGCTTTCTAAAAAGTGTGACACCCGTATGAAAAAATTCGAAAGCTCTGGCTTAGTGACTGCTGAGTGGGTGAAGCCACTCTGCTGAAGAGTACTGCATTTGTGGTGGCACAAAAATTGCATCGATGATTTGGAACTTGTGGTGATTTGTTCATGCGCTCACCGAGCGATGAGCCTTTTCCATTATGTCTTCTACTTTTATGTACAGTCCCAGTTAAGAGGAAAAAGTAAAGGTACCTGGGAGGGAATTCAAACAATTGGGGGGGGGCACCTGTAGCTCAGTTCCTTTGCCCACAAAGGGCCTTGGGTTCAATTCCACCTCTGCTGTTTTGTGTTGGCAGAGGTTTTGTCAAACATTCACCGAAAGGTTCCATTTCCGTTAGCTTCCATTTTTACTTAAGGCTCCTTCTCCCCCCTCCCCAACTTATTCTTGTGTTTCTCACACAAATAAGATGTGGCAGAGGTTTGCTTCCTGACGTCTCCCCCAGAGCACGTCTCGACTCTTTGTATCAAAAGGAAGCTCCTATTTTATCCTCCTGCTCACAGCGGATTCAGAACGGAAGGTCGTGTTTGCCCCAGCCATTCTGTCTGTCGTCAGTGCTGAGAATGAAAGTTGGCTGTAGGAACACTGGGAGTTGCCTTCTGCCAGGTCAGACTACTTGCCCATCTAGCCCTGTACTGCTTACTGTGACTGGCAGAAGCTCTCCATCATCTCAGCCAGCAAAACTTCTCTCCTATTACCTGCTACAGTACTTAATCCTTTTAAGTGGATATACCAGGGAATGAATCTGGGACCTGCTGCATTCAAGTGACGCTTACCGGTGAGCAATTGTCCCTCCCTAGGGGCAAGCCATTTCGGTAGGGAAACCTATATGTTTTGCAAGCCATTAGTCTTCTCATGGTCTATTCCCCAGGACTTTTTTTAAAGCTTGCATGGGTCCATGCACACCTTGTGCCTTTTCCTTTTACACCTGGGCTCTGGGACAGAGGCCAGCGCTGACTTACCTGTTGTAACCTAAACTTAGGACCCTGCGCCCTGTTGCCAAAGTTTGAACATATCAAGGTTTTCTACCTAGCTGCAAGATCACAACTGGTGCCCTTGTGCCAGAGTAGACCTGGACCCTGAGACAAGTTGCAGCAGCAGCAGCAGCCATAATTCTTGGGTTTCTCCAGGAAATGAGAAGACAAAAAAAGCTCTATCTCTTGCTCATTCATCTTCAAGCTGAGAAGGGATCCCTGCTGAAGCTCCCTCCTCATGGGAGGTGCAGATGGGGTAACCGAAATCAAAACAGTCAAAATAAACTGAAAGTCCTTCTTTATTAACAGATTGTAACAAGTTTAGATAATGTGAGCAAACGTAACTTGCAACGTTTGAACAGAATGCCACTTAAAACCAGTTTTTTTAATTCTCTCTCTCTCTCCCCTCCCCCAAATTGTACAGCTTTAGAAGCATGAACATCTGTTGGGGTGGTGCTGGCAGTTCTTTTTTTAAAAAGGCTGACAGGAACTCAGTGTCTTTTATCTGTTCTGGATATTCTGGAAGAAACCACCTGTGGGAGAGAGCAAAAAGACAAATCATCAGGGGAACTTTCCTTGATGAGACGCCAACCTCAATATCTTCATACAAGCAGACATGGATTATCTGAGGTATCCATTAAATAAAATATCCATTTATCAGTGCACTACTACCTTTTTAATATTTAAAAAAGCACACAGAGATGAGCCAAAAGGTTAGACCTGTGTTATCAAAGAGCACAGAGGAAGTTTGGTAAGTGAGGTATCTGAATGCGTTCAGTAGGAAATCGCAACTGGCTTAATACTTGAGAATCTTGGTGGTGGAGATATTAAGTGCAATGACAGAGGCAAAGTTTACATCTACATATTAGGTAGCAGCACAATCCGTTTTGTAGCTGAGTGACTTGAACGGAGTAACCTGCAAGGATTCTACCGCCCTACGTTCCAATACCTGTCCTCAGCACTACCTCTCAGTATGCACTCTGGTCAGTGAACGAAATAAATCGATTCGTTCATTCATACCTTTCAGTACGGCTCAGTAATGCTACCTTGTCATTTCCCATTTCATTCATTTCTAGTACCTGAGAAACAGGGTACAATGGGGGACGATGCCAGACCTCGTAGCAACAATGTCAACGCTGCGGTTTAAAAGGTTTGTGTGGCATGGAGGGAGATGTGCAGACTGTGGGTGGGAACACCCCAAATCTGTTGTTTCCTAATTTTGTGGCTGCAGTGCCCCTCCTGCTGGCTAACAGTGGATGATGCCACATGGTGTCCTTGTTCCAAAAACATCATTTGAGAACCGCATCTCTTCCTGTGACTGATAAGCTAGTTTCTAGACTTATCACCGCAGGTAAACTCAGATGATGAAATGCTCCTCCGTATATTTAAAACATCTGTGCCCCCTGCATGGAGAAAGCAACATTTTAAGGAGGGGAATGCTTGGCTAAGACCCTTCCCCCTCCTGTTTAGTTTTCTACTTTATTTTTGCAGGGAGGATTCAAAATACGTGACACACTTCCCTTGCACACAGAAACACTTAAAGTGATGCAGCCCAAGATACAGAATTAGCTCCACAATAAGAGCTTGACCTTTTATTGGGAACTTTCACACAAAGGAGATTTATTCCAGTATGTCCAGCAGAAGCACCCCCCATTCACCAGTGTCGTAGGCTTTCTGCTGTGTTTTATATATTACCTGTTTCATGGGAAACTGCTTTCAGGTCGCACTTCCCTCTCGGCAGTTTGCAGGTATAGAGGCCCAGGCAGCCATCGCAGTCTGAGGGTTTTCTGCAGGCCTTTGACTGAATCCCAGGACAGGAATACTGAGAAGGAAAGGAAAGAGAATCCCTTTAGGCACCAGTGCTAAAGGCATTAAGAAGAGCTTGGCCTGCTGCATCCACCACTATGTTCTCACATTGCAGCAGCACACCGCCTGGCTGTGATTCCCAGGAATTTAGACACAGACTGTCTTTGATTCTGGAGATGTCTGTCTATTTAAAAATCTTTATGAACCACTTAATGGTTCAAAAGCCTCTGGGTGGTGCAGAGTGCAAAAACCAACAATATATTTATTCATTTATTGGCTGCATGCAGAAGGGTTCAAGTTCAGTCCCTGGCATCTCAAGATAGAACCGGAAACCGCTTCCCATCAGACGGACCCAGTGCTCTGATTTGGTTCAAGGCTGCTTTCTCCGTCCCTCTAAGGCAGGGTTGGAGAATGTGTGGCTCTCTAGCTCTTGTTGGACTACAATGCCCACCATCCCTGACCATCCACTATGCTTGCTTGTCCTGATGGGAGTCGTAGTTCAGCAACATCTGGGGGCCCTAGCCCCCACTGCCGTAAGGGACTGGTGAAAAAGCTAGAGGTTTTGTACTCACCGTATCTGTGTTAAATTTCCCATGTCCTTTCAAGTAGTTCTGAAGTCCTGGGCTCTTACTTCTCGGAGGGGACAGCTGGGGAACCTGCTTCTTGCTGCTGGCCTTCTGTTTAACATGTCCCGGTTGGGGTTTGCTTGCCGCTTTGCTGTGGGCTCTGCCACCTGCTCCAGCTCCTCCTTCCGCCTTCCGCGACCTGGCAGGAGGCAGTCTTTGGGCTTCCGCCTCTCTGTCTCCTTCAAGGGGCGCGTGGAGAGGTTTCTTGGCTCCTCCAGCCCCTGCTGGGTCCACCAGCCCTTTCCCAGCCCACTTCCCATGGACTTGAGCCAGGGTACAAAACTGAACAGAAAGCACAGCAAAGGTAGCCACTGCGGAAACCCTCATCCTCTCTTCCTGCCTGGGTTTTCTCTCCCAGCTCTCTGGGCAAAGGGCTGCTGTTGCCTTGGAGCTTGCCGGAGAGATTAAAACCAGCCACACATGCATGTGGGTGATGTCTCTGCGTCAAGAGTGGGAGCCCTTTTATGCATCTGGATTCCCAGCTTAACCCCCACCCCCACCCCCTTTCCCCCCTTTTTGTGATACTGAAATTCTAGCTCACGCCTCCTGCTTGGAAAATCCTCCCTCCCTCTTTCCTTTACACCCCCATCCCTCAGCAGCAACACCCAACTCCTTTGTAAAACTCAAGCATGTCCTTCCCGCTCAATGCCACCTTTCCCCATTGTGGTCATGGAACAATTTGATTTTTATTATTTTAGCTAAGCAGGTGCTGCAAAGTACTGAGTGAGCTGTGCTGATTTTTTTTAAAAAAAGCTTTCCTAGGCTGGGCAAAAGTATGTCACCTGTGTGCACAGATTAAAGCTGTCTGTGGACAAACTCTGGTTCCCTCGGCCTGAAAGCAAGATGAGTGCCGCAACCCCATAGTCGCCTTTGACTGGACTTAACCGTTCAGGGGTCCTTTACCTTCTTTACCTTTACCTTACAGATTAAAGGTACTTTCTTACACTCAATGCCTTATTTTAGATTTATTGATCAGTCCTGTTTGTCACCCCTCCTTGCAATTGCAACTCATTTTGTTCTATTGCAGGCACGTTCAACAGGCAGATCCTGATCTACCAGTAGATCACTGGATGTCTGTGGTAGATCACTGGTAGATCACCTGTTCCCCCCGAAGAAGCTCAAAAACTTTGGTTCCCCTAAAAAAAGCTCATTTTTTTGTTCTGCACCCCCCCAAAAATGGGGCATTCCCCCTCCCTTAAAAAGCTCAACAACTTTGACCTGAACCCCCAAAAAGGGGGTAGATCACTGCCAGTTTTTAACTCTGTAAGTAGATCGCAGTCTCTTGGGAGTTGGCCACCCTGTTCTATTGGATAGGAATGTTGGCTGTGAAGCATCTTCAGATCACAGGCACTTCCCTAAACCGAGCTCTGATCTAAGCTTGGTGGCAGAAAGTGTTTCAGCCCCCCTGAAGGAGGCTGGCCTGGAGTTTTAACCTACCACTGTGCCTGATGCAGTATCTTGGAGAGAAAAACCACAACTGCCCTTTTGTGGGACGCTTCCTTTGAGCCATCTTGTGTGCTGCTGAACAAATCCCCCTTCCACCTGCAAGCATTGGAGCAGACACTACATGCCTATTGCTCTCTCGAGTCACCACTGTGACATGTAACTTGGGGCAATGCCCACACTAGAGTCCCTTTTGCCACACTGCTGTTCCCAGCAGCCTCTGTGACACTACAAGAGCTCCTAGTCCAGGAATGCAATTTGGTTGGCACACCCCACCTTTGAGAAAATGGATTCAAACCATCAGTTGCAGAAAACAGCCTAAGGCAGGGGTGATCTCCCACCATCCTTGACTGATGGCCACACTGCCTAGGGCGGATGACAGTCATAGGTCAAAACAAGATGTTGCTTGTCTGTGATAAAGTACAGAGTTGGAGGGCAACTGGTTAGGCCACCAAACTGGGTGCCACACCACAGGGGTCTCCACACCAATGCTGAAATTTGAGAGCCCAAAGTCCGCCACTGCTTAAATGAGTTAAATCACAATTGAGCCCACCTCCCACATACATAAATCAGAGTCACGTAACATGATAGAGGTAGCAGGGTCCCAACTGTGCAACCAAGCTAAATGCAGCCTTTTGGCTTGAAGGTAAAATTAAAATTAAAGTAAAATTAAAAATTTTACATTCCGTTTCAAAATGAGTTTCTTGCATCTTCTACTACTAACATTGCACCATCTGTTACAATTTTTTTATTATTTCCAATAATTCTTCATGGGGGACAGGTTGCATAATTCAACTTTTTAGGTCATAGGCCTAGCCAGTGCTTTTTTTTCTGGGGGTACGCAGCGGTACACATACCCCTAAACATTTTGTGAATCTTTGTAGCTCTGTCCACTTTATTTTTCCCAATTTGAACTATAAAATGGTGATTTTCTTGAGTCAAAATGAGAGTACCCCTAAACATTTTTTTAGGGGGGAAAAGCACTGGGCCTAGCAATAAAGAATGGGGAAGGGGGGAAGGGAAGATGGAGAGATCCAGCCAGCCTCCCTTCCTCTTCTCCTGATGTAATCATAGAGCCCACCTGATTCAGTTCAAAAGCAGGCCCAGGTAGGAGAGAGAGATGTTGGTGCATCTGCCCATTTCAGGGTGCAGAAGGGACTGACCGGCTCTTAAGTCAACTTCCAGCGCTTTGCCACAGGCCACTGCTGAGCCTTGAGCCTTGCCACATTCACGCTGGTGGCACTGATGTCCGGTGAAACTGGCTCATAAGAACGGAGGGAGAAGCTGGCGGACAAGAGGCCCATCCGGACGCAATCATCCATGTCTTCTCCAGCAAGCAGCCCAGCGAGGATTCCAGCCATTAAGCTGAAGAGAGAAGAGGCCAACTCAGCTTACCGAAGGAAAAAGACCAAGCTCTTCAACAACTGAATTTCACCGTTTATAGTGGTTTTATTTTAGTGTTCTCATCCTGCACCCCAATTCCGGTATGGTAAGAGGTATAAACCCCTTGTCCCTCTCCCAGACCCACATTTCCCTGGCGTAAGAGGATGACTGTGGTGCTGGCACCACCATGAGTGGTTGATGGAGAACCTTTTGAGACATAAAGGTCTTGAAACCTCCCATTTCGGCACCGCCTCTTGCCCAAGCCCTGCTGCCCCACTAAGAGGCTCCAGGTGCTTTTTTACAATTGCGGCGTCTGGAGGCACGTGGAGCAAAGATGTCAACATCTTGTTGAGACTTAATTGCCTCCATTTCTCTCTCTTTCATATGAAGGCTCAGGAAAATGACAGCTCACAATAAACCTTCCCGTTTCTCTCACCACCTCTGGATAAATATTTGGACTAGCGATTCCTTAGCAATGCCGCGTACATGCAGGCACTGTTTTGTTGCCACAGCAACCAGGGGGGCAGGGGCCAAGGAGAGGAAGGTGGAAGAGCCTGGTGCTGTGGCAGGAACCTCTCTGGGCCGCTCGCAACATACCTGTCACCTGCTCCGGAGACATTGACTATCTCCTCCGCGGGGACAGGGATCGCTGGGTAGTGAACAGCACACAGCTCCTCTGCAGCAGTGGCCTGCAAGGTGAGATAGGAGAGACAATGGTAGAGGCACCCTGAACCTGGAGAACTGTAAGATGAATTCGGGCTCCTTTTATACATTGTCAAGTGAATGCTAGAGGCAGAGCAGACCCTAGAGGTGGGGAGCCAGAGACCCAACTGAACTACGCGTGGAGTTGGCACAAGAAGGGAACTTCTCATTCATTTCAGGAGAAGCCAATGCGGTGAAGAGGTTACCATGCAGGAGTCCAGGGTTCAAATCCCCACTTGGGTCACGAAGCTCATTGGCTGGCCTTGGGCCAATCATGGTTGCTCAGCCTATGCAACCTCATAGGGTTTCGATGGTAAATCATAGAATCATAGAGTTGGAAGAGACCACAAGAGCCATCCAGTCCAACCCCCTGCCAAGCAGGAAACACCATCGAGATGAGAACTAAGTTCAGTCGTACCTTGGTTTTTGAACAGTTTAGTTCTCAAATATTTCGGCTCCCAAATGCCGCAAACTATTTTTGGAAGCCGAATGTCCGATACGGCTTCCAATGGGCTGCAGGAAGCTCCTGCAGCCCATTGGAAGCCGTGCTTTGGTTTCTGAACATTTTGGAAGTCGAACGGACTTCTGGAACGGATTCCGTTCAACTTCCAAGGTACATCTGTACACTTCCTTGAGCTATTTGGAATAAAGATGAAATAGAAACGTCACAGTAGTAGGGCGGGAAATAGGCTCTGCTTGATAAAGGGTTGTGTCATACTGGTAAGCAGTTATTACCCCAGGGATCAGGTCAGGAGTACCTCCTCAGGTGAAGCTAATTTCTATT
This sequence comes from Zootoca vivipara, assembly GCF_963506605.1. Classification (NCBI taxonomy): domain Eukaryota; kingdom Metazoa; phylum Chordata; class Lepidosauria; order Squamata; family Lacertidae; genus Zootoca; species Zootoca vivipara. The sequence continues at coordinate 51,021,974 of NC_083285.1, read as the reverse complement.
TTAGGAGTGATGCCCAAAAAAAAAATTCTCAAATGCCATACTTGCAAATGGACATCCAGAAATCTATTTGCAAATATGTGCTAAGTTTCTCCCCCACAAACACATTTCTATGCGTACCACACAATAACAAAAGTTCTCCAGGGATTTGCAAGCAAACAATTAAAACCATAAAACAAAGATGAAATCTTGTCCAGAATAAAACCAGCAGCTGACAGTAGAGTCAGTACAACAGACCTAAAAAGTACTGGAATAATAAGATTGAAAAGTTTCCTTCACCAAATAGCTGAACCGTGGGATTTCTGGATACACATGTAAGGGGTATACACATGTACTCTGCTTCATGAATGCTTTGTTGGACTGAAACTGGTCCATAAAAGCAATATTGACTACTCTGAAAATCTCAGGTTATCAAAAAATTTTAAGACAAGTTACTGGTCCTCATGTTCGCAAAGGCTGAGTCCTGCTAGAATCCTGTTCTCACAGCAACCAGGCAAGATGCCTGTGGGAAGCCTGACAGCAGGAGCCAAGTACAGCAGCGCTCTTTCCAACTTGTGACTCCCAGCAGCTGGTATTCAGAGACATACTCTGACCAGCAGTGGAGGCACAGCACTGCAATGGGTTGGTAGCCGGTGAAAGCCTTTTCTTATTCTCTCTCAAAGCCATCCAAGTTGGTGGCCATCATTGCCTTGTCTGGAAGCAAACTCCATAGTTTTAACTATGAACTGTGTGAAGAAGTCCATTCTTTTATCTGTCCTGAATCTTCCCACATTCAGCTTCATGGGACGTCCATGAGTTCTAGTGTTATGAGAGACGGACAAAAACTTCCCTTTGCCTACACAATCTACTGAAAACTCAAAAACCAAAGTGAGGATGGGACATTTTTAAGAGCTTCCATTTTTCTGCAATATTTGAATTCCGGTTCCCGGGGTCAAGTTTCTGCCTACACTGACATTATCCCTAGATAGATAGATAGATAGATAGAATTTTTATTAAATTTTCTGTGTTACAATTTAGAATACTCATTTAAACATCCTTAAAATATCAATGACTTCCCTTCTCTTTCCATGGTTCATTTTGCAGATCATAAATCCCTGCATATTTTACATACTAAACCATTCAATATTCCATTATCCATCACAACTTATTTACACTGTTGAATTTATCTTAATGCTGCCAACGTTTTCAAATGTACACAATTTCCCCCCAAATATTCAATAAACATTTTCCAATCTTCTCTAAATGTACTGTATGTTCTTCTTGTTCTCTTAGTCTATCTGTTAAATCCGCAAGCTGCACATACTCCATCAGCTTAAGTTGCCACATTATCCCTAGATTTTTAACTGGCTTAACTGTCAAGATTTCCTCCCAAGGAAATCTGGGAAATAGTGCTTAATATAGAATTTTGGGTCGGATGTCCCTTTTCTTTATACTTCCCTGCCTGCCAAGCACCTTTTACCTACAGCTCACGCCTCCCCCTTCACTGTTTTTATCCCTTCACACTTCCTGCCTTATGCTCCTACCTTGTTGAAAATTCCAGGAAGAAGAGAGGACCTCCCATTCATGTTCTGGCTGCAAACCAGGACGCCATGTTGGCCAAGTGTCACAACGAGGCAGTGCAGCTCTCCCAGTAAGGGCTGGGCCAGGGTCACGGCGGTTTTGACAGCATCTTCCAGTGTAGATGGCAGATCTTTAAGAGTGGAGGAAAATTAGTCGCAGAGCATCAATGCCACCCATAGGGTTGGGACCCCGAGAGTCATCTAGTCCAAACCCCTGCAATGTAGGAATCCTGCCCCACAGCTATCCCTGGCTGGGCTCAAACCACCAACCTCCTGGTTAACAGCCAGACGCGCTGACCCATTGTGTGTACATAAAATCATCGTCATTGTTTTGTCACTGCGGGAAACAAGTAGGGAACCTTTTTCCCTAGGTAGAGTCATGGTAGGAAAAGTCAGCTGGAAGGGGCTAATCGTGTTGGTGGGCAGAGGAAGATCCAGTGGAGGATGTGTTTGCAAGACAGCATGGTTCTACATCAATAATGGAGAACCTGTGGCCCTCCAGGTGTTACTGGACTACAATTCCCATCATCCCCAGCCAGCATGGCCAAGGTCAGGGGTGATGGCAGATGTATCCCAGAGCACACTGGTTTCCAACCTGGGACAAACAATACTAAGATAGTTTGGCCACAGTCTGACTCAGTATATAAGGCAGATTCAGTATATTCCTAGCTTTGGAGGGAGGGGGGCAAAATATTCCTTGCCTCCACTCTCAAAAGTGCCTCACCTGCCGGAACAGGATGCCCCAGGGTCCGGTTGATTGCTCTTAGTTCCCGTAGATTGGGAGATATGCATGCCAGGGCTCTCCAGCTTTCTGAAAGGAATGGCTTAGAAGCCTTGTCCACATCTGTCGGCTCGTAACACACTTCAGAAGAGCATCAAATGGGGTTAGATGATCTGACCCGACAAACGTGAATCATATGTATTCAATGATGCATCTGTCTAGTTTACAAACATTGTCTTTCTATTAAAATGTCCAGGGCAATACCAATGCTATAAATCTTGTTGGCTGCTGAGAAAAGCATCAGGACACACACAAAAACCCAGCTTGGACATGGAGCTTTAAAGCTCAGACCTGTGCTAGAAACACAACTACCGGTAGAGCCCTCCACTGGCATTTACAGGTGTCACTATTCAAATACAATGGTTAGTTCCCTGTTCATGTTCTCTTGATATTTCATCACATTGCATTCTTAAAATGTTGATTTACTGTACAAGAGCTAAATGCAAAGAAAAAATATGTATCATTGTCATCAATATTTTATTTATATGCCACTCTCTCTCAGAACACAGGGCGTTGAGCGTAGTAGTTTTTCTAACATTTGGAAATAAGCAGCAAAATAAGCCAGAGTAAGATGATGCTGGGAACATTCCCTTACTAGGAGAAGGTGAAAAGGGACGTAGCTCAGTGATAGAGCAGCTGCTTTGCATGCAGAAGGTCCCAGGCAATATCCACAACGTTGCCACATAGGGCTGAGAGAGGCCCCTGCTTGAAACTCAAGAGCCACTGCCATTCAGTGTGGACAATACTGAGGTAGATAGACGAAAGGTCTGACTCTCTAGAAGGCCACTTCCTATGCTCTGTTAACGCCATGCATTTTAGGCTGTGCTTTGTGAGTGCCCCTTCTTACCTGCTAGGTTATGTTCCCTGGCAATCTGACAGACATACTGAATAGTGGACAGGGGCACATTCCCATCAATGCACACGAGTGGGGCCGAGCACAGAGTCTCCTTGAACTTGGACACCTGAAGGAAATTGCATGAGAGACAGAGACAATATTGGCAATTGGAAATCCATGTTTATTCCAGGAACGAGATGTTCCTCTTTTCCTAAAGTAAAAGAAGGAAATTCTGTGGCTGGCCATATTCCACTTGGTCAGGTTCTTCTGGTCGCTCCCAGTGACGTCATTTTGCTGCGGATCCACCGTTTGGCAACACACCCAGGTCCCTTGCAGAAGCATGCAGCTCCAAGTGCACCAAACTCAAAGGGAAGTGAGTCCCACAAGTGAGTGTTGCCACGACTCAGCTTCAAATTCTGGTGGGGTGGGCGGGACCAGGTGCTGAGTCATCTCCATAGCTTTAGTCCTGGTTCTCAGAACCCTGATGCCATTCTTGAACTCTACAGCTGTGCCTTAAGATGATCTGTACCTGTTATGCCATTGTAAGCTTTGACAAAAAGCTTACTTTCTTACACATAAGAAGCTTTGGGACTGGAGCTAGGACAAAAGTGAACTTTTTGTGGATAGGAAAGTGATGGGGAAACACTATAAAAATGTGGGATGATGATGAGACGGCATATAGCCAACCTGCAAACAAATCAGGATGCTTAGTAAGGAGCAAATATTGAGCCATCTTGGCACAAGCAATCCAGGATGCCCCAAGACCAGGTCATCTGGGGGAGCCTCAGAAGAAGGTCTCCAGCGTCTAGGCCAGGCTTCCTTAACCTCGGCGCTCCAGATGTTTTCGGCCTACAACTCCCATGATCCCTAGCTAGCAGGGCCAGTGGTCAGGGATGATGGGAATTGTAGTCTCAAAACATCTGGAGGGCCGAGGTTGAGGAAGTCTGGTCTAGGCAGATGCTTTCCCCACTGAAACCAATGGGGTTTAGTTCTCAACAAGCATGAATAGGATCCAACAAATCCAAGGCATTCACATTATTTTAAAACAAGCAGTAGAATCGTATGGTTACTTAGAAGTAAGGCCTGTTGGTTTCAATGGGATATACCCCTTGGTAAGTAGGCATAGGATTGCAGTCCCAACCCTGCTATATGCAGTCCCAACTAGTGTAGACCTAGCCTAACATTTTGCCCAGCATCCTAGTCAGGGGTGGGAAACCTCTGATCGTACAGAGGTTGCTGGACTGCAGCTCCTATCATCCCTTGCCTCACTGGCTCAGGCTGATGGGATTTGTAGTCCAGCAGGCTCCCCACTCCTGCCTTTGGCTTTTCATTCTGCTCCAGCAGCCTCTTGCATTCACCGAAGGCAACATTGCAACGCAGCACCCATCAACAGGTAGAAGCCGGCAGAAATTCTGAGGCGCTTTTGTTGCTGTGTTATTCTGTGGGAATCCAAGGGAATCATGTATCATTTAATAGCTGTGCCTCCTTTTTTCCTTCCTTTAATAATGAAATGGGGATCGGAAAAAGGTGGAGAGAGGGTGGGAACAATGACCACTTTTTTCTTTCCAGGAGCTAAGCTTCAGCCTTTCAAGGGTCTTGGTGATAAGTGGATTACTGACAGGCATTCATACCTTCTTAACCAAACAGTATCAGCTGTTAAATGCAGACTTGGGTTTTTTTTCCCAACAGGCTTTTTTTATTAATGGGGGAAAGGGTGGGGTTGCACCTGAATCACTCCTAATCACCCCTTCCATTAAGTGTCCCAAAAATACGCCTCAGCCACCAAGGAGGCTGTGTTTATCTGTGTTTCTACAGCTCAGCACATCCTAGAAACACAGAGTCTGGAAGGAGTTGTGGCTGGAGGCAGCAGTGGCAGAAAGGTGGCTTTCAGCACTCCATCACAATGCCGCCTTCCAGAATTACCCAGTTCTGGATTTCCCCTTTGTTTCCTTCCTAGGTACCCTGAGAAAATATCCTCTGCCCCTTAGGAGAGTAGAAGCAGAAAAGAGGCACTGAGATTTCATGCTGTACGCAGAAGGGTCTTACGTATTGCTCGGTGATCTGCTGGTGGATCTCCATGTCTCCCAAGCCCAGGGAGAGCTCTCCGCTGCCTGTGAATACGGAACAATAGGTGGCTGTGTTGTGCCCTTCCAGTCGCAAGACACCTCTCATGTCCTCAAAGTAAAATGGGGGGGGGGGGAGAAGAGAAATTTAGTGTTCTGTTCTCTGCAGCTCATTCAGAGCAAAATGTGCACCAGCGCCTGCCCAGCTAGTGAATGTGCTTCCTCATCTGCATGAAGAATCTGGCCTCCAGTTCAAGGAGACCTGGAATAACACCATGAAGCAAATGTTAATCCAGGAAGCGTCACACAGGAGCAGCCTGGGACAGGTAGGCACATCCCAGATGCACCTGGGTCTCACGGATATCCATGGCCCTGGAGCATGCAGGCCTCTCAACTTTTCCCGGATCATTTCTGTTGCTTTCTAAATCTGCTGCCTCAATTCCACATTCTCTTTAGCTTAAAAGAGGGGCAATGGACATCCTTCTGAGGGTCACATTCCATTGTGGGTGGAGACTGACACAACAGTGGGCAGAAAAAGGAATGTAAAATTCACACCTTTTGTACAGGACCCCTCTTGGTCCTCCATCCAGACAAGGAAGAGCCATTATCAAAGTTTGAAGACACATTCCAGCCAGGCCTTGCTTACTCAGGCTGTGACCTGGAGCGAGGCAGATGTAGTCTGGGGAGAGCTTGGAGGGTCAGGTGGATCTGAGATTCCCCTTCTGTAACTTCCCTGCTATGGAAGGGCTGTAGCTCAGTGGCAGACCTTCGCCTGTAAAAGGTCCCTGCTTCAATCCCTGGCATCTACAGTTAGGACTTAGACGCCCTGGAGAGCTTCTCCCAATCAGTGCAGACAAGACTGAGCCACACAGAGTGGCTAGGAAAATCCAGCCAAATGGGTGGGGTATACTTAGTAACATTATTATATATATTTTTATTATTATTCTAGATGGACCTCTCATCTGACTAGTTATGAGGCAGCTTCCTGTGTCTCTAAAATGAAGAGCTCCCACAAGGAATCTCGTAGCAAGCAGAGAGTGGGTACATGGGACCGGAATGATGAAATTTTGTGAACTGCAGTATGAAAAACAGCCACCCTGCTACGGATTAGTTTAGAACAGGCATCCCCAAACTGCAGCCCTCCAGATGTTTTGGCCTACAACTCCCATGATCCCCAGCTAACAGGACCAGTGGTTGGGGAAGATGGGAATTGTAGTCCAAAACATCTGGAAGGCCGAAGTTTGGGGATGTCTGGTTTAGAATAACCATAAGCTGTGAGCTACCATATGCTTGCAGTAGCGTAGGACGGACTCGGAATGCTCATCCTTCCCCATGACGGAGATAAAGAACGGGGTCTTCCCAAGACGACTTAAGCAATCTGAAAATGGAAGAGAAATGGAACAAAGTTGGATTATCGGCCAACAACCCTAGAATCTGAAAGTCAAGGTAGAAGCATTCTGGGGTCATCAGTCAGTGAAAAATCTACTGCACTCTTTCTAATTTATATAGGAAAGCGCCTTTCAGCAGGCCAAACTATCCATCTAGCTCAGGATCAATAATTGGTCTTTTTAACAGCTAGGAAATACCTGAGAGGTGCCCCTTCCCTGCTCCTTTACTGAGGATGATGCAATCTAGGCCCGCATGTAAAGAGAGGTTGCAGTTTGAGATGGAGACTAAGAGAGACATAACACTCTCAGACTCATTATGTTTTGGAGGGATTCAAGCGCATACTGACAGATTCAAGTTCCACAAATATTGTTGGTTGGGAGGTCTTGCACGCAACAAATCCACTTCCCCAAAAGTTTGGAATTTTTGCAATAAAGAGCACACCCTATGAAGTGTGGGATAACATTTTGTTTGATGCAACATCTTCTAAGCCCCCTGCAAACAAATCAGAATGGATCCTCATTAAATATCCAACATTGTCTAATCTGCCTGCAAACAAATGAGGACGAATGCGCAATAAACAGGTCATGTGGAAGTGCCGTAAGAGAGTGTTTTGGGGTGCCGGCTGTCTCCCTAGAGATCTGGGAGCAATGGACTGTTCCCACATTAGATATCCAACTATGCTCAACCTGTATATTTGTAAATAAAAAGCAAATGTCAAAAGCACCAAACAAGCCCATCCAATGGCCTCCTTCCCAACAAACCTGGGGAGAGCTGAGACCATGGAACTTCCTAGCTCGGTGATGTGGGGGCTGAGGATAGCAATATGCTACACCCAGTATCTCCCTGCAGAGAGCAAAATTAGAATGAATTACCTGCTAGATTTCTCCCCACACCACCAAACGACTGTCTCACTATTGATGGATTTGTCTGTCCTCCGCCCTGCAAATGCACAGAATTCAACAGAACAGGGCAAAAATTAGATATGCCTTGATTTTCCCAGATGGACCCGTAATGCTACTGCTGTGTCAACATTGGTTCAAGTTAAACCCAAGTTCTCTCGAGACTATTCCACTTTATGTGATGTCATGGGACTGGAACAGAAGAAGCTGCCAATAGTTTAGACTATTGATCCATCTAGTTAGCATTTTCTACTCTGACTGGCAGCAGCTCTTTAAGACAGGCACCCCCAACCTTTGGCTCTCCAGATGTTTTGGACTACCATTCCCATCACCCCTGACCACTGGCCATGTCAGCTAGGGATCATGGGAGTGGTAGGCCAAAACATCTGGAGGGCCGCAGGTTGAGGGTGCCTGCTTTAGGATTTCAGGCAGGAGCTTTTTCCAGCCCAGTAAGAAGACAATTAGGGACACAGGTGGCACTGTGGTTTAAACCACAGAGCCTAGAGCTTGCCAATCAGGTCGGCAGTTCGAATCCCTGCGACGGGGTGAGCTCCCGTTGCTCGGTCCCAGCTCCTGCCAACCTAGCAGTTCGAAAGCACATCAAAGTGCAAGTAGATAAATAGGTACCGCTACAGCGGGAAGGTAAATGGTGTTTCCGTGCGCTGCTCTGGTTTACCAGAAGCAGCTTTGTCATGCTGGCCCCATGACCTGGAAGCTGTACGCCGGCTCCCTCGGCCAATAACGCAAGATGAGCGCCGCAACCCCAGAGTCGGTCATGACTGGACCTAATGGTCAGGGGTCCTTTTACCTTTAAGCAGACACTAGGGATTGAGCCTCAAAACTTCTGCATGCAAGGCAGGTGCTCTGACAATCACCTATGGTCCTTCCCCATACAACATGAGCTAGGCTACAGCCAATCGTTACAACAAACTTATTTCTGTCATCTGCTGAAGTTCCCCTATTTCTTCTAGAAATGGAAAATCTATAAAATCCAACTGTCTACTAGGCCAACATTCATCATGGTTTGTACTTTTCTTCTCTGTCTCCAAGGATTAAGAAGTGTTTTCTTAGTTAATTGTTAATTAACTAACCATTGCACTCTTCCATTTCTGTCTTCAGCCACTTGTCAGCTAATCACAAAGGTGGCAAGACATTTGGCTAGGGAACTCTGCTCACTTTTACCAAAGAGGTGTGTCTCATCACTTGGCATCAAACATTCCACTAGATGACATAGGGTGAACTCCTCTATTTATCAGCTTTAAACCCTCTTCTTTTTCTGCACTCCACAGAGGTTTCATCACTTATTATGGAACGTTTTTATTTCTCTTAGCTCATGGGTCCATGTGTATGATGATGACCACCGTCATTTTTATCATAGCAACACCTGTGACCCATAAGAAATGGCTGGGAGGGAAGTTGTACCACACCTAGGCACCACAAGACAGTGTTAAGCTGCCGCTGCTGCTACCTGCCTATGGAAGAATTCCCATCAGTCCTCACCAATATGGCCATGTAGTCCAAAACATCTGGAGGGCACCAGATTGGTGAAAGCTAGTCTAAGCAATGTGTCGCTCAAGTACATATTCCCAAACACCAACTTATTAGGCATGTGTTGCCAAACTGCTGGTTTTACTTATATGTCAATAAATCTTAGATCTACCTGTTTCTAAAGTTATATTTTAATGGTATGCTTCTTATGGATATTTCATATTGTTTCATGTAAACCACTTAGAGGTTTTTGTTGATTAGGTGGGTTATAAATCTTATTAAATAAATGAATTATTGAGCTGCTCTTGTGGGGCGGACTTGCCTGGAAAAAGTAGTGAGCTAGGGCTTTTCCATTGCACCCTGAAGACTGCTTCCCCCGCCTTCATTTCTCTGATGACACAAATTCAGCCTTCACATCAACATCATGTACAGATGTTGCATCATGTTACATAAGGCATAGGCAAACTCATCCCTCCAGATGTTTTGGGACCATACAACTCCCATCACCCCTAGTTAACAGGACCAGTGGTCAGGAATGATGGGAACTGTAGTCTCAAAACATCTGGAGGGCTGAGTTTGCCTATGCCTGGTATGGACCTCAGGTGGCCCATTTCTATCTGCTCAGATCAGCCCATTTCTAACCACCTATATACCTGTTTGCTTGCCTAACACCTTTTAGGCTTGGTCACCTGCCTGGGCAGTACCTGCTTGCCTCCAGACTGCCAGCCCTTATACTTCCTAATAGTCTGGAAAGGTGACATGTGAGCTCCTTGCATCCGATGAGCTTTACAGCAACAGGCTAGGTTAGGGTAAAGAAAATGCAGCTTAAATATTGCTAAGTGCAATTACCACTATTGTTGCATCTCTTGCCTTGGCTATGAAATCGACGTTGATGCCACCAATGACCACCTGAAAGGAAAACAAGAGGTGGGTGGGTGGGAGGGAGGGAGAAAGCCATCAGCAGAGCTCTCTTCCAGAGCCCTTCCTCCAGGACATGCCCACAAAGCTAAGGCTGAGGAATCTGCAGCTCTCCAGACATCGTTGAACACCAGCTTCCATCAGCTCTGACCTTTGGCCATGGGGATTGGTTCTTTGGGGTGTTGGGGTCTAACACCATCTGGAGGGCCACAGTCTCCCCAGCTCTGCTCAAAGCAGAAGACAACCACAGTTTTTGCAGTGCCACCGAGGCAGTAGAAACAAAGGAGGGTTATTGTGTCCTTGGTAGGCTAATAATGATCAACACTTGGCTCGGTGGATCAGAGGTTGCGCAGAAGCTGATCTAGATACGCCCCTCATATTAATGAAAGCTTGGCTTGCAGTTATCAGACAAGAGGAGGAGGAGGCATGTTTCAAGCAGATGCTTGAAAGTAGTAAATTCACAGCAAGGACAGACAGACAATGTGGTGGCATCTGTTGTATATATTGTGGTCTACAACTTCCATCAGCCTCAGCCAACATGACCAATGGTAAAGGTTCGTGGGAGTTGTAGTCCATAACATGGGGGCACCATGTTACCTATATGTGCCTCACATTCTGTTGCATTTTCAAAGTCTTCCGTAGGCCACCTTGAGAGGGTTCCCTAAAAGGCAGTGGGAGCAAATAAATCAACTTCGTCCACAGAAGAATGGTCAGTGCATTTCAACCAAAAGGTTTTCCTAAGTACATATTGAAAAAGTAAATAAATGCAAAGCCCTAATGCAAATTGTAAATAAACAACCTCTAGAGAGAAAGTACAAAATGATTGTCAAATTGCATTTTTAAAAACTCTCAAGATAGTCACTGTCCAACATTCATGGAACATCAGACAGCTGATAAACAGCTCAACATGTTTTCTGGAGGTTATGTTTGAGTATCCATTTTAAAACATGTGTTGTTTGTGTTAGTGCCCCTGTGGATGGGCTGTGGTTGAAAATGCATTAGGCATTCCTACCAAAATAAGTTACTGCTTTTAAAAGCACTTCCTTGAGGCATGCCTCTTTGCTCTTCTTGTTCGATGACTGCAACGTTTGCGTTTCCAAGCAAGCATCATTGTGACTAAACGGATATTCTGTTTTCATACATGATTGGTGCACATCATAAACTGGCATCAGCGAGGAGTTTGACTAGGTGACTTTTAAGATCTCTTCACTTGAGCTCCACGTTTGTGACTTTTTGTGTTGTTTCACCTCTGCTGAGATTATCTCCATTTGAGAAAAAATATTTTGCAGGGAAGCACTGCTAGTGTTAGAGAAGGCAAAAGTGGTGGCTGACCTAAAGACCCTCATTTAACATAGTCTAACCACCAGGTAAGCTTTGTGCAAAGACATCCGGATGAATGCTCAATCGTCACGTTACCTGGAGGAGTCCAAGGCCAAGACCGCAAAGCCACGTGCTGCAAGGTTCAGGCGATGTGTAAATGAGCTGCAACAGCCAAGCTGTTTCTCTCTGAGAGAGTGGCGACCCTTACAGAGCAGGCCACTCACCGGTCTTGGTGCAGGAGATAAATTCTCGTCTTGAGGCGAGTTGTTTCTCCAGCCTGGGAATCTTTGGATCTTGTTCAGGGCCACAGCTATGCGGCTGCCCACCTTGGCGTTGTTCTTGATCAAGGCAATATCTGATATGGGGAAGGCTATGATGAAAGGGAAATAAAAGCAGAAGAACCCAAGAACTAAAAGAAACTGGTGCAAAGATCCCCCTCTATTTTAATTTCCCAGAATGTTGCCAATGTAATGTTGCTCTGGGGCAGTGTATGGAGAATATTGGGGGGAGGGATTATGCAATTGGATTTTGAGGAGGGGAAGTAAGAAGTGAGCATTTTCAGGAAAGGATACTGGATCTAAGTGACTCCCCGCTAGTTAACTTGTTTAGCTTCTGCAGCAAGACGGGTGTAAGCTCCTTTCCTGTAATCCCTTTTTCCCTGCAAATGTAACAAGAGCAATCTGGATGAGAACCAGTAATTTTATATTTGTTTATGAGAAGAGCACAACTAAATCATCTTTCTATCCATCAAAAGGGGGAAACACATCTATGCTACAGACTTACTAAATATATGCATTGATTATCCAAGGTGAGCTGAGCTCAGCTCAGGCTTTTAAGTGGAGGAACTTGATTGGAGAAAACCTGTCCCTAGAGGGCACCCACTGGCTGGAGCTTGGGTGTCAGAGGCCACAGGGATCTGTGGACAACGCACACACAGACACACACAGCGTTGGTGCTCTGGCAGGGCTATGGAAGACAAAAGGGAGACAAACAAAATAAACCCAGAACATTTGTGTTATGAAAAGTTATGGGATTTCAGCAGCACCTTATGGGATATGCACTGATTGGAAATGAAAGAGTGTGCCTGCTCCCCAAAACTTCTGCGGACACCAGCAGCATTCAAAATGGGATCAAGTATGACAGCCCCAATAACACCATGAGCACAAATCATTGGGAATGAGCCATGAAAAAAGGTGCCTCTATGGGGGCCCTAACTCTCCTTATACAATCACAACAGAGGAGGAGGATTCTTACCGAGCCTCTCTCAAAGCCTGCTGGATTGCTTCTTCAATAAGCTGTCCTGAAGCAGCTTGATCCTCAGGGCAGGGAACGGCAATCAGCACGCCACTGCCCAACTGCAAATTCAGGGACCTGGCTGAGGAAGAAAGGTCGTTAACTGTGTGTCTCTGCTGAATAACTCTTATCAACGGGTGGCAAAGGTGGCATCACCAATTTCATCGCTTACAGATGCATATGCATGTGCTTGCAATTTGTTTCTTTATCCCAGTAGCCTCTGGTGTCAACTGCTTTGCACCCAACAAAGTTTAATGCAATCACTAACTTGGTTCCATCCAGACGTTTTGGACTACAACTCCCATCAGCCCCAGTGAGTGCATAGATACATATGGGCACCCATCCTTTTTTTCTGTACAATTTCCCTGGAACGGGCAGCACGTTGTGACATACAGTCACTTCCTGGACCATTCTGAAAGAGATTTTACCACTGCAGCATCCTGCTACTTAGCAGCTCCAAGTCACATCAGAATGTTTAAAAAAGAAATAATTATAAATAATTATTATTTCGCTTGCGTTACATTCCAAACCATGCACAGAGCCAAGAGAGTGAAAAGGGCATATTCACTCTAAAGAGCAGATTGAAACAAGTAGGTCCAGGCAGTGCTTTTTTTTTCTAGAAAAAGAGGTGCAGGAACCCCCACCTTTTTTGGACGGACAACCCTAAGTTGTTGAGCTGCCAAGCCTCAACATCATCCCTGCTGTTAAGAACAGGATACTGAAAACAAGAGAAGATACCCAAGGATGGAAAGGAGCATTTGGGACAGACTTGTCCTGTTCCCATGTGCATTTCTTCAAAAGTAAACCCAACGGACTACAACGGGCTTTGACCCCACTACGTGTGCAATGAACTGCTGCCTCGGGGAAAGTGAGAAGCTCATTGGTTTAAACTCAAACACTCTGTTCTCAAAAAGCACTTTGTTCCACGGACAGCTCACCAATCAGCTGTGCAGCATCCTCCTCGTTCTGCACATGATATGGGGCCTGGAAGCCGCTCTGATGGCAGAAGAAGGCTGGGAACTCTCTGGAGTCTCCAAAGGTGGCCACACAGACACCTTGAGTTTCCTGCAGAGGTGAAGAGCGGGGGCCAGATGAAAAGATGTGACATGAAAGCAAAAGCCATCTTTGCTGTGCTACGGACCAAATCACTTAACCACACTACAGAATCAAATGAAATTTCCACAATCCCAGGTCAGACCATTGGTCCAGCTAGCTCTTTACTTCTGCTTCAATGGGCAGGTGTGTTTCTTAATCTGACCAGCTGAGGGCCCTGCTGCCTGGAGATGTCAGGACTTAGGGACTTTTGCACCTATAACACAAGCTGCATCACTGAGGTACAACCCCTCCCCAAGCAGGGAACCCTTACCACTCTCACACAAAAGCATAAAACTACAAGCCCTTTCCTCCAGCTCCACCCACTTGATAGAATCCAATCTCGTGAACTAGAAGCAGCTAGCCCAGGCTTCCTCAACCTCGGCCCTCCAGATGTTTTGAGACTACAATTCCCATCATCCCTGATCACTGGTCCTGCTAGCTAGGGATCATGAGAGTTGTAGGCCAAAAGCATCTGGAGGGCCGAGGCTGAGGAAGCCTGAGCTAGCCCAACAAATCTCTTTCTTGTTTTGTCTTTGAGTGGTGTCTACAACCTCAAAATATATACATTTTAGTTGGTATAATCTCTATAATGCATGTAGGCTCCCTGTGGCTCATGGAGGTAGGTATTCCTTGCAGCCCACTAGGGGTGCACAAGCTGGATGTCAGGGGGACTCCCTACAGAGAGCCTCCCCCACCCCCACCCCCGGTCATCCTGACTAGCACTTCGCCCAGCAACAGCACGAGCAGCGAGTCAGGAAGAGGGAATGGGGAATGGAGTGGATTGGAGAGAGGGCTCAATGAGGTGTCTGAGCCCTGGCAATGCTATGGAGAACAGAGCATGCAGGAAGGGCTCAGAGATATGTCAGAGCCCTGGCACTGCTCTGGTCGAGGGTCAGGGGATGAGGGACTCAGCGAGATGTCGGAGCCCAGGCACCACCCCAGCCAGCAAGAGGGGAGACCTCTCTTTCTGGAGCCCGAATTGAGGCATGCGCCTACACGTAGGGCGAAGGGGTGGCGTTTTGGGGTGCCCAGGCTTTTATAACAGAAAACATGACCGCCTAGTCCGAATCGGACTAGGCGGTCATGTTTTCTGTTATCTAGGCGGTCATGTTTTCTGTTATCTCTGCACTGTAAATAGTATGCACAACAAAACTCTTAAAGACAGTGCGGACTGGAGCGTCTTTACTCGAGAGTAGCCGCAACAATCCCCTGACACCACCCAACAACTTTTAAAATAAATTGGGTAAGGAAGTATCAAATCAATTTGATGAATACTTTGGTTGCATAGAAACATTTATAAAAACAGATAATTTGCCTCCTTCACCTCCAGTACACTAAAAAGAGGGATAGGCATATCTGTCCACTTCAGTTTCTCCTTTTCCCAATGTTAAGTTCAGTTCCCCACATTTCCACATAAGTTTGCACTTTTTAAAGTTCTTGTGAAAGTTACAAAGCATTTTAGTGCATATTACATTCACATGCAATTTTGCTTAATATACAATTTTTTGCAAAGCAATGTTCCCTAACATTTTTGTAGGTTATTTGCACTAGCAAATGCATACTTTGTCCCAGTATATGCAAAATTGCACATTGCAAAATATGGAGAAGTGAAAATTCTGAAAGCTGGCTGTGTTTTGGTTTGCATATTGCTTTGGAAAGTATAAATTACAGAGGCTTGCCTTTAAATGCAGGGCCAGCTCTAGGCCTGTCCCCGGTGGCGCAGGGCGCCAGGCCACCAGGGGCGCCGCTGCGCCCGCTGAGAGGCACGGCTGAGGCTGCCCCAGGTGTGCCTCCGCTGTTCAGTGGCTTCAGGCCGCTCTCCGGAGGTGCACGGGCCTGGGGCCGCCTCCGCCGCGCGCAGGGGTGTCGCAACAGGGGGTGGGCAGCGCCCCCTGGCCCAGGGCCGGCCCTACAGCAGGCTGGGTGGCGCAGTGCAGTTGCGCCCGTGGCAGCCCCCCTGCGCGCGGCACCCGCCCGCCGCGCTGGGAAACGGGGCGGGGGGCGCCGAGCATGCTTAAGACGGCTCTGTTTAAATGTAAACTTTATCAAATTCTCCACTATCCCTACTGCAGAATATCAGAGTTCTGAGCAGGACAGCCATGACAGTACAACCATCCATTGAAATATGGGAGTAAATTCTACGTGAAGCTGGAACGACAGAAGTGAGAAAGGCCAGATTAGCCAGCCTTATGTCTCTTGTTCCTTCTGCACTGCATTTGTGGCTCCTTACCAGATATTCCAATGTCCTGCCAATATCCAGTATAGACTTCACACCTGCGGAAATCACAGCAACTGGAGTGCGGCCTAATTCTGTCAGGTCCGCACTCACATCCAAAGCTGAAAAGGACAGGGAGAAAAGACTGAAAAGACAGTTGCCCTGCCAAATTTCATAGCCCCCAAAATGGGCAAACTGGTGGGGGTGGGAAGCATCATAATTCTGTATTAAAGTAACATATGAAGTTGCCTTATGATGAGTCAGACCATTGGCTCATCTTGCCAGTACCACCCACTCTAAACAAGATGCAACTTCAGCAGAAGAATCCAAGAGTGCTGCATTCCATGTTGCCACCAGAGGTGAAAAGGGGACAGTGCCACCCTGCCCTTCCGCCGCCATCGTCCCTGCTGAAGCCTCCCTTACCTGGGTTGTTTGGCAGCATCCACAAAATGGCACCTCATGGACCAAATGAGAATTCATGAGATTTTGTGGTATTTCAGTGAGATCTCGGCACTGCTGCTTCTCCATCGGTGGCAGAGGGGGTGGGGTGGGCCCAGTGCCTGCATAGGCACTGCCTCGTGGGCTTCTGCTGCCTGAGGCAGCTGCCTCAGCCCACCTCATGAGTTGGCCGGCCCTGGATTAACCCTATACATGGCTACTCCAAAATAAGTTGTGTTGGTTTCAGTGAAGTGTACCCAGTGCTTTTTTCTTGGGGGGGGGGATGCAGGGGTACACATACCCCTAAACATTTTGTGAATCTTTGTCCATTTGTCCATTTACTGTATTTATTTTTCCCGATTTGAACTATAAAATGGTGATTTTCTTGAGTCAAAATGAGAGTGCCCCAACCATTTTTTAAAGGGAAAAAAAGCACTGAGTGTACCCCATGGCAAGTGTGTATACCGGTAGGATTGTAGCCCTAAACGAGTAAATGCATTTAACCCGATGTGTTTCGAAGTAGCAACTGCAAGGTGTGTGGGATGGATCAGATTTGAGACTGTGCTGTATATGAATTGGGGAGGGTCCTGTCCTGGCTCTCACCACTAGAACAGAGAGGAAGCAGGGTAGGGAGGGAAGAATGTGGAGAAATGCCATTAACTCAGATGTAGCACATGCAGTGCCCTGCAGATGCTGCTGGACTATAACTCCCATCATCCTTGTAGGATGAGCTTATGGGAATTAGCATCCAAAAGTATCTGAAAGGCCCCACGTTTCCCATTCCTAGAGGAGGAGATCCATAAAATGGTAGGTGGTTATAGGCCTAGAATTTATATATATATTAATATAAACAGCATAAAGAAGGCTGATCGCCGAAGAATTGATGCTTTTGCATTGTGGTGCTGGAGGAGACTCTTGAGAGTCCCATGGACTGCAAGAAGATCAAACCTATCAATTCTGAAGGAAATCAGCCCTGAGTGCTCACTGGAAGGACAGATCGTGAAGCTGAGGCTCCAATACTTTGGCCACATCATGAGAAGAGAAGACTCCCTGGAAAAGACCCTGATGTTGGGAAAGATTGAGGGCACAAGGAGAAGGGGACGACAGAGGATGAGAAGGTTGGACAGTGTTCTCGAAGCTACCAACATGAGTCTGACCAAACTGCGGGAGGCGGTGCAAGACAGGAGTGCCTGGCGTGCTATGGTCCATGGGGTCACGAAGAGTCGGACACGACTAAACGACTAAACAACAACAACATAAACAGCATCTGGCATTTAACCTCTGGTTATAAAATTAAGACAGCATTTGGAATTTAACTTCTAGTTGTAAAATTAATTCTCTTACTCTTCTCTCCTCCGCGGTGAACCCCTCCAATTCCTCCTGTTACAAATACAGGGATCTTTGCTTTGTGTGCCACAATCATGGTTCCAGCCACAGTTGTACCACCAGACAAGCCCTGTGTGGAACAGCCAGTCATCATCTAGATTGCACAAGACCCTCAGCAAGGAGTGCTTAGACCGCGACCCCCTCATATCGTTCCACCACTGGGCAAAATACAGCAATGTAAGCCAACCTGGGCGGCTCGAGAAAGAGATTAGGTGAATTAAGGGAGATAAGGCTATCCATGGTTACTAGTCATAGGAACTGTAAACTACAGGGGTGGGGAACCTGGACCTAATTAAGCTTACTGGGTCACCCCATTTGGCCCGCAAGAAACTGCTTGGGTCACCCTGCATGATGGCCTCTGTTGGGAGAGATTCAGAGGAAATACGTCTGTTAATTCTCCTCGACCTCTCCGCAGCTTTCAAGGCTATCAAGCAAGGTATCCTTCTGGAGTGGCTGTCTGAGTTGGGGGTAGGTGGCGCTGCTTTGCAGTGGTTCCAGTCCTACTGATCCAACAGGCTCTTCTCATGTTCTTATGTTATGTTCAGAGATTATGTGTGCTCTATAGAGATTTGAACCAGGGGAACATAAGAGAAAACGACCCACCCCGAGAATTCAGTCCAATACCTGACTGAGAACGTAGGGAAGATCTCTCCGAGACACCTTCATTGCATTTCTGCTCTTGGCCAAAGTCTCAAGCTGTTCATTCTGGAGCCCCACGTGGATGCGACCACTTAAAATGCCGATAGTTGCTGGCACAGACCCATTTGCTCTTATTATTTCTTCCACCTCTCTGGCCATGCTGGTGCATTGCAAGCAACGCAATAGAAAAAGAAGGCAAAATAAGTTGCCATGGTATTAAAAACTGTACTGCAGGCATCCCCAAACTGCGGCCCTCCAGATGTTTTGGCCTACAACACCCATGATCCCTAGCTAACAGGACCAGTGGTCAGGGATGATGGGAATTGTAGTCCAAAACAGCTGGAGGGATGAAGTTTGGGGGTGCCTGCTGTACTGAATCACCCAATCCCTCACCACACCCTCATTTACATTTCATTTCCTTCCCCTGTAGCTCGTCTACATAATCTGATGCCTAACAAATCTTGGGTTAGTTTTAATGGCGATGAGGTTCTTGCGTATCAATTTATAGCCAGATTGTCAGCACAGGGATAAATCAGAAATGGGGAACCCTTGGCCTTTCAGGTGTTGTTGGGAGTACAGTTTCCATCATCTCTGACCATTCTGCAATGCTGGCTGAGGCTGATGGGAGTTGGAGTCCAACAACATCTGGAGTGCCACAGGTTCCCCAATCCCTGCTCAAAAATGTAGGTGGCAATCTGGGATCCCCCCTGTCCTAATAGCCCTGCCTTTAGCCAACATAAAACCTGTTCTCTAGTATGTCAAGGTTATTGGCCAGTGCTATTTTTCTAGAAAAAGAGGTGCCAGAACTCACCATCAAACCCCCCCCCCATTCTCTTATAATGGCAATGGAGCCCACCTGAGAGGTGCCGGGACTGAGTTCTGGTGAGCACCGGCTGAAAAAAGTGCCCTGGTTTTATCTACTCTGAATGGCAATCTGCATAGATAGAAATCGTTTGGTGTAGCCTTCCTCACATTGTACGCATTCCCTGATGTGCTGCTTTTCTAATTGCAATGAACTTTTCCCACCCAGAGGAGTGTTCAAGCATGCAATTCCCTCACTTGCAATCTGCAGTGGTACCTTAATCCTAAAGAGACTGTGCCATCTGTTCATTTACTGTGCAAAGACTGCCCCAGATACTTGGTGACTGCAACTTCAGGCAATAGCTAGAACTTTTGAAGCAGTCATCAAAGGTCAAATGTAATTGACAGAGCTGTCATTTTTCCCGATGACTTCAGCATTGATACGGGGTGGCCCGGGGAGGGGCTCTTGTGGTGGGTCCCATATTTTCTGCCACTTCCATTTTCTTAAAATTTTCCCCATAAGCCACTCACCCAGCAGCTGGGTACAATGCAAAATGCATTACTGGTGAAGACCCCTGCCACTCAGCCACCACGTCACCTTCCCAGGGCTGTCTACA
Source organism: Zootoca vivipara (assembly GCF_963506605.1). Lineage (NCBI taxonomy): Eukaryota > Metazoa > Chordata > Lepidosauria > Squamata > Lacertidae > Zootoca > Zootoca vivipara. The sequence continues at coordinate 51,002,241 of NC_083285.1, read as the reverse complement.
TAAATTAGCATATGCAAATTCTATGTAGATTTGTGTCAGGGGCCTCTGCCCCAAGTCCTTTAAATGCCCCTGACCTGGCGACCCCAGAAAGAGTCCTTTTCAATGAAGGCAGTTCAATGAGTTCAGTTTAGCTGCAGATCAACAAGCAACGAGGTGTCAGGAGAGGTGCCTGTGTGCATTGGTCTCTGGCCTAGCCCAGCTTGCAGCTTTTGCTGTGCTAGAAAATTACAGTCTCTGCCTACCTCAGATTCTGGGGATATGGCATGCCATGTGTAATGATGGTGCTCTCCAAGGCAACGACAGGCCTCCTGCTGTCCAGGGCCTCCCTCACCAAAGGATGGATGCAGAAGTCGCTGCCTAGAACAAAATATAAACACGGTCGATATCTAATGGGAAAGTGTGGCAATCAGGGCAGGACTTTGGGGCAGGAGTCCAGGGCCTCAAAGAGCAGAAGGGCTCCAAACAGAGCAGGGCTTTGCTTGCATTTTGAAATCTAAATAAAGAAACACACATGATCAGGGGTCCCCAAACTAATTGTGTGGCCCCCCAATGACCCCCTCTGCTGCCCGCTCTTACCGGCGTGCCGTGGTGCGGTTGCCCATCAAGTTGCGCACAAGTTATTTTATGTGCCGCACCAACCCGGAAGTGCAGCGGAAATGATGTCTGCGCATGCACAGAAGTCATTTCCGGAGGTGCCCTGCGCCAGAAAAAGCAAGTGCACGCACGTATGGGAGTGCGTTCCCCCACCCTCCGGCCTGCCGCGCGATCGGCACCGGAGTAACCGGCCCGAAGCCGGGTAAATCTGGGGACCCCTGCACACAATCATTTAGAGAGGGAGCCCCTGTAAGGCCATTAAGGATGCAATCCAAACTCTGGTGAACAGCAGCTGGGCGTAATGGAATGTGGGAACCACTGCCACACCTGTAGCCCCACCGCTTGCACCGTCCAAACCAGAAGGCAAAGTGGGGGAGGAGTGGGAAATTGTGTACGTTTGCTGCACCTGCTCAAGGCTGCCATAGCAGAAAACTGTAGATTGGGGCCATTGCTACAACTTGCCAGTAGCTTGGGATCCAGTGGGTCCTTGGCTAGCTGAGATCCACCCCCTGCCCTCCTCCCACTCCTGAAATGCCCCAATTGTGGGGGGGGGGGGTAGTATGTACCAGCTACCACCTGTGGATAACCTCAGTGGCAGCTGCTGCCAATGTGTTGTTTTATGAGGGTGCATTTGGGGGTTCTGAGGCAGCAGAGCCACTCCACTGGCAGAGCCCAGCACAGCCAAACAGAGGAAGACTGTGGCCTCATACAAACCCCCTCTAGTGCAGTAGTTTTAAAAATACCTAACTGTACAACTGCTCATGATGTGTATTCTGAACTACAAAAAGCCTGGATTTGTTTTGTTTTGAAAGCGGATTTCTTGCATTAGGACAGACTTTGCACTCTCAACAGAGACGTCTTTCCCATAGGGCCTACTGGCTCGTTGTGCCATGGCGCCGGCCTCTCAGGGACACCCCAGCAAGTGGGGGAGCTGTGCGGCTTTGCCAGCGGCCTCCCCTTTCCCTACATGCCACCAGGTGGTTGGTGGTAGGAGCCACTAAGCCCTATGGCTCCGCCACCGCTGCCGCCTCCTCTCCCTTGGCCCCAAGAATCCTCTCAGCCTCTGCCCGCCAAGCCGCTGTCGTCCGAGGGAGTGGCGGTAGTGGGAGCAGCTCCCGAGGGGCCTCCTCCATGTCACCGGTGCCCGCCGCCCCACCACCACCACTCCCCATGGCACAGGTGGTGGCGTCGCAACCACCTCCTGCTCCCCGGGCCACTGGGCAGCAGCGAGAGCGCCGGCAGCAGGCTGTCGTTGTCAGGCAGGAGGAGGAGGAGGCACCCCGGAGCATCACAAGCGAGCGCGGGGTTCCAGCGGTCTGGCCATCCGCAGCGCGGCCACCACATCGGTGGCGTCTTCTGTGGGCAGTGGCTCCCAGGGCTGCGAGGTGGCCTGCAAGTTGGGCCCCGAGTTCTAAATTCTGGGAAAGGGAGGGGTGCGCAGGAGGGATCTTTACGCCACGACGCCAGGTGTGCTTAAGATGGCCCTGGCTCTCAAATTCAAGCAGCACCCTGTGCAACACTAAAATTTGGCATACGCTTCCCCCTCTCATGCTCCCTTTTACGGCACTGTTGTGGTGCCTCCCTGCAGCGCGGTGCTCCATGCGGCCAAACTGGTCATGCTACCCTAACACTGCCTCTGAACTAGAGTGGCAGAGAGCATCAATCCACTACAAATGCACAAATTAAATGCTCCGGTGTGCACCTGAATCCACCCTGCAAAATAATGGCAGTCTGAAGGAACACCCTGATGGATGATGAGCTATCAGGTGATGTACATGTATGCATGAACCAGCCTTAATACTGCACACAAGGGTGGCATAAAAAAGAGAATGCAATCTCTTCAAGAAACACTCACTGTTCAAGTATCTTCTTATTTGGAGAACACGACAAGCCACAGAAGCCACACGGCCTCCCAAGGTAAAGGCAGGTTTCAAAATCATTCTTTGATTGAAGAGAAGGCCAATTCATGAAGACCAACGCTGTCAAAAAGTGGGTCTGAAAGGAGCAAAGTTTGTGTCTGTTCTCAGACTTTCATTGACTTGCAAGCTGGTCCCTTCCTTATCATTTATTTAGGCATTTATGCCGTTGTACCATCACATCATGCCCCTCAAAAGTGGCTTCCAATGTGTAGTCAAAGACCACAAATCAACCCATCAATTTATAAAGCTGCATAATATTCATGATAACAGGGAAACTAAGGGAGAATGGAAATGGAACAGAGAACCTCAGATTAAACCTCAAATTTCCCTTTACAAAATTTTCCAGCCCAAATGGAAGCTAATGGGAAGAGCATCTGCTTGGCTTGCAGAAGGTCTCTGGTCCAACCCTCAGCATCTCATAGGAGGGCTTGGAGAGGTTCCTACCTAGAATCCTCAAGAGCTGCAGCCAGTCGGTGGTCTGACTGAGTATAAGGCAGCTTCCTACATATCTAACTATAATAGAATTGCAAAAGGCACCAGCTAAATATTCAGGTAACTAGTCCAGGACCAACCACACAATTTAGTGCTCTCGACCTTGCATTCCAGGACCCCTATAATTAGAGTTCCTAGAACAATTTATCCAAACTTAGAGTGATTTCTCCATCTGAGTTAAGGACTGAGTTACATGGTGAGGTTTATGCTGCTCAGCTTGGTTACGTATATTGTTTTAAAGGCATACAAATTGTTACTGGCATTGCACACAGGAAATTTTGTGTGCTAGCCCCCCTGATGCGAAATACTAAAAACTAAATATCAACTAAGTTTACCTTTCAAGCAAATGCAGTTTGGTTTCACTGCAAGTCCTTTTAAAAACTGTCTACACTTTGTTTAAACTAAGCAAGAGTCACCAATGTATTTTTTAAAATTATCTTATGCTACTCTCCTCAGCAAACCCTGCATTCTTAATGATAGGACCCTCATTTTTATTTCAGGTTTCGCCCAACTACACCTTTGATTCTTCCCACCCTCTTAGCAATCCGGTATTTAACTAGCATTGGCTTTTGACAGCAGAAAAAGGTGGCAATGTGTCTGGTTCCTTACCTCTACGAGCGCTCCTTGTTTCCACCATATGCTGGCTGAACTTTCCATATGACCAGCGCTGCAAGAAGATGAGCCTGATGGGAATTGCAACAGACTGATCTTGGCTCCAGCTGTTCTGCATTCCAGCCATGGACTCCATGCCAAGCAAGTCCATTTATCATTAACAGGATAAAGCAGCTGGCATTCTGGAACCACTCTCTGCCTTGGGGAAAGGGAAGGCTGTTGTCAAATTGGAGAAAACATCTGTGATCTCCATGACTTTTGGTGCTTTTCCATGCTCAGCACCGTCAATTTCATGTATCTCTCTGAAGAAGTCAAAGCCAGTTTTGGATAATATTTCAGAGTTCCTATGGTGGTTTTAGGCAAGAGCACAAAACATGCAATGCAGATGCAGCAGGAAAATAGTGGTTTCGACATTTGCCACCCAAAATCAGGTAAATTTGACAAAAGAGGAGGGCGTGGAATCTGAGATTAACACAGGCTCCACTCTTTGAAACTGCCATAGCTATCAGCTGTGATAGCTCTGATTGAAATGAGCCCTTTTCTCCTAAACATTGCTCAGCCGCTGAGCTGTTATGCAATGTTTATGAACTCCTCAGTTTTGTTTCATGAAAAATAAACAAACTGTGCATGCCTAAGTCTCAGGGACAGGTGGGGCTGTGTATAAACCTCACCACGGGGCTGTGTTGTGTTCAAGGGTCGCAATTCAGAATAGGTAGAAAGCTGTGCCATCAAAGTTGATAGGCTGTGTGTATGTGTTAAATGGTGAGAGTAACATGTGAATTAACTTTTGTATGCAAATAGTGTAGATATCCATATATGGATGTGAATGAATAAGTGTGACACTGGGGGGAGTGGATTGAGAGAAGCCATTTTACACACAATTCACATCCTCAAATGTTTGTAGGTCTCCAATTATACTCTCCTGTTGTTATACTTCTCTTCCCAGCTGTGCAACTTTAAAAGGGTAGGGTACCTATTAACAAAAGGGATGCGGGTGGCGCTGTGGGGTAAACCACAGAGTCTAGGGCTTGCCGATCAGAAGGTCGGTGGTTCGAATCCCCGCAAGTCCCTAGCAGTTCGAAAGCACGTCAAACTGCAAGTAGATAAATAGGTACCACTACAGCGGGAAGGTAAATGGTTCGCCAGAAGCGGCTTAGTCATGCTGGCCACATGACCTGGAAGCTGTACGCCGGCTCCCTCAGCCAATAATGCGAGATGATCGCCGCAACCCCAGAGTCGGTCACGACTGGACCTTTACCTTACCTTTTAACATTAATCAGCCACACTGGATTGCTGCCCTCCATTGTCAATACATGCTGTATTACACTATAAAATTAAGAGTCCTATGTTACAACAACAGTTCCTTGGATTGCACAAGGCCTTAGATTGCCCAGTTTTGATTGTGATAAGTGATATACCAAAAATGATGACAACAGATGGAGGAGGCATGAAGTGGATGATGAATCTCCTCACACGTTAAGCATACCTAAACATGTAAAGGGTTACTGAAATGAACATGTATTTGAAAACATATGTAAAGATCACTCACCTGTTGTTGTTGTTGCTGCTGCTGCTGCTGCTGCTGCTGCTGTTATGCTGTTCCTCTCACTCATTACAGTACTGTGTTTCTTATACAGCATGTCTGTATGAAAAAGAGTAAGTAGGCACAAATATATTAAAAATGGCAACATTCAGAAACCAGGGACAGAACATTGTGGTACCCCAGGACACTCTGCTGCTGAACCAAATGTTGCCATTTTTCAACAAAGGGACTTCAAAGAAATTACCAAATTGTGATCAAATGCTCTTTACTGCTGCAAATCTTTTATTTTTTATTTTATTTTGCAGGTTGGCTTAGTTATTAGTATGAATTATCTGTTTATTGATATGTTTTTAGATCTTGGTTTTTTTAAAAAAAATCATGATGTGCATTGCCTAGAGCAGGCATCCCCAAACTTCGGCCCTCCAGATGTTTTGGACTACAATTCCCATCATCCCTGACCACTGGTCCTGTTTGCTAGGGATCATGGGAGTTGTAGGCCAAAACATCTGGAGGGCCGCAGTTTGGGGATGCCTGGCCTAGAGGCTTATACAGCTTACCTACTATCCTTCCCCTCCCCTCACCAATGTCTCAACAAACGAAACTGAGTTGTAAAAATCTTAAGAGAGACATGATTTTTTTTATTAAAAAAAGCAGAAAAATAAGATAAATACCACAAAAGGGTCTTCTTTCTATTTTCAATGGAAATGGGGAAGAAACGTTACATAAATATTTCTTGAGATTCTCCTTGGAAGCTGCCCACCAAACCATTGCAAAACACTGGAAAGATCTGATGTCAACATGATGGAATAGTGGTATCTGCAAAAGTATTAAAAATTAATAAAACAAATAAGGACATTACATAATCCATGTTCTAAGAATGCATTCAAACAACTTGGTTTTGCCTTATTAAACATATAACATATAACGAAAATGCATTGTGTCCTCTAAACATGCATGGCCTCTTTTTTTTTTTTTTTTTTTTTTTTGGTAATTAGGATCTTTTATTATCTTTTTTTTTTTAACATACTTTTTATTAATTTTACAAAATACAAAAAAACAAAAAAACGGTACATACTTAAACCCCTTTTCCACCTCCTTCCTACCCACCCACATGGGTCCTCCCCTGCCACAGAAGTATCCCATGTTTGTGAACAGTCAGAAATGGTCCATTTTATGCTTGGATTTCTGTCCTCCTCCCCCTCCCCTGACCCCAAAGCCCCCCCCTGCCACCAGGGAGCTCCAAACATGCATGGCCTCTAATGGGCCGATGCTTTAGGTTAATTTTCTATACTACTAGGAAACTTCTTTAATGAAAATAAAAGAACTGTTTTTACTGAAAATATGACCAAACAATGTACTGCTTACATAATCTTGACCTAGCTTTTGTTTTGTATCCGGCCTGTTACTGTAAATAAGTTTGCTGTGGTGGTGGTGTATACAGTATTTTATGTTTGAAAACAAAAAAGTAAAATTATATTTTTTAAAAAAAAAAAAATTAAAAGCCAGCAAGAATTTTACCAAGAAGTTTGATTCTATCAATTTGGCATTAAATGTGAAAATGCTTTCTTCTCCCACTATAGATGTTCAGTTGTATAGTAAAGCTAGGCTGGTTGTTTAATCTTCCATTATCGCTGATGTGAATGGTGATTGTGCGTTGTTCTGTGTACATTAAAACTTTACACAGAAACAGGGGCGTACCCAGGATCAAAATTAGGGGGGGCAAGGGGCGGGGGCAAGGGGCGGGAGGGGAGGGGCCACAGTGGGAATGTGGGCGGGGCTACGTGGCTTGCGTCCTCCCAGCTCTTCTGAGGAGGCAGCCCCAGGCTCTTGTTCCCGGCGCGAAGCTCCAGAGGCGCACGGGGAACGCAAGCCTGGGGCTGCCTCCTCCACTTACACTCCCCGCTCCCGCTTAGCGCTCCTCCGCTTACGCTCCCCTCGCGCCTCTGGAGCTTTGCGCTGGGAGCCGGAGCCTGGGGTTGCCACGCTGCGCCCCTTAGCCTTTTGCTTCTAGGGGGGGCAATTGCCCCCTCCTGCCCCCCTGCCCACAGCACTGGTCGCCCCTCTGGGCAGCTCGCCCCATCCCCCGGGTGCGCTGTTTCTGCCCCGAGCGCAGACGGCTCAGCCTCCTCTTCCTCTGCTTCCCACCCGGCTCCCCACTGTGCCTCCTGGGCTGGCTCCGCAGCCACTGTCCCTGGCTGAGCTGCCCCTGCAGCTGCTCTGCATAGTCTCTTACGTTTACACCCCACCGCTTTTGCAGCTCGATAGTGGGAGGGGGAGAGGAGAAAGTGTGATGGGTTATGGAAAGGGGAAAGGGGGGAGGGCTGGTCTGTTTCTTTCTGGCTGGGGCCGCGCGCCCCGCTTTTTGCATTGAGATTTCTTCTTTCTTTTTAGCTTGGGGGGGGGCAGCTGGCTTCTAGAGTAGGGCAGCTGCCCTAACTTGCCCCGTGGTGGGTACGCCCTTGCACAGAAAGACTCTGTCCGTCCGTCCCCGACCTTCTCTATATACTTGCATGTAAATGAGCTTCTAACCCTGTTAACATATAATATCTCTGGTCAGAGTCCCGCATTGGTTGCAGATTTGCTACCAGGCCAAGTTCTAGGCGCTACTATTGTGAAGAAAGAATGTGAAACTACAGTATGTGGCTGTTTGAACAAGGCTTGCAATCTGAGCAAGGCCACAGGCGGACATGTGGAATGCCTAATATTTATGCGACCTGATAGTTGCGAGAAGGATAGGAAGGGAGGCTGAAGATAAGCAGGAGGAGCTGCTCTCAAGGCCATGGAACAGAGTCTACTTCAAAGGAACCCTGATAGACTAGGAATGTAGCCGCTGATAAGTGTACATGGAGCAATGTATGAAAACTGCAACAAAATGTAATGACATAGCTTAAAGTTCTTTGTTTGAGGAGGTAACAGTTCAGTATACAATGCCAGGGCATTTCTTGCCTCCATCTTACTTGATCACCCTCCCAGGTACTTTTGCATTTAGATTTGGTCTCTTTTTGTATAGTCTTTTTGTATTGTTGGGATGTGGGATTTCCCACAACACTATTAGTGTGCAAAGCCCTTAACAGCTTGGGACCAGATTACTGTATTTGCAATACAGTATCTTCTTACCGTCAAGAGTTTGAGGAAACAGCATTGTTACAGAATGCCACTTTTGTCTGTCTGTCGATAGATGTCAGGGAGGTGCCTTCCCCGTACAATTTTGGGTGCCTGCTCAAAACACTTCTGTTTAGACAAGCGTATCCAGACAATGTCAACATGTGCTGCAATCTGGTTTTCAGCTTAGCACTGCTTTTTTAATTTCTTTTAATGTTTTATGTAGTGGTTCCTAAACTTTCTTCCAATAATTCATTGTTTTGTGTAAACAATCAAGCAGGGTATAAATCTGAAATAAAGAAAAATAAATCAAGAAACGTATTTTGAAAGTAACAATTGGAGAAAGAGAACGCTTTAGGCCTCTAAGTGAAGTGGGTTCTTCTTATGCGAAATTAAATTATGTTCGTCTTTAGGATGCCACAAAAAGACTCGTCCATGTTTCTGATGTGTATTTGGGCTTTGAGACTCCACAGCTTCGTCCCCGTAACTGAGCGAGCTCCCCATGAAGCCCCGACAGAGAAAAGACACCGAAAACTCCCGAGCCCTCTGTCACCTACTGCCGCTTGCGCGAAGTGAAGCCCAACGCCCGTTTTCAGGTGGTTCCCCCGCCCAAGCCCCGCCTCCGCATCTGGCGTCACAACTCCCCCACGTCCGTCTAACCCAGTGGGCGTGGCTTCACGAACGGCTCTACCAATCAGAACCTTCGCTCCCAACCTCGTGCTTTCCCCCTCCCACCCCATTCCCTCCCTTTCTCTGTCGGCCCGCTTGTCCTCTTCTCCCAAAGCGAAGCAGGGGAGGGTGGGTAAGGTAAGCCACGCCCACCCCTCTTTCTTTCTCCTCCTCCCCCTCTTTCTCCCCCGTCCATCAGCTTTTGCCCCGCCCTCCTGTCCAGCAGGCCGGAAGAATGAGCTCCCGGAAGTTCCGGCGGGGCCGTCGCTGTGTGGGGTAAACAGTAATGGCGGAGGCTGCGGTGGCCCCCGGTGGTGGCGGAGCAGCGACAGCCGCGGCAGCTGGAGCAGCGGCTGTCGCGGCCCCCAGCCCCGCCGCCGGTGCCGCCGCCGCCGGTGCCGCCGCCGCCACCATCTCCGCCGCCACCGCCACGGCCCCCGGGCTCCCCACCGCCGAGCCTCAGCCGCCGCCGGCCGGAGCCGGAGGGGGAAGCAGCGGCGGTTGGACTAAGCAAGTCGCCTGCAGGTAACGTGTAGAGGCGGTGGCGGGTGATGGCGCCCGTGCCTCCCCCCTCCCTCCCGTCCCCAACCGCCCTCGGAGCCCCGCTCGTGCTCCTTGGACCTTCGAGCCCCCCTGCCTCCCTCAGAGTGACTCGGGTCCTTTATTCTCCCCTGGCAGAAGAAGCGCGCACCGATCCTGGCCAGGGTCCTTCCTTCTTTCGAAGCAGAAACGGGTTGGGGGGAGGGTGTGCATGCGCGCGCGTGTCGGTATGCTACCATTGTTGCCCACTGCCCCCGTCTGTCTCTTATCTTCTTTTTTTAGAAACCGGGTAGGTTTTCTTGTCACGGGTCCTCCGAGATGTTTTGGTTTTGGGTTTTTTTCGGCTCCTCTACCGCTAGTCCTCCATGCGCCCTTTGTAAAATGCTGTCTGGATCCTTTGTTTACTACTCGCTCCTCATCCATCCCAAGTACTATAAATTTTCATTTTCCTAGACGCAGATTTCTCTCTCTCTCTCTCTGCCCCCCCCCCAATGATGACAGCAATGTATTCCTGCGTGTGCCTCCCAATTAACACCCAACGCAACCCTTTCTGTTCACCGGGTTCTCTTCACTTGCTTGTTCCCCTTGGTGATGTTCGCCTGTGACTAAAGGTGGCACTGATCTGTATGTACACGTAAGCCTTCTGAGTCCTGCTTAACTGCAGACTGATAACATAAGATGTGTACTGTATGTGGGAGCAAAATGAAAAGGATTCTCTGGCAGCAGTGTTTGAAGTCCTAGGCTGAAACAAACTTACCGGTAGATTGCAGTCCTTTACTAGGGAGTTGCTTTGAAGTAAACTTCATTAGGGCTACACTGCATGTCTTCTGGTTGGATCTAAATCTTTGCTAGATTAGGTTACTTAATTCCTCAGCAGTGGTCTGGGTTGGAAATGTATTTCGTCGCATAGGCCCAGAGCGCCTTTTTCAGGTGCTGAGACATTAGAACAGCCTTCCCCAACATCGGACCTTTCAGAGGTTGTTTGACTGCAACTCCCTTCAGCCCAAGCCAGCATAATTAATGGTCAGGGATGATGCTAATTGTAGTCCCACAATTTGTGTAGGCACCTTGTTGGGATAGCAAGTTTTAGAATATATTTAGGGTATTGTAAATAAGTAGGAAGCACACACATTTGGGCAAACATGGGGCATTGCATACAAACCCCATGTGTTTTATTAGTACAGGATATTTTTGTTATGTTTTGGAAACAGTTTTTTCATGAGTGAAGCTGGATAAAAATTTCCCATCCCATTTGGGAGGGATTCAAGTTGACCATCTCTGATCAGATCAAGTAAGTGAGATCGCTGTTTTAATTCTTAATGTTGTGTTCTGTGCTAGATGCTGTAGTGAACACATAGAAGTGGCATAGTTCTTGTCCAGAGGTCTTAGTTTTGTTTCTGGTCACTTTACAGGTCCTAACAGAAATAATTCTCAAAACAATGAATATTTCTTTTGTGAGTTTTTAACTTGAGGGGTTTCTGTAAATTTGTAGAACTTGAATTTTAGCATTATTCTCAGTTCTGTTCCAAGGTAATGTAGAGTGCTTTCTGAGTTTTTATCTTGAAACTACTCTATCCTGGTCTGTTCTCTTTTGAAATGGAAGAGTACTGTAGTTATAATAGTGATAGCTGTAGTTATAATTATTTAAGTGGCATGCTTAGAAATAAGTGTGTGGGATAGTAGAAATAGCTTTAGTACTTTGAATCCTTGAATTAAGTCTGGCATTTAGGTTTTGGTTATCCGAAGAGGTATCTGTGTAATCTTGGACATACCTGATTTTTTTTTTTTGTGTGTGTGTGTGTGTGTGTGGCTGCACATTGCACCTTTATAGAGTTGTGTAGACAATTGAAATAGGTCTCTGTTTCCCAAGGATTATAAAATCGAAAATAGAGGGGGAAAGCAGTGGGGGAATGTGGACAGATACCATTAATCCATCTGTAAAAACAAAGACACCCCCCTTTTAACCTTAAGAGGAACATGGAGCTTGTAAAACACATTGACATCTTTGAGTAACAAGCATTGTGTATGATGTAGTGAAATGTGTGACAGAACAATGCTGATGGCTTCCAAGTTTTCAAGGGCTAGATAAAAAAAAAACTATCATAGCTTTGAGTAGAGTACAAAGAAGTACAACAGATACTGAAGGTGGTTTCTGCATGTGCTGTAGAGGGAAGTGAGAGGTAGATGGAGTTGTCAGCCTGGGAAGGTAGCCCATCTAGGAGAAGGAAAACTTTGATTCTAAACCTCCACTGCCTTTCAGGATATCTGTGGGAGGCTAAAGATAGCATCTTGTACACCTCCCTCTGGCAACTCCTGCAGCCAAGCTGGTGTAAAACATTTTACTCTGCTTTCCTTTGGACCACATCAGCGAGTTTGAGAGGGGGGTCTTGTCATCTGGGCAGCCCAGGACCTCCATACTCACTGACCAGGCTTGCACCCCAGGGAGGTCACTTCAGTGCTGCTAATGTTGTTTGTTGCAGAGCAAATGGGGCACAGTTCTTTAGAGTACAGTAGGTAACAATGCAGTCTTTCCTCTTCTGGGGCCTCACAGCAAAGTTATTCTCAGTCATTTGTACTTTTCTTAATTCTGAAGAGTGAACAGTTGAGTGACAATGTTATCTAAAATAGCAACAGCTAATTAAAGGGTGTGGGTACTGTAGAATCCACTTAATATCACTCGTAAACTCTTCAAACCTGCCAATTTTAAAAACAGAATGTCAGGTAGAATGTGTGCTGTTTATTTACTTTGGAAAAACGACTTCACATAATGAACAGAATGGGTTAAGCAAATACAGAGGATGAGATACAGGTTAATTAGGGTATACAGCCTTAGGCTGAGGATGTTCCAAACTATGAAATTGCTAAAAACTTCAGGCTTGGCTATGTTATGGGTTCATTTCAGGTGATTACTAAATTGAATTGGATTTAGCCAGCTCGCTGAAAGCATCTTTTCTGAATACATAATCAAATTTTGTGTGTGTGGTGTTGGAGTGAAAATTGTGCAGTTATATGGTATTGCATAGAAGACACAGTTTTAAAAGATTCAAAAATGAATTTGATAGTGATATTGTTGACCTAGGTGGTCGGTCTTGGTGTTGTTCATTCCTGATATAAATTGGTGCCAAATTGCAGTACAGGCAACTCCCCACTTACACGGGGGTTACGTTCTGGGCCCCAATACGCATAAGTGAAATGAACATAAGTGAGGAGCAGCACCCTGGAGAGTCCCTGTGGCTTGCGAGGAGACCCTCCTCAGAGCCTGAAGAGGACATCCTCCAGGGAGGGTCAACTTGCAAGCCGGAGGCACAACGGGGCTTTGTTGAGGCTGCTCAGTCTCCCTGCCTAACAACTGACATGCAGGGTAGCGCAGCAGCAGCAGCTACCGCTGCTGCTTTCCCACATGTCAGCTGAGCAGCCTGCAGCTCGCAAGGAGACCCTTCCCGCAGCCCAAAAAGGATGTCCTTGTGAGCTACCCACTGGGTTCCTAGTGCTGCGCTCAAGTGGGGAGTTGTATGTACTGTGCTTAATAGGATACCAGGGTACTCCAGTATATATGGAGGTGGTATTGAAGTACCTACATTTAGAAAAAGCTATAGGAGAATTTTAATATTGAGTTGCATACTTTATCGGTGTTTCTCACACCTGCTGCTTCAAGTGCTAATATGTTTCTGACGGATGCCAAAATATACTCTTAAGTAAGGCATCTGGCTGTTTGTATGGCTTTAGGGCTCTAATTTACCTTCTAGAATGTGAGAGGGATCCAGGTGCTCTATAAAAGAAAGACTACTACGGCTCCAGCTCCATTGTGAAATGAATGATGCCTTTTCATATTTGGGAAACGAGATGCTGTCCAATTTACAGTTTTAAGTGATTAAGCCAGTGCATCCTCCTTGCAGTACCATACAATACACTTCTATGGCTCTTTTAAGACTGTAAGAAGTGCCTGTTGGATCAGGCCAATGACCCATCTAGTCCAGCATCCTGTTCTTTTGGTGGTCAGTCAGGTGCCCGTGGGAATCCCATCAGCCAGACCCAAGAACAAGAGCATGCTCCCTTGATGCGGTTTCCAGAAATTGGTGTTCAGAAGCATACAGCTTCCAACTGTGGAGTTGGAGCATAGCCATTGTGACTATTAGCCATTGATTGCGTTATCTTCCATGCATTAGTCTAATTGTCTTTTAAAGGCATCCCAAATGGTGGCAGTTACTGTGTCTGTGGAATTCAGACACTAGAATTCAGTTATTAGCAATGTACTGAGTGAAGAAGAACTTTCTTTCGTCTGTTCTGAATCTTGCAGCATTCTGCTTCATGGGATGTCCCTGAGTTCTAGTGTTATGGGAGAAAGAGAAAACCTTTTCTCTATCCACTTTCTATGTGGCATTCGTGATTCTATACACTTTTATCTTATTGTCTCCCATTCGCATTTTCTCTAAACTTCAAAGCCCCAAATACTGCAACCTGACTTCATTGGGAAGTTGCTCCATCTCCTTGATCATTTATTTTGGTTGAGCTTTTTGAACCTTTCTAACTTAACAATATGTTTTTGTGAGGTGAGGTGGCAAGAATTGTACACAGTATTCCAAATGTGGTTGCACCATAAATTTGTACAGCTTTTTTAATGAACCCTAGCATGGAATTTCCTTCTTCACAACTGCCACGAAATGGGTCAGCATCTTCACCCCAAGATCTCATTCTTTGTCAGACACACCACTAGTTCAGACCACATGAGCATTCACGTTAAATTAAGATTTTTTTTGCCCTTTATCTATTGCTATGCACTTGTTACAGTGAACTGCATTTCATGGTCAGGTCCAGGAGCAGTAAATTGTGTGTTCTGCTTTTTTTTTAACAGTCTCTACATAAACTGAACTTGTATCTGTATTTTAGTGGGGTGGTGGTGGCAGTTCTGTCGCACACGTGTGTGTGTGCGTGCAGACACAAACACATGAACTCTTGCGTTAGAAGCTTACTCATTAAATTTAAGACTGCATTTCCAAATTTGAAAGTAGCAGTTTGGGCATGTGCAAGGATGAGCTTCCAAAAGAGATTCCTGCAGAAAAATATTTTGTCTTGAGTACATGTGAGATACATTCACCTCTGGACTAAAGTGGTCTGGTTCTTTTTCTCTCTGTGTGTGAACACCTCTTTTCCACACCAAAAGGAAGGTGTAGGTCATATGCTGCTAGATCAGCCTTTGCCGACCTTGTGCCCTTCCAGGTGTTTTGGATGACAGATCCTATCAGTCCTATGCCGATGGGAGTTAGTTGTCTTTTAAACATCTGAAGGGCACTGGGTTGGCAAATGCTATTTTTAAAACTGATTTATTGATTTTCCACTATCATAGTAAGTATTTGTGGGGCACCCCTGCTGGTTTTGACACCATTAATGGTGATGTACCAGTAGTTCAAACTTGGAAGGCTTAGGGGTTGTATCTAGTATTAGGCGTACTCAGTCATGTGCATTAATGGATTTACTGTAACCTGAGTACATACATTTCAATCTGTCTACTCTGAGTAGCAAGTCTATCTAACCATTATAGTCTAAGGCTGGCCAAGCTGACTGATGCTTCCAATTTAGTTGAACCGATATCTAAACCCAGTCTAGGGCACATAGGAGACGTCAAGTTCATTTTTCAAGTTTATCACATACCGTAGCAGCATTCCTCGTGCTCTATTGAGAGCTAGATTAATAGTGTAAAATAAAACCAGGTGGTGCAACGGGGTAAAGGTCTAAGAATTGGGGGATTGGGTGTATTTGAATAAATGTAATTTTTGTAATTTGTATTTTTAAAGACTAATTTACTTTTATTCTAAAATTACTAGAAGATGTCTGAGGAATACAGTATTCAGCATGTCAGATTCTGCAGAAAGGCTTTAATTCATGAAACGCTTACTGGCTGAAATGAGCAAATCTTCTGTTTTTCTTCTATTTTTAGAGGGATAAAGCTTTGGGGGTCATTGGGTGCCGATAACATGGTTTTCAGTAGGAGAACATTATTTTCCTTTCCTTTAATGATTGATATCATTTTTTATTTTATTTTTGCTTCAGGCTAGACTTCTTCTGACAAAGAACTCACTCTTGTACTTGAAGCTTTCATTCTAGTGTTACAGTAGTAGTGTTTTTGGTTAAATTGTTTTTCATCCAGTGGCAATGGATTTGAGTTTAGGAAAATGCATTGCAAAAAAATAAAACAAAAAAATGGGTATGAAATGCTGAAAGCAGTTGAAGGCACAACTTAACATTTAATAAACAAAAGCTGTTAATTCATTTTAGCTGGAAAACACAACTTTAACATCTTTTTTTGTTTCCTAGTACAATAATATGCTGGAATCAAAATGACTTCAATAGTAAGCAAATGTGTTCTTAATTTATAGCCCCAAATTAAAATGTGGTGCCACCATTAATCAACTAAAACAGCCTTCACCAACTTGGTGCTCTTCAGATGTTTTAGGCTAAAGCTCTTTTCATCTCTGAACATTGGCCACGCTGTGACTGGAGCTGATGGGAGCTGGAGTCTAACAGCTTTTGGGGGAGGGCACCAGGTTGGTGAAGGGGGGAGCTAAAGCTTTCGGTAGATTAATCATTCAGTAAACCAGTCAAAGCTTGGAGCCCTGATTAAAACATGAGTCCTGTTTCATTTCCACAGAACTTCCCTTTAAGTCAAAATGCTTAGAATTCCACCGCCCCTTTAAATGCTGCTTCTTTTTTTGCTATTTTTTAAACACTAAACCTTCTTTATAAATAAATGCAGATTGCAGAAATGTTTATAAACAACAACAACAGATGACTAAAATCAGTTTCATGCAGTAAGATCAAGAGAATAATAAAACAGATCAGCATAAAAGTAGGGTTCCAGAACCTACCCAAAAGCTTGGGCAGAATTAAAAGGCATTGTAGGAGTATGATCAGCAAAGCAGGCTCCAGAAATTAGTCTGGTTGCCACATTTTGCACAAGCTAAATTGTGACACAGTTGTGAGCTACAGCAAATTCAATGCATTTTTCAAAACGATTTTTCCTAAAAAACATTTTCACAACATTTTTAACGTGTGTAGATTCCACCTCTGTCTGCTTTATTCCAGGGAATTACCTGAAGTTGTACAAAACACTCCTTCACAGGCACCACCAGAGCATCCAGGAACATTTCCAAGTTGCAAGCTTGGTCTTTCAAGGAGAGTGCAACCCTGTCCAGAACAGGACTTTTCAGTATTCCAGGTTCTGTTCTCCTGCTGGCTGATGACACATTTGTCTTGTCTGGATTAAATTTCATCTTATTAGCCCACGTAAAAATATGCTACTGTACTCTAACACTGGTCCAAAACTTCCACTGCTTTCTTGGCATCAAGACAATAAGCTGAAAGCCACTAAGAGGCACGCCAGAACCAACAGCTCCCCCTCTAGTTCCTGGTGTAGGCCATCCACGAAGGCAGTTTTGGTTGCACATTGGGACTGTATGCGTTTGCGATTGGGATAGTAAGTGAATTAGTGTTCCAGTTGCACCTTTTGCTTAAATAGTCCAGGTTGTTCTCCCCAGCACAGTGGAGCAGTGCAAAAAAAAGAGAACAGATAACACCCTGTTTACATCCTCTTACACATTTTTTTTGTCTGAAGACAACTGGGATCTCTGCACTTAACTGGCAAAGAAAATTAAAATGTTAAAAGTGGCCTTTTCCAGAGATGAAAAAGATGTTAAAATCAGAATATAAAATGAGCCCCGCCAGGTCAGACCAGCAACCTATATAGTTCAGCTTCTTGTTTCCAACAGTAGCCAACTAGATGCTTTCAGGAAGTAGATATTCAGGTCATAAAGCCAACAGTCTCCCCCCCCAGTTGCCCCCAGGCTACTGGTTGGGAATTCATTAAACAGAGAGACGTTTAGGCTGCCGTAGCCAGTAGTTGCTGATGGGTCTGTTCTTCTCCATTAATTTGTCTAATCTCATTTTAAGACCGTCTGTGTCAGTGGCTATTACCAAATATTGTGGCAATGAATTCTATAAATAGTGCTTAATCTACAGCTCATCAATTTTGTTGAATAGTCTCGAGTTTTAGAATTATAGAAGAGGGAGAAAGGTATCTCTCTTTACACACTAGAGAAACTGCATAATTTAATATTGGCAGGGACTCCCCATTTGCCATGATGGCTGATACTCACTGGTGTTGCGGCTTGGTCATTTTGATCGTCCTTCTCTGCAATCTTTTCCATGTCTGGTATCTTAATGTGTGAACTGTTTTTTAAATTGTACTTTGCGAAGTTGGGGGAGGAAATTATCCAGTGAAACTTAAAGGCAACAGGTTCAGGATAGAAAAAAGAAAATACTTATTCACATGATGTGTATTTGTGGAATTTGCAGCCACAAAATGTAGTAATGGTCATTGGCTTAGATGGATTTAAAATGGGATTATATAAATTGATGGAAGAAAAGGACGAGTTTATTAATGGCTATTAGTACTAGTATTAGTATGATGCTTTAGAACTTTTAAGAGGATTATTCAGCATTGGTTTATTATTTATTTGCATCAAGCAGAATGAAATGCCTTTAGAACTCTTACAGGATGTTGATGTTTCTGCTTGAGCCATATTTGCAATGCTCTGTCTTTCAGGTATTTCATGCATGGCGTTTGCAAGGAGGGAGACAACTGCCGTTACTCCCATGATCTCTACACTAGTCAGTCTGCCATGGTGTGCAGGTATTTTCAGCGAGGATGCTGTGCTTACGGAGATCGTTGCAGGTACAGAAATGCTGCTGGACGTTTTAGCCTTGAACTACGAGCCAATTCCATTTCTTTGTGACCATTGCCCTCAGTGACTTCCCTCCCTGTCCCTAATATGATTGGGGAGGTCTCAATCCAATGGATGTGATCATCCGTGGGGCACTCGCATCTTGGACACTCTCCTTTCTGCAGTTGTCAAACACCATTGTGGATGTAATAATCACCACCGTGCTCATGGCTCTGCATGAATAAGTTTATCACTCCCTCTTTGCTCCTCCTTCAGCAGGAGCAACAAGCCACAATCCTTAGCTTAGCATTACATTAGAACTGGAAATTGTGGTGTGGCTTGAGGTCATAGTTTGTTTGGGACAAAACATACCATGATCCTCAGTTCAGATGTAGCTCTAAGCCAAGGATGGGGTTTGTTGCTCACACTACAGGAGCATATACTTGTTCATGGCAAGTTATGAGCCACTTGTCTGTATGTGAAAGGTGTGGGGAGGGGATCATACAAAATATTATGCTCTGTAAGGTGAATGAAATCCATACATATTGGGGCGCATGTAGGTTTAAAAAAATAGGGCTCTGATGTATGGACGGTAGTTTCCTCTCCATGATTTTTATCCATTGAGGTGTCAGTGAAGTTGTAGAAATACGATGAATTGCCTAAAGAGGTGGATAGGGCTGGGACATCTTTCTTCCTTAGCTCATAGCTCTCTATGGTCTAGGAACATGAATTGGCTCAAATTATCAGGAAAAGGGCAATTTCAAAAAAATGGTAATGGCTGATGTGCAGAGCCAATTTATGAGGGGTTTTATAGGGAATAGTGATGTAGGGAAATGGGAATGTGTGGTTGAGGCTATTGTTTTAAGTTCATTTAAGAATTTATATGGAGCATGATCATCAGCCAAACCCCTCCACCCCAATCTTGTAACCCGTAGATGAGCTTATTCTGCCAACATAGTAATTCCTGATTTTTTTTCGTCCTAAAAACAAACCTGCCTTTTAAGAATTTAAATACCTTAAAGCAGTGTTTCTCAACCTTGAGTCCCGAGCTGTTGTTGGACCTGCATCTCCCATCACTCTTGACTACTGGTCTTGCTAGCTAGGTATGATGGGAATTGTAGTCCAGCAACAGCTGGGGACCCAAGGTTGAGAAACACTGCATGTATAGGGTGTGATCTTGAACAGAAGTCCTGACATTACAGTAAAAGCATAGTAACGTGTACAGGGTAGATCTGATGTCAGCTGCATTTCTGTTCTGCATGATGTTGCATGTCCTGCACTAAAGAACTTGAGCCATAGTTTGTGGGATTTTAGACCAACTAGATGACAGCTATATCCTCCAGCTCACTTTGAATGCTTTGAATTGAATATTATTTTACTGAGATAAGAATACCGGTGTGGTGTAGCAAATAGAGCAGTACATGTAAAAAGGACCTAAGAGTCTTGGTAGACCACAAACTTGACATGAGTCAACATTGTGATGCAGCAGCTAAAAAAGCCAATGCAATTCTGGGCTGCATCAATAGGAGTATAGCATCTAGATCAAGGGAAGTAATAGTACCACTGTATTCTGCTCTGGTCAGACCTCACCTGGAATACTGTGTCCAGTTCTGGGCACCACAGTTCAAGAAGGATACTGACAAGCTGGAACGTGTCCAGAAGAAGGCAACCAAAATGGTCAAAGGCCTCGAAACGATGCCTTATGAGGAACGGCTTAGGGAGCTGGGCATGTTTAGCCTGGAGAAGAGAAGGTTAAGGGGTGATATGATAGCCATGTTCAAATATATTAAAAGATGCCATATAGAGGAGGGAGAAAGGTTGTTTTCTACTGCTCCAGAGAAGCAGACACGGAGCAATGGATTGAAATTACAAGAAAGAAGATTCTACCTAAACATTAGGAAGAACTTCCTGACAGTAACAGCTGTTCGACAGTGGAACTTGCTGCCGAGGAGTGTCGTGGAGTCTCCTTCTTTGGAGGTCTTTAAGTAGAGGCTTGACAGCCATATGTCAGGAATGCTTTGGTGGTGCTTCCTGCTTGGCAGGGGGTTGGACTGGATGGCCCTTGTGGTCTCTTCCAACTCTATGATTCTATGAATGTTAGCCTTGGGCCAGGAAGACTTGGTTCAAAAGCTCTCCGCCCAGATCAGCTATGAAGCTGACAGGCTGCTGTGGGCAAGTTGTGAGGATAAATGTGATGATCCCATGTTTGCCACCCTGTGCTCTTCGGCTGAACGATGGGATACACGTGTGAAAGGTGAGTTGGTCGTCAGCCATTTGGTAATGAGTTACGTTTGTAAGTGTGCTTAAAATGAAGCTATAGGGAATGGAAGCAGACAGACTTTCTGCTACCTTGTTTTTTTTAAGGGAACTTGGATCTCATGCTTGTGCCAGAGGTACAAAATACTTAACCTTCTCAAGCTTAACAGATAGGCACACACTTGACAAAGATGCTGTGGGCTCTGCATGGCAAAAAATTTCAACCACAAGTTCCTCATGTTTAGCAGCAGAATAGCTTTCCATTCCATGTTGCACTCCTGTTGCCAGCAGTTTCTTAGGAAAAGGTCCGCATATAGTGCAATGTCTGTGTATGTCATTCTGACTTTCCTCACCAGATACGAACATACCAAGCCATTGAAAAGGGAAGAAGTGACTACTGTGAGTCCAGCTATAAAAACCTACCCTTCAGCTTCCACAGATGTGAGCCCGTCCCCTGGAACACTTGAAGTGAGCACTGGTGAAACTGAAGTTGAAGACAAAGACCTGGCAGCCGCAGGAGCCAGGGCTGAAGACTGGGTGAATGCTGTGGAGTTTGTCCCTGGGCAGCCATATTGTGGCCGGGGTAAGTGGACTTACTACAATAGTGACAAATGTCAGTCGTCAGCACTGATGCTTCATGTTCTTATTGTCTCATTAAGAGTTGTGTTTCAGTAAAGAACTATATTGATGTTAACATTGTTCTTTTATGCTAAGAACATAGGAAACTGCCTTATAGTGAGTGGAGAAGAGCCATAGTTTAGTGGCAGAGCATCTTCGTTGCATGCAGGAGGTCCGGGTTCAATCCCTGGCATCTCCAGGCAGGACTGGAAATGTCCCCTGTCTGAAACCCTGGAGAGGCACAGGTAGTCACCTGGGAGCAGGGTCCACTGAAGTCATTGAGGCTTACTTCCAAGTAAACATGGGTGCAACCAGGCTGAGGAAGTGTGTGATCACGCTGTAGGGGATTTATCTGGCAAAATACTAGCTGCAAGCCTCTAGTCGCTATCCAGTACAGTAGTACCTCAGGTTAAGTACTTAATTGGTTCTGGAAGTCTGTACATAACCTGAAGCGTACTTAACCTGAAGCTAATTTTCCCATTGAAAGTAATGGAAAGTGGATTAATCCGTTCCAGATGGGTCCACGGAGTAATTAAATTGAAAGTACTCAACCTGAAGCGTTCCTAACCCGAGGTATGACTGTATCTATAAAATGGGATCATCTCAACTTCCAGGTCCATTTGGAAGACCTATGAGCCAAATTTATTGATTTATGTGGTCGTGTTTTTCTTAAGCATTCTGCAAATAATAGAGAGCTTGACAACTTCCATTGTGCTGCTACACTTTTTGCAACAACTATCAAAGTTCTTAGCTAGGACTTTCTTTCCGTCATTTGCCCTTCACTCGGTTTCTCTCCTCCTTTCTTCTCTAAGGGAAATGGAGCAAGGGGGGTGGGGTTAGAGACAAATGGATATAAAAAGGACAGAACCATCTCTCTCTCTCTCTCTGGATAAGTAATTTGGTGGTTTGCATTGAAAAGTTATTTTTAAATGTCCCTGGAGATGGAAATGAAAACTGCCCGTGAGTATCAGTGGGGAAATTCAAAAAATTAACATATATGGGATTGGGCAGCACTGTGTCAACTCCACCTCTGATAGAAGAAGAACCTGCAAGGGAGCAACAAAGATAAGAGTTTTTCTAATTCAGGACTTGTTTAATTTAAAGCATTTTAAAAATAGTCCTCCTAATGCATTGTTGTTGTTTAGTCGTTTAGTCGTGTCCGACTCTTCGTGACCCCATGGACCATAGCACGCCAGGCACTCCTGTCTTGCACTGCCTCCCGCAGTTTGGTCAAACTCATGTTCGTAGCTTCGAGAACACTGTCCAACCATCTTGTCCTCTGACGTCCCCTTCTCCTAGTGCCCTCAATCTTTCCCAACATCAGGGTCTTTTCCAAGGATTCTTCTCTTCTCATGAGGTGGCCAAAGTATTGGAGCCTCAGCTTCACGATCTGTCCTTCCAGGGAGCACTCAGGGCTGATTTCCTTAAGAATGGATAGGTTTGATCTTCTTGCAGTCCATGGGACTCTCAAGAGTCTCCTCCAGCACCACAATTCAAAAGCATCAATTCTTGCATAATCGAAAGCAAATGCAGTTTATTGTCCTCATTTGCCAGGCTGGAGGGAACTGTGGCCAAGAGAGAGTGTTATGATGGTTCTCAGAGTTTACAACTCTTTAGTATTGTCCACAGGAATTGAATCCATAGCAGTCAGTTTGAGGGTTGCATTGAAGCCAATATTGCTGCATACAACTGCCCTGTAAAGCTCTCCAAAGCGGTTACTGCCACATTTCAGGTTGGGCTGAAAGGGTAATATACAACAGCCCATATGTTCAGTTCACTAATAATATCCCTATTACAGGTTGGAGAATGTTAGTGAGACAGAGCAGCTTTCTTTCTTTTTTTATAACAATTTATTAAGTTTTTCCAATTAAACACATTTAAAAACATTAAACAAAACAAACAAACATTCAATACAACACAATACATACATCACTCTTTTTAAACTTCTCACAATCTCCTATTAAAAATACTCCGCCGAGTTTGACTTCCCTCCCTCCCCTCAATAGGTTTTCTAATCAATTCTTATCTCGCAGTTCCTTTATATCTAATCCTTAAAGTCAATTCGTAGGATTTATTTCAAGCCTGCAAGTGTCTTTAAACTTCTACAATTCTTTTCCATATAATCCACAAATTTACTCCAGTCTCTTAGAAACCTTGTCTCCCTCTGGTTTCGTATCCTGCTAGTCAGTCTCGCTAATTCTGCATATTCAATCATCTTTGTCTGCCACTCTCCAATTGTCGGTAAGTCCTGGGTCTTCCATTTTTGGGCTAATAATGTCCTCGCCGCGGTTGTCGCATACAAAAATAAAGTATTGTCCTCCTTGGTTATCTCTTGACCTATCATTCCTAACAAAAATGCTTCTGGCTTTTTGGGAAAAGTGTACTTAAAAATCTTTTTCAGTTCATTATAAATCATTTCCCAAAAACCTTTAACCTTTTCACATTTCCACCACATATGATAAAAATCCCCTTCCTTTTCATTGCATTTCCAGCACATTCTATTACTCATTCTATACATTTTTGCTAATTTCACTGGCGTTAAATGCCATCTATACATCATCTTCCAAACATTTTCTTTCAAAGCGGTACATGCTGTAAATTTTAATGTTTGGTTCCATAGTTTCAACCACGCATCATATTCAATATTGTGCCCAAAGTCTTTTGCCCATTTTATCATTACCTCTTTCGTCAGTTCGTCTTTAGTATACCATTCTAACAGCAAATTATACATTTTGGACAACAATTTTGTTCTGCCTTCTAGCAAATCTATTTGAAATTTGGACCTTCTCTCCTCAAAACCAATCTTTTTATCTTTTATGAATATATCATTTATTTGGTGGTATTGCAACCAACTCGTCAAAAATAATTTGACCTCTTCATAGGGTTTTAATTTCCAACCTTGTTCAGATTTTCTTAAAAGTTCTTCATATGTTGGTCTCTCCCCTTCCATATTCACCTTTTTCACTGTAATTACCTCCATAGGTGAAATCCACCATGGGGTCTTAGTCTCTAACAGCACTTTGTTTCTTTCCCATACTTCAAATAACGACCTTCTTATCACATGATTTGTAAATCCTTTATGGGTTTTTTTCTTATCATACCAAAGATATGAATGCCAGCCTGCTCTGTTGTCGAATCCTTCCAGATCTAACAAATCCGTATTTCCCAATGTTATCCAGTCTTTTATCCAGCAGAGACATGACGCTTCAAAGTACAATTTCAAGTCTGGCATGGAGAATCCGCCTCTTTCTTTCCTATCGACTAGAATTTTATATTTTATTCTTGGTTTCTACCCCTGCCAGACAAATCTTTGTAAATCTTTTTGCCATTCTTTGAATTGTCTCGTCCCCTTTATAATAGGTATTGTTTGGAACAAGAATAACATTTTGGGTAGTACGTTCATCTTTATTGCTGCTATTCTGCCGAGGAACGACAACTTCTTCCTGTTCCATATTTCTAAATCCTTCTTTATTTCTTTCCATGTCGGTTCATAATTATCATTAAACAAATTTATATTTTTTGCTGTCATCCATATTCCAAGATACTGTACCTTTTTTACGATTGCAATACCATGTCTTTGCTGCAACTCTTCTTTCTCTTTCTTATCAAGATTTTTTGTCATCATTTTCGTTTTTTGTTTGTTTAATTTAAATCCCGCCAATTGTCCAAATTCTTCAATTACTTCTATCACTTTGGCAACACTTTCTTTAGGGTTTTCTAATGTTATTACTAAATCATCTGCGAATGCTTTTAGTTTGAATTCTTTCGCACCTACTTTAACTCCTTTAATAGTTTGCATTTCTCTTATTCTATTTAATAGCACTTCCAGGACCGTAATGAACAATAACGGTGACAGTGGGCATCCCTGTCTAGTCCCTTTTGTAATTTCAAAATACTCTGTTAATACATTATTTATTATCAATTTTGCTCTTTGTTCCGAATATATTGCTTCTATCCCATTCAGGAAAGATCCCCCTACTTTCATCTGTTCCAGGTTCTTCGTCATAAATTGCCAGGATATATTATCAAAAGCTTTCTCTGCATCAATGAACATCAGTGCCGCAGGTTTATCTATTCTAACCTCCAAAAATTCTATCACATCTATAATATGTCTTACATTGTCTTTTAATTGTCGGTTAGGTAGGAAACCTGCTTGGTCTTTATGAATCAATTCATTCAAGATCTCTTTCAATCTTGTTGCCATTATATCTGCAAAGAGCTTATAATCATTATTCAATAACGAAATTGGTCTATAATTTTTTACCTCTAAGCCACCTGAGCCTGGTTTCGGTATCAAAGTTATATAAGCTTCCTTCCAAGTACTTGGGGTCTTTCCTCCTCTAAGTATATTATTCATTACTTCCACTAAGACAGGAATCAACTGTCCATTCAGTACTTTATAATATTTTGCCGATAATC
Organism: Zootoca vivipara; assembly: GCF_963506605.1. Classification (NCBI taxonomy): domain Eukaryota; kingdom Metazoa; phylum Chordata; class Lepidosauria; order Squamata; family Lacertidae; genus Zootoca; species Zootoca vivipara. The sequence continues at coordinate 50,976,760 of NC_083285.1, read as the reverse complement.
CATCTGGTCCTGGTGCTTTTCCTTGCTTCATTTTCTTTATCGCATTCAGAGTTTCCTGTACAGTTATTGAGGCATTTAATTTATTCTTCTCCTTTTCTGTGATTTGCTTAAATTTATGTTTCTCTAAATATTCATTTATCTTCCTAACATCTTCTTTTCCTTTGCTATAAAGACTTTTGAAATAATTTTGAAAGGCTCTTCTAATTTCCTTTGGATCTTCCGTCATTTCTTCCCGAATTCTAATTTTATTTATTATATTTTGATTTTGCCGTTTCCTCAATTGCCAAGCTAACAGTTTCCCTGTTTTATTTGCCGATTCAAAATTCTTTTGTTTCATCTGCTTTATCTTCCACTCTATCTCCTGATTCACCAACATGGAGAACTGTGTTTGCAACATCTTTATATTGTTCTTGATTTGCTGATCGTGAGGTTTATCGATCAGGTTCTTCTCATTCTCCATGAGGTGTCTCAGAATTTCTTCTTTTTTCTTTTCCTTATTTCTCTTCAGGTAACTGTTTTTTGTATTAGATAGCCTCTCATTACTGCTTTACTTGCATCCCATACTATATCTATTCCAGTTTCTTTATGCAAATTCCAGTGGAAATAGTCTCTCAATATTTCTTTGGCTTTTTCAACAATTTCTTTATTTTCCAGCAGTTCTTCATTCATTCTCCATCTAAAGGAATTCTGTTCTTTCCCTCTCATCTCCATAAATACTGGATTGTGGTCTGACATTGTTCGTGGCGTAATTTCGGAGACAGAGCAGCTTTCAACAGTTCTACACTATTAATACCTTCAGACCTTTTGGATTGTAGCAATGCTCAATCTGTTCCTCCCATATTTGCACTTGGAGATTGGGTGGATGCTGTGGAGTTTGTTCCTGGGCAACTGACCTGTGGCCATGGTGACTTGCTACAACAGGGGGTGGCTAATCGCTGTCCTATCCAGTAGACAGTGCTGTGGTGTCTTTAAAAAAAGAAAGTAGACAGTGTCCAATCTCATGATTGGGGGGGGGGAATCACCCCTTCCCAGTCATCAGATTGATCCAAGTGCTTGATTAGTAACTGCCACTCTGTTCCCAAGTACATGAGTTCCTTCTAAGTGAGTTCTGATGAAGTCAACATGTAACACGATTTTTAAAAGGGTATAGACAGCCAGATGTGCCTAACCCAGTAAATCAAATTAACATTCACAGTACTAAATTCCTGTGCATGACTGTCTAGCTGAACATGAGTGTAGCCTATGAACCTGGTGTGAGCCAGCAGCCATTTCTGTGCTTGTAGCTGCTGGTGAAAGTGCTGTTGTGCAGCCCTATTCATGCTGACCTGTTCTCACATGGCCATGGATCAACAGCTACAACCATGTGACGGAATCAGCAGAGTGAAACAGCCCTTAACTCTTCTAGGGATCTCATTTGTGTCATTGTGATCAAGGTGCCGCACATCAGCATTTGATGCCTGGTAAGAGGTGTCTGAAACGTCTAGAATTAGCTTAATTGACTGGTGCGCCAGTACCTGATTCTGAGTTCTGAAGATGGCCTTGCAGTGGCAGTCCCCATATTCTGTAGAAGCCACCAAAATCAGCCTAACCATGGCAATGGTCCATGTGTCAGGTGTAACTTGGCATGCTAGCTTGTGTTCATGCAACATTTGCGACCACATGCTGGCAGATGGGGTGAGTTCCCTTTCAAGGGTTTCGCCTGTTGTACAGAGCAACAAAATAAGTACAGTGGTACCTCGGTTTTCGAATGTCTCAGTTGACAAACGTTTCGGAACTCAGACGCCGTAAACCCGGAAGTAAATGCTTTGGTTTTTCAGCGCACCTTGGAAGTCGAAATAGAAACGCTGTTTCCGTATTGAGATTTCAGTTTTGAGGCTTCCATTTTGAGTTTTGAGATTTCAAACGTTTCAGAACTCGGTCTTCTAGAACGGATTATGTTCGAAAACCGATGTACCACTGTACTTGGTTTGTGGTGGCCTCCATAGTTTTGAGTTAATTATTTTCTGGTGCAAAATAATGGCAAGATGGTAGCAGTTTTATTTTGGGGACAAGGGACATCAAGGCAAGAGTCTTAACCACCTGTAACTGTTTTCCTTAGCTGCGCAGATGATTACATGCAAACTTGTAAGAGTAGCATTGTGCATTCTGATGTTTTCCAGCTGCTCCATCCTGCACTGAAACTCCCATGCAGAGAATGGTAATTGAAGAAGAATATGAAAAACAGCACACCAACCTGGAGATGAAGAAACAATTATGTCCCTACGCCGCAGTGGGAGAATGCCGCTATGGAGAAAACTGTGTATATATCCATGGAGATGTGTGTGACATGTGTGGCTTGCAGGTCCTCCATCCCGCTGATGCCGCACAGAGATCTTTGCACATAAAGGTAAGGCGAGAAGAACGGGCAAAAGAACTAGCTGACCCAACAAAAGATCGAACTTTTAAGCCCTTGCAAGCTTGCTTGACCCCACAAGTCCTTCAAACAAGTTGTTACAGGTCCAGACTGTTGGCTGATGGCCTGGGTGGGCTGCTCTGTGGACCTTGTTCAGAATAGCCAAGTGGTAATAGACTTTGCCCAAGAGCATGGCTAAAATGTGCAGTTTTCAGAAACAGTATATAAAGTTGTTGGGTTTTTTTAATGTAGCAAAATGTACCATAATATTAGATTAGGCTTCCTTCTGTCTTTGGGTTCTCAAGATAATTTGTGAGTCTCCCCAATAATAATAATTTATTATTTATACCCCACCCATCTGGCCGGGTTCCCCTAGCCACTCTGGGCAGCTTCCAACAAAACATTAAAATACAGAAATCAAACATTAAAAGCTTCCCTAAACAGGGCTGCCTTGAGATGCCTTCTAAAGGTCTGGTAATTGTTGTTCTCTTTGACCTCTGGTGGGAGGGCATTCCACAGGGTGGGTGCCACTACCGAGAAGGCCCTCTGCCTGGTTCCCTGTAACTTGGCTTCTCGTAGCGAGGGAACCGCCAGAAGACCCTCGGCGCTGGACCTCAGTGTCCGGGTAGAATGATGGGAGTGGAGACGCTCCTTCAGGTATATCTCCCATAACTTTCACACCTTGCTTAAGATTCCTTGTAAAGAGAACCTTTTATATATGAACCCCTGGGAGATCATGCATGTATTATATTTTTCGAGTTTTCAAGCAGAAGAGTTTGTTGCATTGAGTTCCCATTGACGGGAATGAGGCAAGGTTGGTCCTCCAAACTTAACCTTGTATTTGGAAGACGTCGTCTGTCATTTTCTTCCTCTTTCCCTTGCAGTCTTGCATCGAGGCTCACGAGAAGGACATGGAGCTCTCCTTTGCCGTCCAGCGTAGCAAAGACATGGTGTGTGGCATCTGCATGGAGGTGGTATATGAGAAAGCCAACCCCAGCGAGCGTCGCTTTGGGATCCTCTCCAACTGCAATCACACTTACTGTCTCAAGTGCATCCGCAAGTGGAGGAGCGCTAAACAATTTGAGAGCAAGATCATAAAGTGAGGCACTTCCCCATGTCCGTTGTGCTTTGTTTCTTGGGAAGATGTTAGTATGTTGTGTGAACTTGCAACATCGCCCCTCTTTCGTCCTAAGACTGCTTTTAGTACATAAGTAACGTTATTCAGAATTGAGGGTTTTATTGGATATTCTTCTGACCTTGGTACTTGTGACTGGTCAGCAAGATCCATTTAGTTTGAATGTTAAGTCATAACTTCTTTTTGTTGAATGGTAGCAACATGCTGTCCTATTGGTTACTATACAAAATCATTTGGGTTCAGATGGTGAAATGAGACCGATCAGTTCCAAATGTGTGTTTCCTAAGTCTTCGCTCTTCTAGTTCATTATTGAGCCAGTGACCCATCCCTCTTTAAAGTCTGCTTGGAAAATCAAACCCAAACCAATATGGACATCCAAGAAAGCAAAGTTACAAAAATAAATTTATTTATATCTAAAGAAAAATGAGTCTGTGTGTGAAATGTTTTTTTTTTACCCCCCATGCTCTTAAGAAACGGACAAGCTGCAAAATTAAGAACCTCAGAAAATGGTGGGGTTTGGGGGTGGGGAGAGCTTTTAGGTTGTGAAAGAATCGTGGTATAAAGATTCTGAGGTGCGATAGACGCCTTTAAAAGGTGGGCATATACCATGGTATGTCTGTAGCTGGAGATAGCGCCCCTGTCATGTGGAATTTTGCAGTGCAGTCTGTTCGTTCCCCAGGTCCTGCCCAGAATGTCGGATCACATCTAACTTTGTCATTCCAAGTGAGTACTGGGTGGAGGAGAAGGAAGAGAAGCAGAAACTCATTCAGAAATACAAGGAGGCAATGAGGTATGAGCCCTGCAGCCTCGGGCCAAGTTTGACTGCAGACATTAAGGGCGTACATGGAGAAAAGCACGGTGTTACCTAAAGCCCTCATACCTCCTTCCTACCCCTTTCTGTATGTGAAATGCATCTTTATCTAACCACTAGTAGATGCATGCAGACCACACAAGCTACTTGGTCACTCTTTTGCACCAGACAACCTCACGTGCTCTTTCCTTGTCTACCCAACCACAACCTTGCCTTAAAATGACAGCACAGGCTAATACAGATGTTCTCCTCTGCATGCACCTACCCATGCGCACACCCTTTGAGTATGCACATTGATGTAATCCATTGTGTACATGTGTTAATTGGTTTGTAATGGCTTTGGCGGCAAGCAATACCTCTTCTTCTTTTTTAAGAAAACAAAACAAAATCACCTGGATTATAAAGCAAATGCAGTACTGAATTCTGATTGGCTATGCTGTGAGTAAGGGTTGCGATATTTTCCTTTCCAGCAACAAGCCATGCAGGTATTTTGATGAAGGCCGTGGGAGCTGCCCATTTGGAGGGAACTGTTTTTACAAACACGCATATCCCGATGGCCGCCGAGAGGAGCCCCAGAGGCAGAAAGTGGGAACTTCGAGTAGATACAGAGTAAGTCCCACAGCTTTTGATGATTCATTTTTTTTAAAAAAAAGATGTTGGAGGATGTGTGTTAAGGTGTTTGGCAAAAGTGCAGGAAAATTAGGACAGCACCTTTTCACTCACAAAATGTTGGGGATCAAAAGGGCAAGGTTGGGGGAGGCAAGATTAAATATATGCATATGAACCTACCTGGTCCCGGAGATCATCTTCTGAGGCCCTCCTTCGTGTGCCTCCTCCTCCTCGAGAGGTCCGGAGGGTGGCAACACGAGAACGGGCCTTCTCTGCAGTGGCTCCCCATCTGTGGAATGCTCTCCCCAAGGAAGTTTGCTTGGCACCTTCATTATACACCTTTAGGTGCCAGGCAAAAAGATTCCTTTTTAACACGGCCTTTGATCTGATAGACATCCAACACCCTTTTAGAATGTGGCTTTTGGTGGGGGGTGTTACTGGGTTACTGCTTTTGGTTTGCTTTTATATGTTGTGGTCTTGTTGTGAACTACCCTGAGGCCTCCAGGTATAGGTATAAGTTGAAATAATAATAATAATAATAATAATAATAATAATAATAATAATAATAATAATAATAATACGTGTGTGTGTGTGTGTGTGTGTGTGCACATATGCACGCTAATGGATGCTGCTTTTTCCAATCTGCAACTTGGGTGCTATTTTTAAAAAATGGACTTGTTCCTGACATGATCCCAGCCAATCATTCATCATTTAGACCACATAATGGCATCACATAGCCAATCATACTTGGTTATTTGATAGCCCAAAGCCAAATTTGAATAAGGCCCAATGCTTCCTGCCTTTGCTCTAAATGAGCATCCATGAAAAATTGTGAAATGGGGTGGTGATGAGAGTTGGTGCAGTGTGCAGGGAGAGAGGTTTTTTTGTGCAACTTCCCTACTGCAATCTCCTTTTAACCCTAACCAAAATACTATTTCGGATCTCCTTTGCCCAGGGAGCAGTTTCAACTGAGTTATTATTTTAAAGCAGTGGAAAGAAAATGATGCAAAACTCCCATCTGATTTGGGAAGAGAAGGAGTGTGTTGACATGGTAGTCCTACTGCCTTGAACATATTCACACTTGTATATGGATAGAGCACATCCTTCCTTCCTGAGTTGGAAGTGCTGAGTTGGTTCCTCCTTCAGAAATACATTATGCAGATCTGAACTACTGGTGATCCATCAAGCCAAATTGCAGCCAACCTGCTGTGTATCGTTCACTGTTTTATTGCTGCCTTTGGAGTGGTGATAGCATTATTATTATTATTATTATATTATTATTATTATTATTGGTGTCTTCTGCTTCGGGGATCACAGGTTTTGCAGGTGCCATTCCTGCGAGTACTAACTGCCCACACTACTTAAACAATTTGATGTTGAAGAGGCACAAGGAACGTTGTAAACTGCCCTTTAATCCTCAGATGGATAGAATTTTAATTATTATTATTAATAATAACACCCAATAAGAAAAGATGGTATAAAGCTGCTCAGTCAAGCTGCCTCACACTGAGCCAGATTGTGGGTCTGTCTAGCTCAGGCACCCCCAAACTGCGGCCCTCCAGATGTTTTGGCCTGCAACTCCCATGATCCCTAGCTAATAAAACTAGTGGTTGGGGAAGATGGGAATTGTAGTCCAAAACATCTGGAGGGCCGAAGTTTGGGGGTGCCTGGTCTAGCTCCATTATTCTCAACACTGACTGTCAGCATCTCTCCCACGTTTCATGCAGGCTTCTTTCCGAGCCAAATCTGGAGATGCCAGGGACTAAACTTGGGAGCATTTGCATATAAAGCATGCGCTCTGCCACCGAGCTATTGCCTTCCCCCCACGTCCCTCATACTGCCATTGTGTGCTGGCTGAGATCAGCACAAACACAGTCTGCCTCTGCGGCTCGCCGGATCGGTAGCACTCAAGTCAGCATACCAGGCCCCCAAAATCTCTCTGCCTAGAGGTGCCCTGAATGTTACCAGTTTTGCCCAGGGTTTGGTAGAGGAACATGGAACACGAGACAGAGAGAGAGATGTGCCTTTGTGGGGCCTTACAGGAAAGAGTATGGGAAATGTGAGACACCTGAGGGAAATCTCTTATGCTTCCATTGCAGGCCCAACGGAGAAACCGGTTTTGGGAGTTCATCGAGGACAGGGAGGGCAGCGATCCCTTTGAGAACGACGAGGATGAGGTGGTGACCTTTGAGCTGGGCGAGATGCTTCTCATGCTGTTGGCAGCAGGAGGCGACGATGACCTGACAGACTCAGAGGACGAATGGGACTTGTTTCACGATGAGCTGGAAGACTATTACGACTTGGCTCTATAGCACCTCTTTGTGGAGTTTTGGACTGCCTGCTCCAGTTTTCAGGCAGTAGCTCTTTTTCCTGTGGTGTTGTGGCAGTGCCTGTGTTTTTTTTTTCCCTCCTCCTAGGCAGGCCTATCCATTCCAGGTGCTGCTGTTGTAATAACTTTTTACCCAGGGTCTGTCTGTCGTCTCCTCTCCCTGAACCCCACCCCACCCTCCTTTCTCCCGGCCTCAAAGCTCCCCCCCCCAACCCCAGGAGTGTGTGTGTTTTTTTCTTCTCTGTTAAACAAATGACATGTAATAAACCTTTAAAATGTTAGGGGGGTTTTTTTGTAAAAAAAAAAAAAAGGAATTTAACTGTCAGACAGTTAGATTAGACTTGTTGCTTCATATCTGTGTTCCTGACGGGGATTCACCCAGTTCCAAGGTTCAAGTGTTTACAGGACTTCCACACTCATCTTGAAGAGCCCAGAGACAAATGTGAGAGCGGCAGTTGTGCGGCAGGGGCAGGGATGGGCAGGAGTGGGCCAATGGCCTCTTTCCATTACGGACTTCGGAAACCTTTATTTTTTACTACTTCAGATTTCAGGCCAGCGGTGTCGTCTGTTCGTTCTTTTCCCTTGGCTGGCTTCGGTTCCATTCCAGACCCGACTCCCACCCCATGTACACGTGTTCATTTGTGGTTTTGGTCACTTGTTTACTTGCACATTACTATTTACTACTGTGTAACCAGAACCAGGCGCGAATGTTCCGGGTTTTTACTGTTCGGCATGAGAGGGAAATGTGGTTTTTTTGTGTGTGTGAAAGGAGAACTTTCTATGTATGTATATACAAATAAAATGCAGAGTTGTATCCCAAGGGCCGGGCAACTTAGTATATGTGTGTATTAAACCCTTTTCGCTTCCCTCTTCTTTTCTCTTCCACCATCGCCCACTTTAGACCCCACCCCCACCCCTTTTCTTGGCGCACGAAGTCTGAAGTCCCTGCGAGCTTTGAAGCAGTCGTGGTCTCAACCAAGTTTTTTGGGGAAGTGATCTTGAAACTGGCTCCTTTAACTTGGTGATAGGCATCTCCTTAACAACACCAGCACTCTTATATCTTCCCAGCCACCTTTACACTCCTTTTGAGCTGCACAGGCACGGGGATATGGTTAGCCAACGAGGGTTCTGGCCAGCCTAATATGCAGTTAGGGCACCAGCATCTTAGAATTCCTGTATTTCCTTCCTCTTAGACATGTTTGAGATCATCATTAGCAATCACTCAAGAGTTTTATCCAGGAAAACACTTCTATCTCTTTCTCTCTCTCTCTCTCTCTCTCTCTCTCTCTCTCTCTCTCTCTCTCTCTCTCTCTCTGTTTAAAAGAACCCACATTACCTCTTGGCTGTACCCATCGAACAAGCAGCCGCACAATCGGGCTCCAGTTCTGCCAGGAAAAAACTCCAGATTCCCCCCCAGCCCCTCTACCCTTTTCTCCCTCTTCCCACTGTCTCTAATGGAATTTTCACTTTCCATTTACATTTAGTGCTGCTGGATTGTCCTTAAAACTGTTCTGCTGCTTATGTCCTTTGGATTGCGTCTCCTTTCACTTTTAAATGGAAATCGGAAACTGTTGCTGAAGTCTCTGTTACTTTGCAGCTGCCTTTTGTAAGAAGCACTTTCCCCAAATAATAATAATAATAAAAACAACCGAAAAGCAAATTCGTTTTCAACTTTTGGAACTCCTATATTTTAATTACGTTCCCATGTGCTCTCGATTTTGTCATAAGAGCTGTTTTCTCAAATGTGGGCTGCAAAAGAACCTCCTGCAAAATTTAGGATGGAAATGTGTTTCCTGACCTCTGCATTCAGTTTTTAGTCACCAGTAGCAATTGATCATCTGGATATTTCCATCCCCCTCATGCTTAATATCAACATATAGATTCAACTTATTGCAATGTTATAGAGAAGAGAGAAGCTTTGTATGAGAGAGACAAAAAAGTTTTTTGAATAATGGCATGAGACCTATGCTTTAATCCTTGCCACTGAATTGGGAATAAAACATGTAACATCAAGTTGTCACTTTGTAGCCAATGAGACCTAACTGCCTTAAATCAGAAAATGCTGACCTAATCTGTGTTTCAAAGGCAGGTGCTACTATCAAAATGAGTGATATTCATGAAGATGTTGGGTAAAATGTTTTCCCTAGGTCGAGGCATGTGTTTAGACACACAAGTATTCAGAGATAAATATAGTGGGATAAACTATTGAAATTAGTACAGTGACAGGCTGTATCCCTTTTCATAGTCATTTTGTGCCTCAGTACAGTACACCTTTCAGATTACGTGGTCATCCGTAGTAGTTGCATGAGAGTGCCTTGGAAGGATGAGAGGAAACAGCCTTATTTCAGGCTTTAACCCAAAAAACACTCCCAGAACAGCATAAAGATTGCTAAAAAAAGACTCTCTCTACCCTCAGGCTGAAAAATGTCAAAGTGGTTGCAATTCAGTTCACATGTATGCACAAACTAGGTCATGAGAAGTGGTGGTGGGGTGAACAGCAATTGCCTCATTTATTTCTTTTCTCTCCCTTGTTGTTGGCAGCATTTTTTACAACTTAATTATCAGCAACAGTAAAAACTAATTTTTTTGGCCAACTCACAGATTTTCATATCCACTGTAGGCACATGCATAAACTATAGAGGCAGAAGCATGAGCTAGCTGTCCTGTTTATTTGGGGACTTCGCTAATGTGGAAGTAATTAGGTGAATACAAGTGGCTGTCACTGTTGCTGGCTAGGAGGGACTTGAGCTACTCCAGCAATTCTGTGTGGGGCTCCCTTCATGTGTGGGATAACCAGACTCATTTAACCAACATGCTTAAGTCTTAAGTAATGCATGAAGGGGTTAAGACCATAGAGCAAGTTGTCCTGTCAAGCTTAGCCTAGTCATTCCCCTTCACCTTGGGAAGCCGGTAATCAAGCCTATTGTTCTCTCCCAGTCTACCCGCAGATGACACCAAATTGGGAGGGGTGGCTGATACCCCAGAGGACAGGATCACACTTCAAAATGACCTTAATATATTAGACAACTGGGCCCAAAGCAAACAAGATGAATTTTAACAAGGAGAAATGTAAAGTACTACACTTGGGGAAAAAAAAATGAAAGGCACAAATACAGGATGGGTGACACCTGGCTTGAGAGCAGTACATGTAAAAAGGATCTAGGAGTCTTGGTAGACCACAAACCTGACATGAGTCAACAGTGTGATGCAGCAGCTAAAAAAGCCAATGCAATTCTGGGCTGCATCAATAGGAGTATAGCAACTAGATCAAGGGAAGTACTGTAATAGTACCACTGTATTCTGCTCTGGTCAGACCTCACCTGGAGTACTGTGTCCAGTTCTGGGCACCACAGTTCAAGAAGGATACTGACAAGCTGGAACGTGTCCAGAAAAAGGCAACCAAAATGGTCAAAGGCCTGGAAACGATGCCTTATGAGGAATGGCTTAGGGAGCTGGGTATGTTTAGCCTGGAGAAGAAAAGGTTATGGGGTGATATGATAGCCCCTATATGATATAGATATATAAAAGTATGCCATATAGAGGAGGGAGAAAGGTTGTTTTCTGCTGCTCCAAAGAAGCGGACACGGAGCAATGGATTCAAACTACAAGAAAGAAGATTCCACCTAAACATTAGGAAGAACTTCCTGACAGCAAGAGCTGTTCGGCAGTGGAATTTGCTACCAAGGAGTGTGGTGGAGTCTCCTTTGGAGGTCTTTAAGCAGAGGCTTGACAGGCATATGTCAAGAATGCTTTGATGGTGTTTCCTGCTTGGCAGGGGGTTGGACTGGATGGCCCTTGTGGTCTCTTCCAACTCTATGATTCTATGATTCTACCTGAGAAGCTCAAGGTGTGAGATCCAAGCTGGTTTCTCCAGTTCACACCGCATGGCTCTTTCAAGCCACTCTTGAGTTCCTATACCAATAATAACGTTAACCACCTTGGAACTTTCATCAGTCTTTCTGACTGATGTGTGCAAAAGCATGTGAATCTGACCTTTGGAGAGTTTGTAAATAAACCATTTTTAACGTAGTAAACATGGTCTTTTCCTATGCTGGGAGAAGAGGCAACTATTTTGGAACTCGCTTAGAAAGACATATTTTAAAAGTCTAACAGCCTATATTTCCATGCCTTATGTTGCTGCATTACTTTGTGGTTTTAAATCTCTGCTGGGGTTCTCTCACCAATGAGTACTTGCCCCAAACTTGGATCTTGCAGTACAGGAATTCTCCTTTCTATATACTTATTTATTGCTGAGCCAACACCATGCACTGATAAGGAAGAGACCTCAAGGTCATAGCATGAAGTTGAGACTCCATTGCTTCCGGACAGACAGAAAGGGAAGTACTATTTAACACATCACTCTATCCACTGCCACAGGATGTGGTTGTGGCTCCTGTCTTAGATTTTATCCGCCTACATTACTGCATGCAGATGCTCAGTGCATGAGGAGGGCAATGACTGCTGCATTTCAGGCCCTATGGGCAAACTTGCTATAGGCAACTGCCTGGCAAGAGAATGTTAGACTAGATCACAGGTCACCATTGTGGCTTCTGTGGCACCCACAAAACCCGAGCCCTCCCCCCTTGGTCATGACGTGCTGAGCATACCTGCCAAGTTGCTGTCAGAGAAACAAGGGACCGGGTCGGAAATAGCAGACCGGAAGTAGCGCTGCCGCCATTTTGGAACTGGGAGGAGCATGCTCAGAAGTGACTTTTGATGCTGCTTTGCCCAGTTCCAAAATGGCCACCGCGCCAGAAGTCGCACTGCAGCCATTTTGGAACTGGGCAGAGCAGCATCAAAAGTCGCTTCTGAGCATGCTCCGCCCAGTTCCAAAATGGCCGCCGCACCAGACTAAACCGGGGGAAAACAAAAAAAATCCATTTTTTCAGCTAGGAACAGCTGGAAAAACGGGGATTTCCCGGGGAAAACGGGAGACTTGGCAGCTATGGTGCTTAGGGTAATTACCATTTTCTCCCTTAGTAAGTGCATAGGAGGAAGTCTTGTTCTTTGCCACTTCCTCTTTCAGATCTATGGGCTTTCCATGGCTCAAATTCTACTGAATCCAACTTTCACCCATATCCCACAAAAAGTGAATTGTCTGCAGATGTGCTCTCTTCCACTGGCTCTTTGTGCGGGGGGCGGGGGAGGTGGAGAGAGAGAGAAGCGACACCCACCGCACTTGCTAAAAACTCCAAATGTGCCACAAGGCCTAAAAAGAGGCTGGTGACCTATGGACCAGATCCCCCCTTAGGCTAAACCAGGGATGTTCTTTGATAAACTTGTAGTAGACGTAAAACAATATTACCCATAGTTGGAAAACTCTGGTGTAACCACTTCAGTCGATTCAATTTTCCGAAAGGGAACTTCATATAAACGCTTTTTACTTTGGTTTGCCATCAATCGGAGTAAAGGAAACAGAGGCACACAAAAATCCCGCCTTAAACATCTTCATAAAGGCTAGCCATTGATGGCAAGGAGAGGTAGGGAGAATCCTAAGTACAGTCATACCTCGGTTTAAGTATGCTTCGGTTTTAATATTTTCAGTTTAAGTACTCTGCGGACCCGTCTGGAACGTATTAATCCACTTTCCATTACTTTCAATGGGAAAGTTCGCTTCAGGTTAAGTACGCTTCAGGTTAAGTACAGACTTCCGGAACCAATTGTGTACTTAAACCAAGGTACCACTGTAAACTGACAAAAAGACCAGTCAACTGCCCTCGATTAATCAAGTTTCTGAGATTGCTACAAAGGCACTGGGTTGCTTGGTAAAGAAGTAATCTGGGATGCAACCATTCAAAGCCATCCTTTTAACATTTCACTACAGCGGCTGCCAATGGTTGTCAGTAGCATCTCCAATTAGGAGCTAACATATACAAGAAGGGATTGTAGTGACCAGTAAACCCACCCTTATTTTCCCCAGCCATTGGTGGAAACAAACAGACACCAGACTGGGCAAAAAAAACAGTTAACTGTCCACTTAAGCAAATGGCTTCCAATAAACCTTCCTTCGACTGAAAAGCTAGCACTGCCAGTCTCAACCCACTTTGACTGTCAGAACAAAGGGTGGCCTCTGCTTCTGAAGAACGACACAAAGCCAAAGTTGCCTGGCTGAAATGTTATCAGGGTGGCAAAGTGAGGCTAGCAGGAGGGTTCTCATAACAAAAGCAGGCCCCAGGAATCGCCCCTGGTGGCTTCTTCCCCTTGAAGCACCTCATCAACATGAGCAGTTGGACTTCTTCTCATCATCCCAAGTAGAAACCACTGGCCTGCTGTCCAGATGGATAGTATCTGAATAGGCAGCCTCGCCATGCAGCTGCAAGGTGTTCCTGGCCATCAGCTCTTTAGCCATGAGGATGAAGACTTCGTCAACATTTTGGGCCTCTTTGGCGGATGTCTCCAATACAGCAAGGATGCCGTGCTTCTCCGCTAGCGTGCAAGCATCTTCAAACAGGACTTGGCGCTTCTCTGCTTCATCCGACTTGTTCCCTTTGAAATGGATTAAGGAGGTTTCAGCGACATTTGGGATACAGTACATACATCGTGGTTTATTTATGTACTTCAACCATTTGCATGCCACTCAACCACAGCTGTCTCTAAGCGGCGTAAAGGAGACATGCTGCAACAAGATTAAAACTGAGTTACAACTATCAAATCAAAATCCACCCCCATGGTAAAATGTGAGTTGAACGAGGTAACTGTTATGTGGATTTGTAGTGGTTTGAAACCAAATAGGACTCATTAATGATTCCTTGTCATCCTGGAAAAAAGCGACAAGCGGGGTGCTGCAGGGTTCCCATTTAGTTCTATCGGATTTACCTACTTGCAAGTATTATCTTCTAACTTATAACTGGATCCTTAATGCAGTCAGTTGAGTCTATTCTGACAAATGGGAAAGTCAGAAGTGATCACCGGAGCCAAATATCTCTGGTCATAAAAGATCTACATTGGCTGCCAGTACATTTTTGACCACAGTGATCATAATGACCTTTAAAGCCCTAAATGGCCCCAGCCCTGTATACCTGAAGGAGCATCTCCATCCCTAGCATTCAGCCCAGACATGGAGGTCCAGCTCTGAGGGCCTTCTGGTGGTTCCCTCACTGCAAGAAGTGAGTTCACAGGGAACTAGGCAGAGGGCCTTCTTTGTAGTTGTGTGCCCATCCTATGGAACGCCCACCCATCAGATGTCAAACAAATTAACAACTACACAACTTTCTGAAGACATCAGAAGGCAGCCCTGTATTGGGAAGTTTTTAATGTTTGACGTTTTGTTGTGTTTTTATTATGTTGGAAGCAGCCCAGAGTTGCTGGGGCAACCCACCTAGATGGGTGGGGTATAAGTAATAAATTAGAAGTAGGTAAAGGTCAGTCAAAGGCGACTATGGGGTTGTGGCACTCATCTCACTTTCAGGCCGAGGGAGCCGGTTTTTGTCCACAGAGAGCTTTCCGGGTCATGTGGCCAGCATGACTATAAACCACTTCTGGCGCGACGGGACACTATGACGGAAACCAGAGTGCACAGAAACACCATTTACCTTCCCACCGCAGCGGTACCAGTTTATCTACTTGCAGTGGCGTGCTTTCAAACTGCTAGGTTGGCAGAAGCTGGGACAGAGCAATGGGAGCTCACCCCATCATGGGGATTCGAACCACCAACCTTCCGATCAGCAAGCCTAAGAAGCTCAGTGGTTTAGACCACTGTGCCACCCGTGTTCCTTAGTAGTAGTATCCTTCTGAGTTCATCCATTTCTCTTGGTTCACTCTTCCTAGTTCAGAAAAAAGGACTATGCATTCTTGCTTTAGCTTTAAAAAATAAATTTCAAAATTAAAGACCAAGAAAAAGCAGATAAGTTTAAACTCATGCTACTGGTGGTATAATTTATCACCTACCAATCAACATCAGGACCAGGTTGGCAGCACCATATTTTTCAATCTCATGAATCCAGCGAGGAATTGACTCAAAAGTGGACCTCCTGGTCATATCGTAAGCAAGAATAGCCCCATGGGCACTGCGATAATAACTCTGGGTTATAGTCTGGAAGCGTTCTTGACCTGCTGTGTCCCACACCTGTATCTGAAAGGTAGAGTGGGGGT
This sequence comes from Zootoca vivipara, assembly GCF_963506605.1. NCBI lineage: Eukaryota > Metazoa > Chordata > Lepidosauria > Squamata > Lacertidae > Zootoca > Zootoca vivipara. The sequence continues at coordinate 50,961,393 of NC_083285.1, read as the reverse complement.
TGAGGGGGAAAGAGACAATGAAAGAGAAAGTTAACTTTCTCCCAGAAACTGATCCTTCAAGTCAACCTAAGTTCACTGAACAGAAAGAGTAGTGAGTTGAAATATAGTCTCCAGACTGCAGTCATATTTATCCACAAACCATAGCTGCCAAGTTATCCCTTTTTTTAAGGGAAATTCCCTTATGCTGAATAGGCTTCCTCGCGAGAAAAGGGAAAACTTGGCAGCTATGCCACAAACACATTTAGCCCACAGTCAACTTGCAACTATCCCATAAATTAAAAAACAACAACAACAACTTGCAACTATCCCAACTTGCAACTATCCCAGGCATTGCCATCAAAATCTCCAATTGATCACCCTCTTAATTCATTTACAATGCAATCCTGTGTATCTAATCAGAAGTAAGCCCCATGTGTGCTCAAAAGGACTTGCTCTTAGGTAAGCAGGTAGTCTAAGGTTATAGCCTAAATAATGTTTAAGTTGATCAACATGAATTTCACTATTTCCAGAACTTCCATTTATTTCAGCCTCTCTGGGAAATGAAGACGCCATTTAAGATGCAACAATCAGCTACCGCTTACTCTTTGCACAACTGTGTGTGTCCTGCTTCACATTTTGCTAATTCAGAGCTGGGGACCTCTGGCCCACGAGTCTATTGAGACCCACCAGGCCTCTTGTTTGGCCTGTGAGGCTGTTTGGGGCAAGCCATGCCCACGCCCACCAGTGGAGAAAGAAGACTGTGCCACTCACCTTCACTTTCTTGCCGTCAATCTCCAGCGAACGTACCGTGAAGTCCACCCCAATAGTGTTCTGCTGCTTTGCGTGGTATTGCCCAGACTTGAAGCGATGGACCACGCACGTCTTCCCCACGTTAGAGTCTCCAATCAGAATGATCTTGAACAAGTAGTCAAAAGCCTCGTCCATGTCAGAACTGGAGAAAGCCATGATCTTCTGGAGCTCTGAGCGACTTGGCCCTAGAATAGTGTGAGCAAAAATGAGTGCAAAGAACAGCCAGACTCCTAATACCATTTAATTAGTAGTAATAATAATAATAATTTATTATTTATACCCCGCCCATCTGGCTGAGCCTCCCCAGCCACTCTGGGCAGCTTCCAACAGAACAGAACATTAAAATGCAATAATCTATTAAACATTAAAAGCTTCCCTAAACAGGGCTGCCTTCAGATGTCTTCTAAAAGTCTGGTAGTTGTTTTTCTCTTTGACATCTGGTGGGAGGGCGTTCCACAGGGCGGGTGCCACTACCGAGAAGGCCCTCTGCCTGGTTCCCTGCAACTTAGTAGGAGCTTACATTCTTCCTGATCATGTTGTACCACTCAGCAGATATACTGTACTGGGCCCAAAGAGTGTCGGTCTGCTGGCGGAAGTACTTCACACTGCAACATCTCATCGCTGCACTCCCTCTTCCTACTGTTTGTTTGTCTGTTTATGTATTTATAGGCCGCACTTTCATTAATAAATCAATCAATATCAAGGCAGTATGCAGCATATGAAAATAAAATCAACAGAAAGCACCCATAAAAACATGAACAAATACCGATTGGTTGAAAAGGGAAAATTCATATTGCAAAGTCCTTTTGAAGTACAGCAATATATTATTCAAAAGACATCTGCAAGAAGGGAGCGGTGGTTGCTGCCAAACCTCCAGTGGCAGGGAGTCCCACAGGGCCTGCCGCACTAAAGGCTTGGTCAACCAAACCAGAGGAGCGTAGGGAAGCACCTGGAGTGCCCCAACAGAGAGCTCACTGATCAAGATGGAGCATAAGGAGACAGAGCTTAAGGTACTTGGGTCCCTAGTTGTTATTGTTATTTTCAGCTACTGTTAAAGACAATGGAAAAAATTCACCTAACTACTGAGTGGCAAAGGAGTGTGTGGAGTTTGCCAGAGGGCTTTCATTCTACCTCCAGCAGGTCAGGTTTTCGTAATGACAGGGTTTCAAGTGGCAGCCTGGCTCTCTCCAGTTCAGCCCCATCTTGTTTAGTAATAAACTTGTATAGGCCACTGGAGCAGCGTAACAGGGAAATCATACCTTTTTAGGTTTAAAGCTGAAGCTGGCAATGTAGCCTGCAATCCTATCAGGGCTGGCCCTGCCATTAGGCAGAGGGAGGCAATCATCTCGGACAGTAAATGCTGATGGACAGCAGAAGGCAGCCTGCCCCGCTAGCTTCATTCTGAGCCCCTCAGCCATTCCTTTGTCAAAATCAGAAAAACTTCCTTTCTCCATTGTTTCTCAAGGGGTAGACTTGCCATCCAGAAATCTTTCCATCCATGGCTGAAGACCTTAATTTCCCTAGCTCCTCTAACCCTTAATTCGTTACGCTCAACTTTTCAGCATTTCCTACCCACTTACTGAATGAAAAGCAAAACACCAGGATAACACTGGACTACACTTCAGGGTTGTTGTATACAACTCTAACTCTCCCCTGCCCCGCAGCAAAGTGGGAGTAGCAGCATTGGGCAACCCACACATTCCATTCAAATCCCATTCAACACACATTTAAAACTCATGCCTTTCCCAAAAACTACACTCCCCAAGATGCTTTGGGGGAATCCATACAGTTGATGTGTGTGTTGAATGGGCTTTGAAGGGATGGTGTCCATTTGCTATCGGCCACAGCTCCAATATAGGTATAATAATAACAACAGACATCATCTGCATTGGCAGGGTAAACTTTAATCCTGCTGCCTGTTATCTTTTGAACTGGAGGTGTTGGGTGTTCTGCATGATGTGCCTACATAAATCTGGGGCCAGAACAAAACAGACTGTGATTATGCAGTAGATTTGCAAGGGTTTCTGTCTCCCAGTTGTTTAGCAATGGCAATCAAAGGTCTAAAATGATTGCCGGTAGTAGTCACCTGCCATGTATTTTTTCTTTTCTTTTATATGCAGTTCATTCTAGCACAAGGGTTTTAAAATGCAGCTAGTTTTCAAATTACTGGGGTGGGGTGGGCAGATGGGGGGTGTCCTGCTCCCTTAGGTACTGTGTACAAGGGGGGGGGGATTGGGCGGCATTTGTGGTGATCAGGGTTGAGGCTTGTGGATTTCATAAAGACCCTTCTACTTCTCCCCACCCCTCAAATACTGTATTGTGTTTAATATTTGGTTGGAAGCCACCCAGAGTGGCTGGGGAAACCCAGCCAGATGGGTGGGGTATAAATAATAAATTATTATTATTATTAATATTATTATTAATAATTTGAGCATTGGATGCACTCGGTAGGTAGCTCATCCCCCGAAATCACCACTTTATACCTAGTTGCCCCAGCTGACCTCAAACCAGCATTTTGCACCCTCACAGTTGCTTCACCTCAGGGTTTTGTTTTGTTTTTTAGTAAAAACTAACATAGATCACCCAAGCCTGAGATCTACTTCTACCTATGCTGGATGAATCACCTGACAGCATGAAGCAACACTCTTGAGAAAGCACGATCCATACATTACTAAGAGAGAGGTCAGCTTTTGCTGGGAGAAAATTTAGAACAAGTAGGCACTGTCTTTTCAGCACTACCGTCACAAATAAGCTATTCTCTCATGGTGAGCAGGTATCTTTTTACACCCAAGGACAACAGATAGAAAGTGTGCGTTTATAAGTCATTAGGACCGGTATGAGCGGCAGAGAGAAAGAGCAGTTTCTGCAGCCCACACACTCCTGTATTTTCCCTTTGTAGGTTTATCAGTTAACAAAGAGAAACCTTTCTTTCCAGAGCCTGCCCCCTTGCAGAACTGCTTCCTCGTTATCGCTGAAGCCACCATCACTTCCCCTTTCCACAATTCCTCCCTTCAACTCTTGCTCCAGCAAAAATTTCCCCTCCTCAGACCACAGAAGGGACAGTCATTGCTCAATGCAGCAAAACATTAAGACCCTCCACAATATCTTAAAGCAGTAGTAAACCTCAACACCAACTTTGTTCACCTGTTGTTCACCCTTTTCTCTTACCTGCACGGCCAGGTATAGCTCTCTTTATATTCCCCTCCCACCTTTCCTGGGCTTTCTTGCAGCCTGATGGGAAATGTAGTCCTACAAGTTCAACATCTTCGGGCTATTCTGTTTGTAAAATGAATCTTACCCAACTCAATCATTGAGCTTTTCTTTAACTAGAAAGAACCAGAGAGGCACTTATACAGCTGTATATGAAAGGTACTTCCTAACTCAGTGCAAAGGAAGTGTTGTGTTTCTCTGAATGACATGATTGCTGGAAAGTGAATCATTGTCAGGCAGTCATAAAGAAACCGACAGCAGCATTCTGCGTTTGTCTACTAAGAGGTAAGTGCCACTGTTTTCCAAGGGATGGGGGAGCTTACCCCCAGGTACGTGGATCCAATATAGGACTGCAACCTTAGGCATTCACAGGATTGCACTGCACAAAGAGTTTAAGCCTGCACAACTTTCTCAAACAGAATCAAAAGTGAGAAGCCACTTGTGTTGAAAGTACAGAGATGTAAAACACAGGCCTGATATCTTAAAAGAAAAACTTCAACTTCTTCATTAATTAACCAGTCCAATCCTATACATGTTGAGTCAGAATTGCTATTGTAGTCAATAGCATGTGCTTCCAGGTCCATAGAGCCTTGCTTTGGTAATGATGCTGCTTGCATTATTAAGCCTAATTTACTACAGTACTAACATCAAATATGCACCTGGTTTGACTGTAGATATAAGATTAACAATATTCCCCCTGCAAACTGCGCTGAGAATTTTTCTCACACAGCAGTCAAGTAACTGATACAGGTCTCTAGACTCCAAGAGAGAAGCAAGCTGTCAAATAATTAATAAGTTGTCCAGAAGAGAAACATTGTTCAAATTTAGCAACAGAAAGAAACTATGATATCCACCTTTTCTTCCTCCTCTGTGCATTCTGTGGGTTTTTCCTCATGCCAGGACATACACCTATGGGCTATGCCTACTGAGGTTCTCACGTTCTAAAAATGGACAGGAGCTCTGTTAGGTGGAGGCTGAGGCCATGTTGGGAAAAAGGCGTGCCAATTGAAATTCTGCCTTTCATATCACTGCTAGGAGCACAGAAGCCTTGCAGGGGTGGGGGAATGGGACTGTGGCATCCCCCTATGATGAGCTGTTTAGTCTCAAAAGGTAAAATGCCTTCTAACTGCAGCAACGGGTAAGAGTTGTTTTTTACAGCCCATTCATTACCTCCCTTTCCACTCTTATTGGTAAAGATTTCTGTGCAACTGAAAAGTTTGCACCTCTCAGAGATGCATAGAAGGAGGCAGGCATTCCACAGGTAGAGATGCAAAGATGGAGACAACAACTTACTTTAAATGTTGTGAGGATCCCATGTCCTTTAAAATGTGTGTTTTTTGGGGGGGGGGGTGGGGTGGGGTTATTGTTCTTATTTCGATTGTGTATTTTGTGGTTTAATATTTTTATTTTATTCTGTGAACTGCCCTGAGATCTCCGGGTATAGGGCGATATATAAATCCAATAAACAACAACAACAACAACTTAGTGGGTTTCTAAGGGATAGGCAGCTGTTGAAACCCACCGGAGCTTTTTGAAGTCAGTAGGAAATGTATCTCTTGTACAAGAGTATCTTCCCCCACCTGTGCATTTCTCCAATAGCATACATGTATTCTTACTCCTGGGTAAATGAGCAAGATTTGGCGAGACGCCCTCGCCCACGAGCTCATCCCAGCTTCTGGACAGCGGCAAAATGACGGCCCTATTCGATGCATGTTTACTCTGAAGTCACTCCCGTTTTGCAGCGGTGGTGGTTGCTTTGCAGTTAATCGCTGCTTTGTTCCCCCAAGGAAACAGGCAAAGGCGTTTCCAGCCTCGCAGGGGCACTGCGCGGCCCGATCCCACGACGCCACAAGGCAGCGCATCGAAAGCAACGTGGAGAGATGCTGCCGGCTCCGGCCGGCGACCACAGCCTCACCGCCGCCCTTGCGAGCTGAAGAAGCACGGGGCAGCAGGGAGGAGGAGGAGGAGGACTACGACTCCCAGAGTGCCCCGCGAGGGCGAGGCAGGCGGGGCCGGGGCTGGCGAGGAAGCGGGAGAGGTGGCGCGCGAGCGGCGCCGGCTCGGAAGAGGAGGCTCTCACGTGACTTCCTGGAAGTTGCCTTGGAAATGCGGGCAGGTGAGCGCTGTTTACGTGGAGGCTCCCGGGGGGCTGCGAAGAGGGAAGGGAAGGAGCCCCGGTGTGGTCGGGGGACGAGGGCTGGGGAAGGCAAGGGAGGCAGGGGCGGCTCCACTGCCGCTCAAGCCCACGCTTACGGCGGGGTTTGCGAGATTTCTTGAGTCATTGTCCTTGAATGTGGTTTTATTTTTATTAGTATTATTATTCGAAAGCAAGGAGGCAGGACTCCTGCTTTCGGGTCAGGCCGGATTCAGACGTGCACTGGGACACGCGGGTCCGCCTTGCCGTGGCTTCAGCGGGAAATGACCGAAGCTGCTGCTGCTGCTGCTTGTTGTATTGGCCCTGGGTGCCTTTTAACAGCAGCCTCCTGCCACGTAGCCGTTTGAGCAGGTGGAGTCTTGTTTCCTTGTCGGGGCAAGGTTTGCAAGGCATGTTAAGGTTAAGGAGGGAATGCTGCTCTGGAGGCATGTGAGTTAAAAGCCGGAGGAAAGTAAACAAATCTGGGATTTCTGAATTTATTCTCGAATTAAATAGACAAAAGGGGTGTGTTTTTTTAGCCTAAGCCTGGTCAGGTTGTAATCCCGCCAGCAAAGAATGTTTCTTACAAGTGTTTCGGTTGGTGCTGGGCATTTATTTCAAGGGAATGTTTTCTGTTATTTGGAATGCTGCTGCTTTGGGCTGGGGAGGAAGCAAGAGTACCTTAAGGCCTTCCTGGCAAAACGGGGCAGCTACCGGTAATGCTAGGGGTGTTTTACGACATGTCCAGTCAGTCTTATCAATCTGATCTTTGTTCTCAGGAACATTTTGGAGATAGTAGCTACTTGCTGGCACCAATCTGGTTCAAGTAATAGTACATAGATTGGAGATTGGAGGTGTACCGCAGGCCTTTGTGGTTCCTTCCTGCTGCCAACTTCCTCCTTTTCTATGAATTCCTGCCTCCCTTCTTTGGCTTGCTGTAACCATAGTTTTGTTCTTTTGTTATTTTTCCATCCGCCCCTTGTCTTGCGTAGTATTTTGTCTGATGAAGAACTTGCCATCTTTAAAAGGAAAAAAAACACCCCTTTTGGTAGTTTCCAATAAAGGTAATGCCACACTGTGGACTTAAAATAGTTAAGTTCTGCATTGGGGGCTAACTGCACTGAAGACAACCTGAGACATTGGTTTGCAAGCTGGTACCAAACCATGATTTTACATAATGGCTTGGAAGCAATCCTTGTTAGCTTTAACCTCAGTTAACCTTGATGTGGCCATAACATGGAAATATGGTTACCAGGGGCGTACCCAGGATCAAAACTAGGGGGGGCAAGGGGCGGGGCCAAGGCACGGGAGGGGAGGGGCCACAAAGTGGGAATGTGGGCGGGGCTACAGAGCCCAGGTGAAATCAAAATAAACCTGAAGCGACGGCGGCGAAGGGGAGAAAACCAGCGGCCGCCTAGAGGAGAAGAGGGAAGTCTGGGCGGGGGGGGGGGAGAGAAGGGAACCAGGCTTGGATCGGGGCCTCCGCGGAGGTCTGGAGCAAAGCCCTGGCCTCCGCGAAGCTATCCGAGGCTCCGTTGCTGCAGCGGTCTGGCAGGCGCTGAACGACTCCCGACGTTCGGGAGACCTTTGAGCACAGCCGCGCTGTGCGCATGCGCCCTGCACGGCGGCCGCCGGAGTCCACAGCCGCGCTGTGTGCATGCGCCCCGCTTTGCGCATGCGCAAAGGTCTCCCGAACGTCGGGAGCGTCAGCCCTTGCCCCCTCCCACACAGCGCGGCTGTGTGGACTCCGCACGGCTCGGGCGCAAGAGACTGCTGCGGGCGCCGAACTCGCGCTCCGCTGGGCTGTCCTCCGCCTCTGCCCACCAGCCCCGCCGGCAGCGCCACTCTTGCCCGCAGCTGCCCGACCGGCCCTGCCTCTAGAGTAGGGCAGCGGCCCCTCCCTGCCCCGCGGTGGGTACGCCCTTGATGGTTACAGCAAACTCTGGAAGGGGGGAGGAAAAATGAGTTTCAGTGGAGCATCAGCAGTACTGGATTAAGTATTTGATGTCTTAATCAAGTTAATAAGGCAGTGTGTGATGCGATGGAGGGCAAAACCTTCAAGCTATTATGAACCCTTCCCAATTTTCATGGGCCATGGAGCAACATGCAGTAGTGGAGTCGTATTTGATAATATTGGGTGCTGTGCAATTCTCAGAAAAGTATACAGTAGCTTTCCAATATAAGGAATGAAGGGCTTATTCTTCAGCTGTTCGTTCCTGGCAGAATTTTTGCCTCCTGCAAGCATTTTGTGCTTGAGAAAATCCAGGCCTAACCCAGTAAGTGCTTTGTGATCGCCAGAGCTGCTGAGGCCTTCTACCTTAGCTGGTTGTGTCAAATCTTAACTAATTCCTGCAGCATCCTACTGCCAAAGTGAGTAGGAAGCAAAATGGAACTCCTTTAATCAGTCCTAACACCTTGATATTCTTTGCTTTTTATAGTTTTTCTGTCAATGTTACTGGAGTAGAACTGATTTCAGCAAGGTGCCTCTGTTGACTAGCAAGAGAAGGAACACAGGAAGCTATCGAACTCAATCAGACCATTGGCCCATCTAGCTCAGTATTGTCTACACCAGGGGTCCCCAAACTACGGCCCAGGGGCCGGATGCGGCCCAATTGGCCTGCCAATCCGGCCCGCGACGACCCCCGCCGCCCGCTCTTACGGCGCGCAGCGCGGCAGCGCTCTTCCGGGTCGGGAAAAAAGCGCCAAAAATCCTTTGTGCGCATGCGTATGGGCCTCTCCCGACCCAGAAGAGGTCATTTCTGGTGCACTTCCGGGTCGGGGGAGGCCCATACGCATGCGCACAATGGATTTTTGGCGCTTTTTCCACCCTGGAAGCGCACACTCCCCCCCGGCCCGCACAGGCGCGCGCTCCGCCGTCCTCCGGCCCGCCGCGCGATCGGCGCGGTGGGAACCGGCCCAAACGCCGGTAAGTCTGGGGACCCCTGGTCTACACTAACTGGCAGCAGCTCTCCAGGGTTTCAGGCAGGGGTCTCTCCCAACCCTACCTACAGGTGCCAAGAACTGAGCCTGAGACCTTCTGTATGTAAGGAATATGCTTTACCACAGAGCCATAGATTTCTAAGGACCACCCCATCTTTCAGAGTGAAACCAACCTTCACGTTATAACGTAATTACGGTAGTGGTGACTATCTAGCCCATGCTTCAGAAGTTTAGCCTTCTTTCTCCACCCCCACAGGCCACCCCAATCTATTGAGGCTCTTTCTCTCTCCTTTATGGCCCTTGGCTCAGAAGAAGGGAAGCTTTAGAAGGTCTGGATTTTCCCCATGATAGCCCTAAAGAGCAACTCAGACCCGAATAGCACATGTCACCTCAGTAATCCTTAAGATTATTGGGCAAGATGGTGAATCTTTAACAGAAGCTCTGTAAGATAGGGTGATTGTGTTATTTCCGGATTAATGATTTGAGGGGGCACACTGAGGTTGAGAGAATAGTAGTTTGCCTAAGGCAGAGGTGGCTGACCTTTGGCCTTCCAGTTGTTGCTGGACTACAACCCCCATCATCCCTGACCATTGAGGGTGATGTAATCAACATCTGGAGGGCCACAGATCTAGGGGGCAGTCTGTGGCTTATCTCCTCTAAGATCTCTTCCTAGCAGCTCATTTTCCTTCTCCCCCTCCCAACTTCTAGGAAAAAATAGCCAACTAAAGGACAGATAAGATAAGCCTAGACAAATAAGAGTCGCCTCCTCCAGCTTTCTCCCTGTCTGTCTCTCTCTAGGAGACTCCAGCCATAGGGCAGGGGGTGGTTTTGAAGCTGCTGTGTCTCAAGAAGTGAATGTAATTTGTAGCCAGAGACACAGATGTAGCCCTATTTGGGAGTTCTGTTTGTATGTACAGTACAACATACATGCAAAAGAGAGAGTTGGGACAAGGGTGGATAAAAATCAAGGATGAAATGGATTTTTAAAATTTAAATCAGATTTATAAAATAAAATACTTTTGGAGGAAAAATATTTCTAAAGATAGTTTTCTGTTTAAGTTATATTATAGTCCAAAGGCTATTCATCAGGAAATAAGGATTTGTTTTAAGTTTTTCATATGTGCTAATACTCAGTCTTAAGTTTTTTGTTGTTTTTTTAAAGTCTAACCACATCAGTTAACAAACATGGATACATGTGCTATAATATTATTGTTTTAGTTAAATAAATTGTTTAAATTGTTATTAAGGAAATGATTGTTTTTTCCTTCCAGTAAAGTACAGCAGAAAAGTTCTCCAAATATAAACAGTTAACTTACTAAACCTCAGAATAATTTCATAATTATCTGTCTATGTATTTCTAATAGTATAACCAAAATTGTCTCTGAAAATTTATTATGCCAAAAATGAAACCTTCATCTGGTTGTAAATATTAAGATTATACCAGCAAGAATGAGTCTTTGTGTTTTTAAAAAATGATTTAGATAAATCAAGTCTTACTGACAAGTGGTTTAAATCACAATTTAAATTGTGATTTAAATTTAAATCAAATCCACCCTGCTCTGATCATGGAAGGTGTTTCTGATTGGGGGAGCCTCCTATACTCGTGGGGATTCCCTATATCAGGCATGTCCAACAGGTAGATCGAGATCTACCGGTAGATCACTGGACATCTGCGGTAGATCACTGGTGGATCATTCGCTCCCCACAAAGAAGCTGAATAACTGTGACTCCCCTAAAAAAAGCTCAACATTTTACCGCCTCCCTGAAAAAACTCAACAACTTCGACCCGAACCTTCCCCTCCAATGGGCTTTCCTCCTTCTTAAAAAAAGCTCAACAACTTTAACCTGAACCCCAAAAAGGGGGTAGATCACTGCCAGTTTTTAACTCTGTGAGCAGATCGCAGTCTCTTGGGAGTTGGCCGCCCTGCCCTATATGATTTAGACTAGAGCCCTGCCTGTCTGGAGCCTCCACTTCAAACCTTCAGCCTCTAAGCTGGAAGATTCAAGAACTCATGGAGGCTCCAGACAGGCAGGGCTCTAAATCATGCACAATAGAGCACGTGGGCCAATCCTTCTTTGTGCTTCGGTATTGCGGCTGCATTTATTTCAGAGTTTTTATATTCTGTCCTTCCTGTAATCAGTAATATAAACTATAAAGCAGAAGAAATTCACTCATCCAGTATAAAAACAGCAGTACAAAGCCTTTACTCTAACCAGCCTCAACATCGGATTCCAAAGGCAAATAGGTTTTCATCTGTTGTGTAGAAATACAGTCATACCTTGGTTTAAGTATTTTCAGTTTAAGTACTCCGCGGACCAGTCTGGAACAGATTAATCCACTTTCCATTACTTTCAATGGGAAAGTTGGCTTCAGGTTAGGTACACTTCAGGTTAAGTACAGACTTCCGGAACCAATTGTGTTTGTAAACCGAGGTACCACTGTACAGTGGTGCCTTGCTAGACGAATTTAATTCGTTCCACGGGTCTTTTCTTATAACAAAAAATTCGTCTAGCGAATCCCATAGGAATGCATTGAATTTTTATTGAATTTTTTTTTGCCCATAAGAACGCATTAATTGAATTTCAATGCATTCCTATGGGAAACCGCGATTTGCTAGACGATTTTTTCGTAAAACGAATTCGTCTAGCGAGGCAACCTCCACTAGAAAAAACCTTTTGTTAAGCGGAAATTTCGTTAAGCAGGGCATTCGTTAAGCGAGGCACCACTGTAGCCAGTAACTCAAGTGGGAGGGAGCTCCATAAACAGAGCACAGCTACCAACCATGCCTTGTCTCATCTTGCACTAGGACTTGGGGGCAGACTCGGGTGGCAGGTATTGGGAAAGACATATTACTAGTGAGTCCATTGCTTTCACACAAACATACATAAATGTATTTGGCCTCTTATAGCGGTGGGACAGGACCCTAAGTTCATTAATCTTTCAGAGTGCCTCTCCCTATATGAAACTACCCAGATTTTTAAATCTTCATTTGAGGCTCTCCTCCGGGTTCCTTAAGTTGAGATTCCTGCATTGCAGGAGATTGGACTAGATGACACTTGGGGTCCCTTCCAACTCTATAGTTCTATGATTCTAAGAGACAGGGCCTTTTCAGTTGTGTTTCCCTGCTTGTGGAATGCTCTCCCTTGTGAGATCCATTGTAGCACTGTAATAAGCAAAAATCTGCTCTTATTCCCTTATTGGGTTCTCCATCGGTCGGAGAATATAACAGAGGCCAACGAGAGAATTTTGAGAAGCAAAGCCTTTATTTTTGCTGTTGCAACAGGGTCCTTCCCCTCACGCATGAGAGCAAGGAAGGAACCCAGAACAAAAGAGAACCTCCACTTTTATCAGTTTTCCCATCACCAAGAAACACTCCCAAAATACATCATTCCTACATCACAGCTACGTAATCAATACCTCACAAAAAAGGGAGGGTTCAAGGTAGAAATCTGAGCACCTTTGACACCTCTCCTAGTCCTCCTCTCACTCCTCCCAGGTGTGAATTTCTAAACACAAAATTAACAGTTTCCTAAAAATTGATCACTTTCTTTTGTTCGGAGGAGTCTTCCATTGTGAATGAGATGGCTAGTAGTCTGGCACCATCATGGGGAAATGTCCAGTTGGCAGAGCCTCCGGTTTACAGGATTATGGCTCCCAAGTTGATAGTCATGTGGAAATGTGTGTGTGACTCTGGCCAGAGAAAGTCAAAATGGTGTCAGTCAGGCCTGTTTTCCTATGCTGCTTCAGACATGTGCCTGTACATTCATGTACATGTTTATGAACAATTATATCTATATCTATATATAACCTTAAAATTCTTACAACAGCACCATCAATTAACATTCTCTTGGTGCCATATGAAAACTACTTCTAGGCATTTGATGGATTATAATGATTTTGCTGTATATTGATGTTACTATTTTCTCTGCTATTTTATTTTATTGCATCTGTTTTATGCATGATTTTTATTGTATTTTCCAGTTTTTCATTATGCTTTATGCACTTAAAATTTTGTAAGTTATTTGGACACACTCCTGTGTGTGTGTAAAGGGACTCATCAGTGGAAATGATAATAATTTTCTAAGCCAATTTTCTCATAATTAAGTGACACTGAGTTCTATGAAACTTTTTAATTTTATTTATATGACACTGCATCATAAAAAAACCCATCGCATTGGTTTACAACAAAATGGAAACATAAAACCAGACAATAAAATCACAAAAAAAGTTAAAAGCAAGTTAAGTGCAAAAAGAAATTGGAAACGAACAGCAATAGACCATTGTGGGAAATGTATTCCTAATTGCCTGCAAAGGCCTGGCAGAACAGAATAATTTTCAGTAGAAATTGGCACAAAAGGTGCCCATTGAATATCTATTGGCTGAATGGGTCAATGACACTAAAGGTTTGATTTCGTCGTCAAACAAACCAGACCATCCAACTCGGGGAATGTCCAAAAACTCTTTGAGGATTGCAATAATAAAATGCTTTTGATTATGTTGCCTCTGCTTACTTTTCCCTCTTTTTTATTAAGGGAGAAGAGAAATGACCTAATCCACGTTCTACCCTGAAAGGGCAAAAGGGGGTTGGGGAGGGGAGTTGGGGAAGCCAGAAGGAGAGCGATGCCCGGAGTTCGGAGGAGGCTGCCTGCAAACAGGACCCTCACGTCGCAGTGCACACACCATCATGTCGCCGTGTTCCTGCTCACGTTCTTCAGGTATAGGTTGTTGCAACTGAGTCTGTACGATAGCCATTTTGTGGGGTTTGCGGACAGTTGAGCAAGTTGAAGGTGGAGAGACAGTTAAGAAGCTGATTCTGGATGGAGATGCTTGCTTGATATATGCTTGGATCTTCTTGTTCTAGAACAGGTGTTCTCCTCGTTGACTATGCTGGCTGGGGCTACAAGTTGCAAACCCCCTGCCCCAGCTCATCTTCTATTCAGTTTAGTTTCTGGTTTGGCTTTTGGGAGGTTCTGTTCTTCTACAGTGTGCATGCGAAAAGCGGTCTTCCCGAGACCAGTTTTTTAAATCCTTCCCCACTCTATCCAGGATTGCACTTGCCAGTGATCAGGGCAGCACCTCTCAGGAAACCAAATAACAATTCTTGTAGATATGAGAAAATAACCTCTGTGTGATATTCCTTCTTTTTCTTTCTCTCCCATCCTCCCCACCCCCTTGAATTTCCCAGCTACTCTCTGCTCCATGCCTCCCGGAAGACGTTTAGCAATGTCAAGGTCAGCATATCCAACCAGTGGACCCCCTTTCCCCATAACAACACCTCCCCCAACCTCCAGCCAAATGAGGTAAGTTAGCCATATCCATCCATTTCTTTTTTAAAAATAATTTTTATTCATTTTACAATAACATACTATTGAATTCCATCTCAAATTCCATTCTTATGTACACATTTTGGCTATTAAGCCTGACTTCCATCAACCCTTCCTTATGGTTTTCTCACAACTATTACTAAATTCTATATTTTCTCTGTTTAACCACTGCTTAAATATACAGTAATACCTCGGGTTACGAACCCTCTGTAATACCTCTTCTGCACACGCGCGGGCGGCAAAAACACTTCCGGGTTTGCGCAGTTCGTAACCCGAACTGTTCGCAAACCAAGGTGTTCGTAACCCGAGGTACGTCTGTAATATCCTAAATCCTCACTAAAAATCTTCTTTACAATGACTTTTATTATTTAACTTACAGAGCTTCTTGCAATCCTACCAACGTATTTGTATAAATGCAATTGTCCTTCGGATACTCTACAAATTTAGTCCAATCTTTGATGAATCTCTGGTCCCGCCGCTCTCGGATTCTTCCCGTCATCTTGCCCATCTCCACATACTCTGCATAACAACTTCATTTACCACTCTTCATCTCCATCCATTTCAATGGGTTTAGTTTGAATAGGGCTAACTTAGAATTCATATTACAGGTCTGCAGATTGCCCCCCAAAGAGATGCTTTCTTGTCCACCAGGGAGGGGTGGGCCGAAAAGCTGTTACTTGTGAAGTGGTAGCTCATCTCACAAAGTTGGTCACGTGGTAGGGGAAGCTCCCTTCTCCATTGTGGGAGCCGAAAAAAATCACCTGTGCTTTCTTTGGGTACCATCCAAGCACTACATCCTGTTGTCGCAGGAGAGTGATCTATTGGAGGAAGCTTCCATAGGTCTGATTTCACTGCATTGTGCCTCCCCATGGCATCTGTATAGGAGCAGTGATGTGAAAGAATGGCTCAGGGGGCCACACCTTGCTCTCTCCTGCTTGTGCGAATCCAGCCTGGTTTCTCAATAAGCAGAAGGCGCAAGATTTCTGACGTAGGTAATCTTGACTCCATTAAATATTGACTTTGGCCAGTGTTTGGATGTATTCATCCAAACCGCCGAAAACAAGGGAAAGGGAGACTCTGCGACATTCTCTTTTTCAGCACTCTAGGCTTTCTAAGATTGCTCCCAGCTCTGTAGTGCCTGGAATTTTCCTTCAATGGAAGCAAGAGAGGCAAACGACTGTTGTCCTTTAGCAGCTGTAGCAGCAAAAGCTCTAAGGAAGATTCTATAGAATTGGGTGGGACTTGCCTCCAGATAAAACTGAATAAGATAACACTATATTTTTTGTGTGCCAGCTTCTGTATTCTTGGGTTGCTCTCTTTCCCCCAGACCGTGAGTGAGACAGTGGCAGATGTGTATTTTGCCACCCAAATGGACCCTTTTCTCAGAAGCGGACAAGTACCGTATTTTCCGGCGTATAAGACGACTGGGCGTATCAGATGACCCCCAACTTTTCCAGTTAGAATACAGAGTTTGGGATATACTCACCGTATAAGACTACCCCTCTTCCTACGATCGTCTGTGGGCCAGACATGCCCGCGCTGCCCATATTCAAAATGTCAGCAGCACCAGAAATTGCTTCTGCGCATGTCCGTAAGCCGAAAATCACGTCTGGACATGCACAGAAGCGATTTCTGGTGCCGCGTTGCCCATTTCCAAAATGTTTGCAGTGCCAGAAACCGCTTCTGCAGCTGCATATAAGACGACGCGGCGTATAAGACGACCCCCAACTTTTGAGAAGATTTTCCTGGGTTAAAAAGTAGTCTTATACGCAGGAAAATACAGTACTGTCTGCCAATCATGGTGTTGGAGCTGTGGAGAACAAGTGCTTAGGAATAGCTGGGGTGCCACATTACAAAATCTATAGAAAGAGGATTGACACAGTGGAATTCTCTCCCTTGCTTACAAGGTGGAGGGAGACATTTTTCTCTTCCTTGCAAGTGAAATGGGGAGGGAACATTTTTAGCATGCTTATAATAGAAGTGAGCCAGGCTGCCAAGAACCAGATCGAATTGCTCTGGGGGCCTAGATTTTACTTACGGGCCAACAGTTGGCCATACCTAACTCTACATAAAACTAAAGTTGCCGTAAGGCTGCGATCCTCTGCATTCTTACTCTGGAGTAAGGCAAATGCATTCAGTGATTCTTGAGTAGACATGCTTAGAAGCTCAGGTTGCCTCCCTTTCTGATTCAGGGCAAGTACACACAGCTTCACACTTACCCTTAGTCCAGGGGTCCCCAAACTAAGGCCCGGGGGCCAGATGCGGCCCAATCACCTTCTAAATCCGGCCCGCAGATGGTCCGGGAATAGAATGTGTCCTTTTATTTAAAATGCATCTCTAGGTTATTTGTGGGGCATAGGAATTTGTTCATTTTTTTTTCAAAATATAGTCCGGCCCCCCACAAGATCTGAGGGACAGTGGACCGGCCCCCTACTGAAAACGTTTGCTGACCCCGCTTTAGTCCTTTCAAAAGGCTCTCTCTCTCTCTCTGTGTGTGTGTGTGTGTGTGTGTGAGAGAGAGAGAGAGAGAGAGAGAACAATACAGTCATCAGCACTCTTGATTTATGCCTTCAGGTAGTGTCAGAAGACTAATGTATCCCTCGCTTTTAGAGATTTGTGCTCCAGACAAGCATGTGGAAAATGGCTTGGCTGTTGGCAAGTTGTCACTTGGAAGCTGCAATATAATCTGTCATTGCACATTGTTCTGTTTGTAATGGCACAGTAAAGGTCACAGACATGGTGCCTCTGGGCAGAGATGTGCCCACAGAGAACTTCCTTTGTGCCTTAAAAGCCCCTTCTTCTTTCCCTCCTCCCTGCTTAAGTTCATCTTGAAAGAAGTGCTTCCCCCCCCCCAGCCTAATTGCTGCAGTGTGTAGGTGTGTCTTCCTACAGATTGCAGGTGGGGAGAAAAGTTTTTAACTTTTGCCTCCTCAGCTGATCTCTCCAGCGGAACCTCCCAGCCCACACAGTAGGCCTAGGGGGGGACCCCAAACCCTCCCCACCATTTTAATTACTGGTATGGAGGGGGGAAGAGAGTTTGCTTTGCATTGTGTACATGGCTATGGCTGCTTTGCATGCATAGTGTCTGCAAGAGCTTCTCCAGTTTGCATAGTGTCTGCAAGAGCTTCTCCAGTTTGTATATGGTCCCAAAAGAGTTGGTGGTTAAATTCAAAAAGTTGTGTTCAAAGTAAAAAAAAGTCGCTGAACATCATGACAGGACACAGATCTGGGCCTACCAACCAATCGACACTCAGTAGAGAACTGAATAATGGTGTACCCTCTCCCCCCCCCCAAAAAAAATTAAGAGTAAGTGTAAAATGCAGACACTTTGAAATATTCACACGTGAAGCAGCCCTTTCTGGGTGGGGTGTGTTTGTACTTTGAAAAGTAAGACAGTATAGGACCTCTTCACTAGAGCCCTAAAGAATGAAAACGTTAACATCTTTATCTAAAGTGCAAAAGGGACTGACCTCTAGTGGTTGGAGTCAGTGTTACAGTACAGTACTGAGGTTGCTTTGTGCTTCTGATGAAGGCTGGGGCATTGAAGATGCGTCTCACCCTGCTTATCCCTGGTCATTTTTAAGTTGGTGTTAGGCTAGGTTATCCCATCAGCACATTTGAGGTCCCTATCTTGGGGTGATTTTTGCTTCTCTCTGCAGCTCTGGAACAATAGCCATATATTTCCCGACACTAGGAAAGCCACACTCTTCCTTGGAACTTTGGACACCATCTTCCTGTTCTCGTATGCTGTGGTGAGTGAAACCTTTCCCACATCAAACTCTGAAAGCCTGTCAAGAGAGAGAGAGAGAAGATCACAAGCCCTTCAGGTCTGGTGTGGGGTGTGTGTGTACATTTGTAGGTGTGGAGGACTCCCTGGTCTTGAATGGGGTAACTGTGCCCCTGAAGGACCAGGTGTGCAGCCTGGGAGTCATTTTGGACTCACAGCTGTTCATGGAGGCACAGGTTAATTCTGTGTCCAGGGTGGCTGTTTACCAGCTCCATCTGGTACGCAGGCTGAGTCCCTACCTGCCCGCAGACTGTCTCGCCAGAGTGGTGCATGTTCTGGTTATCTCCCGCTTGGACTACTGCAATGCGCTCTACGTGGGGCTATCTTTGAAGGTGACCCGGAAACTGCAATTAATCCAGAATGCGGCTACTAGACTAGTGACTGGGAGTGGCCGCTGGGACCACATAGCACCAGTCCTGAGAGATCTACACTGGCTCCCAGTGCGTTTTTGAGCACAATTCAAAGTGTTTGTACTGACCTTTAAAGCCCTAAATGGCCTCGTTCCTGTATACCTGAAGGAGCGTCTCCACCCCCACCATTCAGCCCGGACACTGAGATCCAGCACCGAGGGCCTTCTGGCGGTTCCCTCATTGTAAGAAGTGAGGTTACGGGGAACCAGACAGAGGGCCTTCTCGGTAGTGGCATCCGCCCTGTGGAACGCCCTCCCAGCAGACGTCAAGGCAATAAGTAACTATTTTACTTTTAGAAGACAACTGAAGGCTGTTTAGGGGAAGTTTTTAATGTTTGATGCTGTACTGTTTTTAATATTCGGTTGGAAGCCGCCCAGAGTGGCTGGGGAAACCCAGCCAGATAGGCGGGGTATAAATAATAAATTATTATTATTATTATTATTATTATTATTATTATTATTATTATTATTATTATTTATTATCTTAAGAACCTAGGAAGCTGCCTTACCAAGAGTCACATATTTGGTCCATCCGACTCCGTATTGCCTACATGGACTGACAGTAGGCTGCCATGGTTTCAGACAGGAGTCCACCTGCCCTTCCTCGAGATGCTGGGGTTGATGCTGGGACATTCTGTGGATAAGGCTGCTGCTCCGCCACCACCCAGCTACAATCCTTCCCAGTGAATTAAGATCTGGATCCACCAAATACTTGTGTGGCTTTGCAGAAGCCAGGGCATGGATGAATTCCTGCCTTCCCTAACTTGGTGCCCTTCAGAGGTTTGAACCTGTGACAATTTGCATGCAGAGCATGTGCTGGCACCACCAGGCTGGGGAAAAAATGCACCACTGATGGTGGAAGATTCCAATTGGAGGAATACACTTGGCTTCTTTGCTGTCTTTTCAGCATCCAGATGACTAAATGGTTTTGAGGTCTGACCAAACTGCCCAAGTTATTGTTAAGTGTGAATGGTACCAAAAATTAGTGTTAGAAACATAATGCTGAGCACTAGACATAGATCTTTAATTATCAGCTGTTTGCACCAAATGCCTCTTCTAGAATACAAACCACAAAAGAATATTGCGGTACCTTAAAGCCTCCTGTGTTGAAAGCATTCATAGTTCAAAGCCTGCCATCATATTGTTAAATGATAATATTTTCCTCTTTTTTTTTTTAAGGGTCTTTTTATCAGCGGTACTGTTGGGGATCGCCTGAATATGCGCTGGGTCCTGTCATTCGGCATGTGTTCCTCTGCAGTAGTGGTAAGCTGGGAAATCTCAGCTCAAGTTGGGAAGAGATGGGCAGTTCCTACAATGCTTGGTTTCTGACGTGGAAAATTTCATTGGCTCTGTAGTCAGACTTATTCCTGAGGCAATGAGAACTTAGGAGTCCAGGATTTTCGGAATCTTTTGATTTTTGTGTATGGTAAATTTGTATCCTCTGGCCAAGGGGAGTTGTTGGATTCATTAAAAATCCTCAATGCTGCACATGTTCAGATACTGCAAGGCTTCAGCTGGTTAAACACAACCAAGCTAGTATAAAGAAAAGACATGAAACCTGACTGCACTGCTTGTTGCTCATGCAGGCTTTTGCAAACCCACTCTGCAGTGAGATCTTTTTTTGGCCTTTCCAAATTAAGCTGGTTCAACTGGGATCTCAATTCCATTGCTTGCACGTGTCTGTATGCTTCAGATCTTAGTAATTCTGTCAAGAGATTGGGGAGCACCAGGTTATTATAGCATCTAGAATTAATTGGCTGGAATTGCTTGTTTTCAGCCTTAGTAATTAGCTTTACATTCCTTCTGAATGCAGCACAGCCTAGATTGATATTGACCTACTAGGGCTGTGTGGTTCTCTTTGTCCTCGACATTCCTCCTTCCTTTTAAACTCTGCTTCATTTCTTCTTCCACCTTCCATTCTCATTTACCAGCCCCAAAACGTCTATTCTCTTAAGCCGCAGTCTTGTAAATCAGTGCCCTCTTTGCTTTGTCTCCTATAGTGAGCAAGGATCACTTCCAGGTGACTAACCAGGGAAATATTTTACAGAAGTGTTGCTACTTCTTTTCCTACTGGTCACAAATGATTAACACTTTCACCTTGCTGCTTTCACCTTGCTGTTAACAGTGTCACACCTTCTTTCCTCCCAGGTGTTTGTTTTTGGCACTGTCACTGAATGGCTGCATTTCTACAATGAGTGGTTCTATTGCTTCCTGTGGATCGTGAATGGCTTGCTGCAGTCGACTGGCTGGCCCTGTGTCGTAGCCGTCATGGGAAACTGGTTTGGCAAAGCTGGGTATGTTTGTTCCTCCTCAGTCACTTCCTATTCATTTGTTCCTTGTCTCTCCCCTGTGTGTGCATTTTGCAGTGTACCTGTGGTGCTCTCAGATGTTGCTGAACTACAGTTCCCACCATCCTCGGCCATTGGCCATGCTGGCAAGGGCTCATGGGAGTTTGAGTCCCAACAACTTGGGGGGGGGTAGGCGGCACAGGTTCCCCATCCCTGTGATATGCGCTGGAGTAGATCTTCAAACTTAACAAAAACACTAATGAATAAATACACATATAGATATATAAATAATATGTGTTTGCATGAGCTTCAGTCCTGAGGTAATTTCTGAATCTTCCTCAAGTTTCTGTGTACAGTGGTACCTCGGTTTAAGTACACAATTGGTTCCAGAAGTCTGTATTTAACGTGAAGCGTACTTAACCTGAAGCGAACTTTCCCATTGAAAGTAATGGAAAGTGGATTAATCCATTCCAGACGGGTCCACGGAGTACTTAAACTGAAAGTACTCAAACTGAAGCGTACTTAATCCGAGGTATGACTGTAAACAGAATCATTTGTTTTGTCAGAAGCTCTTGGACTGCCTTAGTTTTCATTGTAAGAAGTGACACGGGTTAAATGGCAGCATTATCTCTGGTGTGCAGCATTGGGTGAAGTGCCCAGTTCACTGAAAACAGACCTCTTGTGCCAGTATTTCTAGGTAGCCTAGAATCCAAGAATGATTGGGTGACGCACACAGAGCATCTCTCTGCTAGCAATGTTGGTATTCCCAATGAAGTAGAGAGACCTGTGAAGGTTTAAACATGCATGCAAGTTCTGTTAAGGAAGTGCGGAGAGGAGAATTTCACTGTGTGCGCCTCATAAACTGGACTCTTCTCCGTCTTCATTTTCAGCAGTTAACCAATCTTTTTATTATTATTTCCTTTTCTTGGACACTCAGGAGGGGGCTTGTCTTTGGTCTCTGGAGTGCTTGTGCCTCGGTGGGCAACATCTTTGGAGCATTCCTTGCCTCTTCAGTTCTGCAGTATGGCTACGAAGTGAGTGGAGCTGCTTGCTGTTTGCCTTCCACATGCACTAGAGCTAGTCTTGATATGCAATATGGAAAACCATGAGTCCCCCGACTGGAGCTCATTTTCGAGGGAGATGCTGTCTTCAGCATTGTCTTAATATCTACACGAAATCACTGGTTGGGTTGTTCACGGTGGGCAGCTGTGGGAATGTCTGTTTTGCCTAGCGTTGTCCCCCTCCAACCCAAAGAGAATGTTCTTAACGTAGGGCTATTCTTGGGTCTGGACCTTCTCCTGGATGCCCAGATTGGAGCTGTGGCCAAGAAGGAAGTTCTGTCAGTTTTGGCTGATTCTTTAATCAATACCTTCCTGGAAAAGAAGCACCGAATATCAGGGTGCATAACATGGTAGCCTCTAATCTGGAGTACTACAATTCAGTCTACATGGGGCTCCCGTCGAAAGCTGTCAGGAAAACCACCTGCTCCAAAACATGGCAACTAAACTAGTGTTTGGCATTAGCTGTGCCACTGTTCTCTGTTAACTTCAACTGCTGCAGATTTGTTCCTGAGCTATATTCATAGTGCTACCACTTGCTTCTAAACCCTTAATGGTCTAGGTCAAGGATATTTGCGTTCCTTCTTCCATAGGAACCTTCCTAATCACTAAGAAATGGGTATAAGTACCTTCTTGTGATCCTGCAGACAGAATGGACCTTTTTGGTGACGGCCCCTAAGCTTCGAAATCGTCTTAAGAATTAGTTTTTTCCCCATTTTACTTCGTGTCTCTACTTGTAATTAAAGTTGTATTGTTTAAAACCTGGTAATCCAATCTGGTAGGATAGGAAAGCTGGATGAAAGGCAGTCTAAATAAATACATAAACACAAAACTCCATATTTTTTGTCTGGTTTTTTTTTCTCCCCACACCAAACTTATACCAAGTAGTTCTGTTTAAGTTTTTCCATTGTGTTTATTTGTGTCATTTTTCATGTTCTGTACATCTCTTAACGTTTGCTGTTTTTAAGGAACTTGTAAATCAGTTTTACTGGCATGAAGTGCTGAAAAAGGGGGGTGCTGTTTTCTTAATTTAAGATGAGGAGACTAAAAATACATGTGTAAGAGCTCTGCATTTGTTTCCCCTCTTTCAGTATGCCTTCCTGGTGACAGCTTCAGTACAGTTTGCTGGAGGAATCATTGTCTTCTTTGGCCTGGTGATTTCCCCCAAGGAAGTAGGTGAGTAGCAGTGAGGTCACCACATCCTCTGACTTTCCTACTTGCAGCCCAATTTCCTTTGATTGCATTAAGTGTATAGTTTGTGGATGATAGCAGTTCAGCTCACATTCCACCAACTCTGTACTGGTTACACAGCTGCCTATTCATTTCCAGATCCTACTTAAAACACATCCTTTGGCCTTTAAAGACCTAAAAAAAATTGAGGCCAGGTTATCTCAGGGACAGTGTTAAGATCAGCCTCAGAGGCCCTGCTCTGCCTGCGGGTAAGGACTGCAAGGCTAGCATCAGGAACAAGGCCTTTTCAGTGCTTGCCCCACATATTTGGAACTCTAGCCCTGGGGAAGCCCTCTTGGCTTCATTTCTGCTGCTTTTTAAATGAAACTTGATGTAATTTGTTGCATTTATTCTTTTTAGTTTCATGACGATGTCATGTGCACTAAACTGTCTGTAAAAAACCATCATGTGAAACCATTGGGCCCTAAAAGGTGGGTTAGACATTGCTCTAGTATGTTGCTAAAATTCCGAAACTTTTTCGGCACGTGCTCAGCTCCTGCTATTATTATAAACTGCATCTTAGGCAGTGGCATTGAGAACCAGTGGGGTGCAGGAGCTATTTATTTAAACCATTTACATACCCCATTTCTCACAAAGTCGAGTCAATTAGCCAGGCAAAAGCAGGTAGTAGAGAGAGATGAAATCACAAATACAGGGGTACCTCGCAAGACGAAATTAATTTGTTCTGCGAGTCGCTTCGTATAGCGAAAATTTCATCTTGCGAAGCACGGTTTACCATTTACCATGTTTCTCATATTTTAAGACATGTCTTATATTTTTTTTACTCAAGAAAATAAGCCTATGGCTTATTTTCGGGGGTGTCTTATTTTTTTGCCAAGCCCCGACTGAGCGGGAACCAGCAAAGGCAGCAGCCCGCCGCCGGCATGGAGCTCCAACAGAGCGCATGCTTTGCCGAGCTCCAAGCCGGCGGCGGGCTGCTGCTTTTGCCTGTAAACACGATTACAGCCTGAAACTCAAGACGACAGAGACCAAGGCGGCGGAGGAGGAAGAGCGCGGCTCCTTCCTTCCCTCCACAGCCAGCTGCAACTTTACACTTCGCCGTCTTGCGGGCGTGTCCCCGCGGGCGGCCGAAGTTCCAGCAAGGCAGGAAGGCTGTGGAGCAACAGATGGCTAAAGCTGGGCAAGCACCCGCCTCGCCCTGCCTTGCCTTGCCTTGCCTTGCCGAGGAAGGAGCGGGTGGCGCGTGCGCCAAGAAGTTTCTTTCCTCAGGCCTGAGCCAAGAAAGGAGGAGGAAGCAGCGAGCGACGGGGTCGCCGCCTGCGTCGGGGGCACGCCGTGTCCGCCACTCACAGGCAGCCGGTCCGCCGGGAGAAAGACGCCGCCTTCCCTTCTCAGAGGAGCGGCGAGGAGCCCCGGGGCTGAGGCGCTGGCCACCTTCTCCTGCAGCCCCGGAGCAACTGCTTGGCGGCGGGGAGCATCCTCGCCACCTTGCCCTGCTTCTCCTCTCCCCGCTCAGGTCGAGCTGAGGGAGCCGCGGGGCGTCGGGGTGCGCAGCCGCCGCCCGCGCAAGAGGCGGCTGCTGGGCGCGCGTGGAAGGCGAGGCGAGGCGCCTGCAGCACCCGAGGAGCCCGTTGTGCGAGTGAGCAGCTCTCCGAGTGAGCAGCAGAGGGCAGGTTTTAAGGGGAAGGCGTTTCTGCCGCTTGTTGGGCTCTCCCCGCCTCCCCCCCCCCTCACATTTGTTTTTGCCGACAAAAAGAAAAGCAAAGCAGCATCAACAGCCAAAAAGCAGCTTGCGAACGAAAGCGCAAGAGCTGCAAAGTACTTTTCTGCCAATTGCCCTAACCACGCGTGAGAGACGCGCCCTTTGCCAGCTACAAGATCCAGGTCTCTCCCCTGCACAGCCCACCGCCGGCATGGAGCTCCAACAGAGCGCGCGCATTGCCGAGCTCCAAGCCGGTGGCGGGCTGCTGCTTTTGCTGGTTCCCGCTCAGTCGGGGCTCAGCAAAGCGCGCGCTGCTGCCCTTGCCGGGTCCCGCTGGGTCGGGACTTGGCGTGGCGTGCCCTGCCATACCGTACCAGCATGTCTTATTTTCGGGGTATGCCTTATATTTCGCCAGGTCTTGAAAATCCTGCCATGCCTTATTTTTTAGGGATGCCTTAAAATATGAGAAACACGGTACCCAGTCTACCCATTTAATTAACGCGTTCCTATTCGTCTTGCGAAGCGCGGCCATAGGAAACTTCGTCTTGTGAGATGCCTCGCGCAACACAAAACACTTTCGTCTTGCGAGTTTTTCGTTGCACAAGGCATTCATCTTGCGGGGTACCACTGTATGCAGCAAAACACTAGCAGCAAAACAGTGTGAGCACAGAGGCAGGAGGCAGGTTGGAGAGCTACTTTTGAGCAAGTAGCAATGGTTCAATACAAGCAGGAGGCAATCCCTGTTTTGTTTTGTTTTTCCCCTTTTTTATTTTTGTTTCCAGTCAAACGTCCATTTGCAAACAGGGTTTCCCAAACTTGGATCCCCAGCTGTTTATGGACTACAGTTTCCCATCATCCCTAACCACTGGCTCCTGCTAGTCCAAAAATATCCGGAGACCCAAGTTTTGGAAAGAAACCCTGACCTAGGACAACTGTATGGTCCTCTATGTCACGGATGCATATTTGTTGAGATTCCTGCATTGCAGGGGTAGAAACTGGTGACTCTGCAGAACACCCATCTAGAAGAGTTTCTAAGCCCAAAGCATTGTAACCAGATAGAATGGCTGCTGATGGAGAAATAGGAGTGAGACTTTTCTTACATTCTCCCACATTCTTGTTCCCTGAAGCCGCTAAGTCTTTCCAAGATTAGGAGTGTCCAAGTTCAGTGATGAGATTGGGGTGGGGTGCCCATGGGTGTGTGTGTCTGCTAAGGGCAGAGGAAGTTGTTAGAGGAAGGGCAGATTTGGAGAAAGGTTAACATTGGGTGTGCGGCAAACTAACTCAAGTAGCTCCTTAGCAAGCCTACAGCACAGAGTCTTCCTCCCTGTTCCTCCGTTAGAGCTGCTGCCGAGAGACTTAAAGTATCTCCTGCTTTTTGAGTACCAGCAGCACCGTCAGCGATGCAGAACTTGCCGTTTGGGGACATTCAGCCGCAGCCATATAGGGAATGCACTAATTTGTTGTGTCTTCCAACTAATGGCCAGACACTCAAAGCAGAGAGAGCCGACGCCAGGATCAGACAGGATACTTTCGAGTGCTCTAGAAGACCAGGGGTAGAAACTGGCGACTCTGCAGAACACCATCTAGAAGAGTTTCTAAGCCAAAGGAGGAGGACTGAGGTATGGGAGAGGAAGCGAGCCAATCAGCAGGGAGGAGAAAATGACCCGAAAGAGCAATCGCTGGGAGAGGGGATGGTGTTGTCCTTTCTTTTTAATTTGCGGCCCCTTCTGCTCTTCCAGGCCTCCCTGACGTTGGCGAAGAGGGCGATGGTTCTGCTGAAGAAGATGTCAGTGAACCGTTAATTGGTAGCAGTGGCGACGACGACAACAATGACGATGATCAGAATTACTCCATTCAGGCAGCTGATCTGAGTAACAGTGGCAGCGGCAGCGGCAGCAGCAACGCACGCCAGCCCAGGCCCATTGGATTTTTTCAGGCTTGTTGTCTACCTGGGGTTATATTGGTAAGGGCTCCTGATGTTGTTAGGAACACGTGGCACTCTGGTCTGTGTACTCCATAGGGATCTCTGCAGCTTCCCCCAACTTGGTGCCCTCCAGATGTTGTCAACCCCAATGAGCCTCGGGCCAGGGATGCGATGCAACAACACCTGGAAGAAACTGGCTTGGAGGACAATCATCTAGTGAGGGAAGCAGCATCTTTCATTCTGGGGTCTCTGACACTTCAAGAAATTCACCGTTGGGCAGCTTTATTGAGGCTTTCTCTCTTGTCTTCACAATAGCAAAGCTGGTTGGGCAGAGAGATGTGACACAAGGTAGCTCAGCTGATTAGAGCATGGTGCTGATGAACACCAAGGTTGCAGGTTCAATCCCCATAAGGAACAATCCTCCTGCATTGCAGGAGGCTGGACTGTGTGATTCCAACTCTGTGATTCTATACCTAAAGCCACCCAGTGAACCTTGTGGCAGAGCTGGGCATTTGAACCCGGGCCTCCTTCCTTCTAACCCATTACGGTGTGCTTGCCATGCTCACGTTGCTTCAGTTCTAACAGCTTTCCATTGGGTTGTGTTTCTTTCAGTATTCCTTGGCCTATGCCTGCTTGAAGCTAGTGAACTACTCCTTTTTCTTCTGGCTGCCTTTGTACCTCTATGACAATTTTGGGTGGAAGGAGGCGGAAGCTGATGAGCTGTCGATCTGGTATGATGTCGGAGGGATTATAGGTATGCAGAGCAACATGCAATTGCTCCCCCCCCTTTCTTTCTTTTTTTCTTTCCTTGAGAATGGATTTGGGTGGGAGGGGAAAAGCAGGCACCATTTTTGCACCGGCTCGGGGGTTTAAATTGCTTTCCATTTGCCTGTTATTCATGATATGTTTTGCTGCATTTAGGGTATATTTATTAAGACCTAGTATGATAGTGAGCTCAGGAGGCAGAGGTCTGGGATGGGATGAGAGACTGGAATGGGGGAGCTTTGGCTCCTCACAAGATGTTGGGTTACATCTCCCATTGACACTTCTGGCTAGGACTGGGGGGGGGAGTTGGAGTCCAGCAACATCTGTGGGGTGATGTGTTCTTCCACATCTGGAATCTGGGCATGAATTCTGAGTCACGAGGAGACCCATGAAGGTGTACACTACGGTCAGGCCTCAATGTCTAGACCACGTTGCTTTTAAACGGTGACACCTGATCCTCCGTTTGTGTTGTATTTTGCTTATGGTAAACTATAGCCTGCTATTACAGTTACCATTGAAGGCACACCAGTGAGTGTCATCTACATTTCTACCCAGAAGGCCCCATGTCACTTTTATTTCTGCAGGCGGCACCATCCAAGGCTTCATCTCTGACAAGCTGCAAAAGAGAGCCCCGGTGTTAGCCGTTAGCCTCATCTTGGCTATTGCAGCTCTCTTGGGATACAGCCGTGAGTACTTCTCTGCTTGGTATGGGGTTTAATAGCGTGGGGTCATGTGTAACCTGCACCTTGTCTTCTCTAGTTCAACACATGGTGTGGCTTCAATGATACGTAATCAAGGAGACAGTTGAAATGTGTTATGACGGTGCTTCGTGTCTAATAAGGCAAGGGTTTGGGGTCGCCTTGAGTTCAGATGAAGTATATCAGAAGAGCTTGCTGGATGATCAGGCCCAGGGGTCCCAAGAGTGGTCAGCCAAGTGCTTTGGGGAAGCCCCCAAACAAAAGCATTGCATGTTTCTTTTTTGGGTGAGCGAGGAAAAGGGCACGCAGGGTGGCCTGCATGCATGAAACACCATTGTGTGTTGCGTCTGTACACAGGCATATCCACATCCATTTGTGCATTCCATGAGTCACATCAACCTCCTTTAAAGTGGGGTAGGTGAGAGCTTTCTAGCCATCAGAAGCAGTTTCCACCATTGGCTCAGATCAATGAGCAAGCCAGACTTGGAGATTTTTTTGTAGGGATCAGGTAGTGTTACCACTCTAGCTTACTAAACTTTGCTTGCTGCATTGTCTGATCTCCCTGTAAGTTTTTCATCTGGCCAGAAAGGATTGATGCTATATACCAGGGGTCCCCAGACTACGGCCCGGGGGCCACATACGGCCCCCCGGGGACCCCCGCTGCCTGCTACCGCCGTCCGCTCTTACCAGCGTGGTGCGGAAAAGCGACGGAAATAGCTTGTGTGCACGCGCAAGCATAATTTCCGGTGTACTACCGGGTTGGAGGAGGCTTCTGCACATGCGCACAAGCTATTTCCGGCGCTTTCCAGGTCAGGAGTGTGCCAGAAATAGTGTTTGTGCATGCGCATGGGCGCGCACAGCCGTGCGCTCCCGCGCCCCTGCATGCACTCCCCCACCCTCCGGCCCACCACGCAATCGCCGCAGTGGGCATCCGGCCTGAAGCCGGGTAAGTTTGGGGACCCCTGCTATATACAAATAGAATCCACCGTCCGCTGCCCCTGATAATAATTTTTATTAGTTTTCAGTTACAATAATCCAATAATAGCCTCATTATAGCAATGTCAAATTATAATACGATTACTAATACCAATCATTCAGATGCCAAATTATACAATTTAGATGGCCCCCCGCATGCTAGAATTGATGGTTTGATGATTTACTTTATTTCCGCGTTCCAAGCTCTTATTAATTTCAATTGCACTCCAGGCAAAATAACAATCCCTTATATAACAACTGCAATATTAACGACTTCCATTTGTATTGACACATTAAATGATTTATCAATCTACAGGTGAAGCATTCAAACCACATCCTTGTTCTTCCTGTGTGTGGCAATTATTCTGTCCGTGTTGTTTCTTCCTGTCCTTGTAAAATATTATGCCTATCTTTTCCCGGTTGTTGCTGTGCTCCATCATGCCTTGGGCAGAGCTAATATCCCATTGTTGTTTCAGAAGTTCTCCATTGCTTCGTCCCGTTCCTCATTGTTTTGCAATTTTAACAGCAGCTGCAAAAACCACACAATTAGAATCTTCATCCTGATCCCACTCTAGCTCAAAGACCATCTGTTGCATCCCACGGATTGCAAGACAAACTGTTTAAAATGTCTTTCATTGCATGCAAATATTGCAGCCATAGGATTATGCAGTCTACTCTTGTGAGTTACACGAAGTACTTTAACGGGCAGAATTCTGCACCTTAAGAGTGTTGTGTCTGATCTTCTTCTGGCAAGAGAAAGATCAGCTTTCCTCTTTTTTTGCATGTTTCTCAAGTGAATGTCATGGTACCAATAAGAGTAGGTAGTGATGCATTTCAAATTTTATGCCAGCTAGATGGCAGTGAACGGTATTGCTCCTGCTTACTGTGCTGAGGCAGGTATTGTGGAGCGGCTTCCTGGATTTGGGAATAATTGCTTCAGGCATGCAATGGGCGATTGTGGGAAATCTACCATTCTCAGCCTGAGAAACTCTAATGCATAAATTAGCAGTGGGAAACCTCCAGCCCCCAGGGTTTGCAAACTTGGGTCTCCAATTGTTGTTGCACTACATCATCGCCAGCTAGCAGGACCAGTGGGTCGGGGATTATGGGAACTGTCCTCCAAAAGCAGCTGGAGACCTGAGTTTGGGAATCCCTGCTCCAGCCTATTAGTCCTGCAAAGGCTGTTTTAAGAAAAAGTCCTGCTGAATCGGGTGCTGAATCAGATGCCTGTGGGAAGTAAACAGTTGCGTCTTGCAGCACTCTCTTCACCAGGGATTCCTGCAAAGTGGCATTGAGAAGCACGCTGCCTCAAGACAGTGCAGGTAGAGACTAGTAGCGACCAGCATTTTGTTGGAGTGAATTCCCTGGTTTAACTACATGCTGTGCGGGGAAAAGTGCTTGTTGTCCTGTATGCTCCCACATTCAGCTTCCAAAGATGGCCCCAAGTTCTAGTATTGTGAGAAAAGGAGGAAAGCTTACCTGCCATCACTTTCTCCACAATATGCATAATTGCATGCATCTTTGTCATGCCCTTCCTTACTTGCCTCCCCCCCCCCAAAAAAACTAAAAAGACCCAGTTTTTCTTATCCCTTGATCATTTTGGTTCCCCTTTTTGTGTAGGCTTTTCAGCTCTATAATATCCTTACTGAGATAACAACAACAACAGCAGCAACAACAACAATAATAATAATTTTTTGTACGCCGCCCATCTGGCTGAGTTTCCCCAGCCACTCTGGACGGCTCCCACTCGAATATTAAAACAATACAGCATTAGCACAATTACAAAAGTCACAAACAATACATAAACCACATCAAAAAATAACACAACCGAATGGAAAACAATTTCCGCATATATCAAAATCTAAAACTAAGAATACAGCCTTAATACAGTTTAAAATAACATAGGTAAAAAATAACAGGAATTTAAACAAAAAACAAAACAAAACGGAGCCCTCTCTGCCCAGCAGCGGCGGCGGCAACAGTCCTTTATAGGTGAGATGAGGAGACCAGAACTGTGCATAGTATTCAGAGTGCAGGTGCCCCATAGATTTTTATTCTTTCTTTGGCGATCACTCATAGCCGAGTAAGATTGTCTTCCATAAACACGGTTTTAACAATGATTCCGTAAGTGACTGTGGAGGCCAATTCTGGATCCACACGTCCTTCCACAGTGGGGACATTGGTTTCCAGGTGGGAGTTGATCACGGTGTGGATTTGCCAAGCGTGCCTTCCTCTGACTTAGCACGTTTCTCCCTTGCGTCCTGAGATCAAGTTTCTTCAAAACCCATGACATCTTTGGTAAAGGCTGTTCTCTAACTGGAGCGCTCACAGGCCAGGGTTTCCCAGTTGTCAGTGTTTATACTACATTTTTTAACATTTACTGCTGGATCATCACCTTGTCGTGGTGAGTGGGCTTGCATGTTCCTATGACCCTTGTGAGCGAAGCCGTCGGGAATCTCGTAGATTTTTATAACACTGCTATGATACTGATAGTTTTGGTTTCAATTCCTTCCCTTAAAAAAAATCATGATTTTTTTTTTGCTCATTTTCTAAATAGGCTGTGAAAAAGTAAATAAACTTACAAGATGCCAAAGCATTTGTATCCCTAGAGTTATCCAAAAGAATTAAACAAAAGAAAACAGAGACATGTACTTGTTTCAGAGTCCTTCCTAATGGTTCTGTTCTTCAGAATTCATCCAAAACAGGCAGTCGTTCGAAGAGTTTTGAGGACCCAAGTTTGCTATGGATCTTTCCATATGCCTGGATATCATTTTCAATCCCTTTCCTAATGACCAAAAGGACTGATGTGATTCCAGCAGTTCACTGGCCCATATAGTGGTACCTTGGTTCTCGAACTTCAATCTGTTCTGGGAGTCCATTCGATTCCCGAAACTGTTCAAAAACCAAGGCGCGGCTTCCGATTGGCTGCAGGACCTTCCTGCACTCGATGGGAAGCTGCGGAAGCTGTGTTGGACATTCGACTTCCGAAAAACGTTTGCAAACTGGAACACTGACTTTCGGGTTTGCGGCATTCGGGAGCCGACTTGTTTGACAGCTAAGCCGTTCAGGAACCACAGTGCCACTGTACTAGCCTTCTTTCAATGTCATGTCCCATTGCCTTGCCCAGGTTGAGTTTTTGGTTGGTTTTGAGGACATAAGAAGAGTGCTGCTGGATCAAGCTAGTTTCCCAGATAACCTTGGTGAAGCAGCTTTAATGATCAGCTTCTCATTTCTTCCTGGTCTTTTCAGACTCGTGCCAAAGGGTAGTTACAAACTTGAAGCATTTCTTTCTTCTCTTCATCTCGGAGGTGGCAGGTCCGAGCCCCATGTTGGGCAAAAGATCCCTGCATTGCAGATGATCCTCATGGCCCCTTCCAACTCTTACAATTCAGTGATTCTATGATTCCTTTCTTTTTCTAGGTTCACCAAACAACAAACTCATCAATGCGGTTCTCATGGCAATAACAGGTAAGGGGAAAAGTGCTGTGGCTGGACACAAGGCAGATCTCATCCTGCCATCTGTATTGGAGTATAAACGTGTGATTTGTTAGGTTTCTAGCACAGTGCAATTCTCACCTGGCCCTAGCTAGGTGGGGATGGTGCAATGTATTCTCTTCTCCTTTCCTCTCGTGGAGATAGACCAGATGGGCTAGAGCAGGGATAGCCAACATGGCATTCTTCAGATGTTGCTGCATCACAGCTCTCTCCATCCTTGACCATTGGCCAGGCTGGAGGACGTCACATAGGGAGACGTTGCATTGGCTTACCTGTAAGCCAGCCTTTCTTGGCTGATTTGTTGCATACACAAACCTGCCAATTTGGGATAAAGGCTCATGCCTGCAGTGAAGGTGACTTTAATCCACACAAGTTTATTCCGTAATAAATGCGTCATTCTTTAAGGTGCTGCAAGGTTCTTGTGATTTGTGAAGGAGCCATAAAAAAAAAAATAACACATGATTTTTGCATAATCTTGGAACTCCCTGCTTTTCAGTTGAGTCATTTCGATTAAAGGTGCCTTCATGGGATGTGAGGGGCAAGGGATATCGCGAAGCCCCTCCCCTCCTGAGTTCCAGCCCAGCCCCGAGCGAGGCTGAAAAGAGGGAAAGCTCCAGCTCAAGTGGGGAAACAGGAAGTGGTGTCCAAGGCTCTGGCAGGGTAGAAGAGCCATCGTCCCAGGTGGGACAGGAAGGGGGAAGGAAGGGGGGCAAACCAGTCCCCCCAACTCCGGAACTGCGCAGAAAGCGTCGGGGGAAGAGGATGGGTCTCCCCAAGTTGTTATGCTGGCGCAAGACGCGCCAAAAGCCACTTGGAGGTTCTGATTCAAGCTGAACAGATGTGTCTTTGTAAATAGCACTGCCATCAGCACTGTAAATACTCAGCACCAATAAAAGATAAAATGCAGAGCTGTGTAGAGTCGTTACTCTGAAGTAGCCCACTCCGGCCACCGTGACATGGGTATTTGTAGGGTATATAGCAGGGTTAACAAGTTCAGATGAAAAACGTTTTGGCTTCCTAACAGAGACTGGGCCCATCCTTTGCAGTGGTCTCAATTCTTTCCTTTAATCTCTTTCCATGGTCCTTAGGCTTTTTCATCGGAGGCCCTTCCAATATGATCAGTTCCGCCATTTCTGCAGACCTGGGGCGTCAGGAGATGGTGAAAGGAAGCAGCGAGGCTCTGGCGACTGTGACGGGGATTGTGGATGGGACTGGGAGCATTGGAGCTGCTGTGGGCCAGGTGAGATTCAGAAGGGTTCAGAAGCACCTGTTAAAAAATTTACCTGAGAAAGGATCAAAGAGCAGAAGGCTCTGATATTCCACATTTTTTAAAGGGTCAAATGGGCTGCCAGAGGGTTTTAAGATTTAGCCACCGCGAAGATCTTCGTTCCGGTAACATCGATCCTGATGAAAAATATTGTACGGCTAGAGAAGGGCAGCCCAAAAGTTCAAGTGACTGGAGCTATTCCACCTACAAGGAAAAGTTACAAAGTTAGGAGGTTAGGATAAAAAGGTGAGTAAAAGGTGGAGACGTGAGAGATGTATAAAATTATCCATGGAGAAAGTGGTTAGGGAGAATCATCGTATCATCCCATAGTAGCATTGGTAGGGATCCTGAGAGTCCTCTAGTCCAGTCTTTCTCAACCTTTTTTGGGCCACGGCACACTTGTTCCATGAAAAAAATCACGAGGCACACCACCATTAAAAAAGTTAAAAAATTTAACTCTGTGCCGCCCTATATTATAATTATGACTGTAAGAAACACTTGCCAAATATTGCTTTCCGGCGGGTCAGTGCTGTATATTGGCGGCCGCCAGGCACGTGACAATGCAAATCGCCCTTCTCGTCGCCGCACGTCGCCGCACACCAGCCAGCGTCTCGCGGCACACTAGTGTGCCGCAGAACAGCGGTTGAGAAACGCTGCTCTAGTCCAACCCCCTGCAATGCAGGAAGTTTCTGATGGTGTTCTCCTCCTGAGAGACTCCTTAAAATTCTGTAGAAACCAGAGGCACTTGGATGTGTCTGTGATGGCGTTACTAAGGCCCTGCGTAACAGGAGCAGAGAAGTGCAAGCCAAAGAGAACACAGGGCGAACTGGGGAAATGTTCGTATGGCACCAGACTGCAGCTAACATTCTGGCAAAGGTAACCATTACGGTTTCCGTAATGGAGTGCCAAGGAGCCTGCTGGGACCGGAGTTCACGTCTTTCTTTGTAAGTAGGTTTTGAATTGGCCCCAGGGAGCATTCCAGCAACTTACCCGTGGCGCTGATCTGCGGGAGGGGGAAGGAAATTCCCTCTTGGCTTTGCGCTGTCTCTGGAGTGCCTTTCGCTTAAGAAGCGGACGCCTCTCCTCTCCGATCAAGGCAGCGTGAGGATTCTCAGATGATCCTCTTGCCTGAAGATCACAATGGCAAGCATCCTCTTTAGAATTCCAGTTCTTTAACCCCGCTGCTCTCCAGTTTTTGAACTTCAACCCATTCCTGAAGGAACGGGGGTGGGGTGGGGCTTTTTTGTGTCTGATGAATCGCATCCTCCGCTTCTTTCTCTACCTGAGGTTGCCGTTATCTCTTGACAATGTATCTCCATAGCAACCAGCTGAGATTCCGCAAGCAGGGCTGTCTTCCATAGTGGGAAGCTAACAGCAGGAGTATGCCAAACATCTTGGAAAAGAGAGAGGCTTAAAGGCTGCATGTGAGGCGCTTGACCTTTCCCAACCCCACTGCACACACCCCATTGAACGTGTCGGGGTCCACGGCGATGTAAAAGACATACTTTGGGGCAGAATCTCAGGATAAGCACTTGGTTTCGTTTCTGAAGAGGGATGAAGCTGCTCTACTCTGCATCTAGGCCAAGGAAAAATGTTCTGCCCGCCTAAAACAGGGGTGAGGAACCTTTTTCAGCCCGAGGACCACATTGCCTTCCGGGGGGGGGGGGGGGCACATGACGGTGGTGGTTAAGGCCAAAGGCCAAAGTAAGCAAAGCAACAATAGCAAATGTTGCTTTTGCAGAGTGGATTCGTCTCCACACACACTCACACCCTCTCTCCCCACTGTCCAGGCATTGCCAGAGTTGAAGGACACATTCCAGTGGGACAGGTGAGGGGTGTGACCTGGGGAGAGGAGGTGGACCTGGAGAAGGTCCCAAGAGTCAGATAGAAAGGCCTTGGTCAGGGGGTGTTTTTGGGCCCTGAGCCCAGATGCTCCTGCCCCTGCTCTGCTGTTAGCCCCTCTGAGTTCCCTTTATTTAAGAGAAAAGCAGGATAGAAAATGTTCGAGATGAATGAATATCCTTACTAAATGGAGACTCTTAATCTCAGGGTTGTGGGTTCAAGCTCCACGTTGGGCAAAAGATTCCTGCATTGCAGGGGGTTGGTTCCCTTCCAATTCTACGATTCTAAATGAAGACATATCTGTTTGTACCATGTCAACTTTTCTGCCAGTTCTGTTAGTTGTGTTGTCTTTTATTATACTGAGAAGAGGGAAGGAAAGAGTCCCCCACTTCTTCAGGGGTTCTTCTTCTGCCACAGCCTCTGGTTAACCCTGGATTGTGGCAGTAACTCAGAGGTTAGAGCAAATTTGAAAGGTTATATTTAAGGATTATCATGTTTAAGAATTGATATCTGATTTGGTTCGTTTTTCCTCTCTCTCCCCCCCCCCCCCCTGCACATTTCCACCCCTCTACATCTTGTCTGTTAGATTTTGAGCCTGCAAGCGGAGGCTCTGCTGTTTTTTAAATCTCTGCAGCACCTACAAAATTGTATGCACTGTATAAATGATTGATAAATAATAATGCCAACAGGCCTTTGGGGGATTGCAGCAAAGTTCGTAAGATGAAACCTGACAGCTTTGGAGGCAAGGAGTAGCCACATGAGGAGGTGCTGGGTTGTGTTTTGAATAAGGAAAAGCAAGAGGGACATAACCTATGGGGAGGAGGAGAGAGTGAAAAGTCTCTTGTTGTTCTCCACCCCTTGACAGCCTTAATAGCTCTCATATTTTCTTCCCTTTTCAGTCACTGGTATCTTTGATTCACGATAAATTGGAATGGATGTCGGTTTTCTATTTCTTCAGCCTGATGGTAAGAGCCCTGGGTTGTTGTTTTTACTTGAAACTGATGCAACGTTGGCTTTTTAGATTAAAGATACTAAACATTTGTATTGCGCTTTCAAGTGTTCAGATACGCTTCACGTAGCACTTCATGTCTCTTCTCTGCTTCACATTCAAACTGCTATAAATTTACAGCAACCAAATGAGGTAGGTGAGCATCAGTATGAGAACAATAGATGTGGAGGCTGACAGTGTTTGGGTGGGACGGGGAAATGGGGGCAGGTATGATGGATTGCCCCACCTGTTCTTTTTATTCACCCCCCTTCATTGCTTCCCACGAAGCCATTGGAAAAAAGTGCAAATTTGCTTAAGACAGGTTGATACAAGTCGGGAAACCACAAGCAGAGAGTCTTATGCTCATCTAGAGAAGGTCAGCATGCTGGGAGAGATTCCCACAGTCACTGTTTCAAGACTTGACCTCATTGCCATTTAAGCCTCTCAAAATGTGGTCCTTTGGTCAGATTTCTTCCACTGCCTCCTGCCTACATGGCACATGTTATTTCATCCTAAACATTCCTCGTGTGAAATTGGGACACTTCCTTTTTGTGTTTGAATTGCGTCCTGTGCAGCAGTAATGTGAAAATTTGTCCCTCCGAAAATTGGTTGACCTTGGCCTGTAATTGATTTACCGCTGCCGCTATAATTTATTGCATTTGTTGGTAGCTTTCTTTGCCCCCCCCCTCCCAAAAATATCTAAGTGACATAGCGCAATAAAATACAGAGAGGGCAGAGGGCCTTCTCGGTAGTGGCACCCGCCCTGTGGAACACCCTCCAACTAGATGTCAAACAGAAAAATAACTACCAGACTTTTAGGGGACATCTGAAGGCAGCTCTGTTTAGGGAAGCTTTTAATTTTTAAGAAATTAGTGTATTTTAATATTTCTGTTGGAAGCCGCCCCGAGTGGCTGGGGAAACCCAGCCAGATTCGGGGGGGGGGTATAAATAATAAATTATTATTATTATTAAGAATGTGTTTGAAGGCCTTACTGCATTTTCAGGCTGAAATCCACTACAGGCTTACAAGCCTCATTGAACATTGTGGGGCTGATGTCTGAGTCCATGCACACAAAATTGTGCTGTACAAACATTTTAGGGTGCCTGGGCGAAAAGAGGGAAATGGATGAAATGCAGGTGTAACAAATGCACACACTATACGAGCACACTCTCCATGGAACCATGCCTATATGTGTGTTTCACTTACGGGGAATAGCTCAGTGGCAAAGTATATTCTTCATCTGCAAAAGTCTCAGTTCCATCCCTGGCGTTGCCAGTTAAAAGGGATTGCATACATGGTAGGGAAAGTCTTTGCCAAAGAGCTGCTGCCAGTCCAGCATGGCCAGCACTGGATTTAGACAGACCCTGGTGCAAGGCAGCTTCCTTGTTTTCACCACTGTGTGTGAAATGGGGAACAAATACCACAATGGCGTTGAACCAGTGTGCAGCCATGCTAACATCCTTAACCCCCTTTTCTTCTCGCAGATCGGTTTAACGGTGCTCTTCATCACACCTTTAATAGTAAATGAAATAAAGATGCTGCGGGCAGAGAGGCGTTTGCGCAGGTTGGCTGGCTGACCTCCCCCCCCTCTCTGCGTCACTCAATGGAACTGTCCAAGGAAGGACCACTAAGCGGAGGGGAGTTTCAGGACCTCAAGCAGCTAACGTTTACTTTGTCATTTACACCTGCGGTTGATGGCCACGAAAGAATTTGCTGCTGCGAAGTTTGCGTCTGAATGCCCTAATACCATCGGAATATACGCTGCAGCCGCCTGCAACCTGGAGGCGTCTTATGTTTATAGGGCTTGCAGAACTGGCCAGAGAGACATTCTCCCCACCCCCACCCCTTAGTTTTACCTCCGGTTCTTTCTTGGAGCCAGTTTCGGCAATCACCAGGATCAAATCTTAAAACTCATCCGGACTACAACATTTTGGGCTGCAGGTGGGTGATCTCAGCTTTGAATATGCCCTCCACAAAATAAATCTTGCGGGTAGAAAATGAGCAAATCCAAGAGAGGAGTTCAAATCTGCTGTCTCCCTATTATGCTAATTGTCTCACCACCACCACCTGCAGCCTGAGATGGAACAATCTGGGGCACGCCTCTCCATTTGCTGATAACTTTATAAACTGACTCTTTATCAGTTGCTTGTAAATTACATCTGGACACCTGACAGCAGCCAGATAGCTACAACTGACACCCCCTTTTTGCAGTTTTTTTTTACAGCAAAGTCAGGGGAAAGCTGTTTCATTACTTGACACTATAAATCAGGCTTGGGCCAGTCCGGTGCAGGGTTTTGGTGTGTGTGTATGTGTGTGTGTTGTAAACGCATTGTGCCAAGCACCTGCCTCCTGGTTCTACCTGGCCCTGTATTTACAAAATACACAGCAGGAACCTTTGGAAGCAGCCCAGATCCTTAGCCCGCTTGCATATAAAGAATGGTGGTTGTGTTTTTATTTTGATTTATGAATGTTTGTCCTGTCCAAGTTGCCTGTGTTAATTTAACCTGTCTTAACAGTGCAGTTGCATTCCATACTTGATTTATTCTTCTCTTAACTGCCTGATGTGCGAGAATGAGGCTGTGTCTCTGGGAGAGTCGCAAGGCAAATATTTCACAGAGGAGGGTGATAATCAAAAGTTTTACCGGAGTCCTTAAAATTTAGGGTGTTAGGAGTTTGAATGGTCTTAAGAGCAATCAAAAGGGAAGGGTTAATCATCCGATATTGTCCCTGTCCAATCAGCTGGGGTGATTTATACTTTTCAGTATCCTGTGAGAGAAGTAAAGACCTACAATTTCTCATTAGGGAGTCATCCAAGTCACGACCCTGACAGAGTGGTCCGAGTGATCCTTGGGCCGGCACCAAAGGCATTATAAGGACAGAAAAGAGCGCAGACTTTCTATGTTGAGGTCTTCCCTTCTCCATAATCTCTAGTTCAACTAGGCTAGCATCCTGATGTCACACTGAGCAGCAGCAGCAACCAATGCTCTAGAATGAGAGCAGGGAAGTGCTCAGTTTAGCGGTGCCGGGGCTTGAGGCAAATCGATCTAGATGTTAAAAGCAGGGAAGAGGAGAGCTCAGCTGGTTTTGGCATGTCCTTTTGCTTAAGGTCTAGGTCTGCCCTGGGAGTTCAGGGCATGGGAGTAGAAGGCCCACTGGGCGCTGAATGATACCCGTTGCCAAATCCAATGCTGTGTCTGCCTTGTTATGTGACATCAGCACGGGGCATCTGCGTGTAAAAAAGTCAGTGTAAATAGGCTCGTTTCAAGCAACGACTTCCCCGGGTTTTCTTTAGCAAAGCAGTGTGCTGTCCGTTCTCATGTGTCTTAAGAGATTTACCCAAATAAGCTCTGTTCAATATGCCCGTGGGATAATGGGCACCTCTGGGATAGATCTGTGGGTTTCTCTGGTTTGATCCAGCTCACTGCTTGCTACCTTACCTGTTCTTTGATTGGATTTGGTGGCAGGGAAAGGGTCAGCATAGATTGCAAAAAGGAGAGATCATTTGTTTAAATTGGATCTAAAAAATGCGCCACAAAATTCTTTGGGTCACTTGGGACTGTCAAACCTTCAACCCACCTCAGAAAACCTTACTTAACTCTGTGCCTGCTGACTTGGGTGCCTCCTTGCCGGTGAATTTTCACCCCAGTTTGCTTTGTGCGCTGCTGAGACTGAAGGGGAAGAAACACTTAATTGTTAAGGCATGAATTTGAGGGGGGAAGGGATTATTTTTTCTCTGTTCTTTTTCTAATAATGCCTTTATAGAAACTTAATGTACAGTGATATCTTTTTTAAAAAAGAAAAAAAATATGTTTTTATTTATGAATGTCATTGTTGAATCATGTTACGGCTACCTTAAAGGCCTCTCCTTGACTTGTGTCGCTCAACTGCTCTGTACGCCTTCCCAGCAGTGTGTTGCTCAGTTCTACCATCTTCTGTATTTGGTGGGCTTGATTCCTAGGTGTCTCCTTAAAAAAAGAAAAGACTTCTCCCCCCCCTCCCACATTTTAAAACATTATTTCCCCTTTGCTTTTAGTTCGGAGAGCAGCTTTCTCCAGCCTGGTGACGGCCACACGTGTAGAAAAGATTTTATATGCCCTGAAGAGAAACCAGAGTGTACCTCCAAACGCCTGGGACTACTGTTCCCATCAGCCCCTGCCAGTACTGTGGTGGCTGGGACTGAAGGGGTTGTGGTCCAAAACATCTGGGTAGCACCACGTTGGCAAAGGCTGTGTGAGTGGTAGGGAGGCCTTGCTCCTTCCCACTCGGCTGCAGCATCAGGCAGCCTGTGGTACTTCACGCTTCCACTTTTGCTTTTATCCCTGAGGTACTTTTTAAAAGACGCTGACGTGGCCTAATAGGAAAGCCACAAGCTCCAGTGTTTGAGCCAACATGGCGCCCTGCAGACACTGCTGGATGGCGTCTGCCACCATCATTGTCCCTTAGCCGTGCTGGCTGGAGCAAAAGGGAGTCTAGCAACGTCTGCAGGGCACTGTGTTGGCACAACCTCCAATTTTTTTATTTTACCTTTCAGGATGGTACCATACACACTT
This sequence comes from Zootoca vivipara, assembly GCF_963506605.1. NCBI lineage: Eukaryota > Metazoa > Chordata > Lepidosauria > Squamata > Lacertidae > Zootoca > Zootoca vivipara. The sequence goes on along the minus strand of NC_083285.1, from coordinate 50,920,055 downwards.
CCATTCTCCCCTCCCTCCAAAAAAGATATTTGGTAGCTTGATTGAGAAGATCCACAAAGAGCAGGGTCTTTGACGTAGATCCAGTACTTTGTTCTGCTCCCTGCTTGGCTGGGGGGGGGAGCAGTTGTGTGAGAACTGCCTCAGAAATTCAAGATGGCCGCCCACATGGTTTTGGCTTACTAGGGCTGAAGACAGACAGCAGCGCTAACCTGTGGGGGAAGTGATTTTTGACACACTTGATCCCTGTCATGTGATGGAGATACCGTGTTTCCCCTTTTTTAAGACGTAGTCATAAAGTAAGCCATGGCAGGAGTTTTAAGTATTTGCGAAATTTAAGACATACCCCGAAAATAAGGCATACCTTGTTGCTTTCCTTTAGAGCCTCAGAGAGGCTTGAGACCAGGTGGGAGTGGGGTGCATGAATTGAGCGCGTCGCCAGGCAAGCCGCGCTAGGAGGACTCCCCCCCCCGCTCTTCCCAGGACTTTTTTCCACTCCGGCGGAGTGCCTGGATGGGGAAACCCCTTGGTGTCGGGAGGCCTGCTAGCCCCTTCCGTGCCGCCGGAGCGTAGTGGGCTGCATGGCCCAAAGCTGAGCGGCGGTGGGAGTCCCGCGGGCCCTTCCGCGCCGCCGGGGCGACGGATGGCGACAGGAGCGCTGCTGGCCCATTCCGCACCGCTGGAGCGTCGTGGGAAGCATGGCCCGAGGTAGAGCGGCGGCGGGAGGCCTACAGGCCCTTCCGTGCCACCGGGGCGACAGATGGTGGCGGGAGCGCTGCTGGCCCCTTCTGTGCCACCAGAACGTTGTGGGCTGCATGGGCCAAGGCCCGCGCGATGGACGGCGGAGGGAGCACTGCTGGCCCCTTCCGCGGGCGAGTTGGTGGCTGATTGACAGGCGGCCTCGCCAATGCCTGGAGGGAGAAGGGCGGCGAGGAGCAAGCGAGGGAACCCCCACCTTGCTCCGCCCGCTAATGGAAACGGCCCGGGGTGGGGAGGCGGGAGTGCCTCAGGGAGCGCGGCTACGGCGCTGCTAGCTGTGCCTCAGGCACCGCCGCCGCCGCTTTGCCCAAAAAACCCACGGGGGTGCTCGTCGGGTGGGCCATGACGAACTCGCCCCGTTCCCTCTGGAGTCAGGGTGCCACCGCCGGCGACTCCTCCTGGGGCAACTCCGCGGGACTTCAGTGTATCAGTGTAAAAAAAGTGCGTGCGGGGGCTGGCTGGCTGGCTACTCGACCTGAGTTTAAGGGCGCAGAGGAATCCGTGCGCGCTCAAGCGGGAAAGGAAGTTTAGCTCCTCGAGCTGCCGCCCCTTATGAATGCGTGTTTCAGTGGTGTGGACAAGGTGTGGACACGGGTCTCATTTCCCCCTCATGGGACAGGGCGTACACAGGCATCTTTCAGACGACCTGCTTCGCGTCTCTCTCATCTCTCCCCCCCCCCGCTCTCACGCCTCGATTTCGTGCCCCTCGGCTCCCATGTTAGCGATGGGATGGATGGCAGCACCCCGAGCCAGTAAGGTACCGGACTGTAATAAAAACCTAATAAAAAATTAAAACATCCCCTGAAAATAAGACACTTTGTGTTTTTTTGAGGAAAAAAAGTTATAAGACGGTGTCTTAAAAAAGGGGAAACACGGTATGGGGGTGGTGCTCCTTGGCCACACTGCCTCCACTCCCTCACTGTTGCCCCTCCCACAGCTTTCGCACGTGGTGAAGGCTGAATATCTCTGTCGGGGAGACTGGCGTGCACATGCCAGCTCCCCGCACAATTTGGGAAACCCCGGAAGAGTAGAAAAGGCTCTCCTCTCCGAAAGATGCTCCTTCCAACTTGGAGAGTGCAGCAGGGTGGGTTAGGGCTGAGATAGCGTGCCTGTCCCTGCATCCCTGGCTAGGGCTCTATTCCAAGGAAATAAGTGTGCTCAATCCACTTCTGCCACACTGCAAAGGTCTGTCTTGAGCCCACATAGCTGTAAGCTTCAGCACAAGCGGTTGGGCTCCACCCTACATTAGACCTCTTGCAAGGCAATCCTTTTCAAAGACTTGACGCCTGGCTGTTCCAGGGGTGCTTCGAAACACTGCCCTCGCTTAACTGACAACCAGTTAGACACTTTACCTCTCCCCGCCCCCCAGTATTACTGTTCGATACACACTGCTTTGTGTCAATTGGGGAAACGCTGTCAACTTTCCAAATCGGTTTTCACATGAATAAATTATTTTTTGGCAAATTGGAAGAAATCTGTTTGTTTACATTCTGTTTAGATTGCACCAAATTATGCGACCATTTCAGAGGTCGGTGTTGTGACAGGATGCGGTGAAGACTGCGAAGAACAGCTTGTTTTTACAGCGATCAGTCATCCTGTACAGACTTTTTTCTTCCGTTCGCAGTGGAGAATTACAAGTGAGCCTCCCCTCTCTGTGCACCAGATGTCAAATTGGCTATCATATTTGTAGGATTTGACTGTTGGGCGCTAGGACCTGGGGTGGGAAGCTCAGTGGGTGACCTTGGGTCAGTCACAGTCCCTCAGCCTAACCTGCCTCGAGGGTTTGCGATGATAGGGGAAGTAGGAGAGAACCATGCACATTGCCTTGAGATCTTTGGAAGAAAAGTGGCATATATAAATGTAATATAGCCCATACAAATAGCTTCATGTATGTATCAACCAGTCTTTTAAAAAAGTCCAAAGGAATTAATAAATGCAGTATATATAGGATTTTTTTGGGGGGGAGGGAATAAATGAAAAGAATGACAGCTATCAACCAAAGTTGTAACTAAAATGACTACCAATCACAAAGGTGTTCTTAAAAGGTATAGGGCTAATTACGTTTTATGGTGCACACATGATGCTGTTTTGGACCCAGGTGGCGCTGTGGTTAAACCACTGAGTCTAGGGCTTGCTGATCAGAAGGTCAGCGGTTCGAATCCCTGTGACAGGGTGAGCTCCCGTTGCTCTGTCCCAGCTCCTGCCAACCTAGCAGTTCGAAAGCCCATCAAAATGCAAGTACTGTAGATACCGTGTTTCCCCTTTTTTAAGACGTAGTCAGAAAGTAAGCCATGGCAGCATTTTTTATCATTAGTGAAATCTAAGACACCCCCCGAAAATAAGACATACCTCCATGCGAGACCGCCAAGCGCCCCAGCCAGCCAGAGGGGCCTGGAACCGGCTGCTGTTGCTGCAGTGAACGCATGGAGCGCCCTGCAGCACCTGGCCTCTTTTTTTCTTTTCTTTTTTTTGGGCTGCCCGAGGCCTGCCGCCCCGCCACCGGAACCGGCGGCTGCAGAGCGGAGCGCTCCGAAACAGCGAGCGCTCGGAGCGCCCTGCAGCACCTGGCTTCTTCTTTTGCGGGGGGGGGGAGCTGCCCGAGGCCTGCCGCCCCGCCGCCGGAACCGGCGGCTGCAGAGCAGAGCGCTCCGAAGCGCCGAGCGCTCGGAGCGCCCTGCAGCGCCTGGCCTCTTCTTTTTTTGGGGGGGAGGAGCTGCCCGAGGCCTGCCGCCCCGCCGCCGAAACCGGCGGCTGCAGAGCAGAGCGCTCCGAAGCGCCGAGCGCTCGGAGCGCCCTGCAGCGCCTGGCCTCTTCTTTTTTTGGGGGGGAGGAGCTGCCCGAGGCCTGCCGCCCCGCCGCCGAAACCGGCGGCTGCAGAGCGGAGCACTCCGAAGCGCCGAGCGCTCGGAGCGCCCTGCAGCGCCTGGCCTCTTCTTTTTTTTGGGGGGGGGGGAGGAGCTGCCCAAGGCCTGCCGCCCCGCCGCCGGAACCGGCGGCTGCAGAGCGGAGCACTCCGAAGCGCCGAGCGCTCGGAGCGCCCTGCAGCGCCTGGCCTCTTCTCTTTTTGTTTGGCTGCCCGAGGCCGGCGGCTGCAGAGCGGAGCGCTCCGAAGCGCCGAGCGCTCGGAGCCCCCTGCAGCGCCTGGCCTCTTCTTTTGGGGGGAGAGCTGCCCGAGGCCTGCCCCCCGCCGCCGGAACCAGCGGTCTGCAGCGCCGAGCGCCCGGAGCGCCCAGCAGCGCTGGGCGGAGCGCCGAGCCAGCAGCCTGCCGCCTCGGTGCCGCGCAGAGCGCCCAGCAGCACCCCGAGCCAGTGGCCTGGCCCTTCCGAGGAGGCCTTAAGGTACAAGGCATCCCCTGAAAATAAGACACCGTCTGTTTTTTTGAGTAAAAAAAGTTATAAGACGGTGTCTTAAAAAGGGGGAAACACGGTAAATAGGTACTGCTACAGCGGAAAGGTAAACAGCGTTTCCATGTGCTGCTCTGGTTTGCCAGAAGCGGCTTTGTCATGCTGGCCACATGACCTGGAAGCTATACGCTGGCTCCCTCGGCCAATAATGCGAGATGAGCGCGCAACCCCAGAGTCTGTCACGACTGGACCTAATGGTCAGGGGTCCCCCCCCCCTCTGCATCTACATCCAATATATGGACATAATGCATGCACAGCTGGTGGACATGACGCTAACCCAGTCCCCTATCCTACTTAGCAATAATGTCTCTGTATCAGGCAAAGCAACCTTATTTTGCTTTCACGTATGTATACCCCGCTGTATCTCAAAGGCTTGGGATGGCTGAGTCTTCTTTAGCATTGCCATTTCCCCCTAAGGAGACTTTAAAAGCCGCGTGACGTGGAAACAGTCAAGAGGTATAGCCTTCCAGTGTCGAAATCTTTGTTGGGGAAAGGTTAAGCCTCCTAATGTCCCTGTTATGTAGCTCAGCGTTTCTCAACCGCTGACGCTGGCTGGTGTGCCGCGACGTGCGGCGACGAGAAGGGCGATTTGCATTGTCACGTGCCTGGCGGCCGCCAATAAACAACACTGACCCGCCGGAAAGCAATATTTGGCAAGTGTTTCTTACAGTCATAATTATAATATAGGGTGGCACAGAGTTAAATTTTTTAACTTTTTTAATGGTGGTGTGCCTCGTGATTTTTTTCATGGAACAAGTGTGCCGTGGCCCAAAAAAGGTTGAGAAACACTGATGTAGCTATTAAAAGGCCTGGGGGTTGGGAGGGAGCAACCCTACAGTAATTAGAATATGATACAGTACTTGAATGCAAATGTGAGTAGGTCTGCAAGCGGAGTTAAAGGGTGGGTTGTGGCCTTTCCAGTTTCTAGGATGCTACTGGACTCCAAACTCCCATCAGCCCCAGCCAGCATGGTAAATGGTTAGTGATGATGGGAGTTCTAGTCCAGGAACAGCTAGAGGCTGCCATGTTGGCTATGCCTGTTTTAGAGCAATAGATGGACACCTTGTTAGCTTGTGGCATAGGTCCAACAGTGCAGTTCAGCATACTTCTCCCTGGAAAATCTTGCCTCCAGTTCCCAAGTCCATGTCCCAGTTATCAAGACTGTAGCAAGGCAGACCTATTGGAGCAAGGGTCCCCAGTCTTTTTGGGTCTAGAGGCATATTTGCAAGTCTGAGAAACTTGTGGGTGCCACAAAGTTGCCATTTCACAGAATTAAGTGGCAATGTTCAGAACAACCCTCTGGTTAGTCAAAACACCTACAAAATACAACTACAAATAAAGCGCACCACCCTATTAAAATACAGATACATATTAACAATTGGGTGGATCAAGGTAGATGCCAAGGGAGTGGGTATCTAAAAGCATTGTGGTACTTATGCCACACTGGTCACCGAATTACAGGATAGTGCCTGCAAAATCGTGGATGGGCAACAATATGCAATCCTTTGCTAAGGTGTGATATTTTTGCCATTGCTCAGCCTATAAAGTAGGAACTTGCAAAAGAGCTAAATACCCCAGTAAAAGTGTGGGTTGTGCATCTATATTTCTGTTGCCCCCATAAAACAAACTGCACAGAGGAGAAGAGGAGAACTGGATTTTGGCCCTCATTTTCACCAAATGTTTGATCAGTGTGTTTGCAGGTTTTTTGTTTTTTTTTCTTAACAAGAGTGGCCCACATGTCCTTGGTTCGGGAACTTTGCCTTTTCGCCTCGATGGGAGTTGCTGCCAGGCAAAGGTTTCTGTAGAGTTTGGCTCGGATCCAAAGAGCTCTGCAGCGAGTTAGCGCATTGCACCCAGGGGGACAAAGTTTCACACTTTCCTGAATCGCAGTCCTTACGTGCCAAAGGGCAGAGAGCTGCTGAAATGCAGGACACACTTTGGGGAGTATATGTATTGTAGGGGGGAGGATTCTGTGGGGCATTCTTGGGAAGGCTGAGCTGCATTCTAGATCGGGATAGCCAATATGGTTCCCTCCATAAACGGAGTACAGTGTGGTGTAGTGGTTAGAGTGTTAAGACTAGGAACTGGGACACTAGGGTTCAAATCCCCACTCGGCCAAACCTACCTTGCAGAGTTACTATGAGAACAAAATGTAGAGGGGGAAGTGTGTTTGTCAGCTTGGAGAAAAGGTGGGATAAAAATCCTCAACCCATGCTGGCTGAGGCTGATGGGAGCTGATGTCCAATATCTGGAGGGCGTTCCCTTTCCTAGATCATGTTCAGAATTGGCCCCTTTTCAAAAAACAAGCACATGGAACCATCCCTCCTCTTACTGTTGTGTGCTAAATACTGCACTGTTAGCCTTTGTATTGGAACTTGCAGGATTATGGAGCACATTTTGAACCGATCATCTAGATAAGCCTTCACCTTTTCTGTTTCCCTCCCCCATTCTCAGAGTCCAGTAGCCTTGCAACCCAGTCATTATCTTGTCGCTTGTTGATCTGGCAGATTTCCTGCTCTGTTTCATAAGTTTGCTTTACCTAAGGAACAGAGGCTGTTGTGATTTATGGTTTCTGATAAGGCAGCCAAAACACATCTGATACTCTTGCCCCAGCCCCCATGTTTATCTGAGCTCGCAAATCGCTCCACTTCGGTTTCTTCATTTGTTAAGCTATTCCTCCATGCATATGCCTTGGCCTCAGAAATGTGTTGTTGCTGGAGAGCTTGCTTATCACTCTATGTATCTATCTATGTTTAGAATGGGAGAGAAGGTTGCCTTGTTGTTTTTTTAGAGGCAGTTAACTCATGCCCATGTGTGCTCCATTACTTAGTAAAGAAAGCTCGCCTCTCTGGTAATTCCTCTTCTCAGAAAGTAGTCATGATATATTACATCCCTTGGGGCTTGCACAGAAGCCAGAACAGCTTAGCACTGTGAACTTTCAAACATATCATTCAGGCTGTATTTACTCTTTTGTTCACAAGGCAGCGTGTTGTAGCCATGAGCATGGCTGAGGAGACCCAGGTTCGAATCTCCCCTTACCCATGATGTTTGCTAGGTAACCAAAGGCCAGGCATTGCCTCTTAACTTAAGCTACCCTACCGGGGGGGGGGGGGAATTTCATGAGAAGAAGATGTAAGGGAGCCACTTAGGTATAATACCTGTCCAAAATGGCATTTGTGTCGCAAGTATTCATTTTATTTACATAACGCCTGAAGTTGCCCGCTTTTTGTCTGTTTGGCTTCGTTTGTGTATACATAGTTTACCTCTTTTGCATACTTCGAAAATGATTAACATAAAGGGGAAAAAATAGAATTACTTGGCAGGTGAAAAAGTTTGCAGCCCTGGGCACCGAAGTCTTATCTCTTGGCAAAGCAATCCGTTCCCCTGCTTCTATGGAGCAGCAATGAGAGAAAGAATCGCAGGGGCTGCATCTGATCGCTTAGATTGCTTCCACACAGCAGCAACCTGGGTGGGCCAGTGTATTCTCCCATCACAAGACTTATTCAGAATCATTTCTATAGGCACGGAAATAAAACCCTCCATCAAGGGAAGTTAAAAACGCTGGTGGCATGGAGTACTTCCCTTAATGTTCTTGTGTGTTGCCTTGAAAAGATCGTATTCCTGGCTACATGCAAAATTACCTTTGAGAGGGGGTGGGCATTCTCTTCAGTAGAGAGAGGCCCTTTACCCAGCAGTGTTGTAACTGGCCTTGTGTCCTCCTACTCCCCATAGATCAGCACTCGAGTCCACGGACAGCACTTGACACACTTTGCAGCTGCTCTGGGCACAAGCTAGGATGAGGTTAAAGGTGAAGGTACCCCTGACCGTTGGGTCCAGTCGCGGACAACTCTGGGGTTGCGCGCTCATCTCACTCTATAGGCCGAGGGAGCCGGCGTTTGTCCACAGACAGCTTCTGGGTCATGCATGACAAAGCTGGATCATGCATGACCAGAGCAGCGTATGGAAATGTCATTTACCTTCCCACCAGAGTGGTACCTATTTATCTACTTGCACTTTGACGTGCTTTTGAACTGCTAGGTGGGCAGGAGCAGGGATCGAGCAACAGGAGCTCACCCCATCGTGGGGATTCAAACCGCCGACCTTCCGATCGGCAAGCCCTAGGCTCTGTGGTTTAGACCACAGCGCCTCCCGCTGTGTTACTGAGGTTACTGGGCCACAATGACTGCTGGGCTGACTCAGCCGAGAAAAAGAAAAGGAAAAAAGAAACTATTGAGGTCGGACTTCCAACTCCCATCAACCTCATCAAGCATGGCAAATGTCCAGGCCTGATGGGATTTGTAGTCTACTGTTATAAGAAAAATACTCCTCCTTTTCCCTTATGGGGTATCCAAGAGCCTGTATTGAGTCCTTAAGTAGGTCACCTGTCGGACAGATAAAAATAGCAGAGGCCAACCAGAGAATATTGAGAAGCAAGGCAACTAGTAAGCCTGATCTTTATTAACTGTTGCAACAAGGTGCTCAATCGCCACACACAGGAGGCAGGAGGTACCCAGAACAATGGTGTGCAAGCCCTTCTACAGACTTTTGAAACTGCCCACCCTGTAGCCAGAGACCACCACCCCCCAAAAAACATCATACATAAATCACAGAAAGAGGCAGTCTACAGCAGAAATCCTATCTGCCAGGATACCTAATAATGGTCACTGAATGCATTACCTGGAGAGCCCGGCCATTCTTTTGTTGATGGTAAATGCTTTAATTCTTGAATCCAGGTCACAGGCTCACCCTATTCATACAGAAATATTTGCGGTAAGTTTGGGAGAGTCAAAATGGTTTCAGGATTGCTCTCCTGTACTTTTTCAGTCACGTGGTTTATATACTTATGTATGTGTTTGCCTTGTAAATTTATGAACATATGATGTGTGTGTGTGTGTGTGTGTGTGTGTGTGTATGAATGAGAGACCTTAGAATTCCTATAACACTACCAATCTCTGGAGTTTCCGGGGAAGACGGATTGATTGCAAAACCACTCTGGAAATCGTAGCTCTGTGAGGAGAATGGGATCTCCTAAAACAGGGGTCTTCAACTTGCGGCTCCGGAGCCGCATGTGGCTCTTTTACACCTTTGCTGTGGCTCCCGAGCGGATATGAGGGGAGGAGGCGTCCGAGCCATGCGCCGCCTGAGCCATGCGGCGGCGCCCGCCACGCCCGCCAGACACTTGTGCGGTGGCCGCCGCCGCCGGAGCACACAGCTGCGGCGGCGTGCTGTGCGCCTGCGCCCCGCACGGCGCCCGCCGGAGTCCAGAAGTCCGCTGTGCGTGTGCGCTGTGCAAAAAGGACGCAAGGTGACGTTAGCAGCCCGGGGAGCGTGGTCGGCCCCCTCCCTGCATCAGCCCCTCTCCGCCGCATTTCTGCAGCCAATAGGCTCACGGGGGGCGGGGGTGGAGTTATTTATTTTTTTAAACGGGCGCGCTTCTTCCCGCCCAGCAGCAGAAAAGGCTTGCGGGCTCGGAGCGCGTGTTTGCTGCTGCTGCTCCTGCCTGCGGCCTGCCTGTGGCCTCCTGCCGGCCTGGTCAGGAGATTGAGGTAGATGTATTAATCAATGGGTTGATTCAATATGAGGAAATTTTATAAGTTCACTTGATGGGAGCAACACACATGAAACCATACAGGTGTCCTAATAAGGGAGTCAGAGTTTTGCCCATTCCCAGTAATCAAGGCAGCCCAAACTCATAAGGCAGTGGTTGCTGGTGCCCATTCCCAGTCATAGCTGCCAAGTTTTCACTTTTCTCACGAGGAAGCCTATTCAGCATAAGGGAATTTCCCTTAAAAAAAAGGGAGAACTTGGCAGTTATGTTCCCAGTAATCAAGGCAGCCCAAACTCATAAGGCAGTGGTTGCTGGTGCCCATTCCCAGTAATCAAGGCAGCCCAAACTCAAAGTTATTTTTATAATGACGAGGATGACATTGGGCCCTCATTATTAATTATTATTTACATCAGGCACTGATTATGATTTATGGTACACTGGGGCCCTGATTAATTTTCTATGGCATTTTGGGGCATTGATTATTGGGCATAGCAAATTTTGGGGCCCTCTGATTTCTAATTACGTCCCTGTTTTGCGGCTCCCAGTTTATTTTTTTTCTTCGGAAACGGGTCCAAGTGGCTCTTTTTGTCTTAAAGGTTGCAGACCCCTGTCCTAAAAGCTCCCAGCGACCTTAACAAGCAACAGATCCCAGGATTCCTTGAGGGAAGCCATGACTATTTAAAGTGGTATTGTCGTGTTTTAAATGTATGGTGTGGATGTAGCTTGAGACTTTCCTCTTGATCTGAGCGCATGGACAAAACTCATTTAGGCTGCAATCCTACACACACTTGCTCATGAGTAAGCCCTCTTGAATGTCATAGTACTTACTTTCAAACAAAAACATAGGGTTGTGCTGACAGGAACTGGAGAGTGGAGTATGTAATTTAACCTGGGAAATTAACATAGAATGAAATATTATCTGTAGAGCTAATCCCTAACTAGCACTTTAACCTTTGTTCTAGCTCTTACAAATGGCTGGAAATATCTCATGGCAAGCCAAGGATGCAGTAATTTGACCTCGACCCAATGGCAAGCTTTAATTTCCAAAATTCTGTAACTAATAGTAGACCCTGTGCACATTCACTGATCGTTGGCTCAGGCCATATGGTTGAGGAAGGAGTTTTGGCAAACAGGTGTTTGCAGATGCAATTAATCTTGTGGTCACATTGACGTTACACCCTCAAATTAATTAAGGAGTTGTTCCCTCGCCTCAGGGGAACCTGGAATCTAGTTATGAGAAGGGTGTGGAGTGACACCTGGACTCCATCTGCACAATACATTTAAAGCAATATTCAAACATTTGTGGCTTCCCCTAAATAATCCCAGGAACTATAGTCAGAGCATAGCCATCAGAGCTAGTAGCCATTGATAGCCTTCTCCTCCAGTAATTTGTCTCATTCTCTTTCAAGCCATCTAAGTTGCTGGCCATCGCTACCTCCTGTAGGTGAGAGTTCCACAGTTCAGTTATGCGCTGTGTGAAGAACTGCTTTCTTACACCCACTATCAGAAGCAGTATGGCTCTGGATGCCATTTGCTGGGGAACACAAGTGGAAGAGGCGTCATGCTATGCTCATGGTCTTCATGGAGATATCTGGTTAGTTACAGGATGCGAGAGTAGATAGGTCTTTGGTTTGATCCAGCACTGCGGGCTCATCATACATACCTGCCAAGTTGCTGTCAGAGAAATAAGGGACCGGGCTGGAAGTAGCAGACTGGAAGTAGCCCTGCCGCCATTTTGGAACTGGGCGGAGCATGCTCAGAAGTGACTTTTGATGCTGCTTTGCCCAGTTCCAAAATGGCCGCCACGCCAGAAGTCGCACTTCAGCCATTTTGGAACTGAGCAGAGCAGCATCAAAAGTCGCTTCTGAGCATGCTCCGCCCAGTTCCAAAATGGCCGCCACACCAGAATAAACCGGGGGGGAAACAAAAAAAATCAGTTTTTTCAGCTACGAACAGCTGGAAAAACGGGGATTTCCCGATGAATACGGGAGACTTGGCAGCTATGCATCATATGCTATTACCTCAGCTTGCTCCATTAGTCTTCATTTGCTTCCTTCTCTAGATGCTGGCCTTTCTTAATAATTCACCTGTTAGCCAATTTCTTCTCATCTCTACTACTCCTAACCTAATTGCGTTGCTCCTAAAAGCCACTGAAATCGGTGACAATTGTTGTCTGTCGACTCTGTTTCCATACAGGGTGATTTTGTCATAAATCGTTTTGTGTTCCCAGTGCGTTGAATTTGCAGACTTTGCAGGGGGCCATGTTGTCTGGGAAGGCGGTGGGGTTTGATTCCCCTCATCACCGCTGCCATTACCAAGTGTGGTTGACATATTGCTGTTCGCTTGATTAAAGCACAGGCGTCAGATGGTTTGGCTGTGTCAGCAAGACCCGGGTTGCCATGGCGCCAGGAGAAACCACCCATCCTTGCCTGTTGTTGTTTGTGCCAAGGCCCTAGAGAATGCCTTAAAACGCCCAACGGCAATGCTGGGTTTTAGGGGAGGCTACAGCTGCCAAAACACTGAAAGGAGTTTGCAGGTGGCAGAGGAAAATATGAAACATCGGACTATGCAATGTTTTTAATTGTCGTGAAATAGAATTTGGAATCTAAGAGGTAGTTCTTCAAGCACGTTGCTCAGGGGTGAGCTTCAGGGGTGAGGTGGGCATGCAAAAACTGCTCTCTGGCAGGGCTGCCGACTTGTTGGGAAGCAGCAGCAGAGCTGGGTGGCTGGGGAGTGGCCATTTAAATTTCCCACAATGCCCCAGGTTGGTGCTATAGAGGAGCATTGTGGGAAATTAAAATGGTGGCTAGATCCAGTCATGTGGTGCTGCCCAGTGCGCCAGACTGGTCCGTGAAGAAGTAAAATTAAAGGAGGGCCCATACCAGGCCTCAATGGTTGGCCCTCCCAAGGTACCTACCTGGGGGCCCTGGCAGCTGTTCAAGGATGCTAGGTGCTGATGCCAGCCCTCGGCATTCTGAGCCATAGTGCAGTTGGGTCAATGGGGCATCATCCCTACAGTCCCAGGTTAAGTTGTGGCCGGGTCTACATGTGCTCTGAGGCTAGTAAGATGGAATCCCTGCGACGGGGTGAGCTTTCATTGCTCATTCCCAGCTCCTGCCCACCTAGCAGTTCGAAAGAACATCAAGTGCAAGTAGATAAATAGGTACCGCTCTGGTGGGAAGGTAAACGGCGTTTCTGTGCGCTGCTCTGGTTTGCCAGAAGCAGCTTAGTCATGCTGGTCACATGACCCGGAAGCTGTCTGTGGACAAACGCCGGCTCCCTCGGCCTATAGAGCGAGATGAGTGCCACAACCCCAGAGTCGTCTGTGACTGGACCTAACGGTCAGGGGTACCTTTACCTAATTTTCATTTTGTGAAACACAGGCATCGTTCTAAATTCACACTTTCAGAATTTGGCCAGGCAGTTCTCACGCCAAGTAACGTCTAGAAAAATGCATACACTGGGATAAAGTGCCCATAAATGTGTGTGGGGGGGGTGTTGAAGGTCCCTGGTTCAATCCTGCAGAGCCTCTGCCAGTCAATGCAGACAGTACAGTGGTACCTCAGTTTAAGAACAGCCCTGTTTACGAACTATTGGGTTTACGAACTCCGCAAAACCGGAAGTAATGTCCCAGTTTGCAAACTTTACCTCGGTCTAAGAACAGAATCTGAATGGTGGAAGGGCACCGGCGGCAGGAAGCCTCATTAGGGAAAGCAAGCCTAGGTTTAAGAACGGTTTCGGTTTAAGAATGGACTTCCGGAATGGATCAAGTTCGGAAACCGTGTTACCACTGTACAAAGCTAGATGCGGCAATGGTGAGACTTTAATACGAGGCAGCTTCCTGTGTTCAGTGCTAAGACAAAGAATCAGGGAGCAGCCCTAGCCAGTGGCGAGCACAGCCCATCCCGGCTTCCCCAACTCGCTGCTCCCTTCTTTTTGAAATCTTGTTCTGACTAGCTTCTCTTGGTACAGCGCCAGCGTAAGCCAGGAAAGCAATGGCATTTGATTAAGCTATTTATGCACTGTAGATACACAACCAAATATTTTATTTAGCAATGCTTTTGATTCTCTGCCAGAGCAAACGAGGAAATAAACCCTGCATGCAAATGTGGGTGTGGATTAGCAAGATAAGAAAGGAAGGGGTGGAGGAGCCTCCTTTCAATGACTGGGAGTGTGATCATCAAATGGCCAAATGCTGCCTCCCAAAAATAAAGGAATAAATCTAATCCCACAAACTCTTCGGTTACTAGGGCAGATCCCAAAAGAGTAAACAACATACTATACTGTACAGTAGTTCCAAATCTATTTACATGGGAGCAAACTCGAGTTGGCGATGCCAATTTACTTGCAAAGGATCGTGAAGCTCACTGGGTGACCTCGGGCCACTCACTCTGTTCCAGTCTGATCCTACCACACGGGGTTGTTGTGAAGGAAATGTGGAGGTAACACTGTACCTCACCATGCTCTATATGAAATGTATTTTCTTGTTCCGGAATTACGCAGGAGGAAACGCAGGAGGAGATTTGGGGTGCCCAGACTCTTATGTTGGAAGAAGACGCGGAGTGCGCCATTCCAGGGTTCTGGTTCAGACTGAGAGGATGTATCCTGTATAGCTCTAGCACTGTAAATAGCCTGCACTTAATAAAAGCATGAAAAGGCAAAGGTCTGGAGAGGCGTTACTCTAGAGTAGTCGCAACGCATCCCCTGTGACACAAACCAAAAGGGAGCATTTTACTAAAGAGAAAACGCAAGACAAAGGAGGATGCAGGTTTGCATATCATTTCACATATACTAATTTATATGTATAGGTGCAAATATGTGAATAAGATATAGAAAAGTAGAATCACGGAATCGCAGAATTGCAGAGTGGGAAGGGGCACAAGGGTCATCTAGTCCAACCCCCCGCAATGCAGGAATCTCAGCTAAAGCATCCATGGCAGATGGCGGCCCAACCTCTGCTTAAAAACCTCCAGGGAAGGAGATTCTATGATTCTACAAAATGCAGCGAGTGGGGTGAGACTGGAGACCAAACCTGAAGGCTTTGCTCCCACCATTGCTGGATCGGGAAGCACCCACGACATTAGCCACACTGTGGACTCGGTGACATTGGCAAAAAGAAAAAGCGCTTTATAGGCGCTGTATGTGCATTATAACACTGGGACACCAGATGGCGCTGTGGAGTTCCACATTCCCCAACCTGATTTCTCATGCAAAGCTTATGACGCGTTTAAGTGAATCGCTTCTTTGATGTGTCTAGATGCAGCCTGTGTGTGTATCTATCCCATCACTTCTTCTGAAACGCTGCCCTTCCCTCCAAACCAGCTTCGATCCGAATGGAAGAAAAAAAGAACGACCTGTGTTTTAAGCCAGCAATGTGTCCACACAGCCTAAGTGACTTCCCTAATGCCAATCTACATTACGAGAGTAAATTCAATTGCTGCTGGCGGCCATAAAAAACGTTTGGCCTCTTTGCAAATTGTGTTATGCGGGATCTGTAATTGGGGGTGCAGGAAAGGGGGCGGGGGAGATGGCCAATTGTGAGGACGAACCCAGCAGCATCTAACTGAAGCGCGCATGTCTGCAACTGCAGGCAGCCGATGTGTCGTTTTTTTAGGTCAGAGAGGACATAAATGGGGATTAAACATTTATTTAGGCACTTGGAAGGAGGTGATGGAACAGGGCCTAATCTCCTCCATTAAAGTGGAGGCAGCTTTGGGGAAGCTCTGCTCACCTTTATGGGGCCTTTAATGTCTGAAAAATACCTTTCTAGCTCCCAGGGGGGGTTCTGTCGCTTCCCTATAAACCTGCCTCTTGAGTGAGGAGTCCTGGCTGGGGATGGTTGTGAAAGGGAGCCCATCATGCCAAACAGGACTGTTTTTTATAAAGTAGGTGATAAATGTTGTCTGCTGGTCTTGGGTTTGTTTAACTTTGGGGCTTACACAAGAAGAGACAATAACAGGACGGTTGTTTGTCTGTAGCCAGATTAGAGGCTTGGACACTGACCCCAGTCCAGTCTGAAAAGATTTTACAATTTATGAGTGAGCTGGTCAAGTCTGCTGACTATCCTAATTTTTTCAGGGTGGCGAAAACACAAATAGATATTCAGAAGGGCTTCAAAAACACCTCCCCAAACTGAGTGAATGGGTGGCAAAATACCAAATGCAATTCAATGTAGGCAAGTGTAAAGTGAGGCATGCTGGGGCAAAATAATCTTAATTTCACATGTATGCTCAGGGAGTCTGAACAGGCACTGATTGGCCAGGAATGAGTTATCGGGGCTGTAGCTGAATGAATAGGTCAACTCTGTGTTGGCAGCTGTGAAACAGGCAGATCTCATGCTATGGATCGTTAGGAAAGGACTGACAATGAAACTGCTCCATGTCTATAATTTTTATTAAATTTTCATGTTTTACATCCCAAATTAAACATCTTTTATTATACCAAACATTCATTGACTTCCCTCCCTCCCTTTCCAAGGTTCATTTAACTTATCCAGCATTCCTGCATATTTTAATAAATCCATCTAATTCAATTTACCTTTCTTACATCACTTCAAAATATGTTATACTGTTGAATTACTTCAACACTGCGAGCGTTTTTAACTGCACACAATTATTTTCAATGTACTCAACGAAGATTTTCCACTCCTCTTTAAATACGTGTTCTTTTTGTTCTTCTCTTATTCTGCTTCTTAGATCTGCTAACTCTGCATGTCTTAAATTGCCAATCCTCCTTCTAGAGACCTCTCTCACTTTCCATTTTTGGGTTAACAAAATTCAAGCTGCTGTTGTTGCATACATAATTTTTCCCCCCTGACTACTGGGAACCTCTTTCTGAACAATTCCTAACAGAAATGCCTCTGGTTGTTGTTGTTTTTTTGGGGGGGGGAGTTATTTTAAACTTTTTTATCTCATTAAATATCATTTTCAAATATTTTTTACATTTTTTGCATGCCCACCACATATGTAAAAGGTTCCTTTTACATTTCCAACACAAGTTCGATTCCATATTATACATCTTAGCCAGTCTCCTCGGGGTTAAATACCATCTATGAATCATTTTCATGTAATTCTCTTTCAGTGTGTAGCATGCAGTAAATTTCAAATCATTTTTCCATAGTTTCTCCCAGAGGTTTAATTCTATATTGTATCCTATATCTATTGCCCAGTGGGT
Organism: Zootoca vivipara; assembly: GCF_963506605.1. NCBI lineage: Eukaryota > Metazoa > Chordata > Lepidosauria > Squamata > Lacertidae > Zootoca > Zootoca vivipara. The sequence goes on along the minus strand of NC_083285.1, from coordinate 50,903,173 downwards.
CATTGATGCTTTAACCAACTCATCTTTTGTTTCCCATTCCAATAATAATTTGTATATTTTAGACAATCATTTTTCCTTATTCAGCAGTAGCTTTTTTTTTTTTCAAATTGTGAGCTTTGGTCCAAAAAAAACCCAAAACATTATCCCCACCTTTATTCTTTTAATTTCCCTATTTCCCCTTCTATTATGTAATAATATTTCCAGTGTCAAAATTAACAACAAGTGGGGATAACAGGCAGCCTTGTCTATTCCTTTTACTTATTGGGCATGTGTCTGAGAGATTATTTACTAATATATTTGCAGATTGTTCAATATAAATTGTTTTAATTCCTGCTAGAAAGAATCACTGGTCTCTGCTTCAAGGTCTGGCTGGCTGGTCCAAGTCTGGTCCAAGTTGCCCTTCAGTGCTTAACACCCAGATAGAAGACTAATCAGCCACACAGGTCCTAAGGGCCACATTAGCATCATGGATTTAAAACACTATGGGCCTGGCTTCCCCAAGGAGTTCTGGGGGTGGGGTGAGAATTGCTAGTAAACCCCAATTCCCCTCACAGAGCTACAATTCTCAGCTGCAATCCCTCTTCCCAGAGAACCCTGACAATTTTAGCTCTTTGAGGGGGTTAAAAAATGTAAAAATGTAAAGGTAAATGGGCACCTGACCATCAGGTCCAGTCGTGTCCGACTCTGGGGTTGCGGCGCTCGTCTCGCTCTATAGGCCGAGGGAGCCGGCGTTTGTCCGCAGACAGCTTCCGGGTCATGTGGCCAGCATGACAAAGCTGCTTCTGGTGAACCAGAGCAGCACACGGAAACACCGTTTACCTTCCCACCGGAGCGGTCCCTATTTATCTACTTGCACTTTGATGTGCTTTCGAACTGCTAGGTGGGCAGGAGCTGGGACCGAGCAATGGGAGCTCACCCCGTTGCAAGGATTCGAACCGCTGACCTTCTGATCAGCAAGCCCTAGACTCAGTGGTTTAACCCACAGCGCCACCTGGGTCCCTTTGAGGGGGTTAGTGGTCTCTAAAACAGCTCTCAGCACCCTTAACCAAGGAAAGCTCCCAGAATTCTTTGGGGGAAGCCATGACTGCCTAAATGGCATCATTGTCCCTTAAAGCATGTTGTGAGTGTCACCCTGGTCGCCGTCTTCTCCACTGTGGCAAAATATATTTCTATCCAGATTACATTCATTACTTCTAAATTTGCACGTGTGCATCTGTTTAGCATATGCAAACCGTTGTCCTCTTTGGGGTGATATGTTTCCTTTGTTGTTGTTGATAATGTATAAAATGACTGCCTTTGAGAAGGACCCTGTATACTGCCTTGAGGAAAGGTAGGATATGAATGTAATCAATAGAGACAGAGATTCGGGTTCTCCCCCTCCGCCTCGCGTTTTAAGACAGCTGCAAAAAGTACAGATTGCCTCCAGCTCTCTTTTACAGAGCAGGAGAGTGCCAGGCTTACATCCTCGGAGGATTTCTCCTCCTTTCTTTCCGGAGCGATAGTTCACGGCCTTGCTTTCATACCATGGTAAGGTCTTCGCTTCCCTGAATGCTCTGTTTTGGAAGTGAGGCAACCTGTCTTAACTCAGGCGGTCTTCATCATCATGCAGACAGTTCCACCCGAGTAAAAAGAAAGGGCAAAGAGGAGTAGATGTGGCAGAATGCCTTCCTTGGCAATAAAAGCAGGAGGGAATAATACAATGCAAAGCGTCCAACCTGCCCTACCCTCATTACTATCTATCTCCCTCTTTCAAAATAGTCATTACTCGCCGTCTGGCAAAGAACTTAACAACCCCTGCAGTGAGACAAGGCCTGGGAGTTACAGACAAGGCACAAACCCGAGACGAGAGACCATTTATCTTCTGAAGTTTTGCTAAATGGATCAGGCAGGCAAAGCCAAGGGAAGGAAGGCCGTTATCTGTCCAATATGGGAGCAAAGCTGTACTTTAACCAACACCGAGCATTCGCTCCAGCTGTTGAATCAAGGACCCTGGATGAAAGGGGAAGGAGGGGGCTAAAGGTCACACACACATCCCAGAATGTCCAGGTGTAGCCGAATTCCCTCCAAGATGTTGTTGTTTAGTCGTTTAGTCGTGTCCGACTCTTCGTGACCCCATGGACCATAGCACACCAGGCACTCCTGTCTTGCACTGCCTCCCGCAGTTTGGTCAAACTCATGTTCGTAGCTTCGAGAACACTGTCCAACCATCTCGTCCTCTGTCGTCCCCTTCTCCTAGTGCCCTCCATCTTTCCCAACATCAGGGTCTTTTCCAAGAATTCTTCTCTTCTCATGAGGTGGCCAAAGTATTGGAGCCTCAGCTTCACGATCTGTCCTTCCAGTGAGCACTCAGGGCTGATTTCCTTCAGAATGGAGAGGTTTGATCTTCTTGCAGTCCATGGGACTCTCAAGAGTCTCCTCCAGCACCATAATTCAAAAGCATCAATTCTTCGGCGATCAGCCTTCTTTATGGTCCAGCTCTCACTTCCATACATCACTACTGGGAAAACCATAGCTTTAACTATAAAGATAACCACACACAAGATAACCACACACAAAAACACCACCCTACTATTTTGGTCAAGGAAAATAGATATAGAAGAGGAAGAGGTGCAGCCAGATTTCTAGGACCTGGCAACTAACTGTGGAGCTTCGCTATGGAGAGCGAGGGGAGCTGAGAGCTGATGTTTGGAGAAAGGAGGGAGACAGAGTTGAGGTTGAGAGGGAAGTGGCCAAGCCCTGCCTGGTGAGCGTTGCGTTCATTCGCCATTCTATAATATTCATGAAGTTGTGCATTTTCAGTGCTATCTCCAGGTAGGCGTTTCATAGAATCGTAGAATTGGAAGAGTCTTTGTTCCACCATGGGGCTCAAACCCAAGACCCTGAGATTAAGAGTCTCATGCTCTACCAGCTGAGCCATCCAGGTTGTTGGTGAACTCACTGGTGAAGTGTCCTGTCCTGAACCCTGGCAAGTCACTGGTCGCTGCCAGTTGACAAGGCAGTCCTGAACTGTGACGGGTCCATGGCCGGATTCAGGATGGAGCACTTCCTACCTTCAGAGATTCTTATCTCTATGTGGGGAAAATATAACCAGCGAAGCAGCAAGTAGCCTCAGGATGTTTGCATTTCCAGGTCACTGGTGGGGATGGCAACCTCTTGCTGACTCTCTTTTAAAGGCCTGGAGTGTTTAATGATCAAATTAGCGGTCTCGTTTGTTTGACACATACCGGGGCTGGTACCTGGGAGCCGTTTACTTTGTAACATGACCTGTGGCTTTGCCATTCAGAACTGTCACCCAATCCTAATCGTACACGGAAACACCCCAGGAGCACACGGTTCAGCTCTCAGCAGCTTCAGTTGAAAAACAGTCAAAAGCAACTCCGATACATACATCTCCCCCCAGAAAAATATATTTATTGATTTTATAAAACTGAGGAGAAAAAACATATAAAACAGAGAAATACAAAAAAAATCATATAAAACGCAAAAATACAAAAAGAAAAAGAAAAAAACTACAGTGGTACCTCTACTTACGAATGTTTCTACTTACGAATGGAGCTCCGTCCGCCATCTTGGATGCTATTTAGATAGGATTTTTTCTACCTACGAATTTTTAGATAGGGTTGCTTTGACTTACAAATTTTCTCTCCCAATGCATTTCTATGGGATTCGACTTACGAATGTGTGTTCGGAACGCATTAAATTCGTAAGTAGAGGTACCACTGTACAGTACCATATTTATCACTCATGTATCTTAACATTGTTGACTTCCTCAAGTCCCTCCTTTCTGCTTTTCATTGTACAGTGGTGCCTCGCTAGACGAATTTAATTCGTTCCACGGGTCTTTTCTTATAACGAAAAATTCGTCTAGCGAATCCCATAGGAATGCATTGAAATTTTTTTTAATTTTTTTTGCCCATAGGAACGCATTAATTGAATTTCAATGCATTCCTATGGGAAACCGCGATTCGCTAGACGAATTTTTCGTAAAACAAATTCATCTAGCGAGGCAACCTCCACTAGAAAAAACCTTTCGTTAAGCGGAAATTTCGTTAAGCAGGGCATTCGTTAAGCGAGGCACTACTGTATATCATCCTTAGTAATTTCTATATCATACTTCAACCATCTTACTATTACCTTAACTAACCAATTTCTATATCATATTTCAATCATCTTATTTTTACCTTAACTAACAAAAATTCACCTCGAATTAATTCTATAACAACATTCAATTCTTATTTTACCCTTATATCTAAATCTTAATATACTACAAATCCTCCTCTACAGCCTCCCTGTACTTCTGAATCTTATCCTAAACATTTCCAATGTTGCAATTATTTCTTAAATAAACTTTAAATTTCTTCCAATCTTCTTCCACCGACTCTTCCCTCTGGTCACGGAGTCTACCGGTCAGTTCGGCCAATTCCATAAATTCAATCATCTTCATCTGCCATTCATCCACTGTAGGTAGATCTTCACTCTTCCAATTCTTAGCTAGTAAAATCCTTGCTGCTGTTGTGGCATACAGAAAAAACGTATCTTTTTTTGGTAATTCCTCTCTAACTATCCCAAGTAAAAAAAGCTTCTGGTTTCTTGATAAACGTATTTTTCAACACTTTTTTCGTTTCATTATAAATCTTTTCTCAGAAGTTCTTTACTTGGGGGCAAGTCCACCACATATGGTAAAAGGTTCCTTCTCCACTCTTACATTTCCAACATTTATTATCATGCTTATGATAAATCTTTGCTAGTTTTACCGGTGTAAGGTACCATCTATACATCATTTTCATCATATTTTCTCTTAAAGCATTACACACAGTAAACTTTATATTCCTCCTCCACAACTTTTCCCAATCCTCCATCATAATATTGTGTCCTACATCTTTTGCCCAGTCAATCATAACAGATTTTATTTGTTCATCCTTAGTATGCCATTCCAACAATAAATTATACATCTTTGAAAGATTCTTTGTTTTAGATTCTAGCAATTCCGTCTCCAATTTAGACTTTTTTGTTTGAAAACCTTACATACATCTTAAACACACACACACACACACACACACATTTTCACACATGTAAATTGAGCATCCTGCATTTTCAGACTTGAGCCCTTAACCCTCAGAATGCTGACACCCCAAGCACTGGCAGAGGAAGAGGAGTGCGGGAGGTTTTCCCAAACTTGGGTCCCCAGCTGTTGTTGGACTACAAGTCCCATCAGCTCTAGCTAGTAGGAGCAGTTGTCATGGATGATGGGAACAGTAGTCCCATAGCAGCTGGAGACCCAAGTTTGGCAAACCCTGATCTAGAGCAACCTTCTCTAACCTAGTGCCCTCCACGGTGATTCTGCACAGCTCCTTATTGAGCTTCTTGGTGCTCCAGATCTGCTCTGCTCCTGTAGTAGGTATTGCTCATGGACACAATGACCTGTGATAACCCTACTCCCAGAGGGACCAAGCTCTCTGTACAAGCACAGACATAAGCAAATTCCGTTTATTAATTCTGCAGTCCCTAATAAACCAAGTACAGTACAACCACCTCTCTCTATCTCTAATATCTATCTATCTATCTATCTATCTATCTATCTATCTATCTATCTATCATCTAATTTTTTTTTGTGAAGTCATGTCTGCTAGAGGCAAAACTATAAATCCCTTAATCTTTCACTAGGCCTTGATATCCCCCGTTCTCTTTATAAGTGCCATGCAAATCCCTATCTATTCAAGTCTGCTGTGGGCCAGACAAGGGGGAGAAACGCAACATGCAAAGCTAATGAAGTACGGCTGCATTTTCATCAACAGGTCCCAGCAGATTTTAGATATCTTCATCATTTACAGGAGAGTACAGTTTCATGCTTGAAACCACAGCCGCTTCATCAATGAAATGCTTAGAAGGAGATGCAGCTGAGTTTCCATTTAACTGCTGAGTAATTCCCTCTCACAAAAGAGAAGTGAAACACACTGGGAACTATTTGTTAAATTATGAGGGTTGCACCCCACTGGTCTTCCGGCTGCATTTTCCCTGCTGCCTACCCAGGTTGACAAGCCCCATTTGCCCCTCACATCCCTCTCTACAGAATGTGCAGAAACCGCCTTCTTGTCCTTTGGACCCTCTATTGGTCTCGTCCTCTCAATTTGCTGGAGTTGCCTGTGTTTTATAGCAAAGTACAAGATACATATGCATGTTGGGTAATGTGTGACCACACATTAAAAACACCTTGCAGGAAATGCGCTGGAACATGAACACAGCCTACATGCAGACACTCCTAGAAGGATCTCTGACTTGGTATTAGATAAGTTCCTAGTTAGCCATAGGATTAGATCATTAAGAGTTTTTATCTCGCAATTGAAAAGAAAACAAAAACAAAAACTCTATGGATTAAGTGTCCCCTGGGCTTTAAAGCTGTCGTTGTCATCGCCCGCCTAATTGCAGGCCGGATAATTGGGGCATTGTGTGAAATATTACTAAAATTATAGTCCTTAGTGGGCTTAAAGTCAACAAAGCTAGGGATATTGCAAGGGCTTGATTGAACTGAATTCCAGCTTCCTACAAATATTGGATTACAAACCAAGTTATAGTGCCTTAGCCAGTGCATTAGGAATAATTAAGAATAATGCAAGCAGCATGCATCCTCCAACCCTTCCTCTTTGGTCACGCAGACATTTAAAAAGTGGCTGTTTTCTTTGGTCACGACAAGAAATGCAATCATATTAAATTTGCTACTGGCTAAATGTAAGCACTTCAAAATGACCTGAACAGATTAGACAACTGGGCCAAAGCAAACAAGATGAATTTTAACAGGGAGAAATGTAAAGTACTACACTTGGGCAAAAAAAATTGAAAGGCACAAATGCAGAATGGGTGACACCTGGCTTGAGAGCAGTATATGTGAAAAGGATCTAGGAGTCTTGGTAGACCACAAACTTGACATGAGTCAACAGTGTGATGCAGCAACTAAAAAAGCCAATGCAATTCTGGGCTGCATCAATAGGAGTATAGCATCTAGATCAAGGGAAATAATAGTACCACTGTACTGTATTCCGCTCTGGTCAGACCTCACCTGGAATACTGTGTCCAGTTCTGGGCACCACAGTTCAAGAAGGATACTGACAAGCTGGAACGTGTCCAGAGGAGGGCAACCAAAATGGTCAAAGGCCTGGAAACGATGCCTTATGAGGAACGGTTAAGGGAGCTGTGTATGTTTAGCCTGGAGAAGAGAAGGTTAAGGGGTGATATAATAGCCATGTTCAAATATACAAAAGGATGTCATATAGAGGAGGGTGAAAGATTGTTTTCTGCTGCTCCAGAGAAGCGGACATGGAGCAATGGATTCAAGCTACAAGAAAGAAGATTCCACCTAAACATTAGGAAGAGCTTCCTGACAGGAAGAGCTGTTCGACAGTGGAATTTGCTGCCAAGGAGTGTGGTGGAGTCTCCTTCTTTGGAGGTCTTTAAGCAGAGGCTTGACAGCCATCTGTCAGGAATGCTTTGATGGTGTTTCCTGCTTGGCAGGGGGTTGGACAGGATGGCCCTCGTGGTCTCTATGATTCTATGATTCTAAGCTGAATTACTGCATTTGAAGATGGTTCTTAATATACACACTTGGATTAAGGATACTGGAGTCCTTTTTTTAGTGAGAAATCTAGAAATATTAAATTGTGAATGTGACAAATTCAGCAGTGAGTATATCCTGTAGGTATACAGCTATGCCTGTCAGAGAAATGGTGCTTGTGGCTCCATCTAAGTGGGAAACCTGGGTGAGTTGCTGAACTAGGTGAGAGATGGCTCTCTAGGAAGTAGGAAGTAAAAGGTCTTGTTGGACACTCCTAAAGCTAAATAACAAAATTCCTTCCAGCAGCACCTTAGAGACCAACTAAGATTGTCATTGGAATGAGCTTTCGTGTGCATGCACACTTCTTCAGACGCACACGAAAGCTCATACCAATGACAAACTTAGTTGGTCTCTAAGGTGCTGCTGGAAGGAATTTTTGTTTTGTTTTGTTTTGACTACGTCAGACCAACACTGCTACCTCCCTGTAACTACTCCTAAAGCTAGTATGCACGAGGAGCTAATAAACCAGCCCAGGGTGGGAAATGTTGTGCAGAGGGGGGAAATTTATGTGCATATGCTTGCACAACACCAGTAGCCAGTCTTTAGAGAACCGTCTGTGGATTCACTAGTCCTGAGTCTCTGATGTGGCCACCAGGGGGCGCACCCAGCAGGTGTGTGAGCAATGGGGGGAAAGATGTCTCCCAGACACAATCTCACTTTCCTTGCACTCGCACATTTGGCGACCACATGTACACCATACATTGAAAACACCATGATACCTCTATAAACAGCCTTGGCTTTCCTCAGAGAATTCTGGGAGCTGCAGTTTGTTAAGGATGCCGAGCCCTAGGAGACTTTCAGGGGAGCTAAAATTCCATGTGAAGGAGGATGGATTGCTAACTCTCTTGGGAACGACAGCTGGATCTCCTTGGGCCACTCCCTGGCTCTCAGCCCACCTCACAGAGTTGTTGTGAGGAGAAAAAGCTACCTGGAGCTCCTCGGAGGAAAGGTAAATATAAAGGCAACAATAAATAAAACCACCACCATTTTATAAAATTTTAAACCTATGATCAGCACTTGCCAGAAATCCCAGTGCCTTTGTATTTGTTGGCCAGAAGGTGGGAAAGCGGTAGCGCTGTCAGTTTGACTTAGCCATTGGATAGAACAGGTGCAATCCCTCCAGATGTTGCTGGACTCCAACGCCCATCATTCCTGGCCATCCTGGCTGGGGTGATGGGACTTAGAGTCCTCCAACATCTGGGGAACACCGTCTGGATACCTGTTGGGATTGAATGTGGTCTGTACATGTTGTTTTATATCTCTGAATAGAAGATTAAAAGGCTACATAAATAGAAAAGGTATAGAATATTCCCGTTCCCCCTGTGGCTACAGACTGGTGAGCAAAAGTGCCGATTTCCTAGGGGCCCAGCTCTTTAGGGGCCCCCAATAATTTGGGGGGATGGGCACCCCCAATGTTAAAGACTTCACCTCCTCCTCCTCCTCCTGTCACAGAAGGGAAGGAGAGGGAAGCGGTGGCAGGAGAAGGAGGGCGAGTGCCAGAGAGGAGGAGCCACCAGCCATTGAAGCCATGCTGCCGCTGCACTTGGCTCCGCCCTCTGGTTCCACCTGACATTGCATTGTGATGTCACACGCACATCATTGCCCACCCATCTTCCTCACAAGTTGGCGCCTCTGCTGGTAAGGAGGTCTGCCACCAACCATTAAAGGAAACTGGGCCAATCTCTTTGCCCACGATAGTTATAAAAAAAAGATCTGTGCTCACCAGCTTAGACACTTGGAATCTGCTGAGCGGCATGAGGACATTAATTTTTAAAGTGACATAATTCATGGTGGTGGTGGGGAAATAGGCCACTGGATGCAAAAGCGCGCCTGATGCAGTGGCAACTTCCAGGCACAAAGGAAACGCTGTGCTTCCTGTCTTGACAAATCCACTCCTCTCATTCAGAAAGCCAAGCAGAGCTGACTTTTAGACAGAATGTCTCCTGCTGAAATCATAGACTGCTCCAGGCTTTAAAGGCACAAAAGCTGTTTTGTTGAGCGAGAGAAAAGAGATTCACTGATTCCTGAGCTGGATACACTTGTCAATGTAAATGACTCTCGTAGCACCCAGGCGGAAGCTGGTTCCATTTGAGAGGAGATGGGAAGTCCGCGAGAGATCAATTTACAGCACAGATAGAGGAGACGGTAAATCAAAGGTGTCCGCAGGGATCAGATTTTTCCCAGAAAATATTTCTTCTTTATTGATGAGTGTTTGACCCGTGAGATGCACACTGATAGCCTTTGCAACCCTGGCTTGGGATACTTCCGTTTGCGATTACGTTTCATGTGAAAAAGCCTGTTGCATTAGCATTTTTTTTTTGCAAACCACTAGAGCTGCTGAAAGGATCCTCTGGGCCTAGTGTATATCATTTGTATTCAGATCCCTCTCTGGCTGTCTGGGTAATCTTTGACCATATCAGAGCCCATGGGCTTGGAAGTTACCCCATCCCCTTAGTATCACTTCTGTTATCTCAAAAACACTACATAGGCTTGGATCCCGACTATGTTAGTAAGTTCCCACTGAAATTAGTGGGACTTAAGGAATGATGACTTTATTTGTGCACTTGTTCTTGCTGTAGGTCAGCCCGGATAGCGCAGTTGGTTAGAGCATGGTGCTGATAACGCCAAGGTTGCAGGTTCAATCCCCATATAGGACAGCTACATATTCCTGCATTGCAGGGGGATGGACTAGATCAGTGTTCCCCAACATCCCTAGCTAGCAGTACCAGTTGTCAGGGATGATGGGAATTGTAGTCCAAAAACTGCTGGAGACTTAAGTTCGGAAAACACTGGAGTAGGTGATTCTGAGGGTCCCGTCCAACTCTATGATTCTGTGAGTTTGATTACCGTAACTTTTAGTCTATGGAACCAAGCCAGAGCTTTCTGGCTGTGTCCTGAACTGGACCAGCACAGAATGATTAAATTTGGTGGTACCTCTTATTTAGAGGCATCAGCTGGTGCCTGGTGTAGAAAGAGCTTCTTCTGGCTGCATGTTGAAAGGAGCCTCGTCATGGCCTTCCTGTTATCATCTTAAAAGTGAAAAAAGGTCTGAAGGAAACAGTGTCTGTAGCAGTTCGCTTATGGCAAAGCTTATGTGGCCCTTCCTAATGTTGTTGGACTCCATCTCCAATTAGCTCCAACCAGCAGGACCTATAGCCACAGATGATGGGAGCTGTAGTCACAGCCTAACAAGATACGAAGGGCCACGATTTCTTCAAGTGAGCACTAGACTGTGCCCCATCCATTCCCTTTACATTAATACTGCTCCCTCCATGAAAACCATCTGCTGACCAGGATTGTACGCCTGACAGTTATTCAGAACACCGGCCCTTGATAAACTGTTCTGTGTAACTTGAAAACTTTCCAAAGCACTGCCAGTAAAAAAACCCACAACTTATCATATTTTGTGTACAATGCAACTATTGCGCCCCCCCTCCCGCCTAGATCGAGACATATACCTACTGTCTTAAATGGGATAATTTGATAATGACATTTAAGCAGGTTTTAAATTGGTGTCGTGCCTGTTTTCCTTTAAGGAATCTGTTGCCAGCCTGCACTGTTTACCTGGAAATAGTTCTAGCTGCTTGCTGCACAAAGGCAGGTTGTGGGGTTACAAACCAGTGGATTCTAAAATTAATAGAGGTTTTTAGTTTGTTTGTTTTTGCTGAACAGCATTCAAGTACCTTAAAAACATCAAGAGCATTTGAGTCTTAAAAACGCCAATCTAGAGGTTCTCTAATTAAAAAGAGTCCATGTGTGTTTCATTCACATTTAAAAGATTTACTGGAAAATACTGGTGGCCTTTTCGTTTCCTTTTTTCTTAATGAAATGTTTCCAACAGTTCCCACTTCCAAGCCTTGCCATGTGATCCTATCTTTCTATTGCTTCCTTTGATGACCTGTAATATAGTAAAGCCAGTCAGTTCATACAGGACATTAATCTCTGTTACAAAAGGCCCACAACTGGCGCCCCATCAAAGCCCCTCTAACTTCCTGTGCACCAGAGTTTTAAGTACACACAGGCCAGGTACTCCTTCATGTCCACTCCACTTCCTGAACAGAAGCATTTCCTTTGGAGACTGACAGCCTCTTCCATTCATCAGCTTCCCCCCATTAATTTAAGTCCAAGTTCCTACAGCTTCCCGGCCGCTTCAAACTCAACAGGGTGATTCACATGGGTCTCAAGGAATTGGAGTTCAGACTAGAAAGATCTGCTTCATGGGTGGCCTTCGAAATCTACATAAGGTGCCTTATCCACTAACCCCTTCCTGTTCTGGGGTCTGTCCTCGTGGACCAGCACAGGGGGGCAGTTGCCTCTTCTTACCCCGATGAACCATAAGCCACGGCTTTCTTTAAAACACACACGGTAAGTTTACTAGCAGTTGTAGAAACTGATCTATATGGCAAAATAACGCTCCGTCAGCATCAGATCTCTCAGAAAAGGTAGACCTGTTCTCTGATGCCAATGTCTGCCTGTATGCCTGTTTGTTTACTTTGCCCCACCTAACCCCCATGGAAAAATCCCTGCAGATGGTTTCCTGTCTGCCTTCCACCATCACTTATTGGGTGCTCCACTACAAATCACAGGCAGGCTGCCCAGCCCCTGCTCCTGTTTGTGAGTCTTGCATACGCACCTTCAGTTCTGGGTGAGACCAGCAAGGAAAGCAAGCTAAGGATCATCTGGCTAGTCTCTGTTTTGTTCACAGCAGAACACTTCTAAATAAAGTTTGTTCCTTCTAACCCAGTCTCTGTGGATCATTTATAAACTTGCAAACACTTCCCAAGATGGTCCCTAGTTTAAAACTTGCCACCGTCATTAGCTCAGTAGTTGGTCTTCTATGATAAGTTGTTCTCTCTCTTCCTCAGCCCCTCATTGCACTACAGGGATAATAAGTGAAGCCTCCCTCCCAGTGGCGTAGCATGGGTTGCCAGTGCCCGGGGCCGCACAGAAGCGGGAGAGGGAGGGAGTACGCATGCATATTCAACGGCCTAACAGCATCTGCATCACCTAGGGGGTCGCAGCCGCAGAGATAAGAAAAGAAGAGTCATTCTGTCGTCTGGAGAGGTTGCTTCATGGTTCGCATGGAGAAGCCATTTTCAATGGAACCCAGCGATACCCTGTTTCTCATATTTTAAGACATACCCATAAAATAAGCCATAGCAGGATTTTTAAGCATTCAAGGAATATAAGCCATACCCCGAAAATAAGACATAGTGATAGGCGCAGCAGCAATGCCGGCCACGGCAGGAGGAGGAGGGAAAAAATAAGACATCCCTTGAAAATAAGCCATAGTGTGTTTTTTTGAGGAAAAAATAAATATAAGACATGTCTTATAATATGAGAAACACGGTAGACACACACAACTGTATTGAGGCAGCACAGGGGTGTTGATATTTTGCACCCCCTAACAATTTTGTGCTTGGGGCAACTGCCCCTGTGCCCCCCCATGCTACACCACTGCTCCCTCCTAAAGGAACTTCTCTTTTTCAGCATTTAACAAAGGCATTCCTTGTGAGAAAGGCAGTATTCTCTCTCTCTCTCTCTCTCTCTCTCTCTCTCTCTCTCTCTCTCTCTCTCTCTCTCTCTCTCTCTCTCTCGTTTCTTTTTTTCCAGCTGACAGCCAATGTTCTGCCTCTGTCAAACATGCTCACTCCTCATTGGGCTGTGTGGTGCTGATGGCGTTACCCCTTAGAATTTAAAAAGAAAGGAGTTTTTGGTATTATTGCAAATATTAGGGTTGCCTTGACTATGATGGTACATCTCTTAGTGGCCCTGTTATGCCACAATTTCTCTCAGGAATCACCACCTGAGGTTCTTTTTTTTTAAATAGAGGAAATAATACTGGCCTTCCTTATAGGATGTTGTTAGGTTTACTATTAATGTGTAAGAACTGCTTTGAACACTCAAGAGTCCATTTTTGATGCTAAGCAGTATTATTAATAGTGATAATGTTTGGTATTGGTATAGAGCTCTAGTGTGTTCAGAGAGTCTTGTTACTTTACCATTATACAGCGTTAAAACAATATAGAATTGCTCTCCTTTTGAAGTTCTCCTCAGGCTATGTTCTTTGGTTTATGGCTGGGAGGTTCTCTATAACAACACGATTTGAGCATTGTCGAAAATGCCAAAATAAAAATAAACCTTGTGAATTCATACGGACAGAGGTGTGAAAACAAGCCAACACTATTTTGACCCCTTTTGTTTTTGAACATGATCCTTTTTTCGTGTGAACAAAATATTTAATAAAGCTAAAATTCATTGTATGTTTAAATTTCAATAAATGCTTGTTGGCGGGGGAGTTGTGCTAAAGAAGCCCTGTTTTCCATCTTGTTCTAAAATCCCTTCTCGCACCCGCTTTGCCACAGTCTTAATATGGCAGCACAAAAGAATTAAAACAATATAATAATAGGAATCAGGGAGGATTTTTCAAACGCCTCGCAGCAAGAGCTGTTCCTTGACTTCTCCCCTCCTCCTTCCCCGCCTGGCAGTTTGCTAGTCGGTGGCCCCTTCCTCTCTGTGCTTTGTTCCCGCTGCCTTTCCACAGGACTGAAATAGAGATGCAAAGCCTACATGACAAAAAAAAACTTCCCTCGAACCATCCTGCATTGGCAATAAAGTGTGTGAGCTGTCAGGTTACATACATAGATCGCAGCCGAGCAGATATTAGCAAGGAACACGGGGAGAGAGAATGTGCTGTTTTTAGCAGCTGTGTTTTTAGAAAGGGCCCCAGCCGGTCATAAAAACATTTGACTTGATTTGCCCCACCTCCCTGTATTTGGGATGGGTTGTTGGAACAATGACACAAAGGACAATAGCTATTGTCTGCCTCTGGATCTGGGATGCTATTGCTTCTCTTGGTCTATCAGGGCAATTTGCACCTTTGCCCAGTGTCTGCCTGAACTTCTTGTCTGAAAGAGGTGTCTAGGTTTCCACAGCAATAAGAGTAGAAACCTGCCAATCACTGTGCAGCAAAACTTCTTCTTCTTCTTCCTATTATTATTATTATTATTAGCAATTAATTCCGTTTCACAGTTCTCTGGAAAGATGCTGAGGTGGGAAGACAAGGGTTCCAGGTACAAAAGCAACTGCTTCTACTGTACCAAAAGTCATGAGGCACACTCTTTGCATTTAATGAAGTTTTTTTAAAAAGAATAAGGAAAAAATACAACCCAAATCATTTTTCTCTTGGGTGTTTTTTTGGGGGTGGGGTGGGGTGAGGCTCTTTATGCTGCCCTCGGGCTTCAGTTGCCTTTTTCCCATGCTAATTATGAAAACCAAAAAGAGAACTGAAATTCTAGATTGCGAAATAAAACTGCAAATATTTTGGGACACTTTGGAGAAGAAGTACCAAGGCAAACAAGAAGCCTTAACAAGCTTCGGGTCAGGATATCTGAAAGACAGCCTCTTCCCTGTCAATCCGCCAATATGTTGAGATTATATTCTTGGGACTGCCGAACGTTATAGGCCCAGGGGCATATTTGTTTTTTTGAGAGAGTGCTGTGAATGCCACCCCATCTGGTCACTTAAGTAATATTAATCCGAGCCTTGGGAAGTACGGTACATAGAGTCATAGCTGCCAAGTTATCCCCTTTTTTAAGGGATTTTCCATTATGCTGAATAGGCTTCCTCGCGAGAAAAGGGAAAACTTGGCAGCTATGCATAGAGTTGAAAGAGGAAGTGGGAAAGGGAGTCACTTTTCCAACTTCCTCCTTCAGCTCCATGTCATGCATAGCTGCCATGTACCCCGTTTCCCCCGGAAAACCCCTGTATTCTCTTACCGTTTCCCGCAGGTGTCCCGAATGGCAAAATATCCCATATTCCCCCGGATTACGAAGCTCCTGCCATGTTCTTCTGGTGCCGCGCCGGCACCGGAAGTCACTTCTACGCACTTCCGGGCATGCGTAGAAGGGACTTCCGATGCCGCTGTGCCCATTTCCAAAATGTCCGCAGCGCCAGACTTCCGGACTTCTGGCGCTGCGGACATTTTGGAAATGGGCACAGTGGCATCGGAAGTCGCTTCTACGCATGTCCGGAAGTGCGTAGAAGCAACTTCCGGTGCTGTGGCGCTGCTGATCCCGGATTTTTCAATCTGGAACTTGGCACCTATGATGTCATGACCAAGAGGGTATGAGGCGGGGTTCAGAGGCTTTGTGGGAACAGGCACCACATGGACAATCTGTGTCATATTCCAAGTTGTTATTGCCTGTCCTACCAGCAAAAGAAGTTTGGTTGGTGGTAATGCAGGACAGGGCCTTTTCTGTGGTAGTACAGTACCCTGAAATGGAATTCCCCGCCCTTCATTACTTCTCAGCAGGCACCAAAAGCATTTATATTTTGCTTGGCTTTTATTTGCTTTTAATGTGACATTCAACATTCTCGCATTGCTTTTTTTTTGGGGGGGGGGGGTGCATCACAGTTTTAATTCAGTTACTGTATTTACCGGTACATTTCTGCTTGTATTTTCTTTTCTATTTTTGTAAAAAAAAAACCACTTGGGGCGCCTTTGAAAGGCAATATTAAAATACCCTAAATAAAAATACCCTAAATAAAAATCTTACGGTTGAAATTTATTTTCGGAGGCAAATAAGAAATGCTTCCTGGCAGATGCTTTTGAGAAATAGGGATCTTTGGCTATTCAATACATCGTTCTCTGCTCTGTTGTGTCTCTTTGCCCACTCTACCCCGTTATTTGTAGGCCCAGAGGGAATTGCTGGCGTTTGGAAACAAATCTGCTCTTTGATGAAGCAAATAATGGTCTAGGATAAAAAAGCTGAAGCTGCAGTATACCTATTGGCCTGTAAGCTTGAGAACATAAGGGCCACTTAAAGGTAAAGGGACCCCTGACCATTAGGTCCAGTCGTGATTGACTCTGGGGTTGCGCACTCATCTCGCGTTATTGGCCAAGGGAGCCGGCGTATAGCTTCCAGGTCATGTGGCCAGCATGACAAAGCCACTTCTGGCAAACCAGAGCAGCACATGGAAATGCCGTTTACCTTCCCGCTGTAGTGGTTCCTATTTATCTACTTGCATTTTGACGTGCTTTCGAACTGCTAGGTTGGAAAATCCTCTTAAATTCAAGAGAAACCAAGGGAGTGGCAACACTTTGAGGAGCACCCTGGCTCCCAAGTTTGGCAAGAGCCAAGGTGTGGCAACGGCGCCAAAAGTGGGGCTCAGTGGCAGGGAGGGCAGGAGGTCGCCATTCCTGTTTTGCCTCAGGTGGTGAAACAAGATGGGTCACACCTGGGTGGTGGAATAGAATGGCATGGCTGCAGTTTGGAACAGGTCGCATTATATACTGCAACATTTCCCCCCACCCCCAATTCCCATTTGGACTTCATTATTATAGCAATGCAGTAGCAGCCACCCACTGATAATTGATTGCCAGAAGGGATATGTCACGCACAACACAGGGACATTTAACTGTTTGTAACAATCACTTCTCTGAGTTGGAATTAGACCAGGGGTAGGCAACCTAAGGCCCGTGGGCTGGATGCGGCCAAATCGCCTTCTCAATCCGGCCCACGGACGGTCCGGGAATTAGCATGTTTTTACATGAGTAGAATGTGTGCTTTTATTTAAAATGCATCTCTGGGTTATTTGTGGGGCATAGGAATTCATTCATTTCCCCCCCCCCCCAAAAAATATAGTCCGGCCCCCTACACGGTCTGAGGGATGGTGGACCGGCCCACGGCTGAAAAAGGTTGCTGACCCCTGAATTAGACCCACCAAAATCAGTGAGATCCTATAGATTTCAGGGGGGGGGTCTCCTTTAAGAATAACTAAAGCCGCAATCCCAACTCCCCTTATATGGGAGTAAGGTAAAGGTAAAGGGACCCCTGACCATTAGGTCCAGTCGTGACCGACTCTGGGGTTGCGCGCTCATCTCGCATTATTGGCCGAGGGAGCCGGCGTTTAGCTTCCAGGTCATGTGGCCAGCATGACAAAGTCGCTTCTGGCAAGCCAGAGTAGCACATGGAAACGCCGTTTACCTTCCCGCTATAGCGGTTCCTATTTATCTACTTGCACTTTGATGTGCTTTCGAACTGCTAGGTTGGCAGGAGCTGGGACCAAGCAACGGGAGCTCACCCCGTCACAGGGATTCGAACCGCCGACCTTCTGATCAGCAAGCCCTAGGCTCAGTGGTTTAACCACAGCGCCACCTGGGAGTAAGCTCCATCAAATTCAATGTGATTTACTACTGCGTAGACAGCATTTAGGATTGCACTCTAGGTTTGGATCCAATCCTCGATGTATAGAAGCAGTTGGAGGCGGGGGCAGGGGGAGCCAGAAATGTAGGTGTTCCAGGAGAATCATCTGTGATTTAGCTCTTACTAAAAGTGCTTCATTGTTTTAAAAGCTGAATTAAATTGGGCGTGTACTATGGGTGAGTCGTTCTGCAGTGCTGCTCCAGCCTTTGGCATTTGACAATTGCGTAATGTGGCCACGCTGCAAGCACAAATTACTTAGCTACAACTTCCGGGCCACTAAAAGTAAGGGCAAGCCACTTACGTGAAGCAGAGTTTACGCATTAATCTTTCAGTAAGCGCCTGCCATTATTAGCAGAAAACGATTGATTCTGGCTATCGAGCTACCATAAGAAGAAACCTACACTGCACTTGGAAAGGTAATGTTGTTAATTAATGGGAATTAATGGGATATTACAGCCTGAGAGAGGACAGGGGAGCAGGGAAGTAGCTATTTCCCTGCTTCCTTATGAATTCACCTGTCAGTTCTTGGCATGTTCACAAACATTCAGTGCTCGAGTTACAGGGGTGAGGCAGAGGGCCCCTCACCCCCTCATCTTTTGGGGTAGCTTTCTGGCTACTGTTCTGAGAAGGCTATGAGGGGAATGCTTGAGGTAAAACTGGGAAGAGTAAGGGATGGGGCTCATTCAGGGCCTCTCCCCCCCCCCCGCACACACACATTCGCACCGGTAGTTTACAATGTAGGTAATTCAACTAAAAAGGGAAAGGGAGGATCATGCAAATCCAGGTACAAAATACTGCAGGATGAGGTTATAAAGTAATGGAGGTGCAGAAGGTGGTTGCAAGAGGGAAAGGAATCTCAGCTGAGCCGACAAAGGGGACTTTCTGCTGTCTCCTTTTTCTCCTTAAGGCATCCATGTGGCTGCAGATGGGGGGGGGGACCTGGAAAGTGAGGAACAAAAAGGCACTTGGGTTCCCAGCAAAGCCGATGGAGGAGTCTTGTGATCTCGCCTCTCCATCTGATGTAGCCAGGTGCAACGCCGCGGCTTACTCTCTTAGCAGTGTGGGGTGGAAGTCATCTGGTGAACTGGGTTCGCTTCCCCGCTCCTCCACATGCAGCTGCTGGGTGACCTTGGGCTAGTCACACTTCTCTGAAGTCTCTCAGCCCCACTCACCTCACAGAGTGTTTGTTGTGGGGGAGGAAGGGAAAGGAGATTGTTGGCCGCTTTGAGACTCCTTAAGGGAAGTGAAAGGTGGGATATCAAGTCCAAACTCCTCGTCCTCCTCTTCTCAGCCCGCATAATGCGAACCACATTCGCAAACCTCTGTGTTGTGGGCACCGGACATCCCTCGCCCCTGCTGCTTTGCATGACAGCAAAATGGAGCAATCTGGGAAAGTTTTTGGACTGGCTGAATATAAAGCCCTCCTGAACCCCTCAATAGCCCCTACCCCCAACAGGAGGCATAATACAACCAGCCCCATATGCTTATTTTCCCTCCCACTGAGACGACTTGAAAGGGAAATCCAAAACAACTTGGCTAGGAGGTGAGGTGGAAAAGCAGAAAAAGGGAGGGTTGACAACTTGGATTCCTGCTCCCTGCCCCACACCCCTGCTTTGGTAGAAATGTTCTGCCATGCTTCAGTGATAATTTTGGGGTTTTTCATTCTGGGTTTGCAGCAATGTATTCTGCTGCATACACACCATAGCTGTCAAATTTCGGATTTGAAAATAAGGGATCAGCAACTCACCTGCCCCAGGGACAGTCTACGATTCTCAGGGTCAGTCCACGCCATGGTAACCCCCCCCCCCAGGCTACAAATTAATTTACACCAGGCTACACACCATCATCTTTCCCCACATTCAGAATGGACACCCCCCCACACACACATTCCATCTCCCCATCCCACCCTCCTCTTCCCCCCTTTTCTTCCCAATGTCTCAATAACCGAAACTGATTTGTTAAAATGTTAGAGGGGAAAA
This sequence comes from Zootoca vivipara, assembly GCF_963506605.1. Lineage (NCBI taxonomy): Eukaryota > Metazoa > Chordata > Lepidosauria > Squamata > Lacertidae > Zootoca > Zootoca vivipara. The sequence continues at coordinate 50,883,380 of NC_083285.1, read as the reverse complement.
ATATGAGAGAGGCATTGTACATACCTCTGTAAATCAAGAAAATCTTTAATTAAATAAATATTCAATTCTTCATGGGGGGGATTGATCAGGTTCAGTCTTTTGGCTCTCTGGAATCCATTAATGACTTATTATACAAATGTGTTGCAGGCTTTGCATCCTTTAACACTCCGAAAAACACACTCACCTCACCTCACCTCAGAGCGATACACACACCCCACGGATACACACAAACCAGAGGGGTAGCAAAGAAGACTCTGAATGAAGAAAAGCTGGGGGGTGGGTGGAGGAGCTGCAGCAGGAAACAGCTTGGAATAAGGGAGTTTCCCGCAAAAAAAGGGAGGGCGGGAAATGGCTTGGAATAAGGGAGTTTCCCGCAAAAAAAAAGGGAGGGTTGACAGCTATGATACACACCATACATTCAAAGCACATTTTACTTCCCTAGAAAGTACCTGGGAACTGCAGTTTGCTAAGCGTGCTGGGAATTTTAGTTTTGCGAGAGAGGTAAACTACCATTCCCAGGATTTGGCAGGGGTGTGTGTGTGTGTGTGTGTGTGTGTGTGTTTCGATGGTGCCTCGCATAGATTAAGATACTTGGAAGTTTTGCTCTAACTCTTAAGTTTTCAAATTGGGCCTCCCATTTCTATTACAAATATGACCTCTTCTTTTTTTAAGTAAAAATGATTCTTCTTTTCTCCCCCTGCCCGCCATTTCATTTCCTCGTGCGTAATCAAAACGTTTCACTCAATGAGATGAAATCACTGTATTTTCAAGAATGTCTCTGTGGAGGCTGCGTGTGGGAAGATAATTTCTTTCTGTACACTGAGTATTTTCTAGCTGTTTGTGCAGCAAGGGGGCACGACTGCGCGGCTTAGAGTTTCTTCCAATGTTGTGTGGGTGAATCTTGAATCGCTTCAGCTTTTTATTTTCGTAAGGGTTGTGTGGGTGGACAAGCATGAGTCAGTATTTTTCTCTATGATATAAAGACTGCACGGCCAATTTTGGAAAGGCTTCTTGCTGCAGTCTAAAGAATCCTTTCATCCATAGCTTTCCCTTCTTTGCACAGCGAAGCCTCCAGCTTTGGAACAAAAAATGGAATGTGCGAACACCTACATATTTACTAACAATTTCCCAAATGGCTGTAATGTCTCATTCTAAAGATGTTCGGAGTTACTTCCAATCTGAGTTCCAATTCGATGTTGGTTGGTATTATTATTACTGTTACATCACTGCATTTATTTGTCACTACAAAAATGTCTCAAAACGACAATGATAAAAGCATACGATACAAAATTTAAAATGCATCAAAAAGATAAAAGAACGTTAACCGACTAAAAGTGCTCATTCTGCAATAACTTAAACAGATAGACACAGATTTGGGTATCATCATACCCTATCAGACCCTCCAAGTGTCCCTATTTTCCAGGGACACCCCTAATTTAAAGAAGCTGTCCCAGTTTCCGATTGTCCTGCTTTTCCTTAGGATGCCCCTATTTTCACTGGAGAAATGTTGGAGGGTATGCCCCATGAGCCAGGAATGATCTCATTTTTTGACAGAATTAAAAGCCTGGTAGATGATGGGAATGGGAATGCTGTGGATATAGCCTATCTTGATTTCAGCAAGGCCTTTGACAAGGTGCCCCATGATATTCTTGTAAAGAAGCTGGTAAAATGTGGGCTAGACAATGCTATCATTTGGTGGATTTGTAACTGGCTGACTGACCGAACTCAAAGGGTGCTCATCAATGGCTCCTCTTCATCCTGGAGAGAAGTGACTAGTGGGGTGCCACAGGGTTCTGTCTTGGGCCCAATCTTATTCAACATCTTTATCAATGACTTGGATGATGGGCCTGAGGGCATCCTGAGCAAGTTTGCAGATGACACCAAATTGGGAGGGGTGGCTAATACCCCAGAGGACAGGATCACACTTCAAAATGACCTTAACAGATTAGACAACTGGGCCAAAGAAAACAAGACGACATGAGTCAACAGTGTGATGCAGCAGCTTAAAAAGCCAATGCAATTCTGGGCTGCATCAATAGGAGTATAGCATCTAGATTAAGGGAAGTAATAGTACCACTGTATTCCGCTCTGGTCAAACCTCACCTGGAGTACTGTGTCCAGTTCTGGGCACCACAGTTCAAGAAGGATACTGACAAGCTGGAACATGTCCACAGGAGGGCAACCAAAATGGTCAAAGGCCTGGAAACAATGCCTTATGAGGAACGGTTTAGGGAGCTGGGTATGTTTAGCCTGGAGAAGAGAAGGTTAAGGGGTGATATGATAGCCATGTTCAAATATATAAAAGGATATCATATAGAAGAGGGTGAAAGGTTGTTTCCTGCTGCTCCAGAGAAGTGGACATGGAGCAATGGATTCAAGCTACAAGAAAGAAGATTCCACTTAAACATTAGGAAGAACTTCCTGACAGTAAGAGCCATGGGCGTACCCAGGATCAAAACTAGGGGGGGGCAAGGGGAGGGGCCAAGGCACGGAAGGGGAGGGGCCACAAAGTGGGCGGGAACAGCGAACTCGCGCTCCGCCGGGCTGTGCCCCTCCCTAGCAGCAGGGCTGGTGGGCGGAGGCGGAGCCCAGCCCAGCGGAGCGCGAGTTCAGCGTTCCTGCCCGCCGCGCTGCGCTCTCTGGTTCCCCGCCGCGCTTGGCCTTGCCAGAGGGCGCGACGGGGAGCTGGAGGGAGGGCGCAGCGCGGCGGGCGGGAACGGCGAACTCGCGCTCCGCCGGGCTGTGCCCCTCCCTAGCAGCAGGGCTGGTGGGCGGAGGCGGAGCCCAGCCCAGCGGAGCGCGAGTTCGGCGTTCCCGCCCACCGCGCCGCGCTCCCTGGTTCCCCGCCGCGCTTGGCCTTGCCTGAGGGCGCGCCGGGGAGCTGGAGGGAGGGTGCGGCGCGGTGCGGCGGGAATGGCGAACTCGCGCTCCGCCGGGCTGTGCTCCGCCTCTGCCCACCAGCCCTGCTTCTAGAGTAGGGCAGCTGCCCTAACTTGCCGCATGGTGGGTACGCCCTTGGAAGAGCTGTTCGACAGTGGAACTTGCTGCCAAGGAGTGTGGTGGAGTCTCCTTCTTTGGAGGTCTTTAAGCGGAGGCTTGACAGCCATCTGTCAGGAATGCTTTGATGGTGTTTCCTGCTTGGCAGGGGGTTGGACTGGATGGCCCTTGTGGTCTCTTCCAACTCTATGATTCTATGTCTTTGCCTGGCACCTAAACATTGATAATGGTGATGCCAGGCACATCTCTTTGGCAAAATCAATACGTAATCAATGAGCCACTCCTGAAAAGACCCATTCTAGTGTTGCCACCTTCCACACTTCCTTTAGAAGGGCACAAGATGATTATTGGATGATCAATGCAGGGTCTAGGTAGGTTCATGAAGGGAGAGGCAGTCCCTTAAGGTATTGGGGCTTTATGAAGCTTTTCAGGGCAAAACCAGCACTGATTGTATAGATATGATGAGCATAGCTGTCAAGTTCTCCCTTTTTTTTAAGGGAAATTCCCTTATGCTGAATAGACTTCCTCACGAGAAAAGGGAAAACCTGACAGCTATGATGATGAGATTGTTTATTTTTGGTTGTATTCTGTAATTTACTGGGGTTTCCTGCCCATCACTTGCTTGCACTTGTGAAACCTCTGGGTAATGGCTTTTGAAAGCGCAGCTAAAATTACCCATTACAAGGAGATGTGTTGACATCACTGACTTGTATCTCCCCATCTAGAAGCTCTTAATCTCAGGGCCGTGGGTTTGATCCCTGTGTCGGGCGAAAAGATTATTGCATTGCAGGGGGTTGATGACTCCCGTGCTCCCTTCCAACTCTGCAGTTCTATGATCTATCTGCTTCTCTTTCATATCATGGAGTTGAAAATAAGGGTATCTACTTACACATTACCAAGTAAGAGGGCATACAGCTTCAACAGCAGCAGCAGCAACAACAAAGAAGAAAGGGGACACGGATTTGCATATGCTAATTTGGAACCAGGTGGCGCTGTGGTTAAACCACTGAGCCTAGGGCTTGCTGATCAGAAGGTCGGCGGTTCAAATCCCTGTGACGGGGTGAGCTCCCGTTGCTTGGTCCCAGCTCCTGCCAACCTAGCAGTTCGAAAGCACGTCAAAATGCAAGTAGATAAATAGGAACCGCTACAGCGGGAAGGTAAACAGCGTTTCCATGTGCTGCTCTGGTTTGCCAGAAGTGGCTTTGTCATGCTGGCCACATGACCTGGAAGCTATACGCCGGCTCCCTTGGCCAATAATGCAAAATGAGCGCACAACCCCAGAGTTGGTCATGACTGGACCCTAATGGTCAGGGGTCCCTTTACCTTTACCTATATACCTAGGTGCAAATTCATAAATAAAAATAATGACTGTGTTTTAAATAGAAATGCATCTCACCATAGTGGCCAAGTGTTCTGAGTGTGTTTGCAATGCTACTGCTCTTCCTCTGCAAAGCAAGACACATGGCCACCTTTTTCAAAATATCATTAGTATTTCCCCAGCTACAACCACTCTGCTTCAATGGTCTTCCTGTGTGATGTGGGTGGTGGGAGGTGATTCCTTTTCAAAGTGTAGTTTGGGTCTAAGCAAGGTTAGGCTGCCATCCTAAACACACTTACTTGGGAGTAAGCCACACTGAACTCCATACTTCCGAGTAGGAGTGGGAGAGAAATTCAATTTGCATTTATGGGTGAGCCTAACTAATTTGCCCTTTACGAAACAATACACAAAGAATCATAACACAGCTACCCCTCCAAACTCACACTTCTCTGAATTTCTGTAGCCAAGCAATGTGCACAAAAATGCTGATGCTGGGGTAAATTGTGTATTAACATTCATATGTTAATGAAACTAGCGTTAAAAAAGTGCCTTCCAAAAATGTGTATATTGGGCAAAATTGTTTGCCATAATAATGTGTGTGCTAGGAAAAGTTCGCACTAAAATGCTGCTGAATTTTCACGAGAACTTTAAAACAAAAATCACAAAACTGATGTGGAAAGGTGGAGAACTTAAGATTGGGAAAATAAGAAGCTGGAATTTACGTGTTTGCACACCCTGGCTTCTAAGTAAATATGCCCAGGATTGCGCTGTAAAGCAGCTTGAGATACAGCATGGGTTGTTGTTTTTCCTGCCATTCAAGGAAGTAAAGCCAAAAAATGCCAGCTGAGTGCATATCTTTGGATACTAGCCAGTATGTTTAAGACCTAGAAAAGAGCCACATGACAATGAATTAAATGTGTACAAAATATACAGTGTGAAACCCTCAACCCCACCGGCATTAATCCCTGTTCGCTAAATGCCAAATGCCAGCCCACACAGGAAATTTTTTACAATGCTTCCTAGAGATGTTCAGTCTCTATGGAAAAGGAACTCTAGGGTTGCAATGTAGCCAGGAATGCTTCTCTAGGCGTGCAGAGTGTTGCAGCTAGAATGAGGGCAACTGCTTTGAGAAATGTTATGCTGCAAAAGCAGTATTAAGGTTTTCTGAACCACCCTGCTATTAGTCAGATGAATATGTAAAATGAATATATGCTCAGGCAAGTGTGTGTGTGTGTGTGTGTGTGTGTGTGTGTAAATATTGTTAAATAGCTATAGGACTATGCAATACAGTCTTACCTCTGCTCCCGAACGCCTTGGGAGTCGAACGTTCTGGCTCCCAAACGATCGAAAACTGGAAGTGAGTGTTTCAGTTTTAAAACTTTCTTTTGGAAGCCAAACGTCCGACGGGGCTTCCGATTGGCTGCAGGAGCTTCCTGCAGCCAATCAGAAGCCGTGCTTTGGAAGTCAAACGTTTCGGAAGTTGAACGGACTTCTGGAACGGATTCTGTTTGACTTCCGAGGTACGACTGTAGTAAAGGAAGAGGTTTTTATGTAGCATGCTTTGAATAATGGATTTGTATTTGAGAAAGAGGTACCTATGATACACTATGACAGAGAAGGTGACAGATCTTTGTTTACTGGTTTTGTATACAAAGCAAAGGGACGCAGGTGGCGCTGTGGGTTAAACCACAGAGCCTAGGGCTTGCTGATCGGCGGTTCGAATCCCTGCGATGGGGTAAACTCCCATTACTCGGTCCCAGCTCCTGCCAACCTAGCAGTTCGAAAGCACGTCAAATGTGCAAGTAGATAAATAGGTACCGCTCCAAGCAGAAAGGTAAACGGCATTTCTGTATGCTGCTCTGGTTTGCCAGAAGCAGCTTTGTCATGCTGCCCACATGACCTGGAAGCTGTACGCCGGCTCCCTCGGCCAATAACGCAAGATGAGCGCCACAACCCCAGAGTCAGTCACAACTGGACCTAATGTTCAGGGGTCCCTTTACCTTTTATACAAAACAAACAGCATGGTACACTGAAAGACTGGCCACAGCAACAGATCACAGGAATACAGTCTTGCTTAAGTGCGAGAAGGAGCCAATGCCCAGTGTGACCTTGGCAGCAGTCTTGGAAGGGGAAGATTTGAGGAAGCAGATGCCATCTCCTAATAATTAGGGGTTGCATTTTGGATTTTTCCTGCACAGCTATATCAGCTTGCAAAAATATGTTGTTGCCAGGAAGAGTTTCCTATGAGTAATCAATGCATTTAAGGACTGGAATATCAGATTTTATTATTATTAATTAAATTTATAAATTATTAAGTTGATATGCTGCCCTTTATCTAAAGATCATGGGGCAGTTTACAACATAAGAATACAAAATGAAAACACAAAACACATAACATAACTAATTAGCATAACTAATTAGCAGCCTTGTTTCTGGCATTGCTCAGGAATTGTAACCCTCTGCCCCTGCAAAATCAGTGTTTTGAAAGGTTAAATTCACCATCTTGATTCAAAATGGCATCCAATTGTATCCCAGCATAGATAAAACCAGCTCCTTGAATTGAGGAACCACCAGGCAAAATTTCGTTACCGTTACAGTATCATAAGGAGTGTCCAATTCCAGAGCCAAGGGACAAACCACTTTCCAAAATATATAGTAGAAGAAAGAATAGGTCCCGGTTTATGTCCGATGCTGTTACATAACTGAAGCTAAAGTTGGTGTGGACCTACCTTATTAGGGAAAGTTTTAGTTTTTACATTCAAGCTGGCTGCTCAAAGACTCATGCAAGACAATGATGAAGGCAGTCATCTGAGGACACAAGGATCAGGTAAGGCAGGCATCCCCAAACTTCGGCCCTCCAGATGTTTTGGACTACAATTCCCATCTTCCCCAACCACTGGTCCTGTTAGCTAGGGATCATGGGAGTTGTAGGCCAAAATATCTGGAGGGCCGCAGTTTGGGGATGCCTGAGTTAGAAGCAAGATGAGGAAGAAAACACAGTGTGTCAGTGGGGAAGACCACATTCGTTTGGTTCTAAATTCTAAGACTAAATGACCATACATAGGTGCCAATCCTATGTACACAGAGCAAGCGGTGAGGCCTACTGAATTTAGTGGAATTCACTTTTGAGTAAATGTGCACAGGACCAGACTCTTTCAAAACAACAACACTGCCTCACAAAAGGTAAAATCCAGAAAAGCGGGAAACTATAGCAGCAGAAATGCAAACCCCAAAGCAATTTCCTCCTGGCCTAGACTGGAACAAACTCGGGGACTTTGTCTCAAAGTAAGGGGTGTGCCCTGAGAAAGGACTGGGGAAAGAGACTTACAGATCTTCATAAAGAAACAAAGCAAACCTTGTCTGTAAGCAAGCATTGGTACTAAAGAAACATTAAGGACTGTGCGCTGAACCTCCACTTTAAATGCACCCTTAGTTAGGACAAATCCCTAGTTCACTCATGCCAGAGCCTGAGATCACTCAAAAGGGAACCATTTGCAAATGGCAGCCAAAGACATTTGCTCTGTCACATATTCCAGATGAAGGGAAGGGTGAGGGTGCATGTATGGCATCAAGGCATTCAAACTTAGTGTATCTGCAGCAGCTGCACTGGCAGCCGACCAGGTGCCCAGCGCTATTTTTAATTACCATAAAATGGAGCAGATTGCAGCTGGCCTCGCTGAATAGCGAGGTTTGGCTTATGAGATGGAGAGCTCCTTGCAGCTGGGACTTGTCACGCTGCAAAGAGAGGACAGGTCTCAGAGGCAGCATCATGTTGTCAGTCACCATCTCAAATGTCAGGCCGCACACTGTTAGGCACCATCTTTTTTCTTCCCTGAGCCCAGACAATACTGGGAGTGCAAGAGCCACCATTTCACCGAATAAGAAGCTAGTTCAAATGTACATAGGAAATGGGGTCCCCTGCCATCCACAGCTGCGGCCTCATCACGTCAGCTCTTTTCTCCACAGCCACGGACCGAACAGACTGGTGTCTGTGAGACTCCAGATTCCCCTTCCTCTTCTTCTGCATTCTGAGTTGGGGATGGGAACATGAGCTGCACCTTTAAAAACAAATGGCAAGAACTGGGGTCAAGGCACTATATGCACTTCTTAAAGGCATGAGACTCAATTGGTAGAAGATGAGGCTTTTAATCTCAGGGTTGAGAGTTCGAGCCCCGCATTGGGTGAAAGATTCCTGCATTATTGGACTAGATGATCCTCGTGGTCCCTTCCAACTCTACAATTCCATGATTCTATGAAGGCCCACCTGCAGAAGGTAATAGCATGGTGGGCAGACAATTTGCCCTGCTGGGGCTAGCAAGTAAAGGTGGCAGGCAAGGGATGGCAGGTCATTAAGTGTGTTATATGACACCAAAAGGTGCTGTCTCTTTAACCTTACTCTTCACACCTAAACCATGCAGGTGGATGCCTCTAGAAAACTCCAGTGTTGTTTGGCCTACAAACAGTGCCAGCTCATTTTATGTAACTCTTATCAACAAGCAGATATCAAGACTGAACCAGATCTCTGGTCGAAACAAAATTTAAAAATTCCTTCCAGTAGCACCTTTGCTTTTTGTTTGTTTAGGTGTTTAGACCAACTACGTTTGTCACTGGTATGAGCTTTTGTGTGCATGCACACTTCTTCAGATACACTGAAACAGAAGTCACCAGACCCTTATATATAGTGAGAGGGTGGGGAGGGGTATTACTCAGAAGGGTGGTGGGAATGGGTGATTGGCTGATAGGTGTGGTAAACCCGTTGACGACTGTTAACGACTGCAGTTGGTCTTACAGGAAAAAGCAAGGGGCGAGATTGCTAAAAATAGCTTTAGCTTCTATAATGAGATGAGAATCCAATGTCTATATTCATACCAGGTCCCTCCATGGTTTAAAGTTTGGTAATAAGTTGCAATTCAGCAACTTCTCTTTCTAGTCTGTTTCTGAAATTCTTTTGTAATAAGACAGCTACTTTGAGATATTGTATAGAATGTCCTGGGAGATTGAAGTGTTCTCCTACTGGTTTCTCTGTCTTGTGATTCCCTGATGTCAGATTTACCACTATGTCCATTTATCCTTTGGCGTAAGGTTTGGCCTGTTTGTCCAATATAGAGAGCTGAAGGGCACTGTTGGCATTTGATGGCATACATACACAGTGTTAGAAGATGAGTAATCAAATAGTCCTGAGATGGTATGTTTGATGTTGTTGGAGCTAGTAATGGTGTTGTCCGGGTGTATGTGGCAGCAAAGTTGGCTGGCTCACGTCAGAAAGCAACGTTGCCTTTTCTGTTTCACAATTCTATCCAGACATTACCACCTTGGCATTGCATTCGCAAGCGTCTGAGGGCAGGTGGTCTTTTCCTTAGTGTGTAAGAGGCAGGGAAGTTGCTGTGGGACCTAGGCTGATTGAATGTCCGGTAGAGGGTTTCATAGGCAGTTAGTTGCACAGGCAGCTTAGTAGCCCAGGGTTTAGGGGGTCCGTACCCTGACTGCAGTATAAAGGCCTGAACTATCCCTAATTTAAAATGGGTGCACACCAGTCTAAGGAATTCCTTTCCCAGACTCCCGCTGATAAGGAAGCACATTTGTGGCTTATTTCTTGCCAGGACTCTGACAGCCCCCTCCAATTTGTACTTTTAAATTGGCATGACAGACGTATAAAACCGCAATTGGTAAAATCATGCAGGAAGAAATGGGTACGAGCTAAAGCTTGCTTCATAATTTTTATGTAAGGGCCTGATCAACCCAAAACATGGCAAGTATTTATTTATTTTTAAGTGGAAGAGGTGTGTAAATGTTTGTTGTCTGAAAGAGGTTGTAAAAGGCCAAAATTTCTCCAGAGAGTAAAAGGAGAATGTGTGGGTTATTTCCCCCCCCCCTACAGTAACCCTTTTCCTACAGTAAAGGGGGACAGGATGAAGGAAAAGAAAGAGTTGAAACTTGAAAATGTTTTGCTTCATAAACTCCATCTATAAGAACAACATCCATGGTCATTTGAAAAGGAGGCTGTGAATCCAGTCTCTTGGGCCAGGTGCTCTGTACTTAATTTTTCCTGCTGCAAAGGCAAGTTAAGTGCAAGATGCTTTTAAAAGATAAAATTCAGTGTCTGACTTTCATTAACCTTAATTAGGTCTCCTTAAAGTAAAAGGTCTTTTTAGGAATCTTAAAATTGTTTGTAAGGTAGAATTTCCATTGTGTCCATAAGATTAACCCAGACACAGGCTTCCCTTTTAAAATGTTTTTTTCTTCTTGTTGTTCTGTCTCTCTGAGTTTTTTCCTTCCCCATCTTCTTACTTCTGTGCTCAAACAGGTAAATTACTCCTGAGTAAGCTTCCTTTAACAAGGAAAGTGGGGGGCAATGTTTGCTAAAGGTACTTGCCTCTTCTCACTTTCTTTTCATTTGTTATACTAGGCTTACTATTCCTATGTAAGCTGAGGAAAATTGTTACGGTAAATTGTTCACTTTTATCTTCCTTTTAAAATCACTTCTATCAAATCTATGGCTGTTTTATTATTTGTGGGTGGTTATATCAACTCTTGAATTCACCCTATTCTTTATAAAAGATTTCCTCTCCCTGTCAAACCCCAAGAAAACTGTTTGTTCACTTTTATCTTCCTTTAAAGATTGATTCTAGAAACTTGCACTCTTTAGTCCAAGAAAGTAAATTATCACTTAAACTATCAAGATCTGTTACAGGGTTCTGTATAAAGTTGGGTACTTTTATTTTCCTCTGTATTGTTTGATTCCTTAGTACACATGTGATGAGGAGGGGAGTTAAATGATGCATGTGTATGTTGTATGTGATGCGAAGGTGCTAGGTAGGTAGAAGGAGAGAGAGAGAATATGTCTGTAAGCACCAAAAAGTGAGTTTTAAATTCTAGTGGTATAGAATAATGGGCTGAAGTCAGTCAAGCCAATTGATCTTTGGCAGAGAAGGATGGAAAGATTGGTTTTCAGAGTTTGGAATAGAGAGTTTAAGAAGTGGTGTTTAGAAAGAAGTAGAGTTTGGTATATCATGCACTGAGATGATGAGTATCTAAAGGGTTTTCATCATGTTGTCAGCTATTTTTTTTTAAACTGCAAAAGTCCAGCCAACAGTTTAAGCACATACAAATTCATAATTAGGATGGATGGGTTTTGGCCATTTCCCCGTACATAAGGGGGGCAGGGAATTTAGTCTGCTCATGGCTGAAATTACTAAAAATATATTTGAAATTTATGAATTCTGACTCTCTGGCCATTTTACTCATACATAAGAGAGTGGGTGATTGTTCCACTAATGATACACAAAATAATAACAACCCACATTTGTGAAACATTTTTGAATAGAAATCTGTACCCCAATCCTGTAGATAAAGGAGGCAATATAGCTCCCAATTTCCTTTGCTTGGGGTATGATATGTCTGTTTGATGCAAGAAACACCATCCATTAGCATTGAGACTTAATTAAGAATTTAATTTGACCAAACTTGCATTACAGGCTTTGGTAAAAACTTTGCTGGGTTTCTGTTTTTTGTTTGAAATCTAACCCTATTTTTAAAAATCTACTCCTTCCCCTTTCCTTCCTGTATTCAAATGGTAATTTAGCCAAAAGATGCAACACTAAATGGTATAATAGATTTGCTGAATCATGAACTCTGTACGGTACATGAGAGGATACAAACAGTTATTTAAATATTCTATTTCCAAGTTTTTCAGAAATCTAATTGCTTTTGTATTTATTTTCATCTTTCTTTCCTTACAGTCACTTTCCGTCAGGTAGTTTTTTAATCAAACTTATTCCTTATGTACCTTGTTGCCGGCTTCAGGTTTCTTTAAAATTGTATGTTTTAGCATTTCCTTTTAGTTCCTCAAGATCATGTCCCTAAATATTCTTCCTTTTCTAACGGTGCTTTTAAGTCCCCCAAACCCTGCCCCCTTACAGGATATTCCTTCTACAGATGTTAATGCAGACCCAATGATGGAAAACCCTCAGCCCAATTCCTCGTGACCACAAGACTATTTATTAACTGCAACAACAACAAACACCAGAGATTTTATTTTGTGGGGCAACAATTTTTAAGAAAAGGGGGGATTGTTATAAGAATTTTAAGGTCATATATATATATAAATGTTATCTTTTATATATACGGTATTTAAAAGATAAATGTTCATAACTGTATATGTAAACCACATGTCTGAAACCCCACAGAAAAAAAGTGCTGAACAGATTGACCTCAAATATTTCTCTGCAAGGTCAAAGTGGGAAACCTCCCCATTGTCTCTTTCCTCACAAATCCTGTCTTAAGGGCACATTTAAGATATGAATAGGGTGTGAGCCTGGGACCTGACTCAGGAACTAAGTGTTTATCATTACAAAGGACTGGCCAGGCTCCCCAGGTAATCCAATCAAATGACCATTGACAGGTAGCCTGCCAGACAGGATAAAAAATAACTGCACTCAAGATTTCTGTTGTAGTCCTTCTTTTCTCTGATATACCGTGTTTCCCCTTTTTTAAGACACCGTCTTATAACTTTTTTTATCAAAGAAAAACCACAGAGTGGCTTATTTTCAGTGGGTGTCTTAAGTAAGATGCAAAGTGATACACAAAATAAGGGAAATATTAGGTGTGTGCAAGCAGTTTTGCATTTATTTCTATTATTAAAAGAAATTTATTTCATTAGCACTTCATTAGAATTGCAGTTGGTTCATTCATCATTTGTTTTATGATGAATGCTCTTCTGTTACCCATATTCACTTTGATTGCTTGTCTTGTCTTTTCTTACTTTCTATGCCTGTGGCAGCCAAACTGATCCTGGATTTTCCCAGGGATCATTCTGAGGTTTTCAGAGGATGTGTGTGGGGGTGTGTGGGGGCGTGGAATGCTAACCATCACACCAAAGAAATGGCAGCACAAACTGAAACATGCCACCCCATTCTGCAAAATGTTCTGGGATGGTGCAGGATCTGGAGCAATCTGGGGGGAATAAAATGGCAGCTGCCAAAAGGCAGTCGCCAAACTCTGATTCTGCTGCTGAGTCTAGTCTTCTTACAACAGGGGTTCCCAACAAAATTTTCTCGAGGACCCCTCATCGAGCCGCTATTGTGACAAGGACCCCCATTAATTCCTAATCCTAAAATTAAAAAGTGAGAGCCAAATTAAGAGTTTTTATAAGAGTCCAGGGAGGAGGGAGGGGAATGGAGAAGACAGGGTACCTGCGCAGTAGCGCACAAATGAAGCCGACACGTGCAAAGCAACTTGTGGAGGTGAGCGTTAGTAGAATGCGCGCACTGCCTCTTTGCAAAACAGTAGTGTTTGTAAGCGCGTGTCGGTGAGCATTAGTAGAATGCGCGCACTGCCTCTTTGCAAAACAGTAGTGTTTGTAAAGCGCCACCTAACGGCATACAGCAGAACTACTGCCTCATCTAATTCTAGTTTTGCGCTAGACTCTGCTCATGCAGGAAGCGGCCAAAACAAAAAATCTGTTATCATATAAAATATATTTAATATTTTCTTTATTCTAATAGCAACTTGCGGACCCCTCTGGCATAGCTCGCGGACCCCTGGGGGTCCACGGACCACCTGTTGGGAAACACTGTCTTACAACACAAGGAGGCGGCTTGCCGGGTTGTGCCCCGAGCCTCTGGGAGCCGGAGGAGGAGGCTTGCTGGGTTGTCGCCCAGTAGCACGCTTGGGGTGCTCCGCCAGCCCAGACTTTGCCCTCTTCTCGCTTGCCGAGGGAAGCGTGGAGCGGCTCCTGGCTCGGTGGCAGCACTTCCTGTTTGGTAGCGTCTCTCAGTCCTCCGCCTTGCGGAAAGCCGCCGCCTCCTCCTCCTCCTTCCCCGCCCCAGTTGTCTCCTTTCCTCGCTCCCCGCCTTTTCTCTCTCTCTCTCTCACACACACAGAGGGAGAGACACCGTTCCGTGCGCTCAGCCATTCTTTCGCGAGCGTGTCACAAACACCGCTCTCCTCCTCCCCCCACCCATCCTTTCTTGTGTGCATGTGCATGCCTCCTCTGTGCTTCAGGTCAACAGCTCGGCGAGTGCGAGCGCCGAAAGAGGACCGAGCGTGCGGTGCTTGTGCCTCCTCCTGCTTCTCTCTCCCCCCCCCCGGCCCGTGTGTGAGGGAGAAATTAGCAGTTGAGGGCGAGGATGGATAGAGAGCTGCACGGCGCTTCAGCAGCAGCAACAGCAGCAACCAGTTCCAGGTGCCGAGCCGCGGCAGAAAGAGGAGGCAGCTTGTCGGGTCGGTGCCCAGCAGCGCCGCGCGGAGCGCCCTGAGCCTCCGGGACCCAGCAGTGCTCTGTAGCACTTTGAATCCTCCTCCTGCTGCTGCTGTGGCTTGGCGCGCTCCGTGCTGCGTTGCTGGGCGCCTTGTCGGTCCCGCTGCTGGGGCGCTCGGCGGTCTCGTTCTAAGCGGTGCTGCAGCAGCAGCAGCAGTAGCCAGTTCCGGGCACCCTCCTCCTCCTGCCGCGGCCGGCATGCTGGGTTCCGCTGGCTCGGGGTATGGCTTAATTCCGCAAAAGCGTAAAAATCCTGCTACGTCTTAAAAAATGACCATGTCTTAAAATAGGGGAAACACGGTAGGTATGATGTACCTAGGGGGTGGTCTTGGGCTACACCCCTTCTGTGACGTATCTACCCTGTTTCTCATATTTTAAGACATACCCATAAAATAAGCCATAGCAGGATTTTTAAGCATTCAAGGAATATAAGCCATACCCCGAAAATAAGACACAGCGATAGGCCGCGGCAGGAGGAGGAAAAAAATAAGACATCCCTTGAAAATAAGCCATAGTGTGTTTTTTTGAGGAAAAAATAAATATAAGACGTGTCTTATAATATGAGAAACACGGTATGATGTTTCTGGGGGCAGTCTTGGACTCCAGGGCAGACAATTTAAAATTTCTATATAAGAGCTTGCACACCTTTGTTCTGGGTCTCTCCCCCCCCCCCCGTGTGTGTGGAGCACCCTGTTGCAACAGCTTTTAATAAAGATCAAGCTTAACTAGCCGCCTTGCTTTTCACTAGAATTCTGGTCTGGTCTCTGTCATTTTACTACTAAGGGCTTTCAATTGTGCTCTGCCGGAGGTCCAGGCTCTCTCCTGGAGAAGGACCCCTTTTAACTCTTATAACACTCAACTTCTAACATTGTGTATGCCATCAAATGCCAACAGTGCCCTTCAGCTCTCTATATTGGACAAAGAGGCCAAATCCTATGGCAAAGGATAAAGGTAAAGGGTAAAGGGACCCCTGACCATTAGGCCCAGTCGTGACCGAGTCTGGGGTTGCGCGCTCATCTCGCATTATTGGCCGAGGGAGCCGGCGTATAGCTTCCAGGTCATGTGGCCAGCATGACAAAGCCGCTTCTGGCAAACCAGAGCAGCACATGGAAACGCCGTTTACCTTCCCGCTGTAGCGGTTCCTATTTATCTACTTGCATTTTGACGTGCTTTCGAACTGCTAGGTTGGCAGGAGCTGGGACCAAGCAACGGGAGCTCACCCCGTCACAGGGATTCGAACCGCCGACCTTCTGATCAGCAAGCCCTAGGCTCAGTGGTTTAACCACAGCGCCACCTGGGTCCTATGGCAAAGGATAAATGAACATAAATGTGACATCAGGAATCACAAGACAGAGAAACCAGTAGGAGAACACTTCAGTCTCCCAGGACATTCTATACAAGATCTCAGAGTAGCTGTCTTATTACAAAAGAATTTCAGAAATAGACGGGAAAGAGAAGTTGCTGAATTGCAGGGACCTGGTCTGGATTATTATCTCATTATACATGCTAAAGCTATTTTTAGCCATCTCAGCCCTTGCTTTTTCCTGCAATACCAATTGCAGTCGTTAACAGTCGTCAACAGGTTTACCACACCTATCAGTCAATCACCCATTCCCACCACCCTTCTGAGTTATACCCCCCCCCCCGCACCCTCTCACTATATATAAGCGTCTGGTGACTTCTGTTTCAGTGTATCTGAAGAAGTGTGCATGCATACAAAAGCTCATACCTATGACAAACTTAGTTGGTCTCTAAGGTACTACTGGAAGGAATTTTTTTTATTTTGTTTGACTACATCAGAACAACATGGCTACCTACCTGTAAGCAGGTCTCTGGTGTATTTTCAGTTTCCTGAAGATTTCAGCATTAATTGCAGCAAAGCATATAAGCTTTTCTTTACTATTAATGTTCATGTTTAATTGCATTCATTTAATGGCTGTGGGAACCTTGTGCCCTGCCCACAACATTTACTTGTTAGTCACAGTTCATGAAGTTTGTGCAGAAGAATATTGACTCAAAAGCAAATTGAAACATACGTGACATGCTCCCTGGGTGTGTTGAGGGTTGCAGCCCTAACTGTGCCTCCTTATTCATATAACTCTGTGGCCCCTGAGGTTATCAATTGCCTCTTATTCAGAGGTATAGGCAAGTTATACTGGAGTGTCATTATCCCAGAAAGTACCATTAATTATTTGCAAGGTTTGCATTTCTGCAGATCCCCATGTAACCTTCCATCCCAGTCACTTGACAAGTGATGTGTATCTAGATCTGTGCCCACAGTGGAAATTTGAAATCAGGGTCCACGACAGATATATTAACTCTAACTGTCCCGCTGATCACTCTGGCCTGCACAGAAGCATTTGCAAAACTCTGTCGATATGTTAACCGGCGCATCGCGGGAGAACGATATGCAAGCTGTAGGAGACCATTCAGAGCAAGTGTTAATAAATAACTTTTTAAAAACCGCGTGCAAAAAAAATATATGCGAGTGTTTTTAATGGAAGGATGGCTGCAGCACGCCTATAACGCTGCTACTGGTACTTTCCCTGCCCATAAATGCACGTGCACGTCCATACACACGTGCGTATAAACACGCACGCATACAGGAACGCAGCGGGACTCCGCGCACATTTTAATTACTGTATTCCCCGCCTGGCTTTTGGCAGAACCCCGTGAGGGTGTTCAAGGTTAAGGCGCTGCCGCTGCAGCCGCTGTCACGGCTCCAGCCCCGCCCCGAACTCCGAAGAAACAAAGTCAAGCGCTTCAGGCCAACTTCGGCCATTTCCGTAAGGTTCTGACTTCAGCCGCTCTCCTTCGGTTGCATAAGAGTGAGCGAGCGTGGTGCGCGGCCCGACGAGCGTTCGAGGGAGGGAGGGAGGGAGGGGGAGAAGAAACAAAACAAAAAACCCCACACACCTCCACAGTGTCCTCGCGGCACCTTCCTTCCCCAAGCACATGACGGTGCCGGGAGGGCGGGGGAAGAGTGAAAAGGGGCGGGGCCAACGTGTGCCTGTGACTTCATCCGCTCGCTGTTCTCGAGCCCCGCCTACAAAAAAGAGGGGAGGGGGAGAAGAGAGAGATGTATGCGTGAGGGAAAGCGGAGAAGGATGTGTGGCGGCACGTGCTTCTCCCTCTCTCATTGTCAATTCAGAGTGAGACTGGGAGGCGGGGCGGGCGGGCTTCCGGCGAGGGAGAACTTTTATCCCTTTTGTGAGCGCGCGCGTGCGCGCGCACTTGACGCGTCTTGAGAATTCCATGCCTTCTTGTTTCCTGCCGACGGTTCCGCTCTCTCCACACACACACACACAACATACACACCCCGCCCCTCCTGCCGCCCTTCACTTCCTCCTCTTTATGGCGCATGCTCGGCGATGTACCTTACGTGACTGTCCCTCTCCGCCGCGCGCCCTTGCCGTTTGTCCGCTCTCGAGGGAGGGAGGGAGGGGTATCGGCCGCGCGCCCAATGTGGGAGCCTAACGCGCGCGCTCTCTCTCTTCCCCTCTCCCTCTAGATACGGGAGCCTAGCACGCGCGCTGTTGTTATTGGTGCTGCCGACTGACTGGCTGGCTGCTGGCTGGCTGGGCTGGCGGCGGCGGCGGCTGTTGGTTGGGGCTGGCGGAGTGGGGGGAGGAGGAGGCGAAGGTTTCGCGAGGGAGGAGGAGGAGAGCAGGGCGGCTTAGTCAGTCAAGTCAGCCAGGCAGCCAGCCGGGCGAGAGAGTAAGCGAGCGAACGAGTTCTTTAAAGATGGCCGGGGCGGCGGCGGCTACGGCAACAACGGCAGCAACAACAACAACAACGGCGACGACCCCCGTGTACTGCGTGTGCCGGGAGCCCTACGATGTGAGCCGCTTCATGATCGAGTGCGACATATGCAAGGACTGGTTCCATGGCAGGTAAAACACGCGAGGGTGCAGGGAGGAGGAGGAGGGGGCCCCCGGTCTCCTCACGGGTCTCCTCACGGGAAAACAACAACAAAACAGTGAAGTGTGTGAGACAGGGGGGGTCCATTATTCGGGGGGGGGAGACCCTGAGGGCCGTGAGGGAAGGGGGCGGCCGGGGGGGGCGAAACAAACAGAAGGACAATGAGGCTGGGAGAGAGAGGCGGTATGTGCGCGCCGCGATGCGTGTCTGGGGGAGAGATGTGTGAATGGTGCTTTTCGGCGTACCAGGAAGCGGCGTTGGGCAGCCGCCGGCGCTCCTAGGTTCCCTTCTCTCTCTCCCCCACTCCCTTCTCCAAACAGTGTTATATAAGGGACTCCCTGGCCGAGGTTGAGGGGCTCTTCTGAGGAGTTTGGCGGAACGAGAGGTGCCCGGAAAGTTGAGTTGCTTTTATTATTATTCGCATTGTTCGAAGCGCGTCGCGGCTGAGATGCCTTTTTGTGTGTGTGCGTGCGTGTTTTTATGCGTGTTCATCTCGTTGTCCCGTCCGCTTCCAGGGCTCGTGCTTCCCCCGGCTAGAGAGTTGCGTGCGCCTCGCGGGCGCTTTTCTGACGTTGCGCTCGCATGAGTGTCCGGGTTGTGTTTTCCTCCTTCCTTCTTTTTTCTTTTCCCCTTTGCACAGGGAGGTTGGGTCAATTATGTTTGGAAAGTGCGAGCTTCGAGGAGGAGGCCATGCCGGCGCAGCGGCACTAGCTGCAGCCTCCCCTCGGCTGCGAAGGGAAGAGGTGGGGTGGCTGGGTGGGTATCCATGGGCATTTAAACAAAGGAGCAAGTTTCGGGGCTGCCGCGGCGGCGCGAGTGGCTCTCTTTCGGCCGCCCTTTGATCTCCCAGCTGGCCGGAGGCTGGATGGCGGCTGAAGTTCGGAGGAAGGGGCATCGATCTGGGATAATATTTGTCCGAGCTTCCCCGGCTGCTGCCGCGGCTGCGGAGGGGAAGTGCGCTTTGATTGACAACAGGACATTTAAATACCCCCCATTTAACAAAAACAGAGTCACGATGGAGCTGGCGAGACAGCCTCATCTCCCTCTGCTGGCTTCCGAAGGGAAGCTAATTTAAAGGGACATGGTTCATGCTTCAGATCGTGCCCTGATCAGAGAGACATATACAGTACTCCCTCTCGGGTTTGTTTGTTTTTCAAATAGCTCTTGTTTTTAAAGGAGACAGATAACACAGAGAGAAGGTCTGCGGATGCATTGTTCACATTAGAAACTAGGCTGGTTCTCCGCCTACAAAGTGCACCTGCCAGCCGTTGCAGGTGCACATGTGGTTCTGTATTAGTCTCTGAATAGATTCCGTGTGTTCCGTGACAGTGGGGCTATTATAGATTTAAGTGTTTTACGGAGGAGCCTGACAATATCCGGGTGCATTGCTGCAAATGTAAGCATCAGTGTTTTAATTCTGAAAACCGCAAAACCAAATAAGGAAATACTGTAAGCTTCTATTGTTGCTATATTTCTGTGAGTATGGTGAACAAAGCATTTATTTTTTTTCTGAATTATTTCCAAATTCCTAAGCCTACAGCAGCGAAATAGTTATGTAATCAGTCTTTTGGTTCTGTTAAAGAGAACATTGCTGGAATACAGTGGTACCTCGGGTTACAGACTCTTCAGGTTACAGACACTTCAGGTTACAGACTCTGCTAACCCAGAATTAGTACCTTGGGTTAAGAACTTTGCTACAGGATGAGAACAGAAATTGCTCTGCGGCGGCATAGCAGCAGCGGGAGGCCCCATTAGCTAAAGTGGTACCTCAGGTTAAGAACAGTTTCAGGTTAAGAACGGACCTCCAGAACGAATTAAGTTCTTAACCCGAGGTACCACTGTAGTCTGTAGAAGTCCTATTAAGCAGTAGGAGAATTTGAACTGACATTTGAAGTTGTGACTTTAAAAAAAACACTTTGAAATCTGTTACAAAATATTGATCCATAGATTTAAAAGTTAGGTGAGCTTAAAGTGGCAAAAAGGCAAGGGAATGGGTTGGGCAGTAGCAAACTAATGCACTAGGACAGAAAAAATGGGTTTGATAAGGTGGATGTAGAAGTGTAATATATGGTAGCATTCTAATATCTTTTCTTTATAAGTGTGCAACCAGCTAAAAGTTATTCCTAAGAAAATGCTTTCATGTGGAAAAGAGGGAAAACAAAGATCTAGTCTCTAATGTTTATCTAGGTAAGTCCCATTGTACTCTATGATTTAATTCTGAGTAGGTATTCATAGGATTGTGCTGTCAAACAATTTTGCTCCTGCACTTGGCTCGGCTCCTGAAATCCAAATTACTTGGCAACTGAACTATAAACAGATTTGCTATTACTGTACTCCCTTCGAAAAGTGCCCGGCAGTATCTCACAAGGAAGATAATAAACAAGACATTACAATTTTGCTAAATTTGGACTGTCATAGATACATTATTGCTGGCTGTTTGACATCTTTCCTGTTAATTTATCTTAATTTTTAAAATAGCACCCTGAATTGTCATTTTTGCAGTGCAATACTTTAAAGTTTACTCTGAAGTAAGTCCAGTTGGGGCTTATTTACAAGTAAGAGTGTTTAGCATTGTGGCCTGTTTCTGGCCTCAAGACCTGTCTCCTAATTTACAGTTCAGAAAATGTTAGCCTATGTGTAGTTGAATTATATGCTCAGTTGCTATTTTCTTATACTTTTTTCTAAGTTGAAAAGAGCTGGAGTATTTCAGTTTGCTTTGGATTTTATGTTCTAATGTTTTGTACTTCAGAGAGCTGGACACCTCAGCTTGTTTGCTCATGTTGTTGGATCAGTGAATACGTTTTTAAAGCATTGGCTCTAGTGGTTCTTACAAGATCCTGGACTGTTTTGAATCTTTTGTATGAGCTGTCCACTTGCTTGCACCCTTTGTTTTCTGTCTTTTATAATGCAATACATCCAATAGAGATCAGAAGGCATCTTATAATCCTTAGCCTTCCTTAGGAGCTTCCAGTGAGTGGAATTTTAAATTCTTCTTGAAATCCATATGTACTGTATTCTTTAGAATACCACTTTGCATGTATGGAATTTACATAAGGTTTGGCACTTTCACATGATTTCTTTTAAACTCTGAGGTGTGATTTCTGTTTGTAGCCATGCCCTATAGCAGGGACGGCCAGCTCCTAAGAGACTGCGATCTACTCACAGAATAAAAAACTGGCAGTGATCTACCCCTTGGGGGGGGGTTCAGGTTGAAGCTGTTGAGGGTTTTTTTTAGGGAGGAAAGTGCCTTTTCTAGGGGTTCAGGTCAAAGTTGTTGACTTTTGGGGGGAGGAACGTTCCGTTTTTTTAGGGGTTCACAGCAAAGGTGTTGAGCTATTTTAGGGAGAAAGGGGGAAAGTCTCTCACCAAAAGATTGCTAAGGAAATGATCAAACTTAGTCTGTCGTTCTGGAGATCATGCAACAATGGAGGGTGGGCTGAGGGGGCGGGGCCAGATTTTATCACCGCTAATGAAAGGGAGCCAAAAACCTCCTGGGGATATGCCAGCGATCAACCTGTTGGACATCCCTGCCCTACAGAATTTTAGCTGGTTGCACAAACAAGATGAATTGGTGACTTGTCCTATAGTTAGTTACTTGAAGTTCTTTAAAGTGTTAACTGTAGTCATCTCCAGTTCCTGAATCTGAATCTGTTTTTAAACTTTAACATGTTAATTATCTCTTTGAATGCCAGGTTAAGGACAGTACCTTTTATATAACTTGGCGGCTAACAAATTGAGGTTGAATCCTGACAAGATAGAAGTACTGTTTTTGGGGGACAGGGTGTGGGCGGGTGGGTGTGGGGGACTCCCTGGTCCTGAATGGGGTCACTGTGCCCCTGAAGGACCAGGTGCGCAGCTTGGGAGTCATTTTGGACTTGGGGGTCATTTTGGACCTTGGAGCCACAGGTTAATTCTGTGTCCAGGGCGGCTGTCTATCAGCTCCATCTGGTATGCAGGTGGAGACCCTACCTGCCCGCAGACTGTCTCACCAGAGTGGTGCATGCTCTAGTTATCTCCTGCTTGGACTACTGCAATGCGCTCTACGTGGGGATACCTTTGAAGGTGACCTGGAAACTGCAATTAATCCAGAATGCGGCAGCTAGACTGGTGACTGGGAGTGGCCGCCGAGACCAC
Organism: Zootoca vivipara; assembly: GCF_963506605.1. NCBI lineage: Eukaryota > Metazoa > Chordata > Lepidosauria > Squamata > Lacertidae > Zootoca > Zootoca vivipara. Next base: position 50,860,752 of record NC_083285.1, on the reverse strand, counting down.
ATAACACCGGTCCTAAGAGACCTACATTGGCTCCCAGTACGTTTCCGAGCACAATTCAAAGTGTTGGTGCTGACCTTTAAAGCCCTAAACGGCCTCGGTCCTGTATACCTGAAGGAGCGTCTCCACCCCCATCGTTCAGCCCGGACACTGAGATCCAGTGCCGAGGGGCTTCTGGCGGTTCCCTCACTGCAAGAAGCAAAGCTACAGGGAACCAGGCAGAGGGCCTTTTCGGTAGCTGCGCCTGCCCTGTGGAACGCCCTCCCATCGGAGGTCAAGAAGATAAACAACTACCTGATATTTAGAAAACACCTAAAGGCAGCCCTGTTTAGGGAAGTTTTTAATCTGTGATATTTTAATGTATTTTGGTATTTGTTGGAAGCCCCATACAATACTTTTTTTACAAGTCAGAGGAGAATTAGACTTGTTTTAAATGTGACACTGGTGAATAACAATAACTTAAATATGCACCATTCTATATACCAGGTGTCTCATTTAAGCCAAATTACCTTTTTGCATTTGCTGCGCTGTAATGGCTAGAACCTGTGGCTCAGGTGGATACCATAGCAGCATGCTAAAGGGAATGCTGTGGCCGTAGTCTACAGTATCTTGATTTCAGTAAGGTTTCTGACAAAGTCTTGACAGTATTCTTGCAGAGAAGCTGGTAAAATTTGCGCTGGATCAGGTAACTGCTTGAGTGACCAAACACAAAAAGTGCTCATTGGTGGTTCCTCATCATCCTGGAGAAAAATGACAGGTGTGGTTCCACAGGGTTCTGTTATGGGCCCTTTGTTGTTCAACATCTTTATAAACGACTTGGATGGAGGAATTGAGGGGATGCTCATAAAATTTGCAGATGGCACCAAGTTGGGAGGAGTAGCTAATGCTGCAGAAGACAGAATTAGGATCAAGATGACCATAACAGATTGGAGAACTGGGCCCAAATTTACAAAATGAATTTCAGTAGGGACAAATAAAAGGTTCTGCACTTAAGCAGGAAGAACCAGTTGCACAAATATAAGGTGTGGGGATCACTTGGCTTGCCAGTAGTAAGCAAGTAGTTTGGTTTTGTAGGGATCTGACCAGGATTTAATGAGGATGAGCAGGGGTTAAATCCTGCTGCTTTGGCCAGCAAGAGAAGTGGCCCATGTGGCTAAACTGAGCAGGATTTAACCACCACATGGGCCAATTTTGCTTAGTTTGGCTGCTGGGAACAGGCACACAGGTCAGTGCAGAATTAAACCCCAATCTTCCCATTGGCCAACAACTGACATCATCAGAGCCCATCAGAGTCATATAAGCTGGGCATGTTTTTGGACAAAGTACTATATAGGCCAGACTGGACCCTCTGAAGGGCCAGTATTGGCCCACAGCCAGAAATTCCCAACCATTGTAGCATAGGTATTGGTTTGACCTATCCTAGATAGTGATGCAGTGGGTATAACTTGCAGAAACCAAATACTATGCCATTAGCCTTGGGTTTACCCATATGTGCCACTATAAGACAAACAGCACACCTTTTCTCTCTAATTGTCTAGTCACTGTCTTCTCAATACTATGACAGTTTTAGGTTTTTTTCCCTTTAAATAATTTTGAAATTTTCCATTTGTGTCAGATCACTGATAAAATCATAGTTTTGTTACTGGCAAGAAAAGAGAAAGATGTTTCTTTCATTCTTTAGCATGGTCACATTGGTTATTCCCTACCCTGTACTGGCTAAGAGGCAGCGCTGGTAAAAATGACAGGCAGAGTCACTTGATTAATGAAAAGGCTCTGGCTGGCTCTGGTCTGCAGGGCTTGTTTGTAGATTGGTGGCTGTGAGGCTAATTTATGCAGTCTTGCTATTTGGACCCAATTTTGCATGCCAGCTCTTCGAGAACATATATCCATGTATATGCATTCACATCTGCACACATACTGCTCCATGTATATCTAACTGCAGATGCGGTGGTAGAAAAATACATGCATCTACATTGAGGACACTGAGCAGTTTTTCTATCTCTCCTGGGTTCATAACTTCCAGTTGTGCAGCAGGCCAATAGCATACATTCTGGCTAACCCTCATGCTTGAAACAGATACTTGTATTTATCTGCTTGTCTGATAGGTCAGGTAAGTGACAAGGAATTCCATACAGTGGTACCTCGACTTACGAATAACCCTACTTACGAAAAATTCTACTTACGAACGATACTAATTGGGGTGCACTTTCTTTGACATCCGAAGGCTGGATCGGGCCCCGCCGCCACCAATAGCGGCCTCTGGCGATCGGCCCACGGCCAGATCAGGCCCCGCCTCAGCTCACAGCGGCCTCGCACCGCCTCTGGAGCTCGGCCCACGGCCGGATTGGGCTCCGCCTCCACTCACAGCGGCCCCGCGCCGCCTCTGGAGCTCGGCCCATGGCCGGATCGGGCCCCGCCTCCGCTCACAGCGGCCTCACGCCGCCTCTCGAGCTCGGCCCATGGCCGGATCGGGCCCCGCCTTCGCTCCCAGAGGCCTCGCGCCGCCTCTGGAGCTCGGCCCATGGCCGGATCGGACCCCGCCGCCACTCCCACCGCCTCTAACGCTCGGCCCACAGCCGAATTGGGCCCCGCCGTCGCCACTAGCCGGCCTACAGCTGGATCAGGCCCCCACCGCCACCACTAAGCGGTCTCCCGCAGCCTCGCCGCCGCAGCCCGCGCTCCCTGCATTGCAAGGTAATGTTGCTGTGCAGGTTCCATGCCTTAAAAGTCTTCAAAGTCTCTAAAAGTGTATTTTTCCTAGGCTCCGGAACGAATTAATCCATTCCCAATGCATTCCTATGGGAAACATCGTTTCGACTTACGAATGTTTCTACTTACGAATGTGCATTCGGAACGGATTAAATTCGTAAGTAGAGGTTCCACTGTACTTATGAATGAGTGGTCCGGCAGAAAAGGAATGGCTTTTCTAAACCTTTCTCCACCAATCAACTTGGTTTTTGTCTGGCCATTGAGGAAGGGAAGCACATTCCTTTTCTGCTGGCCTGCGTGGTAAAAAGCATTTTTAAAACTAGTCACTGTTAGTAGTCCTCGGTTCTATGCCGTCATGGAAAATAGGGTTCCACTCCTCTGTAATGAATGTAGAAATACAGGCTACTAGCCTCTTAGCAGACTAGTAAAAAAAGTAGGCTAGTAATTCTTGTAGGCCTATTTACAAGGCAATCATGTCACTATGTGACAGTTTTATGTAAAAAGTTTCCAAGGAATAAAATAATTAAATGCAGTTTCATTAGTAAAGTGTTATGTCAGTTAAGGATTAAGCCTTATCACTTTTGCAACTACATCATTTGCATATTATTCTGAAGTAAGTTTCACTAAGTACGAAGGTGTTTACTTCCTAGTAAGTGTGCTTAGTATTGCAGCCTTAGAAGCTAATTTTGAACAGTGTGGATATCCTAGGCCAGATTCACAGAGATAGAGGTGTAATGACAGTTCCATTTTTAATTATGTTCATTAGCTTTGTGTTGATTGTCACGTTGTTGATTGTTGTCCAGTACATCCCACATCAGTACTGGAAACAATTTTTAAATGACAAGAGAAGGTAGCAAATACTCTGAATTTTTAATAAACACTGGTTCTCTTTCTGGCATATTAAAACCAAGTTTACTTATGTTCTGTAAATAAATAGGACTGAATCCAGAGTAAAGGGTACCAATGCAGTTTCAGTTTAAATGTGCAAGTGCAATAGAGTAAATAATGCATAGTATTTTAAAAGATTACCTGGAAATAAGTTATGGTCTTGTTGTCTTGGATCATAGATCTGTACTTGCATATTTGCATTTCACATTTGCCTTTAACTGATGTGAGTTTCAGTTCCGTATCTTGCCAAGTGGGGGAAAATACTTGCCTTGTGTATGTTAAGCAACATGAAGTGGCTGTTACATAATTACAACTCTGGGTAGTTGAATTGGTAGAGGGAGCTATGTACGGTATATTATTGAAACTTGCTATGTTATTATATGTGAGCAGTGTTTCTGTGGCAGCAAAGCAGGATTATTTTAAACGATAAGGCACTCTAATTTCCAACCTTCCCATCGTTTTATCGGTATTTAATGTTTAAAATATGCTTATGGAGTAATTATGTTTAAGAAATTCAGCTTTGGTTTTTGGTTGCAGAAAATACTTGATAGTACTAATGCAAAAGAAAAAAATTATAGCCTAAATGTTCAGCATGATAGTATCTTGTAAAAGTGCTTTGTGGAGAGTGTTACAGAAATATATTATTGGTATAACTAAATCCTTGTGTAGCACTGATTTGTTTAATACAGTGCTTGTTTCAAAAGTGAATTAGTTCTGCTCAAGTTCATCTTGTCCAAAAGGGAGATAGTTCAGTTAAAGTTCATACTTTTACAAACTGTCTTTTAAATACCTAGCCATGCACCTGCATACCATGATTTTGGCACTATATGAAGAAGCCTCTGGTTTTCTCTTCCTTCTGCCTTGTCATTCCCTCATGGCCTCCATGGATTGTGGCAAAACATAGGTTCCCCTTCCATTCAAATCAGCAAGCCATGCTTTGGAGCAGGAAGTTGGGGAGAAAAATGCAGTATGCATGGGAGGAAGGGAGCGTGGAAGCATGTGGCTCATTCTATGATGATTTGTTTAGCGCAAGGGTCAGCAAGGTTTACCTCGCCTGGGCCGGTTCACTCCAGCGGAGATCCCTCTGTGGGCTAGATCGTGCGCGCTCATGAGCGCGCCTGCCTGCAGTTTCCGGCATCTGCGCAGACAGAATTTCCACCATCTGTGTTTGCACAGATGGGATTTCCGGCAACACGGAAGCAAGTCCCTGCGCCATGCTGTGCCGATTTAGTGCAGCATGTGGGGACTCAGCAAGCGGGCGGCTCAGTTTGGGGGCGGCTTGTGGACCGGTTAAACGACCCCCGTGGGCCGCTTGTGGCCCATGGGCCTCAGGTTGCTGACCCCTGATTTAGCACCAAACCATGATTTGGTATTATATTTTGATGAAACCAGAATGTGGAGGCAAGAGATGCAGATCTCCAAATGCATGGTCATGGCCCAGTACATCATCATTGGCTCACATTCACTGTATGTAGGAGATATATATTCCCTTTGTTATGCATTACGGTACATTTCTCCTCTAGGGGACAAATATAAGCACAACTACTGCTGCAAAATAACATTCCTTAGTGTAGCCTGCAGCGTCTCATGTAACTCTTGAAAGTGTGCCTTCATTTCTTGGCAAAACTAGAGCAGCTACATCACTCTTCTGACAGTTTAGTACTGTCCAGGCTGATTCTTGAGGTTATTAGTGTTACATTGTACAGGTGACCACCACTGGTGTTGCATGATGTAGTTACGTTACAGTGAAATGTCAGCAGGACTGAATCCTTGGTGGCATGGTATGACTGTGTGGCATTTTACAACCCCTCCCTTGTATATTCACATATAGCACATTTTTTATTTACAGGGTCTTTTGGCAGTCATTCTTTTGTTGAATTATTTTTCTTGAATTAATATTGGATCATGATATGGAAGTGTTAGAATCCTTTTTTGAGCATTTGTGGTCAACATAGCCTGAATCTGTTGTCTAAATCTGGCAGCGTATTGTGCAGTTTAAATAAAATCTTATTTGGGGTGTGTGTGAATAGCGTGGAAATTGTTTCCAATTACCAAGTTAAGCAGACCCACATGTATACTCACCTTCTTTAGAAACATTAATATGCTGAATGCAAAACTATGGAAAATGTAGTTAAGCATTTTTATATGAAATTGTTTTAATTGTTAGATCGGTTTAAGATTTTACAGGAAATGATTAATAAATGGAATGAAAATAAATAACGGTAGTGAAAACTATGGTTTAATTAGTAAAGTGTGTTGTAGTTGCAGATAAACTGCCCATGTGTGTGTGTTGATGGCGATCATAGGAAATGTAGATGCTCCCACCATTTCCTATAATAAGCCCAAACAATCATGTATCTCAGGTATCTCCTGCCAAGTATTTAAAGCCCCAGGATGCCTACCTGGAAAATGAGACATACCTGAGCTACAGGCCACTCCTTCCAAGGATTGGGGAGAGAGCTTTTAAAAACTGAGCTCTCATTGCAGCTTTGTCCCTCCCACCAGGGGGGGGGAGGGGCAGACCAGGTCTTCCTATGCACTGCTCAGAGAAGTTGGCCACGAGCTCTTACAACTTGTAACTAGACGGACAGCATTAGTAAGTAGAAAAGAAGTAAGTAGAATTTGGGATCATCGGGCTACTTTTGTGTTGATTATTTTTTATTGGATCTTAAAGAAGTTTCACAATCAAACTAGTGGAGTTTTTGTGGGTTTTCCAGTCTCAGGATTCAGGAATTATCATATGCCTAGATCACTTTGGGTTTCATGGTACTATTGGAGATCTACCCTGTTTCTCATATTTTAAGACATACCCATAAAATAAGCCATAGCAGGGTTTTTAAGCATTCAAGGAATATAAGCCATACCCCGAAAATAAGACATAGTGATAGGCGCAGCAGCAATGCTGGCCGCGGCAGGAGGAGGAGGAAAAAAATAAGACATCCCTTGAAAATAAGCCATAGTGTGTTTTTTTGAGGGAAAAATAAATATAAGACATGACTTATAATATGAGAAACACGGTAAGACCAAAGAGTTGGTAAAGTTAGGAATCTGCTCTATTCTCAGGGAGGAGCTGAGAACAGGAGCACTGGCTTTATGCTCTACATAAATTGCTAGGAATTGGCTGGAGGTGCCAGGGTCTAGGATCCCCAAGACTCATTGTTAATTTGACATACCTTGTTTTCTCTTTTTCTGGGGCTGTAAGTTACCTTCAAAAGTGGGTGGTGCCAGAAACTACTGGATACACTGCAGAACTGTCAGATGGGCATTATATAAGTAATAAATTATTGTTGTTATTATTGTACAGCAGTGGGCCAGTAGGGGGACTGAAAGGGCTTTTCTGAACCTCCTCCCTTATCTACAGTATTTACTGTGAACCCAATTTTGTGGCACAAAGTCTGTTTAAGAGACAGACATTGCTGGAATTTGCAGTATTAGGACTTGCTCTTGAGTTCGGGGCTTATTAATTTTTTTACAGTTACTGCTTTATTCCCATGGCCTTACAGGCCTCAGTTGAGAAATAGCTCTGTTTTAGACCAAATGTAGCTTCCAGAGCACCTGGTGGGTGACCACATGAAGGACTCAACTTGAAAGAGACCACTAGAATCCAGAAACCAGCACCCCTCCCTGAAATAATCAGTTTAACAGATTTTATATTTCTATCTACATAGAAAACATAGATGTAATGGAAATCGTATTAATGGTGTCCTGTGTGGTTCCTTGTTGGTTTTCTAATTTGCAGAGACTGCAATCTAGGAAATTACAACACATTACTATATTTAGACTTCCTCCTGCCAACCTAGCAGTTCGAAAGCACATCAAAGTGCAAGTAGATAAATAGGTACCGCTACAGCAGGAAGGTAAACGGTGTTTCTGTGTGCTGCTCTGGTTCGCCAGAAGCGTGCCTTTGTCATGTTGGCCACATGACCTGGAAGCTATACACCAGCTCCCTCGGCCAATAATGCGAGATGGGCGCCGCAACCCCAGAGTCCGTCACAACTGGACCTAATGGTCAGGGGTCCCTTTACCTTTATTTAGACTTCACAGAGTTGGCTGGTATCACTGATTATGTTAAAGTGTCTTCATTTATAATTTCTAATATTTTCTGACTACTTATATTATTGCCCTTAATATGCTTCATAGAGTCCTCTAATTTATGCAGCAGTAATGAAATGCATCTATATATATAAAAATGTAAGCTGTCCATGTTTGTTATATTCTACTTTTCTCTGAAACCACTTGACCAATTATGTTCAAATTTGGACACAACATTCCATTCCAATACCCGAGTGTTTCCATAACCTTAGATTATACTGATATCACACTTGTCACAGGTAAAAACATGATTTTTGGGGGAAACAGGATCAGGAGAACTTGCAAAACATCGTCCTCTAGCAGTGACTCCACTGGTACTGCAGCTAGAAAATCTTCCCTCTCCAAAACAGCTCAGCTCAGGTTTGCAGCCAACCCCTGCTCCACAAGAGCAAAACTGCAGACTGAGCTGAGTGGAGGTGGGGACTCACCTGCCCTGGGGTTGGGGACAGGACAGGTTCGGGACGGTTCATGGGTCGGGACGGACGGGGGGAATCACAGGGATGAGCCACAGCAATGAATGGCTGGGTACTGCTAGTTACATATAAAACATGTCTTACAATCTTATGGTGTGTATATATTGTTGACTAGCATTTAGATTATATTTCACATCAAAATTTTGATAATAGTTTTTAATATAGAAAACTAGAATGAATAATTACCAATTGTTATGTAGGTTAAATCCATTCATATTTTAAAATGTGAGCCTCTGTTGAAAAATTGAGGAAAATGCTCTCTGAGTTTGTCTCCCCCCCACAATTTTAACTTTTTAAATAAATCGTAAGTATAAGGGACTTGACCTTGTGATATACTTGGGATATGTTCATGAGATTAGTCAGCATTAGACATCTAGAATACTTTTAGCTGCTCCCTATCAGAACTTTTGATGAAATGAATGAATGAGTAGTTTTATTAGTTTTATTTATTGATAAACAACAAATTTCAGTGTGATAACCAAGTGAGGTTTGTTTGTTTTCACAGCAAAAACAAGTTATTGTGATATTTTAAGGATTAAAATAGATTTATTATGGGTGTAATTCTCATGACCATTTGGCCCAATTGCTACTTTTTATTTTATTTTGCACTACCACACATGTGAAACTAAGGTGTTAATGCTTCATGCATCAGAAACGAGGCTAGTTCTCTAAAGCTCATGCCCCTATATTTTATTTTTTTATTTTTTTAACGTGCCACAGTGCTCTTTTGGTTCTCTTTGATAAACTAAAATTTATATATACCAAGGCTCAATTTGAGAGAGTTTTTACACACTTGTGGCTGGAATATTATAGTAACTTGTAGCTGTACACAGTCTGTGAAAATACTGGTGTACAAATTGAAAATTAGATTGCATCAAAACTTTTTCCATAATAGTTTAATAGATTTAATTAAATTGAAATATAATTTATACTACTAATATATTTTAGGCACTTCTTGATTTAATCTGAATGCCTCAATACTTACATTTCAAGAGGTTAAAAGTTATTGTTTATTTATTTATTTTATTTGAAATCAGTCATAGGCTGTATGCCTACAAATGCAGTGAACCTCTGAAACTACAACCTGGCTTGAAGGCAAGCTCTGTTACCTGGTGGCTTTCAGATGTTGCATGGATGTGGTAACTGTTTCATGCTTACTGCTCCTTGCATTGTCCTTATGGTCAAAGTAGATGTTTTGTATCAGTGTTAGCACAGCTTGTGCATCTCCCCACCAGGGGACATTAAACGGTGAGGTGAAACTGGAAACATGAGGCATAAGTCAGGATAAATTGAAACTAACTCATTTGCGTACATTAATATCAGTTATGACTACTGACATAAAAATATGCCAAACTAATGTTTCATTATTTAGAATATTCGTGTCTTTAGGTCTGCCTCATACTGGTACCAGTGGTTCTAAATAGATAGTGCTAGTTTTCCAGGTCATGACTGCTTTGAATGGAATTAATATTTAATCTCCATTAGTCTGGCATTAAGTAAAGTAGGTCTTTAAATTGGTGATTCTTGTGGAAAATGTTGAGTTCATTCTTGTTCAGCAGGGTATAATGCTGATGTTGCCACTAAAGCAAAAAGCTTCTACATGAAATCACTTCTACATTATTTTTAAAAGGCAACTAGAGTCAGAAAGTGTTATGAATTTTTAATACATTGTGGTATAAAATCTATTTATTTTCATCTGAAGCTGTTGGGTGACATACTGCAAGTAGGTTGCTAAGCTCACTTCATATACTTCATTCTTTTTACATGTTTTATTCACTTTTAAGGCTGTATAGAGAAGTGGGGAAGGGAAGGGATGTCATTCTGTGAACAAATATATATATATATATATATATATATATATATATATATATATATATCAAAGATTGGGACCGCTTCTGGCCTGGGTTGGTCATAAACACAACACTTAATTTATATACAGAACTGTATTTTTCAGTTTATTGATGAGTGTATATGTATCTCTGGTGAAGCACCTTGCTTTCTCCACCACTGTCAGGGGCTTAACCCGCTTTCCTCATGGAATCTGAACCTCTAAAGCAGGGGCAGAAATCCTGTGGTCCTCCAGATTATGCTGAAGTACAGCTTCCATTATCCCTGACCTCTGGTAATTGATGGGGTTGATGGGAGTTGGAGTGAAATAATGCACAGGTTTCCCACCCCACCTCAAATGGTAGTAGAAAATATGCTGGTAGTTGGGTTAGAGAGAGGGCTGTATAAGGGAAGAAGGTGTAAAAAAAAAAGCAGTATGGTGGAAGGGAAGGGAACATATGTTACTGGTTTTTGTTACTACAGTGGAACCTCGGGTGTCGAATGTCTATCGATGCATGTTTTGGCTTTCGAATGCCGAAAACCCAGAAGTAACTGCTTCGGTTTTTCAACGATTTTCAGAAGCCGATTGTGTCCCGTGGCTTCCTTTTTGAGTTTCCTTATTGTATTGAGGCTTCCGCTTTCAGCTTTCCAATGTTTAGGAAGCCAAACGGTCTTCCGGAATGGATTATGTTCGAAAACCGAGGTTCCATTGTATATACCATACCTTTTACCTTTGGCAGAGACAGAAGGAAAGTGCTCGTTAGTTGTTTTATAAGTGCTGCTAAGCATATTTCATTGTTTCTGCCCTTGTGAAATGATCACATCAACCCATTTGTGGTGGTTTGCAACAGAAAGTAGAAAGGATGTAGTTCCTGCAGTAGTGAGTTTCCAGGCGAAAGGTAGTAAGAGCACTTCTGGGCTTTTACTGGGAAGTAGTTTTAGTAATTTCCATATAACACCTCCTAAGCTGAAAAGAACTTGGAATCCTCTCCAAGTGTAATGATTGCTTCCTTTCATTGCCACCAACTGATTAGTCAATTGGTGTTCTGTTGTTGCCAAGCCAGTAACATAGCTGCCAAGTTATCCCTTATTTTAAGGGATTTTCCCTTATGCTGACTAGGCTTCCTCGCGAGAAAAGGGAAAACTTGGCAGCTATGGCCAGTAAGAAGGCTCTTTACCATTTCCTTTCCTTCAGGCACAAGGCCTGCTTGTGGCAGTTGCCTGTGCTATTTGATACAGGGAGGAGGGTTTCTATCTTGTGGTAGCCTTCTACTTTGAGAAGAGTATACTTTATCTAAAGGAGGATAAACTGGGGAGGGCAGGCAGAGAGAAGTACTAATCTGCTTAATTAATTTGGTTAAGATAATATTGCCAATTAGCATATGGAAACTATCCAATAGTGTGTGATATGTCCTCAGTTAATTGGAGCTATCCAGTCACACTTTTTGCTTCTTAGTTACAGCAGAAGTCTGAAGCTTTTTTTAAACACACACACACACACACACACCACATTTCCTTCTGTTTTAAAACTTGGCTTAATGTACTCTTGCTTTGACCTCTAGTAATACTTACTGTCAACATAAAAACATAAAGTGCAAAGAAAGAAAGAAAGAAAGAAAGAAAGAAAGAAAGAAAGAAAGAAAGAAAGAAAGAAAGGCACTGTTTGCAGTTTTACAATCTAATGGAAAAAGGCTTGCTATGGAATACAATACACCTATTTAATGGTGGTGTTCAGATTTGTTGAATAACGGGCTGCATTTCCTGCAATATTTTCAAATGAAACTTTGCCACATGATTCTATTATCCAGTCCTTAAATTTACCTACCTCTCAATTTATGCCCTTGCACTTTGATAAATGAAATAATTATGAGTTCTCTACAGTTTACTGACTATATAGTTAAATCATAGGCATACACGTCACTTGCAATTTGCATCTGGTTCGCCAGAAGCGGCTTAGTCATGCTGGCCACATGACCCGGAAGCTGTCTGTGGACAAACGCCGGCTCCCTTGGGCTATAGAGTGAGATGAGTGCGCAACCCCAGAGTTGTCTGTGACTGGACCTAACAGTCAGGGGTACCTTTACCTTTACATTGTGGGGATGGTGTGTATTCACAAAACCGCATATAGTTGAGCCCCCCCCCCCAATCCTTACCTTTTGGAGGTAGCATGCGAGACAGATCTTACCCCACAAGCAAGGTAGAAAAGGTTTTGACTCTGCCTTGCTTACTGGGTTCTGGGAGGCTCAAGAGGGAACAAGCTCAGGTTCTTTATTTAGTAGATTTATACCTTGTCCATCAGACTTTAGCTCCGCCGAAAGACTGTCTTAATGTTTAAAATGGTATAACAATAACATGCAGCACCACATAAGATAACATGGTTTGCTCTGTTTCATAATTGGATTTCATCTGTCACTTGCCTGCAGCCATTACTTAAGGCTGCAGCAGAGAAGACAAGACAAAGGATGCAGGGTGCCTCCACTGGTGCAGCTGAGGCAGCAACTTTTGGTGTATCCTTTCCTTGAACTTTTGCACCCCAGCTGGTGATGAGAAGAACTTGTCCTAAGGTTATATATGTAACTTCTGATAATTTTCCTTAAAAGGTGCAGTTGCAACTTAAGAGTTCCTGAAGATTTTTCTTCTTCTTCTTTTAGTTGTGTCAGAGTAGAAGAGCACCATGCTGTTGACATTGATCTGTACCACTGTCCCAATTGTGCAGTTCTTCATGGACCCTCCTTGAGTAAGTAATGATTTAAGCAGTGATGCATGTTGTTGTTGTTGTTGTTGTTGTTGTTGTTGTTGTTGTTGTTGTTGTTGTTTTTAAAATAATAATAATTTAAACCTCACCTTTCAGTTCTTAAAAAGGCCCTTTTGGGGGCTTTGCATGTATGAAAAACACAGATATAAAAGCAGAGCCATTAATTACACATGGCAGAAAGAAGCTTAGAATAGGCCAACTACCTGGTGAAATAAAGGGAGTGCCCAAAAACCGTAAGAGGAGGCCAACTGAGGAGAGAGTTCCCAAAGGAGGAAGTTCCACATCTTCAGGTGCCATGGCCAAAAAGATTATTCCCCATGTCCCATGTAACCGTACTTCTGAAGCTCAACAGGACATGGAACTATTATGTGTAAGATAACATGTGCAGTTTTGTGTGGGTGGAGATGGTACTGCAGAAATCCTGGTTGCAAATCATTTAGGTCTTTTATATATAACTACTATATATAAGCAAACCAAAAGCCAGTGGAGATTAAACAAAACTGGAGTAATACAGTTATACCTTGGATCTCAAATGCCATGCAACTTGAACATTTTGGCTCCCAAACACAGCAAACCTGGAAGTGAGTGTTCTGGTTTGTGAACATTCTTTGGAACCCGAATGTCTGGCATGGCTTCCGCGGCTTCCGATTCAGTGCAGGAAGCTCCTGCAGCCAATCGGAAGCCGCGCCTTGGTTGTTGAACATTTTTGGAAGTCGAATGGACTTCCGGAACGGATTCCATTCGACAAGCAAGTTACGACTGTATGCTAAAAAAATAAAAAGAATTTTCAGCATGGCTGTTAAGATTTGGTGCTCTCTGGCATGCACATATAGGACCTATTGTGGTTGGTTGGAAACAGTCACACCCAACAAAGAACAGAGGATTCCTTTACCATGCAAGAAGGCCAAGCAGACCAATCAGCAGATCACTGGACTTTCTATGGCACTGTGTTAGAGGGTGATTGCTAGGCCAATCTGATTGTACCTGATGAGGGTACAGGGTGAAACTCTCTGTTCAGGACTGAAAGTCCTAACCTGCTTTGTGATTATATTGTGATAAGAAATAGATCCATCCTGAATAAATAGATCATCCTGATTTCAGGCATCTTGATCTGCCCAAATAGCTGTAGTTGTTTAGTGTCCTAAGAATCTCAATTTAGTTTTTATCACTAATGGTAAAGCAAAAGAATCTGTCAGCTGCTTTCAAATATCATTGAGGAATTGCATTTGGAAAGCTGCAGGGAAGCTTCTAAAGGCAGTCAGATGTGCTTAAGTCACCTTCTGGCCTTCATTCTCAATCTGGGAAAGTTGAGGAGTCGGGTGTGCCTAGGACCCCTCCCCAGTTTAAGCCTCAAATAATTCCCTTTGAGAGGTTAACAGTTGGAAGATGAAGCATAGGAACACACTGAAATTAATGCTTCATGGACTTATCTATGATTTATTCCTGAATATTATTTGAACCCCCATTAAACATTAAGCAATGTTCAATATTGCCTCTCAGGGTAGGTTATAATGTTATCTGTTTGAAAATGTTTTTTAAGTGTCCTTTAGAAGATGCAGTATAAAATTCATAGCTCGGGCTAATAAATAATTTTAGAATAATTGCTTATAATTAATATACCACCTTGAATTTATGAATAAATTAGATGTTTGCCTTTCTGAAAGTTATTGCAAAGGTACATTGGATTCTAATAGATTTATTGTTTTAATCTTTTCATATGTGTGATACTGTTGAATTGTGGTTTTGTTTTTATTTCTCTTATTGAAGCTAGCCTAATATTTGTTAGAATAAATATTGAACACTTTGGCTACAGTAATCTTTTTTTCTTTTTTAAATGCAATTTATAACTACTGGCAAGTAATACTAGCCTGTTAATCCACATACCAATTTGTTCTATAGAGAAGTTCAGTTACATCAGAGGCTTTGTCTTATGTCTTTTGTAGTGCAGCTGCCCACCTTAATAACTGTCAGATAACATTGGCCGCTTTCCAAAGTGGTCACTGAGCTTGAAGAAACAGGTGTGTACACATGGAAAGAATGATATGCATCATTCCGCACAGAAATATGCACACCCAAGGCACACACAAAACGACTGCCACATGGAAGTCTCCTTTAAGTGGTTGCCTATGGCAGCTGCCTTGCTACAGCAAGCTGCTTTCGTGTATAATCCAGGCTACTACAAACCTCTTAATATTTGTAGTGCTACACAGAAAATGTACCAAGTCTTTGTGATGAGCTGCCACATAAAATGGTTTGGAGTATGAAGCCTTTTTTTTTTATTAAAGGAGCCATTGAAAGTGGTTTCTGTGTATCGGCCATCCTGTGTGCGCTGATCCTCTGTAGACTTTGCTGCCATGCCCATATGACTTTGCATCCCTCTTTATCTTGAAGTAGGACACAAGCTGTTTGATTACTGTGCAGTTTGGCGTATGCTTCAATTTCTGCGTGACATGTTTCCCAACTTTATTTAAGTTTCATATTTCATACTACTTCTGAGTAGTAAACTGCAACTTGCAGTTTTGTTGAGAGAGGTGGATGACAGTCAAGCATATAATATAATACCCTTCTGCTCCTTTGATTAGTCGGAGTAATATGATCCATTGATTTTGAAACAATGAAAGCTTAATGAGCTCAGAATGCCTAGATGAAATTACTAATACTCTGTCAGCGGCTCAATGTGCAGAATTAAGTTTATTTTTTTTATTTTAAAAAACCCATAAAGAACAGTAGCTTTAGTGGATACAAGATTTCATAAATACAATTAGTAGTAAACTCTTTCAGATGTTCAAAATAATACATGCTTTGAAGCATGTTCATCCAGGCATGGTTGGAAACCCACCACCTCCACCTTTCAGACCTTCCTACTCAACATGGAAAAGTCGGGCTGGAGTGGTGTGCTTGTAGCACGCTTCACACATTATTTTTGAATGCTTGAAGTCTGCTGTCATGGTTGACAGTTGAAAAGTGAAAGATAGGAATAAGATGCTAGGTGGAATTCACCGTTGCACTCTTCCAGTCATTCCACCTGTGCATGCATTTCAATTTACCGAATAGAACAATCCTCCTCTTCTCCCCCAATGTGCTATTCTGAGGGTTCTTCTGACCTCCCACTTGAACTAATTTTGGGGGGTGCAGGTGGAAGAGACGAGGGAAAGCTCCCTTATGGAAGTGGGCTTCTACTGACAGAGCTGGTTTGGTGAATTCTGTCCCCTGAATGTAATGCTTAAATTAAGAAAGGCTAGGGAAATGATATAAATTCTAAGTTTAGGGATTTTAATCAACATCTTTCTTTTACGGATATATCCACCATCTAAAATAATTAAATCAGTATACCTTTTTAGTGTGTGTGAGAATTTAAATAAGAAGCTTGCCCCAAATGGAAAATTATGAACCCCATATAAACCATGCTGAGATCCTAGAGCAGGCACCCCCAAACTTCAGCCCTCCAGATGTTTTGGACTACAATTCCCATCATCCTTGACCACTGGTCCTGTTAGGTAGGGATCATGGGAGTTGTAGGCCAAAACATCTGGAGGGCCGCAGTTTGGGGGTGCCTGTCCTAGAGTAAAGAAGGGACTGCAAATTGTTATAAATGCTTGTAGAGCAGGAGTAGTCAATGTGGTACTCTCCAGATGTTGTTGGACTACAGCTCCCATCAGCTCCAGGAATGATGAGAGTTGTAGTGCACGGGCTACTTTGGTTCTCCCTTTTAAGAGTATGGCCTGGTTCCAAGCATGTTTTTTTGAAATGGAGAACAAACCCTGGAGCTGAGCACCTCTCCTCTTGCACTGCTCCCTTCAGTACTTTGTTTCTTGCTTGTATTAAACCAGAGTTTCTCTTCTGTCTGAACCATGGCTTGATGGCAGTTTACAAACCAGAAATATAAGCCAAAAGTCATAAGCCAGAAATGATGCAGCAAGAGGGGAAGGGAATACTCTGCCCAATGTTTATTCCTGTTACTATTAAACTATAAACTATGGTTTATGAAGCCTGGAATTATTATCCAGCTGTAACTTTAAGAAAATGTTACGAATTGTAATATTTGGCTCGTAATAGATTTTTTCATGCAAATGAGTTCTATTGCTTCAGTTCTAAGTGTAAATGTAGTCTAGACTTTATATGAGTTTCTTTAATGAAGCCATCACCCAGCTCATTTATAAATGGTTTTCTTCAATTCAGGGCAGAGGATGGTTTATTCACTAATTAATAGGAGGCAGCTTGTCAGAAAATGTATGAGATCCAGTTTGGTGATGTGATACTTGGACTTGGAGACCTGGGTTCAAATCTTTGATTAGTTATGAAGCTTCTCTAGGGTTAATCCACACTATTTAAAGCACATGGCTTCCCCTAAAGAATCTTGTGAACTGTAGTTTGTTAAGAGTGCTGAGAACTGTAGCTTTTGGAGAAAGCAAGTATAGTACTTCAGTTGTATGATGTGCATATGTGACCTGGGACCCAACCATGCATGATTAAGCATATCTTTCCTTATGGGATTTTTAAAAGAGAAAACTGGATAGTTCTCTTAAATGTCTTGAGGAAAGGGCCAGGTACAAATGTGGTAAGGTAAAGGTAAGGTCCAGTCGCGGAAGACTCTGGGGTTGCGGTGCTCATCTTGCTCTATAGGCCGAGGGAGCCGGCATTTGTCCACAGGCAGCTTCTGGGTCATGTGACCAGCATGACTAAGCTGCTCCTGGCGAACCAGAGCAGTGCACAGAAACGCCATTTACCTTCCTGCCGGAGCGGTACCTATTTATCTACTTGTACTTTGATGTGCTTTCGAACTGCTAGGTGGGCAGGAGCCGGGACTGAACAACGGGAGCTCACCCCATCACGGGGATTTGAACCGCCAACCTTCTGATCGGCAAGCCCTAGGCTCAGTGGTTTAGACCACAGCGCCACCTGTGTCCCATTGACAAATGTGGTAGTTGCAATTAATTTTAGAAGCTAATATTTTAATCCTTACTATCTAGTGAAGAAGAGAAGGAACTGGCACAGACATGACTATACAGAATTTGATGATGGTTCCAAGCCAGTACAAGCTGGAACAAGAACATTTGTTAAACAGCTACGTGCTCGCTCCTTCCCAAGGTAATATAAGTTGCATTAGAACATATATAAGAGCAGGTGCAGAAAGTCTTGTCATTTTTTTCTAGCTCCTTCAAACAACAGTTTTTGTCTTCAAGCCATAAACAACAAAAACAAATTAATAGCTCCAAATAATGCAAACAAAGCTAAACTATGAGAGCAACAATTCAGATTTCCAGCTATTGCTGGAGATACCAATACTGCAAGAATTCTATTGACTTCAGTTGTTGCAGTGCTGATTTGCAATGGTAGTAGTAAATGAAGCTACTATAAACACCCAGCTTAAGTATCTATATGCTATAACTGTTAGGGAGAATGAAAGCCTTAAATTTCAGAAATTGCATTGAAATTACTTGCTGCTCTTCTGAATTAGGTGTGATTAAACACTCAGGTTTTACTGTCATTTACTTTTAAAATGTTAAAAAGTATTGTTGTTTTTTGTAGTGCTGATGACATCATTTTGAAAATGCATGGCAGCCAGTTGACACAAAGATACCTGGAGAAGCATGGGTTTGATGTTCCCATTATGGTTCCTAAATTAGATGGCCTAGGTCTCAGGCTTCCTCCCTCTACTTTCTCTGTTCTGGATGTGGAACGATACGTAGGTATGGTCTGTTATGAAGAACAGAGTAAAAAATTAAAATGGTAATAAAACCACATGTACTGTAATTAGAAGTGGGGCTACCTAAACTGATGTATGCAGTCACAAATGGAGTTTAGCATTTGTCACTCTGCTCTGTGAATGTGGTATGCAGAATACTAGCATGTCAACTCTTAGTGCAATGCAAGCAACTTTGTGGACAACTTGTGTGGTGCTTTATGGCCCCTTCAAATTAGAACAAAAAAGCGAAAGCCTTTTGGAAGGATGAATATTCATATCTGGAAGTTTAGACATTACATTTCTTTGTTTGCAGCTTTACTGTGATAAAGTTTGAGAACATTTAATTTAAGCTGAGTTCTCTACACTTTACAATTTAAAAAATGAAAGCCTTTAAATGTGTGATCCAGTGTTGTGCAAGCAGGTTTCTCTTTGCTTCTGTCTTGCTTCCTTCAAATTGTTCCAGAGGGATTCCCTGTTGTCAGGAGCAGGTTTGGGGATTTAGATAGGAAATAAGAAATGGGAAGCCCCCCTGTGTAGTGAGGCCCATTCTGCTCATGCACAGACAACATTAGATGACACCCTCTATATTTAGACTTCTCATCAGATTTAGTGAGATTACTCCAACAGTAAAAGTGTGATATCTACATTGTCACCATCTCTGTAGTTCCAGGTTGCTGGTAACACTAATTGCTTTGTTGGGTAGTGAGGGATAACCTTCAGGTTTCTATGACCATATATAATTTCCTCAGTGCTGCACAGTTACTCCTTTTACCTTAAGAGAGCATTACAATATAATAAAATATTTCTTGTTTTTTATAACATAAATTGTTGCTTATTTTTTAGATACTAACTACTCCTTTTTAAGAACACTGGAAATGTTATAGAAAGTAATATTTTGCCAAAATCCTTAGATGTGACTTTCAGTGATGTTTATTGGTGATCCTTGTTTATGTAGAGACTTAATACTTTCTTTTTTACAGGTGGTGATAAAATGATAGATGTTATTGATGTGGCAAGACAAGCAGACAGTAAAATGAAGCTCCATAATTATGTTAAGTATTTCACAAATCCTGACAGACCAAAAGTATTAAATTTGATCAGCCTTGAATTCTCAGACACAAAGTGAGTATATGGTTTTTACACATTTGTTTTGAAATCCTATATCAGGAAGTGGATTACAATATAATTCCCTGGCTTCCTAAAGGCTTGCTCTAATTAAGTAGAAAAATCAGTCTTGGAGGCTGGCATTTGGCAATATGGAGATTGGCAAATGAAAGCAAATATATTTGGCTTGCTTCTCATGTCATATTCAAGCATACTTTAAAACTATGGTTGAATGTGAACTAGCAGCATAAAGATCCACCATACTAAAGATTCTCCAGGGGTACTACTGCTTCTGCTATGCCGCAGGTGAAGCAAGCCCGAGTCTGGCTTCTTGTGTCATCCAAACCTGTAGTTTGGAGGAAATGAGCAATGGGTTTAGTTGACACAACAAGTAAGATTTGGGCTTGTTTCATCTGTACAATGGTAGCAGTGTATTGGGTACTTTTGAACAATGTACATCAGCATGCACTCGTTCACATTAAGCCACAATTTGTTATAGCTTGTGGTTTAATGTGATATGTGAAGTAGGTCACAGTAATTTGATTATGATACCTTTGTCTAAAACTTAGCACAAATTACCCTAAATTAACTTTATTTGAAGGAATGAATGAGTTCCATTTGTTCTTTTCAGGGTAGTGTCAGGGGTGTTGCTGGCTACCCTCGAGCAACGACACTCCAAACCATCTTGTCTTTAAGACTTTTATTGTGGATATTATTTACAGTGCAAGAGCTTCATGAAAACATGTCTACTGAGTATCATCAGATTCTTGCATTGGCGCTTTTCGGCTCCTCCCCCAGCAGAGTAGTTTGGGGACCCCAAATCTCCACCCCCTGCGTTTGTGAGCCGCTGATCGCCTCAGTTCCGGGGTGAATTTGAAAGGATGCCCCTCTGCTGTTTCCCCTTTAGAAACCTCTGCTGGCCCCTCCTCCCTTGCTGGTATCACGGGCTGTAGGCATTGCTCCTGGATGCTGCCTGAGCCCTGCACCACTCTGCTCATTTCCTCCTTCCTGTCTCCTGCCCCTCCGCTGTTGTCAGAGCCGTTCGAAGAACTGGAGTTGATGAGGGGTGGCTGTTCCCTGTAAGCCCACCCCCTTACAGGTAGCATCTGAAAAGATGTTTTTGTTGTTGTTTAGTCATGTCCGACTCTTCGTGACCCCATGGACCATAGCACGCCAGGCACTCCTGTCTTTCACTGCCTCCCGCAGTTTGGTCAAACTCATATTTGTAGCTTCAAGAACACTGTCCAGCCATCTCGTCCTCTGTCGTCCCCTTCTCCTAGTGCCCTCAATCTTTCCCAACATCGGGGTCTTTTCCAGGGAGTCTTCTCTTCTCATGAGGTGGCCAAAGTATTGGAGCCTCAGCTTTAGGATCTGTCCTTCCAGTGAGAACTCGGGGCTGATTTCCTTCAGAATGGATAGGTTTGATCTTCTTGCAGTCCATGGGACTCTCAAGAGTCTCCTCCAGCACCATAATTCAAAAGCATCAATTCTTCTGCGATCAGCCTTCTTTATGGTCCAGCTCTCACTTCCATACAACACTACTGGGAAAACCATCGCTTTAACTATACGGACCTTTGTTGGCAAGGTGATGTCTCTGCTTTTTAAGATGTTGTCTAGGTTTGTCATTGCTTTTCTCCCAAGAAGCAGGCGTCTTTTAATTTCGTGACTGCTGTCACCATCTGCAGTGATCAAGGAGCCCAGGAAAGTAAAATCTCTAACTGCCTCCATTTCTTCCCCTTCTATTTGCCAGGAGGTGATGGGACCAGTGCCATGATCTTGGTTTTTTGGTGTTGAGCTTCAGAAAAGATGCTAAATATTAATTGGTTATATGAACTGCCACTTTTGACTTGTAGAGCTACTATACTTAATTGGTGCAGATAAAAACGGCGTAGACACTGGTTGCATCTGTGTACCTTCACTAAAATTCATTCACTGTGTTCTTATCTATTAATTGTATGTGTTTCTTCTTTTAAGGATGTCTGAATTAGTGGAAGTCCCTGAAATCGCCAGAAAACTTTCTTGGGTTGAAAACTACTGGCCAGATGATTCAGTCTTTCCTAAGCCTTTTGTTCAGAAGTACTGCTTAATGGGAGTTCAAGATAGCTATACAGATTTCCATATTGATTTTGGGGGAACGTCTGTCTGGTATCATGTTCTTTGGGTAAGAAAGCATTGCTGACTTCTAAATATACAATGTACAGTATTCATAATGGGTTTATATATATATATTGAAGGGTTCTTGCATGCACCAGCCTGGTTCCAACATACCGTAACACTAAACCAAACTACAGCTTAGCCCAAATGAGGAAATGTGAGATGAGATTGTGTTTGCTTTGCTCCTTCCCAGTCATTTTGCTACTTTAATGTGCTAAGCTGTGGTTTGGCTTAATGTTGTGTGCACTCTTTCCAGTCAGACAGTGAGCTGTAACCAAGGTTTGTCCTGTGTCTTACAATTTGTCTGGAAGAGCTAAACCATGAGTGCAGGTTTGGACAACACACTAAGCCAAACCACAGTTTCATGCAGCACACTGCAGCAGCACAATGATTGGGTAGGAGCTAAATGGCTCATGTTTTCTTATTATTATTATTATTATTATTATTATTATTATTATTATTATTTGAATTTACATATTGCCCTATTCCCGGCGGTCTCAGGGTGGTTATGAATGACACTGTTGAAACTGTTAGTTCAATTAAGGTTTTAAGTTTAACCACAAACTGGGCATTTTGTGGCTATTGGCCTGAGAGTTTTTAAATTGTTAATCTGAACACTAATGGGTGTGATAGTTGGAAAAGCTATTAAAAACTGATCTCTTCCAACTTCATGCTATTGAGTTCTCTGTTTTGCTATGCCCAGAACGTTATTTCCAGGCCTATCATGTTCAGTTGGAAAGGAACCTAGGCATTTTCATTCCTATACCCCATTCCCAACTTACCAAGCCTGATGCCTAAATGATGTTGGGCTATAATAGCTCCAGCAAGCATGGACAGTAAGAGGGTTGATTGGAGCTGCTGTCCAACAACATCTTGGGGCCACCAGTTTGGGAAAGCCTTTTGATCCCATCATCTTCTACCTCTCCTAAATTGCTACTATCACAGTTTTACTGTGTATCAGGGACAAATTGCACCTCATTCAATATTTTTTATATATAGGGTGAAAAGATATTCTACTTGATCAAACCTACTGATGAAAATTTGGCAATCTACGAATCTTGGAGTTCATCTGTCACCCAGAGTGAAGTGTATTTTGGAGATAAAGTTGACAAGTGTTACAAGTGTGTAGTGAAGCAAGGACATACTTTATTTGTTCCCACAGGTAAAATGCTTTCCCCAAGGGATAATCATGTTCATATCTGTTGAGTTTGGTGGCTGGTGTTCAGAGGACTCTTTAAAATTCAATTTAAAAAAATGTGCTAATGTGTTTAGCAATTATAGATACAATTTAGGATATGGAAGTTGAGAAATTATTAAAAGTTCCCACTCAGAGGCTGCCTGCTGTGTCTGAAAGATTCACTGTTCTGGTCTTGTCTCCCATCCAGTTAGCCTCTGCTGTATGCCTGAATCTGAATGGGTGTGGCTGAAACATTAAATCTCTCATGACACAGTGGAACAACTTGTCCTTAGAATTGTTAAGAGTGTCTGCATGAATCGCTGCTCTGGGATTTCTCCTTCAAGTGAGGATGCCTGTTCAGATCAGTGACTCATACAGACATACAAGGTCTAGACTCCTCTGAGTGTGAGTAACTTCTTTTTCTTACACTCGAGTCCACTTTGAATGTAAAAGTAAAGGGTTTCTAAGATTTCTAACTAGGAAACTAAGTATGCCTTAGGTAGTTCTATTTGAAAAGCAACATTTTAAAGCAAAATAATTTAATGTGCAGTGCGTTATGGCAACGACTATGTAACCCTAGTCAACAAAATAAAGTATACTGTATCTCTGATACTGGAATTTCGCAAATCCTTTGGGAGAGAGCAGTGTGAAATAGTCACCAAGAATATTTCATTATGTCTTTTTCAAACTTGCCTTATTGATGCCAGTACCATGAGGTCACTTATGGTCATGCTTGACTTGTGACAATTCTTTTAGTATGTAAGGTCACATTTATGAGGGATTTATAGGTTGCTACAACCACCACCTTGAAGTGTGCCTGAAAAACTGCCAAACACAGTGCAGATCTTATTACTGGCAAACTGTCCTTCCTAATGTGAAAGAGGGAACCACATTCTTCAGCCAAGAGCCTAGCACAGATGGTATTGTAGAAGTCTAGTCATGGTGTTATGAGAACATAATAGACTCCAGGGCTCCAAAGGAAAAAATCCAGAGAAGCAATGAGCATCCCTCCACTTCTTTGCTCTCTTTTAGAATTTCCGACTGCATTAACTGACCTATTTTGAGCATATATATTGGATATTATCTTCCATGTACCACTTAATGATTACACATCAGGCGGTTTTAAAACATTGTGCAAGAAACTAACACAAGAAAAATAATAAATTGCAATTATACAAGCTAAGGAGATTTCTGATACAGTGGTGCCTCGCTTAACGAATGCCCTGCTTAACGAAATTTCCGCTTAACGAAAGGTTTTTTTCTAGCGGAGGTTGCCTCGCTACACGAATTCGTTTTACGAAAAATTCATCTAGCGAATCGCAGTTTCCCATAGGAATGCATTGAAATTCAATTAATACATTCCTATGGGCAAAAAAAAAAAATTCAAAAAAATTTTTCAATGCATTCCTATGGGATTCACTAGACGAATTTTTCGTTATAAGAAAAGACCCGTGGAACGAATTAAATTCGTCTAGAGAGGCACCACTGTACTAGAGTCTGATAAACTCTTTAGACAGTGTTTCCATTCAGTGTTCCATAGACTTCCGTTTCAAGATTGAATTAGATAAAATGAACACCTTTGATTTTTATCCTGGTACTTCAGTTTGTTCCCAGCTGGAGGTGGAAGAGGCTTAGATTTTGGGATTCTCCATTTTCACACACTTTCTTCACCAAACTGCTATACAGTGGTACCTCTACTTACGAATAACTCTACTTACGAATGGAGCTCCGTCCGCCATCTTGGATGCGGTTTTGATAGGATTTTTTCTACTTACAAATTTTTAGATAGGGTTGCTTCTACTTACAAATTTTTCTCCCAATGCATTCCTATGGGATTCGACTTACAATTTTTTCGACTTACGAATGTGCGTTCGGAACGCATTAAATTCGTAAGTAGAGGTACCACTGTACTTAGAAAGTTTAATAGGATGTGGATGTCTTTCACCCAGTGTGATTAGTGAAGCCAATATTGTTACAAAACGTTATCTTGGAGGTCTTCAAAGTATCAGTGCTATCCTGTGTTTTGTTGAAGTCCAAAATGTAGGGCATGCGAAATATTTTGTAGCAGGGATACTCAGGTTCTACTTACCTGTCATTTCAGGCTGGATTCATGCTGTGCTCACTTCTCAGGACTGTATGGCTTTTGGAGGAAACTTTTTGCACAACCTCAATATTGGCATGCAGCTCAGGTTTGTATTGGAGCTTTCTCTTTTTATTATGTATCTTCTCCCATAAGCTTGAAAATATTTTTGTCATTCAGTTGATACATAATTGATTAAATGAGATTAAATGGCACAAGACACTTATAAAAGAGACAATGCTGCTATTCTGCCAGGGGTGGACTGAATATTGCAGGAATTATATCCAGATGGAAATGAATAGGTTGTTCTGTTCCACTTGCCTTTGAAATTAAACAAGATAACATGGAAGATTACATCAGAACAAACTGAAATTTGGCAAGCAAAACTCAGGAACTGGAAAATAAATGCTAATTCCTGCATACCGTAATGGCACAAGTTGCTTGAATACTGCCTGTTTAAAGTTGGGTTTATATATTAGTATTATGAAGTCCAACGTCGCAGCTCAATATGAAACAGAACTTCAAAAGAGTTAAGTCCAGTGCTTAGAAAAGTTCTGCCCAGTTTTGTCAAGTTTGATCTTATTACTCTTGACCAGGCATCCCCAAACTGCGGCCCTCCAGATGTTTTGGCCTACAACTCTGATGATCCCTAGCTAACAGGACCAGTGGTCAGGGATGATGAGAATTGTAGTCCAAAACATCTGGAGGGCCGAAGTTTGGGGATGCCTGCTCTTGACTGTAAATCTTGATGTATCTTGTTGGTCATGGACTGCTTCATTTTGCTGCACACCATATAATTTAGTGATCAATATTCACACTGAATAATCCTTCTAAATTGTTTATTTAGGTGTTATGAAATGGAGAAAAGGCTAAAAACCCCAGATCTTTTCAAATTCCCTTTCTTTGAAGCCATCTGTTGGTTTGTGGCCAAAAACTTGCTGGAAACTTTGAAAGGTAACTCATTTCATGTTTTAAGAAGAACGTGAGGCTAGACTTTTTTCTACCATTTGTGGGAAGACCCATGTCTAATGTACATCAGTCAAACAAGACATACAGTAAGTTACTCATAGTTTATAACTGGAAAATGTAAGTGTAGCTACTTTGTTCAGTTTTGATATGACAGAAACGTTATGGATTAAAAGCATTTGTAGTAAACGATACACATATGATTCAGTGGAGTACAAAAGCTTTGACAAAGAAGGCATATGAACCTTTGCCTTTAGAGTGTCCTATGAATCTTTAAATATGTGTCAACTGCAGTTATTTATATGGAAGTGAAAATATATTTGTTTCAGGACCATATTCATGCACAGCCCTCTAAAGTTACAGTTGTCACCTCACTCAAATAATTAACTTGTAGGCTGCTTCCCTTAGTCTCTCTTAGTCAGTACTCCATGCACCCCCATTTAGGTTCTCTGCCAGTCTCCCCCAAAATAGCTTTTTCCTTGGCAATAAGACTCACATTTATAAAGTAAATGTAGTTCAAATAGCTGAACTGGGAACTACAGTGGTACCTCTACTTACGAATAACTCTACTTACGAATGGAGCTCCGTCCGCCATCTTGGATGCGGTTTAGATAGGATTTTTTTCTACTTACGAATTTTTAGATAGGGTTGCTTCTATTTACAATTTTTTTCTCCCAATCCATTCCTATGGGATTCAACTTACAATTTTTTTCAACTTACAAATGTGCATTCGGAACGCATTAAATTCGTAAGTAGAGGTAGCCCTGTAATAGAAGTTGAAGAAACTGAGGACAGCAACTGAAGCTGACAAGTAACTAGACTATTAGCCAACTGCACAACAGGAGGCTGAACATGAAGCTTAAAAATTTCACCTCTAGCCCCAAAACTGTTCTGCTAATACGATGTGGGAAGGATATGCTTTTGTGAGTATGCACATGTATAAGAAATGTCCATGGCCACCACCTTGGCACTGAACCCAGGCAGCCAAGTCTTCTTTTTTAATCTGATTTAAAAAATCATTTCACTTAGCCATCCCCCTGTCAAGGGTGCTTCTACCCAAAGGAATGCACACAGCAGAGAGTTTACTCTTCATTGTCAAAGATAACACTTACAGTTGCGTCTATGGCTCCAGATACCTACACACACCAGTCTAGTGTCTAGGCAGCTACTCCCAGGTCTACTCAACCCCTTTTCTTTCCTAGAAGTTAATGGATTAAATGATTCGCTTACATTACAAAACAATTATTGTAGGAATGTTCAGTTGTGTGGCATGCTGTAACTGTTAATTTATGACCATACATATTGTAGTAATTTATAAAAAGTTTGTTTTTAAAAAGTTTTTGAACTTTGTAAGTGTTGATGATATAAACCCACACAGGGGCGTAGGAAGAGGGGGGCGATGGGAGCGCGCCGTCCCCGGCAGCGCGATCCCAGTAGGGTGCCATCGCGGCTGCCGCCCCCGCCCACGCTGGGCGGCCCGCCCCCAGAACACGCACCACGCCCCCAGGATGCGCAACAGCCCTGCCCCCACCTGGTCTCCGCCACTGAACCCATAGTTTGCTCTTCATTGTAGTTTTGAATGCATGGGTAACTTTTTACAGGTTTAAAGATTGAGAGAGAAATTGGATAGTAAATATTCACTTGACATTTATATTAATCTAATGTGCAGTGTTTTTCTTTCTTTCCAGAACTGAAAGAGGATGGTTTTTACCCTCAAACCTTCTTAGTACAAGGAGTGAAAGCTTTACTTACTGCTTTAAAGTTATGGATGAAAAAAGATGTAAGTTGAAATGTGTAGTCATAATTTTTAGTGGGTTTTCTTTCTTTAAAAGAAAAGCCTTTAAAATGCAATACAGCTTCATAAAAATTCTGTATATAAATATGCTGCTGGTTTATATTTGGGGGAACTTAACTGCTTATTTTCCTGTTTTACTAAACAGCTTGTAACAGAACATGCCTTTGAAATTCCAGACAATATAAGGCCTGGACAGTTAATTAAAGAACTATCTAAAGTGATTCGTTCTGTAGAGGTAAGAATAAAATACATTGAATATGATTGCAAAATTTGGATAATCGCATATGATTACTTTCAACTTTTGGAGATACACTCCTTTAGTTGTGCTCCTCTCTCTTCAAAAATAACTGCTAGTTTGCTGAAATGATCACTTCCAAACTATTATTCCTCATGGTTGGCAAAACTGTTTAGGTGCTTATGTTTATAAGATACTTATCAAGTATAACCCACCCTATGCTCCTATCTTAGAAATCAAAGTTTAAGCGATCACTTTATGGAGGACTTATAAAGGCAGTTTAGAGTGAATAATGAAATTTGAACTAAATCTTTAGCTGGAGCATAACCTTCTCTTTCTCTTACATTTCAGTAGTGGACAGAGTCCCTTAGGGTGCTGTTGATAATAGACAATACAGGAAGAGGATGGAATTATCTAGTTGAAAGTCTTATACTGCTACTTGAAAGTGAAACCTTTCACTTTAAAAATGTGTGGAATTGTCAATATAGGCAGCTCTAAATAACTTTCTTTTATTTAAAGGAGAACAGCAAACCAGTTAAAACTCAGGGAATTATTGGTGTGTGCCAAGTTTCGCGATCATCAAATGAATCAGCCTCCACCCATCATTCCAGACGAAAAGCAAGGAAGCTACGGGACCATGCCATCAAAACTCCATCTAATTTGGACATCTTGGAGCTCCACACAAGAGAAGTTCTCAAAAGACTAGAGATGTCCCCGTGGGAAGAGGCAAGTACAGTATTGCATATTAGAGTGAAGTAAAGCACAACATTTAATGTGCAGGGCAGATGGCACACTTAAAAATGGAAAGTTGTTGCGTTTTTAAAATAAAGACTGTGGGAGGTATAATCATATCACTGGTTAATGTTCAAAGAAAATATTATTCCCACTGCTCCGCATCATTGAATACCACTGGTTTGGTGAGGAAATAGAGTTGTTGCACTACCCAGGCACATATATATATATTGTACTGGACACCACAGGTAGGGAGGAGCGACCTCAAAATGCACTTTACATTTTGGGTGTATGTGAATAGATGAATTTTTAATTAGCAAATATAGATGTAGGGTGGCAATAAACTTATACAGTATGGCTACAGTAAAAGAATGCTAAGCCTGGAATCAGACCTTTTAAATGCTGCTTCGTTTTACCCAGAAAGATCCAGGACAGACCATATTTTGGAAGTTGCCTCTACATACTCTTCTGTGATCTAAAAAGTATTTGGTACCAGAGCTGTTTTAAGAAGAAAAATTAGAAGGGTTTTGTGGTGATGGTGGTCTTTCCCACTGGTATCACTTTTCCTTTAAAACGTCTCATCCAAATCCTCAATTACCTCCCATTTCTGGAACCTTAAGTATATAATTCTGCTTGTTCCCAGTGTATAGTTTGTGGGATGGGTTTTTATGGGTAGGAGAGGATATATTAATTGCAATTAATTGCAATCACTCCAGGTGCCCATGTTTGTGGGTTGAACAGTGTTTTAAAATCCTACCCCTAAATCCTAAAAGCATTAGGTGTAAAAACCTTGTTTTGAACAAGTCCAACTA
The DNA here is from genome assembly GCF_963506605.1 of Zootoca vivipara. NCBI lineage: Eukaryota > Metazoa > Chordata > Lepidosauria > Squamata > Lacertidae > Zootoca > Zootoca vivipara. Next base: position 50,831,270 of record NC_083285.1, on the reverse strand, counting down.
TGAAGTAAGCTGGCTCCCCTTTCTTAACCCACTTAAAAAAGAATCAAGCAACAGACTGGAAAGTAAGCTTTAAAATATAATTTACTTTCTTGATAATCATGCATTGGTTCACAGCAAAAGCAGAAGTAAAAACTATGCAGGCAAAATACTTAATATTTACAGTATAACCTGCTTCAGGTATGTGCTGAAGCTGGAGGAAGCAGAGGCATGTCTGCATCCATTGCTGGTCAGAGGGAGAGAGGGAGGAATTACTAAGTGTTCCATCCTGTTCAGGAGAGAAGGAGAAATGACATCATACAGAGTCCTCTCTACCAGTTACATTTCTATGGTCTGAGTATCTTCCTGTTAGCAATACATCTCTGTGGACTTAATATTATATGTGCTGATACATTGTAAAAATTCATCTGTAAAGTTACTATGGCTGTCTTGTGTCTCAAATTATTTCTCAGAGGAAGTACCATCCGTCCATACTTGCAAAGTAGAATAGTTTAGACATGTTAATAGAGAATATGTGCACTAAGCACCAACAATCCAGAGAATGGGAGAGAATAGAGTGTTGTGCAGGAGGAAGGAGTTGCTGCAACTTGGGCCATGTGCGTGAAAGACAATTGTACACATGAAACAGACTTTTCTCTCTGCCGTAACGGCTATTAATAATGCAGGATTTATTCGTTTGCTGACTGTCAGTGTTTTAAGTGTGGCTTGGCGGTGCACCACCACTGATGTGGATTACGAAGAGAAATAGCTTATTAAAGTACCATTAACCGTAGGTGAAATCTTTTGTCCCCTTGCTTTAGGACATGGCAAATGGTAAACTGAATGGAAGGTTTAACAAGCCTCTTCAGCCATCTTCTACTGTTCCTGAATGGAGAACGAAGGACAATGATTTACGGCTTTTGCTGTCAAATGGAAGAATTATTAGGTATAAAAAACATCAGCATGTAGCTTGCTACATGCAGTTTACTTTAGGCAATTTTGAAAATCCAGCTTGTAGTTAATTGACAGATCTGGGTTGAAAAAGGGATACAGCAAGAAACATCTGTAACCAAACATAGGAATTAAATGTTTGGAGGAACAAAGGGGAACATTTTGCAGGACTGGCTTCAACTTGAGGCAGTTCTGGATAGAGTGCTGCTATAACGGGCTTACCTTATGCGGTGGGGCAGCAGCATTTGAAACCATGCCAGATGGCTCTATGTCACCTCCACATTAATTTCTCCCAGTGCCCTCCGGAAGCACCATTTGTGGCATTGTGGGCCAGCTATCTTGTGCTGCTGGAGCTCTGACTCAGAAAAACTTCAGGCATCAGTGGTGCGCCCCACAGAGCACCAGTCCTGCTATTATAGATGGTTTTAAACCTGGTGTCAGGTCTGGAGTCAGATGCAGGTCAGCATGAAGAAGCAGCAGCCTCAGTTGTCAGTGAAGTTAACTCTTTATTCAAGGAAAAGGCATGCAACTCAACAACACTCACCAGCAGGTCTTGCCCTTATAGAGCAGTTGCCAGGATGAAGGTCCCTGCCTCCCTTGCCCTTCTAAGGTTCCCCTCCCCCAGATGTTTCCCAAGCAGTCTCAAGCTGCATTCAGCACATTCTTGGAGGACGGGGTGGGTGGGGATAGCTGGTCGCAGCAGGAGAGGGAGGCTCCCTGGATTCTTCTGTAGTCTCTTGACCCCGCTCCTATGTTTCAGCCTTGCAGTCTGAACAACTCCCTGTCACATGCTCTTCCTGCTCACTAAACCCTGTTGACCCTTCAGCATTCAGTACTTCCTTCCATTCTTCTCCCTCTGACTTCTCAGGGTCCCATCACCAATCCCCTGGCTCTGAGCCTTTCTTCTCTGGGGTTTCTCTTGGGGGTTCCCCAGCTGGTTTCTCCCACCACTCCTCTTCATCCAGCCAGTCTCTGACGCCTGGGGTGGAGAACCTTTTTCAGCGGTGGTCGGGGTCAAAGGCAAATATGGGCAAAGCAATGGGTGTGACTCTTACATTTGTACAGTAGGATACATTCCACCAATGCAAAAGTCAGATGTTTCTGCACCCCACATCTCTTTATCCCCCACATATACCTTCAGCAGTGGCAGCACCCCCCAAGCAAACAAGAGGCATTATCATAGTTCAAGAACACATTGAAGCATTGAACGATTGTGCAAAGCAGGGTGGTGGCAATGTGGCCTTTGGTGAAGGCATGACCTGCAGGGAGTCTTGAGGGCGAACTTGAGAGGCTTGGAAGGTCAAGTTTGGCTTCCTGGCCTGAGGTTTTCCACTCCTGTTTCAAATAATTGAAAATGATTTAAACCTTCTGTTAAAGAGAATAACAGGCAGCAATTCTGCACAGACTTGGAAAATGAGAAATGGTACTGTAAATGTTCTAGGAAGCAGTGAAAATTGGCTATTACTTCTAAAAAGATGGGGCAAGGCCCCAATGGATCTTTTTTTGGTTTGGTAACAGGTTATTTTATTACAGAGATGAGAGGCAACCTTTTAGAGATCGAAGTCTTTACACTGCGGACAGTGAAGATGAGGATGAGAGAGCAGAGTCAGAGAAGGAAATAATAGTTAAGGTAGAAGAACAGATCTCCCAGGAAGCAGATGGCAGTGTAGATGCTCAGAAACCACTGAACAGTAAGTATGTTTTCCTTGAACTAGAAATCCAGGACTATTGTATCAGTACCGTCCTTCATTGTTGCTTTGTACTGCTGATCAATGTGGCATCATTCATCAGGGTAGTTAAGCTTCCACTGACAATTGCTGCATTTAGACATACAGTAATGATAAATCATGTCTTAGCACTATGTGATTGAGTCTTCCTCTGCTCAGACTTATGTGCTGTCCCCATTTTCTCCTTTCCCTGCATGACTGGAAGGAGGATTATGGAAGTTTATACTTTTGATTTTAGTTGAACCAGACCTTTCTCTTTCTTCTGAACCAGAGTTCATGGCTAACACTAACTATACGGTACTTAGTTTAAACAAGACAGCTTCAAAAAACCATGAGTTGAGGCTGACTTGTTTTTGAAACTGACCTTAGTCTTGAAGTCCATTCCCTGGTTCAGATTGAAGCATAGCTTTGGCTGGTTAAAACACCAAATAAAAGCATCTGGAATCCTCATCTTGGCCACATGGGAGGAACACACAAGGTCAGGAGAAGGCCAAGCTCTTTTACACAGCACTGTGCCATGGTTTAGTGTCACTTCCAGATGCAGTCAATATTTTTTTAAAAAAGGCTAAAGGTGGGTTATGAGTGTTTGTTAAATTCAGACATGGCTGTGTTCATAGACACAGGTCAATGTCTTTGGTTAATTGGGAAATTCATAGCTTGAAATATAGTATCTATGACTCATGAGCTGGAACTGTTGGAGACCTTCGTATAATGAGTTCAAGCAATATGTTACCCTTATATAAATAAATTATTGTGACTGTCTACGATCACAGGGAAAAAATCCAATTTGATCAAAGTGGAATTTCTACCGAGAATTCCCTATATATGGAATATATAGTATTTTCCCAATTGCAGTGGCTTTCTGAGGCCAGAAATTAAATTCCTAAGAACCGGGAAATAACAAATTCCTTACAAATTACAAACTTTCATTCCTATACTGCTTAACAGTGGTCATTAAATTCTGTTTTTGGAGTGTGGCTATGTGTACTAAGAGTTTCATTGTCTTCAAAGCAATGTACAGTCACAGAATGAAAGGCTCAGCCGGAACTATAGGGAAGTATGTCCAATTAATATATGGAAAATATTAAAAATCCCTCTGTTTTTCTCCTCCAGTGTTCTTTGAAAGTGTGAAATCAGAACTCAGGAATGGAAACTCAGAATACTCTGATATTTCTGATTCAGAAGAATCTGAGCCTGATTGCACTAACCAGGTAAATACAAGAATGACACAGGTGGTGGTTAAATGAAGTATTAAACATTAGAATTCAAAGGACATCTAGCTCTGAATAGTATTAATGACAGAAATGGGCAAGAACAGTTTGTGCATTGGGGTGGAGGAGTTAGATGAAAGTTCAGCTAGTATAGACATAAACTTTTTTTTTTAGGCTGACCCTGCTTACAATCCATTTTCTTTTTAAATTTTATAGATCTGCATCTAAAGTATACCAAGCATACATTTATGCAATCTTTTATTGCCTAAGACATGGCTTCCAAATAGAATTCCATCCCATCCTCATAACCCAACATCTCTAGGAATATATATTTAGACACCCTAACCTTAAGAATTAGGGATGCGGGTGGTGCTGTGGTCTAAACCACAGAGCCCTAGGGCTTGCCGATCAGAAGGTCAGCGGTTCAAATCCCTGTGACAGGGTGAGCTCCCGTTGTTCAGTTCCCAGCTCCTACCCACCTAGCAGTTCAAAAGCACGTCAAAGTGCAAGTAGATAAATAGGTGCCGCTCCAGCGGGAAGGTGTTTCCATGCGCTGCTCTGGTTTCACCAGAAGCGGCTTAGTCATGCTGGCCACATGACCCAGAAGCTGTCTGCAGACAAACGCTGGCTCTCTTGGCCTATAGATCAAGATGAGTGCGTAACCCCAGAGTCGTCTGTGACTGGACCTAACGGTCAGGGGTACCTTTATCTTTACCTTTACCTTTAACCTGAAGAATTAACTAAAATTAAAATATGAAGTAGAAATTAGTGTAGAAGTTAATGGTTTTTACTGTGTTGAAAGTTTTGTTTTCCTCCCACCAGCAAAAAGATTTCTCTCTTGAGGAGTCAGAAAGCTCAGGTGATGAGAAACAGGAAGTAACTTCAAATTTTAGAGAGGAATCTAAAATAACAAATGACCTCTTTCAAACCATGCAGAAGCCATCTAGACATCTAGAAATGACGATTAAAAGGTGAGTGAAAAAAGGGTGGTAGTGGTTAACAATTAAAAAATTAATGGAGGTGCTTGAAGCAAATTATATTCATTGCTTTCTGTTAAATAGGAAAATGAAACATTTTAGTCCTGTGAAACAGATTTCTTCTTTCCTCTTATTTTTTAGGGAATGTCCTACCTCGACCAGTACGGAGGAAGAAGCTATTCAGGGCATGCTTTCTATGGCAGGATTGCACTATACCACTTGTTTACCAAGTCATATGCAGAGCACAGACTGCACTGATAGAAGAAGCTCTCTTCAGGAACACAGAAGCTATCCCAAAAGTAGGCATAAAGACAAGCTGTCTTCCCAGAGTCATAAAGCAGAATATGGTAGGTTGTCTTGTAGGTGTATATTATGCCAAAACTAAAAGATGCCTAAGCTATAGATTGCAAAAGTAGGCTGCATGGCTGGATTAGCTTGAAAGTTGCAGTCCCCTTCAGGGAATCAAGATCAATGGAATATCAATGGTTTTTGTTTGTTTTTTGCTCAGATTTAGATTTTCTAACTTTCTAAGACAGCAGATGGCTCATGTGCTGCCTGTAGAAAAAAAATAGATACATCTGACTTCAGCTACTAGTGCACATGCCAGGCTAAAAAGGTCTGTGTAGTTGGGCAGACAGTTTCTAGTAAAAGCAAGTGACTAGACTGCTGGAAACATGCAAGGCTTACATTTCTCCATTCCAACTTGGAAGTTGGAAGGCATGTGCTTCAAATGCTCTTGTTTCTCTTTCTGATATTAAGTGCCTAAGATACGAACACCAGAAATCTGTTGTGGTTGAATTGATTAATTTATAATTGGGGGCATTGTGCAGAGATTTCAGCAGGTAACCGACAGATGCAGTGACTCATGCATTCTTGCATTAACAGATGGATTTATTTTTCCAGCTAGAGAGGTAATAAAACTCTAAGCATTCGTATTCTCAAATTACTCGATATGAGATTAGGAGTATAAAAAGCTAAAAACCTTACAGGGGCTGCTTATGGGATTAAAGACACCTGTGTGTTAACACTGTGTTTACTAATTCTACCACAGTAGGGTTCTTTAACGTCATAAATATAACAATTTATAAAGATTTTAATGATTGTGAATGAAATTTCATTGGAAGTATAAAATCCAATTTAATACAATGTTCATTTAAAGTTGATAGAAAATACAGGAAAATATCACTAATCCAAGTAGCAGCAGCAGCAGCGTTTTTTACATTGAATTTTCCGAGACCATTATATAGGCTTAAAATTAATTTTTAAAAATATGAAATTGAGACAATGGCCACATTCAGATGTAATGCTAAACCATGAGGTCTCCCACATATTTCACTTCCACTTTAGTCAAGCAGAGAAACAAACCATGGAACGGCTTACTTTGTGTCATGCCAGAACTGGTGCTTGTAGTTTGTTTCTCTCCCTGTGAACTGTGACTGGAAGCCAAGTCTTGTTCTTTGCTTCCTGATTGGATTTGTTTGGGAGAAACCAAGAGGCACGGTGGTTCACACATGATGTTAATCTGGGTTGTTCCTCTGCTTCAATAAGGGAAGAGTGTTCACTCTATGTGCAAACGTGCACAGCTTATACACAGGATAACTTGCTTACCCATAAGACATAGCTTAGTACTGTGTCTAAACACAGCCATTACCAAAATAGCAAAATCAAAATGTAACAGCAGAATAATGAGGGGGTGGGGAAGCATAAAAATATGATTTCAGTAATAGTTTGTTAATTTGCTGGTTCTGGTTTTCTTAAATTTATTTTACTTAATAAATGATAGCCTTTTGTCAGAGGTAAGAAAATCATAGCATGGTTTGTTTTATATATATAAAAGAATCAACAGTGATGTGAGTTTCCTTCATAGAAGTTGGTCAGAATTGCCAGTACTTTGCCCCAGTAACTTGTTTCACCACTTTAGGGAGATAGCAAGATGTTTGCTTTTAGCAAAACCCAGAAAGCATAGTAACTTGACAGCTGTGACAGCAGATGTTGTCTCAACTATAATCTGTTTGATGCTTTCCCACCCATCTCTATATCTATGGTTACGAAGAGATGCAGATGGCAAAGGCAAACAGTTTTGATCCAAAATGCTTAAGTTTTTATGGGTTTGTATTGGGGAAGATCTAATGCTGTCTGAAGTATGAAAGGCATGTACAAGTGGCACAAATACAACAAGGATCTGATAAGTGTGATATGTTGGTGATCTTTCACTGTGAGCCCTTACAATCACCACTGCAGATTGGAGCTGCTCTAGTTTCCATTGTAAATTTATCTACCAGTAGATTTTAATATCTTTTGTGTACAAGCTAGACCATCCTATAACATTTTGCGCTGTAGGGTTCTGTGTTAGCTAGCATTCTCTTTCCCAAAGAAAACTGCAGACCTATGACGACAATAAGCCATTGCATTATTCTAGTAGGAGGTTTGCCTCATAATAGTGTAAAATTTGTTATGTTGAACTTCTCTTGGGTTGCTCTGGTAGTACACTATGTTGAATCTATAGGGGAGAATGAATAACATATAAAATATACTAAGAACTTCAAATTTCTGTTCAGGTAAGCACATAAAAGAAGAAAAGGATGTGGGAGCTTCAACATTTGCTACACAATTTCATGCAGTTTCTAAAGTAAATCCTCAGGTAAGATTACGTTATGTGTCTAATAAAGCAGCTTGCTGTGTACTGTACACATTAAATCAGGAGTGGGAACCGGATTTGACCAATTTGCTCTTGGCACACTGCTTTTGACACGTGGGTGGGGATGCTGTGCCAATCATTGGGCAACCTATACCATTATGTGATTCAACGTCAAAGGAAGAATTAAAATTTAAGGCCAATTGCAAGCCTGCTTTCTGCAGGGATCAGCTCCACCCAATAACTCAGATTGAAAGCTGCTGAATGAAGCTGATCCCAGCAGCGGTTGCTTTTGGCACCAAATTAAAAAGGTGCCGAATGCAAACTCTTACTTGCTGAGGAACAAACTGGTAGCATGCTTTAAGGCTTCCCATTGTTCCTTTGCAGCCAGCCCCACACCTGACTTCATATAACATCCAGTTTGGGGCAGGTGGCTGTGGCTGGGGGAAACAGCCTTGTGGGTCTACTTTGGGTCACAGGTTGGGGGTTCCTCAAGCTCGCACTAAATATTCAGAGGGGTTCCAGATTACAGAATATAACTTTTATTAATTTCCCATTGCCTCTGCTCTAACATGAATGTACTCTTTGGTGAAGGGTTCTGTATAACTTGAACACTTAAGTATTTTTTGCATGTTTTTACAAATAAGTGATAGTGTGTGTAAGCACCGGTAAGTAAGTAAATTTTTATTTATACCCCGCCCTCCCCGGCCAAGACCGGGCTCAGGGCGGCTAACATCAAATATCAAATACATTAAAACACAATCAAACAATTGATTAAAATACAGCTTAAAAATTAGAATCAGGATAAAATTAAATGACTGCCCATGAATTACAGCCATAGGGGTCGGGAACCTCAAGTATTCGTCAGGGTCCTGCGGAATGTTGGTCCCACAAATTGATCTCACATGTGCTGATAAAAGGGCCAAAGAGGTAACTTGCAGGGTCCCATAGAGGGGGGGTCAAACTGGACCCAGACCAAAGGCCAGGCGGAACAGCTCCGTCTTGCAGGTTCTGCAGAAGGATGTCAATTCCTGCAGGGCCCTGGTCTCCTGCGATAGAGCGTTCCACCAGGCTGGGGCCAAAGCCAAAAAGACCTTTGCCCTGGTTGAGGCCAGTTTAACCTCCAAGATAATATTATTTGCGGACTGTAAGGTCCTCTGCGGGGCATACCAGGAGAGGCGGTCCCGTAAGTATGAGGGTTCTAGGCCATATAGGGCTTCAAAGGTTAAAACCAGCACCTTAAACCTGACCCTGTAGCACTGGATGAATGTGGTCCCACAGCAAGGACCTTGTAAGGAACCTTGCAGTGGCATTCTGCACCCGCTGAAGTTTCTGGGTCAGCTTCAAGGGCAGCCCCACGTAGAGCGAGTTACAAAAATCAGACCTGGATGTGACCGTCGCATGGCTCACTGTGGCTAGATCAGGGCGAGAGAGGTAAGGGACCAGCTGCTTAGCATGCCGAAGGTGGAAAAATGCTGCCTTTGCTGTAGCTGCAACCTGCGCCTCCATAAAGAGGGAGGCGTCGAAGGTTACACTCAAACTCCTGACGGAAGGTGCTGGCACTAATTGAGCCCTCACAAGAGATGGGAGTTGGCCCCCCAACCCCATGTCGTCATTACCCAGCCAGAGGACCTCTGTCTTCGAAGGATTTTACTTCAACCGGCTCCCACTAAGCCACAGATTCCAAGCATCTGGTCAGTGTGTCTGGGAGCGAGTCAGGATGGCCATCCATCAACAGATAAAGCTGGGTGTCATCAGCATATTGATGACAACCCAGCCCAAAATTCTGGACAAGCTGGGCAAGGGGGCACATAAAAATGTTAAAAAGCATTGGGGAGAGGATTGCGCCCTGCGGCACTCCACACACCAAGGGGTGCCGTGACGACAACTCCTCCCCTAGCACCACCCCCTGTCCCCAACCTGAAAGGAAAGAGCGCAGCCATTGTGAAACTGTGCCCTGAATCCCCATGTCAGCAAGGCGGTGGTCCAAAAGTTCGTGGTCAACCATGTCGAAGGCTGCTGACAAATCTAAAAGTGGGATGGCAGGGGGAGAGATGCTGAAGTGTGGCATGCAAGGCTGCATTGGTGTAGGTTACACAAAGAAAGGAAAAGTAGTCAAGTTCACTTCTTCTATGGGTGCAGTCTACCCACATTTAAGTTCTTTGTTGTATTCTGAACATAGTGTTGATGTTTTCATATGTTTGTATGTGTCTCCCATTCATTCAGAATTTAATTATTGGCTTCCTAGAACAAATTGTTTAAAGTTACAAAAACTGTCTTTCTGGCGCTGTATTCGTTGCATTCCAGAATCAAACTGTCTTTCTCCCTCCATAGGATACAAGTAAGGCTCAGAAATACTTCAAGAAGGAAGGTGCTTCTGAGACCTGTTATAAAATTCCAGAAAACAGGATCCATTTACAAACCAATGCTTTGAACTTCCCCCACGGCAAGTGCATCCAGGACTCGAGCTTGATGGAAGGGGAGTGCAGGCTAAGTGATGGCAGCCTCAGTCCTGACAGGCCATATGGTGAAACATCGTTGTCTGTACCTCTTCATCCAACTAAGCGGCCAGCATCAAATCCACCCCCTATCAGCAACCAGGCAACAAAAGGTGGTGTAATAATCTGTGTTTATTTCTCTTAGCCAGAAATCACTGACAATTGCTTTATGCAAAACAAGCTGTAATGCATGGTTTAAACGATGTGCCCATTCGGAAAATGGGTTCCCACCCAGTCTGCAGTGCCACACAATTGGCCCTTTTTAGATGTTGAATTCCATAATATTTCATGTGAGGGATTATGTTGTGCACATTTCTTTTTTTTTAGCCACACACACACACACACACACACACACACACACACACACACACTCTATCAGCAATATAGGGTAAGAGGTGGTCTTGTTCTAGTTTTTATTATGTATTTTGTGTGGTGCAAACTACACCACCGCCACCACAACGGCATAATAATGACATCCCTTACAAGCCTGTAGTTCAGAACACTCCATATACATTGAAATGCATTATATAAATAAGGACTGGTGGTGGTTAGTATTGCAACCTCAAATTTGTACATTTGCCCTTCAGGTGGTTGGTGTCACACAACTACCTAATTGGAGTACAGTGGTGCCTCGCTTAACGAATGCCCTGCTTAACAAAATTTCCGCTTAACGAAAGGATTTTTCGAGCAGAGGTTGCCTCGCTGGACGAATTCGTTTTATGAAAAATTCGTCTAGCGAATCGCGGTTTCCCATAGGAATGCATTGAAATTCAATTAATGGTTCCTATGGGCAAAAAAAAATTCAAAAAAATTTCAATGCATTCCTATGGGATTCACTAGGCGAATTTTTTGTTCTAAGAAAAGACCCGTGGAACGAATTAAATTCGTCTAGCGAGGCACCACTGTAGTAGTCAGTATACCAGAAGAATCAGAACAGAATATAGCTAGTTCCTGACAAGCTTCTGTTGCCTCATATTCCTGTCTAGGAAATCCCAAGTTGTGCCAACATGGGGCTGATTTTACTGAACTATGGAAGTACAAGCATGAATGGTGGTTAGCAGTACCAGCTTTTTCTTTCTTTTTCAGGAAAGCGTCCAAAGAAAGGAATGGCAACTGCCAAGCAGCGCTTAGGGAAGATTCTAAAGCTGAACCGAAATGGCCATGCACGCTTCTTTGTTTGATGCAGTAGTTGCTACCACTGCTGCTGCTGTTCTTTTTATGCACGGACCAGTACTGAGGGGGAACAGTGCCTGGAGCTTCTGTTTTATTCCTCTGCTTGAAGCAGAATGCATGTACCTTATTAGAACACTGCCTAATGAACAAAAACTCAATGCTGCATTTTCACTGTGCCACACCTGCTCAGCAATAACCATTTGGGAAACAGGGGAATATTCAGAGAGACTATGGACTTGGGAGATGGTCTTTCTTCAGGGCTCAATCATTTTGTTGTTTCTGGTAGCGTCTGAGCTAATTCACGAACAGAAGAGTGTGATGAAGGTGGTTATCAATAATTTATTTGACAGATTTTTTTTGCAACTATTGAATTCATTTTAAAACTATTTATTTGTGGGAATTATGATTATTTTAGATGTTGAGAATGTGAAGGTTTCTGTTTGTCCTTTATGTCTGTCTGTCTGTCTCCAGTGGAGAGCCACATGAATGATTTACTCTGCATTCAAACAATTGATAACAGGTATAGTCTTAAACATGGATGTGATGCATTAAGTTAAGGCACATGGAATCACATGTTAATTTCTGCTCTTTATATAAGCTCTTGACTGGCTTTTGTACTGACTTCTAAAGTACGTATTCTATTCTTGCTCCTCCCTCTTCCTCCTCTCATGTTTTGCCATTTGTTCTGGATGATAAATTGGCATAACGTTACAAAGAGCTCTTTTCACACATGTGTGCTTCCTCCTCCTGCCTATTTGTTTCCATATCATTGAGAACGATTCATGCTAAGCATGGGTAGCTGTAAACCAAGGGTAGCACTACAGCTATTATTGATTTAAGTGTAGACACTTAAAATGTTTTCTTTTTCTTTTTTTGGAGGAAGGCTATTGCGGCAGAGTATTAATGAAAGGTCTTAAGTTTTTGTATATATGTAACTATGTTTCATAGCTTGCTAAAACTCAGAATGACTATTTTGTGTCATGCTTTGCAAATATCCAGTAGTAAATGCCAATTCTGAAATACATGTAAATAACTTAGATGATAAATTTGTATTTTTGTAATATAAAATTGAATATTTAAGCTGTTTTTGGAGGAAAAGGGGAGGCAGCTGTACTACTACTTTGGTAAGAGGGCTATTCAGTACTAAAGTGGGAATACTAGGGATACCGCTTTGGATTTCTTCTTCTTCTGTTGATAAAGAGGTAAAGCATGGCCAAAGCTACTCAGTTGCTTGACTTCTTTTAACATCAATAAAAACTTCCAAGCCTTCAGGTTATATCAAAAATAAAATATCTTTAAAGTCCCCAAATAGGACTTTTCTGTGTTTAAACAATTTTATATATTCAGTATTCGCTGCATCTATGTGTGTGTATCTGTATTAAACTAGACAGAATGACCTTTGTCACCTATCAGAATAGACATTAGTCAGACATTCTTGGCTACTGCAGTTACTAAGACTTACTGGTAGCCAAAATTCTCAGTGGAAACATTTCAAGGCTGCAGTCCTTAACAGAGTTCCTAACACTTCCCATTTAACTGAATAGGAATTAACCGCATAGCTACATGCAGGATGGTAGCCAAAACAATGAAGGTAGCAATCTTAACTTGGAAATAAGCCCCATTGTAATCTTTGGGACTGACCTCTGAGTAAATATGGTTAGTTGTGGAGTGTAAATGGATAAAAATAGGATAATGGGATTGTGGTGTGTCCTAGATTTTGAAAGTTACCACACATAGTGTTCTTCACTCTTCTTTCTTCATCGAATTACAGCTTTTTTTTTCAGCACTTGTGTGTCCACATTATATAACTAAAACCAAACTGGATAAGCTGCATGTTGTCAGCATTATAAACGGAGCCAGTTACAGAAAGAGAATTTAATAGTAGCTTTTGGAAACACTGAAATTTACTGGTTAATCTGAAATCACACACTTTTCAGAATTGATAAGAGAAAATGATTCCCCCCCCAGCAGTCCATATATCTTTTAACTGAGCTACAGATCATTTAAGTTGAAATACTTAAAAGTTCTCGGTTCCCTCTTAAAGTAAAATTACTTGTCCTTTTGGTTTAAGCAGAAAAAGCAATTCTAAAGTGAATTTCAAAGCATTTGCATTTCTTCAGTTCTTACTTTAAAATATTCCAGTGAATCCATAGTAGCTAGCAGATCCTATAACTGATCTCCTTTCTCTAAACACATCTTAATTACTAAAATATAGCTATGGCCTTATAGGGTGATTGTGGTGGTAGAAGAGGAGAGGGTTTTTTAATGGCTGTTACCAGTTACTTTTCTCATTCCTCCACCCCCCACCAGCACTACGACTCACTTCCATTGTCATGAGCATGCAAGCCTATTTTCATAGACAAAGAGAAATACTTTCTAGAGTCTTCTGACTTTTTGTCTTTCAAATACTAATTGAGGGAAATATCCCCCATTACCACTTTAGTAAGACTTTTACCAAAATGAAGCTTTGGATTAGGCATTAAGATTAATTTTGAGGAAGGTAGAGTACATCAATTGTGTGCACCAAAATAAATTGCTCTGAAGCAATAATTATTTTGGTGGCTTGATCGAGACAAGTCTTGTTTGTGTGTTAATAACTTGCTTGATAGAAGCCCTTGCTGCACCAGACTTTTATGTGTAACAGATTGTCTGAATTGGGTGCTATAGTCCTGACTTCATCATTTCACTTCCTTGTGGGACAGGAAGCAGTGCTAAAGCCATATCTGACAGAAGGTTAGTGAACCTTATTTTCAAAGAGATTTTTAAATCCCTGGAACAAGAGCTTCAGCTGTAGGGTGGAATTACAATAGACCTATTCTCTCTTGGAGTCGTAAGGTGATAGGAATATGTGAAATGAAATGTTTGGGTTTCGGCCAAACGAGAGAGAATCGAAAAGGGCATTGGTATACTGGTGTTTAGTGACATCCCCAGCCACATTTCACTTTATCCAATATTTACTCATAAAGCCAGCCTACAAACTAGCCTCAGTTGACTTCTGTGGTAAGATTTACCTATGCAATCAGTAACAATGACATACAATCATATTCAAAACCATCTCAGAGGCGTAGAACAAGAAGAGCTGCCTTTCTGGCCACAATCTGAAATGCTTACATAATGTTCTTCAGCCGAAGAGTACAATATCATGGTCAGATCAAATAAACTTTACTTCGCCTAAGCTTTTCACATGCCGTAGACTGCCTTCATTTGCCAGAATGTGTAGTCATTTAAAAAACAAACAAGCAAACTTTGTAGGATTTGAGTCATGACTTGACACTTTTGCTTACTCTGTAACTGGTAGCTTAGAAGAAACCCAATGAGACCCGATGCTATAAATGACCAGAGAATCCCCTGCATAATGCCTCTCCTTGCCCACAATTTCTGTGCCACCAAAAATCTCAAGTCATCTTTTTGTGAGGAGGAGAAGAAGAAGAACTACTTGGATTATTCATACTTCCAGACCATTAAAAACTGTTCATGGCCTTGGGCCTAAGTGAATCCAGGGCAACTTTATTTTGTGTCGTAAATATGAACTGAATTTAAGGGCCTTACCGTTTTGTAGTTTAAACTAGGTTCAGAGCTGCAACATCTGTTTTTTTCCAAAAAGGCAAAGATCTGTCTACAAAATGAATGAATCATGCAGCACTTGGGTGGGAATGAGACGAGCACTAATTAGGAAATGTAGCTGCTGCTGAAGCTGCATTTCTAACTAGAAAAGGACTTTGATTATAAATTTTAAGCCATAATAGTTTCTTGCTGTGGGAAGGGAATGAAAAATCACTTTAAGAGATTATATTAATATGAATTATCACAGTTTTAACTTTGCCTGTGCTTTGGCATTTTTAAAATATTCATTGCATTTGAAAAAAGGGGTTAGGTCTTGGCTATATTTACTAGTTTTGTAGTAGTGTTTTTGCTGATGTGACTTCCCCCCACACCCTTTTTCTACTGTCAGTCTTATTTCTAACTTGAATGTTTGTGAAATAGCTGTCTTTCTGCATAGGGGGTTGTGTGTCCTCTGCTCCTTTTTACAGAAACACACTACTGTGTCGAGTGTTTTGGCTGGGAAATGGGATGCTGCAGCTTTAAGAGCATTTTTCGATTTATAACAGTGTTTCCCATCCCATTTTTGCCTGCAGGCAGGGAAAGTGTATGTACAGTATTTATTTTGTTTCAATTTTACTTTAATATTTGTAAGTTTATATAAGTAGCTTATTGATTTCTTGTTTGGAAGGACAAGTGGCTTGTTTAAATTTGTATTTGACCATAGTTTCCACTTCCTGTACTTCAAAAATACTGAAATTAAAATCTGTATTGCTTATGTTTTTGATTTCAGCATTCAAGTGTTTAATTTCAGCACACTCATTCAGTGTAAATATTGGATGTGATACAGAATGTCTTATGGAAAAAACCAAACTTAATTCCACTGCTACTTCTGATTTTCTATCACTCTTGGTTTTTGAGCAAAGCTTGAGTTCAGAATGTATTCCCAGAATAGCAATACTAGCTTCACTTATTTCAAAATACTTTAGAAAATGGGCTGAAGTTTTGGTGGTATATAAACTAACCAAACATGTTGCTAAAAGGGGAAGGGTTTGGAGATCAAACACCTTGAAAATGATCTAGTTCAATATTTGAATGCCAATACTGTTGGTGGTGTGTGTGCGCACAAGAAGGGAATTGTTGGTAAAAACTTCCTATAGCTTTAGGTTTTTATCCCACCCTGTCAGTGCTTTCTGGTAACCATGGCAGCAGACTGGCACTATCAAATTTCACCTTTAACCGGCTACCTCCCTTTGCAGAGCCTTCCCTAACACCACTGCTTCCATATGATTTGGACTGCAGTACTTTCCGTCCCAGCCAGCAAGGTTGATAGGAGCTGTAGTCCAACTGAAAGTCATCTGGTTGGGGAAAAAGTGTCTTAGGATATATGGACCTTGTTGGTTTCCTTAAGCATGTGAATCAGGCTTCTGACTAAAGGCTTGTCTGGTCTTTGATTTTAATGCTATAGAGTCATGGTTCACAGCAGAATGCGTACTCACTTCATTTAGGCATATGAAGTGACATGGCAAAACGATGCCTCCTAGAAAGGAACTTCTGTTAACTGGTTAATTCTGGGAATCCAGCATCCACAGGATTAACTGAATAGAGTTGTTTCCAATATAGGCTTTTAGGCAGAAAATACTGTGGTGACGACGATAAATTATCTGGTGCTTCCCCATGGGGTTGGCACACATTTCAACAAGAAACACGGTGCCAGTGTGTGTTGAGAACACCCATAATTGGGGTATTAAAAGGATTAGGCTACTTACCCTATACCAAAGATTCAGGAGAAATCAAAGGTGTTTTAACATCCATGGGTCTTACTGTTCTTCCTGTTTCACTATGAAATCTCCCTAGGGTTTCTGTCGTCTAGGGTAGTATGCAGGCATGATTCAGGGTACATGAAGAAGTGGACCCTGAGAACTGGACTACTAAACAGTTTAAGCAACTATGTCTGAACGACTGTTGCACTGGAGCAGGGAAGTTCCATGCAGCTTTGGTCGCATTCCTCTGTGTGCCATTGTATCAGTAGAGATGGCTGCAAGGAATATAAACTGGGCACCTTGCACTTGCAAAGAAGATTCCTGCCTATCACTTTGGAAGCTCAAGAGAGGAAATGTGTATTCTTGAGGGTAGGTGATTTGTCTCCAGTTTAAATCCTGAATAAATTACTGTGCTCCAGGAATAAACTATTTGGGAAACGCACCATAGGCTCATGTGTTTTGTCACCAGAAACTCAGGATGAGAGGCAAGAATTAAGGGTGCACAAGTATTCTGTACACAATATATAACACAACACTTACAGCTGGAAAACAGCAGACAGTGAGAATGTTTTATTTCCATTCCTAAAACCATTTACAATTATAACAAATTTAACACAACAAATATATAAATCATTACAATCCTGTAATCCAAAATACATATAAAATTTTCCTGTACCATATCTCTGTACTATTAAGCGCCTTTGTCTAATAAAAATGAAGGTTCATTTCATCAATGCAGGGTGTAATTTGTGCTTTAGGCTGCAATCCTAACCACGTCTATTCAGAAGTAAGTTCCATTAAGTTCAATTTGACTCACTCACTCAGGTACGTGGTCTTAGAATTGCAGCCTATTAGTTATCTGTATGCTAGGAAAGCATTCCATGTTAGAAGGAATTCTTCAGGATGAGTAAGACTCGTTTAATTTGATGTGAGAGGTTATCCAGGAGGAGGAGCTTCCT
Organism: Zootoca vivipara; assembly: GCF_963506605.1. Classification (NCBI taxonomy): domain Eukaryota; kingdom Metazoa; phylum Chordata; class Lepidosauria; order Squamata; family Lacertidae; genus Zootoca; species Zootoca vivipara. Next base: position 50,813,860 of record NC_083285.1, on the reverse strand, counting down.
CACTTTCTGTGACCATTGAGTGGTGAAATTGCAAGTATTTGGGACTAGGTGGTGATGTTTATTTGTGTCTTTTTTTAGTTTCACATGTGTAAGTGTTGAGTTAGGCAGCTCCACTCCACCAAATGTCATTTTGGCCACAACTCTTTTACCATAGATAAGCTACCACTTGACTTAGCTCCTGCAAGGTTAAATGTATTTTAAGTACAGTCCACTAATCTTAAAATGGCTCCTTAATATCTCTACCAAATGAAGTTGCTTGTTCTTGAATATGACTCCGTGGCTGCAGCGCTCATCTCGCTCTACAGGCCAAGGGAGCCAGCATTTGTCCGCAGACAGCTTTCCAGGTCATGTGGCCAGCATGACAAAGCTGCTTCTGGCGAACCAGAGCAGCGCACAGAAACGCTGTTTACCTTCCCGCCGGAGCGGTCCCTATTTATCTACTTGCACTTTGATGTGCTTTCCAATTGCTAGGTGGGCAGGACCTGGGACCGAGCAACCGGAGCTCACCCCATTGTGGGGATTCAAACTGCTGTCCTTCTGATCAGCAAGCCCTAGGCTTAGTGGTTTAACCCACAGAGCCACCTGGGTCCCTTAAGCAACATTACTTTTGCTATGTCTCTAGCCAGGTGATCATACTGAATTTTCCATCTTCCCTGGTTTTCTACATGCAGATATGCAAGCTTCCTCAGCCGGGCACCAGCTTTTAATATACTATAAAGTCTGGTGTCCACTCTGTTGGTGGTTCCCAAATTCTTTGCTCCATGGATGAAAATGGCTGAGGGTCTTGGCAGACCACTTCCCCCCCCCCCTGCCGATTGTAGCAAGTGTAATGTACTGTGCTAGATGCTGTATGCTTTTCCATTGTTTTAACAGAACAACTGCAGACCACCTGAACAAAGCTCACAGACCCTTGGTGGTCTGTGGACCACAGTTTAACAACCCCTGCACTAGATTTACCATTGGTCTGTTCCAATTTTTCTGCTCTATATGCTGAGATTGAATACTGGCCTAACATTCCAACCATGCAAAAGTCGGAGATTTTTTCCAGACTCACACCTCTATCCAGACAAGTAGGAGGCATGACCGTAGTTCAAGGGCAAAAGCCCTCCGGGAGGATGCACAGAGCTAGGCTGATGAGAGATGTGGTCTAGAAAGAGTCCTTAGGCCTGACAGAGAGACTTGAGGTTTCCCACTCCTGATCTAAGCAGAACTGGGTTATGCTTTTTGCCCAAAACAAGACCACCCTTTAAATTTCTGATATCCAAATGCTGTGGCTAATTGTTGGTAAGAAGAGAATGGCTTGTCACAGTTGTCTGCCTTCTTGTTTAAAAGTGGACTTAGAGGCATATCCCTCATAGTTGGAGTGTGAGGAGCTCCCAAAGAACAGATGTGGAAGGTCCTTGGGATGCACATCCTTCAGTACGTTAGGACATCCTGGGGCACCACTTTCATCAGGATCTGCAATTTTACTGTGATGGAATCTAGACAAATGCAACAAGGAAATCAGAGGACAAGTTGCGTTTGGGAGAGGCATCATTTGGTGTTCTCCCGCGAAAACACAAAACTCTGGCTGCTTCACAAATCAGACATATCGTGGTCCACATTGTGAACCTATTCCCTATGAAGTGTGAGAGACACTATCTGGTTTCACTTCCTGTTTACATGCAGTTAAAATTATTAGCATGCTTCTTGGTAGTTAACAGGGCAGAGCCATACACTATAGCCAGGCATGTCCAACAGGTAGATTGTGATCTACCAGTAGATCACTGGACATCTGCAGTAGATCACTGGTAGATCACTGCCCCCCAAAAAGAAGCTGAACAACTGTGGCTGCCCTAAAAAAAGCTCAGCATTTTACCCCCTCCCTGAAAAAGCTCAACAACTTTGACCTGAACCCCCCCCCCCAAAAAAAATGGGCCTTGGGCCTTCCTCCTTCCACAAAAAAAGCTCAACAACTTTGACCTGAACCCCCCCCCCCAAAGGGGGTAGATCACTGCCAGTTTTTAACTCTGTGAGTAGATCGCAGTCTCTTGGGAGCTGGCCACCCCTGCACTATACAGATAGGTATATATGCTTGCTAACATTTGTGAAGTAGTCTTGAGGAATGCCTTCTTGAAGATTTCTTCTCCAGTCTCTACCAAGTTCATTGGAACTAGACATATGCTTAACCTTTCCTGTGGTTGAGCTCTAAGCAGTATTATACATGCATTGATTTATATTCTTCATGACTTTACCAAAACTTCATAAGGTAAGTACAATGCTTTTTGGGTTCTTATATGTGTGACTTCGTCCATGGGGTCACAAACAGTCAGACACGACTAAACGACTAAACAACAACAACTGTGTGACAAGGGGAAGTGCAACAGGCCTAAATTACTGTGGAGGACTGTGGATATTATCACTGTTTATTAAATTTATATACCATCCTGCATCCAAAGATCTCAGGGTGGTTTGTTATGGTGTGTTTTTTGTGGTTTTTATACTGTAAACCACTTTGTGATCTTTGGCTGAAGGGTGGTATAATATAATAATAATAATAATAATAATAATAATAATAATAATAATAATCTGAGCATAGTTTCTGCTGCACAGATGCTGGCATTTTGCAGCATCTTAAAAAGCAGAGACATCACCTTGCCAACAAATCTCCGTATAGTTAAAGCTATGGTTTTCCCAGTAGTGATGTATGGAAGTGAGAGCTGGACCATAAAGAAGGCTGATTGCCGAAGAACTGATGCTTTTGAATTATGGTGCTGGAGGAGACTCTTGAGAGTCCCATGGACTGCAAGAAGATCAAACCTATCCATTCTGAAGGAAATCAGCCCTGAGTGCTCACTGGAAGGACAGATCCTGAAGCTGAGGCTCCAATACTTTGGCCACCTCATGAGAAGAGAAGAATCCTTGGAAAAGACCCTGATGTTGGGAAAGATTGAGGGCACTAGGAGAAGGGGACGACAGAGGACGAGATGGTTGGACAGTGTTCTCGAAGCTACCAACATGAGTTTGACCAACTGCGGGAGGCAGTGGAAGACAGGAGTGCCTGGTGTGCTCTGGTCCATGGGGTCACAAAGAGTCGGACACGACTAAACGACTAAAAACAACAACACATTTATAAAAGGACAGAGGGAACTTTGTCCCCAACTCTTTGGAGACGCAGAACTCCTCTTGACAGCTTGTGAGCCACAAACAGTGTCATGTGCCATGTGTGAAATCGGGCCTCATTTACGCTAATTTTGAAGCTTCCCTTTCACAGTTCTGAGCTACCATAGCTGATGCCATACTTACTGAACACGGATGTGAAGCAGCTTGGGATCCTAGTCTTCTGCACCACCAGATAATAGACGGGCAAGCCAGACAGAGTCACAGCACAGCCAATGCTGGTGTTCACAGGATCTGAATACAGGGATGTCCCCACGATGCAGAAACAGGCTGTTGTGAACACTAGTGGGAAAAACAAAGGCACCTAAAGGAAAAAGGGTCAAATTGGAAAATAAAGTTCTGCATAAATGCAAAAAAGAAACATGTTTTGAACATGGAGAAGAGTCGTATACAGTATTTAATTCGAGAGATGGAAAGGACCATAACTCATCCCTATACAAAGCACTTAAAAACAACAACAATGCTCTTAGCAATGTCTCCATCCTCTAGTTTTAATAAAGTGCAGGAAAAGGAGCTGGTTTAGGGTTTCTTTATGGCTTCTTCCCAAATACTGGCATGTTATGGTGGCATTTTTCTCCCCTTCTCCTATTTTTGGCTTCTAATGGATCCTTGATTCCCTTTTGTTCTTGTTCAGTTAGCAGCCTGTGAGCAAGGCTCACACTTTGCTTCTGCTTATGTAACACAATATTTACAGAATATGGCCACCCAGCAATGAAACCCCCCCTAAGCAGCTTATAAAATAATAGCTTCAGACATACTTCATTGTGACTTGCTTTCCTTAACCATGGTTAAGCATTACACTTGGCCATATAAGAGGTGGTTAAAGATTAGCTGCAAATGGATATCAAAAACATGGACACCCCATCATCATTAAGCAAATTGTGGTTAAGGCGGTTTCCCCATCTCTCTGCTTACAACAAGGCATCCCTAAACTGCGGCTCTCCAGATGTTGTTGGCCTACAACTCCCATGATCCCTAGCTAACAGGACAAGTGGTCAGGGATGATGGGGATTGTAGTCCAAAACACCTGGAGGGCCGAAGTTTGGGGGTGCCTGGCTTACAAGATGAAAAATGGGTCCTGTATTGGGTAATCCTCCCTGGGGTCAAGGCTTCGTCTGGCAGATAAAACCATGGTTTCAGTATACATTTGAGATCTTACAGGGTGAGAACGACAAACCACTTGAGCATTATGTCTGGATTTTTGTGCCCTGGGATTGCCCTTTCCCCCCTTTATGTGCCTGTGTCTTCCTTTAGCTAGGTAAAAGATAGAAGCACAGTTTTACCCTTCCCTGTATCCACTATCTTTAGTCTTCTTACCTTAAAGGGTCTTGGCAGTTCTGGATGCCGATGACGATGTATCATGAGCCCCAGGGTGGCAAGACCTATGAAGAACCAGCGTGAAAAGCTATAGAAGTTCAACAGCCCATAGAGGTCACCAATGGACACCATCAAGTAGATCAAGGGCAACTGCAGATGGAGAAAAATGGCGGTGTTGGAAATATGTCAGTAGAATACAAAACCACTTTCCCATGCTCCTTTTAGGCTTTCCTTGTGACTCATTACTGTATAACACTTGTCCATTACTACTGAGCAGAATTATGGGAACGTTTTCAGTTGATGAGACCTGACTTGGCCCTGAAACTCCCAACTAGTACAAAATTGCTGATGGGGGCAGATGGCCAACAGCATGTAACATGTCTGTTGAAACATGCACACCAGTTGCCCACATGCTACCAGCCCCCAGGTTCAAGGGTCTTGTGTTAATATACAAAACCCTAAACCCCAGATACCTTAAGGTGGTGCTTCTCAAACTTGGCAGTGTTTCTTTAAATAGTTAAAAGCAACAACACAATAACCCCCTCTTCCCACAAACACATTTAAAAGTATTAATCAGTCTCATGGAACAAAAAAAATACAAATAGAAATAGACTAGGCTTGCCACACGTCAGGAAAATTCCTGACATGTCCTGGTTTTTCTGGGCGTAAAAATGGTGTCAGGGGGAATTTTGTCAGGGGAAACCTGGTTGTATGGCAGTGGAATGGAAAAAGCAGCTCAGATACCTCAAAAATCGCAAAAATCAGTATTTTGGGGTCAGGCTTCCCCAAAAAAGCTCTTCAGTTTTGGGTGGTTTCCTATATAAAAAAAAGCTCAACAACTTTGCAGGTATGAGGAATTTAACTTTTTGAAATATGGCAAGCCTAAAATAGACATATAACACTTAAGAACAATATAAAACGACCCCAACTAAACTCAGCCATTCTTATCTAAAATAGACAATTCCTTTATCCATCTGCCCTCTTTCAGTAACTAACAACAAGCATCCTTTAAGTACGACATGGATGTGACAAAGCATTACCTGCCCAAAGATGAAGAGGCTAAAACCAAGGTGTCTTAATGTGGTGTGGCCAATTTGTTTCAAACATGGAAACCGATAATATTCTACCTTTATGGAGTTTGTGTACATGCAGTGCCTGACACTGTCTATCGTTTAAGAAACACGTGTTTAAGAAATTACAGATCATCAGTCTTCTAAGGGCAAAATCCCCCCCTTGCACTGCACTTTACACCCAACCACACACTAAAGCAAACCTTGAAGCTCTTACCATTAGTATCAAGGCTGGAAGTGGAGTGTGTCTTTCAAGGTGTATCATTGAAAAGAGAGCTGGCCACTGTCCTTCCCGGGCAGCTGCAAACAACATTCTGTGGAACAAAATCCGCACATTGAATTCCACTTCCTTTTTTTGCTATGCTTACTGGAGGTTTGTTAAACACTCCTTTTGTTAAAAGAAAAAAATTCTCCCCCCCCCTTAGAAATCATAAAGTGTTAGGGATATCACATACTCTAGGAAAAGAGAAGCCCACAACAGCAGCATTGCACCTGGTAAATTTGGAGAAGACTTCCTTTTTATTTATATTCCTATCACTGAAATGTAAGCGTTATTCAAAATTGTTCTCTAGCTTCCACCACTCACAGTCCATTGACTGGTTTTTTAAAGAAAAGTTCTTTGTGAAATATCAGCTCGCAAAAATTGGCTGTCTTTATTGAAGTGAATTTAGATGCTCTTTAAACTACACCAATGCTGGACTATGCAGAACTGGATAAGATGACAGGAAGAATGCCATTCTGGGAGAAGATTTATAATGAAATGAAAAAAGTGTTGAAAAATACCTTTATCAAGAAACCGGAAGCTTTTTTACTTGGGATAGTTAGAGAGGAACTACCAAAAAAATACTACGTTTTTTTCTGTATGCCACAACAGCAGCAAGGATTCTATTGACTAAGAATTGGAAGAGTGAAGATCTACCTACAGTGGATGAATGGCAGATGAAGATGATTGAATTTATGGAATTGGCCGAACTGACCGGGAGACTCTTTGACCAGAGGGAAGAGTCGGTGGAAGAAGATTGGAAGAAATTTAAAGTTTATTTAAGAAATAATTGCAATATTGGAAATGTTTAAAATAAGATTGGGAAGTACAGGGAGGTTGTAGAGGAGGATTTGTAGAGGTATTGTAGTATACTAAGATTTAGATATAAGGGTAATATAAGAATTGAATGTTGATAAAGAATTAATATGAGGTGAATTTTTGTTAGTTAAGGTAATAATAAGATGATTGAAGTATGATATAGAAGTTACTAAGGATGATATACAATGAAAAGCAGAAAGGAGGGACTTGAAGAAGTCAACAATGTTAGGATACATGAATGATAAATATGGTTGTTGTTTTTCTTTTTACATTTTGTAATTTTGAGTTTTATGTGATTTTTTGTGTGTGTTTTATATGTTTTTTCTTCTTCTCAGTTTTATAAAATTAATATATATATATATATATATATATATATATATATATATATATATACATGGGGGGGGGAGATGACAGGAAGAATTCCAAACCGGCGAGATCAGAAGTTTTTAGAAGATTGGAGTAAATATGTGAACTATTTGAAAAACAATTGTAATCAACAGATTACGCTTGTAGGACTGCAAGAAGTTTCGTAAGGAGGACTATATGAAATATTGAAGGGGGGAAATAAGAAATGGACTATTAGTTATGGACTGTTAAAAGTAATAGTGAAAAGAATGAAATGCAAGGTAAGTGAGGAAGATTGAAAATCATTAGACGTGGTTGATGGAAGTCCAAGGCTTATAGCCAAAATGTTGTAAAGATGTGAAAAGATGTTATGTGGTGTATGGAGATTGTATGCAAAAAATTAATATAATATATATATATATAAAATAAAAATAAACTATACCAATGCACTTGACTTTTTTCACTTTCTATACAGACATTATCCCTAAGGTGTGCAGAAAAATATTTTTCTTAGGTTTGTGCTGTGTTTCTTTAGCTACAACTTCCCAGCATTTGGAAATTATTTTTTTGGAGGGGAAATGCTTTCTGTATTATTCCCTAAAGTAGCATTTTGTTAGAAGGGAGACACTAACAAGATAAGGAACTGTGAACAGTTTACTGTAATAGGGACATTTGCTTTGAAATGGGCAAGCCCTTACCTTGAAGCAGCAAAGATTCCTCCATTCAAAGCACCAAAACAAGACAGAGCTACAAGTACTGGAATCACAGAGGAAATGCTCTTGAAAGCTTTATCAGCAAAACTCTGGAAGAAAACCAAGAGAGCTTTTTCAGACTGTTGTTTTCCCCTTTACAGTATTTCTTTGAAAAGTAAAAGTGGCCATATTGGGCCCTGGAGAAAAAAAATCCATGTTATAGCAATACTTTTAAAAGGTCAACCACAACATCATAGGGTACAAACCTTTGAGTTCTGTAGAACTTTCTATTATGTCATACAGTAAATGAAGGCAGTGTAGTGTAGTGGTTAGAGTGTCTGAGTAGGACCTGAGAAACTATGGTTCAAAATCCCAGCGAGCCATGAAGCTCGCTGTGTGAGCCAGTCGCTGCCTCTCACCCTAATATACCTCACAGGGTTGTTGTGGGGGTTAAACAAGGAGCTGGAGAACAATCTAGGCCATGACGCATGTGCCAGGGGCGCCAAAAGGTGTTTTGCCTAGGGCGCAAAAAGCCCTAGCACCGGCCCTGTATCCACAGCAGGGCCATCTTAAGCCTATCCAGCGCCGCAGTTCAGAGATCCCTCCGGTGCCCCGCCCCCCATTCCCAGCCGAAAAGTCGGAGCCGCGCGCTGTTTTTTCGTTTGAGCAACTGCTCCTTGCGCACCTCCAAGGCACCGTTCTCCCCCCCCCAACAGATTAATTTGCGCAGATTAAATTGCACGTGGCTCCCCTCCCCACCAAGCCTTTCTGAACTTGAAGGGAGAGCTTCGCCTCGCCTCCCCACTTTTTAAAATTGGCCACTTTCAACTTGGGGGAAACTCCTTGCCACCCACTTTCTCTGTCGCGAAATCTCTGCACTAGGCAGCATGAGGCATGGAACAATTTGGGCCAACGGGGGGCTCCTGATCGCTACTTCGGATTGACTTGTCAGAAGCCGGAGCCTGCAATAGCACCCCACCCGCTTCCCAAGGCAGAGAGCGACCATTACCTCTTCCCTTTGCCCGATCCTGGCCGGTCCTCCTCCTCCTCCCCGCGCGCAAACAGAGTGAGCTACAGCGCGCGTCTTCCACCTTTGTGCATTAGCCGCTCAGAAAGAGCAAAAAGGCACTTTCCACTTTCCTGATCATGTGGCTATTAAAGGAAGATGACCCGATCCCTCAGGCGACAGCGGTTTGGCGGGCAGTGGCTGAGGGGATTCCCGCGGCCGAGGGAGAGGAGGATGAGGAGGATCCAAAGGGTTTAGTGGCTCGTTGCACCCGGCCAATGCTGGGGTGCCCCTGAGAGGCCGGCGCCCTGGCGCAATGAGCCACTAGCCCCTATGGGAAAGACGCCTCTGCTCCACAGCAATGACCAGAGGAGGAATGATTGCTGGAAGCACATAGAGAACACACACCATGATGCATCTGCAGCAGCACAACTGTATGCCTTCACTTGCCCCTGCTGCAACAAAACATGTCTCTCCCGTATCAGTCTCTGCAGCCGCAGGCGGCGCTTTATCTCTCCAATGGTTTGACTTCACTCCCAAAGGTACATTCCTCCATTGTCTCCTGAGACAGACAGATGTCAGCAACAACAGCAAATAAATAAAAAAGCAAAAACTGGGCCAGCCCAGGGTGGGAGAGAGAAATATATATCTGGCCTCAAGTGACAAAAGTCGTTTTCAGAGAGCCAGGTGCTCATTGTGGTGAGTACACAAGTTCTGTCCAACAGGAAGGTAGTTGTGCATGTCACAAGATATTGCAAAACATTTGAAAGCTGCCACAGCCCTGCTGCCAGCAGAGGCCACCTGTAAAATGAGCCCAAACTTGAAGAGGTCAGCACATCAGCCGCAAAGGCCTATCCAAATTTGTGTCCAGACAGTTGAGGGACAATACATAAATTGCTGCCTTATGCTGAATAAAGGTATATTGATCTGGAGTGAACCAAAAATCTAGGAGTGCTCGGTATTCTGTCTGGTTTTGCTCATTTGTAGGTGCACAATTTAAAGATTCTTCCTTGAACAGTTTAGAAAAGCATGTATTATTCCTCTTTGCTGCCCATGATGGAAACAGATGTCTGCCCTAGGAATTTACAATCTGTTACTTTAATTTATGTCCAATAGGCCTTCGAGACCATCTCCCTTCTCCTCTGCCCCCCTGGTAATATTGGTCTAAAAATACAGACAGCGTGCAAATTGCCACACTCACCACAGCTACTGCGTCAGAGCTGAGAATCTCTTGTGGTGTCAGGACTGCGTAGTAAGACACATTGGTAAGGATGTAACACACTGTGACGACGGCCAAGGACACCATTACAGCGAGAGGGATATTCCTGAAGAAGAAAAGCAGCCTCTCTCATACACGGTTCCACTTTAGAGGGAGATTTCCCTTCACCCTGTGGCCACCCACCTTGAATAACGTAGAAGGCATTTGCAAAAATAGGAAAATAAAGACAGTCAGGAAGTTTATTTGGTCCACATTTCACGGTGCCTTCTCTCTTCCCACCCATTTCCTATCTTGTAAGCTATTGCCAAAATATGACAAGACCTGCCAAAGGTGCAGAAATGAAAACAGGGACACTCGAATACTCATATCTCTTCTCAAAGAACAGGCTACTTTTGGGAGCCTGATGACCTCCCTGATCCTGTATTATATGCTGGATGGCAATGTGTTGCTTGCATTATATTTCTTTACGTATCTGTATGTATAAATGTGTCGTTTTCAAGATTGCGATACTTCGCCACTGTGATTCACGCACTGTGGGTCACTCTGTCCTTGAGGTTAGTTTGGAAGATGCAGGGAGTCTCTCACTACTACTACTAATTTATTACTACTACTACTACTACTACTACTACTACTACTACTACTACTATTCCTACTCTCTAATGAGAACCAACTTCATTCTTTCCCCATTCAAATGAGTGTTGTTGTTGTTTAGTCGTTTAGTCGTGTCCGACTCTTCGTGACCCCATGGACCAGAGCACGCCAGGCACTCTTGTCTTGCACTGCCTCCCGCAGTTTGGTCAAACTCATGTTCGTAGCTTCGAGAACACTGTCCAACCATCTTGTCCTCTGTCGTCCCCTTCTCCTAGTGCCCTCAATCTTTCCCAACATCAGGGTCTTTTCCAAGGATTCTTCTCTTCTCATGAGGTGGCCAAAGTATTGGAGCCTCAGCTTCACGATCTGTCCTTCCAGGGAGCACTCAGGGCTGATTTCCTTAAGAATGGATAGGTTTGATCTTCTTGCAGTCCATGGGACTCTCAAGAGTCTCCTCCAGCACCATAATTCAAAAGCATCAATTCTTCGGCGATCAGCCTTCTTTATGGTCCAACTCTCACTTCCATACATCACTACTGGGAAAACCATAGCTTTAACTATACGGACCTTTGTCGGCAAGGTGATGTCTCTGCTTTTTAAGATGCTGTCTAGGTTTGTCATTGCTTTTCTCCCAAGAAGCAGGCGTCTTTTAATTTCGTGACTGCTGTCACCATCTGCAGTGATCAAGGAGCCCAAGAAAGTAAAATCTCTCACTGCCTCCATTTCTTCCCCTTCTATTTGCCAGGAGGTGATGGGACCAGTGGCCATGATCTTGGTTTTTTTGATGTTGAGCTTCAGACCATATTTTGCGCTCTCCTCTTTCACCCTCATTAAAAGGTTCTTTAATTCCTCCTCGCTTTCTGCCATCAAGGTTGTGTCATCTGCATATCTGAGGTTGTTGATATTTCTTCCGGCAATCTTAATTCCGGCTTGGGATTCATCTAGTCCAGCCTTTCGCATGATGAATTCTGCATATAAGTTAAATAAGCAGGGAGACAATATACAACCTTGTCGTACTCCTTTCCCAATTTTGAACCAATCAGTTGTTCCATATCCAGTTCTAACTGTAGCTTCTTGTCCCACATAGAGATTTCTCAGGAGACAGATGAGGTGATCAGGCACTCCCATTTCTTTAAGAACTTGCCATAGTTTGCTGTGGTCGACACAGTCAAAGGCTTTTGCATAGTCAATGAAGCAGAAGTAGACGTTTTTCTGGAACTCTCTAGCTTTCTCCATAATCCAGCGCATGTTTGCTATTTGGTCTCTGGTTCCTCTGCCCTTTCGAAATCCAGCTTGCACTTCTGGGAGTTCTCGGTCCACATACTGCCTAAGCCTGCCTTGTAGAATTTTAAGCATAACCTTGCTAGCGTGTGAAATGAGCGCAATTGTGCGGTAGTTGCAGCATTCTTTGGCACTGCCCTTCTTTGGAATTGGGATGTAGACTGATCTTCTCCAATCCTCTGGCCATTGCTGAGTTTTCCAAACTTGCTGGCATATTGGGTGTAGCACCTTAACAGCATCATCTTTTAAAATTTTAAACAGTTCAGCTGGAATATCATCACTTCCACTGGATATTCCATCACTTCCATTCAAATGAGTAGGAGTTCCCTTTTGTGTTTGCTCCCACCTCTGAGTTTATTATATATATATTTTTAAGAAACATTTTTTTTGCTGGCTGGATTTCCCCAGACACTCTGGACAGCCTCCAGCACATATAAAAACGTAATAAAGAAAAACATAATAATAAGCAAACCCTAAAAGAAGAATAGGTAAAGGGACCTCTGACCATTAGGTCCAGTCGTGACCGACTCTGGGGTTGCGCGCTCATCTCACGTTATTGGCCGAGGGAGCCGGCGTACAGCTTCCAGGTCATGTGGCAAACCAGAGCAGCACATGGAAACGCTGTTTACCTTCCTGCTGTAGCGGTTCCTATTTATCTACTTGCACTTTGACGTGCTTTCGAACTGCTAGGTTGGCAGGAGCTGGGACCGAGCAACAGGAGCTCACCCCGTTGCAGGGATTCGAACTGCCGACCTTCTGATTGGCAAGCCCTAGGCTCAGTGGTTTAACCACAGCGCCACCTGGGTCCCTCTCTAAAAGAAGAATAGCAGACCCTAAAAAGCCCCTCTTTTTATCCAAACTGCCTCGTTTATTGAACACTGCTGTTGAAGAACCTGCGCTGACTGTTAACTAGCCTTCAAGTTGTTGCTAATGTATAAAGCTGGAGCAACTCAGGGCTGGCTGACCATTTTCCTCTGTTCAGACTCAGTAGATCACTGAGATCTACTGCGGAGATTCTGCCGATACCGTCGCAACCTGCGCTGTGTCTTCTGAAAGCTGTACGGAAGTGGGGCTCCCACTGCCTGCGATTCAGAAGGTACCAAATGGCAGGTGCTAGTTTCTGATGTTTACTGAAAACTCGCCTGCCTGTTAAGGCTTTCCCTGACCTTTAGCTTTAGCTGAATGGATGGATGTTGTAGCTGACATCTGTGCTACTGCTTCGTTTCAATGGGCAGGAACAGTGGAAGCTGCCTTATACTGGGTCAGACTATTGACCCCTCTAGCAGAGTATTAGCTACTGTACACAGATTGGCAGCAGCTCTGCAGCATTTCAGACAGGAGATTCCCAATTGGCATCTGGTCAGTTGCTGTGAGAACAGGAGGCTGAACTAGATGGGTTTTTGGCCTGATTTAGCAAGATCTTCTTATGCCAATTTACTCAGTCTTTTATTTTATTTTTTTTAAACTCTTCCTGAGGTCCAACCGACTCCTAAGAGTTAAGGGGATTCTCCTTTTGGGGGCATCGCTGTTGCAGACTCTGCTTTCTAACCTTTGCTCCATTGGTCTTCTTCTCCCTCAGATGCTCTCAATTATTTTGGAAACACATTTTCCATACACCGGAAAAGAAGGGAACCCCACCCCCACCCCGTTTGCTCACCGTTTAGGATTTACAATTTCCTCTGTTACAAAGCTTATATAGAACCTGAAATAAGAAATCAAGACACAAGGTCAACATATGTGTTGCTGGTTTTTTTAAAATAATAAAAACCCTCCCCCCTCCGACCCCAGTAATAACGAATCCTGCTCTATTAGCTTCACTTTGCGAAAGTATACATCTTTCCATGTATACGTATATTGTATGTCTGTAATAAAATTAGACAGATAAAAATGCACACCAGACTTTTTGAAAACAGCTATGGAATCTTACGAAAGAGCATCAAAATGACCAAAGTGAATGAGCTGTGAAGCACGATCAGCTCAGTAATTCACAAAAGAAATGAACAAAGGAAGATGGCATTGTGAGTTACATCCCAACCCTACAACAGATATTTGGTGCAGACTAGATAGATAAATATTATCTGCAATCCAGGATTGTGCCAGCTCTGGAGTAAAGTACAGATTGATTGATTTATTGCTTAATTTGCATTTTCTTTCTGCCATTTGAGCAAACAAAGGAAAGCTCTACTAGAATTTTAAAAGACTTACCAGCCTCCATAGGCAAACATCCCAGAGTAAAAAGCAAGAGGCAGCTTGTCGAGCGTCAGCGAAGTTGTGTTAAAGCTGTCCTGGAAATTTTCATAGTGGCCTGCAAAAAATGAGAACATCAGCAGACACCATCCTAGGTCAGAAGCATTTTCCATTCTTCCCAGCCAGTTAACAGCATAAGGAGAACTGGCTGGAACAGGCCATGTATCATTGCTTTTGTTTCTGGAAAACATGCAGAAGTTCAACAGGTGCAGACTCAGCAACGGGCTATTATGGGTGAACTGTTGGGAACCAAGACCCGGAACACCTGGCCATTGTTTGATTAGCAGAGTAGAGGAACTTTGGCAGATGTATGGATTAAAAAAATACACAGACAGCAGAAAAAAATTCTGGGACTGAGCAATGGGAGCTCACCCCGTCATGGGGATTCGAACCGCCGACTTTCTGATCAGCAAGCCCTGGGCTCTATGGTTTAACCCACAGCACCACCCACATCCCATGAAGTGTAGATTTACTAAGGCATAAGTTATAGAGTTTGTTGCTAGCTCCCTAGCAAGGCAAAGCTTAGCTCATTTAGAGCAAAACCAGTTTCAGCAGAAAATTACACCACACGAATATAAAATGCAAAATGAAAGTAAAGCATAGAAGAGAAGAAGAAGAAGAAGAAGAAGAAGAAGAAGAAGAAGAAGAAGAAGAAGAAGAAGAAGAAGAAGAAGAAGAAGAAGAAAACAACAGCTGAAGTTGAAGACCCGCTAGAATATTCTAGCATAGAGGTTTTCAACCATTCTGAGTCCATGGCTCCCTTGACCAACTACATTCTTTCTGTGGCACCGCTGTGGGACTCAGGAGCCCAGTTATGTCACCCTTGCCTGCAGAGCTGGCAGCCTCTCACCCTTTTTTGAACACCCTCCCTTGTGGAGTGTTCCCTCAGCCTCCTCTCCTTGGGAGTCCTTTGTGCAGCTGCAGCTGCTGCCCCTGGTCTCTGAGCTGACCCCCTTCCCTGCCCCAAAGAGAGGTGCCTCCTCACACCGCAGGGGCCTGGAAGCACCCCCTGCCCGGCCCTAGAGGCACCATTCGCCCTGGGAGCTTGTGGCCAGAGCTGCTGCAACAAACAGCTGTGCAAGCCTTTGGGATGCAGAGATGCAAGAGAGCATCAGAGGAGGAGGGGGGGAAGGAAAGAGGGACAAAGGCCAGTGTTGTCTGCGGCACCCCTGGCCATCATTTCAAGGCACCCTAGGGTGCCACGGCACACTGGTTGAAAACAACTGTTCTAGCATATTCCACCTTCTACTGGCAGTTTCTGCACACATAAAACTTCAAACCTTGACATGAATGGGGGAGCCCTTTTTCAACCTAAGGGTTACATTCCCTTGTGGGGATCTTTCCAGCGGCCTGATATTCCCCACCTCTATATCCTGGGGTGAGAAAGGGAGCAGAGTGCCTACTTTGTAGGCTGCATGTAGGGCTTGGCCCTCAGCAGAACCATGGATGTGTAAAAACTACCTGGGGCTCAAGTGGGATAGCTCAGTTGGTAGAGAATGAGACTCTTAATCTCAGGGTGGTGGGTTTGAGCCCCACATTGGGCAAAATCCCTGCCTTGCAGGGGGTTGAACCAGGTGACCCTTGTGGTCCCTTGCACCTCTACAATTTTATGAGTCTGGAAAAGTACCCCACAAAGGGGGGAAAAGGTAAAGGACCCCTGGACGGTTACGTCCAGTCAAAGGTGAATCTGGGGTTGCGGCGCTCATCTCACTTTTCAGGCCGAGGGAGCTGGCGTTTGTCCACAGACAGCTTTCCGGGTCATGTGGCCAGCAGGACTAAACTGCTTCTGGTGCAATGGAACACCGTGACGGAAACCAGAGTGCACGGAAACACTGCTTACCTTCCCACTGGAGTGGTACCTATTCATCTACTTGCACTGGCGTGCTTTTGAACTGTTAGGTTGGCAGAAGCTGAGACAGAGCAACGGGAGCTCATCCCGTCATGCAGATTCAAACCTTCTCATAGGCAAGCCCAGGAGGCTCAGTGGTTTAGATCACAGCGCCACCCGCATCCCTACCCCACACAGAATTCTGTTATCAAGCCTACCGTGGTCCCCTGGCAAGTCTCTCTCACCACCCCCAGCTTTCTTATTTCTTTGCCACTGCGGGTTTCCGCCCCTTCTGATGCCCCTTGCTCATTTCACGCCACAGTAGGAGGGTTCTGGCCAGTCTTACCATTTCCCAGAGCCATCATCCCGGGAACGATGATCAGACCAACCGTGACCATCTTGAGGGCTGTGAGGAATGTCTGTATGTTGGCTGACCAGCTCACACTCCAGCAGTTGAGGGCTATGACTAGGGCTGGAAAGGAGGGGAGAGGTGTGATGTGTAAATAGAAAAATGGAAAATGCATAAATACTTTTTAAGAAAAAGGAGGAGAGAGAAATCACCATAACTGTACCATAGCTACGACTGTGATGTTCATGCTTTTGGAACAGCTAGCGAGTGTTGACTTTTTGCTGACATTAAAAAAAACAGAACCAGAAATGCTTCTGTGTCATAACAGCCCATGGAGAGGTCGAATACTGCTTCTCCAGCAAGCTTACTTACTAAAAGTGCTGATCATTAGAAAAAAACCCCACAAGCTTGATGGGACTTTCTGATAGCACTTCAGCATGACTGGCAAAAATGTCAATAAATCCCTGTTGCTGGATCTCTACAGATCTCTAATGCCTGCTAAAATCTTTTATATTCTGTGTAGGCAATTAAGAATACATCTTTCCACAATGGCTAATCAACAATACATATACATGTTTTTACTGTACGGTTTTGGGTATTTTTGTTTTAAACTGCTCTGATATTTTTAAAAAATGAGACAGCAGCCTATCAGTATTTTTAAAAAATAAATAAAGCAAAGCTCCACCTGCCTTTCTGCTGGTCACGTAGCTTAAAGGCCGAGGAGCCCTATAAGGAAGGAGTTTACAACTGTTTGCGTGAAGCTTTCAAACACGCAAGAGCACTGCTGTTTTTAAATATTGCCAGTGAGTGGCGTTTTGTTTTTTTAACTAGCTGGCTTTTAAATAGCTTTTAACTGGGTTTTGAAAAGCCCTTCCCTTTGCCAACTGGCTGACAGCATCAAACAAAAAGAAAACCAGCTTCTGTTCATTTACAAACTGCCTTGGATATATCTAGCAAACTTTTTAAAGACACCAGGAAGAAATATCTCAGCATTTCATGGATGGCCTGTGAGAACTAAGGCTGCCACCCTAAGCCCACTTACCTGAGTTTAAACCCCACTAAATTCATGACTTCTGAGTAGACAAGGTTAGGATTGTGAATCGAGGAGAACTCATACGGTTATCATACGGCACTGGGAACCTCTTTTCTTAGAATAGGGCAGGAGTAGCAAATGTGGTGCCCCCCAAATGATCTGGATCCCAATTCCCAGCCACCCTAGTCAGCATGGCTAATGGGAATGGATGATGGGATCTGTAGTCCAGCAACATATGGACTACTAAGAGTGAACTGAGATGCAGCTATTGGGAATGAAAGGCAAGTTTCTCAGTGAGGCTAGGTAAGAGATTAAAGTGGGGGCAGCCAGCTGATGTGGTGCCTTCTAGAAGTTTGATAGACTACAACTTCCATCATCCCTGAGTATTGGCCATGCTGACAGGGGCTGATGGGAGTTCAGCGGCATCTGGAGGGCACTGTGTTGGCTACTGCTGGGTTAAAGCAATCGAGGTTTTAATGTCTGATGTTTTGTTGTGTTTTTAATATTCTGTTGGAAGCAGCTCAGAGTGGCTAGGGCAACCAAGTGATGGGCAGGGTACAATCAATCAATCAAACTATTATTATTATTATTATTATTATTAATTATTATTATTATTGGTACTGGCCTCAGCAGCACGGCCTGATAAATGCCAATTGTGGAGATGCAAAAGTGGGGTATTAAAAATATATCTCCCTATCAGTACAAACATTTAGAGAAGGGTTCTTGACTCATCATAAAAACAGGTATTATGAGCTATGAAGATTTGCTTTATTTGTGAACTTTCTCAGCCTATTTATGATATTTTGCTGTGGAAATATCTGCAAATGTACAAGAGAAAGTGAGAAATGTATTCATATTTGGCAGGTACATTTAGGATTAACTTGCAACCTTAGATATTTAGTTCTCTTTGGTACTCACTGATTCCTGTGGTGGTGATCAGCTTCATAGCCAAAGGAGGGACATCACACGGGGTGAAGAAAGGCTCAATTAAGTACCGACCAAATGCCAAGGAAACCACAGCCATATTTGCAGGTCTGGAAAATGAAACAAAGGCAAAAACATTTATTTTATTTTGGTCTTTTCTCTGGCAACTTTGTCTCCCTCTCACCTATGTTTTCTGTCTGCTCCTGTTGATGTCTGCTCTTCTAAAACAACCACAAATGAAGACATTCAGACACTTTTCCAAAGCATGGATTGAGGACTGGGAAGAACTTTCTGACAAACCTTCTGACGTTAAGAGCTGTCTGATAGGGGAATATACCTCAGAATGTGGTGGACTCCCCTAGACAGCATCTTAAAAAGCAAAGACATCACCTTGCCGACAAAGGTCCGTACAGTTAAAGCTATGGCTTCCCCAGTAGTGATGTATGGAAGTGAGAGCTGGACCATAAAGAAGGCTGATCGCCGAAGAATTGATGCTTTTGAATTATGGTGCTGGAGGAGACTCTTGAGAGTCCCATGGACTGCAAGAAGATCAAACCTATCCATTCTGAAGGAAATCAGCCCTGGAAGGGCAGATCCTGAAGCTGAGGCTCCAATCCGTTGGCCACCTCATGAGAAGAGAAGACTCCCTGGAAAAGACCTTGTTGCTGGGAAAGATTGAGGGCACAAGGAGAAGGGGACAACAGAGGACGAGATGGTTGGACAGTGTTCTTGAAGCTACCAACATGAGTTTGAGCAAACTGCGGGAGGCAGTGGAAGACAGGAGTGCCTGGCGTGCTCTGGTCCATGGGGTCACGAAGAGTCGGACACGACTAAACGACTCAACAACAACCCCTTCACTGAAGGTTTTAAAATAGAGGTTGGATAGCCATCTGCCAGGGATTGTTTCGCTGTGATTCCTGCATTGCAGGAGGCTGGACTAGATGACCATTGGCCCCTCTCCAAATCTACAATTCCAGGATCCGAATGAGAAGCTGTAAGACTCCCTTTCTGCCAAGTGCAAGGGCAGGCAATTACAGCCTTCCATTTCTAACAGGAAACAAAAAATTACAATTACAAAAATTACAATTACAGCCTTCCATTTCTAACAGGAAACAAAAAATTGCAATCTTGCCCAAATCAGACAGGCCACAGATTGCCCTCAGGCCAGGACCCCAACCATGGTTAGGGATTCTGATTTCAGAGCAAACCATAGACCAAAACCATTTTCATTCAATAGCCCAGCCACCATTTCATTTGAACTGGTGAACTAATGTTGCTTTGGAGACCAGGGTAGAGAATGGTAGCTCAGCTACCAAAATAAGAACCCAGGTTTTTCCTCACTATGCCCGAGATGCCCCATGGTATTATGGGAAAAGCAATAGCTGACGAGGCTGATGAAAGAAGTGCCCTGGTGCTACTGCCCCCCATGGGGGCAGGGGGGAGATACTTGTTGCCCTTGTTGATGGTGTGCTGCCCCCAATCCTGACAGTGGACTTTGCACTGCTCTGAAAAGTGACAGGAAATGAAGCCCTACTCCAAGTGGTTGGAGGTTGGGTTTCATTTCTCTGTTCTACATTTGGCCCAAAGTATTCATTGGGGAGCTTTCACCTCAGTTCTTCATGCAGTCCAGGGTAGACAGGGGAAATGCATGGGATGGAGCAAAAGGCCTTGAAACATGGCGATCAGAGCCTCACCAACACCCCACTAGGATTATTTTCAAAGCCTTTTGATGGCCATTGGCCCCCTCTGGTGTGAAGTGGAATGGTTTCCCCTGCTCCCAACCCCCCTTTCTCCTCTAAATTCTGCAGCATTTGTGACAACACACGCAAAACAAACACAAAAGGGAACAAGCTTTGAACGGATGGGCCTGACCTTGGTGGGGTGGTCGATGAGTGGTGTGTGTGTGTGTGTGTGTGTGTGTGTGTGTGTGTGTGTGTGTATTCTTGTATTTGCACTGAAATAGGGTGGTGGGCCCATGTGTTTGCATTGCTCTGTCCTGGTGCTGCAAGCGGTGAGATCCCTCTCCTCAGGGAAAGCAGCTCCCAGATGTTCTGTGGCAGACGGCTCTGTTTACCTAGTAGCTATCTGGTATTGGTGGAGGGGCAGATCATATATCAAACTGATTTCTATAGAACAAGACCTTTTGTTGCGGCTGCTGCAAAAAAGTACAGTGGCGGTCTTCTTATTGGAAGAAATATTCATCTATCTCATGTCATGACTGAAAGAAAGGCTGTGGCTGTGTGTGTGTGTGTGTGTGTGTGTGTGTGTGTGTGTGTGGTTTGTTTTTATTCTCCCATGGGGTTTTCTCTATTATTTCATTCATTCTCCCCCAAGCCCTGCTCCATCCCTTTCTTAGATTCTTTCCCCTCTGCCCTCCCTCTCAACGTCTCTGCAGCCATTTGTTAGATCTCAGTGGTGCTGCATCCACCAGCTGGCTGCTTTTAAAAACACAGCTGGAACAGTGCCCCTGTTGCGAGATTTAAAGAGACACAAAACTCCCAGTAAAGCCCCTCCGTCTCTCCGGAGAACCTCCCCCTTCTCACACAACAATGGGAAGTTAAAGCTGCCCTTACCGGATCATAACAAATTCCGCCCATAATCTTAGAAAAGCGGGCAGTGGCCCAAGTGTCTCCAACAGGTAAATGTAATGACCGCCGGACTTGGTGATGCATGTTCCAAGATCTGCATAGGACAGGGCTCCTAGAAAGAAAACATTTAAAATGTAAACCCAGTGTGCATTCCTTATCATCATCACCCTTATCTGATAAGTACAGCAATATCCCTGATTCTAAGTACATTGATATGAAATTCAGTTGCACTAAAATAAGTTGGACTGGTACCAATGGAAGGATATTTAGAACAAAGATGCGTTGTTGTTGTTGATGATGATGATGTTAATTTCCATTCTTTTGTCCTGTTCTCCTTCAAAGGAGCTCCCGCATTTTATCCTCACAATAATCCTGCGAGGTAGGTTGGGTTGAGAGATGATGAATGCCCCACTGTCACCCAGTGGGCTGCATGGCCAAATTGGGAGTAGAGGACTTCAGGGTCTCAAATTTCAGCAGCGTCTTGGACAACACCAATATTGAGCACCCCCAACTTTTTACGTTTTGTTGCAGGGCCCCCAGAGGTTCTGCATGCAGTACGACTGAACCAGTCGCACTCCCCTAAATCTGGCTCTGCAGATGGGCCTCTCTCCAATAAATTTCTAGCCCACTTTTCTGTTAAAAGGGGGGAAAACATGTTTCTTAGCAACATAAAAGCAGTATAACGATTATAAAATATAACTAACCAACCCCCATAAAAATATAATGAGAACAAAAAGATTAATATGAAAAGGCAAACCCGGTAAAAGAGTTCTAGTGTGTAACTTGGGTGTAGTTGGTAAAGGTAAAGGGACCCCTGACCATTAGGTCCAGCGGTGAACGACTCTGGGGTTGCGGCGCTCATCTCGCTTTACTGGCCGAGGGAGCCGGCGTACAGCTTCCAGGTCATGTGGCCAGCATGACAAAGCCACTTCTGGCGAACCAGAGCAGCACACGGAAATGCCGTTTACCTTCCCGCTGGAGCGGTCCCTATTTATCTACTTGCACTTTGATGCGCTTTCAAACTGCTAGGTTGGCAGGAGCTGTGATCGAGCAATGGGAGCTCATCCCATCGCAGGGATTCGAACCGCCGGCTCGATTCTGATCGGCAAGCCCTAGGCTCAGTGGTTTAACCCACAGCGCCACCTGCTGTGTAGTTAGTTTGTGGAATTTCTGAATCCCTTCCCACAACAGACAGTTCCAAACCAATTGCAAGAATAAAATGCAGTAGAAAATACGTAAACATATTAAAAATACTATAATCAACGTAAACACATCCAATCATTGGCGCTACCCAAATGCCCGGGGAAATCAACATCTTTGCTTGGTACCAAAATGTTGACAAAGTTCATTCATACCAGTCGGGCCTCACATGGGAGAGAGTTGCATAGATGGGGAGCTACTTCAGAAGAAGCTCGTTCTCTTCTTGTGACTCGGAGAAGAGCATCAGATGATGATCTCAGGGTTCGGTTCCTATGCGGACAGGTTGTCCTTTAGAGGTCCCAAGCCATATAAAGCTTTCAAGGTCAAAACCAGCACTAGTTTGAATTGAACCCAGTACAAATTGGCAGCCTTTGTGGTCAGGACAGATCCGGTGTTATATGTTCATGCCGTCTTGAGCCACTTAACAACTGAGCTTCTGCATTTTGCATTACCAGTAGTAGTAGTTTCCGAACCACCTTCAAAGGCAGCCCCACACACAACACATTGCAGTAGTCTAACCTGGAGGTTGCCAGAGCATTGACAACTGAAACCAGGCTATCCTCCACCCAGACAGGTAATAGTAATAAAAGTAATAGAAATTGCAATAATGTAATTCTCCGGTCAAGTAATGCATACAAAAAATGCATATACTAGGGCAAAGTGTGCACAAAAACGGATATATTTGTGAAAATAACATACAAAAGTGCATTGTATTAGGGGAAAGAAGATACATAATAAAATATGCTTTTCCAAAAGAAAGAAAGAAAATACGCGCACTGCGCAACATTGCATAGAGAAATGTGTATATTAAGGAAAAATTCACACTAAAATGCTGGTGAAATTTCATGAGGACTATTTTTAAAAATAATAAAAATCACAAACTGATGTGGAAATGTGGAGAACTGAATTTAATACTGGGAATTATATATATATGAGATTCTCCCACTGTCCTCCACAGAAGCCCATTTTGAGGTTCCATCATCCCCATATGAGGACACACCCTAAGTTGTTATACCGCAATTGCCACACATTGGGGTGGGAGAGAAGGCTTTCCGCCTTTGTGATAACCTCAGGCTGAAAAGGGAAGTTAAACCACCAAGCAGCCCAACGACTCACCAAATAGGGATAGGATCCCACAAGCCAGCCACACCAGTAAGGAGACCCCCACGTTGCCTGAGTTTTGCAAGACTCCTTTGGGGGAAATGAAGATGCCACTGCCCACCATGGTGCCGACCCCCAAGGCAATGACGCGGGTGAGGGTGATCTTCCTCCTGAGGAAAACGGCCTCCTTCCCCTCTGCCGGTGCTTTGCTTCTCCTGCAAACTCCCATGCCTTATTCGGTGTCCCCGCTGAGCCACAGGAAGTCCCCGTAGGGAGCACAACTCGAGTTCCTTTCCGGACCCCTGTGTCGCAGCTCAGTTCTCCTCTCAGTCAGTCTCTCGCTCTCTCTTTGCTTAGCAGGCAGAGTATGTACAGTTTGTCTGGGAAGGCTTTGGAATAACAGGAGCATGAAGTAAACAAATATTTAAACAAAAATATCAGGTGGGAGGGGAAATGGGGGCCCAAACCCCACGAAACGGAAGTCTGCTGCAAGGCTTTGCCCACAGCTAGTGATACGTGGCGTGGTGCAAGTCCAATTCCCGGCTTTTCACACAAACAGTTTGTTTTTGATCATGATGTTGCTCCACTTGGCTTTGCAGTACATACAAGCTCCAGTCCTAACCATGGATATTGTCTCCATGTCTGGTGGGTGACGTGAGCTTTTTAAGGAAGAAATGCCAACCAATGCTGGGTCCAATGGCCAAAAAGGTGGTTTCTGCATGTGCTGCAGAGGGAAGCGAGGGGCAGGTGGGGCTTGTCAACCTGGGAAGGGAGCCCACCTACGAGAAAGAAAATTGTGATCCTAAACCTCCGCTGCCTTCCGGGATATCTTGGGGAGAAGGCTAAGGAGTAAACCCTACACAAATCCCTAAGATGGTTGGGTGGTGCCTTGTAGGCCTCCAGGCTCCTCCTGGCAACTCCTGCAGCTAAGCTGGTGTCAAACACATTGCTCTGCTTTCCTTTGGACCACATCAGAGGGGGGTCTTTTCATCTGGGCAGCCCAGGACCTCCATACACACACACTGCCCAGGTTTGTGCCCCCAGGAAATCACTTCAGTGCTGCTAACACTGTGGTTAGACTTCACTCCTGGAAGTGCACTCCATTGTATCTTGAGGCAGATGGATGCCAACAATATACAAATGCATGCCCTCCAACATTTCTCCGATGAAAATAGGGATGGCCCATTCCATAACGATAAATTTGCTATTTATACTCCATACATCTTACTGGGTTGCCCCAGTCACTCTGGGCAGCTTCCAACATACATAAAAACATAATAAAACATTAAACATTAAAAAAACACTTCCCTATACAGGATTGCCTTCAGATGGCTCAGCAGTCAAATAACTCCATACCCTCCAACATTTCTCCAATGAAAATAGGGACATCCTAAGGAAAAGTGGGATCAAATCAGAAGCCGGGAGAGCTTCTCTAAATGAGGGATGTCCCTGGAAAATTGGGGCTTCTTGTTGTTGTTGTCGTTTAGTCGTTTAGTTGTGTCCGACTCTGCGTGACCCCATGGACCATAGCATGCCAGGCACTCCTGTCTTCCACTGCCTCCCGCAGTTTGGTCAAACTCATGTTCGTAGCTTCGAGAACACTGTCCAACCATCTTGTCCTCTGTCGTCCCCTTCTCCTAGTGCCCTCAATCTTTCCCAACATCAGGGTCTTTTCCAGGGAGTCTTCTCTTCTCGTGAGGTGGCCAAAGTATTGGAGCCTCAGCTTCAGGATCTGTCCTTCCAGTGAGCACTCAGGGCTGATTTCCTTCAGAATGGCTAGGTTTGATCTTCTTGCAGTCCATGGGACTCTCAAGAGTCTCCTCCAGCACCATAATTCAAAAGCATCAATTCTTCGGCAATCAGCCTTCTTTATGGTCCAGCTCTCACTTCCATACATCACTACTGGGAAAACCATAGCTTTAACTATACGGACCTTTGTCGGCAAGGTGATGTCTCTGCTTTTTAAGATGTTGTCTAGGTTTGTCATTGCTTTTCTCCCAAGAAGCAGGGACACTTGTAGGATCTGCAAACACATACTTCATGCATCTGATAAAGTGGGCAGCTCTGACTCCTGAAAGTCAATGCCCAGTATATTTGTTAGTCTTTGTTGATTTTATGATGAAATTAACACAACTCCCTGCCTCCCGCCATGAGTGTGAACAGTCTGTAAAAAAATTGTGAGAGGGTAGCAAGGTAACCCTACCTATTCAACGATTATTGCAGTGATGATTGGCGGGGGGGAGGCTCTGGAAAGGTGGGGAAGCAAATACTGTAGTGTTTTCTCCATATGTCGGAAAATATTATCCACCCCAAAGGAGTGGGATTTTGCAAGGCTGACCTGTCCTATTGTGCTAAGTGATGGAGAAAGGAAGGGGATGTTTATCGGCTGCCCTCCCAGAGTTCATATTAGTTCCTGCGGCACGCAATGCGAGGACTTTTCTCTTAGCATGCGTAGCCGCTAATGGGGTTATTGGTCCTCAAGCAATTTAATCCTTTATTAAACCCAATTAGCATCAGTGGCCTCCTGTGGCAGCAAATTCCACCGTCTGCATATCATGCAGGTTCCATGCCCACGCCGTGTGCTCCTCGCTCTACTTACATCCCTTCCCTTTTTGTTTGCTCTAAGGGCATCTGTCGGTGATGATAACAAAACAAAAAAAGCAACAAAGAAGGCTCGAAGTCCAGAGTCGGAGAAGGAGTCCCAAAATAAATACAGAGAGGGAGAGGGGCCTGCTGGGAATATGGATGTCTAAGCCCATCAGAGAAATGGGACACAGTATTCTAGTTGCCAAGAGAGTGTTTACTCTCCCAAAGTCGACTCCTGAAACACAGCAAAGGCAGACAAAATGTCTGTCTCATCCATTGCCTCAGTGATAAAATGCAGGCCTTTATGTACAAAGCAAGGCAATAAAACAAAACCCCATCAAGTCTAATATTCCTGCATTGCAGGAAGTTGGACTTGATGACTGGGGTCCCTTCCAATTCCACGATTCTATGGTCATAAAAAACCTTCTTGTTGCCTCCTATGCCAACCAGGTGAATGCAGGCCATTCAAAATACAGCCTTCTACAATGGTTAATTAACCACAATGGCTAACTGATGTCTGTTTTTAACTTTATAATGGGTTTTATTGTATGGTTTTAAAGATTTATTGCTGTAAGCCTCTTCGCTATGACACAGTGGTGTGCAATTCTTAAAATATAAATTAATATACAAAAATAATGGTTTGAAAGATAGACAAATAAACATGCAAAAGGTTCCAGACAGTGCATAAAAAGCCGTTAGGTATATACCCCAGCATGTGAGCATCACTGCTGATGTAAGGCAGTACTGTATGTACAAACACTTTGGGCAACATGCCTTTGGGTGTAGGAAATGCATTTGTTCAGCCTCAGGCAGGGAAAGGGCTGTAGCCTAGTGGCAGAACATCTGCTTGGCATGCAGATGATCCCAGGTTCAATCCCCAGTATCTCCAGGTAGCCTGTCTGAAACTCTGGAAAAATACCAGCTGTCAGCATAGACAATACTGAACCTGATGGGCTCAGTAAAAGGCAGCTTCTTATCTCCCTGTGTTGGGCCAGTATTAAAAAAGGAAAGAGGATTTCCAGATACCAAGATCCAAATTTGGGACAAGTACATACTCTTTGGTGAGACAACCCCAGCAAAATGTATAAAATCACAATATATGTAGCAAAACGTGGAAATAAAGGCCACTATACCTTTAAAAATGCCCTTCCAAGTTCCAAGACCACATGTTTGGTAAGTTAAAAATGGTTTACTTACAAACTCTCCAAAGGTCATATTCATGTGCTTTGCCATACAGCATTCAGAAAAAGTTGCACAGGTAGTAAAACTTAACTTAGTTCCTAGATTATTGGTACAGGAGCTCAAGAGTTGCTGGCGAGAGCCATGCAGTTGAGCTGGAGCTTCTCAGGTAGATTGAAGGGAACCATGGGCTTGATTACCTATTTCCTCCCAAGGTAAGGGAAGTGACATAGCTAAGCCTGGCAGGATAGTTTACTCTATTGTTTTAACCCAGGCATCCCCAAACTGCGGCCCTCCAGATGTTTTGGCCTACAACTCCCATGATCCCTAGCTAATAGGACCAGTGGTGAGGCATGACGGGAATTGTAGTCCAAAACATCTGGAGGGCCAAAGTTTGGGGATGCCTGTTTTAACCCCTTCATGCATGAATTAGACTGCTTTATCCCTCAACTACTTTCCTCCTTTACCTTCTGTCTTTGTTTGTATCAGATTTCTTAATACAGTGGTTCCCAACAGGTGGTCCGGGGACCCCCAGGGGTCCGCGAGCTATGCCAGAGGGGTCCGCAAGATGCTATTAGAATAAAAAATATATTAAATATATTTTGTATGATAACAGATTTTTTGTTTTGGCCGCTTCCTGCATGAGCAGAGTCTAGCGCAAAACTAGAATTAGATAGAGGCAGTAGTTCTGCTGTATGCCGTTAGGTGGCGCTTTACAGACACTACTGTTTTGCAAAGAGGCAGCGCGCGCATTCTACTAACGCTCACCTCCTCAAGATGCTTTGCGCGTGTCGGATTCATTTGTGCGCTACTGCGCAGGTACCCTGTCTTCTCCATTCCCCTCCCTCCTCCCTGGCGCGCGCTGCCTCTTTGCAAAACAGTAGTGTTTGTAAACAAAGCGTTGTTTTTCGCGGAAGCTACAGTTCGCGTAGTTAAAAATGGACCATTGGTTAAAAAGTGGTTCGTTAAAACGACAAAGGCCTACAGATGAAGAGGAAGATAATGCATTTGATGTTCAAGCAAGTAAGTCAGTGACTCTCGAACCGATCTTGTCAGTGTCCATTGAACCTAAATCGTAAAACGTATAAATATAAAATATAAAAAGACTCTTAATTTGGCTCTCACTTTTTAATTTTAGGATTAGGAATTAATGGGGGTCCTTGTCACAATAGCGGCTCGATGAGGGGTCCTCGAGAAAATTTTGTTGGGAACCCCTGTCTTAATATAACAAACAGTCGGGACCATGTGAATTAGAGACAGAAACAAATCTGGTTAATCAAATAATGATTTTTTTCAGGCGATGAAACGGGGAAAATATTGTTAAGAACATAAAAAGAGACCTGCTGGATCAGACCAAAGGCCAGCATTTTGTTCCCACAGTGGTGAACTAGATGCCTATGGGAAGCCCATAAGAAGCAGATGAGGCTGTGGAGTATAATTGGCTTAACTGACACTGAAATGAAAATGCATGTGTCTTAATGGAAAATGGCTAAATGTGTATTGCTAACATTGGGGGTTTTTTCACAGGAGGTTTCTAAAGGACTCTGAGCTGCAACTAGTTAACGATTAGCTGTTTATTGTTTCCCTACTCTGTGCTGAGAGGGAACCTTAGATCAGGTGACAAAATTACTGAGTTGCAAACTCGCCATCTTGAAAGCTGTGGTGCTTTTAAGTCTTCCTTGCCACAGGGAACAGAAAACGTAAACATAGTTTTCAATGAAAAGATCTCTAGAAAAATGGATGTAGTTGAAGAGAGAGAGAGACCTTTGCTTATACAGTAGGTCTGTTTGGATTATTTCATATTTTCTAAGATGCCGAGCCTGTGCTGGACAGCACAATACATTTTGGTTTTATCTTTGATGCTTATGTTCTGTTTTTAAAGAGATCTGCAAGTAAAAGTCTGGATAATATTTTTATGGGCCCAACCAATGGTTTCTTCCAAAAGGTGTAAATTCTTATGCTTCCAGTTGCTTCATACTGTGCAATATTGATATCTGCAACATAGGCCAATACAGTTGTTGCTTTCCGGCAACTGATATTCAGAGCCATGCCACCTCCAATATCAGAAACAAGATTATAGAACAAACATCGAAATGTTTTCAGTTCATTTCATGCTCTTCAGTATTATGTAAGATGTTTGTGCTTTGCAGATTTTATAACCCTCGGGGTGAAGGATTTGAGAAGAGGCCAGAGTTGAAATCTAAATAGAAAGGTTAAAAAAAAAAGTCCTTCTGACCACGATCTAGTTATCTGGGGGAAGGTTGTTTCCAGAATGGGAAAGATAACTCTTGCATTCTTTAAACAAAATTTAACTGAAAAGACCTTTCACATTTGCACACAAATACCCCAAATAGATATGTTATTGATTTTCCCCTTCGCTCTTCTCGGTCCATGTCCCTAAGGCCTGAAACTTTGTTTGCCTTTTGGTAAAGAATCTGGACTTCCCCCAGAGAGTTTATTGGTAAATTATAAATCTGTCAGGTTCTTCTGCTCCAAATAATAATAAAAAGGAATTGAGTCCAACTACATATTGCGGGTGGTGCTGTGGTCTAAACCACAGAGCCTAGGGCTTGCTGATCAGCAGTTCGAATCTCCGCAACGGGGTGAGCTCCCGTTGCTCGGTTCCAACTCCTGCCCACCTAGCAGTTCAAAAGCACGTCAAGTGCAAGTAGATAAATAGGTACCACTCCAGCGGGAAGGTAAACGGCATTTCCGTGCGCAGCTCTGGTTTGCCAGAAGTGGCTTAGTCATGCTGGCCGCATGACCCAGAAGCTGTACGCCGGCTCCCTCGGCCAGTAAAGCGAGATGAGCGCCGCAACCCCAGAGTCGTCCGTGACTGGACCTAACGGTCAGGGGTCCCTTTACCTTTACCTTACATATTGCAGAGTTATGTGTGTCTTACCCCCATTTTAAAAAAACTGAAAAGCAGCCTATTAGGCTACCATGGGGAGGGAGAAGGATTTTTTTAAATTACAAAGAAACATTGCCTTTTCTGCCATTTGTTTGCTTAAAATCAACCCCCCACCCCACCCTCGTAAGCTGCTTTCCCACATGCATGGAACAGTTCGGAGTTCTCTGTATCTTTTTCCCTCACAAAGAGAAAAACTGTTGGGTGGTGGGAACACACACAAACAAATGGTAGGAAGGGAAGGGGTTAAGCAGGACCTCACTTCCTGCTCTTTTCCTTTCCAAGGCAGCCTCAAAGGATGCTTTTCAATTTATTTATTTATTTAAAAAAGACATACGACAGAAATGCATAAAATTGTGTGTAGCAAGAAATAGCCATGGCATATATGTATACAGTACTGGTAAATCCTGCAACAAGAATTCAGCCATGAAATTCCCTCTCTCTCCTATCCCCCAATCACATGATGCATATAACGGAATGTAAATGAATTGTGAAAAAGGCTCTATGAATTGAAAGTGGAGACACCGTATGTACTTTTATGTGTTCGTTTGTTACACAAGGAAGCCGTTAATTAAAAAACTAATTAAATTTTGGCGTCTGTGTACCACCCTTCATCTGTAGGTCTCAGGGCAGTTCAGGGCACCTTGACCACTGGCCAGGGCCGTCTTTACCCGGGGGTGCAAGGGGTGCCATGTACCCGGGCGCCAAACTCGGGGGGGGGGGCGCCAAATGCATACCGGTCCCTCTCAATTGGCAGCAGTGAAAAGCAATGAAGTGGAAGTCCCTGCCCCCCCCCGTCGCTCTGTTATTCCATAGCGTCAAACAAAAGCTGTTTTCCCACTGTGCCGTTGTTACAGGTGAGCGATTTCCCCTCTCCCCAAAAAAGCTCAACAACTTTGAGTTCGCCCCCCTCCAAAAGGGAGCGCTGGGTGGATCTTTGCACCCCGGTGGCGTATATGCTAAAAACGGCAAAAGAACATTGCTGTAGATCAGGGGTCCCCAAACTAAGGCCCGGGGGCCAGATGTGGCCCAATCACCTCCTAAATCCGGCCCTCGGACGGTCCGGGAATCAGCATGTTTTTACATGAGTAGAATGTGTCCTTTTATTTAAAATGCATCTCTGGGTTATTTGTGGGGCATAGGAATTCGTTCATTTTTTCCCCAAAATATAGTCCGGCCCCCCACAAGGTCTGAGGGACAGTGGACCGGCCCCCTGCTGAAAAAGTTTGCTGACCCCTGCCGTAGATGCTGTCCTAAGAAGTCAAAGCAACAGGTACTAAGAGCCATAATCGTTGCAGAATCCAGCAAGGCAGGGCCAGACAGAGCTGAGGAGAGCAATCAAACGGGCATTAATTTGACAAGCAACTGACTTTCAGCCCAGCAACTTCCAAAGCCACGGCTGGAGAACCTCCAGCCTCTGGGCCATATTGAGCCTGCCAAGACTCTCCATTTGGCCTCCCAAATGGAACCTCACGTGTGCCATTCACAATAGCTGACCTTTGGTGACGAACGAATACAGCCCTCATAATTGATCTGGTCTTCAGTTTTCTAGGTATATTCTTCAGAAAATTAGAGAGATCACTGTTTTCTTTTGAGATGAGATTGAGGCAGGGGGGAAAGTTAAGTCGTTGTAGCAAGGCGACGGCAGAGGGAAATGGTAGGTGCTACAGGGGAATTTTTCTAGAGCCATGTAGCTGGCAACGCCGCTGCATGTTGCTAACTAATTTCATGGCTCTTTGCCTCAGTTTCATCACCTATCAATCAAACGAGAAAATAGTATTTATCTATCCTTCACAAAGCTTCGTTCGTTAATGTTTGTGAAGTTCTCTGAAGGATGAACGCTCCGCAGTGCAGGGCAGAAAAGCGATAGTTTTCTTGGAAACAGCGGGGACAAAGAACTTCATCAGTTTAAAAAATGAAGTGTGGGGGGAAACCGGTGCTTTGGTTGTAACCTGATGGTGTCAGGTAAGTGGAGGTGTTTCCCCTCTTGCTTTCTTTGGGGTTTCTCTTCCCGTTGCTCTGCATAATACGGCATGGACACAGTTAGAGACAGTGTAACAGGGCATAGTTAAACTATGGAACTCACTTCCTCAGGGGGAAGCAATAGCCATCAACTTGGGTGAGACTAAGTCAGGGAGGATGAGGTTGCCAATGGCTACTAGCCATGATGGCTGTGCTCTAGACTCCATGATCAGAGGTAGCAATACTCCTGAATACCAGTTGCTGGAAACCACAGGAGGGGAAGGGTTCTCTTGTGGTCAAATCCTGCTCCCTAGTTTCCCACAGGCATCTGGTGGGCCATTTAGAAAACAGGATGCTATACTAGATAAGATGTTGGCCTGATTTGGCAGGCTTTTCTTATTTTCCTGTGTTCCCAGGCAATCAGAGATAGACTGCCCCTGACTATGGAGGCTGTATTTAGCTGTCACAGTTTAACCGCCATTTATAGGGCTTTCCTTTGTAAATTTCGCCATAGGGACCCAGGTGGCGCTGTGGTTAAACCACTGAGCCTTAGGCTTGCTGATCAGAAGGTCGGCGGTTCGAATCCCTGTGATGGGGTGAGCTCCCGTTGCTCAGAACCAGCTCCTGCCAACCTAGCAGTTCGAAAGCACGTCAAAGTGCAAGTAGATAAATAGGTACCGCTACAGCGGGAAGGTAAACAGCGTTTCCGTGTGCTGCTCTGGTTTGCCAGAAGCGGCTTTGTCATGCTGGCCACATGACCTGGAAGCTATACGCAGGCTCCCTTGACCAATAATGCGAGATGAGCGCGCAACCCCAGAGTCGGTCACGACTGGACCTAATGGTCAGGGGTCTCTTTACCTTTATAGGGCTTTCCTTTTTAAATTTCGCCAGTTCTCTCTTTTAAAAAAAGGAAGGGGATTTATGCGAATGGGCATCACACCTCTTGTAGGCCTATGAATTCATTGTGGCAAGCGTGATATTTGAAGTAGGATGTCCTTTAAAAAACTCACAATTGTTATAGAAACTGCTTTCAATAAAAACTGAATAAATGAAAGGGCTTTGCAAGCAACCTTTCACCCCCTTGGAAATGCAAATGCATCTTTGCACATTGTACTCCGTGCTCAATGTGACCCCATGCTCAGTGTGCCCGAATTGCCTGACCCACAAACCAAAAATGCATTCTGGTTTCTGATTTGAGGCCGTGCCTTTGGTGAAGAGAAAGGGCAGCAAGCTGATCAAAGCTGGGCATCGCGTCACAACAGTCAGGGAGGTGCTAAAATAAATAACAAAATAGTGATAATAATTGTTATGTGTAACTTTTCAGAGGGTTGCAAAAGAAAACGCGTTCTCTCAACCACAATTTGTGCTTACGGCTTTATATAAAAAATTAAAAAATGAATAGCAGCTGAGCTGAGAGACCAACAGCAGAAAGGCACCCAGGAGTGATCTCTTCAGTTCAGAGGAGGAGTTTTGCTCTGGGGGAGAATTAAGGGACACTAAGCCAAGTGAGTTAGTGCCTCTGCGCTGGCTGTTACTCATAGACACCTACCTTGGAGCTGGGTCTGCAACAATATGTGAGTGGTTTAAAATACTGTATATATGAAATTATTGAATAAATTACCTTCAGGTCCAAAACAGTTAAGGGGAGCCACTACGCTGGAGTTGATAGAGAGCTGGAAAGAGGCCAGGATCAGGGTTGCCAACTTTACATCACTGGCTCCTGCTCCTCCACCTTTAATTTACAGTGTGGGGTAAATGTTTATATTCAGACCACAAAGAGCTCCACAAGCTGCTGTAAAAAAAAACAAAAAACAGGTTTGACAACATGCATTTAATTGCCTTATTGTTAAATTTGGAATTGGGGAAAAAATCTGAGGAGCAAACTCCCCCCCCCCCCCCGGTCAGCTGGCAATCCTAGCCAAGAAAGTCATTCATCAGTGGAGTTTTTACTTTTGAGTAAACATGCCTGAGATCAGAATGTATGGAATTTTGCTTAGTTTTAAATACATCCTCTCAAAACATTGCGAAAGCTGAAGAGTTTTTTTTTTGGTGTGTTTTTAAAGAAACATTGTTTTTAGTCAACATAGATTTCTCATTTGCTTTACAGATGTGGGAAAAGCAACAGCTGTTGAAGTGTTGTTTGTGAAGACGTCATGAAAATCGCTGCAGACAGAACATCCCAGGGCAAGCAAGAACTCAAGTGAACATTCCAGGGCAAGCAAGAAATCAAGGCAAAGTAAGTTGAGTTATTATCCGTTATCAAATTAATAATAATAATAATAATAATAATAATAATAATAATAATAATAAATGACAATATATTTAAATGGTGACTTGTCCCTTTGTTTGAGGAGTCTCATGTAATAATGGCACCAAATATTAGGGTTGATCAGTATTTCAGTATTTCCACATCTTTCACAATCCAAGAATGAGAGTTAATAGGACAAATGTTAAAAATGAGCGCAAGTGCCTATCTATGCTGAAATCGGGACAAGAAATCGGGACAAGAGTGTGTGGAGGCGGTTGGAGGATGGATGGCGGCTAACAGATTGAGATTGAATCCTGACAAGACAGAAGTACTGTTCGTGGGGGACAGGAGGCGGGCAGGTGTGGAGGATTCCCTGGTTCTGAATGGGGTAACTGTGCCCCTGAAGGACCAGGTGCGCAGCCTGGGAGTCATTTTGGACTCACAGCTGTCCATGGAGGCACAGGTCAATTCTGTGTCCAGGGCAGCTGTCTATCAGCTCCATCTGGTACGCAGGCTGAGACCCTACCTGTCTGCAGACTGTCTAGCCAGAGTGGTGCATGCTCTCCCGTTTGGACTACTGCAATGCGATCTACGTACGGCTACCTTTGAAGGTGACTCGGAAACTACAGCTAATCCAGAATGCGGCAGCTAGACTGGTGGCTGGGAGTGGCCGCTGAGACCACATAACACCGGTCTTGAAAGATCTACATTGGCTCCCATTTCGTTTCCGAGCACAATTCAAAGTGTTGGTGCTGACCTTTAAAGCCCTAAATGGCCTCGGTCCAGTATACCTGAAGGAGCATCTCCACCTCCATCATTCTGCCCGGACACAGAGGTCCAGCACCGAGGGCCTTCTGGCGGTTCCCTCGTTGCGAGAAGCCAAGTTGCAGGGAACTAGGCAGAGGGCCTTCTTGGTGGTGGCGCCCGCCCTGTGGAACACCCTCCCAAAAGATGTCAAAAAGGAAAACAACTACAAGACTTTTAGGACACATCTGAAGGCAGCCCTGTTCAGGGAGGCTTTTAATGTTTAGTAGATTATTGTGTTTTATTCTTCTGTTGGAAGCTGCCCAGAGTGGCTGGGGAGACCCGGCCAGATGGGCGGGGTATAAATAATAAATTATTATTTATTTATTTATTTATTTATTTATTCACTTATTGAATTTGTATACCACCCTATACCTGGAGGTCTCAGGGCAGTTCGCCGAACAAAATCAAAATAAAAACAACAACCCAATAACCTGCCCCCACCTGGTAAAGAAATGCACTTTAAAGGGGAAGGTAGGCAGCTGGTGAAGCGCACATAGATGGCAGGGTGCAAATGAAGACTGCAAAATACTCATTGTTTGCAAAGGCTTTACAAACTTGGCCTTGAAGGTGGCTGGCAGGGAGCTCCCATGACTGCCTTTAGAGCAACTCCACACCCAGCAATTGCTTTCATACAGAAAGCATCCTTGCACCAAAGATTCACACTTGTGCTTTCCGCAACAAACACACCCATTGTGAATGGCAGGTACATGTCCTGTGGGGAGCTCAGGGGAATCACAGCTCCCCAAAACAGCCACGGAGGGGTGTTTTAATGGGTGCCTTTGCAGAGTCCAGGGAAACATGGGAGCAGCCGGGGGAGGGGGGAATCCTGCCCATGCAGAGAATTAATTAATGGGGCCTTACCCCCACAAAATTCCGAGAAGTGCACATTTCAAAGGGTGCCTGCGAGTCGGTGTAAATTAGGCAGATTCGCCTTCCAATGTGAACCACCTCGAATTCATCCCCATCCTGAGCCCTGGGGGCTCCTGCGTCCTATCGGCAGTGCTGAAATGGTTAAAGGGACAAGAATTTCTGGGAAAGCTGTTGCCTGCTCAAACTTTGGAACCCTGCAGGGGAACACTTTGCTTTATTTTTGTTTTCTCTGATCCAGCTAAAAAAACAGTTTGTGCGATGAGGCGAAGTCTCTCATTTTGACCCTGGGGGGCTTGTCCTTGCGAGTGAAAAGAACTCACTCCCCCCCCCCCTCAGCAGGTCACCAACAAAGAGGAAGGTCATGGGGTTTATCGGGGAAAGGCGCAGCTCTTCTGGAACATCTGGAACATCTGCCCATAGCTTATTGAAGAAGTGACGGTGCTAAGCTAACAGAATGCCCAAGTTCTGTAGACTTCCGCAAACTGCAAGGAGTGACTGTCAGATATTTGGAGTATGAAGGCCAGGGCCTTGGGATTCCACAGTACATTGAGTTAGGCTGTTTTCTTCCTAGAAAGAGGGAGCAGGTTGCTACAGTGCAGAGCTTTAGTAACCGCTTTGAGCCTTCTGGCTCCATAATGCTGGTAGAAACCCTGTATGGCAGGGGTAGCCAATGGGGGGGGGGCCCTCTGGATGTTGTTGGACTAGAACGCACATCATGCCTGACCATTGGGCATGTGTTGGCTGGAATGGATGGAGGATTGGGTCCAACCACATTTGGAGGGCACCATGTTGGTTACTCCTGCTGTAGGGAGACTGGGCAAAATATTCTCATTACAACACCTCTCCCCAAGGAGAGTTGGGGCATGGCAGTGTATCCCCTTGATCATTTTGGTTGCCCTTTCCTGAACCTTTTCCAACTCCTTTTTGAAGCGAGGCGACCAGAGCTCTACACAATATTCCAAATGCATGCAAGGCAGATGCTCTACCACTGAGTTATGACCTTTCTTCTGTACTTATATGAGGGATCCCAGTGGCCACTCTCTTTTCTAGACCTCCCAGTATGTTTCCTGAGAGGCTTTCTTTGTCTTTAAGGAACATTTGTCTACCATTAATCTGAACTGAGGAACTCCCGGTAATCTTCAAGGTAACCCCAAACATAGAAACCACTGCACTATCCAGCTAGTCACAGACCTGTAGAGTTGGCATTCACCACAAGGATCATCTAGTCCAACCCCCTGCAAATGCAGGAATCTTTTTGCCCAACGTGGGACTCGAACGCCCAACCCTGAGATCTCATGCTCTACCAACTGAGCTGCTCAATTATTGTTAGCGCGTCTGTTCTCAGCTACTCTTACTGTTCAACAGCTCTGGAATCCGACTTATCTGCAGTGCCAAAAGCTCTTGCATTCCTCACTTGCGTTTCTAGGAGAGGGTTTTTTTTATTATTATTATATCCCTTCGGTTCCTCGCTATATTTAAAGAACTTAGTGTTCTGCCTATTTTCACCAACAGGCATTTGGTCTAAAGGAGAAGATATTTTCAGTATTGTTCCATGGGAGCAATCCTGCTGCATCAACACTTTATTATGGGGCTCATTTAACTTTGGGGTAAGTTTATTCTCATATTTATGCACGGGTGCCTATGGGTGCTGTGAGGGGCTCAAGCCATACTATGTCTTTTGCACTGGGACTCTTGCCTTTCCCTCTCCCCTTAAAAGAAACAACAACGAACTTTCTCAAAGCTTTTCACAGCCAGCGCAAAGCACAGCACTGGTAATACTCCAGCCACCTGCCATCTGGATTTGTGGAGGCCCAATCCAGATACAGCGGAGAGCCAAAGTCCCTCACCCCCGTCCCTCTGAAAGCCACCTAAAATTCACACAAAGCACACTATGTAAACTTTATGCAGATTTGTGTCACAGGCCTGTGCCCCGAGTTTTTTAAGTACATACAATTGCTCCTGGCTGTTGCCATGTTTGGCAAGTGTTTGACACAAATAGTAGACGTTTGCGAGATGTCAACAAACCATTAGAAGCCTCTTTCATATGGCTGACAGATATCAGATCACAATATCTGTGGAACGGGCACTTTTACACAGGGCTTTCTTTCCGGCCAGAACTCACTGGAACTCTGTTCTTGGCACCTCTCAGGTGGGTGCCATTGCCATTATAAGAAAACAAGGGAGGGGGGTCCATCGTGAGTTCCGGCACCCCTTTTTCTAGAAAAATAGCACTGATTTAACAAGAATGAATAACATTCATTCAGCACTTGTGAGAAACTGACGTTTCAGGGCAGCACTAACAATTCTCTGGAACTCCCTGCCTATTGATATCAGCCAGACGCCTTTGTTGTACTGCCTTTCGATGCCTGCTAAAACCTGTTTGATCTCAGCAAGCCTACCCAGACCTGTGTTTTTATTGCAGATATTTGTTTTTGAAACTGTTAACAGCAGTTTCCTTTCCTGAGGGGCCCTCCTCACCTGGAGCAGGCCCTGCCTGTGACTGCATATGTATTTAATGGCTCTGTTCACAGAGGTCAAAACCGACATATTTTCGGTTCTGTTTATGTCAGTGACCTAGAGTTCTATCAAATTCTGCCTTTTTGCTTATGCTTCAGGCTTCTGCTTGGGCAATGGAATGTCTCTTCCTTCTCCACTGCAACTTCTCCCCCCCCCCTCAAAATGTGCTCCATGGGGCTGGGGATCCCTTTGGTTCAGGTTTGGGGAGGCAGGATAGGGGGAGTCCCATTGCATGAGCTTATTACCCTTTGCGCAGTGTTGGATATAACTTCCAGTAAAGCCTGTGCTTAATCTTTCCCATTGCATACCCTCCAACATTTCTTCAATGAAAATAGGGATGCCCTATTCAATAATAATATAATTATATGCCGTTCATCTGACAGGGTTGTCCCAGGCACTATACGTGGCTGTCTTTAGATGTCTTCTAAAGGTTGAAAAGCTACTTATCTCCTTGGCTTGTGGGTCGCATAACTCTATACCCTCCAACATTTCTCTGATGAAAATAGGGACGACGTCCCAAGGAAAAGTGGGACGATCCAGGATCAACTCAGAAACCAGGACAGCTTCTGTAAATCTAGGACTGTCCCTGGAAAAAAGGGACATTTGGCGGGTCTGCGATTAACATAAATTGTATCATTTTGGCTGGATTGTGGCAACTTCTCCTTCTCCTCCCTCTTCTCCTTCTTCTCCTTCTTCTCCTTCTTCTCCTTCTTCTCCTTCTTCTCCTTCTTCTCCTTCTTCTCCTTCTCCTTCTCCTCCTCCTCCTCCTCTTCCTCCTCCTCCTCCTGTTTGAGTTTGATACACTCTCTGTTTCTGTCCCATCCACTCTTGGGATCCACAGCATAAAGATGGATGCCACCCCCTTTTTTTGTTCTGTGAAATGCTCCGAAACAGGAATGATGTGTAGTGTAAGATTTCTTTATAACGTTATTATTTTTTGGCCAGTTAAAATTCCATCTGACTCTTCAACAAAAAGGGCAATTTCGTAGAACGAAAGAGATTTGAGTCAACAGTCAACACAGTGTAGGAAACAAAAATGAGCTTTGTAAATATTTCCTTTATTCCAAACACATGCAGAGTGCAGCTGCGAGGATTAACATACTTGCACTTTAATCTGTTACGTAGAGCAACTCAGCTTCAAAGCCAAGATGCTTTACCTTCCCAGTGGACCGTGCTGTGACTAGAGGAGAGGTAATATTTCCCCCTAAGACACAAGGCTGTTTCGCACAACATGGTATGATTCCTTAGCATTCATACAGTCTTCTTGCTGAACCATAGTTCCGCTTACTGTCTTGTGCAACCCAAGAAAACTCTTTGGATTACTTACTGATTTCCAAACGTTTCTGGATGAGTGCTGTTGAGACTAACCAGGGCTGGTCCGAGTCGTTTTGCTGCCTGGGCCAAAGGGCAGGATCCACAGACTGAGGAGCACCGAGTTAGGATAGGCTGGGAGTGCCACTCTGCCAAGATCTACACAAGCCTGGGGCTGACGTGGTTCTTCCAGTGACGGAATTAGTGTCAACAACAAAGCTCAAAAACTTTCCTTTAAAAAGTGCTTTTTGTGTCTGGATTTTTACTTCTTGGAATATGGCGACCCTACATCAGAGCCCATATACAACTGGAGTCAGAAGGCTCTTCCTCTTGGCTCAGGGAACCAAGTGCATTCCTCCTATTACTAAGCCTTATGCGGCTTAGGACCCTCGTACCTACGGGACCGCCTCTCCCGGTATGCCCCGCAGAGGACATTAAGGTCCACAAATAATAACATACTGGAGATCCCGAGTCACAAGGTGGTTAGACTGGCCTCAACCAGGGCCAGGGCCTTCTCAGTACTAGCCCCGATCTGGTGGAACGCTCTCTCTCAGGAGACTAGGGCCCAGCGGGAGTTGTCATCTTTTCGTAGGGCCTGCAAGACAGAGCTGTTCCACTTGGCTTTATCCTACATATATTTAAATGAGGTTGCACTCGTAGATTCCTAATTTTAAAATTGAATTTTAACATTGTATTTAATCTGCATTTTAATTGAATTGTTTCTTTTATGCTTGCTTTGATATTTTTGTTGTTAACCGCCTTGAGCCCGGTCTTGACTGGGAAGGGCGGGGTATAAATAAAATTATTATTATTATTATTATTATTATTATTATTATTATTATTATTATTAGACTAATGTTCATGAAAATAGCAATAAGCGTTGAGGGGATACTAGTATCAATTATTATTTTCTACCTCCAGGGAGGTGGACTAGATGACTTCTGGGGTCCCTCCCAACTCTACAATGCTATGATTATTTCATTTTGTTTTATTGCTGCAACAATTGCAAGCATTAGGAAACTGAGTGATACACAGTGGTCCTAACCCAGCACAGAACTGATTTATTTCTCTGGGCTTCAGTGTGCTGGACTGTGTCTGCAGAATGACACTCATCAATTTATTGACTACAGCCATCGCGCCTAATCTTACAAGTTACTTCATTATAAATGAAGGGGAGCAGAAAATCAACTAAAAAAAAAAAAAGATAAATGGGCTTCCTTTATTACTTTCCGGAGTTCTATATACAGAGAGACTGTAAGAGGAAGCAATATACTTCTTATTAACTGTGACATCCATTCAGCCTTGATGAATGGATGTATTGGCTGTGTCCTTTCCTATTCATAGTGGTACATAATGAGAATGAATTACTGGCTGATAATTTGATGTATAAATATTGCATTTAAATGTGTGAATGTCTTGGTGGTGGTGTTGGCGTTGTTGTTTTTTTGTTTTTTGTTTTTAAAAAGAATCGGCACACACAAGATGTGAGGTGCAACATTTTAACCGACAAAAAGCTAGAAACAACTACTTTATGTGTGCAATGTTCCCCCAGCCACCTGGTGCTTGGGTACTTTACAAAGC
Organism: Zootoca vivipara; assembly: GCF_963506605.1. Taxonomy (NCBI): domain Eukaryota; kingdom Metazoa; phylum Chordata; class Lepidosauria; order Squamata; family Lacertidae; genus Zootoca; species Zootoca vivipara. Next base: position 50,772,860 of record NC_083285.1, on the reverse strand, counting down.
ACCATAAAAATGTTTGCGGTGCTTAATATGCAATAATTTTAAAAGCATATGCATGTGCTTAAACACATGTTTAAAGGGAAATGGGGCTGGGGGGGGGGAGGAACACTCATGTTTAAAACACCCGGAGGATATAATTTGTTTCCAGGTGAGGAAGAAAGATGGATAACTGGAGGGGAAGGGCTAGGACAGTCTCACGCCTTAGAGCCCGGAGAGCTGCTGCCAGTTAATGTAGACAATACTGAGCTAGGGAGGCTCATCGTCCACCCATTTTTAGAACTGGGTTGGGGAAAGGGTTAAGCATCCTCCGTGGCAGATAATCCCCCTGAAAGTGGCGCTCTGCTCCCACATTAATGCAAATAAAGGTTTGAGAGCTGTGTGCTTGCTTCATAACATCCCGTCCCAACCTTTAAGGGCCTCTTTGAAAATGCTCTTCTTTTATTTTAAAGACAGGCTGATTTGAGGGATCAGGAAGCAACTCTAAGGTGATTCGAGTCACACCTCTGCATCACAAACCTTTGACACCTGAAGGCTCTTCCACACAGGCCATGGGGAAATTGAAGAAGAACGAGGAGGCTGTCTTTCTGAGGAAGAAGATCACCCTCTTGAGGGCTTTCTCACTGCTCATAGGGAGCATGATAGGCAGCGGAATATTCATCTCTCCCCAAGGGGTGCTGAAGAACTCCGGCAATGTGGGCCTCTCCTTAGTCGTCTGGTTTGCCTGTGGCATCCTCTCTATGTTTGGTGCGTGGTGAGTTTCTTTCCTCTCCGTTTTCAGCTCTCGGAGGATGAGAAACCCTATTGGGACCGTGTTCCACCCCATCACTTAACGAATTGGTAGCTGCAGTAATGAAATCCATATTAGCCCAGGATCCAGAACTGAGACAACATTCTGACTCATGGTTGTGTGTGTGTGTGTGTGTGTGTGTGTGTGTGTGTGTGTGAATTTCCGTTATAGAAAATAAAGGAGCAAAAGGAAAAAGAGAGAGAAAGTGCAAAAATATAATAAAAAGATATAGTATAGTACATTATATATAATCAGTAACATATACAGTGGAACCTTGGTTCCTGAACGTAATCCGTTCCAGGAGTCTGTTGAATTCCCGAAACAGTTTGGGAACCAAGGCACAGCTTGTGATTGGCTGCAGCAGCTTCTGGCAGCCAATCAGAATCCACACCAGGTGTTCATTTTCCAAAGAACATTTGAAAACCAGAACAATAACTTCTGGTTTTTGTTCGTTTGGGAGCCAGAACGTTCCGCTCCCAAGGTGTTCGGGAGCCGAGGTTCCACTGTATATGTAGTATAAATAATTATATTGTCATAATACATATATGATTATCAGTAAAATACTATATGCAGTATAAGCTCGTTCCAAATGTCAATATTATTTGTCCAAACAAGGTCTGCATCTATAAGCAATTTGTTCATACGCTGCAAGTGTTGTCTTGTCATCAGCCCATTGATTAAAGGAGACCATATCTTTATTCTTCTTCCAGTTCAGTGTTTCCCAAACTGGGGTCTCCAGCTGTTTTTGGACTACAACTCCCATCATCCCTAGCTAGCAAGAACCGTGGTCAGACTCAGGGATGATGGAAGTGGTAGTCCAAAAACAGTCCAGAGACCCAAGTTTGGGAAGCTCTGTTCCAGTTCATCAGTACCAGTCTCTTGCCCATAGAATCCATGTTTGTTGCCCAGTTGCGTCTTGACTCGGGGTTAAAGAAGGGGAGACAATAACATAAGAAGCTTCCTCATACTGAGCGGGACCACTAATCCATCCAGCTCAGTATTGTCCACACTGATTGGCAGCAGCTCTCCAGGAATTCAGGCAAGCCCTACCTGGAGCTGCCAGGAACTGAACCTGGGACCTTTTGTTGGCAAGGCAACTGCTCTGCCCCTGAGCTGTGCCCTTTTCTGTACACACTCCAATCCTGCCATATCTGTTTTCTGAGATGTACTTGGGCACCTGATGTAACTGAACATCCCCTGGTCCCATGACACCTCCATTGCACCTGCAATGCTGTGAGCCTTTGTTTCTGCCTTGAACTTGGAGCAGGCGCTCACAAAGCCACATGGAGTTAATGTGTAACTAATCCAAATTAGGATCTTATCAGAACCCTGTGAAAGAGGCAAAAAAAACCACCACCACCCCATTGCATGATGAAACTCGGAAGGCCATTTCAAAGCCCTTGACCTCTAAGATTCCCAAACAGCAGCCTTCCTAACAGGCTCTTGTATCTCCGGCTCCTACATCCTGGATAGCTCAGTTGGTAGAGCATGAGACTCTTCGTCTCAGGGTCGTGGGTTCGAGCCCCATGTTGGGCAAAAGATTCCTGCATTGCAGGGGGTTGGACCCGATGAGCCTTGTGGTCCCTTCCAACAGTTCTATGGTTCTATGAATCTTATGTATTTCAGCTATCCCACCTGGGAAGTCTAAGAGGGGCATGTACCCTCTCCATCTGCAAGCCCGATGTGATACTTACACAGCAAGGGGGAGGAACCTGTGACTCCCCAGCTATTGCCCGACGACAACTCCCATCAGCTCTGGACCTTTGGCCATGCTGGCTGGACCGAGAGGAGTTTAAGTCCCGCAACATCTGGAGGGCCAGAGGTCCCCCATTCCTACTACAGAGCGATGTGGTTTCTATGGGGTCTTTTAATTACAAAACCACACCCGTCAGCTCAAATGTCCCTAGTATCTGCCACCTCATCCTTTCTTAACTGAAGATGCCAAGGATTGAACATGGGACCTCTGTCTTCAGAATGCGTGCCTGTGTACATAACATTCGTTTAAAGTGTATTTAAATCACATGGCTTCCCCCCTCCTCCAAATCATGGGAACTCTAGTTCTGTGAGGATATAAACAACAGTTCCGAGGATTTTTGTGGGGAGGGGATTGGATTGATGTGCTTTAAATATATGATTTGTACACAGCCATGGCCCCTCCTCTGCAAAAGGGAATATAACATATTATTTTAGATTTTCACCCAACCCTTCCCAAATAACATATGCATATGGTTCTTATCCTGCCCATTCGATCCTCACAACAATTCTGCGAGGTACAGTGGTGCCTCGCTAGACGAATTTAATTCGTTCCACGGGTCTTTTCTTATAACGAAAAATTCGTCTAGCGAATCCCATAGGAATGCATTGATTTTTTTTGGATTTTTTTTTTTGCCCCTAGGAACGCATTAATTGAATTTCAATGCATTCCTATGGGAAACCACAATTCGCTAGATGAATTTTTCATAAAACGAATTTGTCTAGCGAGGCAACCTCCGCTAGAAAAAACATTTCGTTAAGTGGAAATTTCGTTAAGCAGGGCATTCGTTGAGCAAGGCACCACTGTAGTTTGATCTGAGAGAGTGATTGGACGAAGTCACCCAGCAAACTTCTGGTAAAGCTGGTTCTAGTCCAACACACTAACCATGGCATCACACACAACCTGTGTGGAAAACGGCCCACAAAGAAAAGAGGAGATAGATTGCTAGTCATGCTGGTGTTTTGCAAAAACAAACAAACACCCTACCCAGTTACAGGTAGGTAGCTGTGTTGGTCTGACGTAGTCAAAACAAAAATAAAAAAATCCTTCCAGTAGCACCTTAGAGACCAACTAAGTTTGTCATTGGTGTGAGCTTTCGTGTGCATGCATGGTATCTGAAGAAGTGTGCATGCACACGAAAGCTCATACCTATGACAAACTTAACTGGTCTCTAAGGTGCTACTGGAAGGATTTTTTTTATTTTTGTTTTTCCCCTACCCAGTGGCTTTTTAAAAGCACTTTTTCATCAAAAAGAACTGAGAGTAAACTATGAGAGCGAAAATGGAGCCCTCCTCCCATCTGCCCCACAAGAAATTGGAAGCGAAGGCTACAATCATATACTTAATTTCCAGGGTATCAATGGGGTTTACTTTTCAATAGACATGTATAGTATTACCCTGTTTTAAAAAAATATCAACTTTCAATGGAAGTGTTCTCCAATGATAAATACAGGGGGTTGTGATTCTATCTGAATGGCCTCAAAACATGAAAGTTTGCCAGCTGAAGTTTTGGATAAAAATAACCCAGGCTAAAAATCTAAGAAAGCTGTTTTTTGACCATATGGTTCCATTGTGGGTGCACATATGGAGTCGTCATGGGTTTTTCACAGCCTCCAGGTTCAAGTTCAGGTTGTCAATATGGATCATTCCTAATGTCATAATTTCCATGGGTGGGTGAAATGGTTGCACAAACACTTAATGCTGATATATATGGGTCATTCTGGTTTCCCTAGTTTCAGTAGCTCTCTGACACTCTGAAGGCTGCAATCCTTAGCAGGTGTACTAGGGAGCAGAAATGCCAAAGAATCTTGTGGCACCTTGAAGACGAACGGGTTTTTATTATTGCCTTTGCCAACCTTCCTTCCTTCCTTCCTTCCTTCCTTCCTTCCTTCCTTCCTTCCTTCCTCCCTCCCTCCCTCCCTCCCTCCCTCCCTCCCTCCCTCCCTCCTTTCTTTCTTTCTTTCTTTCTTTTTCTTTCTTTCTTTCTATACTGCCCTATACCTGCAGGTCTCAGAGCAATTCACAAGATAAAATCACAATATAAAAACGCAAAATACGCAATCAAAATAAAATCAAAAGCAACCCAATAACACCCTCAACACATTTTAAAAGACTAGAGCAGGGGTTAGCAAACTTTTTCAGAAGGGGAACGGTCCACTGTCCCTCAGACCTTGTGCAGGGGCTGGACTATATTTTGGAGAGAGAGAAAATGAACAAATTCCTATGCCCCACAAATAACCCAGAGATGCATTTTAAATAAAAGCACACATTCTACTCATGTAAAAACATGCTGATTCCCGGACTGTCTGCAGGCCAGATTTAGGAGGTGATTGGGCCGGATCCAGCCCCCAGCCCTTAGTTTGTCTACCCATGGACTCCAGCCTCCTTCATCAGATGCATGAAGTGTGATCCCCAATGGTCAAGTATATGCAGTTGCAGGAGTGAGAACAAGGGCAGAGGAATGGAAAGGTTGGTGTTAAATGGCAATGGGAGACCCCACCCCCACCCTAAAAAACCCATTCTGCAGCCATTCTGCAAATGTATGCAGATTGACTCTTCACCACTGCAGTAATTAGAGATGACTAGGGAGCAAGGTCCTTTGAACTCAACAGAACTTACGTCTGAATAAAAAGGGTTCAGAGGCACTTGAAGTGAAACCTCAGAATGACAGCTCTCTCTGTGCATCTTCTACTGATACACAGGGATAGCGGTGGGAACATCTCAGAGCTGGATTAACCACTAAGCAAAATAAGTCTGTGCTTAGGGCATCAAGGGGAAAGGGGCACCACAGAAATCTTCTGTGTGCTGGATTTTTAACATTAATGGTCACAAATGAAGCAGGGACTTGAACCTAAGGCCCGTGGGCCGGATCCGGTCCAATCGCTTTCTCAGTCCAGCCCACGGACGGTCCGGGAATCAGCGTGTTTTTACATGAGCAGAATATGTGCTTTTATTTAAAATGCATCTCTGGGTTATTTGTGGGGCACAGGAATTCGTTCATTTGTGTGTGTTTTTCAAAATATAGTCTGGCCCACCACATGGTCTAAGGGCCGGTGGACCGGCCCACGGCTGAAAAAGGTTACTTACCCCTGGTCTAGTGCTTTATCCACTGCAGAAGGTTTTGCAATCTGAGTGACTTTAAGTGAGGATTTTCATGAGGGTCCTGTTTTTCTCTGTCATGGACACAGCATCACAGGATACCAATAGCCTGTCAATGTGTGAAGTGAAGGAAAACTCTTTAGGGTGGTTTGCTTACGCTCTTTCCTACCTGAACACTTCCAGGTGCTCTGTGTTATGCTGAACTTGGCACCCGGATCACAAAGTCTGGAGCCCATTACATCTATATCTTGGAGACCCTGGGCCCTCTGCCAGGGTTCTTGTTCCTATGGGCAGAATACTTTGCTATAAGGTAAGCTTTTCCATCTGCAACCTGCTATAAACTTAAAGGTGAGGTCGGAATGCTCAGAACCATGTGTGGCGCAGTTGTGTATATAATCTTTGCCTTTAAATGTCAGTGAGAGAAACTGCGCGTGTAAAGAAGCAGATATTAAAGGCAGTCCAGGCAAATGGCCATCTGATATTTCTGGGTGAATGGCAGCTGTTCATAACTAACTGAAGTTTGTGTCCCGCCTTTCTCTGAGTTGTGTCAGCTTGGCCCATCAGGAATAGCAGCCCAGGTGAGCTAGGCCAGGGGCGGAGAACTCTTTTCAGCCCTAGGGACATGTTCCCTCCTGAGCAATTTCCAGGGGACACAGAAAACAGTTTAAATAAGCCGACTGCCCAGTTTCCATGACTTTGCAGGAAAGTGGCATCTTTGCATGGAAAAATAAGAGTTTTATTGAGGTCTTGTCACAGAATGCATAAGCCATTTTTCCCTTCCAGGCCAGCCAACAGTGCAGTTGTTTCCCTGGCATTTGGACGCTACATCCTGGACCCTTTTTTTGCACCCTGTGGTGCTCCACTTCTGGCAGTGAAACTTGTTGCTCTTCTTGGTTACTGTAAGTACGAAGCAGGAACTGTGCCCCATTTATTTCCTTGGGATCCGATTCAGTCAAATCAATGGGAGTCTTATTATTAATTTCGTATTCTGAATTCATCAGCTGAACTAGATAGTCCCAGCGTGCAGATCAAATGCCTTTTTTACCCTCTCCAATCCAGACATTGTCCTAATCCTGAACTCTTGGAGCGTCAGCTGGAGTGCCAGGCTTCTGACCTTCTTGTCCATCGTCAAGTTGGTAGCTCTCAGTCTCATCATCATCCCAGGAATGATACTTTTAGCTCAAGGTAATGCATTATTCTCATTGTTATTAGCTATAAAACACCGCCACCATCAAAATGCAAGGACTTGCCTCTAGAAAATATTAGAGCCTCCGTATTCTGTGCCCTGAGAGCTGCCTCCCCGCACACTTGAGTGACAACAGTGGTCAAAGTCTGAAGTTGGGTGGGTATAAGAAACAGGGCCTTTCCATTTGTGGCACCTGCTTTGCAGAATATCATCCCTAAGGAAGTCTGTGAAGAGCTCAGGCAGAATGTTTCCTGCCCCCTATTACATCCTAACTCGGGCACCCCCAAACTTCAGCCCTCCAGATGTTTTGGACTACAATTCCCATCTTCCCCGACCACTGGTCCTTTTAGCTAGGGATCATGGGAGTTGTAGACCAAAACATCTGGAGTTCCTAACTATCTTAGGAATGGGGGGACTTCCGGCGAGCCAAGATGGCGAGCGGCACGGCAACGCATAGCTCCTGAGAGCAATCAGCCTGCCCGTGCCGCCTGGCCAGCCCCCGGACCTCAAAAACCGCCGAGATAGCCGCCGCCGTTGCACGGGCGCCCGGAGAGCCTGGTGGAGCAACCGGGGAGCCGCTGGAGGCCCCCCGGCGACCCCACCGGACCGAAGCTGAGGGCGCCCGGCCGGCGGCCCAACAAAGCTCCAACGCGGCGACGGCCGCGATCACCCACGGCCCCAGCAACAGCCGCGCGGGTGTCGGAGACACCCGGCGGATCGAGCGGAGAGCCGCTGAGGCTCCCCCGCGGGCCTGCCGGGCCGAAGACGGGAGCTCCAGTCGGGAGCTCCAGACCAGCAACCGGGCGAGATCCGGAGACCCCGAGGCCTCTGACCGCCCTCCACGTGGCGACCCGGAGAGGGCCTGCCTCACGGCCGCGGCCACTGCCACCGCTACATCAGACACCCCAGAGGGGGAGAAGAAGGAGAAAGACCCCCCCCCGGAGAGAAAGGCCCTGACCCAATAGCTTCTGCGCCGCCGCAACGGGGAGCCTTGCTAGGCACCGGCGCGCCAGAAGCAGAAGAGCACACCACCCCCATCGTCGCTGCCGCCGCCACCGCATCAAACCCCAAGGAGGAAGAAACAGAAAGGTGAAGGGAGAGGAGAGAGGGGGGGGAAGGGAAAAGGGAGAAGAGGACCCCTCGCCACCCACAAGCCAAACGAGGGGGAAGAACCCCCCCCCCGGAAACCCCCCTACCCCCTACGGCCATAGTCGCTGCTACCACCACCAAGGCCTCCATCGCACTGCTCCCCCCCCCCAGGTGAAAACCCAAACCTATACTCCAGAACCACAGCTACCAAGTGGGAAGGAGGGAGAGGGGGGAGAGGAGAGGAAGAGGAGAAAGAGGCAGAAGAAGGGCACATAAAATAGCTGGCCCAGCCTAGGCCTACCTCCGCAACCACTGGCGCACCAAGAAAAAGCCACCCCCTGGGAGGACACCACGTCCCCTGGCTCTCTATTTTCCCTCTTACATATTGGTACTCCTATCCTCACCCTCATTTTATTTTATCTTTTACCTTATTTTCATCTCATTTTTTAAAGTGTTATCTATCCAGACTCTTCTTTCATCTTTTTTAACGCTTACTTTACTTCATTTTACTTAATCCCACATACACATATTTCCCTCCTCTAACCCCCTCCCCGCATCCAGATCTTATCCATATCAACAGCATATTTGCCTGCTCAGTTGTCCCCCTGCTCTTCTCCTTCCCTCTCCCTTCCCCTGTATAATCTTCACTCTCTTTTCCTTTATTCACTTCCCCCACCCCCTACACCAACCAAGAGGAAAAAAGAGGAAAACCAACTAAAAAACAACTAAACTTAAAAACAACAACAACAAAACGCTGCCTAAACCCTCTCCCTTCCTTCCACCCCTATCTTCTCCTCTCCTTTTCTTTCCCTCCTTCTTTCTTTCCTTCCTTCCTCCCTTCCTTCCCTCCCTCCTTCGTTCCTTTTCCCCTCCTTATTCCTCTCTCCTTTTCCTCTCTCTCCCTCTCCCTCACTCTCTTTCCGCCTCCATCTCATCTCACTCTACTTTAACCACCATCAGTCCAGTTACTCGCCCCCCAACCCGGCGACGCTACTGAGACGAACACAGAAACCTTAAAGCAGTTCCTAAGCCACAGCCAGGAAGTAACTCAAATGGCTGCCTAAACCAAACGCTCTGCCAAAGCCACCAATCAACATCGCCTGACCAACTCAACAACAACAACAACAAAACCCACCAACGCCACAAGTCTTGACCACAACACATCACACCACAAAAAGAAACCAAGCAGACCTCAAGCCCCAAACCAAAACCAGCAAAGAGACCGAGGAGACATCAACCAAAGAGATGGCGAATCATGCCGAAGCCGCACAACCCCACCAAGGAACCGATCACCCAGCAACGCTAAATGAAATGAGAGAAGAAATGATAGAAATGGAAAAGAGACTAAAAACAGCACTGCAAGCCGCAGTAGAAACCGCAGTGACCCCCCTGAAGGCTCTTATCAATGAGCTGACCTCCAAAGTGATAGACCTAGAGAACAAAAATCAATCGCAGGAGAGAATAATAGAACAGTACCAGGAGGAAAACACACTCATGAAAGAAAAACTGAACAAACTGGAAACAGAAAATGAAGAAATGAGAATCAAACAAGCGGACCTGGAAGATCGAAGCAGACGCTGCAATATCCGCTTTCGCAACTTCCCCGAAAATGCAGAAGAGAGAAGTCCAGCCGACCTAATTGTAGGCTGGCTGAAAAACACAATCCCAGGTCTGAAGCTCGAGATACACGACCTGGAAAGGGCTCACAGAGCCCTACGAGCCAAGCCGAAAGCTGACTCCCCCCCCAGAGACATCATCGTATGCTTTGCGCGCTACAGGAAGAAAGAAGAGGTTTGGAATAACCTCAGAAACTCAAACAACCTCCAATACAAAGGAAACAACATATCGGCCTTCCAAGATCTATCACAAGACACCCTAAAACGGAGGAAAAACTTACGCCCATACACCCAGCGCATCCTGCAAGCAGGTTACAAATACCGATGGGGCTTCCCCTTCCGCCTCATCGTAACAACCAGCACAACACAACACATGGCAACCAACGTACCAGAAGCCAAGCAACTACTGGAAGACCTCGGAATTGACCTTCCACCGGAAGAGCAACAGGAAGACTCACCAAGCAACAGCCAGGATCAGGACCACGGCAATGAAACAACAGCAAACAAATGGACAAGAGTGGAACGAAAAGGAAGGCAACGAAAGCGACCCAACAAGACGTATCAATACAACCAAAGACGGACACGCACAGAATCACCCCGCCGAGGAGTCAGCACTAGAAACCAGACCAAGATCACCCAGATCTACTCTTCACAGAGGAACAACAACTACAACAACAACAACACCCAATGAAGCAACCGGAATACATCCCAAATCGCAGGACTGGTGATTCCCCCTCCCTTCTCCCCTCCCTCCCTAAGCTACAAAATTAGCTAACAACAGCACCCCCCCCCACTAACACCACATCCCCACAGAAAACCCCCCAACACCAGTCCAGACAACCCCGACTACATTCCCACCACCCGACAACCCACACCCTCATTACCCCCCTCAGTCACACTAGGAAAAACCAACCCGTACAACGTTCAAAACACAACCCAAAATCAGGCAAAATTTGATACCTAACCTACAAAACGGTGGCACTAGAGCGTACCAATACACACACACCCCAAAAGATGTTGCTGTTTTCACGGGCAACATCGCCTTTGAACCTCATACAAGTCATTGGCGTCACAAAGACGCCTCAAATCGTCTCGCTGGACACCTCCCTTCACAAAAGACAAGGGGGCCGGCTTGTTCTTGTACATGCCCCCACACACCAGCTGAGACCCAGGACCAACCGGCTAATCGCCAAAAGGTCCAAAACTCCCCCAACAAACGCCTATATGACTACATATAGGAAACCCTCTACAACCTACCCTCCACCCCTCAACCCAAATCTAACTCCAACCCCACTATTCCCCTACCCAACACACCCTAGGTCAGCGCAACTCCAGTGGTTCTCCAAACAACACAAGGAGAGAGGCAGGACGACCCGGACGGGTTGGCAAGTAATCACCCTACACAACAGAGAAGCAAGATGGCTAACTTAAAAGCAATTACACTAAATGTGAGGGGGTTGGGAAACCCCATCAAAAGAAAACGCATCACCACATACATAAACTCCATGAAACCACACATCACCTTTCTACAAGAAATACACAATCCACCCAAAGGGAGCAAACTCCTGAACGACCCCCGCTTCAGTCAACAGTGGGTGGCAAACGGCTCAGGAAAAGCCCGAGGGGTAGCAGTGATACTCAGTAGAGACCTAAACTTTAAAGCCACAACAATCCTAAAGGACAAAAGAGGCAGATTCATCTTTGTCAAAGGGGCACTAGACGGCAAAACTAAACTGACAATAGGCTCTATATACGCCCCAAATTCGAAACAACTAGACTTCTTCCAAAAGACACTAAACAAATTCCTCTCCTTCACGGAAGGGGAAGCAATCCTGGGAGGTGACCTCAACCTAAATATGAAAGGCATATCCCTGAAAGACACTCACCCTACAACCTCACGGGCAAACCTCCTCAAAAAAACTCCCCCAATAAATAGGGACTCTTATAAATTACTAAAAATGCTAAAAAACAGGGGTCTCTATGACATTTGGGGTGCAAAAAACCCAGGAGACACCACTCATACATTCCAATCTGGACGCCATGGCACAAGGTCCAGACTGGACAGCATTCTGCTCACACAGGGCCTGATCCCTCTAGTAGAATCAACAAACATAAGCAACATCAAAATCACAGACCACGCCCCAGTAGAAGCCACTATTAGAATAGGAGAGGGAACGCAAACCACCCCATCATGGTCCTTCAGTCCCATCCTAACTACAAACAAAGAAATTAGAGAGAGGCTCACAAAAACTCTCCAGGACTACTTCAAGGAAAACGATGTAGACAATACATCAACCCCCCTCTTATGGGACGCAATGAAAGCGGTCACCAGAGGAGTGTGCATAAAAGAAAAAGCACTCCTCAAAAAACAAACCTCTTCAAAAATCAATAAGATAGAACAAGACATCAACATTCTCTCATCTCGCTACAAACAAACAGGTTCTAAAAAAATACTTAAACTTATAGAACAAAAAAGAAGAGAAATAGACTCCCTAGAAATCAATAAAACAATGATCAACATCTTATACTCTAAGCAACGCTTCTACGAACACGGGGGGAAAAACTCCAGACTATTAGCGAACAGATGTAGGAAAAAAGCACTCAAAACAAGAATACACTGCATCACCAAAAAAGATGGCAACATAACATTCTCCCCTAAAGAAATAACTTCAGAATTTGCAGAATTCTACTCCATCCTATACACCTCCCATAACCCATCAGAGAAGGAAATCAGACAATTCCTAGCAGGACTGACCATGCCTACCTTAACCGAGGAAGAACAGGAATTCATGGACAGCCCTATCACCCCAGAAGAAATAGACACAGTCCTCAAAAACCTGAAACCACACAAAGCCCCAGGTCCAGACGGCTTCACAACAGAATTCTATAAGAAATTCAAAGAACCCCTAATGCCGTACATGACACGCCTATTTAACGACATCATGAAAGGAAAATCCATCCCCCAAACCTGGACACACTCCAAAATAATCTCCATCCCAAAACCCCTGAAGGACAGCCTCAAAGCAGAATCATACCGCCCGATCTCACTAATAAACCAAGACTACAAGATATTCACATCAATCTTGGCCAACCGCCTAAAAACATTCCTATCCAAACTAATAGCCCCAGACCAGACTGGCTTCGTCCCCGGTCGCAACATTACAGACCCTATCAGGAAACTACTGAACCTGATTGAACATAGCAAGGCAACTAAACTCCCACTAACAATCATGTCACTAGACATCCTCAAAGCGTTCGACTGCTTAGAGTGGAAATACCTACTAGAAGTACTAAATAGCATGAGATCCGGCCCCAATTTCCTACAAACTCTAAAGCAAATATACTCCCAAGCCTCAGCAAAATGCAGAATCAATAACATGGACTCAAATACCATAGTAATCCAAAGAGGCACAAAGCAAGGATGCCCACTGTCACCTTTCCTCTTTATCCTGGCTCTGGAACCCCTAGCAATACGTATTCGAGCAGCCCCAGACATCAAGGGAATGGAAATAAAAGGCAGAACCTACAAACTAGGGCTATTCGCTGACGACCTAATGGTCACAACACCAGATCCCTTAAACACTGCAACTTCCCTAATCAGAGAACTCAACACTTTCGCAACAGTGTCGGGACTACGAGTAAACTTTACAAAATCAGAAGCCATGTGCTTCAACACCCCCCCACATATTCAAAGAAAACTCACCAACACCACCAAGATAAAACTCTGTCATACCAAATTTAGATATCTAGGGGTACAAATAACCAAAAACCTCAACAAATTATACCTACACAACTACAAACCCCTGTGGCAACAAATAAACAAAGACCTAAAGAGATGGAGCAGCATGAACTTCACCCTCTCAGACAAGATAGCCACGATCAAAATGATCACCCTCCCGAAACTAACCTACCTATTCCAAACCCTCCCAATCTGGATACCCCCAACCCAGCTTCAAAGATGGCAACGAAAACTACACTCCTTTATCTTCTCACACAAAAAACCAAGAGTAAGCACCAAATACCTGCACCTCCCCACCTCAGAAGGAGGTTGGGGGATCCCCAACATACAAGCATATTACAGTGCCAACCAAATACGACATATAATCCCATATATACTAGAAGATGAGACAAAACAATGGACACACCTTGAGAGGGAGACAATCGAAAATATCAGCACCACGGCATACCCACTCCTCCCAAACAAAATAAGGAAAATCCCCACAAAGCTTACCAGGTACACACAAACCATGTTCAGAGCATGGAAAACAGAAATAGGCAAACTGTGCCCAACCCCGTCCCCACTAATTCCCCTGACCTACCACCCAGTATTCCACCATGCAGCACAAAACCTCCAAATAAAAACCTGGCAAACCAAAGGCCTATATCGCCTAACCGACTTCTATAAAAACAACAAACCCCTGTCAGCACAAGAAATACAAACCAAACTAGAAGACACCCAAATACCCTGGTTGGCACAAAACCAAATCCATACACTCCTAAACAATCCAGCAATAAAATCAGCGGCAACCAGACTCCCTACAACATTTGAAAACCTCCTACTAACGACAAAGGGACACGGCAAAGGACTGGTATCCGCAATATACAAAATACTACTCAAAAGCCCCACGAACCCCCTAAACGCTATCAAACAACAATGGGAGGATGACATAGGATATGAAATAAACCCCACCCAGTGGACCAAAATGTGGTCTAAACCCCCCTTCAAATCCATATCAACAAAAAGAAAAGAACTCTCCATGAAACTAACCTACAGGTGGTACCTAACCCCAAGAAAACTAGCACTAATACACCCAGGAACCCCACCAAAATGCTGGAGAGGGTGCACCTCCACAGGAACATACCTCCACATGTGGTGGGAATGCCCCAAAATCCAATCATTCTGGACAATAACCATAAGAGAAATTTGTAAGATAACCAAGCAAGTACTAGAAATCACCCCAGAACTGGCCTTATTAAACATCTTTCAAGACAACAACGCCCACGCAGATTACAAAGAACTCATAACCCACCTATTGTCAGCAACCAGAAACATCATAACCAGACACTGGAAAGACCTGTCAGGAGCAAACATGGACCAATGGTATCAAGTAGTATGGGAAACGGCCCTACTAGAAAAACTAACCAGTAAGCTGAAACTAGCACGGGGACAAACAGAAGAAGACACATTCACCCCAGTATGGTTCCCCTTCATCACTTACACAGCCCAACAGGATAATGACAAAAATCCACCGTCAGCATTCAAATCAATATGGTTAAACTAACCAAAACACCCACCCAACCCACTCACACAAGAAACCAAAGACCACCACAGCCATCCAAAAATGAACAACCACACCCTACGCCAACCCCCATCCTCTCTCGGCAACAAAGGAGTACAAGCGAACAACAGAGAACCCGCACAAACAACGCTGACACTGAACGCCTACATATATCTAGGAAAACAGAAACATAGGCATCCCACCCCACCCACCCACCCCACCCACCTCTACCCCCCTTCCTCCTAATGTCTCAACAAGCAAGATTGATGTATAACAATGGAAAAAAAAATATGAGACTGCATTACCTTTGTAAACCAAGAAAATCCTCAATAAAAACTTAAAAAAAAAAAAAACTATCTTAGGAATGTGCCTATTTTTATCATACTTTGCTTTCTAACGGTATGCTTTTCTTTAGGCCATACAGAAAATTTCCAGGATGCTTTCAACGCTGAGACCCTCGCTTTGGACAAGCTCCCTTTGGCTTTTTATGCAGGGATGTTTGCCTACTCAGGATGGTATGCATAGGTGACATACATTTTTATATTCACTTATAAACTGTCAGGGCCACTGAAATCTGTTCCTTTCCCTCCCACAATGCAGGTTTCAAACTAGTTTTGTGCGGGAAGAACTAGTGAAGCCAGAGCGGTGAGTCAAAAGACCAGTTTAAAAATATATGTATTTGACCCTGCTTAATGTTTTTCTGAAGCTGTTTTGAACAGGGGTGGATTATTCCATAGCCTAACAAGGCACTGGCTTCAGGCTCCATATATAGACATAATAACAATACAATGAAATTGTGCATTTACATGGGAACAGTTGTACTGACTGTCCTTTTCTCTCCCCCTCCCCATTTTGTTTGTAGAAATATTCCTCTGGCAGTGATTGTGTCTGTGATCACTGTGATTGTGGGTTATATGCTTACTAATGTTTCCTATTACACGGTACTGACAGCAGCAGATGTTCTGGCCTCCCAGGCAGTAGCTGTGGTGAGTTGAAAGCCAATGTTGTAGTTAATATCAGATTAATTCCCCTTCGTCCCCAAGAGGCTTCAGTTTTCAGTAGGAATGTAAGACAGTGGCAATTAAATTCAGCCTCTGCAGAATGAGGAGTTATTTGGTCATTGAGAAGTCTCCATTGTATGTGCGCCACCCCAGTCTCTGAGCAGTGCGAGAATCCGAGGGCTCCAGGGTTCAGTTGCCTTGGAATGAGGGCCAGTAGAGACTGTGGTGTCTTTATGATATAGGGTTTAGTTACACATATAGACAACCTGAGACTATGATGGAGCGGCTCACAGCATTAACAACCCAACACACAAACAGGCATTATTTTAGGGGGGATTGCTTTGCAGAAATGTATATATTAGGCAAAACTGCAAGGAACACATCTATTGGGAGAAAATTGCATTAAAATGCTGGCGAATTTCCAGGAGGACTTCTATATACAGTGGTGCCTCGCTAGACGAATTTAATTCGTTCCACGGGTCTTTTCTTATAACGAAAAATTCGTCTAGCGAATCCCATAGGAATGCATTGAATTTTTTTTTTTGATTTTTTTTTTTGCCCATAGGAACGAATTCGTCTAGCGAGGCAACCTCCACTAGAAAAAACCTTTCGTTAAGCGGAAATTTAGTTAAGCAGGGCATTCGTTAAGCGAGGCACCACTGTATATCTATAAAAGAATTCTCAAAGGAATGTGTAAATGTGGAGAGCTGAACAAGACGGAAAATTTGAGAAACTGAAATGGACAGATTCGCCCATCTCTAGTTCAGTCCTTCATAAGCTGGGAGAAGGGAATCTGTGGCCCTCCAGATGTTGTTGGACTTCAGCTCCCAGCAGCCTTGCCTATTGGTGGTGCTGATTCAAGTCCCCTCACAGATCTACAGTTCCCTGAGAGATTTAAGAGTCAATCCCTCTTCCCAGGGAGCTCTAGGAATTGTAGCTCTGTGAATGGAATTAGGGTCTCCCTTCAACTTTCATTGCCCTTTACAAACTACGGTTCCCAGGACTCTTTGGGGAAGCCATGACTATTTAAAGTGACACGGCGATGCTCTAAATGTATGTCTCCAGCTGTTTTGGGACTACAATTTCCATCATGCCTGGTATGATGGGAGCTGGAGTCTAAAAGCTGCTAGAGACCCAAGTTTGGGAAACCCATAGTGCTGATAGGGCCTTGTAATAATGTCTCTAAGCCTTTTGTAAAATGAATAAGACAAGAGAAAATCAGGGATTTGGGAGGTATGGAGAACAAGAAGTAAATATGAAATCAGAATGAAACAGAGCTCTGTAGCATATCACGCCTGCTTTCACTGAAGGCTACTCAGTGGTTTTCCTTCACCAATAATTATAAACCTCACATTTCTGAACACAAACATGCCTTTTCTTCCAGAGCTTTGCACACAAAGCTTGCCGGAGTGTTATCTCAATGGTGCCTATCCTGGTTTCCTTGTCTTGCTTTGGGACCATGAATGGAGGAATCTTTACATTTTCAAGGTCAGCGACCTCTTTTTTTAATCTTGTTGAGGGATGAACTACATGCTACATATCAGGGCTGGGGGACATGTGACCCTCCAATTGGGGCTTGACTATAGCTCCCATCCCCCCTGACCATTTGCTGTTCTGGCTGGGGCTGATGGGAGTTGTAGTCCAATTACATCTGGAAGGGCAAAGCATGAAACTGAGGAAGAGAACCCCAGCACTGAGCATCTCTACTAGAGGTTCCCCACCCCTGCAGACCGATTCATTGCGTTCTTCCACTGCTTATTGATTTTCTCCTTCTAGGACCTTGTTTGTGGCTTCAAGAGAAGGGCAATGGCCTCCCCTCTTCTCCATGATCCATATTCAAAGACATACACCCCTACCAGCAGTCATGTTGATGGTAAGAATATGGGTTGACTCCATCCTAGTCATTCTTAGAGTAGACCCACTGAAATGCTGGGTTTGATATCCCGCTTTATCACTACCTGAAGGAGTCTCAAAGCGGCTAACATTCTCCTTTCCCTTCCTCCCCCACAACAAACACTCTGTGAGGTGAGTGAGGCTGAGAGATTTCAGAGAAGTGTGACTAGCCCAAGGTTACCCAGCAGGGACCCAGGTGGCACTGTGGGTTAAACCACAGAGTCTAGGGCTTGCTGATCAGAAGGTCGGCAGTTTGAATCCCTGCAACGGGGTGAGCTCCCGTTGCTCAGTCCCAGCTCCTGCCCACCTAGCAGTTCGAAAGCACATCAAAGTGCAAGTAGATAAATAGGGACCGCTCCGGCGGGAAGGTAAACGACGTTTTTGTGCGCTGCTCTGGTTCGCCAGAAGCAGCTTTGTCATGCTGGCCACATGACCCGGAAGCTGTCTGCGGACAAACGCCGGCTCCCTCGGCCTATAGAGCGAGATGAGCGCCGCAACCCCAGAGTTGGACACGACTGGACCTGATGGTCAGGGGCCCCTTTACCTTTACCTTTACCCAGTAGCTGCATTTGGAGGAGCGGAGACGCGAACCCGGTTCCCCAGATTATGAGTCTACTGCTCTTAACCACTGCACCACACTGGCTCTTAAGATACCCATGAGTAATTTAAGGACTGTCGGTCTCAATGGGCCTACTCTAAAAGGCTGGGTACACATTACTGGCTTAAAATGCAGCCAGGTCATTCTTTTTCTCAATTCAGATTGAAGCTTGTTTTGGGGGGCAGGGCGCAGTGTTTCCTAAGAAACTACAGGATATGGATTCTGGCTAACGTTTTGTGCACGCTGCTTCCCAAACCAGGAGTGGAAGCACACTGGGTGCACAGAAAACGGGAGTGTGTGCAGAAACTTGCAGTCCAGCAACATCTGAAAGGCCACAAATTCCCCATACCTGTTCTAGGTCTTCAGCTACGTCTGTGTGTTAAATCTGAGATGGTGGTTTACTCAATCTATTTCACCTACTTTTGCACCCCTCAGTTCCCTTTGGTCACAGCCATGATCTGTGTGGGAGATATCTACCACCTGCTGAACTTCTTCAGCTTCTCCCGGTGGCTCTTCATAGGATTAGCCACCCTTGGGCTGATAGTTCACCGCTGCCGACATCCTGAGATCACAAGCCCATTCAAGGTAAGGGTTTGCTAGCCTGTTTTCTCCCATGACTCTCTTTTGCTCCTTATTTAGACCAGGTATGTACTTGGACCCAGCTCTCTGTGCTAATAAGTAAGAGTAAGTAGTTAAGAGCTGGAGCTGTGAGCCAAGTGATCGCTGGTTCAGATCCCACCTCAGAGTATGCCCAACAAATATAACACCCATCAACAAATGACCAGAAACAGGGTTAAGTGGTTAAGGCTGTTGGACTAGGACCCTGAAGACCTATTTAAAGGTAGGTAGCCATGTTGGTCTGACGTAGTTGAAACAAAATTAAAATAGTCCTTCCATTAGAGACCAACTAAGTTTGTCATTGGTTGGTCTCTAAGGTGCTATTGGAAGGAATTTTTTTCATTTTGTTCAACCCTCCCACTCAGACATTTTAAAATATCGTGCTCCATATTTCAAAGAAATCTCTTGGCAGTGCAGGCACCCCCAAACTGCAGCCCTCCAGATGTTTTGGCCTACAACTCCCATGATCCCTAGCTAACAAGACCAGTGGTCGGGGAGGATGGGAATTGTAGTCCAAAACATCTGGAGGGCCGAAGTTTGGGGATGCCTGGTTTAGAGCATCATAGGCATCTCTGAGCTGTTTACAGCATCTTGTGATCTCCAGCCAGGCACACTCCCTCTCAGTCTGACTGGGGGTTGTTGTGAGGGAGGGGGGCAGAGTAGGGATGGAAAGATCTGCCAATTTTGCATCTCTCAGTTTCTCATTTCTCCATTATTAAATTTAGTTTTCTATGTTCTGCAGTAATTTGCATTTTTTTAAAAAACAAAACCTCATGAAAATTCTTAGCATTTTAGGGCAATTTTCTCCTAAGAAGCCCATTTTTAGATGCACTTTTTCCTAATGTACACATTGTTGCAAGTTCTTTCCCATAATATAATGGATTTTTGTATGTCATTTCCCCCAATGTCTTCATTTAATGCGCACACTCCCCCGATATGTCCTTTTTTTTGTACACATTATTCGGAGAAAGTGTGAATTTGAGAGATTCTGCTTTAAATGCATACCGAACTGAATTTCTCCTCCGCCCCTAGGGAGGAGAGCTATGTATGCAAATAAACAACAAACATGAATTGCTTGTTTGCTTAGAGAAGAAATATTCGCCCTACTTCCAAAGTGTCCCAGGTTGGCTTTTCATTATCGTTCTTTGGGTGACCAGATGTGAAAAGAGAACAGGACTCCTGTACCTTTAATAGCTGTATGTATAGAAAAAGAAATGTCAGCAGGTGTCGCTTGCAAGAGAATCCACACCAGCTGAAGTTCCATCTTCTACGTCACTATTAAAGGTGCAAGAGCCCAGGATTCCCTTTTTCACCCAGCTACCTTATTTTCCATATTCAGGAATAACATGCTCTTGGTATGTCTTCATAGCCACTACCAAAGAGCACTTCGGAAATGCGGGGTAATGCTTTGCTGATTCTTTTAGCCGCTCACAAAACTGGGAAGGGGAAAAAACACCAAGAAGAAACAATACAAATTAAATTCGAGAAGACCAGTGCTTATAATATGTACATCTACTGCCGCCTTGTGGACATAAGCCAGAACCCTTATTTCCACACCTTTTAAAGCAAAAGAATGCTTGCATGTCTCATTCATATGGTAAGGTTACCCGATTTTTTTCAACGAATCTGGGGACACTTTTCAACTTCCTACTAAATAGATGGATTTTGTCAGGGGACTGATTTGTAAATCCGGGGACTGTCCCCGGGAAACGGGGACATTTGGTAACCTTATCATATGGAGCTTTTCTTCTCAAAACTTGGGTGCACAGATTAAGTACATGCAGCTCCTGTGCCCATCTGGAAATAATAAGATTCCTTATGTAGGATCCGAGGATGTGCATGGCAGAGGAGCGGAATTGTAAGCTTAAACTCCCAATTACCTTGTTTTCCTCTCAAAGATATCCCTGTAGAACTTGGGACTTGGACCACACATTGTGTAGGGAAAGCTCTCATTTGGTGTGTTAGATTTTCAACCCACCCAAAGAAACATTTTAATTAGAGTTCTAACAATTACATTCAGTCCTTTGTCATGGGTCAAAGGCCTTTTATTTGCACTGCAAATACCTCCAGGTATTAGGGTTGCCAGACTCAATAGAGGACAGGACTTCTGTGCCTTTAATTGCCCTGCTCTCTTTTGAGTCTGGAAACCTTAAAGAGAAACCAGCAGACCCTTTGCTTGGAAATTAAACAAAGGGTCTGCTGGTTTCTCTTTAAGGTTTCCAGACTCAAAAGAGAGCAGGGCAATTAAAGGCACAGAAGTCCTGTCCTCTATTGAGTCTGGCAACCCTACCAGGTATATGCGTCTTTCTCTAGGAGCTTTCATTTTCCTCCAGTCCTTTTGCTTCTCAAATGTTTAGAAGTGAGATCCACCTGCAAACGTCCTCAGCCTTTCGGGGCCCACTTGTAAAAGTAACTCCACTTTTGAAACTCTTGTCTCCTTTCCAGGTTCCGCTCTTCGTTCCTGTTTCTTTTACAATCATTTGCCTTTTCACTGTGGCGATGTCTTTCTACTCGGACCCAGTAAATATCAGCATTGGCTGTGCCATGGTTTTAAGCGGGTTTCCCGTTTACTATTTGCTCATCCACAGGCCAATGCCAAAGTGTTGCGGCACCACATTCTGTGAGTAGAAACTGCTGGGTAATTTTGAATGATCATATTCAGTATGGTATTCTTTAAAGATCGCTGCATAGCCAGAGCTTGATCTGGCTGTTGAGAGCTGTATTCCCTCAGGAATCAGGGGGAGATTTATTATTGGCTGGTTATCGATGCAGCATAAAGAAAAGAATAAAACTACAAAACTATCAGTAAGAACCAGTTACAAACAGATATTTAAAACATTCAAAAATAATTTAAACCAACGATAAGCTAAAAGCAGATAAAAACACACATCAACATTGTATATATGGGTCTTGGCTAGACAAAAAATGTCAATCAGCAGGGAGTTCCAATGTGTGGGTACTGACACACTGAAAGATGTGTCCTTACAAATGCGAAATGAGTATTATGGGGTACCCCTAACAGCTCCTGTTGTGTTTCCAATTGCTTATTATGGAATGGGAAAAAATCCAGTGCTTAAAAAAATGTCAGTGGGGAAGGCATGGCTGCCGTGGTGTGTTTAATTTGCAGCTTCATTAATTATATTTTTGAGCTTTTTCAAATTACCTAGAAAATGCTCTGCTTTGGGGGTTTGTTTGTTGTTGTTGTTTTTACAATGAAATCAATATTTTGAGTTCCTTTGATCAAAGGGGAATTAAAAGAAGCCCAAAGGGAAATGTTAACTTGGGAGGGGGATGAGGAAAAACAAAGAGGAGCACCTTGTCCAAGCAATTGAGATTCCAGCTACAAGCCATATGCCAACTTCTAGAGAGGGAGAAATGGAATTGCGAACTTACCGTCCAATATTATGGGGCCATTTCCAAGTAGCCCTGTTCTGAGCAATCAAATAATTATATTAATAATGATGCTAGAGCATCCATAAAGTACTTCTGAGACCAATTGCAGTCATTAACAGTCATCAACAGGTTTACCACTCCTATCAGCCCATCACCCATTCTGTCACAGTGGCCGGAGTGGACTACTTCAGAGTAACGACGCTACGCAGCTCTGCATTTTATTCTTTTATTGGTGCTGCGTATTTACAGTGCTCAAGTCATTGCTATTTACACGGAGCGATGTTGTCAGTCGGTTTCAGAACCTCCTAATGGCTTTTGGCGCGTCTTTCTCCAACACAAAAGCTTTGGCAGACCCATCCTCTTGCCCCTCCTCTTCCTGCGTAATTCTGGAGTTGGAGGGATGGGTCTTCCCCCCTTGCTTGCCCCTTCCTGTCCCACCTGGGACCCTGGCTCCTCTACCTTGCCTGAGCCTCGGACACGACTTCCTGCTTCCCCACTGGAATCGGAACTCTCCCTGCTTTCCCCTTTGCTCGGGGACGGGCTTGAACTCAGGAGGGGAGGGACTTCGCGATATCCCCTGTCCCTCACATCCACCCCCCTCCCAAGCTCTCCTTCACCCCTCCCCAGGCCCCCCCCATGTGTCGGTGACGACTGGAAGCCTAAGAACTCAGTGCTCTCCGAGCCCGTTGGTGTGAATACCTCCCCCCAGTCCTGCGAGCCCCCCCCTTCCGCCTGGGCGGACGGGAATCCCAAAAAGTCCGTGGCGTCAGAGCTGGTGGGGGTAAAAACGTTCTGCCAATCTGCTCCTTCCTCTGACTGGGTGGATCTCGGTGACACCCATACCTCATCCTCTGATTCCTCAAACTCCGCTTCCCAGCGCCATGGTGAGCTGCTCTCCCGTGCCTCCTCCTCCTCCCCCTCCCTTTCCATGTGCCAGGGCTTGGGTCTGTGGGGAAAGAGGGCGTGAAATTCTTCCACCAAGAATTCCTCCTGTATCTGAGTGGCTGGGACCCATTCATTCTGGGACTGTGGAGCATCCTCCCATGCCATGAGGTACTCCAGTCCCCCCACCCCCCACCTTGAATCCAGGATGGCCGTGGCCTCATTAAGTTGCTCCCTGCCTTCCCTCTCCCCCCCTCCCTCGGGGGTTTGTTCGCCGTCTCGGAGCCTGCTGCTTTCCCTGTACGGCGACAGCAGCGATCTATGAAACACTGGATGCACCCTCATGTCCTCTGGCAGTGCCAGCCTGTATGCCACCGGGTTTACCTGTTGCGTGACCGTGAAGGGGCCCAGCCTTTTGGGTGCCAGCTTTTTGCACCTCCCTCTGGTGGGAAGGCCCTCCGAGGACAACCACACCTTGTCCCCCACCCTGATGACCTCCCCTTGTCGCCTGTGGCGATCTGCCCCCTTTTTGTACGCTTCCTTGGCCCTCTCCAAGTGTTCTCTGAGCTGCTGGTGCACCGTCTCCAGTTCCTCTGCCCAATCCTCAGCCTGTGGGCCCTCCTCCTCCTCCTCCTCCCTCTCCCTCTCTGGGAAAGATCTGAGGTCGCGCCCGTAATTGGCCTTAAAGGGCGACACCCCTGTGGAGACGTGCACTGCATTGTTGTAGGCAAATTCTGCTAGTGGCAAGCGATCCACCCAGTCCGTTTGCCGCTGGCTGACGTAGCATCTCAGGTACTGCTGCAGAATGGCGTTGACCCTCTCCGCTTGTCCGTTGGTCTGCGGGTGTCTAGCCGTCGACAAGCTGACCTCCACCTGCAGGAGGTTCATGAGCCGCCGCCAGAACCTGGAAACAAATTGGCGGCCACGATCCGAAATAACCCTTAAAGGTAATCCATGCAGTCTGAAAATGTGATCAACAAACAGTTTGGCTGTCTCTTCTGCCGAGACTGCCCTGGCACACGGTATAAAGTGACACATTTTGGACATAAGGTCCACCACCACCAACACTGCAGTCTTACCCCTGGACGAAGGCAGATCTGTGATGAAGTCCATGGACACCACTTCCCACGGCCTGTGTGGTGTGGCTAAGGGCTCCAGCAACCCTGGTGGCGCTGCTCTGACCACCTTCGCCCGCTGGCAGGTGGTACAGCCCCTTACATAGTCTCGAACATCTTCCCGCACCCCTGGCCACCAGAAGTGTCTCATGACTAGGTGAGCGGTTTTGTCCCTTCCAAAATGCCCCGCTGTAGGGTTGTCGTGCATCTGCTTGAGGACCGTACGTCGAAGCTGGGTGGTGGGTAGGTACAGCGCACCCTTGTAGAAAAGCAGCCCTCTGCGTTCTGCAAAGTCTTTTGCCTGCTCCCTCCCCCCTCTCAGTTCTCTGAAGATGCGGTTGGCAAATTCATCCGCTGCCGTCAGTGCTGTGAGTTCTGCCTCGCTCACCACAGCTGCTCCGCAGGACCATGCCGACGGGGGGAAAATGTGCCTTGGGGCTGGTGGCGCCTCCTCCTCCATGTACTCTGGCTTGCGGGAGAGGGCATCCGCCCTGACATTCTGCTCCCCCGGGATGTAGTGGATGGAGAAGTTGAAGTTCGAGAAGAACTCTGCCCACCGTATCTGCCGCTGGTTGAGCACCCTGGCAGTTCTCCAGAACTCCAGGTTCTTGTGGTCTGTGCACACCTGGATGGGGTGCTTCGCGCCCACCAGGAAGTGTCGCCAGTGCTGGAACGCAGCGTAGATCGCAAGAAGTTCCCTATCAAACACTGTGTAGTTGCGTTCAGGCTGTGTCAGCTTCCTGGAGAAGAAGGCACAGGGTCTCCACTCCCTGTTGGCGTCCAGTTGCAACAAAATTGCGCCCACAGCTTTTTCAGAAGCATCTGTCTCAATGCGTAGGGGCGCGTCCTGCACCACATGGAACAGGTTTTGGTCTGAGGCGAACACTCTCTTGAGGCTTTCGAACGCTGCTTGCGCCTCTGGTGTCCACTTGAACTTCTGCTTGCCTCTCAGGCAGTCCGTGATGGGAGCCGTAACGCGAGAGAAGTTCTTGATGAACTTCCTGTAGAAGTTAGCGAAGCCTAGTAGGCGTTGGGCATCTTTGCGCGTCCTGGGGCTGTGCCAGTCCAGGATGGCCTGCACCTTGTCCTTGTCCATCGCCAGCCCCTTGTCTGACAGCTTGTAGCCCAGGAAGTCCACCTCTTTGGTGTGAAACTTGCACTTCTCCAGCTTCACATACAGGTGGTTCTCCTTCAGGCGTTGCAACACCTCTCTGACATCTTTCACATGCTGCACTGGGTCATTCGAGTAGATAAGGATGTCATCTAGGAAGACCAAGCATTTCCTGAAGAGGAGGGACCCCAGGACGTGGTGCATGAAGGCCTGGAAGCATGCTGAGCCCCCTTGCAAACCGAAGGGCATCACCAGATATTCAAAAGAGCCCAGAGGCGTGAACATCGTGGTTTTCCATTCATCTCCTTCCCGGATCCTGATCAAGTTGTACGCCCCCCTTAGGTCCAGCTTGGTGAAAATCTTGCCCCTGCGTGCCGCTGTCAGGAGATCATCCACTCTGGGCATGGGGAAAGCCACGGGCTCTGTCACCGAATTCAGCCGTCTAAAGTCCACCACAAGACGGCGCTGTTGCGTGTCTTTCTTGTCCACCCAGAAGACCGGGCTGCCCCCTGCTGCCTTGCTTTCCCTTATGAACCCCCGCTTGAGGTTCTTGTCGATGAAAGCGCGCAGATCCTCCAGCTCCTGGTCTGACATGGCGTACAGCTTGGCTGGGGGTATCGTCGCCCCTGGCACCAGGTTGATCTGGCAGTCAAAAGGCCTGTGCGGGGGTAGGTGGTCGGACTCCGCTTCGCTGAAGACCTCCTGCAGGTCCCAGTACTGCTTGGGTATTGCCTCACCCCCTTTGATATGCATGGTGGCCACCGTGGCTATCGGAGGCCCCTCCCCTGGTTGGTGCTGCATGCAATGTTCCAGACAAAAGTCTGACCCAAACGTGATGCACCTCTGGTGCCAACTGATGGAGGGGTCGTGGCGCGCCAGCCAGCTC
Source organism: Zootoca vivipara (assembly GCF_963506605.1). NCBI lineage: Eukaryota > Metazoa > Chordata > Lepidosauria > Squamata > Lacertidae > Zootoca > Zootoca vivipara. Next base: position 50,746,558 of record NC_083285.1, on the reverse strand, counting down.
ATGCCCAAGACGATGGGGGGGTCTGAGATGGTGGTGACGTTGAACGCCAGTGTCTCTGAGTGCCTTCCCACCGTCATTCTCATGGGGGGGGTTTGATGTGTGATGGCCCCTCCCAGCAGCTCCCTGCCGTCAATGGTTGCTACGTGCAGAGGAAAATCCAACTGCAAAAGCTGGATTTGGTGCTCTTCTGCAAAGCTTCTCGAGAAGAAGTTGGCGGACGCCCCACTGTCAATTAAGGCGAGGACCGTCAGGGGATAGCCATTTGGGAGCGTTAGCGTCACTTCTAGAACCACTCCTGCTCTGGGAGGGGTGGGCTGGCTCTGCACCTCTCTGTGCGGGTGGGCGGGCTGGGGCTGTTGTCTGCTGACTGTGCCTGGCTGCTGCCCCTTGTCTCCTGCAGCCAGGCTTTCCCGTTTCCCTGCTGTGGTGCTGCGTCAGTGGGGGAGGGCACCACCGTTCCCGCCTTTCCTTGCCACTCCCTGCGATGTGGGCAGTCTCTGACGAGATGCTGGGGTGAGTTGCAGAGAAAGCAATTCCCGCCCCTTCCCTCCTTGCGTCTTGGCGCCGCTGGGGTTTGAAAAGCCCGCGCGCGCGCGCTATCAATCTGCATGGGCTCCTGGTCCTGGCTGGCTCCAGGCGTGGCCTGAAAGGGTTGTTGAGGGAGTGGCTTCTCCTGCGACCGTGGGAACCAAGCCCGCTTTGCGCGCGTCGCTTGCTTGTCGTTCCACCGGGATTCCTGCCTCACCCCCACCGCCAGAGCTGCTTTGCTCAGCTGATCCATAGTACTGGGCTTTGGACCTCTCGAGAGTTCATCCTTCACCTCCTCGCTCAAACCCAAGTAAAACGCAGCTTGCATGGGAGGCGAATCCAAAACCCACCCCAGTCTGTGCACCAGCATGGTGAATTTCGCCCAATATGCGCGAACTGTCATATTTCCTTGGCGTAAATTATGCAGTTCCTCCTTAGTCTGGTCCAAATGACTATCGGACGAATACATCGTCCTCAAACCTTCTAGAAATTGTTGGACATTTTTCATGCAAGGATTCTTGGTTGCGATTAATGGTCTTAGCCACTCCCTGGCTGCTCCGGTGAGATGTTCCACAATAAACGCTACTCTGTGCTCATCATCGGGGAACTCATTCTGGTGCAGCTCAAGAGCATACACGATCTCAGTCTCAAAGCCCTGAAACTCCTTCGGGTCTCCATTGAACTTGCTTACAAGGGTCCCTGCTCTCCTTCCTGGCAGCACTTGGACTTGGGGAGCCCCTCCCGCCTTGTTTTTCTCTGCATCCAGCTTGTTTTGGAGGTCTACCGCCACCGCCCTTAAATGCTGCTCTTTTTCCTGGAGCTCTCTCACCTGTTCCGCAAGTTGTAGCCGGTCGTCCTGGACCTTCTTAGTCTCCTCTTTAGCTGCCTTCAATTCTCCCTGCGCCTGCAGCGACAGCTGTTGCAGTTCTAGCTGGGCTTGCTCAGCGATCTGCCGCCACTTCTCCGCCTCGGACACGCTCATCCCGGCAACTCCGAAGTAGCCCAAAAATGATTAGGAGGTTGCTGTCACAGTGGCCGGAGTGGACTACTTCAGAGTAACGACGCTACGCAGCTCTGCATTTTATTCTTTTATTGGTGCTGCGTATTTACAGTGCTCAAGTCATTGCTATTTACACGGAGCGATGTTGTCAGTCGGTTTCAGAACCTCCTAATGGCTTTTGGCGCGTCTTTCTCCAACACAAAAGCTTTGGCAGACCCATCCTCTTGCCCCTCCTCTTCCTGCGTAATTCTGGAGTTGGAGGGATGGGTCTTCCCCCCTTGCTTGCCCCTTCCTGTCCCACCTGGGACCCTGGCTCCTCTACCTTGCCTGAGCCTCGGACACGACTTCCTGCTTCCCCACTGGAATCGGAACTCTCCCTGCTTTCCCCTTTGCTCGGGGACGGGCTTGAACTCAGGAGGGGAGGGACTTCGCGATATCCCCTGTCCCTCACACATTCCCATCACCCCCACCCTCTGACTATACCTAAGGGTCTGGTGGCTTCTGTTTCAGTGTATCTGACAAAGCGTGCATGCACACGAAAGCTCATACCAAAATAAAAACTTAGTTGGTCTTTAAGGTGCTACTGAAGGATTTTTTATTTATTTTGGTACTTCTGAGAGTTTAACATGTTTACATGTATTATGTCCTTGTAATCCTTACAATAACTTCTTAAGATAAGTCAGTATTAATATCCACATGTTGCAGATAGAGGGCTGAGGAAGGGGTTCAGGTCTGTCCATATTTAATTTGTGCCATTTTTGCTTCTTCTTCTTTTGTAACCCTAATTCCATCCCGTTCTGTTTCCACATTATTTTTTTCCAATTTTGGAGGAAACATAATTTGTACTTTAGAAACACCAGAATATGAAATACTCTTGCCCTTATACATCTTAACCCCTTACTATTACAGATTCTCTTACACTGAAGCTTCAGATCCTCTTGAAGGTGGTGCAACAAGAAATCAGGACTTACTGAGAAGCATAACGAGAGCTGGAGGGGTGAACCAGAAGCCTGTACTTCAAAGCTCTGATTTCTCGGTGACTTCTCCTAGCTTACATTTATTGCCACCCTCACAACATGGAGCATGCCTGCATTGGAGCATCTTCTGCTTCCAGTTTGGTGTTTTCATACCAGATGGAGAGTTCCTGAAAAATCAAAGGCACAGGAAACCCTGTGTAGAGGAGTCACACCTTTGACTGTGCAAGCAACAGCCCACGTGCATCCTGATATTGTCCTCATCTGCCATTCAGATGGGCACGAGAGCATCCGGTCCTTGAATAAAGACTCCTAGGTCCATCTGTCTGAATGCATACACAATCCCTAAATGCTGGCTGTGTAGAGGCAATAGCTATTTGTAGATGTTGAAGTGGTACTGCAGAGCTGTTAGTCATCAAGGTACCCAGGCTCATTTTTTAAAAAGTTTGATTTGAGCAGTGTACCTTTACCAATGATGGCTTTTGATGTGCTCCAAGATGGAAATAAGCCTCGCTGAAAAAGACGTGTGTGTAATTATAACAGGCATCTTTAGAATGGTAAAGAAGCCCTCCCCAAATCTGAAACTTCTGATTTTCTTTTGGGATTTTTTAATATTAAAAAACACACGTTATTACTGTTATTATTAATAGTGTGTAAAAGGACGGACACATATAATTCCAAGTGGTCACATAGCCTGTTGCAAAGTGGGAGGGGGGAATTTCCTTTTTGTGAAATGGACTAAACCAGATGCAGCTTTCAAGCAGCCAATTTCACACCTCTTTTGAAGTTCATAGTACTGGTAGAATTAAGAATATGGATATGATTATATTCTCACAGGTGATGCTTACTGCCTTCAGTTATCCTTGCTAATGTTTGATCAAGTCTAGTGCCATCACACCAGTTAGGGGGCATTACCCCCATTGATCCTGAGAAATAATAATTTGTGCATGGTGCATATCTTTGCAAGATGGACTGAGAGCACGCTGTAAATGACACATGCTTGTGTATTAACCAATAACGATAACATTAGCTTTGCAACACAGAATGCAACTTGAGAGGGTCACAAACCAAAACCCTGGATTCAGCACCTGCAAGCATGAAAAATCAAAATCAGGTCAAATATAACACAGTCTGTACTTGGATCCATGTAAAAAGGGTGGGGGGGGGAGGCTAAATAATGTATGTTTCAATTCATGTGATACACTTATTTTATTGTTACAGGTAGGTAGCCGTGTTGGTCTGACATAGTTGAAACAAAATAAAAAATTCCTTCCAGCAGCACCTTAAAGACCAACTAAGTTTTTATTTTGGTATGAGCTTTCGTGTGCATGCACACGAAAAGCATTTTATTGTCTTTAACATCCTTATCTCTTCTGCAACTATCCTGCCAAAAATTTGCTCCTCTTTGTGCTTGCTAGCAGCCATGGAAGGAAGGCCTCCAAGGAAAGAAAGCCACCAATGGGAGCTTTCTTTCTTTCTTTCTTTCTTTCTTTCTTTCTTTCTTTCTTTCTTTCTTTCTTTCTTTCTTTCATAAGAAGTCTTCAGAACTTTTGAAGCAGATTTTGAGGGTGCCCCGGGGTGTGTGGGAGGTTGTGGGAGGGAAAGGAAGATCCAATCCCATTGCAGTAGTGGAGGCATCTTCTGTTTGTGCACTGGATACAGCCCAGGTCACTTCCAGATGACCTTTTCATTGGGCATTTAATTCTTATTTGTTTGCACAAAGTTTGCAGGGAGATCAGACAGTGTTGGCTATTTATTGCGCATTCATTCTGATTTGTGTGTGGGGAGGTTAGACAACACTGAATCAAGCAAATGTTATCCCTAGAGCATTTCCCCATCACATTCCTTATTGCAAAAAGTCTGATTTTGGGTGGGTTGGGGAGTGAGTTTGATGCCCAAGAGCACCAAATAAGTTCTAACTGTGCAGCCTGAATTATCTGGTAGTGATGAAATAACACCTGAAAAAAGTTTCATACACAAATGAAAATCTGATTCAGAGTGCTCCCAATGTGTATGATTGGCTGGTTTGAATGATTTAGCATCATGTAGCCAAACAGGCAAGCAACTTAGAACAACTTTCTTATTTGTGGTTTTCTAAACTACGTCTAGTACGCTTCTTTCTATCAGCACTGAAGACCTTTGCAGATAGTGATTATGTAAACACTGAGCCTGTACAGTTGTTGTTGAGATATAACATTTTGTATAAAATGGTAGACAATCACAGGAAATGTTGAACTTCCCATTTTAGTTTGCTAAAAGATGTGGAACGTTTTCTATGTTTTTGAGGGTAAAATTCCAGCCTCCTCCAAGTTCACAATGGAAACTTTCATATTAAAGTGACATTAGGTCCAAAATCTAAGCAGCGTTTCTAAGCTTTTTATACACTCAGTGAACACCTAATTAAATGGTTTGAAATAAAGCACAGTTTTCAGAAGTTATTAATATATATACAGTATTTGCTGGTCATCTTGCATATCTTATCATGCTAATGGAAGAGTTGAAGCATTGGGTCAAAGCTGCTACCTTATGCATTGTAACCAGACTTTAGGTGAAAAAGCACTTGTAAATTGGAGGTAGACGTAGTTTGTACACCATCATGTCGTCCAAACACATATTTTTCTTTCTTGTGAAAGTTCAGGGCAGTGGGGGGAAGGGGTCTGCAAATATTTGATGTCGTCGTTCCAATTAGACTGGAGAAACCTAACTATTGGCTAATAATGTGACATCACTAGCACATAATAATAATAATAATAATAATAATAATAATAATAATAATAATAATATTTATACCCCGCCCATCTGGCTGGTTTTCCCCAGCCACTCTGGATGGCTCCCAATCGAATATTAAAAACATAATACAACATTAAACATTAAAAACCTCCCTAAACATAACTCTGGGTTCGGCTGAGTCGCAAGTTCTGAACCAAATTAGGGAAAACTGAGTGTTGGTTGAGTTAGATTTAGATCAGGCATCCCCAAATTGCAGCCCTCCAGATGTTTTGGCCTACAACTCCCATGATCCCTAGCTAACAGGACCAGTGGCTGGGGAAGATGGGAATTGTAGTCCAAAACATCTGGAGGGCCAAAGTTTGGGGATGCCCGATTTAGATGCTCTGCTGCTCTGCCTCAGGCGGCAAAATATTTGGGGCTGTCCCTGGCATGGGAAGCAACTTTCCATTTCAGGGGGCAACATGTGACCATGTCTGCAAGCATATACACAATTTCCTGGGAGTGAGTCCCACTGAACTTAGTGGGGCTTGCTTATAAGTAGACATGTGTGGGACTTAGGGATGGGTAAATCTTGTCAGTAGGGCCGGGCAATATCTAGTTTTCAACATTGTGATGTATCGCCAGGTAAACATCACGATATACCGATGCATCACAATGTCTGAAATAAGAATGGAGCTATGCAGAGGCATTGGCTAGCTTCATGTTTTTTCCTGCATCGTGATTTTTGCCAGCGCCTGCTCTTGTACTTCGCTGCCCTCTGCATGAGGCAGGGGAGAACTGAGCCAGCAGAGTTAACAAGGGCTGTAGGAATTGAGAGAAGCATTGGCTGGCTTCACTGTTTCCCCGACATTCTGATTTTTGCATAGCACACACATCATCATCATCACCATCATCATGATTCCTGATATATTGCCAGGTCAAAAATTATGAAACTGATATGATGATGATGATATATTAATTTATACCCTGCCCATTTGGCTGGGTTTCCCCAGCCACTCTGGGCAGCTTCCAACTGAATATTAAAAGCAATACAGCATCAAACATTAAAAACTTCCCTAAACAGGGCCACCTTCAGTTGTCTTTTAAAAGTGATGTGGACTTCAAACCAGTTCAGGACAATATATTGATATATTGCCCAGCCCTGCATCACGGTTTTAATTTATCACTTTCCCAATCCTAAATTCTCACATTTCCACTTTGGTTTGCAAATCTTTTTTAATCCTCATAAAAATCCGTCAATGTCCATTTATCATGCAATACACATTTTTATACTCAAATTTGCCTATTATGGACAGTTGTGCAAAGCAGTTTCCCTTGGCTTTAGCTCTGGAGGAAACAAGAGGCTAAACAGCTCCCGTTTCATGCTAATTGGGCAGGTCTAGGATGCTGGAGAGAGGACCCCAGCTGTAGAAATAGCAATGGGTGCTCGACCCACTGCAACTCCAGACCACTACAACACAGACCTTCCCATTGGGAACTACAATTCCCTGGGAGAGGGGATGCCTGTTAACCCAGTTTAAGTCTAGGCTAGCCCTTCAAAACTAGCTGTCAGCCCTGTTTGCCTTAGCCACGTTTCTCAATGGCAGAAAGGCATTGGAAAGAGTTAACTGAGCCTTTGACTCAGAGGCAGGTGATACAGTTAATTATCTAGCCAGGAAAGCCAAGAGGCTGGAGGGTGGGGCTTGCAAGGCTGGGCTGATTAGAGGGCAGTTGGGTTGGAAGGAGATCCATGAGAAGTCAAGCCTAGAAGGTTCTCGTGATTGAGATTTCTGTTGTTCTCCTTTGTAGCATTTTTTTTTATTACTGCTCTTTTTAAAAATATTACTCTGCCTTGAATCCTACCTGACTTGGTCTCCTGTTGAATTGGCTTTGGACCATAAATATGACTCGATTGTAGCAGGATTGTTTTCACACACAAAAGAGGCAAGGAGAACAAGTCTTTTTTTTCCTACTGGCTTTCTTGTGAGATGTGCTACAGAACTTCTCTGCCAAAGAGTGAAAAAGGTAAGTGGATAGATCTCGCTCTCTTTTCCTGAAGGACTCTCAAAGCAGCAATGGGGAGTCTCTGGCCCTCCTGAATTTGATTGACTGCTCAGCCTATCGGCACCAGATAGTGTACGCAAAGGTCGGGGATGATGGTGGAACCTGTGCTCCAACAATATCTGCCGGGGCACAGGTTACCCATCCCTGTCTAAAAAAGAACATGTTTTAAAGAATCATTTGTTTACTTCTGGGTATAGAACCATAGACTTGTAGAGTTGGGACACCGAGGGTCACCTAGTCCAACTTCCTGCAAGGCAAGAATCTCAGCTAAAGCATCCGTGACAGATGGCCACCCAACGTCTGCTTAAAATCCTCCAAGGAAGGAGAGTCCACAAACTCCTGAGGGAGACCCGTCTGCTGTCAAACAGCTCTTACTGTCCAAAAGTTCTTCCTGGTGTTCACTTGGAATCTCCTTTCTTGCAACGTGATGTGTATACCTCTTAAGAAGTTTGGTGCAGTAAAAGTATATCTGGCTGGAAGGATTGTCAATGCTCTTTTACTCCTAAGGTTTCTGCTGAGTAAGCTTGTGAGCACAGAGGTGGCAGGCGGACACTCGCAGCCGGGACATGGGGAATAGAGAGAGCAATACTGTGTAGACATTAAAAAATGGGGGAGGTACGCAAACTTCTTCAGTGTTAACTGCTGATTTGGTAGTCTTGAATTTTCTGTTGCAATGGGGGAACTCAAAATATGGTGTTTTACAAATGGGCCCAGAGGAGTTTGGGAAGTTTACATGTTGATCCCACTTCAAAACGTTTGAGTGACGCTGCTGTAAGCAAAGGCCAGGTGGAAACTGAAAGCTGCTTGAGGAAGAGGCAAAGTCTGAAAGCATTTGCAACAAAAATAAAAGGCCTTTAACCTCTGGCGGTACTGGATAAGACAGGCATATTTTCCTGGAGTGGTTTGCTGCTGTTATAACTCTGGTTACTTTAAGGGGAATGTATCACACCAGAAAGCAAAGTTTTGGCAACCATTAGGCTCAATTTACAAACCAGTATATGGCTAGATGGGTCTTCCAATGGGGTGGCCATTGCTAAAAAAAAGAGAGCATAACATGTAACATTTGCATATGGAAATGGCTATAATTTGACGTTGTGGGAAAGACTAACTTGGATGTGCCTGCTACCCAAGAGCTCAGGGTTGCTGGGCAATGTCAAGGCGCCTTTTCTCTCTTCTTGAGGTTCTTTAGCCTGGATCCGGACTGGCTAGCCCTCCCAATAGACAATGCCTTCCAATTGAGAACTGTCCTTTGACAGCTCTTTTAAAAGTACCTACCTTAAAGTAGGACAAATGGCTGCCCTAGTTTCCGGTCGACGTCTCATGACTGTGGTCAGTTCAGTTTGAGTGTAGCAAACCCTCTGTGCTCACAGTCACTCCACCTGGATCTACTAGGGCTAGTTCTCTGTTCTCCTTATCTGTGGCATCTCTCCTCTCCTAAAGTGCTTTATTGCCTCCTGATGCTCTAAAAAAACCTTCTGGGGAGGGACCATCATTCAATGGGGTGTCCTTATGCATGTACTTGGTACATCCAATTAAAAAGGGAGCAGGTGATGGATGGGTAACTTCTGCTGGAGACCCTGGATAGCTGCTGCCAGTCAGAATAGGGCAGGGTCACGCAACCAATAGACATCCAGATGTTGTTGGCTGACAACTCTCATCATGCCTGACTTTGGGCCATACTGGCTAGGGCTGATGGATTTGGACTGACAACAATGGCCTAGAATGAGTTGGCATAAAGTAGCTTCCTGTATAAAGGCATTGGCTAATCTCCTTGACGTGATGCCAGTGAATGTCTTAACTTTACATTTCAGGTTAAAGCTTGGAATCATTGTTCCGCAGCTGGTCCTTCTCTTTCCTATGCTTGCTGAAGTGGGGGAGGTATTCCAAAGAGAACTAGCGTCAGATGAAACAACGGACCCATCCCTGAACACTCTTAGACTCCATTGTCATGCTCTTAGACTCCATTGTCAGAATAGAATTCATCTGGTATTGGTTGGATGAAGCTGACAGGTGGATTGAATATGGGGAAAAGGTGAGGTACCCTTCTGCTCTTGCTGAGCCAAATCTTAGTGACTCTCACTGAGTGGTGTCTTTTACTGCCCTTCGTAATAGCACAGCTACCCACCTCCTAGCCAGCAATAGCCCTGCTACTACTTTCATGGCCTTCTCCTCTGGGGGAGTCCAACAACACCTGGAGGGGAAGACTGGTCTAGGGGCTGACAAAGACAAATCACAGGAATTATGGGAGTTGCAGTCGAAAACAATTTGGAGGGCATCTGATTGGGGAAGGCCAATTTCAAAGTTTGCTGAAGACTCTTGAAAATCGAAAGGCTCAAAGCCAATGGTATCTGCTATCTCCCTTTCCAACCCCTCTCTGTAGCATTTGAAGCACTGTGCTGCCACAATATCATCTGAAGAATTGGAGGCTGCTTACCAGGCGGACCACAGAGGCGTTGTCTTCTTCCATGCTGGTACTCAGCTGTACGAAGTAAATTTCCAAGGTAGTGTATCATCCTCATTAAGGTAGGGGGTGGCGTAATGCCCTTCCGATCTCTACTTTCACAAAACCTCTTGCTGTTTTTGGTATTTCCGCGTTCTACCCATCCCAGCACAAAAGCTTTGCCAGTTATGAGGCAGCACCTTCTTTCAAGAAAAGAGGAAATGATACTCTCCTGCGTATTCCTTGTACTAGCAAACTTGAAACGCAGTGTTTTTGCTTTCGGTATCTAGCAAGGTCTTGCTGCCGCTCTGAGGCCCAATCACTGCCAGGCGCACAAAGGACAGAGTAAAGGGAGGAAGCGGCTGCAACGAATAGGAAGGTCAACACTTTAACAGAGGAACTGTGCCCACAACCAAATAACTTTAATTGTGCAGGATGATTCAGAACAGCAGCCTTTAGCAGGAGAGATTCCTCTGACATAACTCTTGACTCTCTCTCTCTCTTTACCACACTGAAGATGTTCCATGTAGATACCTCGCCATACAAAAATGGTGCTAGTTTCTGAGAAATTTAACATGTGTTAATGTAACGAATCACTCAGTCCTTGGTGCCATTCTTTATAGTAACGATTTCTAAGGCTCGAGAACAAGCTGTTTCATTACAATGTCTTCCTCTACATAACCTTTGTCGAGTGAGGGTGAGGACAACCAGATTTTTGAATGTGGGCCTGCTATAATGCATTGTCTGGATGCAAACCTGGTGAAGTCCTCAGAGGACTCTATTGCTGTTCTGCACAGAGGGATTTGCATTTGTTTGGATGTGCTTCCAGGCTGTCATTATTCTGCAGGAGAGATTCAAATGCATGCTGGAAACTTGGGTTTGTACAATTAAAGTGGATTAAATGCACTGCCAAAGTAGCACAACAGATCCACTTCAACCAACCAAGCAGGACTTTCTATATTTAGGAACGTGATGGGAACATGCACTGAAAAGTGGGGTGAACAAATGATTAACAGGAAGATGTATAAAAGATGGTGCAAGCAAATCAGGGCTAGTGTTCATTGTTGTATAAATACCCTGCAAAAAATGGGTGGAATGGGAACAAACGCTCAGTAAAGACCTTTCAGGTTTTGTGCAAACAAATGGGGATGAATGGTCACTCAACAGGGCCTTTGGAGTAGCCCTGTTTTTTTCTGAAGGTGCACAAACAAAGTGAGAGGAGCCGTATTGTGATCATATCTTAGGTAGAAAGCAGGACCCTGTACTGTTCAGTAATTCTCTGTAATTAAAATTAATTCTAAGCTGCTGGTGGACATGAGATTTTTAACATTGACCCACTACCGTTTCCCTCAAGAGATGGTCCAGAGAAACCTGTACTACCGAACCCGGAGAAGAGTCTGCAGGTGGCCCAAGCTTGTGCTCTTTGGAGGAGGACGTGACAATGAGACGGGGTATTGGATATGTTTTCATTCTCAGCCTAGCTTGGTCAATGTCTACTAAACTCTTTATGTAGATTTGAGGGGTGCAAGATATATTGGTTTGATATTTGACCATGTGACTTAGATTGGGCGTAGATTGCCTTGAATGTCTCCTACCCTGTTTCTCATATTTTAAGACATACCCATAAAATAAGCCATAGCAGGATTTTTAAGCATTCAAGGAATATAAGCCATACCCCGAAAATAAGACATAGTGATAGGCACAGCAGCAATGCCGGCTGCGGCAGGAGGAGGAAAAAAATAAGACATCCCTTGAAAATAAGCCATAGTGTGTTTTTTTGAGGAAAAAAATAAATATAAGACATGTCTTATAATATGAGAAACACGGTAGAGGTGGGATAGAAATGTTTCAAATAAACACCGAACCTAAATCAATGCACGCAAAGGATATGTGCAAAATAGGCATAGAATCCCTTTGAACCATGGCTGCAAGCAGCAGATGAGCAAAGTGATATTGCTTCTCTCGTGTTCCAATTTTTAGATGATGGGCCGGGGGGGGAGGGGTATGGTTTGCAAGGTGGGTTGCCAAAAAGAAAACCAGGGCAAGGCTTCTAGTAGCTTTTAATAGAAGGGGCCGCAGTTGCTGCAGCTTGACATGGCAAACTATGCACTTCAGAAATTATGCATCCATGCAAGTGATAGAACAATGCCCCTGTGCCTTTTATTTCTTAATCCTACATCTAGCTTAAGAGATCAAACATAATCCAAAAGTGCTTAATTGTATTGAAACTTGAGTTAGCTGCTGACCAAGGCTGGGTATATATCTGTTGAATATTAGGGGGGAAAGTCTTGATCCTCCAACAATGGAACGACTTGCCTAGTTCAACAATGGAACCAATTGTTGCTTCCTCTTCTCCCTGTTATTAGATTGTTGTTTTGTCTCTTGTCTGCAGCAGTCGTTTTGAGTCTTCCCTTCCCACCCCCTTGTTTCCTTCAAGCTGGGATAAATCAGCATTGCCTAACATAGGCTATAAGGTATTCACATTTCCCCCTTACTGCTACACAGCTGACCAAAGGCCTATATTGGTCCATCTAGTTCAGTTCTGTTGACAATAGCTAGCAGTGGCTCTCCAGGTGTTCAGAGCGTGGGGGGGACATCCCCTGTCCTACCTGGAGATTCCAGGAATTGAACCTAGAGGCTCTGGCATGCAAGCTGATGTTCTGCCACTGAGCTATGGTGCTTCTCAGCAACTTCCTCTGAATGAAAAGGAGAGCCACCCATTAGCACAAGGAGAGTAAGAAATGGCTGGCAGTGTTGGCCAAAGACTAAACTCGCTTCCAAAGAGGAGCTGAGTTAAGTACCTGCTTGAGTGAATGCATCGCCAGGTGGCAGACAGAATATAGAGACTCAAGTACTATGGGCTAGTGGTAAAGTCAACATTCTAAAGAAACAAATTTTTAAAGAAAAACATGAAAATGAACAATTTCAATTGTTATGAAGCAATTTTAAACCGAAAACAGGGTTTGTGTTGTTTCAGAAAAGCGATGTATGAATGTATCTATAGGCTGGAAAGAAATAGGGAATGGTTCATTTCACTATGATTTGTGCCTAGCTGGTGGAGATCTCTGATTCTGCTGAAGAATACAATGAAATTAAGGAACTCTTTCAGAAGACCATGGAGGGTTATGTTATCCACCGACTCCAGAGGATTCAGAACCCGTCTCTTTGGCAAGTCTTCCAGTGGTTCGTATTTGACTTCCTTCTCCTCCAAGGGATAGGAGATCGCGGTATGAGAGTCTCGAAATGGTTTCCTTTGTGTCTTTTGGTGGTGAAAGGGCGGGTACTACTATTATTGGCTATGACTCCTTACTCGACTGCTATTCCTCTATCATTTGGTGGGAATTCAAATCTTGCGGCCTGGTGTCACAAATATGTAGTTGGCCATGGATTATATTTTGGGGGAAGCACATTGATATTTCTTTGTCGTGTTTTAGTCAAACAGAGGTTGACTGCATCCACCTGGGCATTCAATGCAGCATCAGCAAAGACTAGAGGATTATGGGGTACCATTATCCAAAGGGATTCCATCTCACTCACTCCCATGCATGCCAGTGTTGGGATTAGTGTTTGGGATACAGTGGCCACCCAACCAGCTGCCTAGTAGCATCCCTACATGGGTTGGCGGTGGTGGTCTCAGGTGTTGGAGAACTCCTGGACAATTGTTCTGGAGGAGTTAATTAAATATGTGACTAGTATCACATGTAGGTTGCCTCTGAAGTAATCTCTTACAGAATCTGACCACCATTCTTTCCAAGAATCCCAGCAAACAGAAGCGTTCCTCAACCTGATTCCTCTCCAGATGTTTGGGTCTACAGCTCCCATCTTCCCTGGCCATTGGCTGTGTTGACTGGAAGCTGTAGTCCAAAATGTTTGGAAGGCACTAGGTTGGGGGAGTTTGCACTAAGTAGTCCAACAGAAATTGGCCAGTGGCTGCCCAGTGACCATAATCTCTACCACCACCCAGTTCAGCTATAGGAGATATAGAATGAGCAGTGAAAACTAGCTGTAAGTTATACTCCAAAGGTGAGACTGTGCAATTTGGAAAAGCCTTCAATCCACAGTGGTCTGATGATTCCCTTGTCTAGTGGAGGTGCAATTAATTATTATTAATATTATTATTATTTGTACCCCGCCCATCTGGCTGGGTTTCCCCAGCCACTCTGGGTGGCTTCCAACAGAACACTAAAAACAGAATAAAACTTCAAACATTTAAAACTTCCCTAAACAGGGCTGCCTTCAGATGTCTTCTAAAAGTCTGATAGTTGTTTATTTCTTTGACATCTGATCGGACAGTGTTCCATAGGGCAGGTGAAACTACCGAGAAGGCCCTCTGCCTGGTTCCCTGTAACTTCGCTTCTCGTAGTGAGGGAACCGCCAGAAGGCCCTTGGCACTGGACCTCAGTGTCCGGGCAGAACGATGGGGTTGGAGATGCTCCTTCAGGTATACTGGACCCGAGGTCATTTAGGGCTTTAAAGGTCAGCACCAACACTTTGAATTGTGCTTGGAAACGTACTGGGAGCCAATGTAGGTCTTTCAGGACCGGTGTTATGTGGTCTCGGCGGCCACTCCCAGCCACCAGTCTAGCTGCCGCATTCTGGGTTAGTTGTAGTTTCTGGATCACCTTCAAAGGTAGCCCCACGTAGAACGCATTGAAGTAGTCCAAGCAGGAGATAACCAGAGCATGCACCATTCTGGCAAGACAGTCCACGGGTAGGTAGGGTCTCAGCCTGCATACCAGATGGAGCTAATAGACAGCTGCCCTGGACACAGAATTAACCTGCACCTCCATGGACAGCTGTGAGTCCAGAATGACTCCCAGGCTGCGCACCTGGTCCTTCAGAGGCACAGTTACCCCATTCAGGACCAGGGAGTCCTCCACACCCACTCGCCTCCTGTCCCCCAGAAACAGTACTTCTGTCTTGTCAGGATTCAACCTCAATATGTTAGCCACCATCCATCCTCTAACCGCCTCCAGGCATAAAGGTTTGCTTGGTGTAGAATTTGGATTTTAATGTGGAGTATATATAGTTACAATATAGTAAGCTAGTAGATCTTGGGAAAGTAATTATTTGACTACTCTGCTAGAAAAAAGTGTATAAAATTGTGCTGGCAAATGTGTAAACAGATGCTGATCCTTTCTTTGCATTGCCTGAGGGCTGGTTCAAGGAAAGGAGTTTTAATTCTTGTGTGCATTGAGTTTGTTGTTTTTATAAAGTAGATGCTTCTGTTTCTAGGCAGAAAGAGCAGATGAAGAAGATGAATGGGGGGGATGAGGTAGACGAAAGGTTCTTGTTCCATGGCACCAACAAACGCCATTTTCCTGACATCTGTGGGCAGAACTTTGACTGGAGAATCTGTGGGACCCATGGGACTCTCTATGGAAAAGGTACCAATTCAGAGCGGGCAGGAAATGTATGTGCATGTTCTCTCCATCTCAGAGAGGAACACACACACACAAATTGCAAGAACCATAACATACCATACCCTAGCTATGGTCTGATATTAAGTCCTCAGCAGAATTTAACCCTTTCCAACACCAACCAAGTACAAAAAAGTGAGTTTGTTGAAAGTCTGCAGCAACGTGGAAGACTTAGGGGACCGTGGTGATCCAACTGAATATCTGTGATTTAATGATCTCCTAGATCCACTTGCTTCCCTGCCCCTCCTCTTCAGAAGTCTACTCTCCACACCTTTGGGGTTGCCCTGTGCAAGTCACCAAATGGGCTGGTATTGGAGGAAGGCAGAGAATGCAGATGCGTGAGCACAAAGGCAAGAGAATATCACAGTGAGCAAAACACACACCCTGCATCCAGAACAGCCTCAATGGGCTATTTTGGAGGGTTCCCCCCACACCAAGGGTTTCCCTGAGCCTGTTGATACTCCCTGTTGGGTGTGGATGATGCCATTTTGGCTACATGAGCAATGGCACTTGCAATGGAAGATCGAAAATGAAGGGAGTGGTCTAAAATGTTCAAGATGATTATTTGTGCAGCAGATTCACATTGGCTTGCTTGGTTCTTACAGACATCTCTTCTTTCAGGAAGTTATTTTGCCAGAGACGCCAGTTACTCACATGCATATTGCCAGACGGAGACCCACAGCAGGAGCATGTTTGTAGCTAAAGTTCTGGTTGGAGATTACGTTCAAGGAAATCCTGCTTACCTGCGCCCTCCAGCGAGATCTAACCAATCGAACAACTTTTATGATAGCTGTGTGGACAATGTTCTTGATCCTTCTATTTTTGTCATCTTTGAGAAGTATCAGATTTACCCAGCATACATATTTGAGTATCAGCCAGTGTCCCATTGTGTGGTCATGTAAAGGCACCAATCTTTCTCTCTTCCTCCTCCTCCTCCAAACATGGACTTGAAATCCTTTTTTTATATATCTAAAACTTAAACAATTTCTTATTTAAAAGGATACTGTGACTTATTTTACTTCTGCATATTAAAAACATTACATGTTACAATTGAACAACCCATATTCTTAGCTGGATTGTTGGCATTGCTTCAAGGTAAACTGGAGCGGAAAGGTTTCTGAGGGCCCTGTGCTCACCACATCAGACCGGCACCACCCCTGACCACTTGTACAATTGACCATTGCCTTCACTCTAAAGCAGGAGTGGGGGAATTGTGGCCCTTCAAATGTCATTGGGACAACTCCCATCAGCTCCAGACTGCATAACCCAAGTGTTTCCCAAACTCCAGCTTTTTGGACTACAACTCCCATCATCCCTAGCTAGCAGGACCAGTGGTCAAGAATGATGGGAATTGTAGTTCAAAAGTGACATGAGGCCCATTGGTCCCCCAGCCCTGCTCTAAAGTATAGCCAAAGGTGGCTTTGGTCCATAAGTCCTTTTATGTTCACATAAGATGGGCACAAGTGCCAAAAAAACATACAATGCAGGAACATTCTGTTCTAGAAGATGATTACATTTTTTAAAAAAGTAAGCTACTCCAAATTTCACATTTAGTTTTGCTTTGAATGGTTGCCACCCTTGTACTATGTTTCCTGACCTTGCATCCAACTGTTCAAGTTCATCAGAGATTTAATCAAAAATGTTCTTTAATGTTTGTTACACAAGACAAAAATTTGAGACAGCAAGTCAAAGAGAGATCCTCCGTCTTATACAAAACAAAAACCACAACACCTTGGCTCTGCTCCATCACAATAATAGTGGCAGTTGAACACTGACTTGAAACTACTCTTCTGAGTGGGCCTGATTGTCCACATTTGTCTTGGACAAATTGTGGAGGGTTGGCAGAGGAGAAATCGCGAGACTTGCAGAAAGATTACAATGGTGCTGTTACTAAATTCAAAGCTAAAAGATAACAAGGAACAAAGATCACTAAAACCAAGCACACGGTAGTGGATGCACCATTTTCAGTATTCATCGTGAAAAGGATACTCTGGATGGTCCTGCCACCTGAAACAAATGGAAGTCACACTTAATAGTGGCAACTAACACCATAAATAACCACAACAGCAACATCCCTCTACCTTGACCTCAGGCATGCTATTGGTTTGGTCTACTGCAGGGGATGCGGGTGGCGCTGTGGGTTAAACCACAGAGCCTAGGGCTTGCTGATCGAAAGGCCAGCGGTTCAAATCCCCGTGACGGGGTGAGCTCCTGTTGCTCGGCCCCTGCTCCTGCCAACCTAGCAGTTCGAAAGCACGTCAAAGTGCAAGTAGATAAATAGGTACCGCTCCAGCGGGAAGGTAAACAGTGTTTCCGTGCACTGCTCTGGTTCGCCAGAAGCGCCTTAGTCATGCTGGCCACATGACCTGGAAGCTGTACGCCGGTTCCCTCGGCCAGTAAAGCGAGATGAGCGCAGCAACCCCAGAGTTGTCCACGACTGGACCTAATGGTCAGGGGTCCCTTTACCTTTATTGCAGGGGTAATCAGCTATGGTCTGTGGTAGAGTATTATGGGAGCTGTAGTCCAAAACATCTGAAGAGATCATATTTTATGTATTTCAAGTGTTATTTCTTCAGGCATTGGAAGTAGGGTTGCCACCTGTCCTTTATAATAAGGGATGGCTCCTTATTTTAAGGGAAAGTGTGGGACTTGTCCCATATTTTGCCTGACCTGTCCCTTATTTTGCCTGACCAAAGGTGGCAACCCTAATTGCAAGCAGCCCGGAATGTTTTCTTTTAACTGGAAGGCAGGTGAGAACATTTTCAAATCCCTAAAGTATGGCAATTTGTTGCCTCCAGAAAGAAGTCCCCACACAGAACTAAATAACACCATTTTGAACAGAAAAGGTGATCTTAATATGTATGCTTTAAAACTTGGCACAAACAGGCCTCCTGCAATATGAAGGATCCATTAGAGTAAGTATTCATATGGAAAAAGATGATTTTACTTAAAGGCCCTCTCAGATTCCAAGATTGTGTCTTGATAAGCACAAGTGTTTGGCTTTTGGGACAGCTTGGGTTATTAAGATTAAACATTTGATTTTCACTAATGACTATATGTGGTACAAAGTGTAGCCAAACCCTGCGTGTCTCCCATAAACTTATCTGGCTCTCATTTCTGTTGCCTCTTTCTCCCTCCTCTACTATGAACTGGCAGGCAGCCCATTCAAACCTGGCTGCACCCTCTAATTAAACTGCTGGGACTCAAACCTGGATGAGTTTGGTTCGGTTATGTAAGGGGACATTAATGTCCTGACTGGCTTCCAGGAGTCTTGGGAGCGATGATGTTAAAGCTGGCATCTACTGGTGCATTTGTTTTGCCAAGGCTGTTTCGCTGCAGACCTCAGTCCTGCAAGTCCTTGGGCAAGAGCTAGCCAAATGTAATACAATACCACGAGCCCCTAAAGCTGCATTGCAAGTGACCGACTTTCCACATTTCCTAGAACACATGGAGGATGTTCTCAAGTTTCAGGATCAACAGAATGGCCATGTTAGGGACCTGCCAGCAAACTGGAGCATAGTTGTGGTCCCAGCTTACTTAAGGCAAGGAAGCACATTGCCTTGTGCAGGAGGACAATGCTTTGACTTAAGAGCTCCCAATCCATGTAATGAAGAAGACAGATCAGCTGCAGCTAGTCTGGACAGACTTAAGAGCGTAAAGGAGCCGAGCTACCAGTACTGTCGGGTGAATGGTTTATGGCAGGGTGGGGAACCTAAGTCCTACCAGATGTTGCTGGACTACAACTCCCATCATCCCCCAATGTGCCATGTTGAATAGGGCTGATGAGAATTGGAGTCCAAGATACCTGGAAGGCAGCAGGTTCTCCATCCCTGGGTTATAGGGAGCACATTCCTGTAAGAATCCAAAGCAATTGGTTGATGTTTCTAGGGCCAGGGACCGTAAACTTTCAGTGACGCCTTATGCAATGCAAAAATTTGGTGCCCCAGTCTCTCGTCCTTCATTCTACAGAATTTTTTGGCACCTCCTGTAGTGTGGCACCCTAAAACTGCCTTTGCAGGGACAGAGAGAGAGGGTGGAAGTCATGGAAGTGTGAGAAGCAGCCTATCAAAGGGAAAATCTTATCCAAAGCCAAAAAGGCCCGCCCTCCTTCCGTAAAGTGGATTTTGGGGTCCTGCACTGAAAAAATCAGGAAAGGCCCCAGCCCACAGTTTAGCTGTCGTTATCATATCAGTACAACTCATGCTTTTACCTGTTGCATATCTAGATTTATACTTACATTAACATCTCCACGTAGCGGATATTTTTGTTCAGAGCTTCAATGTCTTTCATTTCTTTGTCAGTAAGGGAAAAATCAAAGATCTTGGCAAAAGAGAGAGAGAAACAACCCATTATCTTACATTTATGCAACTGATGGCTAAGCCTGTGTCTTAAGTGTGGGCTTGTCCACACTGACCTTTTGTCATGCTCATTCCAGACTTTAGTGCTCCATGTCTGTCAATTTGTGTTTTCTGCAGAGTGATGTTTGCTCTGATTGAGCTTTAGAGAGCAGGTTTTTGTGGAGCAAAACAAAGGGTGCTCAGACCCAGGGCTTTAAATTGAGATCTGTGCCCTTAGCCTCTCCTCTGGCCTAAAAGGCGATGGATGCTGGACAGCAGGCACACCCTCATTCTCGCAGCTCCTGCAAAAGGATCAAATGAGCAGCACATGATAGTAAAGTTTGTGGTGGAATGAGAGCAGCCATAAGGGCCATAGCACAGTGGCAGAACATCTGCTTTGCGTGCAGAAGGTCCCTGGTTCATTCCCCGGCATCTCCAGGTACGGAGAGGCGCTTTCAGTCAATGCAGACAATACTGATTCAGGTGAGCCAATGGTCTGATTACTGAATAAGGCAAATTCCTTAAATAACCAGAATGGAGGGCAAATTTACGCACGGGCACTCGATATTTGATGACTTGCATGAGGACCATCTAGTCCAGTTCACAACTACCATGCAAGGTAGGTTAGACTGCGAGATTGTGACTGACCCAAGATCTGAATCTATAGCAAGCCCACCACTCTGGCGTAGGGAACAGAGTGGTGGGCTTGCTGTAGATTCAGATCCTCAGATCCTTATTATTTTGGAATAAAGGCAGGTACGACTCCACCGAGGGCCACAGCATGTGGAGGAAGGCATTATGGAGTTCCCCAGGACAGAGGGAGAATCACCCAAAGGAGAAAAGCAATCTGTGGTCCCTCCAGTGTTCACTGGTCTTCAAGAAGTGGACTAAGATCCACTGCTGGGTTGCATCCTGGGCCAAGATTAAATGCCAACGGCAATACTATCGTCACGTAAATGTAAGGTTAATTAAAAAAAAAAATCGAAAGTGGGTCCCAAGCACATGGCTGGGCTAAAGGCGGGTCCCTGGTTTGAAAAAGTTGAAGACGGAAGTTGCCAATTTATGTATTGGTTTTGTTTTTGTAACGGTAGAAATTATTTTTAAAAAAATGGGGGAAAATTGAACTGGTTGAAGACTGCAGACATGGAGTGCTATCTCTGCCTTGTTGACAAAGACCCTTTGGGAGGTTGCAATGCTAGTGGGCTTTGCTACCTTCTAGTGAGGTGGGGAGAAAAAACAGCAGGTAGCTTTGCTACCCAGAGCAGGCTTTTTTGAAAGCTTACCTGGAAGTTCTCTCTAATGCGCTCTGCGGTGAAGCTCTTAGGGATGACCACCACCCCTCGCTGGACGTTGAAGCGGAGCGCCACTTGGGCCGCTGTCTTGTTGTATTTTTCTCCAATGGCATTTAACACAGGGTCCTCCAGCAGCGGAGGGGAAGACACATTCACCCTTGTTATAGAAAGGGAAAGGAAATAAGCATAGATTTGCCTTACATTGCAGTCTGGTGGCAGAAGAAGAATTAATGGGGGTGTGAAGGGACTGAAGCCAGACCAAATCAAGTTGTCATCCGGTTTTGAAAACCACCCTGCTGAATGCATCCGTGAGCAATATGGGTGCCATACAGCTGCTTTTTAAAACTGGGTCGCCTTGCCTATGCAGGCAGTGTGAGAGTGAGCATAGCGGTGATCTTGGGACCAGGTGAGGACCATGCTAACAGATTTCAAACCAATTTAGCAACAGATGGAGCAGCAAGAGAACAATGTGGACCCTGCAGCAGAGGAAAGAGGGTGAAGTTGTCTCCAGCAACAACTCCCATCATCCCCGACCACTGACCATGGTGGCCGGGCCTGATGGGAGTTGGAGTCCAACCACATCTGGAAGTCTACAAGTCCCCCACCCCTACTCCTAAATATTCCTAAACACAAGATCTCACTCACCAGCTTTCATCTCTTGATGTTCCTAGAGGACTGTATCCGACAAGGACAATGTCATGCTGTTTGCAAAATTCTAAAAGTTTGGGCTGGGTGAAATATGGGTGGCATTCAATCTGCAGAGACAGAATGCAGAAGGCTGGGTTAATGACAAAATGGCCCATCAAGAGACCTTGTTCACAAAGTCAACTTGTAATTGCCTGTAATTTCCCCCTGGAGAACGATTTTCAGTGGAAAAACTGCTGGAGGGGGAACTGTTAGGTCCTTCTCCCCTCATTTTCAGACAACCATTTCAACATGCTTGGATAACTAAACTCATGACTAGAGCGCACCATGGTGTATGATGAAGCCATCCTGCTATAGCAAGGACGGGGAACCCCTGGCCCTCCAGATGTTGTGGGGCTACAACTCCCATCATCCCCGATCAATGGTCATATTTGCCAGCCAACAAGCATGACAGCTGATCAGGGATGATGTGAGTTGTAGTCCCACAACATCTGGAGGGTCAAAGCTCCCCGATCCCTACCCTATATCTTTGCCACAAATACAGTCCCATTATAAAGCTGTGAAAGGTTTGGGGATAAAATTCTAAGGAAGGAAGAAGAAAACTGCCTTGCCTCAGGATTCTGCAAACTTTTGTTGACCCTGGGAACCATCTCCATGGGCCAATGTTTCATAGATTTAAAAGTATCTATTCCTTGGAGCAGTCCCAATTTACCCCAGGACTGATTTATTGTTTGTGAAGTTTATTGCCAGGCTGGTCCCAGTAAAGCACAGCTTCTAGCCCATGCAAATCCTCCTTTACTCAGACTGGAGCCTCTGGAAGTGGGGATGAGAAAAGGCTTCAATAAGACTAGCTTATTCAACTGTAAGCTTATGTTGGTGGGACACACTGACCTCATCCAGCTGCCAAGAAAACTTTGTTCCAGCCCTCTCTCTCTTTCTCTCAGTGGGTTTTGTCAAAAAAGTGCACAGTGCTCAGAAATCCATTGTCTCCTAAATTATTCTTTTATAATCGGACCCACAATCTGCTAATTTTTTTGATGACACAGCTTTTGTAGCTCCAGAATGTCCCGTGTACAGTTCTTATTCAACAAGAAATGGAGCCAAATGTACAAAGGAGTGGGCTGCAATGATTTACAGTCCTCCATTTTAAGGTGTCTTCTGCTTGGAGGGCTCTCCAATTCAAGTCCAGTTTAAAGAAAAAGATCTCTAAGACGGGAGAACAGGATGGGCCTGGAAGTTGCCCATTTCATAGGGAGCACCTCAAAGGCAAACCAGCTCACCTGGTCACAGTTGGCTGGGTGAGTTTGTGTACACAGTGGTACACATGTGGTTGGGGAAGTCCACCCATGATTGGCCATGACCACTGTTGAGATGTGGCACTTGGTGGATTGACCAACCTTGAGTGCAGCCCTCAGGTTAGCCACCCCTGTCCTAGAGACCGGCTCATAGCCCTGTTGCTGCCTGTAGTCTTCACTCCTGTGCCAGCCAATTCAGGTCTTTTAACTCTCCCCCCCCCATATCTTCTCCCTCCATGCAGTTACCAAGTAGTTGCTCTTCTCACTTCTCCCACATAAAGATATTGTGTTCTTGTGCTTTAAACAGACAGGTTAGGCTAAGCGTGAGATAGGATTGCCTCACTGCAGTTTATGAGTCCATGGAAAATGAACGGAGATTTAAAAATTATGTTATTCTAGCCCAGGCATCCCTAAACTTCGGCCCTCCAGATGTTTTGGACTACAATTCCCATCATCCCTGACCATTGGTCATGTTAGCTAGGGATCATGGGAGCTGTAGGCCAAAACATCTGGAGGGCGGCAGTTGGGGGATGCCTGTTCTAGCCTCTTTCCTTCCTCCGATCTTTTCCAAAGAGCTGGTGGCAATTCACAATATCAGTGATCATGTTATCATCATTATTGTAATAGCATGTCAAATACTTCACTGATGAATATAGGGACAGGTTAGGGAATACCTGGAGGTTGTGTGATATGGATGTGGGATGAAATGAGTGGGGGTGGGGAGAGAAAAATAAGTAAGGGTGTCTGAATGAATGAATGAATGAATGAAGGTCTACTGTGCCACAAGTGGGAATCAAAGGTGGGCTGAAGGCTGCCACACTCAGATCCTGTCTGTGAGCTTCCCATGGGGATCTGATTGTGAGAACAAAATGCTATACTAGGTTGGCTCTCACAGAGTCATATAACTGTAGAACTGGATAAGACATGCGACATATTTAAGTAGAGAAAGATGAGTGGAAGGGAGTGGGAAAAGAAACATGAGTGCATTCGTGAGAGAGGGGAAAGAAGTCTTGGGCAAGATGTATTTTAGGTTTTGGTGTTTTTTTTTTGGTGGGGGGATGTGATTATAGGAAGAAGGAGAGGTGCTGAACGTGATCCCAATGCTCCTCTTGTTGCCTAAAGGGCCCCACAACAATCTGATGCTGGCCTTGCATCTTATGATCTGAAGTGGGGCAGGTTTAAGATCATTATGTCCCATGTCTGAAGTTACTTAGCCACTCGTACACTCAGCCATCTGAAGCCATGAATATGCTCACCACTGGGTAGTTCCCCCAGTGTAAGACCATAAGAGGAGCCTGCTGGATCAGGCTATTGGCCCATCTAGTCCAGCCTCCTGTTCTCACAATGCCCAACTAGATGCCTCTGGGAAACCTGCAAGCAGGACCTGAGCACAAGAGCCCTCTCTCTCCTCTTGTGGTTTGCAGAGGCTGGTATTCAGGAGCATTCCTGCCTCTGACTGTGGAAGCAGAGCACAGCCGTCATGGCGCAGCTGCAAGATCGTAAGAATGGTCCATACAAGATGCTTTGTTACTCTGATACGTCACCCAAGTACCAAATGCATACAAGTGCATGTCAGATGATGTGAAAGCAACAAGATGCAGGCTCATGTCACGGCATCACCTGCACATCGCCATTACCTGGTTGCTGACAGGCTTGTGCTTGAGTCCCGGTTTGTTGAGGATCATCTCCAGCTGCCTACGGTTGAAGTTGGACACCCCAATGGACTTCATTAGCCCTGCGTCTTTACACGCTTCCAAAGCCTGTCGGGATAAAAGCAGGCAAAACAGTGGGAAGGCAGCCGAGTAGAAGATTTATAGCAATTCCCCAAGGAGGGAGGGAAGGAGGGAGGGGACACAGTAGTAACTAAGTGAGGAAAGAGCCAGGATGTAGAGGAGGACAGGAGAAGGCCAAGAAGCTTCTGGAGGGGGCAGACTTTGCTGAAGAAATGGCCTTTGATCAAGAACTTAAATAAGGAAAGACAAGGAAGTGATTTTTCTCCGCAGCAGAAGGGGGAAAGGGGGAAAGGAAGAAGGAAAAAACTGATAGGCAGAACAGTGAGATAAGAGTGTTGATGGGAAGGTCAGATGAAAGGGGGGAAATAAGGCCCTAAATCTGGGGGGGTCTACATGGAGCCACAATTCTCCAAAGCAAAGCTAGCTTGGGAACCATAGGTGCCAAGTTCCGGATTGAAAAATCTGGGATCAGCAGCGCCGTGGTGCCGAAAGTCGCTTCTACGCACTTCTGGACACCAGAAGAACATGGCTGCCAGCAGGAACTCCGTAATCCGGGGGAATATGGGGTATTTTGCCATTCGGGAAACCTGCGGGAAACGGTAAAAAAATACAGGGGTTTCCCGGGGAAAACGGGGTACTTGGCAGCTATGTTGGGAACACTGTGAGGAAGTAGAGCAGGGTCAAAATCCAGACCTACTTGACATTGCTCAGCAGCCTCAGGCCAGAAAAGTGAAAATAAAGGTAACCAGGGATGCTGGCCAGGATCTCAGACAGAGGAAGGGGCATGAAGTTTGCCCACACCTGCCTTAGGAGATGCAAAGATGAAGGTCCCACAGAAGCTTCAGATCTACTCACCTCCCAAGTGGCACATAGGTCTGTCTCATGGTACATCCATTTCCCATTTTCATCCTTTGGGTAGATGCGCTCTCCAGGCTGAGGGGAAAAACACACACACAAAGATGTTTGTGGAAGAGAAAATCCACAATGCAGAAGTATTCTGTTTTTTACTTTCCAGGGGAGCGTCAGTGGGTACCTTGGGACTTCTTGGAAAGGCAGAAAAGTATGTGTAGAAGCAGGTGGTAAGTGACTACATTGGAAAGAAAGCACATATAAGAAGAAATGTGTGATTAGGTTAACAGAAAATGGATATGGAGGTTGGACTTTGTCACCTGGAGCTGAAATGTACCTCCATTGCTTGAACACCTGTACCAAATTTCATTCTGAAATCCCAGTGGTCTACAGCAGGCTTCCTCAAACTCTGCCCTCCAGATGAGACTACAATTCCCATCATCCCTGACCAGTGGTCCTGCTAGCTAGGGATCATGGGAGTTGTAGGCCAAAAACATCTGGAGGACCGAGTTTGAGGAAGCCTGGTCTACAGAGATCTAATATTACAAAACTTTTGGAAGTTTGCTTCCTTGATTCCCAAGAAGGGGCTTGGGCTTCAAGTGATGCCTGAATTATTTTAACAAGTTACACTCTGCCTTTTGATCAAAATTATATCCAAAGCAATTTGCAATACAATACATTAAAACAACACACACACAAAATAACAACAACAACAGCAACATCTTTTTTCTGGCCAGCAGCTGATGCCTGCATGCCTTTCCCTCTATGCTCATTCACACATTACTCTGAACCCATGTACAAGCATGCTGGTTTCTCCATTGTCCCACCTACACACATACACCTGGCTATGTGTCACCATAGGTGCTGTTTACTACATAGCAGCCAGGGAGGTGATTTTCAGCAGGAAACATACACAGTACACACACGTTGATCTGCACTGGGTGTATCGCACCGAACTGGGATTTTTCCATGAAAAGAAGAGTGACTTCAGTAATGTGTAGCTTGGCCCTTAGAAATGACTGTTGGAATGTTGTGGAATTTGCGGGAGGAGGGGAAAAGAACTAAAATAAATTCCATGGAGTTGTCAAGATCTGAGGGTACAAACATGAAAGAATCATTTGCCTAAAGGAATTCCTGTTTGCCTCCCCTCATACCCTGCTTTTATGTTTGCAAGGAAAGCATATTCCACACAGAAGCTGTATGTCTCCAGTCCTTGTTTGCCAACACTACAGACAGAATGTTGAACAAGCAAGTCATTAAACCAAAGGTCTCGCTTTGCTTGGCCAGTTAAAAAATTCATGGCAAATTAATGTTTTTATAAATTAGTGTGTGCAACTTATATGCAAATCTGCCTCCGTGTGTGAGAGGGGGGAGAGGGGGGAGATGCATTTTGGGTGATGAGTCAGTGGACTCTCTACCTGTAAATGTGAAGTTTATTCCAGGTATTCTTCAGACTGGAACACACTAGGAGGAGCTCTAACACAACATTTCTCTTTACCTTAAAAGCCATCGGCAGCTCAATAATGTAGAGATCAACGTAGTCAAGCTGCAAGATCTTCAATGTCTTCTCCAGAGTTGGACGCACCAGCTCTGGTGGGTGGCATGTGTTCCACAGCTTGGGGGAGAAGAGGAAGAAAACATAAATAAATGCGATAGAACCTTCACCGCAAGCTAAATGCTGAAACAAAGAAAATATGGCATTTCAAGAGCATGTTGACAAAAGTTAACCACAGGCAGCTACACTTGGAGAACCATTATAAATAGCAAGGTTACAACAAAAACTGTTCTTTCAGAGGGTATGGAATTCTCCATGAACAATAATTGCAACAGTGCTTGATGCCAGGTGATCCATTTTTCCTTTGTTTGAGCTCAGGATCCCTCCCAAAAGATGGCTTATTGTCAACTATCCATGGTGACTTCCTGCTCTTGGCAATGATTGGCTGCACTTGGGAGTTCCCAACTTGTAAGCAGGCATTGGAAAACTCGGCCCGCCAGATGTTTTGGGACTACAACTCCCATCATCCCTAGCTAACAGAACTAGTGGTCAGGGATGATGGGAATTGTAGTCTCAAAACATCTGGAGGGCAGAGTTTGCCTATGCCCACTTTTAAGTATCCTGATTGTTCCTCTGAACCCATGACTTCATTTGTGTCATACCTGATCTCATATATGAAGGGACAGCTGTGGGGATAATTGCCTCACAGCCAAAACTAGACCTGCTGGGCCAACATAAACCCCAACACTGATGTAGCTAACAAAAGGAATTTTAGGTCACGAAACTGTTTGCCTTAATAAATTGTTAGACTTTATGGTACCACAGAACTCTTTGTTCTTCTTTCATGGCAGTCCAGAAGTAGCTACTTTAACAGAAGTAAACTGTAATGCTGCAATCCTACACCCAGTTACCTGTGAGTAAATCCCATCTAACTAAATGAGGTTTACTTCTGAGGAGTTATGTATATAGTTCTGCTGCAGGAATAGAACCCAGTTCTTGGCTTCACACACACACACACACACTTTCTAGGAAAGGCTATGAACACTGGGTTACTCTTTGCAATGTAAATATTAGCTTCTTGTTTCGTAATGGGTCTTCTCTCTTCCCAACTCTTTTTTTACTATTTGTGTTCAAGAGGATCTTTTCAGTGCACCTAACAGTCATGTGTCAATAAGGGAGAGCACCAGGTAGCTGCCAAATTATTCTTTTGTCCCAGGACATCACTTTCTCTGCAAACATTGCTTTCAATTTACCATAATGAAATAGAAGAACTATTGGGGTGGGGGTGGGGGGAGCAGCCAAACAACCAAAATTCCTGGCAGTGTAGGGAAATCAGGGGTAAGGTGGGGGTTGGACCTTCAAGTTCTTTGCATGCAAAAAATAAAATAATGCTTTGCTTTGAGAACTGTGCCAGAGTACAGATGCTGCTGCTTTCAGTCACCAAATACTTTATGATTGTGCACAATTATCCTGGCACTTGCGAGTTGGGAATAATTTCTGATGAGTCAGTTGCCTAACTTCAGCTCAGCCTTCTTCAAGCTGGCACACTGCAGATGTTGTTGGACTACAACTCCCTTCATCCTCAAGCACTAGCCCTATTGAGTGAGGGTGATGGGAGCTGGAGTCCAAACCTTCTGGAGGGCAAGGCCTTGTTGAAAGCTGCTTTGCAACTTGTACAGATTTCAGAGATCTAGCTGTTTTGAGTAAAGATAGTTAGAACTGGGTTATTAAAGTGTCCTTTGTACTGCTTATCTTCAAAACACACTTGTCACTTGTACAGTGGAACCTTGACTCAGTTGATGAACAAATCGGCTCCCAAACGCCGAAAACCTGGAAGTAAGTGTTCCGGTTTTCGAACATTTTCCGGAAGCTGAACGTCCAATGTGGCTGTTGGCTATTGTTTCCAGGGTGCCTGCGCCAATCAGAAGCCGTGCCTTGGTTTTCTAATGTTTCGGGAGTCAAACGGATTAAGTTCGAGAACCAAGGTTCTACTGTATTAGACCAATAATCAGCAACTTAATATATCCATTTCCATATCCAAACAATGCATTTAAAGCACTCTTATGGCACTTTCTGACTTAACATAGTTTGTTAAGAGCCCTGACATCACAAAGCTAAACTTTCCAGCACCTTTAACAAAGTTCACTTCCCAGGATTCTCCATGAATGTTGAGATGATATAAGGGTTTTGTCCAGCACTCTAACCACTACATCCACACGGCCATATAAAAATGTAGCTACATTGTGACTTGGACAGTTGTTGACCATTTTTTCATGTTAGGAATTCTATAGCTCTCTCTTTCTCATTAAGCACCTACCAGCCACTCAGGGTTTGTGAAATAACACTTAACCTTTTATCTGTTGCTTTGAGACCAACTTCTCCATCATTCAAGAGGTTTACTTGACTGGAGATTAATGCTTAAAAATTGCTGTCTAGATTTCAGCGGCCTCCTCTTCCTTTTCAAAAATACAAAAATCAAGACTTAGACACAAGAAATTAGCCATTTCCTGCAGTCTGGCACAGATCAATTAGCAGCTTCAGAGACGGAGCCACAGCCTAAGGGATTCTGGCTTTCATTTTCAGCCCTTCCCTCCCTGAAAGCCAGTAATGTGGCAGCCTCAAGGTTAATTGGAACCACATTTATAACCACCATTTTTCCCTTTCAGAAGTCCTTGGGATTCTTAGGGAGTCTCCCACTTTTCCTACTCTGCAGCTCGCCTCCCAAGCTGCATAGTCATGGCTCTGAATTTAAAAAATAAAAAGTCGCATGAAACAGGAACAGCTGGAATATTCCCTTTAGGTTAGGAAACAGGAGTAGAGATAATAGAGGCAAGGCTTTAGCAATGCTCTTAACCAGTGGTTTTCAACCAGTGTGCTGTGGCAGCCTGGGGTACCACAGGCAACCCTGGCCTCTGTCCCTCTTTATCCCTCTGGTTTCTTCTTGGGTCTCTGCCTCCCAAAGGCTTGCACAGATGTTTATTGCCGTACCCCTGGCTATAAGCTCCACAGGCGAATGGTGCCTCTGGAAGGCACCTCACTTTGGGTGGGGGGGGGGTTAGTTCAGAGACTGGGGGTGGCAGCAGTAGCTGCCTAAAGGTAAAGGGACCCCTGACCATTCGGTCCAGTCGTGACCGACTCTGGGGTTGCGGCGCTAATCGCACGTTATTGGCCGAGGTAGCCGGCATACAGCTTCCAGGTCATGTGGCCAGCATGACAAAGCCGCTTCTGGTGAACCAGAGCAGTGCACAGAAACGCTGTTTACCTTCCCGCTTGGAGCGGTACCTATTTATCTACTTGCACTTTGACGTGCTTTCGAACTGCTAGGTGGGCAGGAGCTGGGACCAAGCAATGGGAGCTCACCCCGTTGCAGGGATTCGAACCGCCAACCTTCTGATCAGCAAGCCCTAGGCTCTGTGGTTTAACCCACAGTGCCACCTGCGTCCCTGGAGAGGGAAGAGGAGGCTGAGGGAACACTCAGGGTGAGGGGCTGCCAGCTCTGCAGGCAAAGGGTGACGTAACTGGGCTCCTGAGCCCCACAGGGGTGCCGCAGAAAGAATGTAGTTGGTAGTTGGTCAAGGGAACTGTGGACTCAAAAAGGTTGAAAACCTCTGCTCTTCACTATTCAACCACACAGGGTCTTTTTGCTAGAGGACCTTGTGGAGTTGGCCTTAAATAAGAAGTTGGAAATGTTAGGCTTCGGGTCCAAATGTAGCCCTCCATGCCTCTCTCTCTGGGCCTGTTCCCATGCCATTCTCCTCACTGCCCCTGTTTCATGCCTGAGTGCATTTGCCTGGCTGGAATATGTCATTGAACTGTGATCATGCCTCTTCCTTACCTAGATGCTTACATTTTTTGTATTTTTTTACATGGTAATTTTATGTTGTGAACCACTCTGAAATCTATGGATGAAGGGCAGTATACAAATTTATTTTTTAAAAAAAAATAGATGGAGGATGAAAGTGTGTGCATATGTTGAAACCTCTAAGTCAGGCACCCCCAAACTTCGGCCCTCCAGATGTTTTTGGCTACAGTTCCCATCTTCCCTGACCACTGGTCCTCTTAGCTAGGGATCATGGGAGTTGTAGGCCAAAACATCTGGAGGGCCACAGTTTGGGGATGCCTGCTAAGTTATGTGTGTACAAAACTATAAATGGTATAGTCTCAACATTCCCCCACGGTGAGCAGGTCTCGCAGGTGAGCATGCTACACTTTGTCTTTAAAAGCTTGGCAGATGGGGTGTGTAAAGTTATTGGGACATCGCTGTTGCTTCTGTCGAGTTCTGAACCTCTTGCCCTGCTCTTGAATTCTTGAATCATGACTTCTGAGCCTTTTGTCTGCTCCTGAATCTGTATCATTATTTGCCCTCAGAAATATCTCTATCTTACATACAAGTAAAAGCCTCTGCTTGCATGTTTTGGGGGCAGGAGCTAGGACATCCCAATGGCTTAACAGGTATCCATGCCATTTCTGACTGTGGAGATAGAATAGCCTTATCCTCCATGAATTTGTCTAATCTCATCATGTGTACATGTAATTTGAACCATAACATTATTTGCTGAAATGCTTCTTCTAAGATGTGCTGAGGCAAAGTTTCTTGGGAAATACTCTGTTTAAATTAACCATCTCTTCTAAACAAGAACTTAGTTATTTTTATTAGAAAATGTGTACTCATCTGTGACCTACAGAACAGCTCTGTGTGCTTTAACAGCAAGGAAATTCTGTGTAGGGGAAAAAGAGGAAAGAATCAGTGTAGTGAAACCAGGAGATTCTTTAAAATCCTAAGTGGGTCTATTATCTTTGATTGCACTGGGATTTCTTTTATCTTTGAATTACGTATATTCTTTTATATTATTGTAATTTTCAATATGGAAATTTTACAAGGAAACTTGTCAAGACATTTAGTTGCTGAAGAGCAGAATCAGAAGAAAGGCTTCTCCTATTATTACAATATCTTTTTTGAGGGGTAAAGACAGTAAATTTATATATATATATCTTTTTAAAGCTACATATGAAGCGTTTGTGAGAAATGACCCTTGGCACCAGCTCATCAGCCGAGCAAATAATTAACGATGGCACAGAGAGCAAGAAAAGGCTTATCTCTCGTTTTGTTGGGAGATTGGGACTGTCCGTGGCACTGTGAGAAGCCGGGATGGCTAAAAAAAATTCAGGACTGTCCTAGGAATTTCAGGATGGCTGGAGAGGGTGGCTTGGAGCTCCTTTACATGCTGCTTGCACTGCACATAATTTCCCTTTGATTCCTTACCTGCCAAAACCTCCCACATTTCACCTTTGACGTGAAGAAAACAAAATGTAGATTAAGAAGAAGAATTTGGATTTGATATCCCGCTTTATCACTACCCGAAGGAGTCTCAAAGCGGCTAACATTCTCCTTTCCCCTTCTCCCCCACAACAGACACCCTGTGAGGTGAGTGGGGCTGAGAGACTTCAGAGAAGTATGACTAGCCCAAGGTCACCCAGCAGATGCATGTGGAGGAGCGGAGACGTGAACCCGGTTCCCCAGATTACAAGTCCACCGCTCCTAACCACTACACCACATTAAGGCCAATGGCATGCGTTCCTGACATTCCCCACCCTCAAAAATAATTAGGATTTCTCACCTTGCCACAATAAAATATGTCTTCACGCTTGACCTTTCCTTCAGAGATCTTCTCCCGGATGGCCTGTCCCACTTCATGTTCGTTGTAATACACAAAAGCACCATCGATGTGGCGGTAACCTGCATCAATGGCGGTTTTCACAGATTCGGCACAAACGCCTTTGGGGGTCTGCCAATCAGGAGAGAGGTGGGGGGGAGCTTTATTTTTGTATTTATACCTCCTTTCAACCGCCATAGCTGCCCACCCCCTGCAAAAGAATGGATAAAGCCACAAAAGAAACAAGTCACAGAAAAAAATGCTATCTAGCAAAACATGAAATGTGGGTTTGGCTGCATTGTAAATATCCCACAATTGGCAGTACAGTGGTACCTTGGAAGCTGAACGGAATCTGTTCCGAAAGTCCGTCCGACTTCCAAAACATTCGGAAAGCAAGGCACGGCTTCTGATTGGCTACATGAAGCTCCTGCAGCCAATTGGAAGCCACGGAAGCCATGCCGGATGTTTGGGTTCCAAAAGAATGTTCACAAACCGGAACACTCGCTTCCGGGTTTGCGGAGTTCGGGAGTCAAAACGTCCGAGTGACAAAGTGTTTGGCTTCCAAGGTACGACTGTAGTTAGGGCTGGGTTTGTTTGTTTGTTTGTTTAGTTTATTTGATTGTCCTGTGAAAGAAAAAATCCAAATTAAAGAGGGTGGGGGAATATGTATTGGCATTTTGATGCCAACGATCCACCATTCACCTTAAAAATGTTTCAGTCACAGGTAGGTAACCGTGTTGGTCTGCCAACATACCAATGACAAACTTAGTTGGTCTCTAAGGTGCTACTGGAAGGAATGTTTCAATCTGCAGACACCATCTCATTTTCCCTTAACATTCTAGCCTGATTAACAGCTCTGGGGAAACTCAAAGGCTTGGTCACTGTTTTGTGACATTTTCACTGGAATCCTCCACACCACAATCAGCAGGAACCACTACAGTGGTACCTCGCAAGACGAAATGAATTCGTTCCACGAGTCATTTCGTGTTGTGATAATTTCGTCTTGCGAAGTGCTGTTTCCCATAGGAATGCATTGAAATTTAATTAATGCGTTCCTATGGGGGGGGGAGTTTGGAAAACTCAGCAATGACCAGAGGATTGGAGAAGATCAGTCTACATCCCAATTCCAAAGAAGGGCAGTGCCAAAGAATGCTCCAACTACCGCACAATTGCGCTCATTTCACACGCTAGCAAGGTTATGCTTAAAATTCTACAAGGCAGGCTTAGGCAGTATGTGGACCGAGAACTCCCAGAAGTGCAAGCTGGATTTCGAAAGGGCAGAGGAACCAGAGACCAAATAGCAAACATGCGCTGGATTATGGAGAAAGCTAGAGAGTTCCAGAAAAATGTCTACTTCTGCTTCATTGACTATGCAAAAGCCTTTGACTGTGTCGACCACAGCAAACTATGGCAAGTTCTTAAAGAAATGGGAGTGCCTGATCACCTCATCTGCCTCCTGAGAAATCTCTATGTGGGACAAGAAGCTACAGTTAGAACTGGATATGGAACAACTGATTGGTTCAAAATTGGGAAAGGAGTACGACAAGGTTGTATATTGTCTCCCTGCTTATTTAACTTATATGCAGAATTCATCATGTGAAAGGCTGGACTAGATGAATCCCAAGCCGGAATTAAGATTGCCGGAAGAAATATCAACAACCTCAGATATGCAGATGACACAACCTTGATGGCAGAAAGCGAGGAGGAATTAAAGAACCTTTTAATGAGGGTGAAAGAGGAGAGCGCAAAATATGGTCTGAAGCTCAACATCAAAAAAAACAAGATCATGGCCACTGGTCCCATCACCTCCTGGCAAATGGAAGGGGAAGAAATGGAGGCAGTGAGAGATTTTACTTTCTTGGGCTCCTTGATCACTGCAGATGGTGACAGCACTCACGAAATTAAAAGACGCCTGCTTCTTGGGAGAAAAGCAATGACAAACCTAGACAGCATCTTAAAAAGCAGAGACATCACCTTGCTGACAAAGGTCCGTATAGTTAAAGCTATGGTTTTCCCAGTAGTGATGTATGGAAGTGAGAGCTGGACCATAAAGAAGGCTGATCGCCGAAGAATTGATGCTTTTGAATTATGGTGCTGGAGGAGACTCTTGAGAGTCCCATGGACTGCAAGAAGATCAAACCTATCCATTCTTAAGGAAATCAGCCCTGAGTGCTCCCTGGAAGGACAGATCGTGAAGCTGAGGCTCCAATACTTTGGCCACCCCATGAGAAGAGAAGAATCCTTGGAAAAGACCCTGATGTTGGGAAAGATTGAGGGCACTAGGAGAAGGGGACGACAGAGGACGAGATGGTTGGACAGTGTTCTCGAAGCTACGAACATGAGTTTGACCAAACTGCGGGAGGCAGTGCAAGACAGGAGTGCCTGGCGTGCTGTGGTTCATGGGGTCACGAAGAGTCGGACACGACTAAACGACTAAACAACAACATGGGGGGGGAGAGAAGTGCAAAAAAAAGGCGCCACTCACCCACCACGGCCGGAAGTCTTTAAGGCTCTGGGGAGGGAGAAGCAGGAGGAGGGCTAGGGGTGGGAGAAAGCAAGGCCGGAGCTGTGGGGTCTCCTCCCGCCGCAGCCTCCACTCCTTCAGGCACTGCTGCTGTTCCTGCCGGAGCCGAGAAAGCCGCCGAGGAGGGCAAGGCCGGAGCCGCGGAGGCTGCCATGAGTGCCGCCGCAGGAGGCAGAAGCGGTGGCCGTGTATGTCACCGGCGGAGTCCTAAAGGTAAGCGGTGGCGGCTTCCCTTCCCCTTGCGAAGCACAGCCATAGATGGCTTCATTTTGCAAGCAGTCCAAAAAATCACAAAATGCTTTGGTTTTGCAATTTTTTCGTTGCGCGAGGCGTTCGTCTTGTGGGGTACCACTGTACCTCGGGTTAAGAACTTAATTCGTTCTGGAGGTCCGTTCTTAACCTGAAACTGTTCTTAACCTGAGGTACCACTTCAGCTAATGGGGCCTCCCCGCTGCCGCCGCCACGCAATTTCTGTTCTCATCCTGAAGCAAAGTTCTTAACCCAAGGTACCATTTCTGGGTTAATGAAGTCTGTAACCTGAAGCGTCTGTAACCCGAGGTACCACTGTATAGCTATCAATGAGTTTTACAGTGAAATCCTATAATGTCTCCTCCTTAAAGTGTTACTTGGAAATTATTATTATTATTATCAATAACTATTATTATCATTATCATTATTATTATTCCACCACATTTATAAATGAAGTTTATAGAAGGTGAACTTTCATTATTCTTAATTATAATAATGACAACTGATTAATGAATGGTTTTAAAGTATGCCTTTAAAGTTGGCTACACCACCTCAATTAGACTGGTGACTGGGATAGACTGGTGACTGGGAGCGGCCGCCGAGACCACATTAACACCGGTCTTGAAAGATCTACATTGGCTCCCAGTACGTTTCTGAGCACAGTTCAAAGTGTTGGTGTTGACCTTTAAAGCCCTAAATGGCCTCGGTCCAGTATACCTGAAGGAGCGTCTCCACCCCCATCGTTCTGCCCGGACACTGAGATCCAGTGCCGAGGGGCTTCTGGCGGTTCCCTCACTGCGAGAAGCAAAGCTACAGGGAACCAGGCAGAGGGCCTTCTCGGTGGTGGTGCCTGCCCTGTGGAACGCCCTCACATCGGATGTCAAAGAGAAAAACAGCTACCAGATTTTTAGAAGACATCTGAAGGCAGCCCTGTTTAGGGAGGCTTTTAATGTTTAATTGTTTTATTTCATTTTTCTGTTGTAAGCCGCCCAGAGTGGCTGGGGAAACCCAGCCAGATGGGCGGGGTATAAATAATAAATTATTATTATTATTATTATTATTATTATTATTATAAATAGAGACATTAAAATCCAAGATTTAAAATAGCAATAAACACACTTAACATTCAAATGCATCAGTAGAGAAGACAGTTCTCAAACACTGTCATATCACCCAAATGCAGACTGGAATAAATAAATGGGCAAACCACTTAACACAAGAACCACAATCTGGGGAGTATAAGAGCAGGTCACAGAAAGTGCCTAAACTGTTTTGAGATGTTACAGATGAGGCAGCCCAGCTTTTTTTAGCTGAACTTTGAAGATGCAAGTTACACGAGGGAGCATTCCCAGAATTTCCATCTGGCAAAAAGAGAGGTGTTGTATTTCCTAGAAAACACCAAAGCACCAGAACACACCCAGCTTTTAAGGGGAAGGGGGGGAGAGAATAATAATGCTGGCAGCCTTCCTTAAGTAATGTAGGCGTCAAAAAGGGAGCAAAAAAATCTAAGGAAAGAAGAAACTCAGAAACAGCAGATAAAGGAGAAATGGTAGCTGGGGTGATGAGTATATTATATAAACAGTCTATCTAGGACACACATTGCTGTGCCTTCCAAGATCGTGTCTTCCTCCAGAGCTAGGATGCAGCCCAGTGGTGCCCCTTAAGGTATGAAACATATTAAGCTGGATTATAAAAGGTAAAGGGACCCCTGACCATTAGGTCCAGTCGTGACCGACTCTGGGGTTGTGCGCTCATCTCTCATTATTGGCCGAGGGAGCCGGCGTATAGCTTCCAGGTCATGTGGCCAGCATGACAAAGCTGCTTCTGGCAAACCAGAGCAGCACATGGAAACGCCGTTTACCTTCCCGCTGTAGCGGTTCCTATTTATCTACTTGCATTTTGATGTGCTTTCGAACTGCTACGTTGGCAGGAGCTGGGAGCTCACCCAGTCACAGGGATTCAAACCGCCGCCCTTCTGATCAGCAAGCCCTGGGCTCAGTGGTTTAACCCACAGCGCCACCTGGGTCCCACAAGCTGGATTATATTGAGCTTTTTACTCCCTCCAAGGTGAATGAGGCATTGTCCATGGTTCTCTTCCTGCCCCAATGTAACCCTCACAACCTCCTTGTGAGGTACCGTAGCTTAGATGAAGACATAATGTCTGGATCAAGGTCACACAGCAAGCTTTTGGGTTGAGTGGGGATTTGAACCCACTTCCGCCCACTCTCACTGCTCCACTACAATGGCTTCACTGTTTTCTGAGACTGACCGTTGGTCAGCCAGGCATAGCAGCTGACTTGCTCTGATTGGCTGTGGCTCTCCAGGGTCTCAAGAGAGAACGTTGTTAAGTATCTGCAGACTCTTGAACCTTCCATATGCAATGTTCCCATGCTATGGCCCCTTCTGCTGGGAAGGAGCCACGCCACCCCAAAATTAAAAGTGGCACTCAGGGGAAGAGTTCTCTGGGTCAAAGGTCAATCTAGGTAGGGGTGGTCCAGGAGGGTCCAAGGGTGGAGCTCAGAGCAAATGCTATCTGTTCATACCAGAGACGGGGAATCTTTGGTGAAGCTGGTGATCCACAGCTTGCTTCATCTGACTATTGGGCTCTGCTGCCTTGGGCTGATGGGAGTTGGCATCCAAAAACATCCTTTAGAAGAAGTGCCGTAGCTCCACAGCAGAGCATCTGCTTTACACACAGAAGGTCCCAGGTTAAAATCTGGGGATCTCCAGGAAAGGCTGGGAAAGACCCTCATCTGAAATCCTGAGAGCAAGTATAACCAGTGTTTCCCAAACTTGGGTCTCCAGCTGTTTCTGGACCAGCTCCCATCACCCCTAGCTAGCAGGTCAGGGATTATGGGAATGGCAGTCCAAAAACAGCTGGAAACCCAAGTTTGGGAAATCCTGGGGTGCCAAATTAGATGGCCCAGTGGTCTGATTGAGTATGTGGCAACTTCCTTCCTAGCCTTGCTTTTCTGATCCAAAAACAGAAACAAAGGAAGAAACCCAGACAGGCCTTTGTAGCTTTAAAAACTAACCATAGGAAAAGACCACAATGTATCTCGTCTTCTGTCCAGCGCTGTGATTGGGTGAACAGAGAAAAGGACTGTTTCCTTTGGTGAGCGAGCAGCAACAGCATGTAGATTTTGAACCATGTGCACCTTGATTATTCCCATAATATCAACTTGGTTTGCATAACCAAAGATATAGCACCATCCAGATTTGTGGCTTTCCAGAATTTGGCTAAGGCAAAGTACCGGTAAGCCTTTTGCTGTTGTTGTTGGCTAAGTGCAACATGGCTATTTCCACAAGACTCGTACAAAATTGGAGGGTCGGCGGTTCCAAGGACTCTCTGTAACTTTTCAGAAAAGATATACCAATTTAAAAGAGAGATATACTGATTTAAACTCCAAGCCCATCACACGCAGGCTTCCTTTTGAAGGTCTGCAGGTTACTGCTGCAAAACCCAGTCTTCTAGAGGGAAATTTTTGGGGGGGGGAGGACACTCCTCATTTTGTACTTCAAAGACTTGGTAACACGTCGGATGTACAGAGCACCCTAAATCTGAAACATTTTGGAGCCTGTATGTGCCCAAATTGATTAAAAGCAAACAAAAACTGGAAATATTTCTGGGTGTAATTTTTCTATTGGCATACCCTCTGCTTTTTATGCAGGAGATTCTCACTTCAAGCCTCAGCATCTCCCGGTAGGGCTGGCAGAAACTCGCATCATCTGAAACCCTGGAGAGCTGCTGCCAGTCAAGGCAGGCAATATTGAGCTGGATGGAGCAAAGGCCTGATTTGGTGTAAGGCACCTTCCTAGTTTCCCATGCTTGTTTGGATCCAGTAGCTCTCTTCCTAAGTTTTCGCGCCAAAACTGTGGCAGCTCCACCATGTCGCAGTTGTACGTGGAAAGGGTTGTTCCATTACGCTTAAGCACAGAACAACTAATGCGCCTAAAGAGAAGGGAATGCGCGCATATGCCAATGACACCAATTAGCCAGTTTAAAATTGACCATTTTAAGCTGTGGATCTGAAAGTTTTGGCGTTCTCTGGTAGACTTTCTCTTAAAAGTGTGACTCCTTAAATAGAAGGGGAAATGTTATTTTGCAACATTTTCCCACTCTATAATCCTGTTCTTTCCAACCTCACAGTTTAATAGCTTATTACCAACATTTCTTTCATGAAAGAAGTTGCCTTTGCCTTTTTTATTCTTCTAATACCCCACCTGAAGCCATAAGCCTTTGACTTTGAGGCCTAACAGCTGGTGCTGATTAGCGCAAAATGATGCCCAGATCCCCGAAAACCTCCTGAGATTCCAAGTTAGACTTTCATCCCCCTTCATTTCTTATAGTTATAAATGCTTTGATCTCCTTCCTGAGCAAATACCAGAGGACTGGTGGGTTTTGTTTTGTTTTGTTAGCGGTTCTGCAAGTATATCTGGTGAATTCGGGTGGAAATACGGACAAAAGAAAATGCCCAACCCTTGGAATGGGTGCATCTTTTGAGATGATGGGGAGGAAGTGAAGGGAGGAGAGAGTCTCCAAGCATCTGCTGTTGGATAGTTTCCAGCTTTTGTTTTTAAAGTGCAAACAATGCATTTCAGTGCAAACACACACTTTAAAATACATGGAACACAGGCAGACAAAAATGATTGACTATGCAGAGTTAGAAAAGTTGACCTGCGGGATCCGAAACCAGGGAGAGACAAAGTTTCAAAAGGAATGGAGTAAATTTGTGGACTATATGGAGAAGAACTGTAGAAGTTTAAAGACACTTGCAGGACTGAAATAAATCCTATGGATTGGTTTTAAATAGATGGACTAAAAGGAACTGTGAGATAAGAGTGAGAAAGAATACCAAATGATGGGAGGGAGGGAAGTCAAAGCTCGGCAGAGCGAAGTGAATTAAAATAGGTGAATAGAAGATAAAATGAAAAAAAAATGGTTTGTTGTTGTTGTTTGTTGTTGTTGTTTGGTGTTATTTGGAAATTTAATAAAAATTATCTTTTAAAAACAACAACACAGGAAATATAGAAGCAATAAAGCTGTATATACAGCCAGTTATAATAAGCCCCTTCCAGTAGAGATAGGTGAATATGGAAATTTCAGTTTCTTATTTTTACATTCTTAAATTTGGTTTCCACATTTCCACATCAGTTTGGGGTTTTTTAAACCATTGGTAAAGGTAAAGGTAAAGGTACCCCTGACCATTAGGTCCAGTCGTGACCGACTCTGGGGTTGTGGCGCTCATCTCGCTCTATAGGCCGAGAGAGCCAGCGTACAGCTTCCAGGTCATGTACCACATTGCAAATCTCATTAAAAATAGTTGCATGGTCTTTGAACCTGAACGAGACAGGAATTTTCATTTCAGAAATAAGTTTTCACCATGTGCAGTGGTGCCAAAGATGACAATAGTTTTAAAGTAGATGGGGGGGGGGAATCCATTTTAGCTTTTGAAGAGGTGGGTAGATAAACATCTGTCAAGAATGTTTAATCTATAATAATAAAGTCCTCCTCAGTTCAGGGGGCTGGTTTAGACTATTCTAAGATCTTACCCAGGTTCCAGTGCTTTGATTCTATTATTCCTGTTCATATGCAAAAAGGCATGCTTAACTTTCCATTAAGCATTCTTGTGTGACATTTCCAGTATAAGGAGGACAAGAAACATTCTTCAAAACAGTTCCCTTTCCTCCGATTTCACGTCCTGGTCTCTTCTTTTCCCAATAATGATTGCTAGAAGAAAAATTCCCCTTCTCAAACTCGGGTTCCTACTGAAAACCACTACCCAACTCTCTCCAATCCATGGTCAAAGGGACCAATCAATATCTCATGGCACACATCTTTGTTACGTTCAGATTGGAATTGTGTTTATTGCAACGAGATCTACATGTGGCAACCAAATGGAAAATCTGATCGATCCAGAACCAGGCAGCAAGAATGTGAGTGCTAGCTCACCCATAGGTGAGCATATTATACCCACTTTGCAACAGCTGCATTGATTGCAAGTTCATTTCTGTGCAACCATTCAAAAGCATGGGTGATCCCCTTTAAATAGTCAGGATACCCAAGGGACCACCTATACCCTTATGTACTCACCTGAGCCTTAAAATTTGCAACAAACAGCCCATACTTTGGTGAGAGCTGTTGGGTTAGTGAGTTCCAATAGCTTGGTGGCTCCTCATCTGTGTCCGTTCCAAATATATATGTATCTCTTATTTGGCTTTCAGAAGAGCCCTAAATACTTTGTTTCATTCTAGTCAGCTTATGTTTCAATAATTGTTTTCTCTACAGTGGACCTCGGTTTATGAATTTTCGGTTTACGAACGCTGCAGACCCATTTGGAACATATTAATTCACTTTCCATTACTTTCAATGGGACAGTTTGCTTCAGTTTATGAACACTTCAGTTTATGAACAGACTTCCAGAACCAATTACACCCATGCTTTGGGTTAAGTATGCTTCCGGTTGAGTACTCCGCGGACCTGTCTGGAACGGATTAATCCACTTTCCATTACTTTCAATGGGAAAGTTTGCTTCAGTTTATGAATGCTTCAGTTTATGAACAGACTTCCAAAACCAATTGTGTTCATAAACCGAGGTACCACTGTACTGCCGTTATATTCATGCTACTTAACGTTGCTGTTGGTTTTGCTTTATTGTTTCAAAATCTAACTAAATAACAAAATAAATAAAATCTTTGTTTCACTGGTTGCTTTGTGCACCACCTTTGGAGGCTACACAGCCTAGAAGATGGAATAAACAAAAATATATTCAATCCCAATAAAAGTACTGTAAGTGAAGCTGCCCACTAAGCGGCCCACAGTGGTGGCGGGGGCCCATTAGGGCTGGGAGGTGGAAGGAACAGAAGTCAAGAGCAGATGGAGTCAAGAATCAATGGCAGGCACAGCCAACTCACTCTAGTTTTGTCCCTATCCACAGATTTGCACAGCGGCAATGCAGAGATTAAGGCAGAAGAAACTGACAGCCAGGGCCCACCCACCCCCTGAACTGGTTGTAAGCAGTAGTAAGGCAAGGCAAGGGAGGGTTGGCCAAGGTTGGTGGGGCAGCACCCCATTTGCCCTAATGAACCATCACCCACGGCCCATCTCCTCCCCCACAATATCTGCTGTGAAGACTCTCGTCTTTGTGTCTTGACACTGCCTGAGGCAGGACTGGCTGGGCCGTGGGAAAGGGCCTTTTCTCTGTGGCTATGCCTAGATGGCGGAATGCCTTGCCTCGCAGAGATCACCACAGAGATTTCTATTGCGCCCAAAGTCTTTAAAGCCAGCCCCATCCCCTGGTTTTTAGATAAGGGCAGCAGGCAAATGCCTAAAATTGTTGTAGGCTGTTTGAATTTTATTAGCCCCCACCCCCTACAGAAAAGAACAAAAAACCTTGCTGTAATCTACTCTAGACACGGCAAACAGAGACATGCCTAGGGGTTGGTGAAACCAGTTCCTGCCAGGGGTACAAACCCAGGGTTTTGTTTTTGCAAAAATCACCTGTTAGACTATGGGGTGTATGAAGTATATGTGTGGGGCAACAACACCACTGTTGGGGCAAGATAAAATGCCTCCCACACAAAGGCATGAATTAATTGATATATTTTTTTGCTCTTCATTCTTACCCTGGACACTTCAAGTACTTGGGGCACGTAAAATGTAGTAATTTCTAATATGGCTAATTGTTTCGGGTGGGGCGGCAATACAGCTCCTTGCCAAGGGCACAAGGCGCCCTATGGCACACCTGACTGCTTAAAGCAGAGGTAGGGTGGGGTGGAAATATTTATTACTGATAATAACAACGGAGGAACAAGTGAGCTTGATCTGAAGACACACACACACACACACACACACACCCTTTTAAAGCTGCCAACCATCTTCCACCTTCTTATAACAGTGGTGTCTGGTGTCTCTTGGGGCAGGTAGAGCAGAGAGGCCAGCCAAATGTAGGAACCGGAGCCAAA
This sequence comes from Zootoca vivipara, assembly GCF_963506605.1. Lineage (NCBI taxonomy): Eukaryota > Metazoa > Chordata > Lepidosauria > Squamata > Lacertidae > Zootoca > Zootoca vivipara. Next base: position 50,703,385 of record NC_083285.1, on the reverse strand, counting down.
GGCAGGCACAGCCACTGCTTTGAGTTTCCCCCCCTGATAACTTCCCTCAAGAGTTCATGTTCTTATATAGCTGCATTGTTTTATGCTTTCTGGATGTCCTACAATCATATTATAATGCAGTTGAGTTCTATGTTATGAAATCAAGCATGGCTAGGAGTTGCTTCTTTTTGTTCTCCAATGTAAAAAGGTAAAGGACTCCTGACAGTTAAATCCAGTCGCAGACGACTTTAGGGTTGCGGTGCTCATCTTGCTTTACTGGCTGAGGGAGCTGGCGTTTGTCCGCAGACAGTTTTTCCAGGTCATGTGGCCAGCATGACAAAGCTGCTTCTGGCGAACCAGAGCAGTGCACGGAAACGCCGTTTACCTTCCCGCCGGAGCGGTCCCTATTTATCTACTTGCACTTTGATGTGCTTTCGAACTGCTAGGTGGGCAGGAGCTGGGACCGAGCAACGGGAGCTCACCCCGTCGCAGGGATTCGAACTGCTGACCTTCTGATTGGCAAGCCCAAGAAGCTCAGTGGTTTAGACCACAGCACCAACCGCATCCCATGTTTTCCAATGTAGTTCTCACCAATAGGAAAAATCAGTGGGATGCAAGAAAAAAATTATTCTCAAAGTGTAGTCCCGGGGGGGGGGGGGAGTTTGAGAACCACAGCTGTAGGTGGAGTGTCTCCCGCTGAGGTTGGGTGAGCGCTAACCCAGCTAGGATCACCCCCTGCCCCTTGCCCCCCATTTCAGTTTCCAAGGTATGTATTCCAATGACCTTTTTGCCTTTGGTCTTACTTACTGGGCCATTGTTTCAGAACACACACCTTATTGCTGGAATAGAGGACAGTGATTTTTCACTCGGGGTGTCACTGGTTCATAAGGAGAAGGCATTTAAATTGGCCTTACCCTCCCACTGCCCCCAGGCTTTTAGTCTGAAGCTCAATATTGTGGGTACCCCCCCTCACTTTGGTTTTGCCTGTTTTGCCAAGAGATTGTGATGGGTTATAATAAAATGAATTTCAATAGGGACAAATGTAAGGTTCTTCACTTAGGCAGGGAAGAACCAGATGCACATTTAAGTTGGGGAACACCTGGCTTACTAGTAGTACATATGAAAAGGATCTAGGGGTCTTAGGGGTCACAAGCTTAACACGAGTCAAGAGTGTGATGTGGCAGCAAAAAAGTGAATGCTATTCTAGGCTGCATCAACAGAAATATAGTGTCCAGATCAAAGGAAGTAATAGTACCACTCTATTCTGCCTTAGTCAGACCATACCTGGAGTACTGTGTTTGGTTCTGAGCACCACAATTTAAGAAGGAAGTTGACAAGCTGGAACATATGCACAGGAGGATGTCAGGGGACCTTCCTACAGGGAACCCTCCCCCTCCTGCTGACCAGCACTTCACCCAGTGAGAGCAGCAGCAGTGGGTCAGGTGGGAGGAATGAGGAAGTTAGCGGGATGGAAGAGTCAAGGCTCAGTGATGTGGGAGAGCCCTTGCACCACCTTGACCAAGAGGTGGAGGGGAACAGGCAGCCCCTTCCAGCGCCCGAATTAAGTTGTGCCACTAAACATAAGGTTGGGAGGAGGCGTTTCGGGGTGCCCAAGCTCTTATGCTGGTCATGCAACAGGAAACATCCACTCCCGGATTCTGCAAGTGACTAGGAGGTCATGTTTTCTGCTATCTCTGCACTGTAAATATTATGCACGATAAAACCATTAAAGACAAGCATGGACTTGGGCGTCTTTACTCGAGAGTAGCCCATAGCTGCCAAGTCTCCCGTTTTTCGTGGGGAAACCCCCGTATTTTAAACCGTTTCCTGCTAGCAGCCCGGATTGGGGAAAATCCCGTAAATCCCCCGGATTTCCTACCTGCCAGGGAGGCTCCATTTTGGGTCCTGGCGCCGCTCAATTTCCGGTGCCCAGACATGGGTAGTGTGGCACCGGAAGTCGCTTCTATGCATGTCCGGACATACATAGAAGCGACTTCCAGTGCCGCGCCGCTGCTGATCCCGCATTTTTCAGCGGGAGACTTGCAGCTATGGAGTAGCCGCAACAACACCATTACAGCGGGCAACCAAGATGATCAAGGGTCTGGAAACCAAGCTGGTAGGAGTGGTAAACCTGTTGATGACTGTTAATGACTGCAATTGGTCTTGCGGGGGAAAGCAAGGGCTGAGGTGCTAAAGCAAGCTTGATCATGTATAATGAGATAAGAATCCTATGTCTCTGTTCATACCAGGTGACTCCATGGTTTTAAGCTTGGTAATGAGTTGCAATTCAGCAACTTCTCTTTCCAGGCTGTTTCTGAAATTTTTCTGTAATAAAACAGCTGCTTTGAGATCTTGTATAGAATGTATTGGGAGATTGAAGTGTTCTCCTACTGGTTTCTCTGTCTTGTGATTCCTGATGTCAGATTTATGTCCATTTATCCTTTGGCATAGGGTTTGGCCTGTTTGTCCAATATAGAGAGCTGAAGGGCACTGTTGGCATTTGATGGCATACACAATGTTAGAAGATGAGCAATTAAATAGTCCTGAGATGGTATGTTGGATGCTGTTGGGGCCAGTAATGGTGTTGTCCGGGTGTATGTGGCAGCATATCAAGTCATTGAATGTCTGGTGGAAGGTTTCCAGGGTCTGTTGACCATGTGTCCAATTTCATGTAAAAGGCGGTATTGGAAAGTTGTCTTTGAGCCTCCTGGATGTAATCAGTTTTGTTCATGATGACGACAGCTCCACCCTTGTCCGCCTCTTTAATTATAATGTCTGGGTTGTTCCTGAGATTATCTATGGCTCTCCTTTCAGCATGGTTTAGATTTTGTTGTAAGCGATGGTGTTTTCTGGTCACATCCGTTTGGATTCTGTGGCGGAAGCAGTCGATGTACAGATCTAGTGTGGTATTGCGTCCATCAGGAGGGGTCCACGTAGAGTCCCTTTTTGTGTAACATTTTTTCGGTGGTAGTTGGTGGTCAATGTTCTGTTCATTAATGCGTTTGGAGGGTGGTGGTTGTTCCCCAGTAAGTTGAGAGGTGTTGTGTTGTGGGGATGTTGTTTGTTCTACTTTGTCTTGTTCTTGTGTGTGATGAAAGTACTCCTTCAGGCGTAAACAGTGGAAAAATGCTTCCAGGTCCCCGCAGAACTGAATCATGTGTGGGGATTTGGCAGGGCAGAATGATAGTCCCCGTGAAAGGACAGATTCCTCAGCTGGGCTGAGTGTTTGCTGTGAAAGATTCACAATGTTTGTTGATCTTGTTTTGATTAGTAGTCTGTAGGTTGGAAAGGTTGCAGAGTTTTTTATTTTTCTGGTTTTTCAGTAACTCCAGTTGAGAGTGGTAAATGGTTTGTTTTTCCTTGTGGAACTCCTGCCAGCCTGGGTGGAGTACTTTCATCACACACAAGAACAAGACAAAGTAGAACATACAACATCCCCACAACACAACACCTCTCAACTTACTTATTTTGTTTCGACTCAGACCAACACGGCTACCTACCTGTAACTAGAACTATGGAAGGCACCACATTGAGCCGCATGAAATGGAAGTCCATCAAACTCACCAAGAAACTTGCACAGGTACAAACTGACATCTTCTTTCTGACTAAATGCAAGAACCTGGACATTGTACTTAAGGGTCTTAGAATTAATAACCCTCTGCAATCTACTTTTCCTACAGAATATGCTAGGAAACTATGCCACACTTTATCTAAGAAGCTGCTCAAACATCTTATTGGCGTTCTGTATTCTAAACAGAAGCTAATAAAGGGGGAACTCTCTGCACTGGACAACTCTATCAGGAATCACCCAGGGAGAATATGCATTTATTTCAGGCACATGAAGGGGCAGCATCTCCCCTCCAGGTGGTGCTAGACTCCAGTTCCCATCATCCCTGACTGTTGGCCATGCTGGCTGGGGCTGATGGGATTTGGAGTCCAACAACCTCTGGTTGGGGGGGGGAGCTATGCAACATTACTGGGACAGAATATCATGCAAAATATGGCATCACCCAGATGTTCTGCAATCCTGAAGCATTTTTGAAGACTCCCTTTCCTTTCATTATTATTTTTTAAAGAGTATCCCGAAAATAGGAAACGAGAATAATGGTCAAACAGATGCTGGTTTGTCATTATCCACAGTAAGGTTTTAATGCATAAAGTAGGAGAGCATTCAGAAAATTAGTAGCGCCTCCTGCAGCCGAGAGTAGTACAGACCATCCTATCCACTCTCCTTCCCCCCCCCCCGCTCCACCTTAAGGTAAAGGTAAAGGGACCCCTGACCATTAGGTCCAGTCGTGACCGACTCTGGGGTTGCGCGCTCATCTTGCATTATTAGCCGAGGGAGCCGGCGTATAGCTTATAGTGTATAGGCGTATAGTGTGGCCAGCATGACAAAGCCGCTTCTGGCAAACCAGAGCAGCACATGGAAACGCCGTTTACCTTCCCGCTGTAGCGGTTCCTATTTATCTACTTGCATTTTGACGTGCTTTTGAACTGCTAGGTTGGCAGGAGCTGGGACCAAGCAACGGGAGCTCACCCCGTCACAGGGATTCGAACCGCCAACCTTCTGATCAGCAAGCCCTAGGCTCAGTGGGTTTAACCACAGCGCCACCTGGGTCCCACCTTAGTGCTAAGCAAATATGGGCTGAAAGGATCAGCCTGTGAGCATCAGGTATGCTTTAGTAGATATTAAGGCTGCCCAAAGATGAAGATAAACTCTAATGCCCAGTACACCACATCAAGGGGCACGCACAGATGCCTTGGCATCTTCCGACAGTTGGTTTTGGCATTCAGTTTGAGGAGCCCCAGCAATTGGGGTGATGGAATCTGGGCTTTTGTTCCAGGGGCATTCCTTTGAATGCATCAGAGCCAGCTGCGAGAGGCTCCGGCACATTTCTTCATCTTTTATATTTGTTCAGTGCAGCAGGATTGGCAGGCAGAAAACCTCAGAAAGCACTTCTAGGGCTAGGGAGTCTCACAATCAGTTCCCATTGAGCTCACTTTGTGACCTCGGGTGAGCGAGTGTGTATTTGGGCAGACGTGCCAATCGAGGCAATTTCCACACCTATTTCTCTTACCAATGGAATTCACAGCCCAACCTTTCTCACATTTACCCACTTTAAAGAGTTTTAAACTATGAAGCTGTTTATAAATGCTTTTTTGTGTGTGGGGGGGTGGGGGGACAAAGAAAGAAATACATTTTGTAGCCTGCCTTTCCCGCAAGGAGATCAAGGGATTATATACAACGTTCTTCCCCTCTCCATTTTTATCTTCACAACAACTCTGTCATCAAATGCCGCATGTGTAGTCAAGGGATAAGAAAGGTACCAGACTGTACTAAGAGAGATGAGCTGGCCTTTAAAAAAAAAGTTTTTAACCATGCAGAACTGAATCACCTTATTGTCTGGACATGTAGAAGCCCTCCATCTGACAAAGCTCCTTCTCTCGAGTTGTATTGCACATGCATGATGGAACATCAGCCGGCAAACAAAAGGATTCCCTCCTTTGGAGAAAAATTCCAAGGCTGAACAAATATGTGCCGCCTGATCCTTCATATATTTACTCAGAATTAAGCTTTGCTTCCTGCTATGGGACAGGCTTTCATGCATATATGGAATATATCTAGCTATTTTGAAGAGTTAGACCCCCACTTTGCAATCAAATCATTGTCAAAGCTGCGATAATATGCACATCAGCAGGCCTCTGGCTTTGTCTTCCAGATGTTGGTGAACTACAAGTCAGCATAGGCAACGGCCAGGGATGTGGGGAAGTTGTACTCCAGCTCTTGGAGGGAACCATATTGGCGGAAAACAAAATGGCGCCCCCCCCCTCCCACCAGGGAAGAAGGGGTGAGTGAAGGTCTATGTAGTATAAACACAGACAACTGGGAAACACTGGCCTGCGAGCGCTCCAGTTGGAGAACAGCCTTTACCAAAGGTGTCATGGGCTTTGAAGAAGCTCGATCTCAGGACGCAAGGGAGAAATGTGCTAAGAGGAAGGCATGCTTGGCAAATCCACACCGTGATCAACTCCCGCCTGGAAACCAATGTCCCCACTGTGGAAGGACGTGAGGGTCCAGAATTGGCCTCTACAGTCACTTACGGACCCATTGTTTAAACCGTGTTTATGGAAGACAATCTTACTTGGCTACAAGTGATCGCCAAAGAAGAAGAAAAGAATATGTACATCAGCAGGTCTCTGGCTTTGTCTTCCAGATGTTGGTGAAGTACAAGTCAGAATAGCCAATGGCCAGGGATGTGGGGAAGTTGTACTCCAGCTCTTGGAGGGAACTATATTGGCTCCCCCTGCAATCAGGGGCTGGCCCTAGACATTCTGGCACCCGAGGCAGAAAACAAAATGGCACCCCCCTTCCAATCAGGGAAGAAGGGGTGAGTGAAGGTCTATATCAGGGGTCCCTAGACTATGGCCTGGGGGCCACATACGGCCCCTGAGGCTCTTTTATGCGGCCCCCGGGGACCCCCGCCGCCCGCTCTTACCGGTGCGGTGCGCCTGCCGACTTCCGACCCGAAAAATCAACAGAAATAGCTCGTGCAAACACTCAAGCATCATTTCCGGTGTACTACCGGGTCAGAGGAGGCTTCTGCACATGCGCACAAGCTATTTCCGGCGCTTTCCAGGTTGGGAGTGTGCCAGAAATAGCGTTTGCGTATGCACATGGGCACTTTTCTGCAAGAAGCTCAAGGTGGCATACATGGTTCTCCTCCTCCCCATTCTATGCACACAAGTACCCTGTGAGGTAGGCTTGGCTGAAAGACTGTAAGTGGCCAGGGTCAGCTGCACATTCCTGCATTATGGAGGGGTTGGACTAGACCTAGATGGTCCTCGGAGTCCCTTCCAACTCTGCAATTCTATGATTCTTTGAATTGCCTCAACATGCAGGACCACCAGCAATTTTCAAGTGGTCCATGGAAGCATTGGGAACTACTGGTCTACACTGGCTGGCAGGGGCTCTCTGGGGTTCAGGCAATCTCCCTCCCAGTCCTACATGGAGACACCAGGAATTGAACCTGTGACCTTCTGCATACATAGCAACTGCTCTTGCATTGCCCTTCCCTTAAATAAAGTTGCAAGGAAAACCAGGTAGGGACTTTCAAGGGAGTGCAAATCAGTCCTGATAACTGGGGGGCGGGGGGGGGGAGCTCCTGTGCTCAGCTCCTACTTATAGGCACCCTGCTATTTAATTCTATCCGTGTGTGTGTGTGTGTGTGTGTGTTGTATCTGGCTCCAATGTACAGTATAGCTCTTGAGTTTCAAGTTTTTATCAGGCTAAAATTTGCCTACCCCTGATCTACAGCAGGAGGGAGGGAGTGGGATTTGTTGGTAGGCAAGAATACAAGGAGAGCCTCTGGATCAGGCCAGTGGCCCATCTACTCCAGCATCCTGTCCTCTCGCAGTGACCACCCAGATGCCTGTGGGAAGCTTGCAAGCAGGACCAGAGCAAAAAAAAGTAAAGGGAAAAAAGGCACTCTCCCCTCTTGCAGTTTCCAACAATCGTATGATATTCATCCAACAATGGAAGGAGAATGTAGCCATCAGAGGTTAGCAGTGGCCACAGAGTGTCTTCTCCCCCATAGATTTGCCCCCTCCTTTTTTAAAAGCCATCTAAGTTGGTGGTCATCGCTCCCTCCTGTGTGTCCTGCTAGGAACTATCCCCCCCCAATGTCTTTTGTGTGAGCTCTGTTCAGTTCTGGCGCTGGAAACAAAGCCCCGAGCTCAGCATGCTTTCATGCTAAACTGTATGTATGTCTTTCGCCCCAAGCTCTGACTGGTGGATCTTGGGGTCCCAGTGAGAGACAGAGTTGATCCTACAAGTCTAAAGCCAGCCCACCCCCTGCTCTGCCATCTATCATCACAATGGATCCAACCAACATTGAGCACTTGTCCATCGCCCTGATTTATGTAAATCATCGCCCTGATTTAACTCGCAATTCTTTATCAACGACACTTGAGCAGAGTTCAACTCTATAAACGGGCTTGCAGCCAAATCTCTTGGCACGCTTAAACTCAGAAGTCCCACTATCACCGTCCAATCCTAGGCAGGTTTACTCAGAAGTAAATCCCACTGGGTGACATCTGGCTAAATCACACTCACTGAAATCCCTGGATTTGGAATCTAGGACTAATTTCTTTCGGTGGGAGTGTGGCTGAGTTAGATATCACCCACAAAGCTTTCACTGGGGTTTATTCCCAGGTAAGTGTGCATTTAGCATTGCAGCCTCAGGGTGCTTAACCCTCCAGTCTGCATGTGTAAGAATGTAGCCTTTAGAGTCACTTGAATTACATCAGAGTCAACAACATGCACCCACAACCAAGTTAAAATACACATGAAGTTCTGGCTTGGTTAATTTGTGCTGAATGAGTTTTGCAAAAGAGGCCCCAGAGACCGTATTTCACTCTTAAAGGCTGATCACATCTCTGCAAAGATAAATTTAAACGAGTTCAGGGGGCTTGGAAGCATGCATGGGATTGAAATGCAGGGGGAGAATCTAAAGTCCAAACAAGTTTCAAAAGCTAAGAAGCTGGGGAGGAGGAGACACTTCCTTTCAAGAAAGAGAACCCTAACAATGAACCGAAGTGGTGAGTTCATATTCATGCGAGAGGGAGAAAAGTAATAAATGCTCTTACCTTTTTAGGGTCGGCGTATGTCCCAAGTCCAATCACAGGGATGCTGTTCCCATCACTCAGCATCAAACGGTGATTTTCGGCGGTGAGATTAGTCGTCATGATGTAAAATTAAAAACTTCGATTATTATTTTTTTTTAAAAAAAATTGTTATTTTTAAAGAGACCACCAAGAATTCGGATGCACGAGACTCTTCGGAGGGAATCCTGCCTTTTGTGTGATTCGGAGTGCTTTGGACTGCAGCCCAGTCCTAGCGGCAGAGGGCGCAGGAGAGCAGCGAAGAGAGCCGGCCACCATCTGCCGCTCGACCTGCACTGGGGCCCGCGATCAACTCGCCATCTGTTAAATACGAGCCGGCGCCGCGCGTGTGAGAGGAAAGACTTGGCAGCTGCTCTCCGGGGGATCTGGATCCCCCAGGTGCTGGAAAGGGGTTCTGGCTGGCTGGTTGATTAGATCTGAGGACTGGAGATCCTTTGCTCCTGAGTCCCACTCGTGCGCAATCGAAACGGCGGCGGCGGAGAGGGTGGGGAGAGTGCCCCATGGCAGACCCAGGAAGCACAAAGCAACCTTTGTACCGCTGCCCTGCGGCTCTTTGCAAGCTCTTCTTGCCCCCGGCCATTGCTTTGCAAGGCGGCCCTAAGCGCTCGGCGGAGGTCAAGCCCTAAGTTCAAGGAGAGAGGCTTCTTGGGACGCGTTCACACGTGACGCTGATGATTCCTTGTTGGGGGCTCTGAGCCCTCGCCTAAACGCCAGCAGCTGGGCGGCCAGCTGCAAAGCGGGTCGGGGCTGCACCTGCCGAACTCCTGGCTGCTGCTGCTGCTGCACGCCTATCATAGGCGTGGCGGCTCACCTTTGAGATTTTGACACGCTGGTCTCTCTACCTAGGCTACTAAGCGCCGTGAGGAATGGTGGAAGTTCAACTGGTACAGCTCTCTTTCTCTCTCACACACACACCACAGACAGACTAGGGTTGTACTGCCGAGTTTCTACTTGTCATAGAGGCCGGGGAGATAACAGGGAGCGCAGTTAGCGAATCACCTGCTTTTAAAGAGGGAAATCCCTGGTTTAATTCCCAGTTCAAAGAGTGAGAGGTCAGGGGACGAGAAAGGCCTCTGAGAGCTAATCACTCTTGATGTCATTGCAAAGCCTGCCTCGGCCAGAGTGGATGTGTTCTTTGGCAGCCTCCTCCCCGCTTATGGGATGCTCTGCCTTCCATGAGCTGGTGCAGCCCTCAAGTAATGAAATTGGCAATTGAAATAAAGCCAATTATGCGGTACTTGTTTGTTGCATTTATAAGCCACCTCTTTCTCCACAGATCTCAAAGTGGTATACTCTCTCCCCTTCATTTAATCCCCACAACAACCTTGCCAGGTAGGTTAGGTTGAGAGAGGCAGCGGCTGGCTCAAGGTCACCCAGTGAGCTTCATGGCCAAGTGGGTATTTGAAGCCTGGTCTCCCAGGTCCCAGGAACCAACTACACCACATAATAAGTTTACATGTTAAAAGTTACGTGCCTGTGTAGGCTTACTGGTAAAATAATATATTTTAGCAGGCACCAAACACAGTACTGTGAAGGCACCTTCCAAATATGAATGGGCAGGGAGGGTCAGTGCTGCCACACTGCAGCAGCATTTTTGCACCTTTCATAGTGTTATAAGGGGGAAAAAACTGCTCCTTTTTCCCTTATGGGGTACCCAAGAGCCCGTATAGAGTCCTTATGTATGTTCTCTATCGGTAGGAGAAAATAGCAGAGGCCAACCAGAGAATATTGAGAAGCAAAGCAGCTAGTAAGCATGATCTTTATTAAACTTGTTGCAACAGGGGCCCTCGCTCACCCCACGCAGGGAAGGGAGGAGAGAAACCCAGAACATTGGTGTGCAAGCTCTTATACAGTGGTACCTCGCAAGATGAAATTAATTCATTCTACGAGTCATTTCGTATTGCGAAAATTTCTTCTTGTGAAGCGCGGTTTCCCATAGGAATGCATTGAAATTTAATTAATGCATTCCTATGGGCAAAAAAGAAGCACCCCCCCTCACCCGCCACGGCTGGAAGTCTTTAAGGCTCTGGGGAGGGGGAAGCAGGAGGAGGGCCAGGGGTCTCCTCCCGCCGCAGCCTCTGCTTCTTCAGGCGCCGCCGCTGTTGCCACCAAGGGCCACCTGGCGAGCCCCGCTGCTGCTCCTGCCGGATCCCGCCAGCCCACCAGGGAGGAGCCACGGAGGCCGCCATGACCGCCGAGGAGGGCAAGGCCAAGGCGATGAGCGCCGTGCCGCTGCAGGAGGCAGAAGTAGCGGCCATGGACATCACCCCCGGCCGCCGCGGCGAAGTCCTAAAGGTAAGTGGCGGTGGCGGCTTCCCTTTCTGTCGCGAGGCTGCTTCGTCTTGCGAAGCACGGCCATGGACGACTTTGTTTTGTGAGTCTTCAAAAAAACCGCAAAACGCTTTGGTCTTGCGATTTTTTTCGTTGCGCGAGGCGTTCGTCTTGCGGGGTACCACTGTATAGACTTTTGAAATTGCCTGCCCTGTAGCTCAATACCACCCCCCAAAACATCATACATATGGTACATCACAGAAAGAGGTGGTTCCCAGCAGAAATTTGAGTATGTTGCATCTCTCCTGTCTGCCAGGATACCTGATAATGCCTTATCTGATTGCTTTTCTGTGTAGCCTGGCCATTCCTTTGAGATGGTAAATACTTAGTTCCCGAATCTCTTACACATATTGATAGTGTGTTCAGCTTAACAGATACTTGCCAGACTGTATTTACAGGGACTGTGGCTACCACGGCAAACTATGGCAATTTCTTAAAGAAATGGGAGTGCCTGATCACCTCATCTGTCTCCTGAGAAATCTCTATGTGGGACAAGAAGCTACAGTTAGAACTGGATATGGAACAACTGATTGGTTCAAAATTGGGAAAGGAGCACGACAAGGTTGTATATTGTCTCCCTGCTTATTTAACTTATATGCAGAATTCATCATGTGAAAGGCTGGACTGCATGAATCCCAAGCCAGAATTGATGCTTTTGATTTATGGTGCTGGAGACTCTTGAGAGTCCCATGGACTGCAAGAAGATCAAACCTATCCATTCTGAAAGAAATCAGCCCTGAGTGCTCACTGGAAGGACAGATCGTGAAGCTGAGGCTCCAATACTTTGGCTACCACATGAGAAGAGAAGACTCCCTGGAAAAGACCCTGATGTTGGGAAAGATGGAGGGCACAAGGAGAAGGGGATGACAGAGGACGAGATGGTTGGACAGTGTTCTCGAAGCTACCAACATGAGTTTGACCAAACTGCAGGAGGCAGTGGAAGACAGGAGTGCCTGACGTTCTTTGGTCCATGGGGTCACGAAGTCGGACACGACTAAACGACTAAACAACAACAACAAGCCCCTACAGCCCAAAGACAATTGGAAAGCTTTTCCCATTTCCTTCCTCCTTGCAGAGAAATATTTGAGGTCAATTTGGGAGAGTCAAAATGGCTTCAGGGTTGCTCTCCTCTACTGTTTCAGACACTATTCTTATGCATGTGTGTTTGCCTTGTACTTTTATGAACATTTATTATATATATATAAAAGACCTTGGAATTCCTATAACAATAGGAATGTGATCTGTGGAAATCAGCAAGTAAAGCCTTTTGCAGCTCATTTTCACCTGCTATTGTTTGCAGAGCAAGATGGTGTTAAAGGTACAGCTGCAAGGGCTGAAAAGCGGAGAAATAGGGAATTTTTGGAATCAAGTATTCGAGGAACTTAAAAAATATTTAAATACAACATACAGAAAAGCCCTGAATTTTTTTCTACTGGGGATAATGGATAATACAATAAAAAACAGGATGCGACATTGTTTTTGTATGCCGTAGTGGCAGCAAGAACTTTGATTGTATCCTATTGGAAAAAGCAAGAAGTACCCAATATTCTGAAATGGCAGGAGAAATTACTCAGCTATTTAGTAAAATAAAAAAATTCCTTCAGTAGCACCTTAAAGACCAACTAAGTTTTTATTTTGGTATGAGCTTTCGTGTGCATGCACACTTCTTCAGATACAGTGAAATGGAAGTTTCCAGGCACTTATGTAGAGAAGGGGTGGGGAGGGGTGGGGATGGGGAGGGGGGATCACTCAGAAGGGTGGTGGAAATGGGTGATTGACTGACTGATAGCTGTTGATGACCGCAAACGACTGCAAATGGTTTTGCATGAAAAAGCAAGGGTTGAGATGGCTGAAGATTGCTTATCATGTATAATGAGATAAGAACCCGATATCGCTGTTCAAACCAGGTCCCTCCATGGTTTTGAGCTTGGTGATAAGTTGCAATTCAGCAACTTCTCTTTCCAGTCTATTTCTGAAATTCTTTTGTAGTAAGACAGCTACTTTGAGATCTTGTATAGAATGTCCTGGGAGATTGAAGTGTTCTCCTACTGGTTTTTCTGTCTTCTGGTTCCTGATGTCAGATTTATGTCCATTTATCCTTTGGCGTAGGGTTATCACCAAGCTCAAAACCATGGAGGGACCTGGTTTGAACAGCGATATCGGGTTCTTATCTCATTATACATGATAAGCAATCTTCAGCCATCTCAACCCTTGCTTTTTCATGCAAAACCATTTGCAGTCGTTTGCGGTCATCAACAGCTATCAGTCAGTCAATCACCCATTTCCACCACCCTTCTGAGTGATCCCCCCTCCCCATCCCCACCCCTCCCCACCCCTTCTCTACATAAGTGCCTGGAAACTTCCATTTCACTGTATCTGAAGAAGTGTGCATGCACACGAAAGCTCATACCAAAATAAAAACTTAGTTGGTCTTTAAGGTGCTACTGAAGGAATTTTTTTATTTTACTTCGATCCAGACCAACACGGCTACCTACCTGTAATCAGCTATTTAGATTTGCATAATCTGACCAATTCAATTAGAGGGTATACCAACAAGAAATTTCAACAGAGCTGGGGAAAAATTGGCGAGTACATGAAATGACAGTGCCCCACGGTGAAGTCTTGGGTCTACTTCTAATGCCTCATATTGAATTGATTTGATTTACGTTGATAAAAGTTGATTGAAGTTGATTTAGCTTGAGTTGAGATATTATATAAGAATTATAAGATATTAATGTTTGGAATATATAGATATGATTGAGGGGAAGCAGTACCAAATATATTAACTAAAGAACCTGAGATGGAGATAAGTGGAAGTCTACTATGGGAGGAGGAGATGCAGGGGAAGAAATAAATGTGTATGAATTAAAGGAAAATTAGGATCATAGTTGATAATTATAGATTCATTTACAGGTTACATTTATGTTTAAATGTGTTTTGATTATTTTGATTTTGGGTATGAATGTACCCAGATGGCATTGAACAGGATTCTGGGTAGTTGCAGCTGAATGTATGATTATTATTTTTAATTATTATTTATATATGATTTTGTATGTTATTATTTCTATATTATTCTTTGTTTTGTTTGTTTGTGAGTGTGTTTTAATTTGAAATCCAATAAAGTTTATTATAAAATTTAAAAAGAAAAAAGAAAAGAACAGCTTAGTAAAAAGATCAAACTTTCCCTTGCCTTCTGTTTCTTCCTAACAACCTGGTAAGGAATGATACCAATTTAACCAAGACTACAAATGCATTTCACATTTTTAGGAGCAAACCTGATACAATGCTGAGCTGGGGGGGGGGGGAACGGAAAGAAGGTTATATATCCAATTCTTCAGTGCCCATTCATCAAACCCCTGAGGTTTATGGGAGGACAGTCAATTAGGGTGTGGTGAAAAAAACTCTCTTTCACAGATAAAGTTGCTGCTGGAGGGATGTGGATTATTTATTGCTGAACAGTGATCTCTCCCAAGTCATCATCACCAACTCTCAGCCCAAAGGTGCCTCCTTCATAGGGTACTGGGAGAAGACTTCCGTCAATCAAGTGCCCTTTGTTCAAGCATTTAAATGTATGCACATTTTAAATTGCCCTTTGTCTGCTCCGAGAGGGAGCTAAAGAAGCCCAGCTGTGCAGCAAGTAAAAATGTCAAGCTGATTTAAAGAGAGCCTGATGACACAGTCCTTGCATCCCATGGGACTGTGATATTGCACATTAAGTCTGGAGCGAGGGTGGTATGTCCTTCTTTTGGGCCCCCCACTCAGTCCTCATTGCCATCCCTCCTTGTTTTGGGTCACCTTTTTTTCTGGAACAAATGGGCTTGCGCTGCAATGCTAACCCCAGTTACCAGGGAGTAAATCCCGCTGAATTCAGTTAGCCATGAAGGCTATGCTCTGCTTCCGCAGCTGGAGGCAACCATGCTTCTGGGTACCACTTGTTGGAAACCACAGGAAGGGATCGGGCTCTTGGGCTCAAATCCTGCTTGCGGGTTTCCCACAGGCTTCTGGTTGGCCTCTGTGAGAGCAGGATGTTGGACTACATGGGCCATCGGCTGATCCAGCAAGCTCCTCTTTCCACCTGCCTTGCCTCGCCCCCTCCGGCCCTGGGACTCCTCATAAGGAAGCTGTGCCTGGAGGAAGAACTGTGAGGGGAGAGACTCCATCAGGCAAGGCCTCCTTCCACCTGCCTTGCCTCACCCTCCAGTCTCTATTTTTCAATTTGCATTGTATTGTTTTATGCACTGTGGCTTGCTGTTGTTTTATTGATTATTGTTTTGAAATTATTTATTGTAAATGTTAAGAGTGGGTTTCTGTTTAATTTTCATATGCTGATATTATTCTATACTATTGTATTGATTGTTGAATGTTACATTATTTGATTGCTTATTTTAAAGCTATTGTTTTATTATCACATTTTTGTATTGCATTAGATTGTTATAAGGTTGTTTTGTATTTCATTAGATTCTGTTTCTTCAGCTTGTAAACCGCCTTGAGTATTGTATGATAGAAAGGCGGTATACAAATTAAAAGTGATGATGATGATGATGATGATGTTCTTAATATGGCTTTATTCTGAGTAGACAGTTAGATTTTGCACTATTGGGCCCATCATGATACTGCTTCCCATCCCTTCTGGGTCAAATCTGGCCTGTTCATTCTTTCTGGCCCACATCTTGGAACATTTATGTCTCTACATGCTCAGACAACATAACACCCGTCACTAAAAACAGAAGGTAAAGGTAAAGGGGCCCCTGACCATCAGGTCCAGTCATGTCCGACTCTGGGGTTGCGGCGCTCATCTCGCTCTATAGGCCAAGGGAGCCGGTGTTTGTCCGCAGACAGCTTCCGGGTCATGTGGCCAGCATGACAAAGCTGCTTCTGGTGAACCAGAGCAGCACACGGAAACGCCGTTTACCTTCCTGCCAGAGTGGTCCCTATTTATCTACTTGCACTTTGATGTGCTTTCGAACTGCTAGGTTGGCAGGAGCTGGGACCGAACAACGGGAGCTCACCCCGTTGCAGGGATTCGAACTGCCGACCTTCTGATCAGCAAGCCCTAGACTCTGTAGTGTTTAACCCACAGTGCCACCTGGGTCCCAAAAACAAAAGGCTATGAACCCAATACACTCAAAAACAGCATTCGCTGGGTAGTAGCGGCACTTGCTGTTCATTACTAATCTCTAGGTCGCAATCATGCAAATGATGTGATCATCATTAAGACGTATACACCATATACCTTTAAAGCATGCTGTAGTGAAATAGAGGACTCTGGGAATAACCAGAAACTGTGGTTCACGGTAGAGTGCATTCTTGAACTGAGAA
Source organism: Zootoca vivipara (assembly GCF_963506605.1). Lineage (NCBI taxonomy): Eukaryota > Metazoa > Chordata > Lepidosauria > Squamata > Lacertidae > Zootoca > Zootoca vivipara. Next base: position 50,687,074 of record NC_083285.1, on the reverse strand, counting down.
AGAGCGACATTTTGGGAAATGGGCTATGCCAACCTTTTTCCGGAATGTGTTCTGGTCTTCTTTAAGAGCCTTGTGTGAGGTGCCTTTCCGTGCTAATTGCCTTCTGTGTGAGATGGCAAGAAAGAGGGGGTAACTTTCAATTATGGGTTGATTGTAGGATAAGGCTTAGCTGTGAAAGGGCGTCTAACCGTTGCCAGCTGCATGGGGAGGCGTCCGGGAATGGGAGAGGGGAGTGCCTTTGTTATTTCTTTGATATGGGTAAATCATATACATCTGGCTTTTGTCCTGTCAAGCTATAAGATGGATGTCTATCAACTGGCTATTGGCTAATCCCTAATTAAACAAGTATGTTAATTGGTTAATTCAAACTTTCCCTCTTGGGTCTGAGAAGGATAAAAGTCCCGTCTTTGTAATGGAGATGGCTCTTAGCCCTGCTCTAAGAAGAGGCTTTTTGTCACTTCTCGGAGGAACTTGCCTAAGACTCTTGCCTGATTCCTACCTTCGGGAGAGGGAGCCAAGGTGTTAGTAAATTCTGTTCTGTTTGTGAGTCCTTTCTTGAGTTTAGTCAGTATATTTTACAATGTTTTTATTTTGTTTACCTGTAACCTGTAATTGGGAACTATGTAATTTTGATATGATATGTGGTTTTCTTTAAATAAACCTGAAAAAGATTATTTCTAGCCTGTGGATTTTTTGGGAACTTCCATGAGGCAAGGCTACGTCTAAAGTGCTCCAGACTACTCGCTCCTACTGTTTTGGAATTTAGTTGTGCTCACGGAAAGTGAACACAGGTTGTGCAGCTGGAAAAGCAGAGGGACTTATCCCTTTTCCCCTCTGTTTGGGCTGGCAGCAGTTATTTGCAAAGGGTGGTGGCAGCATTTCTATCAATTGGCTTGTTTTGGGGAGGTAGGGTTGGGGAAAAGACTGGGATGCATTGCTTTCTTGCTTGCTTGTTAAAGAGCAACAGTGTATTACAGGGGTCAGCAACATTTTTCAGCCATGGGCCAATCCACCGTCCCTCAGACCATGTGGGGGGCCGGACTATATTTTGAAAAAAATATATGAACGAATTCCTAAGCCCCACAAATAACCCAGGGATGCATTTTAAATAAAAGCACACATTCTGCTCATGTAAAAACCCCAGGCAGGCCCCACAAAATAACCCAGAGATGCATTTTAAATAAAAGGACACAATCTACTCATGTAAAAACACACTGATTCCCGGACCGTCCGCGGGCCAGATTTAGAAGGCGATTGGGCCAGATCTGGCCCACGGGCGTTAGGTTGCCTACCCCTGGTGTATTATGTCACGTTTATCTGCAACTATTTTAAGACTGTTCTGCGGCAAAGCTTTGCAACTCATTATTGTGGTGGAGAGCAGACTCATTGCTACTCAACACAAGGTCCAGATTAGGGCTTCCGTTTGCAACAACTGTAACCAAAAGTACCCCCTGCTGTTACATTGCTGGGTGCTTGCACACTGCTCACGCAAATAAATGATGCAGAGTCATGAGTGAGCAGTGGTGCAGTGTTGGAAGTGTTGTAGGAAACACACACACACACACACACACACACACACACACACACACCGTTCATTCTTCTTATAATAGGTTCACTATCAAAGGGGGGGATCTTGGAGGGTTCGCCCAACTCAACACATATGCAGCCTCCTCTGGCAAGGGAATTTCCACCTCCAACTTTGCCAGACAGCCGACTATCTTCTACATGGATTTTCCTCCCAAACTGGATTGACTCAGAATCAAATCAAAGGACAGCTATCACCTTCATAATGACTGTGAAACTTCTCTTTGTCCCGTGGAATGTAACAGGGAGGGGGTGAGAAGAGGCCAGGAGCAGCTGGCCAGGTACTCAAATTTCTACCTCTGGACCCCTCCTTTCTGTGATGTATCAATGACATATTAGTGATGCATCTTTAGGGGTGTACCTTGGTGGTGGGATGCTAATAAAAAGGGAAGACCCCCTTTGTTCGGGGTCTCCATCTTGCTTCACCTTGTTGCAGGGTGGGCCCTGTCGCGACAGTACTTTCTTTAATAAAGGCCAAGCCTACTGGCTGCTGTTTTGCTCTGATATTCTTGGCTGGAGTCTTGTTTTGCCCAAGGGAGCCCTCAGATTTTCCGTTAACAGTTGACAGCCCCACAAATCCACTCCAAGCCCATTAACCTAGTCCTAGCCAATTTCAGTGGAGAGCAGCAGTGTTGAAGTAAGATTCACCTGCCATTCTGCTCAGCATATGTACGAGGAAGCGGGTAGCATGTCCTCGGCCCGAGGCAGAAAACTCTATAGGGTGGAACCTCCAGGTAGTCAGTACACATTTTGAAGGAAGGATTCAAACACAGAGGAAATTATTAAAGTGAACTCGGCCACTCTGTTTCCGTGGCACAACAAATCCACAACAAAAAACAAAAGAAAGACGCTTTTTATAAATTAGGAAAGTGTTTAAGGGAGAGATGTATAAGCGCCACATAAAGGTAAAAGTAAAGGGACCCCTGACCATTAGGTCCAGTCGTGACCGACTCTGGGGTTGCGCGCTCATCTCGCATTATTGGCCGAGGGAGCCGGCGTATAGCTTCCAGGTCATGTGGTCAGCGTACACTCAAATCAAGATGAATCCAGGACAAATGCTCCTTCTCACATGACCTCTTGACTGACCAATCCGAATTAATGCTTAATAAAGATAGGGAATACAGTGGTACCTCTGGTTATGAACTTAATTTGTTCTGGAGGTCCGTTCTCAACATGAAACTGTTCTTAACCTGAGGTACCGCTTTAGCTAATGGGGCCTCCCGCTGCCGCCATACAATTTCTGTTCTCATCCTGAAGCAAAGTTCTTAACCCGAGGTACTACTTCCGGGTTAGCGGAGTCTGTAAGCTGAAGTGTTTGCAACTCGAGGTGTTTGTAACCCGAGGTGCCACGGTAGTCTAACCTCTGCAGGAGCTTTGTGCAAGCAAATCAGGATGAATGCTCAATGAATAGGCCCTCTAGCAGGAGATCTTCAGGGTTTGCTTGGTAGATGCTGACATTGGAAGGTTTCTCTGTGGCCGTGAAGTTTAAGAACAATGCCCTATATTATCAGTGAGCCTTGATGCTGGCTAAATTGCTTAGAACAAGCTCTCTGAGATGATCAGTTTACCCACGATTCCCTGGGTCAGCTGGAGAAGGTTGCTGAAAGCAACAGGAGTCTGCTGTAGATGCCAAGGGGAGGTGCCAGCTGCAAACACTCGCTTGTCATTACCTAGCCCACAATCACAGGCTCCTGCAATATGCTTTAAATTGCTGTGCTCAATTTTTTCCCCATACCAGTATCATTTAGAGTTATTTTTTTATTTTAAAAAATAATCTCAGTGTAAATGCACTCTAGAACTTTACCCCTTTGAAAGTTCCTTCACATCTTTTGTGGGCTATAATATTTATGGGCTATAAATATTGTCAGGGCGTGTTGTTTTTTTTAAGTCATGTTGTGTAAGGCCAATGGTCATGTTGTGTAAGGGCAATGGTCAATTGAGCAATACTTTGTACCTCCCAACAGTAGCAATTACAGCCCATTCCAAGTGTTCAAAGACCTTTAAATACTCAGGGCCAAATGAGATGTGATGTTTGTCATGTGGTTTAAGCTGGGATGTTTTTTTTTTAAGCAATCATTTTTATTTAAAATTTTATAAGCAAATAGGAACGTACGCATATTTGCATCTGAAAGAAAACAATAAAATCTGGGGGTGGGAATCAATGACCCTGTCAAGGAAACAATATGCAGTTGTCTCAATTAAAACGATTTTTAATTTTTGCAAGGTGTCTAGGACCCAAAATTCCACAACTAATCACTAGTGTTTGTTGGCAGTTATCAATCATTCCAAATGCCGGTATATGTAACCTTTGCAAAACATTTTGGGCCCCAAAACAGACCGGAATAATGGATGGATGCAGTATGTTTTCAAGCCCTCTAGGATATGAGCTGTCAACACGTTTGTGGGAACGAATGCCATATGAAGTGGCATGATGGAAAGAAGTTACTTTTTAGGGTTTCCAGTGTGGTTAAAGTATCAAGAATAGAACCAGGGAGACCTGGATTCAGGTCTGTTATGATACTGACTGTTACACTCTCTCTAGACTTTGGGACTCGATGAGTTCCCTTTTACCAAAGGTATTTAAGCAACAACTGGACAACAATCTGTGAGTGATGCTTGCTGCAGCTGCAAGTTTGCTATTGTTCCCCAAGAGCTCTTCCAACTTTTACCCTTCTGTGATCTGTAAAATCATATCCCCACTAGTCTGGCTGGGAGTGAAAAGGGGAGGCATGTCTCAGATGCTGTGTCTTCCTGTCCCCAGGCCAGGGGGGCGGGGCTAAGAACAGCTTTAGGGAGGTGATTCTGAGTGAGAAAACAGTGTAAAGAGAAAGGAATTAAACCCAGGGGATTTCCATTTTTTGGATGAGATTCAGTCACATACTAGCGTAACTAGCCAATTCAGGTTGTGCAATTGTAGTTGAATGGGAGGTCTTCTTGCGCAACAAACCCACTTCACCAAAGACCAGACTTTTTGAGATAAGGAAAGTGACTCCAGGTTTTCTGTAAAGTGTGAGGTGAAACTTCCTGTAATCTCCCTGCAAATAAACCAGGAGTGCTCACTAAAATAGCCCACTTTGTCTGCTCTCTGCGGATGGTTCCCAAACCTTTTTCAAAGAGGGTCAGATTTGATGAAGTGAACATGCATCAGGGCCGACCACAGTTGTTGAGGGTTTTTTACAATTTTACCCCAAAGTTGTTGAACTTTTTTTTAGGATTGGAGTTGCAGAGGGTTTTTTTTTAGGATTTTACCCCAGGACATATACTGCCATGGGGGCCGGATTAAATCAGATTAGGCGCCTGGAACTGACTTTGGGCATGCCTGCAAACAATCAGCAGGCGGTCCCTGGAAGCATCCCCTGTCTCCCCAGCCCAGGTGATGTGATCCAATCTCCACCACCACTGGGCTGGTGTTAGAAAGCATTGCAAGATCAGTGGGCCCCTCTGAGATCTATTCTCTGCATTTCTGAGACTGGTTCCCTTCTCCCCCTTTCTTTCTAGAGAGAAAACACACCTCCAAGCTGTCTGTTTACCTTGGACTGCTAACCCTGAACTACCAGTAACAGTTTTATTATGCAATAAACGAAACAATCAAAGGGAAAAGTTCATGTACAGTACTCTGAATGGGCTAAATATGCAACACAAGATGTTATTTATTTATTTATTTATTTATTTATTTATTTATTTATTTATTTATTTATTTCTAGCTGGCCCGGCCACGCGTTCCTGTGGCTTAGTCTGTTAAATGGCCCCTCAGAGTCCCCCTTCAGACTCCTCCCCCCGGCTCATCCCTGTGATTGGCCCTACCCTGTCCCAACCCATTACCTTCCCACCCAGGGGAGCCCCCACCTCTATTCGGCCTAGTCTGCAAAGCCAAGCCAAGCTGCTGTGGAGAGGGAAGCTTTCCTACCTGCAGTACTAGTGTAGCTGCCGCTAAGGGCCGCTGTTGTGCAAGGTCTCCTGATTCTATTTCCCAGCATGCACTTTAGGGTGAGTTGTGAGTTCTGGAACAGGGGCTTTGGGGGGTTTTACCTGGCAGAGGTGTGACATCTGTCTTAGCAAACTATCCTATATCCTTCAGAAATTTGCTTGGGACGTTGTGTCAAAATTTGAACACAATCGGTGAAGTGGTTTTGGAGAAAAGTGGAAACACACCCACATGCCCAGTTTACATTTATATATATATATATATATATATATATATATATATATATATATATATATATATATATATACACACACACACACACACACATATACACACACTGGTATAGATACCGTGTTTCCCCCTTTTTAAGACACCGTCTTATAACTTTTTTTACTCAAAAAAACAGACGGTGTCTTATTTTCAGGGGATGCCTTGTACCTTAAGGCCTCCTCGGAAGGGCCAGGCCACTGGCTCGGGGTGCTGCTGGGCGCTCTGCGCGGCACCGAGGCGGCAGGCTGCTGGCTCGGCGCTCCGCCCAGCGCTGCTGGGCGCTCCGGGCGCTCGGCGCTGCAGACCGCTGGTTCCGGCGGCGGGGGGCAGGCCTCGGGCAGCTCTCCCCCCAAAAGAAGAGGCCAGGCGCTGCAGGGGGCTCCGAGCGCTCGGCGCTTCGGAGCGCTCCGCTCTGCAGCCGCCGGCCTCGGGCAGCCAAACAAAAAGAGAAGAGGCCAGGCGCTGCAGGGCGCTCCGAGCGCTCGGCGCTTCGGAGTGCTCCGCTCTGCAGCCGCCGGTTCCGGCGGCGGGGCGGCAGGCCTTGGGCAGCTCCTCCCCCCCCCAAAAAAAGAAGAGGCCAGGCGCTGCAGGGCGCTCCGAGCGCTCGGCGCTTCGGAGTGCTCCGCTCTGCAGCCGCCGGTTTCGGCGGCGGGGCGGCAGGCCTCGGGCAGCTCCTCCCCCCCAAAAAAAGAAGAGGCCAGGCGCTGCAGGGCGCTCCGAGCGCTCGGCGCTTCGGAGCGCTCTGCTCTGCAGCCGCCGGTTTCGGCGGCGGGGCGGCAGGCCTCGGGCAGCTCCTCCCCCCCAAAAAAAGAAGAGGCCAGGCGCTGCAGGGCGCTCCGAGCGCTCGGCGCTTCGGAGCGCTCTGCTCTGCAGCCGCCGGTTCCGGCGGCGGGGCGGCAGGCCTCGGGCAGCTCCCCCCCCCCCGCAAAAGAAGAAGCCAGGTGCTGCAGGGCGCTCCGAGCGCTCGCTGTTTCGGAGCGCTCCGCTCTGCAGCCGCCGGTTCCGGTGGCGGGGCGGCAGGCCTCGGGCAGCCCAAAAAAAAGAAAAGAAAAAAAGAGGCCAGGTGCTGCAGGGCGCTCCATGCGTTCACTGCAGCAACAGCAGCCGGTTCCAGGCCCCTCTGGCTGGCTGGGGCGCTTGGCGGTCTCGCATGGAGGTATGTCTTATTTTCGGGGGTGTCTTAGATTTCACTAATGATAAAAAATGCTGCCATGGCTTACTTTCTGACTACGTCTTAAAAAAGGGGAAACACGGTAGATAGATAGATAGATAGATAGATAGATAGATAGATAGATAGATAGATAGATTTGGGCATGAGCTTGGGAGCATCTTGTGTGTTAAGGTGGTGGGATTGCAGTGGAGGAAAGTAGCAAGTAGAGAAAGGGGTATTCATTTAAGTATTTTATGTTTTCTTATTCTTTGGTTTGGGCAATTTATATGGATTGGTGATGCACCTTTACAATCAAAGGCAATGGGTGAAATCCCACACTGCATGGGTGGAATTCTGCTCAGGCAGTTGGCTTTCCCTTGCTCTTCTGCAACCCCCAATGCTCCCCCAAATCTTAGTGGAGGGTGGTCTTTTAGGGCAAATAGGACACTGCCCCTTTGACCAAACTGCGGGAGGCAGTGGAAGACAGGAGTGCCTGGCGTGCTATGGTCCATGGGGTCACGAAGAGTCGGACACGACTAAACAACTAAACAACAACAACAGGACACTGCCCCAATGACCTCATTCTGCTCTTAGTCAGCCCCCCCCCCACTTGCCTTCTTACTTACCCCCACTGTAGGAGTAGCACTGCCTGCCAGCTTCCCCCTCCTTAATCTCAGTACAGTATTCTCCTTGCAGAACTCAGCAGTCAGGAGAATGGGGGCAAAGGTAGAACTACCGTGTTTCCCCTTTTTTAATACGTAGTCAAAAAGTAAGCCAGGGCAACAATTTTAAGCATTTGAGAAATATAAGACATACCCTGAAAATAAGACATACCCCCATGCCTGCCAACTGGGGGCCTGGAACCAGGAGGTAAAATGGCGTTTAAAAACGCCGTTTGAAGTGATTTCAGCTTGCCTCCCCGCCGCCTGGAACCGGCTGCTGCAGCGCGCAGCAGCGCCGGGCGGAGCGCCCAGCAACACGGACGGAGCGCTCAGCAGCACCAGGAGGAGCGTCCCACCGTGCCAGGCGGCGGGGTGGCAGGCCTCCTTGGCATGGCGAGGAAGAGACGAGGCCGCTGGCTCGGGCGCTCCTGAGTCCTGACCCCAGCCGCTTCTACGCGGCAGCAGCAAAAGAGACGTGCGGCCACATGGAGAGGCGAGCGCCCGAGCGGGAGACGCGCTCTCTGCAAAGCTCTGCACTCACTTCATCCGCCCGACGGGAAAGCGAAGTGGGGAAGAGAAAAAGAGAAAAAACCGAAGCGGCTCTTTTTCTCTTCCCCACTTCGCTTTCCCGTCGGGCGGATGAAGTGAGTGCAGAGCTTTGCAGAGATCGCGTCTCCCGCTCGGCCACATGGAGAGGCGAGCGCCTGAGCGGGAGACGCGCTCTCTGCAAAGCTCTGCACTCACTTCATCCGCCCGACGGGAAAGCGAAGTGGGGAAGAGAAAAAGAGCCGCTTCGGTTTTTTCTCTTTTTCTCTTCCCCACTTCGCTTTCCCGTCGGGCGGATGAAGTGAGTGCAGAGCTTTGCAGAGAGCGCGTCTCCCGCTCAGGCGCTCGCCTCTCCATGTGGCCGAGCGGGAGACGCGATCTCTGCAAAGCTCTGCACTCACTTCATCCGCCCGACGGGAAAGCGAAGTGGGGAAGAGAAAAAGAGAAAAAACCGAAGCGGCTCTTTTTCTCTTCCCCACTTCGCTTTCCCGTCGGGCGGATGAAGTGAGTGCAGAGCTTTGCGTCTCCCGCTCAGGCGCTCGCCTCTCCATGTGGCCGAGCGGGAGACGCGATCTCTGCAAAGCTCTGCACTCACTTCATCCGCCCGACGGGAAAGTGAAGTGGGGAAGAGAAAAAGAGCCGCTTCGGTTTTTTCTCTTTTTCTCTTCCCCACTTCGCTTTCCCGTCGGGCGGATGAAGTGAGTGCAGAGCTTTGCAGAGATCGCGTCTCCCGCTCGGGCGCTAGCCTCTCCATGTGGCCGCATGGCTCTTTTGCTGCTGCCGCGTAGAAGCGGCTGGGGTCAGGACTCAGGAGCGCCCGAGCCAGCGGCCTCGTCTCTTCCTCGCCATGCCAAGGTGGCCTGCCACCCCGCCGCCTGGCACGGTGGGACGCTCCTCCTGGTGCTGCTGAGCGCTCTGTCCGTGTTGCTGGGCGCTCCCCCCGGGCGCTGCTGGGCGCTCCGCGCTGCAGCAGCCGGTTCTGGGCGACAGGCTAAAATCACTTCAAATGGCATTTTTAAATGCCATTTTCCCTTCTCAGGGCTGACTTCGCTGGGCGCGCGCTACACCTGAACCAGGAACAGCTGATTTCAGCGCTACAGCTGATCTGTATCTGCATGTGCCAGAAAGTGTCATGTGTGATTGCACAGAGCACCAAGCCTTAAGACATCCCCTGAAAATAAGACACCGTGGTTTTTTTTGAGGAAAAAAAGTTATAAGACGGTGTCTTAAAAAGGGGGAAACACGGTAGTAGGCTCTGCCTATAGTTGGCTCTGGCTCCACCTAGTGTTTGGTCTCCCATCTTTCCACCCTACCCGCCCCACTGTTCACCAACCACCACTGCCAGATCTGTTTTGGGGGGTTCTTGCCAAATGAGAACAAAAAGGAACACTTAACTTTGGCAAAAGAAATGCAAGCAGTCAATAAGGGATGCTAAAAAAAAGAATTTGAGGACTGTTATGGGAATTATAAGGTCTAAGATATAAAATTAATGTACCAAGCAAACACATACATACATAAACAAACAAACAAACAAACAAACAAACCACATGTCTGAAACAGTACAGGAAAAAGTCCTGAAACCATTTTGTCTTTCCCAAATTGACCTCAAAGGTTTCTCTGCAAGGAGGGAAGAAATGAGAAAAACCTCCCCATTGTCTCTTTGCTCACAAATCCTGCCTTAAGGGCACATTTAAGATATGAATAGGGCGAGCCTGTGACCTGCACACAGGAATTAAGTATTTATCATAACAAAGGAATAGCCAGGCTGTCCAGGTAAACCCATTAACACAACAACAGAGTCAGTCACGACTGGACCTAATGGTCAGGGATCCCTTTACCTTTAAACCAATCAACAGGTTTCATGTCAGACAGGATTCTGTTGTAGACTGGCCCTTCTCTGATGTATGTATGAAATGGGTAGGCAAACTAAGGCCCGGGGGGGGGGGGCTGGATCCGGCCCAATCGCCTTCTAAATCTGGCCAGTGGATGGACCAGGAATCAGTGTGTTTTTACATGAGTAGATGATGTATGTATGGTGTATGGGCTGGTGGTCTTGGGCTCCAGGGTGGGCAATTTCAAATGTCTCTATATAAGGGCTTGCACACCATTGTCTGGGGTCCCTCCTGGCTCCTGCATGTGGTTGTGAGCACCCTGTTGCAACAGTTAACAAAGATCAGGCTTACTAGCTGCTTTGCTTCTCAACATAGCTGCCAAGTTTTCCCTTTTCTCGCGAGGAAGCCTATTCAGCATAAGGGGAAATCCCTTTAAAAAAGGGATAACTTGGCAGCTATGCAAAATAAAAAAATTCCTTCAGTAGCACCTTAAAGACCAACTAAGTTTATATTTTGGTATGAGCTTTCGTGTGCATGCACACTTCTTTAGATACACACGAAAGCTCATACCAAAATATAAACTTGGTTGGTCTTTAAGGTGCTACTGAAGGAATTTTTTTATTTTGCTTCGACTCAGACCAACACGGCTACCTACCTGTAACTTGGCAGCTATGCTTCTCAATATTCTCTGGTTGGCCTCTGATAGAGAACCTACAAAAGGATTCTATATGGGCTCCTGGGTCTCCATAAGGGAAAAGGAGCAGTTTTCCTTATAACAATGACCACCACCAACAAATTATTTAAATACATTAGTAGGAGGAGACCAGCTGGGGAAACAATGGGGCCTTTGGAAGGCAAGGAGTCGAAAGTGTGCTAAAGGAGGAGGAGATTGCAGAGAAACTGAATGACTTCATCTGTCTTCAAATGACAGAGGGCAGATCTCTGCGCCTGAACTTACTTTTGGAGGAAGGGAGTCTGAGGAGCTAAGGTTAACGGGGTGATGTGAGATGAAGTTCAGGGCAAAATAAAAACTGACAAATTGCCAGGCCCAGATGATATCCACCCAAGAGTTCTCAAATGTGAATTTGCTGATCTTCCATCAAAAATATGTAGCGTGTTCTTCAGATCAGCCTCTATACCTGAGGACTGGAAGGTGACCAACCGAACACCAATTTGTAAAAAGGGACCAAAGGGGGAACCCTGGACATTACAACCTTTTTTGAGAAAACTGGTGGAAAGTACTGTTAAAGAAAAAAATAACCAAGTATATAGAAAAACAAACCTTGCTGAAGCAGAACCAGCATGGCTTCTGCAAGGGCAAGTCCTCTCCCACTAACCTATTAGTTCTCTTTTCTTAATTGGTCCTTGGTTGTTTTGTGGTTTTATTTTATGATTTTAATATAAATTGTTTTTGTTTTAATTGCAATATTTTTGGAACTCACCTTGCAGAAGGGTGGGTAAATAAATAGGCTACAGTATAACATTTCTGTTATGTATTTTGGAAAGTTATTTGTCTCTTTGTTCTCTATGCATTTTGACAACTTTTGAGAGATCGTAACCGAATTTTGCATGATGGTTTCTGAGATCAAGGAGCATGTTTTGTCTTTCTTTGGATACAACCAGATGGCATTTTGAGTCAAACTGGTAGACTGAGCCTTTCAAAACTGCACCGATTTAAGTTTCCGGTTTCAAAACTGCACTGACTAAGTTGGTTTTTCAGAGTTCCCGAGCAATGCTGGGCAATTTGTGCTGGTAAGTAAGTAAACGATACAGTGACAATATCTACACAATGTGCAAAGAATTGGAGTCACAGTTTTTGGAGAAGGAGCTAGGCAAAAAAGGCACGGTGAAGCCAATTTCTGAAAGAAGCTTCCGGAGTTTTCCCAGAAGCCACTCTAGCCTTCCCTCCTGAGACTCCACTGTGGATGGAGTAGCATTTCATCTTCCTATAGTATGTTTGCAGTCAGCTAGACTGGATTGTTTGACTAATACAGTTGAATAAGCAAAGGGGGCTGTGCGTGCCTGTAGCTCCCTGGAGATTTCTCTCTATGTGCTCCCTAAACTTACCCACCCCTGAGCAACATGCTCCAGCTGTTCACTATCCTTAGACATAGGAGGCCAAAGGAAGTGTTGCAAAAGCCCAGAGGCAAAGTGTGTCCTTACTTACTCTGACGGTCACCTACGTACTTTGCATCAACAATGACGTTTCTTGGGAAAGGTTTGTTTCTGCTTCTACTTCCCCAATACAAGGCTAGAAGATTTAAAAACAACCACCACCATCACAAACACGTAATATAGTCTCCACTTGTGGCTCCTCGTGTCTTTAACATCTGGCCGACTTGAGTACTATGGCACCCTGTGCGAGGCCAAAATTAGGCACCCCCCGCAGTCCTTGAGCTGCCTTCCCAAATGTCCCAAACTTACATATCAGTAACCTCTTTATGATATTTCCGGGTCACTTCTGAGTTTGGCGCTGTGCATTTAGGCAGGATTGTGCACATATTGGCCGCGCCGAAAACGAGATATTCCCTTCATATCTCACACAATCAAAATCCAACCGTTTATTAATTTCTAGGTTTTATTGGGGTCCTACCCTGAAACCTATAACAAAATGGACGGACATGGCTAATGTAGGCTCCATAATTACAATGGGTCTTCTCAGTGCGGAATTTAATTTGATATAACCCAATACCGAGCTCAGTGTTCTTCTACAGAACTGTGTCCTCTTTGAGAGTGGAGGTGTGTGTAATGTATAAGTGACCACTTTCCCCACAAGCATGAGTTGTCAGTTTGCATTTCCTGGTGCAGAAAGTATTGGTCTGATGTGTAGAGATGTTTCCTATTCTAATTAATTCAAGAGGGTTCTGGAAGCTTCTCCGTGTGAAAGGAACGAGCAGAAGGTTCCAGATGTTTGGATATATCATATCTCGGTTTAAGTACACTTCGGTTTGAGTACTTTCAGTTTAAATACTCTGTGGACCCGTCTGGAATGGATTAATCCACTTTCCATTACTTTCAATGGGAAAGTTCACTTCAGTTTAAGTACGTTTCAGTTTAAGTACTCCGCGGACCTGTCTGGAACGGATTAATCCACTTTCCCTTACTTTCAATGGGAAAGTTCGCTTCAGGTTAAGTATGCTTCAGGTTAAGTACAGACTTCCAGAACCAATTACACTCATACCTCAGGTTAAGTACGCTTCAGGTTGAGTACTCCGTAGACCCATCTGGAACAGATTAATCCACTTTCCATTACTTTCAATGGGAAAGTTCGCTTCAGGTTTAAGTATGCTTCAGGTTAAGTACAGACATCCGGAACCAATTGTGTACTTAATCCAAGGTGCCACTGTATTCCTTCAGAGCAGCTGAGTAAACTGGCTTAAACTGGTTCTTTTATCTCTTCTTCAAGAGGAGAGCCTGAGTTTCACTTTCACTTTCTATCTCTTTTCCCTTTGGTGTGGTGTTCTGTACATAGTATGCTTAGTGTTAAGATTTTAGAATTCTTATAAATATTGTAAGTTTAAATTAAATCTTCTGCAACTGGATTTCTTATGGACATTGCAAATCCTGAATGTATTGGATTTGTGACCACTATGCTCATTTGCCTTCAGTAGCAGTAAAGCTCTGCTGGGTGAAATATTAATTGCTTTGGTCTATTTTTTGGGAATCCTGCAACATGTTTAAGTTTTTACTCTGCTAAGTATACATTGGAGTTCTACTCTGGATCAGTATTGAGTAGAATTCCATGACATGATTTACAGTGGTACCTCTACTTACGAACTTAATGCGTTCCGAACGCACATTTGTAAGTCGGGAAAAAATTGTAAGTCGAATCCCATAGGAATGCATTGGGGAAAAAAATTCGTAAGTAGAAGCAACCCTATCTAAAAATTCGTAAGTAGAAAAAATCCTATCTAAACCACATCCAAGATGGCGGACGGAGCTCCATTCGTAAGTAGAAACATTCGTAAGTAGAGTTGTAAGTAGAGGTACCACTGTACCTTCACCTCGTGGTAAGATCCCTGCCTTAGTCATAAGGAGAAGGAAGCTCACCCTGGTGCCAACAGGAGTTATTTGCTATTAGTTACAGTATTTGTTATTAGGGGAGTGGGTGGCACTGTGGTCTAACCACTGAGCCTATTGGGCTTGCAGATTGAAAGGTGGGCGGTTCAAATCCCCATGATGGGGCGAGCTCCCGTTGCTCTGTCCCAGCTCCTGCCAACCTAGCAGTTCAAAAGCATACCAGTGCAATTAGATAAATAGGTATCACTGTGGCGGGAAAGTGTAACCAGCGTTTCCATCGCTCTGGTTTCTGTCACAGTGTTCCGTTGTGCCAGAAGCCGTTTAGTCATGCTGGCCACATAACCTGGAAAGCTGTCTGTGGACAAACGCCAGCTCCCTCGGCCTGAAAGCGAGATGAGCACCGCAACCCCATAGTCGCCTTTGACTGGACTAAACCGTCCAGGGGTCCTTTACCTTTTACCGTATATTCCAGCGTATAAGACGACTGGGCGTATAAGACGACCCCCAACTTTTCCAGTTAAAATATAGAGTTTGGGATATACTCGCTGTATAAGAAATACGACCCGGCGTATAAGACGACCCCCAACTTTTGAGAAGATTTTCCTGGGTTAAAAAGTACAGTACCTTACCTTATTTGCTCATTGCAAAATGTGGTGGGGGCAGGGAGGGGAGATGTGACTTCTAATTGCAGCCACTGCAGGGCAAAGGGCTACAGCTCCCTTCCACAAACATGCCATGTTTCAAATCAGCTCAAACAACTCCACTGCAAAGCTGGCTATTCATTAAAGAAGAATCGGTTGTGTAGCACTACCGTAGATGCCAAATGTCTAATCTGACCCATACAATTTAATGTATGGGGTAGAAGCCAGATGCTGTGCTTGGGGGAGTGAAAGGTGGGAGGAAGGGACCAGAAATGTTATTTACAGATCCTGCTGGTGAGCAGAGTTTCTCTTCGATGTCTCTATTAAGTGAAGAACAGGGTTTGGGGTTGATGTTTTTTACTGGTACAGTGGTACCTCAGGTTACAAACACCTCGGGTTACAAACACTTCAGGTTACAGACTCTGCTAACCCGGAAGTAGTAGCCTACCTCGGGTTAAGAACTTTGCCCCAGGATGAGAACAGAAATTGCACGCTGGCGGCACGGTGGTAGCGGGAGGCCCCATTAGCTAAAGTGGTACCTCAGGTTAAGAACAGTTTCAGGTTAAGAACGGACCTCCGGAACAAATTAAGTTCGTAACCAGAGGTACCACTGTATAACTAACCAGCAATATATTCCAAATCATGATGAGGTCAGCGAACTATTTGTCTGGGGGAGACCTTCACCCTTTTGATGTTTAGAATGGAGAGCTCTGGTCAAATGTATAGGTATTGAGAAACAGTAATAGGTGGGTGATGGGTGAGGACTTTATCCTGATATTTCTTGGGCGGGGGCAAGAACTTGAAAAAAAACATCAAGGACAATTTGTTTGCATGAACAAATAAGTGGGGGAGAAAATTCAAAGGTAATATTGATTTTCTTATCTATAGATAACCAGGATCATGTCTGGAAACAGTACTGAAGGTTATTATTATTGTTTTATTGTGAATGTTTTATTGTGAACCACCCTGAGACCTGCGGGCATAGGGCAATATATAAATTTAATAAATAAGGGTTGAAATAAATAAAAACAATTAAAAAATGTCCAGTAGCACCTTAGTTTGTTCTGGGTATAAGCTTTCATGTGCATGCACACTTCTTCAGATACACTGAAACAGAACAAAAAAAAAAATTCCTTTCAGAATTTTTTTTATTTTGTTTCGACTACTGCAGACCAACATGGCTACCTACCTGTAACTGAAACAGAAGACACCACAGAGCATTGTGGGGCAGCACTTTCTGTGCTGTGCTCGCTGTGACTTGAAGGAGTGTGGGCTGAAGTTAGCCCAGGTCCAGGTTTCCTTCAACGGAGGCAGCTTCGCTGCCGCTGCTGGCGTTTCACTTCAGCCAAGCAGGCTGAGGCATAGCACAGCAGGCAGCGTCCCTGCCTGTCCTCTCCAGCTGCCCTGCTTCTAGGGGGGCAGCTGCCCCCCTACCCCATGCTGGGTACGCCCATGGACTGGACCTAACGGTCAGGGGTCCCTTTACCTTTACCTTTAAGCCCAAGACATTTTGGTTCTTGAGATGAGCAAGATGTCACCTTACCACTATTCCATTCGCAGAAGCCAAAAAACCTGGCTTACTTCAACACTGGAGATGGGGAAGTATCCTCTACCACATCTTATGGCAACAGACCAGTTTAGGGAACACAGAGCAGGCAGACACAGCTATTGCCTACTATCTCACTCCTCCTCCTTGCCTAATGGTAGAGCTGGTCCTGTTGGTTAGTGTGTCAGTCTGAACCCAGAAGTCAAGATGCAACAGGCAAACACTCCTGATCCCTTGAGAGTTCTTCTGTTTGAAGGCCGACTTTCTTTGAGATTCAGCTTTTGGATGTCTAAATAAATCTGAGGGTGAAAAATGAGCTAAGGAACTAATCCCGGGAGAAGCAATTGTGTTAGATCAGCAAGAGGTCAACCCAGGTTGACCAACAAAGAGTGCTGCTGAAGATGGATTCACATGGGAGAATCCTAGTGAAACATGTGGATTGGTATAAAGGGAATATTATAGTCAAGGGGCACAAGTTCATGATGAAGAGAAACGGTTTTGAGTGGTGAAATGCCTGCCTAGTTTGGAGCTGATAATGAACTTGGGAGTCTCTAGAGTGGGGAATTTGCCGAGCTGCTTGGCACCCTAGTGGGAAGCTAACCCTTTTACAAGAACATAAGGTACTAAATCATCAATTAGCACAGTAAGATAAAGGGTGTCTTCGGACATCCACCAAAGGATGTTCTTCCGAAATGCTCATTTACATGTACCAAATCTGGCACCAAACAGCCCCTCTTGATTCTTCTCATTTTGTGAAAATGAAAATCCAAGTCCACCAGCTTTATTATTTCTAGCTCCTTTCCTTGCCAATAGATTGCCGTGGGACGGTCCTGGTAGTGGATCATTGATGGATCATTGGGGGTGTAGATGGCTGGGTTTGTGACAGGTGTTGCAGATCTGCCTGGCGCAAAGATTGTGAATGTCACATGCTGCGACCCTTTATGCCAGGCATCCCTAAACTACGGCCCTCCAGATGTTTTGGCCTACAACTCCCATGATCCCTAGCTAACAGGACCAGTGGTCGGGGAAGATGGGAACTGTAGTCCAAAACATCTGGAGGGCCGAAGTTTGGGAGTGCCTGCTTTACGCGTTTACCTGGAATAAAGCCCCACTGAACTTACTTCTTATAGGTTTTCACAGTAAATGCACCAAAATTAAGTTCATTGGGAGCCTGAAACTTTGAAGTCTCAAGCTGTGCACACACCATACATTTGAGGCGCATTTAAAGTACCCAGAAAGAAAGAGAGAGAATCGTGAGAACTGTAGTTTGCCCCTCACAGAGCTACGGTTCCAGTACCCTTAACAAGCTACATTTCCCAGGATTCATAGGGGTGGGGGTGCTTTAAATGGGCTGTAAAGTGTCTACTCAGCCTTAGTTTCTTCTAGAGCCCATGCTTTAACTGTTGGTGGCTAGAGCGAAATCTACTGAAATAAGCCTTGGCATTTCTGCAACCTCATATGTAAGCAAACTAAAAACAACCACTAGATGGCTCTTGAAAACCAACTGATAAAAATGTCACAAGCCACACAGAAATACCATTTCCCCCAACATATTCTTTAATACACAATATCTGACTAAATTCCTGCCAACCTAGCAGTTCGAAAGCACGTTTCCATGTGCTGCTCTGGTTTGCCAGAAGCGGCTTTGTCATGCTGGCCACATGACCTGGAAGCTACCGGTATACGCCGGCTCCCTCGGCCAATAATGCGAGATGAGCGCGCAACCCCAAAGTCAGTCACGACTGGACCTAATGGTCAGGGGTCCCTTTACCTTTACCTTTTATCTGACTAAATATAACCAATATGGATAACAGACAAAAGGTACATGGTTGCAATCAAGAAGTTGACTGTTCCTTAGAATATTTTCCTGATCATTTGGAGAATTATATATCTTGGTGTTCATTGTGGTGTTGTGCAGGGGGGAGTATTTAGGGTTTCATAATTGATTATTGTGGATGAACCTGTTTAGAGTGGCTATTCTTAAATGACATACAGTGGTACCGTAGTTCTCGAACGTAATCCATTCTGGAAGTCCATTCAACTTCCAAAAACATTTGAAAACCAAGGCACTGCTTCTGATTGGCGCAGGCGACCAGAAACAATAGCCGATAACCGCATCAGATGTTCGGTTTCCAAAAAACATTTGCAAACCGAAACACTTACGTTGCGGCTTGATGAGGAATGACGCGAATGAGACAGAATGGTTTCAATGGGAAGGCGACCTCGAGCCTTTTCGAGTACTCCCTTTTATTAGTGATTTTTGCAAGCTGTCAAAGATTAACCCGCGGCTAGAGCAACTTTTAGCCAATGACGGTAGCGCGACTCCATACAAGGTGATGTTCCTGGACATGTCACTTCCTGGCAACACCCTGAAACTCCCCCAAATGACCACCATTATGGATGTGCTGTGTCTCACATACTCTGCCCATGCTCCTGTCACATGTCACTCTCCAAACACCCCTCCTTGACCATCCCATAGTTTTCACCCCACAGCTCCAACCTGATCTTTCCTGTTTCATCCTGCCATGCCTTGCTTCGTCCCAAACTGACCCGTGCATTCCACTCTGACCTTTGGCTTGGTCTGCCAAAGCTGCCCTAACTTATACAGAAGCAGCCTGGTATGCCAGCACTATAATTCCCTACTTTTGGCATGGCATGGCATGGCATGGCAGTGCCAACCTAACAATGCCATTCCTACACACTTACTTCTAGGTTTGCGGCATTTGAGTTCCAATTTGTTCATCAGCTAAGCTGTTCGAGAACCAAAGTTCCACTGTACAATGTTAGTATGTATACAGGTATTTGTTTTTTACAACTGTTGATTTTACGTATTTTGAAATTTCTATTATGTTTTCTTACTGTTTTTAAAGTTTGTTTGATCACTATTTTGAAATTTAATACCTTATGCTATTTTATGTAAACCACTTTAGAGATTTTTTGAATGCACTATATTAAACTTGCTAAATAAATATTTGTATTACTCCCCCCCTTGTTAAGCTGTTTTTGTAGAAAGTGGCTGAGTGATACAACTGAGAGATATTAATAGATTTAAAAGAAAGTTAAATAAAACAGGATAAACATTTTTTAAAAACAGAAAAGAAAAGAGTTAAAGTGGAGGGGGGAATTAAATAACAAAAAATAACTTGATTATTGTAATATGCTCATGCAGTGTGCTCTATATGGAGCTACCTACCCTTGAACTGGCCAGAAGTTCTGGCCAGTGCAAAATGCTGCAGCCAGCATTCCTCAGACTTGGGATGCCAATTGTCAGGGGCAGGTGCCAGGAGCAGGTCCGTGATAACTCACACGACATCAGTGAAATTCACTCTTTATTCAAAGAAACAAACAGCGCAGGAGGCCTACTGACCATGGCAACTCATCTCGGTAGATCTTGCCCCAATGAGGCAGTTGTGAGGATTGAAGGTTCCCACTTTCCCCCAGTTTCCCTAAGTCTCCTCCTCCCCCAGCTGCTTCCAAAGCAACCTGAGACTCAGTCAACACGCCTTTGCTCTGCCCTCTTCATACCTCTTCTGGTTCTGGGAGACCAGGGAGGAGGGAAGCTGGTCACAGTGGGAGGCAGTCTCCCTGTCTTCTTCAGACGTCTGCCTCATCTCTGTCACTTTGCCCTTCTTCCTCTCCAGCCTCTGCTTCTGGGCTGCCCTCTGCCACAGTCTCTTCCTTCTCACTAAACCCTTCAGCTTCTGACACATCCTCTTCCCAGTCTGCCCCCTCTTCACCCTCTGAACACTCATTGTCATCCCATCACCAATCCCTGGGCTCTGAGCCTTCTTCCCTTGGGGGTTCCCAGGCGGGTGCCTCCCCCCACTCCTCTGCATCCAACCAGTCCATGGTAGCAGCTGTTGTGGGACTACAACTCCCATCATCCCTCACCACTGGTCCTGCTAGCTAGGGATGATGGAAGTTGTAGTCCAACAACAGTTTGAGAAACCCTGAATGGGGACAGGCTACCACCAGGACATCACTTCAGTGCTTAAAACTTTGTACTGGCTGCCCATAAGTTACCAGCAAGGTTCTTGTATTAATTTACAAGGCCCTTGAGTCCAGGATATTTTAAGGGCCGCCTGATCCTTGTGCAATTGTTACATAGGCCAACTATAGGCAAATTTACACATTCCCAATATTTGAATTAATCTTAGTGCCTAACAGTGCTTTTTTCGGAGGGGGGGGGACGCAGGAGGACGCATACCCCTAAACATTTTGTGAATCTAAGTTTGGCCTCATTTTTCAATATGAGTAGGAAAATGAGAGTGCCCCTAAACATTTGGTGTTTTTTTTGGGAAAAAAAGCACTGGTGCCCCCAGTAGTCCCTTTTTAGCAGAGATCCTTGCCCTATGAACTGTTGTTATTATATGTGTATGCTGTGCTTGTGAAACCTATATTCACCTTAAGATTTATGACCCTATTAATCTCCTTCAGTGCCCTTAACCCCCACCCCACCCCCACCCCATTACTTGATGCCTGATTAATGAGGATATCAAAGTAACGCTCCACTGATGTTCATTATTCAACAGGCCATTTCACACAATTTTATTCCTCACCAGGTAAACACCTCTTGTGGCAGCAAATGAATTTATTTGCCCAGTGTTTGCCGTGTGTCTGTGTATCCCACTTTCAATTAATAGCATTAGTGCCTCAAGGAGATAGCGGAGAAATCCGATTCAGTTCACGTTTAAAAGCGAACCCACTTGATGTGCATTTTCCAAAAGAATCTGGGGACTGAAAACATAGCCTGCGAAATTCGCACTTTCCATTTTGCAGTTCTCCAGTCAAGTAATGTGTACACAAATAGGCACAAATATAGGATGGGAGACACCTGGCTTGAGAGCAGTACATGTGAAAAGGATCTAGGAGTCTTGGTAGACCACAAACTTGACATGAGTCAACAGTGTGATGTAGCAGCTGAAAAAGCTAATGCAATTCTGGGCTGCATCAATAGGAGTATAGCATCTAGATCAAGGGAAGTAATAGTACCACTGTATTCTGCTCTGGTCAGACCTCACCTGGAATACTGTGTCCAGTTCTGGGCACCACAGTTCAAGAAGGATACTGACAAGCTGGAACGTGTCCAGAGGAGGGCAACCAAAATGGTCAAAGGCCTGGAAACGATGCCTTATGAGGAAGGGCTTAGAGAGCTGGGTATGTTTAGCCTGGAGAAGAGAAGGTTAAGGGGTGATATGATAGCCATGTTCAAATATATAAAAGGATGCCATATAGAAGAGGGTGAAAGGTTGTTTTCTGCTGCTCCAGAGAAGCAGACATGGAGCAATGGATTCAAGCTGCAAGAAAGAAGATTCCACCTAAACATTAGGAAGAACTTCCTGACAGTAAGAGCTGTTTGACAGTGGAATTTGCTATCAAGGAGTGTGGTGGAGTCTCCTTCTTTGGAGGTCTTTAAGCAGAGGCTTGACAAGCATATGTCAAGAGTGCTTTGATGGTGTTTCCTGCTTGGCAGGGGGTTGGACTGGATGGCCCTTGAGATCTCTTCCAACTCTATGATTCTATGATTCTACACAAACAGATATACATACATGTACAAAAATGCATGTGTAATGCGTACATACAATTGCAGGTCGTTTTATATTCGGGGAAATTGCTTGTCAAATTTGTGAGTATTAGGCAAATCTGCGTAGAAAAATGTGTATATTAGGAGAAATTCATATTAAAATGCTGGGGACGTTTCATGAGGACTTTTTAAAAAATAAATAAATAAATCACAACCTGATACGGAAATGTGGAGAACTGAAGACTGGGAAAATGAGAAACTGAAACCACATTACCAGCAACCACTATAGCTAATAGATTAAATACGATGGTGAGGAAAAAGCATACCTGTATTTCTGGCAGGTTAGAACACACAATCCATCTGTGAGATAACTTGCATATCTCTAGGCAGAATATGTGTCTGCTTACTACAAGTTACTGGGCAACATATATTTGTCAGTTTGCATTTCTTAGTGCAGAAAGTATTGATCTGATGTGTAGAAATCTTTCCTATTCTGATTCGCTCAGGAGGGTGCTGGAAGCTTCTCTGTGTGAAAGAAGCAACCAGGATGGCTCATGAGTTGATTGGGTTATACCTTCTGGGAAGCTGAGTACAGCTGGTTTAAACTGGTTCTGTTAGCTCTCTGTCAAAGTCATGCTGACTATAACAAGAGGCCAGTAAGAGCCTGGGTTTCACTCACTTACTTGCTACAGTGGAACCTTGATTTACGAACGTGATCCGTTCCACGGAGGCGTTCGTAAACGGAGGCATTTGCTCCCCGAAGGCACATTTCTGCGCGTGCGCGAAGCACTGATAGAGCACTTCTGCGCACGCGCGAGCTGCGCAGATCGCGTCTGCGCATCCGACGCCGCGGAACCTGGATGTAAACACTTCCGGGTCCGCATCGCTCATAAATAGAGGTGTTCATAAACGGGACTGTTTGTAAACCGAGGTACCACTGTATTTCTATCTCTTTTCCTTTTGGTGTGGTGTTCTGTACATAGTAAGTATGCTTAGTTTAGTATTATTATAAGTATTTTAAGTTAGTTAAGTCTGCTGCAACTGGATTCTTATGGACTGTGCCAATCCTGAGTGTATTGGATTTGTGACCTTTTCCTAGTCCTTGGGCAAAAATGATCCATACTAAAATTGTGTCCTACGGACTGTCCCCATCGGACTTGTTGAAATTAGACCTTGCCACAGCTAAAAGAACTCTCAAGCAAAAACTAGAGGAGATGGACCTCCAGCAAAACATCATAATGGGAAGCGGCATCTGTCACCGTCGAACCTCGGCATAGTGCCCTCTCCACAGATCCCATCTTATCTGACATCTATATCAGTCGCGGCCCATAGATTTGCCTTTATTAAGGGAAGATTTAATGTCTTTCCTTCCAATGTTATGAATAATAGGTTTTCTAAAGGTCAGAGTTCAGTTCTGTGTGCATGTGACAACAGAACCATAGAATCCCTTCATCATATATTATTCTGTTGCCCCTTGCACATGGTCCCTCGGACCAGATTTTTATCCCCCTTAATATCAGAAACTTTGGTTGAGACACCGGAATCTCAGTTAATATATCTGCTACAGGACAATGATCCGAGCAGATCACTCCTTGTAGCCAGATACTTGAGTGCAGTTTTATCCTATAAGAGGAAAAATGGGTTACTTTATGATTATTGATATTCCGTCCAAGTATTTGATTTATAGTGGTGACCTGATGAACTAAGTGTTATGTTGTTCCTACCTTGTAAATGAAATTCATAATATAGGGATAGGATTTATATGAATGGAATTATTTTATTTTATTTTGTCCTATTTTATTCTGTTGTATGATGTATATTATTCTGTGTCGGTATCTAAATATGGGCCTATGGCCGTAATAAAGTATATTTGATTTGATTTCGGATTGCCATTCTGCTCATTTGCTTTCAGTAGCAGTAAAACACTGCTGGATGAAATGCAATTGCCTCTGGTCTACTTTTTGGGAGCTCTGCAACGTGTTTCAGTTTCTCCTTTACACGCATGGCACGTGACGCTGGAAACTACAAGAACCTACGAGAGTTTTTTGTTCTCCATGTGCACATTTAACATAAATTACTGTGCACCCCAAAGCAGGGGTTGACAGGTCGGAGGAAAGGCTGTAGCTCAGCAATAGAGCAAGTGCTCTGCATGTAGAATGTTCCAGGCTGAATTCCTGGCATCTCCTGGGAGACCTGGAAATGTCCCCTGTCTGAAACTCTGGCCACTGCCAGTCACTGCTGGTAATACTGAGCTAGATGGATCTATGGAGCAGACGTTGGTCTTTCAGATTTCACTGACCAGGCCAAAATTCGGTGCACCCCTTGCTTATTGTCTTCTGTCCTGCTCAGTTCACTACATCATACCATATTTACTCAAGTCCAACGTGCCACTGAATTTAAGGCACACCTCAATTTTCAGAACCTTGAAACAAAAAACATATTTGCTGGAGAATGTAAATGTGCCATTGAATCTAATGAGCACCTTAATTTTTGCAACGTAATTTGGCCAAAAAAGGTGAGCGTTAGATTTGAGCAAATATGGTAGTTATGACGACCTGCAGTACCCTCTAGGCTATCCATCCAGTGTGGCAGAACTGGTTGAGCTGCCCTTAATATTATCATTTATTATTATTATTATTATTATTATTATTATTATTATTATTATTATTATTATATCCCATCCATCTGACTAGGTTGCCCCAGCCACTCTGGGTGGCTTGCAACAGATATGAAAAGATAATAAAATATCAAGCATTAAAAACTTCCCTATACAGGGCTGACTTCAGTTGTCTTCTAAAAGTTGTATAGGTATTTATCTCCTTGACATCTGATGGAAGGGTGTTCCACAGGGAGGGTGCCACTACCAAGAAGGCCCTCTGCCTGGCTCCCTGTAACTTCACTTCTCACAGTGAGGGATTCACCAGAAGGTCCTCGGCGCTGGACTTCAGCGTCAGGGCTGATTCTGTTCAGGAAAAGGCAGCTTCCCATGGAACGGAGTCTAGGAAAGCTTGTGTACATCAAGAGGAAAGGTGTGGCAAGTTTGGCATGTCAGAAGGCGGAGCCTGTAGGTTTTGGCACAACAGGAAGAAGCCTGGTTGATCAGAGTATGGTGTCAACAGAAAGATGATTCTAACCACCACCTCCAGTTCGAAACAGCTGGCTTATTCAATGAAATACTGGATAGTGGTGGTGTTTAAAGGCTAGCCGTTTTACACATTCACTTGAAGTCTTCCCGCCACCCCCTGCCCCTGCCAAAAGTAATTCAAATGGTGTGAATTTGACATGAAAACTAGCAGTGGATGAAAAAGAGAAACCCAACTTTTGTCCCTTTAACATGGAAAACGCTTTCTTCGCTGAGAAACCCATGGCCACACACTAATTATAAATGCATTGAAGTGCATGTTCAAGACACATCTGTGGTGGATTCCCCATTCTTTCAAGTGTGAATGAATTCTCATCTTCCCCTTCCAGTATTTTGCAAAAAGAAGAAGGAAAAAAAGGGGATTCATTGTATTTTGATTAATCCATGCTCGGTCCACCTCAATGTTTCCATGGAGACTAGAATCCTCTCCCCTCCCCCCTTGAAGGCAGCTGTTAGCTTCAGGAAGGTTAGCTCAATCCTTTACACAAGCTCACTTGCGCTCCTAAAGAACCCCTTATTTGAGCTCTTGTGTGCATCAACAAAACTCCCAAATTCCTCTGCGTATCACTGGTGTCAATGCTAATAGAGCAATGTTTGCTTAATGACTTTTCAGTTCAGTGGTGAATCGGAGAATAATCTCACCATTCAAAATAACTATTTCCACTGAGCAAGGGAGGAGAATCCATAACGTGAGCAAATTGTTAAGGAACTGGAAATAAATCTTAATATATATATTTTATATTAAGAGACCAACCAAACCGCTCACCTACCAGTACAGATCTAGGAGATGACTCAGTAATAGAATGCTAACGTTATGAATTCAAATTCAGATTATTCTCCATCTCAAAACAGGTTCTTGCAATTTCACAATATTATTTTAACTAGATCAAGGAATATAATGTATTGATGATCTGTACTGTTCTGATTAGCTTTGCCACTTCAGAAAGGGCAAAGTTGGGGTATAAGAATTGGCAGTGTTTTTTTCCCTGGGGGGGGGGTGCAGGGGTACGCATACCCCTAAACATTTTGTGAATCTAAGTTTGACCTCATTGAAGGGCAGTATTTCAATATGAGTAGGGGGGAAAAGAGTACTGTACCTCTAAACATTTTTCTAGGAAAAAAAAGCACTGAGAATTGGTATTATTAACCTGGCAGTGCCCTAAAATCAGGGATAGGCAACATGGTGCCCTCTCATTGTTGTCGACACTAACTGCTGTTAGCCCCAGCCAACGTGGCCGATGGCCAAGGATGATGGGAACTGTAGCCCAACAACATTTTGAGGACAAAATGTTGGCTACCCCCGCCCTGAATTATTGTAGCGATTTTGCCAGCATTCGTGTAAAAGCAGTTTTCCATTGTGCAAGCTATTTCTTCTACTCGGTGTGGTCTAGTCTAATAGGCCCTCGGGCTGCTCTTTGTGTCTTTTCCATTGTCTGTTCTTTCCTGCCACTTCCCTACCATAAAATTTGATGTCACTTCCTTTTACTGCTTGAGTTTGCTATTTTAAAGTATACCAATTTACAGCCAAGTTGTACAACAAGCTGTTGTTGACATCGTCTGCCTCGAGAGACAATGGAGTGCGCCTCCGGGGGTGAAGTCAAACTGCTGTGTTAGCAGCACCCTGGAACACAAGCCTGGGCAGTGTGAATGGAGGTCCTGGGTTGCTGATATGGTCCAAAGGAAAGCAGAGCAAGATGTCTGGCACCAGCATGGCTGCAGGAGTTGCTGAAAGGAGGCATACAAGGCGCCATTCAACCACCTTAGGGACTTCACTCTGGATTTGTGAAGGGCTTAGACCAGGCATAGGCAACCTTGGCTCTCCAGATGCTTTGGAACTGCAACTCCCATGATCCCTGACCACTGGCCCTGTTAGCTAGGGATCATGGGAGTTGTAGTTCCAAAGCATCTGGAGAGCCAAGGTTGCCTATGCCTGGCTTAGACCATGGGTCGGCAGCCTAAGGCCCGTGGGCCACAAGCGGCCCACGGGCGTCATTTAACCGGCCCAAGAGCTACCCCCAAACTGAGCCGCCCGCTTGGTGAGTCCTGCACGCTGTGCTAAACCGGCGCAGCACGGTGTGGGGACTCAGTTTTGCGATGCCGGAAATCACATCTGCGCATGCGCAGACGCCAGAAATCACGTCTGCACAAACGCAGATGCTGGAAATTGCGGGCACGTGCGCTCATGCACACACACTTTCCAGCCCATAGAGGGATCTCCGCTGGAGTGAACTGGCCCAGGCAAGGTAAACCTTGATGACCCCTGACTTAGACTTTTCTTCTCCCGAGAAGGAATGGAGATTTAGGACCAGAGTTTTTCTTCCCCTAGATGGGCAACCTTCCCAGGTTGAGGAGCCCCATCTTCTCATTGCTTCCCTCTACAGCACATGCAGAAACCGCCTTCTTGACCGTTGGACCCATTACTGCCTGAGGCTGTCTTCACATGCAAGGGAAGCCCCTAACTCACTGTTAACCCTTTGGCTACCTTCCCCTGGTTTAGCTGCAAGAGAGTGTGGGGTTTGTCGCCACTGAATGCAATAGTAAAGCATGTTACCGCATACACTGAGCAACAATATGAATAATAATAAGCTACAGTATACCAGGAACTGGAAAGCTGGTTATTGTAGTAAATGCACATTGGATTTTATCAAAACAAACTAGCAAAGGCTTTATTGTATCATTGTAAAGGTAAAGGTAAAGGGACCCCTGACCATTAGGTCCAGTCGTGACCGACTCTGGGGTTGCGCGCTCATCTCGCATTATTGGCCGAGGGAGCCGGCGTATAGCTTCCAGGTCATGTGGCCAGCATGACAAAGCCGCTTCTGGCAAACCAGAGCAGCACATGGAAACGCCGTTTACCTTCCCGCTGTAGCGGTTCCTATTTATCTACTTGCATTTTGACGTGCTTTCGAACTGCTAGGTTGGCAGGAGCTGGGACCAAGCAACAGGAGCTCACCCCGTCACAGGGATTCGAACCGCCGACCTTCTGATCAGCAAGCCCTAGGCTCAGTGGTTTAACCACAGCGCCACCTGGGTCCCATTGTATCATTGTATCAAGTATTAAATGGGGACGCAGGTGGCACTGTGGGTTAAACCACAGAGCCCAGAGCTTGCCGGTCAGAAGGTTAGCGGTTCGAATCCCCGTGACGGGGTGAGCTCTTGTTCGGTCCCAGCTCCTGCCAACCTAGCAGTTCGAAAACACGTCAAAGTGCAAGTAGATAAATAGGGACCGCTACAGCAGGAAGGTAAACAGCGTTTCCGTGTGCTTCTCTGGTTCACCAGAAGCAGCTTTGTCATGCTGGCCACATGACCTGGAAGCTGTACGCCGGCTCCCTCGGCCAATAATGCGAGATAAGCGCTGCAACCCCAGAGTTGGTCACGACTGGACCTAACGGTCAGGGGTCCCTTTACCTTTTTATCAAATATTAATGCTTGAGTAACTGAATGTATTTTGACAGGCCAGAAAGAACTCCATTGGGATATTGTAGTATGTACAGTGGTACCTCAGTTTAAGTACACAATTGGTTCTGGAAGTCTGTACTTAACCTGAAGCGTACTTAACCTGAAGCGAACTTTCCCATTGAAAGTAATGGAAAGTGGATTAATCCGTTCCAGACGGGTCCGCAGAGTACTTAAACTGAAAGTACTCAAACCGAAGCGTACTTAAACCGAGGTATGACTGTAATTGCAAACCACATTAGGCAAGGCTTAGTACTAGGTACGCTGCTTGTTCTACTCTGCTTTTCTAAGAGAGGGGCATTATCCTGATTGTACACCTGCGGCATAAAACGTCCTAGACACAGTTAATGTTAGCGGATTAAACACCCCGTTGTTTTCTTTATAGGAAAATAGCCAGGAACAGGCCACCGAAGAACACTGGAGTCAAGCAAACTTGCAGTCTCATGACAAAGGAGTAAACAAGCTTGTAATCACATCATCAAGGACCACCTTTCTTTGCCCAGGCTATTTCCCCCACTCCCACCCTTCATCTGACACCGTAGAAACAAACGTTATCTAGGGTTCAGCTTCTACCTCACCATACAGTAGAAATCTCCTGGGGTAGAAAATACGCCTCCAAAACCGTGTGGTTTTGTTTTTGTTTTTCTAGGTCCAACACTAGATGAGGGTTAAGGACCACCTGAGCACTTATATCCCAGCTTCATCACTGAAATCTACTGGAGGAATGTCATGTTGCAGACTGAAGCAGCTGCCTTGGGTGATGGAATCCCAATGGTGTGGAAACCCCACCAACCACCAGTGGAAAAGCCAGGAGAAGCAGCAGCAGGTTCCGTCAAGATCTTGTGAGAGCCCCGTGGAATCTCATGAGATCTGAAGCAGCTCTTGCAAGCTCTCACAGGGCTCTGTGAATGGTATTGCCACTGCCACTTCTCACTTTTCTGGCACCTCGGGCGGCGAAACAGAATGGGCTTCCCCTGCCTGTGTGAATGAGGTCATGATTGCTATGAGAAACTGAGCATTGAGTATACAATGAGGAATGTTCCCCTGATGGAAATCTGCCAAGCCTCCTCGTTTCTTATTTTCAGAAGCCCTTTGAAGACTTTCTTGCATCAATAGGCCTTTTTATTTGGATGAATTATATGTGTTTGGCAAGTTCCTTGTGATGTTTTCTGCTTTTATATTTTTCTCACATTCTAATTTAATATTTGCTGTATTTGCTTAGATGTTGTCTATATGAGTTAACATTGTAGAAATATTTTTTTTAAAAAGTAAACATTTTTAGCAAGTAAGTACAAAAGAACAGCTACCGGTAAATAAATAATTCCTTACCCACCCCTGGTTTTTAACTTCCTTTCTAATAGCTTGATTCAAGTAGCTTTATGGTTACCCTCTGGCTAGAGTGTACATTGGCTTAAATGCAACAATAATTCTTGTTTGTCAAGGATGTGAAAATATATTCATGCAAGGGAACAGTTCCATTTCCTGTCAGTCAGAGAAACATATTGTTAGAACTTCCTTTCAGACTTCCTCATATTTGTGCAAATACATAATAAATTAGCTAACACCTAAAGCTGATGTGCACTACGCACAAATATTTTTCCCTGCAAAAACCACAGAAGCCTCTACATTGCATGTTTTCTTAGTAATCTAGGGGGGGGGATGAAATGGTTGGTTACAATTAGGATTTATTAATTAATTCTTTGGCCCCAAAGAAATATATGAAGTGAATGAAGAGGCATCAAGGAACAATCTGAATGTAAAAGAAAGATTTTTGTGGCCATGGTGAATTTTAAGACCAATCATCAGGTTTCTTTTCCTGAAACAAAGATTAGTGGATCATAGAATCCTAGAACACAGAGCTGGAAGGGACTCTGAGGGTCATCTAGTCCAAATCCCTGAAATAATAAAACTATTAGTATACTGGTACCTTGGTTTACGAACTTAATCCGTTCTGGAAGTCCGTTCTTAAACCAAGGCGTGCTTTCCCATAGCAGCGGGGGACTAAATTTACAAATGGAACACACTCAACAGGAAGCGAAACATGTTCTGCTTCCAAGGCAAACTTCACAAACCAAAACACCTACTTCTGGGTTTGCAGCGTTCTTAATCCAAGTTGTTTATAAACTAAGCTGATCTTAAACAAAGATACTACTGTACATGTTTCCGGGGGTGGGGCAGGAATCAGCCATACTAGTGAAATATCAGACCCTGCATGTCCAAATGGGATGGTGATAGTATCTTGTCTCTCTCTAATGCCTGTGTGTGTCAATGCAGTATATCAGGCATGGCCAAACCTAGACCTCTAGATGTTTTGGGACTACAATCCCCATCATCCCTGACCACTGGTCCTGTTAGCTAGGGATGATGGGAGTTGTAGTCCCAAAACATCTGGAGGGCCAAGTTTGGCCATGCCTGCAGTAAATATTAAGGTGCCATTCTGTCTGCTGCTTTACATGCTGGTTAGGCTTGTTTTGAACTGTTGAGAATATAATTGTAGTTATGTTTTTTTTTCTAGCAACAAATATTCAATTTATTTGCCTTTAAATTGATGGGAGGAGTAAATGAAATGAATGGAGAATTCAGCAATCCTTGGGATAAGAATAGGCAATGCTTTCCCTCGTTTCCTATTTAAAGGTGTTGGAAGGTATGTCATCACAGTGAGCTACTGGGGTGTCACTGGCCCCAAGAAATGTCACACGGTTTATGTCAATTATATGAAAGTTGTAAGAGCAAGAAAGCAAGCGGAGATAAAAGTGGTGCAAAACCAAGAAGCAGAAGAAAAAGAATACGGTAGTTTCTTGATCACATTGTTTGATCTGCTTGTGTTGTCGGCAATTGAGATCTCTACTATTTCTGTATGCAGAAAGACATACAGTTCAGTATTCCTTCAATGCAGAGTAAAGTATAAATAAAGCACGATACTATAAAAGGATACAGCTGAATATTAATGCTTCTTCTTCCTTTGGGAAATCAGATAGCAAAACTATTGAATTGGCTGGAGCTTAGGAAGATAGCAGTAGGCTAGCCACTGGAATTTCTCTCTTTTTCCAAAAGGGTTTTGATTAAAACAATCCATGCTGAGCTTTGTTCAAGGGAGAGTTCCATTACTACACCACACCAGAGCCACTTATTCCCCAAGGCAAATAAAACAAAGTGCTAGGGGGAGAACTATAATGATATCATATTTCCCAGAAGTCAACCAATTGCCAATATTTAACTTTTTGTAAGACTCCAGGCCCACAATGCTAATTATTTGATAACATCCCAAAATTATACCACCTTATTTAAAAGGGGGGTGGGGTGGGAAATCCTTTTAAGGCTGCAGTCCAATTAATACTTATCTGCAAGAAAACCCCATAGATGTTAGTGGGGATTCCTTTTGAGTAATCTTGCATAGCATAGGATTGCAATATATCTGTTATATATCACTATCATCTTCAAGATTTAGATGTTAAATTGCTGTATTAATTGCTGTTAGTAACCTTGGGGGTCCCAAGACCAAAAGGTGAGATACAAATGTTTTTAATAAAACTGAACTAAAAGTTGAATTGGAACAATAATTTAAATGGGAGCATTTGTTAGTTCAGGAGGAAAAATATAGGTATAAAATGAGAATTCCTGAATGCCAAGATCCAAGTTTGGGGCAAGTACCCTTTGGTGAAAGGGCAGAGATTTTTAAATCACAAAATATGCAGCAAAGTAAAGCATGGAAATAAAGACTCATAGAACTTTAAAATATACCCTTGTGAGTTCCAAAACTTTCCTCTTCCCCAGTGTAGACCACATGTTTGGTAAGTTAAAAACTGGTTTACTTACAAACACTCTAAAGGTCAGATTCATGTGCTTTTCCATGCATCAGTCAGAAAATTTGCACAGTAAAACTTGGCTTAGTTCCAAAGTGGTGAAAGTTCCTAAATTATTCGTATAGGAATTCAAGAGAACCTTGTTAGAACCATGTGACTTAGCTGGAACAATCCTTAAGGGAACAAATCTTCATTACCTAGTCCCTCCCAAGGTGAGCTAAACCTGGCAGGTTTTAACCCCTTCATGCATTAATTAGACTTAAGCATGCTGGTTATACGAGGCTGCTTTTCCCATAGCATGAACAGAATAAGTCTATACAAGTCAACTAGGAAAAAGCCTCATTGACTTCAATGGGACTTAATTGCAGGTATAGAATACATGTTTGTTCTGACAGACTTTCCCACCTAGATCATTGTGTCTTCGCCATGAGTGTTAACTTGTTAAGGTTTTAGTTACATTTTAAATGTCTTTCTTGTGTTTTTCACTGTTTTTAATTGTTATCTGTGTAAATTGCCTTGAAATGGTGGTTTAGAAGGGGAACAATAATATGATTTATGGCCTATGATTAAGATTTCACATTGACAATACCAATGAAAAAATCTTGAAGTACAGTGCTGTCTCCCAACTATAGAAAGGAAATGCATGCATTTTTATTCATACAAATAGGCCTGCTATATGCGATGAGGTCTCTGTGAGGAAAGATGCTCTCAAATCTGCTGCTCAAGTGTGCTGTTTGTGCTAGTGGTCACAGAAGCAGTGTTAAGTACTTTTAAATTAGGGAAGTATCCATGGGATTTCAACATTTAACTTTAAAACCAAACTGTAAATTTTTAAGGGGTATGAGTGTGTTTTAAACTTGATATTGAAAATGCAGCTTATTGAAGTATAAACCTAAAAATTGGGGAGGGGGGAATATTGTTCCATCCCAATTTAAGTCCTCGACTCTCTCCTGTAAAAATGAGACCTGACACTTTGAGTCCCACAGAACAGCAGGCCACGTTGCAGATGAGAGGCATTAATAAGCCCTCTGATCACTGAGTGTGTTTTTTCCCTAAGTGGTTCTATCCTACTGTGCAAAATGGTAATGAAGCAATCATTTTAATTCAGGGCATATGAGAGAGAGAAAGAGAGAGAGGGAGGGAGGGAGGGAGGGAGGGAGAGAGACACTCTCTGGAGGACTTGTTTTCTTTTTGAGCTGTTGTCCTCTTCCCAACCCTGCAGCTTCTGTCAGTGTCTCAAGAAAGAATGGCTTCTCCAGTTTCCACTTCTGCTGACCCACTGGCAACATGGCCACATTTTGTGCGGTAGCCTGGATAATATGTACCAGCCAATTGTTGTTTGTTTAGTCGTTTTGTCATGTCCGACTCTTCGTGACCCCATGGACCATAGCACGCCAGGCACTCCTGTCTTCCGCTGCCTCCCACAGTTGGTCAAACTCATGTTTGTAGCTTCAAGAACACTGTCCAACCATCTCAACTTGTGTCCTCTTCTCCTAGTGCCCTCAATCTTTCCCAACATCAGGGTCTTTTCCAGGGAGTCTTCTCTTCTCATGAGGTGGCCAAAGTATTGTAGCCTCAGCTTCAGGATCTGTCCTTCCAGTGAGCACTCGGGGCTGATTTCCTTCAGAATGGATAGGTTTGATCTTCTTGCAGTCCATGGGACTCTCAAAAGTCTCCTCCAGCACCATAATTCAAAAGCATCAATTCTTCGACGATCAGCCTTCTTTATGGTCCAGCTCTCACTTCCATACATCACTACTGGGAAAACCATAGCTTTAACTATACGGACCTTTGTCGGCAAGGTGATGTCTCTGCTTTTTAAGATGCTGTCTAGGTTTGTCATTGCTTTTCTCCCAAGAAGCAGGTGTCTTTTAATATTGCAGCGAGGCTAATGCTTAAGGGCCCCTGTTTTGCAAACAGCTTTTTAAGGAAGCCAGAAGATGATGCTCAACTAGTGATAAGCCTCTAGAATATGTTTGGGCTTTCTGTAGTATTAATCCAGATATGCATGTGAGCACAGATCTGCATTGAATTTCTCTGAAACTCTGATTTGTATGTGCATCTGAGGGAGCATTCATTGAAAACAATGGAGGTAGACCATTCACCCTGAGATGCACATTTAATGAGCATACTAATCCTCCTGTATCTATTGTCAGGAGGAGTTGCATTATGAAGTCCCAAATCTTGTGGCAGCTTAAAAGACTAACAATTGTATCGAGGCATAAGATTGTAGGTGCATGAAGTATTATCCTGAGTTGCACATGGTTGGGGTGGAATTGCAAACAGTGAGGTCAGAAGGAAATGAAGGGCAGGGAAGTACAGTCAGTAACATTGTGCACCTGTTGTGTATGTTGGAATGTTCTAGAAGAAACTTGAAAAATGCCCTTGAACAAGTTGCTAGGCAACAGAAAATTCCCCCAGCAACAGGTGCCTTTATTAAGGGCATATGGCCAATAAAGGTCAGTCAGTATGTAAATGAACTCAGCAATTGAGTCTCAGAGCCGGATGACTTGAGAAGGAATTATGTTGTTTTATTTGACCAGTGTAAATTTTTGTATATAATAAAGATTCTCTGTAAAAAGAAACTCTGCTGCAAGCCTGAAAAAGAATACAACTCAAGAGTAGATGCTTATGTGTCAACAGTGTATATATGTAGACAGATGCGTATACTGTATATGTGTTTAAATTTATGAAGAATGCCAGTGGGTTTGTAGCTACCTATACTAGTTTGAAACTGAGGCACAGAATGCCTGACAAAAAGCCTGACAGAAGTGTTGTGACGTGGGGTTTGTGATTTCAGCTCTCTTGACATAATATGCTGGAGACAGTTCTCTAGTAACACTTCTTTATTAAAGTAAACAAGACTGAGGTCTGAGGAGAGCAAAGCTACATTTATAGGGACAGGGGACTAGCCAGAAAGGGATACATTTTGGAGGGAACAATATCAGGCAATCACAGTGCTGCCTTTTGGAGGAAACCAATAAGACAGAGGATCCAAATGCAGCAGCTTAAATTAACCAATAGTAGCTGTACCCTCTGGAACCAAAAGGCAGTTACTTTATCCTAATGCAAATACAGACAATAATAATACAGATATAAAATCCTTTGACTCAATGCACAACAAGAAGTTTATAATTGTGATTCCCAAAACTGAAGTCATTGCAAGTGGAGTGTTGAGAACAAACATTTTGGCATTGGTTAGCCAATTAGCACGCGTAGTGCAATAAACATTCACTGTATCAAACTGGTCCATAAATGAGAGAGCACTAAACCCATTGCTGAATTGTAATTCCGTGGTTTTGTGTTGAAGTCTCCCTTTGAGGTATCTCTGTTTCAGTACAGCCACCTTGGAAGATGAGCACTGCAGGCCAGTGGGCTGGTGATTCCTTACCTCTGGATGGGCTGCCTCTTGGATGGGCTGTTTTGATTGGCTAGAACCCCGACGAGGAGAAAAAATATCTTATAAAAAGCAGCCTTAAAAAGAAAGTGCAGGTAAGAAAAGCGTTCATTTCTCTACTCCTATATATGTTGAGCTTTAGAGCTCACACGCAGAAACATTCTCTATCACTTTATAGGGATTTAGTAATATAATCAGTCTTAAAAGGGGAAATGAAATCCCCATTGTATGCAGTTCATGCTGTATGTAGGGTTGCCAGACTCAATAGAGGACAGGACTTCTGTGCCTTTAATTGCCCTGCTCTCTTTTGAGTCTGGAAACCTTAAAGAGAAACCAGCAGACCCTTTGTTTAATTTCCAAGCAAAGGGTCTGCTGGTTTCTCTTTAAGGTTTCCAGACTCAAAAGAGAGCAGGGCAATTAAAGACACAGAAGTCCTGTCCTCTATTGAGTTTGGCAGCCCTAGGAGTATGCTTCTGAATCCACTTAACGAAAGGTTTTTTCGAGCCGAGGTTGCATCTCTTAACGAATGGTTTTCCCCCGGCCGCAACTCGCTAGACGATTTTTTCCCCTTATTTCCCCCCCCCCCGGGTTTTCCCGCCTTTTCACCCCTGGTTTTTTTTTTAACGGAAAAACGGCCCAATACCCAGGGGGCATTGTGTCTCAGGCTTTAGAAAGCCTCCCCAATGCACCCTGGGCTCACTTCTCCAGGGCAGTTCCAGGATTGACTTCGAGGAGAGAGAGAGAGGAGAAAAACTTTTTGGAGGATTTCTACAGTGTGCAGTACAGTACAAGGTTTCCAGCTTTTCAGCACTTAAGGTAAGTTTATTTCAACTTTTCATAACTTTAAAACAACTTTTTAATGTTTTTAAGTGCCTTTTTGGCTCTGGTTTGGTTGCATGCATGGGGTTTTTGGGCCAAAAGTCTGCCATTTTAGCTCTGCTTTGGTTGCATGGGGTTTCTTGGTAAAAATGTGTCTTTTTAGCTCTGCTGTGGTTGCATGGTTGTTGTTTTTTTGCAAAAAATGTGCCTTTTTAGCTCTGGTCTGGTTTCATGGGGTTTGTTGGTAAAAAAAATGTGCCTTTTTAGCTCTGCTGTGGTTGCATGGGGTTTTGGGCCTTTTTTAGCTCTGCTTTGGTTGCATGGGGGTTTGTTGGTAAAAAATGTGGCTTTCTGGCTCTGGTTTGGTTGCATGGAGTTTTGGGGCCAAAAAACTGCCTTTTTAAGCTCTGCTGTGGTTGCATGGGCTTTTGGGCCAAAAACCTGCCTTTTTAGCTCTGCTGTGGTTGCATGGGGGTTTTTTTTGTTTAAAAAAATGTGCCTTTTTAGCTCTGCTGTGGTTGCATGGGGGTTTTAGGGTAAAAATGTGCCTTTTTAGCTCTGGTTTGGTTGCATTGGTGTTTTTTTTAAAAAATGTGCCTTTTTAGCTCTGCTGTGGTTGCATGGGGTTTTTAGGGTAAAAATGTGCCTTTTTGGCTCTGCTTTGGTTGCATGGGGCTTTGGGCCAAAAACCTGCCTTTTTGAGTTCTGCTTTGGTTGTATGGGGTTTGGGGCCAAAAAACTGCCTTTTTAGCTCTGCTGTGTTTGCATAGGGGTTTTTTTTTTGTAAAAAATGTGCTTTTCTCAGATTGCCTTCTAATGTTTTCTATTCCTTCCCTTTTTCCTCAGGTTCAGACTGACTTGGGTGACTTCTCCACGTTCAGTTTGAAGATTTTTGAAAGGTGTTCAGCATCTACAGTCAGGTAAGTTTCTTTGCACTTCTTAAAAACTGCTTGGGTAGGGTTGATTTTTTTGGATGAAAAAAGTGTTCCTTTAAGACTGCCTTCTAAGGTTTCCTATTCCTTCCCATTTTTCGTAGGTTCAGACTGACTTGGGTGACTTCTCCACGTGCAGTGGAAAATTGAAGATTTTTGAAAGGTGCGCAACATCTTACAGTGAGGTAAGTTTCTTTGCACTTTTCTTAAATTATTCATTAAAAAATTTTCTAAGGTTTTCAGTGGCTTTCTTTAAGTTTTTAAAACTGTCTTCTTTTTTTCAACTGTAGGAACATGGGTCCCAAACAAGCAGCGGCCGAGAAGAGGACCAAGGAAAAGATCACCATAGAGATGAAGGAGATCATCCGAAAGCATGACGACGGCATGCGGGTGACAGACCTCGCCAGGGAGTACGGGAGGAATCCATCCACCATCGGGACCATCCTGAAGATGAGGGAGAAGATCCTTGCGATGGATGCAGCCAAGGGAGTCACCAGGATCATGCCCAACCGGCCAGCTGTTCTTGAGGAGGTCGAGAAGTTGCTCCTCATCTGGATGCAGGAGAAGCAGCATGCAGGGGACACAGTGACCGAGGCTGTCATTTGCGAGAAGGCCAAGGCCTTGCACGCAGACCTCATCCAGCAACAGGCAGGACCCTCAGACGCGGAACCAGAAGTCTTCAAGGCGAGCAGAGGCTGGTTTGAAAGGTTCAAAACCAGATCCGGAGTTCACAGCGTGGTCAGGCATGGAGAGGCGGCCAGTTCGCATGTTCCTGCAGCTGAGAAGTTTGCCTCAGAGTTCCTTCAGGTCGTGGCGGAAGTTGAGGAGCACATGTCCTCCACGGAACTGAAGGACATCTGTCGACAGTGGGAAAGCGTGCAGAGGTTTGCACGCCAACACCACCCAGACAAGATCCTGGCACGTGACCTTGCAAACACTTTAGATACGAGGGTCATGTCCTCTTTCAGAGGGATGCTGGAAAGGCGGCAGAAGCAGCAGTCCATGGACAGGTTCATCACGAAGAAGCCAAGAGTGGAAGAGGAACCTGCTGCTCCTGAGGCTAGCCAGCCTGAGACTGTTGCTGCCTGCTCTTCAGCGCCTTCAACCAGTTCTACCAGTTGAACAGCGTCCCCAGAGAGACTCTCCGCAGCTCTGGGTAGGTGCTGCCTCATGTTTCCTTGTTTTTAAATGTTTTTTTGTCATGCTTATAAAGTTTTGCACTTTAAATTCTTGGCACTTTAAATTTTTGACATGCTCTGTGCAGAATGTATGCCTTTAAAGTGCACTTTATAAACACTTTGAAAACCAAATTTGGCTTTATTGTGACCTTTTTTGCCCATAGGAACGCATTAATTGATTTTCAATGCATTCCTATGGGAAACCGCGATTCGCTAGACGAAAAAATCGTTAAACGAATTTACCTGTGGAACGAATTAATTTCGTCTAGCGAGGCACCACTGTAGAGAAAACCAAGAAGAAATGAGAGACAGGAAGTGAAAGCCAGGCTCCTTCTGGCCTGTTCTTATAGTCAGCATAACCTTGAGAGAGAGATAACAGGACCAGATTGAACTAGATTAACTCAGATTCTCTGAAGGAATAACCCAAACATCAGGAACCTTCTGCTCGTTTCCAGGAAGAATGGAAACTGACTTGTCAGCTAGAAACTTCCAGCTTGCCCAAGCTTGTTTCACACAAAGTTCCAGAACCTTATTGAATCAAATAGAATAGATCTGTACACTATAAACCAGGCTTCCTCAACCTCTGCCCTCCAGATGTTTTTGGCCTACAACTCCCATGATCCCTAGCTAGCAGGACCAGTGGTCGGGGATGATGGGAATTGTAGTCTCAAAACATCTGGAGGGCTGTGGTTGAGGAAGCCTGCTTTAAACCAATACTGTACTTTCTGTACTTAAAGATGCAAGCCATGACATATACTGTGGTAGCGCATGAGGATATAAATTTGATTTCAGCAAATCTGAATGAGCTGATATTATTAGGTCCAGTTTCATACGCTTTAGTCTGTCCCCTAAAAATGTTCTATAAGAGAGAGAGAGAGAGAGAGAGAGAGAGAGAGAGAGAGAGAGAGAGAGAGAGAATGGTGCTGGTAATGGTGAAGACAAATGCAACGTTTTAAAGCATGACATAAATGGTTTGAACACATATTTGCTGCATTATATGCTATGAAATTTATGAAATTGCTGGCGCAGAATTGTCAAACCACTTTCACTGCACGTAGAGATATGTCCGTCTTCGACCTAAAATTCAGATCCAACATGATGTTCATAGGCTTATAGAGAATAATCAAAAGAAATTATATAAAGAAGTCACAGAAGATGTTTCTAGGAAGACTGCTCTAAATATTTAACAGATGTGAATGTCTGCTATTAGAGCCAATAAATGTTCCCAAATCTTGTTTTTATGCTCTTAACACTTTCCTATCCCTGTCAAGATAGGCCACCATCCAAAGGTGATGGAAGGTACTCTGTGCTGCTGAGGCCACCTAGGCCTCAAGCAAGAGCAACTGACCCAGAAGTACCCGCTCCTTCAGAGGGAATGTTACCCCACCAAGAGCAGGCCACCTCCCATCCATCTGGTCTAGGGAACAGCCCACTAACAGTGTCTCTGTCTTATCTGGACTGAGTTTCAGTTTAATGGCTCTCATCCAGTCCATTACTGAGGCAAGATAGTGGTCCAGCACACTCACTGCCACTCATTGGTCTATTGGGCCATATTGTTTTTTAAGGCTACAAACCAATACATTTCCCCTCAGCTCTATTAATAGGGCCTACTCCCAGGTAACTATATTTATGATAGCAGTCTAAAACATTTATAAACTGGAGCATGACAAATGATGGAGATGTAAGTTAAGAACAGCAGCAGTTCATACATTGTGGAGCTGACAAAAATATGCTGTATTAATCCTCAGTTTTTCAAAGTATTGAATAAATGATGGGTTATAATATACATGAAGAACCCCTACATCCTTTAACTGAATGGTTACCTGAAACAGAAGAAATTAAGGACTTGGAGAAGACATCCACTTTTGACTGCTGTCAGAAGGGTTGTGACATAAGCTTGGGGGTGGTAAAATAACTATCCTTCAATAACAGGTTGATTGTAAAAAAAAAAAATACAGATAATTATCCCAATAATAAAATAATTGAATATGAGGGAAGCCAAATTAATAATAAACTTGTTAAGAAAAAGATTTTATTTGCAATATTTTGGAATGGCAAATTTCATGATGATATGGAGCCACACACTGTTGTTTCAGTTAATATAATCTTCTAATAGTTCTTTTTGTTCGTAAGATGGTTACTAGGAAAGTAAAAAATATTTTCAGTTCATCAGTAGTCAAATCTTCCTTTCACAAAGGCATCTGCGCCTTAATCCTCCCCCATAATATAGCAGATATGTTTGAAATGTAGGATTTTCTCAACCTCATAGATTTGACCTGTTTCATTAAACAGAAGACCCACAGAGACAGATTCTTTCTTTCTCTTATTAATTTTAACATTAAATATGCCATTCATGCATTTGAGATAATGTGGTCCAAGCCATAAACCATGGGATTTCAAGCCAAAAGAGCTACGAACCAAACACATTGTTCACTGTGAATTTGCTAGTTCATTATCGTCGTTGGAACCGTGAATACTTAAAAACGGAATTGTTGTTGTTGTTTAGTCGTTTAGTCGTGTCTGACTCTTCGTGACCCCATGGACCATAGCACGCCAGGCACTCCTGTCTTGCACTGCCTCCCGTAGTTTGGTCAAACTCATGTTCGTAGCTTCGAGAACACTGTCCAACCATCTTGTCCTCTGTCGTCCCCTTCTCCTAGTGCCCTCAATCTTTCCCAACATCAGGGTCTTTTCCAAGGATTCTTCTCTTCTCATGAGGTGGCCAAAGTATTGGAGCCTCAGCTTCACGATCTGTCCTTCCAGGGAGCACTCAGGGCTGATTTCCTTAAGAATTGATAGGTTTGATCTTCTAGCAGTCCATGGGACTCTCAAGAGTCTCCTCCAGCACCATAATTCAAAAGCATCAATTCTTAAGGAAATCAGCGGAATATTTGAACTTAAAGCTGGGGAATTCCCATAGGGATAAACGGCAAACAGCATACTAATAGGGATAAACGGCAAACAGCATACCCATAGGGATAAACGGCAAACAGCATACTAATCATGCACAGCACAGCACAGTCCCCCCCCTACAGATATTGCAACCATCCACCTTTATCTCCCATATTCCACTAGCTCTGTAACAAAGGCCCAGCTCCTGGGTATTTGAAGATATCGTCCCCGTCTGCAGCTACAATTAATATTATATGACAGAAGACTGGCTAAACCCATCCACCAAGCCCTGCAGCCATCTGTGACAGGTCATAAATATTCAGCCCACAGATTTGGAGCCCCGAGACTATATTGTACATCTCATATTGCTTTTCCTCCTGCAGAGGCACAAAATAGGTGTGTCTTGCGATGGGGCAACAGAATAATACCGAAAACCAAGCCTATCCCCCATTTTCCATAGTACTAGAGGGTTTAGTGAGAAGCAATGCAGGGTTTGGTTTCCTTTGGATGAGAGACCACTGGAAGCTTAGAGTGTCTTCATTGATTATCTCTGTTAGTTGCAGATGAGTGTGTGTGGAAACCAGCCTACTCTGCAAAGGTGAAATTTACATGAGCTGCTTGACTCACTTATGCCGCAAGCCCTGCTGCCCACTATTGACAAGTGGCGTCCAGAAGATTGCCCAGATGGGAAGGTGGCTGTTGGTCTGATAAAACATCCCCACGCCTGATTTCAATGAAATCTTGCCTTCATATATCTTTAGAATATAGCATCAAGTATTCTTCCACATTTTATCATAAAACTAGTAGTAGGCTGTGGTTGACTTAGTTGAAATACCAATGCCACAGAAGTATACTGTAAGATTTTATGTGGCCATATAATATTTATTCGGAACTAGAGAATGCTTCCCAAAGACTGGCTCTTTCCTCTTTCACCCATCACAGCCTTTCTTTGCCACTTAAAGGACATGATTGAATTCAGCTGTATTAATGAGAATTTGCCAGTTGCACATATCTTTCCCATTAATCTAAATGGCATCTGAAATCAAACACAAAGTCCACAAATAATGGGGCCTTCTCTCTCCCCCCCCCTTTTGCTGCATAATGAGTTCAGGGAATATCTGCCACCCAATAAGGAAGAGAATGGATGTCTGAGAATGCAGAGAGAAATGAAAGAGTTTAAAGTGTCCTACATAAAAGGCTGTGTAAGGCATTCTTTGGAAATGAATGCAGGCTTCGACAAAAGATGAGAGAAAAGGGGGCGCAGGGAGAACCTAGGACTTCATGCTGAGATGTGTCATGCATACAAAAAAAAGGTTGCTAAGGTAATATATAAGGCCACCATCTAAAGGGGAATGAACTGTAGGTAATGGAATGCAGGCACAAATACGGTTTGACGGGGCCAGACAGGATATATTAAGGTCTGGCCAAGCTCTTGGAGAGGAGGCATGAAGACATCTATGTAAAAAGAGGGCAGGATTGGGGGGAAAACAATGACACCACTTTACAGGGTTGTTTTTTTAAAAGACTGCTATTGGAGTTTTATGATCAGGTATATTATATTCAACAATTTAAAAGAGTCATTATCAAAAATCAAGCATGTATTTGTGCGTTTTCAATGGCTCAATTCCATGCAACCTCCCACCCCAACACTTCCCCATTGCAAGCTATCCAGATTCTCAGTGTATTCCTGTGTGTCAGATCATACTTCTCTAAGAGGTCTGTACTGATCTGATTAGACGTCTCTAGGTCATAGCTGCCAAGTTTTCGCTTTTCTCGCGAGGAAGCCTATTCAGCATAAGGGAAAATCCCTGTAAAAAAGGGATAACTTGGCAGCTATGCTCTAGGTGATGATTTCTTTGAAATGTAGGACAATGATTGCCATTGATCAAATGCAAATAATCTCAGAATCATTAAAAGAATAAGGCAACACAGAAAGTGACTGGCTGACTATATAATAATAATAATAATAATAATAATAATAATAATTTATTATTTATACCCCGCCCATCTGGCTGGGTCTCCGCAGCCACTCTGGGTGGCTTCCAACAGAAAAATAAAATACAATAATCTATTAAACATTAAAAGCCTTCCTGAACAGGGCTGCCTTCAGATGTCTTCTAAAAGTCTGGTAGTTGTTTTCCTTTTTGACATCTGTTGGGAGGGCGTTCCACAGGGCAGGCGCCACCACCGAGAAGGCCCTCTGCCTAGTTCCCTGCAACTTGGCTTCCCGCAATGAGGGAACCGCCAGAAGGCCCTCGGTGCTGGACCTCAGTGTCCGGGCAGAATGATGGAGGTGGAGACGCTCCTTCAGGTATATTGGACTGAGGCCATTTAGGGCTTTAAAGGTCAGCACCAACACTTTGAATTGTGCTCGGAAACGTACTGGGAGCCAATGTAGATCTTTCAAGACCGGTGTAGCCCCACGTAGAGCGCATTGTAGTAGTCCAAGCGGGAGATAACTAGAGCATGCACCACTCCGGCTAGGCAGTCTGCAGGCAGGTAGGGTCTCAGCCTGCGTACCAGATGGAGCTGATAGACAGCTGCCCTGGACACAGAATTGACCTGCGCCTCCATGGACAGCTGTGAGTCCAAAATGACTCCCAGGCTGCGCACCTGGTCCTTCAGGGGCACAGTTACCCCATTCAGAACCAGGGAATCCTCCACACCTGCCCGCCTCCTGTCCCCCACAAACAGTAATTCTGTCTTGTCAGGATTC
The DNA here is from genome assembly GCF_963506605.1 of Zootoca vivipara. Classification (NCBI taxonomy): domain Eukaryota; kingdom Metazoa; phylum Chordata; class Lepidosauria; order Squamata; family Lacertidae; genus Zootoca; species Zootoca vivipara. Next base: position 50,643,039 of record NC_083285.1, on the reverse strand, counting down.
AACCTCAATCTGTTAGCCGCCATCCATCCTCCAACCGCCTTTTGTTGTTAGACCCTGGTAGACACACATCTAATATATCAGAGAGATCTTTAGAATTAAAAGGGACAAACATACCCTCCAACATTCCTCCGATGAAAATAGGGACGTCCTATTCCATAATGATAATTTTACTATTTATACCCTACACATCTTTCTGGGTTGATCCAGCCACTCTGGGCAGCTTCCAACACACTGTACTGTATATTAAAACATAATGAAACATTAAACTTTTTTTTAAAAAAACTTCCTTATACAGGATTGCCTTCAGACAGCTCATCTATGTTGGAAATACCCGCATCTTGCTTTCTTCTAGAATAAGATTTATCAGGAGATAGAAAAGATTATTAAAGCGCATGTTCAACTTTCTCCCCGTTATCACTACTAAATGCGTGGACAGATGCTATGAAGACATTTTGCAAAAAGAAACTTCTGACACAGATGCTGGCAAATCGCTGAAAAAAATTGACTATATCCTTATGGAATAAAAATCTCTGGAATTTAGTTATTGCAGACAAAATAATACATAACAGGTCTCTAACAGACAGGAAGATCCTGATAATTTCTATTCAGTATAATGGGACTTTATTTAATATACTTTTGTTTCAGACATCGCTCCCCATGCCATCTAGAGAAATATGGTTGGCATGATTTTCGATTGGGTGTAGTTACTTATGTTTAGGTTTTGTTTGGCCTGCCTTTGGTTGGATGTATTATTGAACTTTTATTATTGTTTACTTGTCTTTGTGGTTCCATAATTATTTGAAAACAATAAAAATGTTGTTGTTTTTAATGGACAAAAGAGATTGGTAGGAATTAAGGTCGGTGTGAGATACAGTTATCAAACGAAACAGAAAAATCTCCTGTAGAAGCTGTGCTCTCCGGAGGCATACCCTTAAGTACACCCCTAGAAAAAAGCAGTGTAGAAGGAGCAGCTCATATTGAAGAAACTTGGATAAATGAGAGTTAATATAATATACTTTGTCTGGAAATGTTTTCTCCAAATGAAGATTAAAGAAAGCATTTCTTAAAAATAAATAAATTGATGGCTCTATGGAAATACATAGATCAAAATTAAACTTTAGAAGAAATGATGTGCCATGTTTCTTCTCATAATACCTAGTATGCCTTTATTTATTTATCACCATCATCTAAAATTGCTAGATACTATACAAACATTACAACACATGGCATTCTTTGTTTCATCACCCTGATGTCAACTCACACCACCAGCTGTTGTCATGAGAGATGGCATATGACTCGGTGATGTTAGACTATATAACTAAACATGGTTGAGAAGGGAGAGATCAGGCTCATGTCTCCTATAAGTTTTAGTTCCATTCATGTTATCCCTTCCCTCCCATGCTGAGACAGCAGCTCAAAGAACCTGATGTATGGATCTAGACCAGGGATAAGAAACCTTTTTTTCCTGCATTCTCTTCTGGTCAACCTTCTGAAGACTCGCCGTTAGTGGGCAAGGCTAAAGGCCAAAGTCGGTGGAGCAACAGACAAAAGTTTACCTTTGTATAGCAAGCTAGTTTGGGAAACCCTGATCTTGAGTAATGAGTTATCATCAGAGTTCAAGGATACAATCCAGTCAGGTGCTTGGATGTGCAGCATGGCCAGTGAAGTGTCTGGGCATGAGAAGATGTGTGTAGCTTGGGGAGAGGTCCAAGTGTGAGACAGATTGCTAGAGGGCCACATTTGGTTCCTGGACCTAAGGTTCCCCACCCCTGATCTAAACCCATTCCTTCTTCCATGTTGTGGACACCTCAACCCAGACATTGGCATCCTCAACCTCCTTTCCCTGAACAACATGGCTGTGCCACTCTAGGTACTTATTCTGGACTGGGAAAGGTCAGTTAGATAGCAGGATGGGGGACAATGAGAGATCCATCTTGTCCATCTTATAAGATAGTCTTTCTCAGGAGTCAAAATTAGCAGTGGCTTGCAATTGGGACAGAACAGAAGACATCCAAACCACTTCCTAGGTAACTACTATTTGCAACACTTTACCATCAGTTCCTAGCTGCAAACTGCCTGTTCAGTTATGTCTGAAAGCATGAATTAATTAATTAGTATGATGAATGAGTCAATGCACTCATCACAGATTAGAAATATGGATTGCCCATTGAACTTCAGTTAATCAGAGCTGATCCTCTGCAAAAAGTGTTGCGGCTGATGGCATTGCAATACGGGCAATGAATGCAAAATGCAGGCAGTGCACTTAAGATGAATTTCCCAAAGAATACATTGTGTGCATTACTTAAGCAAGAAAGACCTGGATATCTTCAAAATATCTTCTTCGGGGTACAGCAATTTATACACTTTTAACATTGATCTATAAACAAACCAGTTAATTTATAGCCAAGGTGGGTGAATGATGGCGAAAAGAAGGAATAATTTTGAGTAAATTGGCTGTTGCTGGTGAATATAATGGATTTTCTTATTTAAATAACAATGCCTGGAGCCAGAGTCTTGTGTGCACTCTGACATGCATATGGAACTGCCGCTCATGCAAGATTGCACCACTTACTGCTGAGCAAAAAGTTATCTGAACAGAACTTTCAGCTGGAATTTTCAGCCTGTGGTGAATGATGGGGACTTACTTAAGGGGGGATTTATGTAGGTTTTGGGGGTGGGGTGGTTTACAAGCAGCAACAGATTTCCTGGTGGCAGACTCACAATGGCTACTCCTGCACTTTGAGAAAGCATACAGACCACACATTTAAAGGCACTCCCCAAAGAATCCTGGGAACTGTAGCTTTTTAAGGGTGCTGGGAATTGTAGTTTTGTCAGGGGCATAACAGTTTCTAGGATTATTGAGGGGATGTGTAGCAGGGGTGTATGAATTCACACAAAGCCCACCCAAGGATGGGAAGAGGGGTGAAGACAATAGGGAGAGAGAATGTTGATTCACTCCTCTGCCCACATCCAGGGTTGGAACACAAACATGCAGGGTTGGAACACAAACCTGTGAACCTTTCAGAGCATCGTTCTTCATAAAATACCACTGCTTCCAGGAACTGTTTAATGGAAACTTGTTGATACGTGCAGAAACCACCACACTTTCTAGGTGCTCCAAGAAGCTAGAAAAGTTTTTGTTCTTTAAATGAACCAGAAAGCCCTTGGACCATCTCATTAAAGAAAAAGTAAATGGGGACAAACAGTACTTGGAAAGAGTTCATAGACTTGAGATCTAATACACATGCCTGTGTTCCAGTCTGAGCATGACTTGTTGAAAGTGGACTGGGAAGGTTTCACTCCAAGTTGTGGAGTGAACCAACCCCCCCTCTCCTTACAAACATTCAACGGGATGAGCTTACCAATCTACTCATGTGCAAGAGATACAAACTGGATTGATACCATTCTATCTATTCCTAGAAGATGAAAGCATTTTATTAAGAAACTGTACGCGTGTCATTACAAGAATGAGGGGTGGGGAGAGAGCTTGTCACAATCCCTTTTCAAAGGCCATCATCACTAGGCAGCACGATTGCTTCCTTGTTTCTGCCTTTCTAGGCAAAAGTAGTGAATAGGGAGATCTTCCAGCAGCTCTACATCCTGAGGAGACAGGTGCCAGAAACATTGTTGAAAATCTTCTTTCAAGAAAGGTATTTCTGCCAGATTTCTGGTTTTGTTACACATGTACAAAGGCAGAACAAAGAGCTATGTTTGGCAGTAATCTCAACCGTTGATAGGAATCTTCACATCTCCATTGGGAATGACCACAATCTCATTGAATAATTTAGTTTCTGATCTTTCAGAATGGTTAAACATTGTTCATACTTGCATAACCAAGTCTGCAATTAGTGTTCTTTCTGGCTGGCTATTTGCCAAGCTACATAATAAGGTTTTAAAAAGCACAGCCTTACCTTAACCCCCCCCCCCAAGAACTTGGGGGGGGGGAACCCACACAAAATCCCCCAGGGGTGGTAGAAATTAGCTCCTGATCAGACTACTTTGCCTTTTTAATTGATGCCAGTAACAAGGCTATTTATAACTGAAGCACACCAAAACTCCAACCATAGCTTTTTAAAATTTACATCTACGGTGATCTACACTGAAATCAAATAAAGCTGGTATAACTATCACTTCTTTTCTATCCAGGTGATGTTATTCTTTTGGCTGAAGAGAATCACCCCATCTTCAGTGCAGAAGTGTGATGAGACCGAGTGAGGTTGCTTCCAGTCTACCCGTTGGCTGAGCAGCCATCCTGAATTGTTTACACGGTTTGTAAGGAAGTTATACAGTGGAAGCTTGTTTATTTAACAGCTATTCCATTTTGTTAGCAGGGAGGTTATTCTACACTTTCCAGTGCACTCTCCGTTATTATTTTTTACTACAAAAAGTGACTTTTGTTTGTTTTGAGAAGCAATTGAATCCTCTACCCGCAAACTAGTGAAAGTGTCCCAGGAGCAGTGCAGGAAAATATTGATGGGTTTGAAAACTCAATCACTTGCCAAATTTCTCCTGTCTCTGCATTTCTTTTGGCAATGAAGGCTTGGGAGCTCCTATTTGCTGGAGGAGCGGGACGTCCTACCCTTTGGCAACCCTTGCTGTCAGAAACACTTCATATGCCATTTGACTTTTAACTTTTTTCATTATACCATGCTGAGTGTTCTAATGTTAATGTTATTGCTATTTATTAATTATGGTATTTTCTGGTTTTATTCAGTGCTTTTTCCTGGGGGTTCTCAAAGGTATGCAGTACCGGCACCTTCCCCCCCCCCCTATGTTAAAAGTGTGGCAGTTACTGTAACTACTTCATAGTAAGTACTAGAACTCTAAAAAACAACGGGTATATTAATTTATTATTATTATATTATATTATAAAGGGTGGCTCAAGTTGGCTCTAAAAGGCAGTTTATAAATATTTTGAATACTAAAACAAACTAATATGTACATTGATGCATCTGTATTTCTAAGAATTTGCTGAATGAGCAGGGAAGTATTATATAGAAATTATATGTATATTTGATTAAATATATTCATGCATGTGCACAATCTAAAAAGAATGCTTTTTGCTTGACAAATACTGTTTCATTTATTTATGACATTTGTTCGCTGATCATCAAAAAAATTCTCTTGGGACATACAAAGCAAGACAGTATTAAAATTGTTCCATATAATAGAGATAAGTAAGAGATAAGATTAGCTCAGATTGAAACCAACATTTAACCACAACAGCTTCAGTGAAAGGTGTCTACCTGGAGCTGAAATTGCCATAAAGTACCCAGGCAAACTTCTCTAGGGAGGTACTACCACTTAAAAGGCTCTCCTCAGTAGCCAGTTGCTTCACCTCCCTTGGAAGGAGCACACAGCCCAGGGCCTCTGAAAAGGATAAAGATCTCATGATTCAGGTAGGCATTTGTGAAAGGAGGCACTTTCGGGTGATTTGTTCCCAAGCTGTTTAGGGACTGATAGGTTTAAAGTAGCACTTGAAATTGGGAAACTTACCAGGAACCAGTACGGCTGGCAAAGCACTGGCAAAATATAATCAAAACACCCAGATCTAGTTAATAGACCTGCAGTTTTATCAAGACAGTTTTAAAAGGAAGCCCTACTTGCAATGCATGATGTGAGTGAGATCACCACAGCATGAACAACTGTGGCTAAGCTATCTTCATTCAGAGATGATCACAGCTGGTGTATCAGCTGCAGCTGATAAAAGGCAGTTGGAGCCTACTTAAGCTTTTAATGATAATGTTGGATCAGGGATGGGCAACAGGTGGCCTTCCAGATGTTGCTGGATTCCAGGCTCCCCATCAATGCCAGCCAACATGGCCAATAGTCAGAGATAATGGGAGTTATAGTCCAGCAACATCTGAAGCAGCACAGGTTGCACATTCCTGCTTTAGATGGAGCACTATCTTTTCTAGAACAAGTTGAATACCATTTACCTGGGTGAGGAAACACTCACCAACACTATATTTGCGTTTTGAGTCAGTTTTTTCAGCCTTTCTCCAATTCAGGATGTACACTGCTTCACTGGTGCCTGATGGAAATGAGAGAAGACTTGGGTGTCATCTGCATACAGGATTTTACCCATAGGCACGTTTATTTGGTATGTGGGAAGAGACTGATTAATTATATGTTTTATTCAATTAAAAATTATTTAAGCAGGATTCAGCGCAATGCATTTGTAATAATAAATTAATAAACATTTGCAGATTTTAAAAGTCAATTTTATTAAACCGCAGCAGCAACCACAACAACAACAATAGGGAAGCAAAAAGTGTGGATGCAGGACACTACACCTATATAAGACAATACACTTAATTACACTACACCTGTATAAAATAATACACAAAAGTAAGTTTTTGTTTTTTAAGAAAATGGACAATCAATTATAGCAGATTTATTTCATGTGAATTTTGAGGATGAAAATCGCTAAATGCAAGATTCAGTTCTATAAGCTTACCAAAAAGGTATCAAGTGAGAAAATCAGCAACCTAAACATGTCTGAGATGTTATCTTGGCTTTATTTTTATTAGTCAATATGAGAAGAACACAGTGGCTCCAGCTTTGTAATATCAAAGATACATGAGGGAACATCTGCCATTATGACAGAATCATAAATCACAACACTGAAATCCTGACACATTTTCTCTGCAGCGAGTACATTCTCAAGATGAAACAACTGACAAATTGCCTAGATGGGAATATATTTTGCAAAAATATTATCTTTAGACATGACAGAGTCTCCAAATTTTCTACATCTGCTTCAAATGGTTATTTTTAAATAATGTTATTGGTGAGTAGTATTTTTCATGTGAGATCTATTCTAAAAGCCGTGATATGAACAGTTAGCCTAAGGTATCAGTTTTGATTCTCAAGCACTTAGTCAGTGCACACAGCATTAATTTCAACAGGGCAAACATTAGCAGAAGCTGTGTCTTCAGTCTACAAACGCACTTGTCACATTAGATTTAGTATCATTTTTCTTAGTAGGCGGCAATAATCACATGTTCCTCAGACTCACATGCTCCTGCATGCTGAAATTATAGGCTTACGCTGCAATCTAAATCCTGGCCGAGCAGGAGCAGGGCTTAATGGAGTGGTGGAGCAACCATCACATTTGCAGCCTTGGTGCTCATGCCACTTGGGAAATGGGGTACAATTGATTGGGCCTAAATCCATCAAGTGAGAGCATGAGGTAAGCTCAGCTCCTTTACCCAATTTTGAGGCTTTCCACAGTTTGCTATCAGTAGGCATCCCACTAGCAGAACTTCTGCTCAACTGTACATTCCCTTACATGTGTTTTCTACTCTTAAGATTTTTGGGGTCTTTTAGCTTAAAGACTGTAATTGTTGAAAAATCAATTCAAATTCTACTCTTTAAAAATGTATTTTACCCTTCAGCCAGCTGCTTGTAACATTCTGGATGCTGGAAAAAAATGGTTGAGGCTCATTTGGAGGAACTTAAATTGAACTAAATAAAAGAATTCCTTCCAGTAGCACCTTAGAGACCAACTAGGTTTGTCTCTAAGTGTGCATGCACACTTCTTCAGATACACGAAAGCTCATACCAATGACAAACTTAGTTGGTCTCTAAGGTGCTACTGGAAGGAATTTTTTTATTTTGTTTCAACTACGGCTGACCAATACGGCTACCTACCTCTAACTGAAATTGAACTGATTTGAACACACTGTTCATTTTGTAAAGGGATAAACATGAACTAGAACAGGGTCCCCAAACTAAGGCCCGGGGGCCGGATGCGGCCCAATCGCCTTCTAAATCCAGTCCGCGGACGGTCCAGGAATCAGCATGTTTTTACATCGAGTAGAATGTGTCATTTTATTTAAAATGCATCTCTGGGTTATTTGTGGGACCTGCCTGGTGTTTTTACATGAGTAGAATGTGTCCTTTTATTTAAAATGAATCTCTGGGTTATTTGTGTGGCATAGCAATTCGTTCATTATTATTTTTTCAAAATATAGTCCGGCGCACCACAAGGTCTGAGGGACAGTGGACCGGCCCCTCGCTGAAAAAGTTTGCTGACCCCTGCTCTAAGGTGCTACTGGAAGGAATTTTTAAATTTTGTTTGGACCCCTGACCGTTAGGTCCAGTCGTGGACAACTCTGGGGTTGTGGCACTCATTTCGCTTTACTGGCCGAGGGAGCCAGTGTACAGCTTCCGGGTCATGTAGCCAGCATGACTAAGTCACTTCTGGCGAACCAGAGCAGCGCACGGAAATGCCGTTTACCTTCCCGCTGGAGCGGTCCCTATTTATCTACTTGCACTTTGACGTGCTTTCGAACTACTGGGTTGGCAGGAGCAGGGACTGATAAAAGACATTAAGAATGTTACTAAGGTAATTCAATGCATAGAGGAATACATATATTCATATTTGGAAAGTGTTAGTCAGCTTGAACAAGGTTATATCATAAAACTGCATAGATCCAAGATCTATGTTTGATTAGGTTAATGATTAACCATTGTGTATCAAAGGTTAATTTATTGTACAGTACTAGTATGACTTGTAGGATGTTCTGACATGGAGATGTGATGTCATGGCTGACGTGGATTGGACAACGTGGAACTAGTTATGTACTTAGCATGATGTAAGCAAAGTGTATAAAAGGCTGTGTGAAGCCTGTGATCAGTACAGTACCCATCACTTATGGGACTGTCCTTTACTGCAATAAAGTTAATATTTAAAGGATATTGTCTTGCTGGAATCCTTCGTTGCATTTCTTATTGAATTCCCTACCAGAAATGAACCTGACAGGGTTAATTTAACATAAGCAATTGTGGCCCACTACACACCACACTACTGTAACTTGAAACCCATTGGGTGACCTTGGGCAAGTCTAGCCCTGTCAAACAAAGGGATCATTACCAGACCTGTCCTACAACACCCCAGGCTTATAATATTGGCAAATAACGTTCCAGCACCCAGCATAATCACTCCTGCAGTGAACACGCCCCTGTGACAAAAAAGTTGGTTTTGCTGGATCATCTCCAGTTGGATCAAAAAATGTTATTTTTTTTCTTTCTTTCCCTGCCAGCAAATGGTTAATGAACGGCAGCCTCTGATTGGCTGTGGTTTCAGGAGGGAGAGTTTACAAGGAGGGGATTTGAGAGTGAGGGGAAGGAGAGGGTTCGTTGAAGTGGGTTGGAATAGAGGTTGGAGAGGTCAGGAGATAGGTAGGGAGAAAGATTAGGAGACAGGTTGAGGTAGAAAGAGTGAAAGTGAGAAAGAGTTGGTTCTGGAAAACAAAACAACTTCCACTCTGAGTGTATTGTGAAGGACCGAGTGTGGTGTCCTGTAGGAGGAATAGACCTGAATTTTCCTGGGAGGCAGAGGTTGAGCCAGGAGAAGTAGGAGTCTACTTGGGACTCAAATCTAGTCTGGAGGGGAGAGATTCTTCTAGGGAAAAGAAGAAACTCCCAAACCCAGTGAAGGGAGGGGGTGTGGAGAACCCTTGGGTCTATTGCGTAAGGTACCTCAGGAGCTGGATTGTTAAAGGGGGTGGATAACTGAAAGAAAGTATCAATGTATGAAGGAACCAAACCTATAAGGCAGGGGTCCCCAGACTTTCTGCGCGGCGGGCCGGTGCCCGCCGCGCCGACCGCGCGGTGGGCCGGAGGGCAGGGGAGTGCGCGCGCAGCGGGCCGGAGGGCGGGGGAGTGCGCGCCCGTGCGCATGCGCACACGCACACGGGCGGGAAAAAATCGCCAAAAATCGCTTGTGCGCATGCGTATGGGCCTCCCCCGACCCGGAAGTGCACCAGAAATGACCTCTTCCGGGTCGGGAGAGGCCCATACGCATGCGCACAAAGGATTTTCGGCGATTTTTTGCCGATTTTTTAGATCGTCGCTGCGCCGCGCGCCGTGAGAGCGGGCGGCGGCAGCGGGCGGCGGGAGTCGTCGCGGGCCGGATTGGAAGGCCGATTGGGCCGCATCCGGCCCGGGGGCCGTAGTTTGGGGACCCCTGCTATAAGGCAAAAACAACTGAGGACAGCATTAAAGTGAAATTGCACTGTATCACTGAAGTAACCTAAGTTTAATCCATTTGTGTTAAATACTACCGTGCCTTAAAGAAATATTTATTGTTTATTTAAAGAAAACCTGTCTGAGACTCCAACTTACTAGAATTCCCCTCACAAAGGTCCCCTGCAGGATACAGTCATATCTCATGATACGTCTACTTCATGTTGCGTCTTTTCAGGTTACGGACGCGCCGAACCCGGAAGTCCTGGAACGGGTTACTTCCGGGTTCGGCATGTCTGTAACCTGTGCGCATGAGCAGAAGCACTAAATCGTGCTTTGCGCATGCACAGAAGTGCCACATTGCATTATGCGCATGCACAGATGCGGCGCTTCATGTTGCGAACGGGCTGCCAGAACGGATCCTGTTTGCAGCATGAGATACCACTATACTCTGGGTTAGAATTTAAAGAGGAAAGGAAAAGAAACCTTCGTGTAAAGGGTTGTTCAGTGAGGTCATGTAAATGAGCATATTGTTTAGTTAGTATTTTCCTATCCTACCTTTCTTCTATCACAACTCAATCCACTATACAAGGGTATTTCTGGAGACACTGATCGCTCTTGTCTTCAGTGAAGTCACTTTATCATATGCCTTTATATCATGCCTTCCACAAGTCCCTCTTCTCCCCTATGCATAGTGGATGTAGCTTTTCCATTACAGAAGAAATCTGGAGCATGCATGATGGAATATCATGATTCCATGGTGCTTGGCCTGCCCTTTATAATGAGGAAGTAAGCAGACAGCAAAACTGAAAGATGTGGCCTTGAATTCCTAATTCCTTTCAGTTTCTCAAAGTTTAAAGTCTTTCCGTTTGAGGAACTGAAAAATGGGCCTAGCACATGGGTAGGCATACTAAGGCCCGGGGGCCAGATCCAGCCCAATCACCTTCTAAATCTGGTCCGTGGATGGTCTGGGAATCAGCATGTTTTCAGTAGAATGTGTCCTTTTATTTAAAATGCATCTCTGGGTTATTTGTGGGGCCTGCCTGGTGTTTTTACATGAGTAGAATGTGTAAGTCCGGTCCCCCACAAGGTCTAAGGGACAGTGGACCAGCCCCCTGCTGAAAAAGTTTGCTGACCCCTGGCTTAGCACATGAAATCAAGCCTGGAGTTATTCAATACAATCTCTTTGCTACATAGGAAAAACAGGCATATTTGCATTTAGAGAAACAGTGATTGCACTGATTGGACAGATTTGCAGAAGATATGCACATGGTTTCAAGACGTATGGTCAAATTAGCTGCAGGATGAAGATCTCACACAACTTCATAATCACAGTTGGTTACAGGAAACAATTTCTGTGCAGCTTGTTTCAAAACTACCCCCCCACCAGCTTCTTATGAAATCTCTTGCAATAGCTTGTGAATTAAAACTAAAAAGTTTGAGCAAGTGGTGTTTGTAGCTATTGTGATGTTCTGTAGTTTCTTCCCTTTTGAACCAGAGAAGAGGGGAAAGAACACTGTGAAACTATGAAAGGCTTATCAGGGCAGAACTAAACAATGCAGTACAGCAGCCTTCTCCAAACTGATGCCCCCCCCCGTTGTTTTAGACTACAGAGACTAAGTTTGTCATTGGTACCGTATGAGCTTTTGTGTGCATGCACACATCAGGGGTCCCTTTACCTTTACCATGCTAAGGCTGGTGCAAAATCCAGTCACCAACCTGGCTCCATGCCTGGGTAAGCACTTCCAGTGCATGCACATGAAAAGTTAAGCAACAAAGTGCCCAGACATGTGCAGTAGAAGAAATCCAGTGCTGTGTCCAAACAGAAACACATACAGGCAGCAAAGCTCATCAGTACTAATTTACTGAGGTTCAACAGCTTAAGAACATAGTTACAGCATCACTGGATCCCCTGTGATGGTGAAAAGCTTCATAATGACAGAAGACAAATGAAGAACTCCAACCTAGAGGTCCAGATATATGGATCTGTGACCTTGGCTCTTTACAGACTCAGAAGAGTTAATTCACAAACAGGTGAACATCTGCCATAGCAAAGATAAAATCTAGCTGACTACGCAGAAACTGTATGTTCTACACCAGGGGTCCCCAGACTTTCTGCGCGGCGGGCCGGTGCCCGCCGCGCCGACCGCGCGGTGGGCCGGAGGGCAGGGGAGTGCGCGCGCAGCGGGCCGGAGGGCGGGGGAGTGCGCGCCCGTGCGCATGCGCACACGCACACGGGCGGGAAAAAAATCGCCAAAAATCGCTTGTGCGCATGCGTATGGGCCTCCCCCGACCCGGAAGTGCACCAGAAATGACCTCTTCCGGGTCGGGAGAGGCCCATACGCATGCGCACAAAGGATTTTCGGCGATTTTTTGCCGATTTTTTAGATCGTCGCTGCGCCGCGCGCCGTGAGAGCGGGCGGCGGCAGCGAGCGGCGGGAGTCGTCGCGGGCCGGATTGGAAGGCCGATTGGGCCGCATCCGGCCCGGGGGCCGTAGTTTGGGGACCCCTGTTCTACACCCTTTAAAAAAACCACCCTGACATACGATGTCTCAGCAATAAGCAGCACTATACCAAACAATTCAACTTTTGATATTAATTCTTGCCAACATTAAAGGTAAAGGAGCCCTGACCGTTAGGTCCAGTTGCGGACAACTCTGGGGTTGTGGCGCTCATCTCGCTCTATAGGCCGAGGGAGCTGGTGTTTGTCTGCAGACAGCTTCTGGGTCATGTGGCCAGCATGACAAAGCTGCTTCTGGCAAACCAGAGCAGCGCACGGAAATGCCGTTTACCTTTCCGCTGGAGCGGTACCTATTTATCTACTTGCACTTTGAGGTGCTCTCGAACTGCTAGATGGGCAGGAGCTGGAACCGAACAATGGGAGCTCACCCCATCATGGGGATTCGAACCGCCAACCTTCTGATCGGCAAGCCCTAGGCTCAGTGGTTTAGACTTTAGATCACAGCGCCACCCGCATCCCCTTGCCAACATTAGTTCTTGCCAACTATGATTACACACAAACCACAGCGTTCATATTTAAGAACAGAGGTCATTCATATTTGAGTACACGTTAAGCTGACAAGTCAACAGCCTTTAGTCAATACAGTCAGCGTTCCCTGATACATTAATTAGTATTTAACATCCAGATAAACAATACAACTTTCCATCATTTCTATTTTCACATTTATACTAATCTAGAAGTTCTAAACAGGCATAGGCAAACTCGGCCCTCCAGATGTTTTGGGACTACAACTCCCATGATCCCTAGCTAACAGGGCCAGTGGTCAGGGATGATAGGATTTGTAGTCCCAAAACATCTGGAGGGCCAAGTTTGCCTATGCCTGTTCTAAAGTAACTTGGGAGCAATTGGGGGGAAGCCATTTCTCCCTTCACAACCTTATGGGGTAACCTGGATTTGAAAATAGAGAGGTAGTCCTTTTTGTAGAAGCATGCTGCGATTTATACATTAGATCAGCTAATAGGATCAGATGGAGAATTTATTTGTCATTTTCAAGTTGGATAGCTAGTGCCGAATGGCAGTGTCTCTTCCACTACTGCACCTTAGAGTGTATTTATGGACCATCGGGTTTGAGCATCTCACCATCACCTATATTTTTAGAGGAAATCATTTTATCTTTGCAGACATCTAGATTTATAATACAAAAGTTGTTTATAAAAGTTTATTGGAAAGGTGTAAGTTGTTCAGCATTTTACAGATGACTGGAATAGGGTGTGTTCCATTCATCTCAATAAATGGAGAGCTGCTTTAGCACCTGTATCTAGTGTTTCTTCAAATTTAAAGCAAATATTGATTCAACAGAAATTGAGGTTCTGAGTATAATGGGCTCTCCGGCATCTTGATAGAAAGGAAATGCCTAGTTCAGATATATAGTGATGACAAAATACAGAAATGCTTTTTGAGGCATATGATGTGAGAATGTTCTGTAGTGTTTTCCTTCTGTTAATAAATGATTGTTCATATTAACTTTAGGGAAAACCTTTGACACTTGCAGATATTCACACACTTTTAAATGATATGCCTGTGGCATTGGGATTAACAGATGGACAACAAAAGTGGATCTTGTGAGCCTATATAGTTGTTAAGAGACTTATACTTTGAGGTTGGATGGATAAACACCCACCTTCCACTCTTTGGACATATATTAATATGTATGTTTAAATCAGGATTACTGTTTCTGTTAATGTGAGTTGAAAATGTTTTATTTCCTTTTTGTTGTATTTGCAAAATAAAAAACTATTAAAAATGAAATTGACATGAACTTACTCAATTTCAAGTAGCTCCTCCTGGCTCAATTCAGGTTTCCTATGATCAGCAAGACCAGTTTCCATTTATTTCAACTGTTATCTTTTACTACTTCAAAGGGAACAAAATGTTCAGGTATTTCAGCATCAAAGAGATTTGTTCCTTTTTCTGGGTGACGTAAAGGGAAATTAGGCATTTCATGTGAGCTGTGGTTATACATGCTTTTATTTATAAATAGCTTGTTCAAGATAAAAACAGGATTCTGAACAGTAGATTTTACTTACTACCCCTTCACATCAAGATTCTTTCCACCAAATTGTTTGTTGTGAAACTAGCTATTTGCAATTTGTTAATGGCAGTGATACTGCCCTCAGAGACATGAACCTAAGGACTGGGAGAGTTGTGGTCTGTTAAGCTTCAATTACATATTCAGACCTGCAACGTAGTAGGTTTTTAAAAATAGGGTTATATACAGCTCCATGGCATTGCTTTAAACACAGGTCTGCTACAGTATTTTTGCTAGACCATGGGGAGACAGCACACCCCTGCAATGCCAGGAGTTTGCCCCAGCAACTGTCCATTTTTCCACTGCAAATTTATATTGGGTAGTGGATACAGTCTCTTTCAGAGCAGGTCTGCATAGTAACAGAAGTTTCACTTGTTTCTCAGATAAATGTGGTATTCTCCTTAACCCGGTTAGAACATATGTTAGTCTGTCTGTATGGTCCAAATGGCTACATTCCTGTACAGTATGTGTTTTTATTACTTCTGAATAAGGAAACCTCTTGCTTTCTCTGCTGCTTCTTGGCCTTTGGGCAGACAGTTCAAACGATCAACTCAGACAGCAAGTAACACTCCTCCATACCCATGTAAACAGAAAGCAAGACATTATAGGAGTGGTCACCAACCACTCAATCATGGTACAGCCAAACAAACACTCATCTCTACTATTCCAAATAACTACCTACGAATTGCGCAATTTTTCCAGTAGCATGCCTCAGCGGAAGATGAGAAGCCCGGCTTGTTCCATCAGCTCTGCTGGAAAAGCTGCTCTTTCTTGAGGAGGCAAGCTGTCCTCTGGAGAAAAACAAGGGTGGATTGTCTTTGGCATCTCCCTCCTGGTTCAGGAGTCACTTTGCTCACCAACGTATTTCTGGGAGAGCACAGCAGATATTTCTTCTAATTCAAGGAAGCTGGGTTCTGGACATGTTCCGGTTTTCCCTTGGACCAGTTCTGGGTTTAGTCTTCTCAAGGGTGGGGTGTGAGGAGAGAAGATCCTAGTTTTTCTTAAGCGTTGCCTCTGGTGGAGTTGGCATTGAAGTACTGGCCAGTTTGCAGACCTGGGGAGCCTGGGAGGAGGTTGGTCACCAGGGATCTCCCTTTCACCAGCTGCCCTGCAGAACTCCTTGGAGGGAGTTCAGTATCCCTCAGGGGTGTAGCTCCAGAAATGAAAGAGTTAATATCTTCACTCTCCCACCACCCGCCCATTTGCTTCGATGGTGCTTACCTGCTCTTTCTGAGGGGCTTGCAAAGCACTAGGGCGGAGGGGGTCGTGGAAACAGTCTCACTTCGCTAGTACATTACTCAGCCCCGTCGCTAGTTCCTAGCAGCAAACCAAATTGACCCACAACCACCTACCACAAGCCGTCCCAGTCCTCCTCCTCTAGGCGTCTTTCGTCCTCCTTAAGCCGCCAGGCTGCTATTTCTCTCCCTTGGCCCGAAATGAATCCCCCGCCCCGAATTCGACCAAGCCCAGAACAGCCTGCCAGTCACACCGTTATACAAACGTAATAGCAGTTCCAAACGGTCGCCAGGCACCTGAGGAGGAAATTGACGCTCTGAGGCGGCTACGGCGAGACGGGGTCGATAGAGGGGGCGTGGCGTGAAGCGGCGGTCCTGTCACTGGAGGGGGCGCGAAGGGGGCGGGGCGTCGTTAGCCGTTGCCCGCGCGCGGCTGTGCGCGCTGGCGACCTCCTCTCCGGGTTCGGTCAAGGAGCAACCGACGTCGCTTGCTCCCAGCGGCCGTGGAGGGGCGGGGCTCCGCTCGTAAGCAGGCCGGGGGGAGGGTGAGAGCAGAAGCGGCCGTTGGGAGAGAGGCGTTTCGCGCCTGAAGTGGCCGCCGCCGCCGCCGAACAATGGACGAGCCTATGGCGGGAGCAGGGCCCACCGCGGCCGGTCCTGTCGCCATGGGTGGGGAAAACGAGGCTGAAAGCCGGCAAGGCCCCGCGGACCGGGCCGACGGAGAGTCGCGGCTCAACCTGTTGGACACTTGCGGGGTGTGCGGCCAGAACATCCAGAGCCGGCGGCCCAAGCTGCTGCCGTGCCTCCACTCGTTCTGTGTGCGCTGCCTACCCCCTCCGCACCGCTACCTCATGCTGCCGCCTCCCGCCGCACCTTCGCCGGGCGCCGGCGGCCCCAAAGACCCGCCGCTGCCTCCTCCGCCGCCTTTGCTTCAGCCTTCCCCGGCCCCCTCGTCGCCCGTTGCCACGCCGCCCTCGCCGCTGCACTGCAACCCGGGTAAGGAAGCCCGCGCGGCGGCCGTGTCACGACTGGGAGTGAGGAGGAGAAGAGCTCGTAGTTATCTCGGAGCAGGGCGGGCGGGAGAGGGCGGTTGTCGCGATTCCTCTCAGCGCTTTATACCGGAAGAAAAGACAAATTGAGGCAGGGTTCAGTTGGCGAAAAGTGGCGCTGAGGCTGAGGTTGGAATAGCGCTCTTTGTCATGGAAATCCTTTCCCCCCAAGTCCTGAGGCAGGAGAAGTGGGGAAGTGAGGGGGGGGGAAGCATTTCTTCTCCACGTACGTTTCAAAGAGGAGTCCCGGGATTTACAAAATGGGTTCCTGGGCCGAGTCTTACCTCAAGCTGAGCCCTGGTTCCGTAGCGGCATGAGCTGTGGTAGCCAAGTCGGGAGCCTGCTTCGTCGGGTGCGTAAATATGCACAGGCATATTTCGAGATACTTGAAGGCAAGCAGGCATGCGAAGGACCCAGTATCCCGGGAGCTGGCATGCGAAAAGCAAACAATAGTAGGGCGGGGGGGGGGATGTGGTCATTTTGAGGTAGTGGAGGCAAGTGCTATGAAGACACAGGCTCTCCGCCTTTCCACAGAACTCTGGGATTTATGCTGCTGTGCAGGAAACTTGTGGGATTTTAAACGTGGGGCGCCGAGATCCGATGTAAAACGCCACCTTTGGGAAGGGAAACCATAATGGACTGCAACTTCCCATTGTTTATACACTGCATCCTGTGCTAGCATAGGTGCAAGCCAAGAAATCCCGTTCAGGGGCTGGGCTCCTGATTATCCTTGCTGAAGGAGATATTTGTGCTTAACAGCATGGTCCAAAAAGCAACTGTCTACTCTATTTTGTTCCTCTACTGAAGATGTTGGGGCTGATGATAAGCACTTCAAAAGTAAAGCTTTAGAGCTGTAGCATCAGTCCTCATTTTGCTCAACAAAGATGACAGGGTAGTAACTATTTGTTATTTCTTTGTAGGGTACTTCAGTAAGGTACAGCAGGCTAAGGCTTTTCTTGATAGTTTTTTTTTTTTGAGGGAGAGTTCCTTGTCCCTCTCTGGAGTTATCAGTTTCTTCAGAAAGTGCATTTTTTGCTGAAAAAAGAGCTATTTGTGTGCATATCTTGTCTAGATGATAACTGGATGATAACCCTTGTCGCTAACCCTTGGCTCATAAGTAGTATGTTGTGTGCTTGAGGGAGATGGCTTGTATTAATAGAGATGAGTGTGTTTGAGGATAGTCATCTATGCATGTTATATATATTTATCTCTCTTTTTAAAAAATTCCTTGTCAGGATTTCCCATACATTACATAATTTCAAGTATAATATGCTACTTTTTTCTTACTTTGAAAACTATATACAATTATTCCAGTGACATGTTTTTCACTCTAATATGTCTGTTGTAAAGGTAATTCAGCTTTTGACCTGTCTGATAATTTTTCATCCATAGCAAAATTATTCTATTGCACGGCAAGCAGTGAAAGCTCTTTTTTCCATGGTTCCACTTCCCAGACCACAAATACTGTACAGTAGTACCTCTTGTTGCGAACGGGATCCATTCCAGAGGCCCATTCGCAACATAAAAAGGCGGCATCCTGAAGCACTGCATCTGCGCGTGTGTGTGGCGCAATGCAGCGCTTATGTGCAAAGCGCAATTTAGTGCTTCTGTGCATGTGCGCAGGTTACGGATGCACCAAACCCGGAAGTAACCCCTTCGAGGTTAGGCGCGTCCGTAACCTGAAAAGACGCAACCTGCAGCGGACATATCATGAGGTATGATTGTATACCAGTTTGGAATTTTTGTTCTAAAAGTTCCTATCGGTGTTATGAGTTTGGGGATGGCTAGGTTGTATGCCTGAGCCCCCAACTTTTAATTCCTGGATCCAGTGTAGATTAAATTGTTATAATAGCCATACCTGCCTGGTTATGGCCTTCTAGGTATGAGTCAGTAGGGGAGCAAAACAAGTGGTTCTGTGCTAGATGACAAATGAGTGGGCCTCCCTCCCTCAACTGTCTGTTAGTTAGAAAGAAAGACAAAAGGCCAGAGTAGAGTTTGTGTGCTATTAGCTAGCTAGAAGCTGGGTGCAAAAGCTGCAGGCTAGAAAGGCAGAGAAACAGCCATAGCTTATTTCTGCTGGAATTCAAGGAGGACCTTTGAGTGAAGATTTTAAAGCAGAGGTTGGTGGGCCATCTGCCACTGATGCTTTAATTGAGATTTCTGCATTATAGGGGGTTGGACTTTGAACAGTGTTTTGAAAAGGACTTTTGGAGATCCAACAATCAGCTGATCATAAGCCCTCTTTCACTGACAAGTTTTACATACCCCACACCTGATTGTCATGTGACAAAGGTCTTTGAGAGTAGAAGCTGTAAAGTGTAGAAAGTGTTGGAAAATGCTGAAAAGTGCAGACTCATTCAGCTAGCTGACTCATCCTCTAGATCAGTGGTCCTCAACCTTGGGCCTCCAGATGTTTTTGGCCTACAACTCCCATGATCCCTAGCTAGAGGGACCAGTGGTCAGGGATGATGGGAATTGTAGTCTCAAAACATCTGGAGGCCCAAGGTTGAGGACCACTGCTCTAGATGACTCATTCCTTGTACAAATATTGTATCAATTACAGCATGGGTAGGCAAACTAGGGGCCGGATCCGGCCCAATCGCCTTCTAAATCCGGCCATGGATGGTCCAGGAATCAGCGTGTTTTTACATGAGTAGAATGTGTCCTTTTATTTAAAATGCATCTCTGGGTTATTTGTGGGGCATAGGAATTCGTTCATTCCCCTGCCCCCCAAATATATATATTCCCCCCCCCCAAGGTCTGAGGGACAGTGGACAGGCCCCCTGCTGAAAAGTTTGCTGACCTCTGAATTACAGGAAGACACATGGAGCCAGGAAGGATAAATACAATGGACTCAGTGTGCTCTCTAGCCTAGTCTAATCTTCTGTTTTACTTTGTTCTTCTCCATTATGTGTTTGTAAAGAAGTATGATTGCCTCAGTAAAGTTTTATTCATTTACTGTGAAGACTTTGCGTTTTTGACTTTGCTGCGCAACACTGATATAATGCCAGGTGTAGGGAAGGTAGGTGTGTGTTGACTGAAATGGCAGTCCCAAGAGGGGGCCAGGTGAGACTAATTCAGTTTGTGGGCTGGGACCTGCCACCCCATTCTAAAATGTGTTGTAGCTTTTCCATACTTTGGTCACATGTTATTTTAATGAACATAATTCATTCTGCAATAGCTCTTTTAGCATTCCATTTTTGTGACTTCCACTCTTCTGCAGCTCCTTTTTCCATTTTTTACTATTGTTACTATCCTGACATCACTATACATGGCTCAAGACTTTACAGAAGTCAGTGAACAAAAATTGTACAGGTTCTTCTCCAAGAAGCATACAATCTGAAATGTACAAGAACAGGGTATGCAAGAAGAGACTTGGATAGAAAAAGAATGTGAGCAAATTGCTGCAACATACCTGTATTGTACAGCTGAGGAAACTGTAATGTGAGACTTGAGACTTATTTAAAATATTTTAGGGCATCTTTCAGTGCAAATTTGGCTCGGGGTTGCTTATAACAAATATCAATAATAAAAACCACAGTTTCAGAAATACAGTGGTACCTCTGGTTAAGAACTTAATTCGTTCCGGAGGTTCGTTCTTAACCTGAAACTGTTCTTAACCTGAAGCACCACCTTAGCTAATGGGGCCTCCTGCTGCTGCCGCGCCGCCAGAGCACATTTTCTGTTCTCATCCTGAAGCAAGTTCTTAACCCGAGGTACCACTGTACCAGGATATGCTGAAAAGGAAAAGGTATGAGAAAAATCTGGATTCGGGGAGGGGAAAGTGTGGGAAGGCAGTGATTAGGAGAATGTCAAAAAGGCAACAGATAATTAATGGAAGTACAAGATGCTTACTATCCACATTAAACAACTATGAATGAGTCCCTAGTGTTTGCCTCATTGATCTTAATGACATGTGCATGTAGCAGTGGTTCAGACTTTCCAGCCCAAGATATAAGAAGATTGCATGGGGTGCCTGTACAGTATATTCAACTGTATTCTTTATACAAGTCAAAAAATACAATTGGCATGTTAAGGTTTGATACAAGTAAATTCAGTAATAGGCTATCTTGTGCTTCTAATAGCTCTAACAATAACTGTTTTAGTGACTAAAACACAACTTGAAAAACAAAACTATATTCATACATATAAAAAAGAAGCCATTAACATTAAATATATTATATGATAATATATTTCAGTATGTCAGTCTCTGGTACCATTGAATGGCACTGCAAAAACAAGTTAAAGGTAGAGGGACCCCTGACCGTTAAGTTCAATCACGGACAACTCTGGAGTTGTGGCGCTCATCTCGCTTTACTGGCCATTGTGCATTGGAATCTACTCTGGATCAATATTGAGTAGAATTAATGACACCAACAGTGGTGGGCTTTGGCACTACAGTACTGTACTTGAAGTCCTTTTCTGTTTCACCTCCTGTCCATCCTTCCAGCATTGGCTACAAACACATTTCATCTGGAGGTCAGAAGCCCTAACAGAAGCCATATTGCTGTTACCTTTGCTGCTGTGCACCTTATCTTTTGCCAGTACTTTTTAAGAATCCTGTACCTAGTGTTCATGACCTAAAAGCAAACTTGGTAATGGCCAGAACAACATACGGTAATTCTTTTCAGGGTAGGGAAACAATAGTCATGTTATGCCTCTTAATGAAATATGAACAAATGGACCTTTGGAAACTGCACTTATATATAGTCTTATTAAAAATGCTGTGTGTGTTTTTAACAACTAGTGCTAACAGCTGCTGCACGAGTCCAGTGGAGTATACTGGTATATTCAGAATGACACCCATGTGTGTCAGGGATAGGAAACCTTTTTGGCTCCACAGGCCAGATCCTTATCAATCACATGTCGTTAAGATGTCATACGATTGATAGGTAGGTGGTTGTAGCCACCCACCTGTCAAAATCCCTTTTACTCCTGTGTTAAAGGGAGGAGTGAAGTCTTACAAAAGCCTTTGTGAGCCTCCCACACCCCTTTAAAGTTAGAGCAAGATTGGAGACTTAAAAGTAAAAGGGGGAAACCTACAAAGGGGGTCCCATTTTGAAAGCGACTTTAAAGGTGGGAGCTGATGAGTGAAGATTTAAATTCTGCTGTCTTGGCTGCACTGTTGTGTTCTCTACCGGGAGCCACATGCAGCCAATGCAGAATTAAATCCTGTCTTCCCACCTGTTAGCTGAGATCACTATTCAGCTGATGGGTAGATGGCTTTTTTTTTTTGGCAGAAAATGGCTTCACTGGCCAAATTGGCCCACAGGGCAGAGATTATCCCGCGTATGAAGAAATACATCCATGATGTCTATAAATAAAATGGAAATCGGTAGCATGTCATATAATGAGTGGTATTTGGTTGGGCTACCTTTTAAACAAAACATCAGACAAGAAATAGTAAGTTTGAAAACGATGGGTTAATTGACAAGCAATATTGCCTGGGAGAAATGCAAATGTTTGTTACGGATGTTGTTGCATTTGTGTCATTCTGATATTAACATTCAGTAGATAATTTAATCAAGAGATGCAGTGGAGCCAGGTTATGACTGATGAAAAGAAACAATATAATTTTAAGGACACAACCATTTTTAAATTAGAACAAAAATTATTGTCCTTCAAAAGCAATTCTGAGTTAACATTGTAAATGGTTTAGCCAGAAATATTGATAAGCAAAAGAAGTTAAACTCAAACTCTTACCTTCTAGTATTATGTTTAAGAGAAAACCTCAACCTGCACAAATGTCAGCTAAAGAAGTGATACATGGTAAATACTGTATACTGAATCTGTGCTCCAGTTATTTGAACTCTTATTCCATTATCCCTCTGTCTCATGAGTTTTCATCAAACATTGCTCACACATTTTCAAACATTTGGTATCTGAAGAAGTGTGCATGCACACGAAAGCTCATGACAATGACAAACTTAGTTGGTCTCTAAGGTGCTGCTGGAAGGAATTTTTTATTTTGTTTCGACATTTTCAAACATTAAGGCTAGAAGCTGGCTGAAAAGTAAAATGGCTGAGATGCTTTGGAAGTTGAAATTTTCTGAAATAGCACCTTCTGCACTTTTTTCTGTGGAATTGCACACACAGAGCCATGGGTTTTGGAACTGTCTTCTGGAACTCTTGTACATGGAGGTAGTTGTTTGCTAAACCTTATAGTAAAATTTTACCTGTGTTAAAAAAGGGTATGCAGGGAACAATCATTTTGTGCATGTTCAAAGTACATGTGTAAGACAACCTTGGATTGTAATCTTGCAGTAATCCAGCCTTGATGTTTACCAGTGCATGGGCAACTGTGGTCAAGCTATACTAATCCAGGAACTGCTAGA
Source organism: Zootoca vivipara (assembly GCF_963506605.1). Lineage (NCBI taxonomy): Eukaryota > Metazoa > Chordata > Lepidosauria > Squamata > Lacertidae > Zootoca > Zootoca vivipara. Next base: position 50,619,895 of record NC_083285.1, on the reverse strand, counting down.
GCTGTCTTAGCAGCCAGAGGTGGTAAAAAGCACTCCTTGTCACCTGCGACACCTGCTTCTCCAGTAGCAGAGCTGGATCTAGGAACATGCCTAGACTTATATACCTGCTCCTTCAAGAAGAGTGCAATCACATGCAAATAAATTTAGCTGACCAACTTCCGAGACTTGAGAATCACTCACCCAAAGAGCTTCTATCTTGCCAGGATTCAGACTGAGTTGATTAGCCCTCATTCAACCCACCACTACATCCATGTACTGGTCCAGGGCCTTCTCAGCCATTCCTGATTCTGATGTTACATAGGAATAAAGTTTGGTATCATCAGCATACTGACAGCTGCACCCAACTGCTTCATATAAATGTTAAATAATAGAGGTGACAATACAATGCTGTGCAGCACTGTATAGCTCAAGAGTCATGGAGTTGGGAAACATCTATTGCCATCTTCTGGATCATCCCTGGATGCAAATATAATATAAATATTAAAATAATGATATGATATGATTGATGTAATTATGGGGTACGGTATTAACATTCATGAATTGTTAATTGCTTGGTTTCATCATAAGTTCACAACAAACATTTCTTTCACTGTACAGTATTGTGGAAACTTTTCAGCTATTCTGTTTTTCTGTGGCTTTTAAAATATTATGTTTCCTAGTTCACAGAAGTGAAAGAAATAAGTATATAAGACATGGAGATATTGGTTAAGTTTAAACAGTCCACTTTCAGTTTTCCTCAGCCTTAATATTCAGTTAAGTTTGCTGAATTTCAAGGTCTTCCTGTTGGCCCTTAATTGAAGACTGGTGTGGTTATTTGTTGCTTCTCTTTTATGAGTCAAAACCTGCAACACAATAAAGCTGGTCAAGGAGCATGAAGAATTAAAACATAAAAGTTGTTTGAAAAATTTGCCTTCCTACATCATATAAATGGACTATCATGGCCTGCACAAAAACAAAAAGAGAAATGGTACAGTCATACCTCCGCTTGCAAATGTGATCCATGCGGGAAGCACGTTCGCAACCCACAGCGTTCGTATTCTGAAGCGCTGTGTCTGCACACACACGTGACGCAATTCGGAGCTTCTGCACATGTGTGTGACGTCATTTTGTGCTTCTGCGCAAGTGCTTCTGCGCAAGTGCGTGCGCTGAAACCCGGAAGTAACCCGTTCCGGTACTTCCGGGTTCGGCGCAGTCCGCAACCTGAAAATGAACAACCCGCAGCGTTCGTAACCCAAGGTATAATAATAGATTAATAAATTATGTAGGGTTCACCTGAAAAGGGGTTATAAAAAGGGGAAAATACCAGTACGTAAGTTCCTTTTTTTATTTCTAAACTTATTAATTCATGTCATTTTTTCTTTCTCCCTAGTTGGTGTTGTTCGTTGCCCAATTTGTGGCCAGGAATGCGCAGAAAGACACATTATCGATAACATATTTGTGAAGGATACTACTGAGGTTCCTACTAGTACGGTGGAGAAGTCAAATCAGGTGAGTGTGTCTGATGCTTTTCAAATTCCCTAAGCTGTCAACTCATCAGTCTTCTCTGCATACCTTATACTTAAAATGAAAATGTTATTGCTGTCATATTTTATATTCTAGTTGTCATCCAGGAAATGAAAGTATAGAAGGAGTAAAATATTTGTGTTGTTTGACATTTTATGTGTAAGATTCGCAGCTTACAGAGAGAATCTAGTTATCAAAGGGTAATAGTGAATATTACAATGTGGGAAGGCACAAAGTTTAGAATGGGGGAGAACTTTCTTCATCCCAATATCTAAATTCACTCATGGATAACCTTCTAGTGGTAGGCAGGATCAGAGGCAAATCTGAGCAGAGCAATGGATATGATTCTTACCTTTGTAAAGTAGGCTACATTCCTGCCAAAAGTCAGTGCCAAAATAAGTATATGTGTAGGTGAGAAATCTGATTTCTGTTTCTCACTGGTTTTCATTCCTACTAATAATGATGCCACTGAAAGCAAATATGCTGATTTGTTTCAATAGGCATACTTTTTATTTCTACTTACCAGGTTTGTACAAGCTGTGAAGACAATGCAGAAGCCAATGGTTTTTGTGTGGAGTGTGTTGAATGGTTATGCAAGACCTGCATACGAGCTCATCAAAGGGTGAAATTCACGAAGGATCATACAGTCAGACAGAAAGAGGAAGTATCTCCAGGTAAAAGTTCTTTTACTTAATGCTCAGATTATCTAATGCATTTTTTCCACATTCTCTTCTATGTATTAGTTTTGTTCATTTTCATTATTTCAGTACACTTCAGGGTTAACATCTGTGCCAGTCTTCAGATATTTTACACAAATGTTTTCAGGGAAATATCTCCTGATCAAGACTACTTTGGGGGGCCAGTGGATATCCATTGTTTTAAACTACAATTTAATGTGATGCGTGAATGAGGCTATTCAGTTCTAAGAAAAGAGGAAAGAAAAGGTTAACAATATCAATAAATATTATAGATAATTGTTTCTGAATGTGGACAGCAAGCCTCTGATTCTTTATATTCAATAATAACTGCCATACAATATGTTCTTGAACTATGAAGCATATTTAAGGCCCACCTGAGAGGATCATTAAATAATTTTTTAAATTTTGGAAACATAACTTCTTATTTAGATTCTCATTGCTTGAATCTGGCATATGAAATCCTCAGACTAGATGCACAATCCTGCTCCCAACATAAAATGAGCAAAAGTGATATTTCTATTATTTCCCTTCTTTCATAATTTGGCATTATGTTGTGGAGAACAGTGCTAGAGCTCTCCATCAAGCATGCCTATAGAGAGTGTTGCTAGGCAACTTGATTGCATTGGGGGACCGGGATGGGAAGAATCTTCCTTGTTTCCAGTAATATATGTAGGGTTACTTGTAGTAATAAATTGCCCCTTCTAATCCTAGCAACAACAACAACAAAAGTTGATTTCCCCCCTTTAATTTTGCAGAAGCAGTTGGTGTAACTAGTCAGCGACCTGTGTTCTGTCCTTATCACAAGAAGGAGCAGCTAAAGCTTTATTGTGAAACTTGTGACAAGCTGACATGTCGGGATTGCCAGTTGCTGGAACACAAAGAACACAGGTATTACAATTGCATGTAACCAAGTTGAAGGTGAAACTGAAAGTTGAAGGCAGATTTAAATTTATTCCAAAAATATAAATATCCTATAACCTCTGTGGTGGTTCAGGTTGTAGCCTGAACTGTGAGAGAGAAGAGAGGCAAGCAAACCAGCTAGACTTACCACTCCTCCTTGTTAACTTAACCATTGCTGCCAAGTGGGTAACTTTATTTTTCTCTGACCATCTCCACTAAACAGGCTATTAACCTTCTGGACTTTAAGTGGCCCAACTTACTTTCTATACTGGGTAGAGTAGTGTGGCACTTGGGCATGGAATGAATAAGACCTTGCACCATTTTTTTCCCAAGCAGATGGGGGGCACACCTAATTTTTCAGTTTTGGTAGCTACACATAAGAGCAGTTTAAAATAAGTGTACCCATCTATAACTGTTCTAGACTGTTTCCCAAATGGTTCAGCTTTCTGGCTTCCTTCATTGTGCTCTCTAACACATTCCAGTGTCCCTGTTCTCTTAAAGCAGTCTAGGTCCTTTTCTTTCTTGCAGCTCTTCAACTCTCAGTCCTTCAAGTTTCTGACTCCATAACTAGCTATTTTCTAGCTTGACTAATATACAATATTTCACCCCCACTTCCAACATTTTAGCTAATCAGGAGAAGAATGTATTACAGTGGTACCTTGACTTACAAATGCCTCGACTTACGAAGGTTTCGACTTACAAAGTCGGCAAACCCGGAAGTATTTTCGTCGCGCGTTTGGTCTGCGCAAAGCGCAAAATCACACTTCGCGCATGCGCAAAATGGACGCTTTGACATACAAAGATTTCGACTTACGAAGAGCGCCGCGGAACGGATCGCCTTTGTAAGTCGAGGTACCACTGTAGTCCAGTTTCTATTTCCCCTTAATTGCCAGATTCCTAGCATGAAGCTTTGACCTTCCCATGCAAAATATCATCTTGACCAGGCATTCCCAAACTTTGGCCCGCCAGATGTTTTGGACTACAATTCCCATCTTCCCCAACCACTGGTCCTGTTATCTAGGGATCATGGATTGTAGTTATATCAGTACAATTTTGGTTTTCCTCTTTTGCAGAAAAGGGGCGGTAAATTTTGGCATGACTAGTCTAAATGTCAAAAGTACTTAGAGGTTTTACAATATAATCTTGGACAATGTTTATGGCCATAGGCCATACAATTTTGGCAATCAAATGCTTTATTGATCATTATTTTATTGGCCTCCCATGACCTATAAAAATAAAATGATTTCATATGAAAAATTGTTGTCGCATAATTTGCCTTACATTTTAGCAACTTTTTAAAAAGTCATTGTTGTGCGGTTCATTTTTTAGTAAGGCAAGATGGGGAATATTTTGCTATGTGCATGGTTTGTTGTTTTTCTTTTACTGCAGGTACCAGTTTATAGAAGAAGCCTTTCAGAATCAAAAGGTTATAATTGATACATTAATTACGAAGCTGATGGAAAAAAGCAAATATATAAAATATACAGGGGAGCAGATTCAAAATAGGTACTTGTTTTATAATAATAAAATATCATGTTTATACAACATATATTCTAGGCTAAATTTAATCTATAGCTATTTCTCATATTGTGGGTTTCAGGTGATATTTTCCCTTGAAGTATTTTTGTAATTGGTTTCATGACCATTGGAATTGTACTATATAATATAACAGTTTAATATGCACAAAAAATTTATCAGAATCACTGTAAAGAGGCTTGATGAACTATAATGTGACTGCATTTGCATTACTATTACTATGGATTATTGTTGTTGTTTTGTTCCTAAAAATATACTGCTTTACAAAAGAATAATAGAATTGTAGAGTTGGAAGGGACCACAAGGATCATTTAGTCTAACCCCCTGCAATGCAGGAATCTCAACTAAATCATACATTACTACTCTCTGCTTAAAAATTTCCAAGGAAGGAGAGTCCACCACCTCTCATGGGAGTCTTTCCCACTGTCAAACAGGTTTTACTGTCAGAAGGTTCTTCCTGATACTCAGTTGGAATCTCCTTTATTATAACTTTAATTCATTGGTTTGGGTCCTACCCTCCAAAGCAGGGGAAAACAAGCTTGTGCTACCCTCTACCGTCATACCTCGACATCCGAACGCTTCAACTTCCGAAGGTTTCGACTTCCGAAGTCGACAACCCCGGAAGCCTTTTCACCGCATGCGCCTGGCCACGCGTTCTGCACCTGCGCAGAGTGGTGCGTGCGGTCGGCGCTTCGACATCAGAAAACCTCGACTTACGAAGACAGCCGCGGAACGGATTGTCTTTGTAAGTCAAGGTACCACTGTATTTCAGGGGTCAGCAACCTTTTTCAGCCGTGGGCCGGTCCACCATCCCTCAGACCATGTGGTGGGCTGGACTATATTTTTTGGGGGGGGGGGATGGATGAACGAATTCCTATGCCCCACAAACAACCCAGAGATGCATTTTAAATAAAAGGATACATTCTACTCATGTAAAAACATGCCGATTCCCGGACCATCCGCGGGCCGCATTGAGAAGGCGATTGGGTTGCCTACCCCTGCTCTATTTGATGGACAGCCCTTTAGGTATTTGAAGATGGCTATCATATATCCTCTCAATCTCCTCATTACCCAGCTAAACATACCCAATTCCCTCAACCATTCCTCATAAATCTTGGTTTCCAGACTCTATCATCTTGGTTGCCTTCTCTGCACATATTCCAACTTGTCAATATCCTTCATAAATTGTGGTGGCTAGAACTGGACACAGTACTCCAGGTGTGGTCCAACCAAGGCAGGACACTGAACTTCTCTTGATGCAACCCAGAATATAAAATTAGCTTTTTTGTGCTGCCACATCACTGCTGACTCATGTTAAGCTTGTCATCTGCTAAGACCCCTATATCCTTTTCACATGTACTACTGGCAATCCAGGAGTCCTCCATCTTATATTTGTGCAGCTGGTATTGCTACCTAAGTGTAGAACTTAACATCTGTCCCTATTGAAAATAATTTTTAAAGTTTTGGCCCAGTTCTCCAATCTGTTAAGGTCACCTTGAAATCCCTATTCTGTCTTCAGTGGCATTGGCTACCCCTCCCAGTTTGGTGTCATCTGCAAATTTGATGAGCATTGCCTCAGTACCTTCATCCAAGGCACATATAAAGGATACAAATGAGAACTCTCTGCCCTAAGGCAAGCTGTCTAAAAATGGGAGTATGACAGAGTTGGGAGATGGAACAGGAAATGCAAATAATGGTGTACTCAAAATTATATTGATAAAAACACACACTACAATATTATATTGCTTATAATTAATATTTAAAAAATAAACAGTCATTCAAAAAATTAAATTATATGGGAGGGGAAGGAGATTGATTTTGAGGTGTTCAATTACAAAGAGGAATAGTAGCATGCATGTTTTGAGAGAAGATCCCTGACAGAAGAACAGGGAAAAGAACAGTGCCTTTATTCTTTACCTTTCTGGTAGCTGGTGATGTGGGTTATCCAGAAAATTTTGAATGGAAAAAACTGCAGAAAATGTTACTTTGCAAATTAGCATAATTTAAATAAGAACATTTTCTGATGGCCTAAAGAGGACTTCTTTTACTTGTTTTTAGTAAACAAGGCTAAAAGCTTTGAAACTATCAAGCTTGCCTAACATTGCATTTGCAGTTCACAGTTGTTCATTTCTACTAATAAAAATATGAAACAGAACATTTTCTGCAGAAAAATAAAGCACTGGAAAATTTCATTGAAAATTGTACACTACACATCACTGCTGGTAACACAAGATGTGAAAGAAGCATTTTTTTGGTATTTCACTTTTATCCATAAGGCTGAGGGTTCATTTTTCTTCCAATTTACCATTAAAGTTCAAACATTCAAGATTCATAGAATCATAGAATTGTTATAGTAAGAAGGGACAATTCAAAGTTTTTCCCAAAGGCTCATGAAGTTGATTGGACATAATCCAGCAAATGCTAGTCGGAACAAAAATCCAATTAAAATAAGTAGAACTTGAGTTCATGGCTGTTTCATTCCATTTATTTCCTAGGGCTTAGTTAGGACCAAGTTTACTGGTGTCCAAAGATTTCAAAAAAAGTTATTTTGCACATTTCCCATGTTGAGCATATTAAAGAGCATTTCTGTTTTCCACCTTTTTAGGATTCATGAAGTGAATCGGAATCAAAAGCTGGTGGAACAGGACATTAAAGTTGCTATTTTCACATTGATGGTAGAAATAAACAAAAAGGGGAAAGCTCTACTCCATCAGCTTGAGGTAAATTATTATTTACTGAGGGGCAACATTATGACCCCACTCTGACATACTGCACATTTTTAAAAATCACTTTGCAGTAATATGTACTGCTAAATAGATCTGAACATATTTGTCATGCTTTATTAAATGCATTTGTTATACTTTATTAAATTCTTTTAAGAAGAACAATTGGAAAGGTTTCAAAATTTTCTTCTTCTGCATAGGAGGGATTTCATATCGATAGACAATCCTGTATTTTTTTAAAACTCCATTGTATGTCTTTGAATACTACCCATCCAAACACAATCAGATATTGAGTATGCCTTTTCACACTAGGCATGTGATTACTTTGGATAATTTATATTTACATTGAAAACAAATAGTTGCAGTATGGAGTGCTCCTGCTTATTTGTTTTTAAAGAAATATGTGTAGAGTGTATTTAAGCCTTTAGTGTTGCCACATTATAAAATACATTAGAAATCACCAAATAAATATTTATAAAAAGTAGGAAAAACAGCAACTTTAAAGCATAACAGAGACATTTCAGTAAGTTAGCATAACACATCTTCAAACACCTCAGCAATTTCAAAACCAATAGCAGTAGCAGTTAAAACAGAACAAATGAATCCAGTTTTAAAGACTTGTACAGAAAAATCCATACACAATAATGGAGAGAAATGCATAAAGCTTTGGGCGGAGTGGTCACCACCAACCTAATTGACCTTAGCAACGAACCTGTGAGTAGGGCCTCTGAAGTACTCTTTATGTACATACAGCAGGTCATGTGGGTAAGGTTGGTCATGATCTTTACCTAGTTACTCCATTTCCATCTCTGCCCCGTTACCTGCATACTGTGGCCATTGAGCATGTTAGATGCTTCTGACTGTTTAGGGGTTTTCTCCCCTTGTGTCCTTTGTGTATCTGTGGGTTCATTTTGGCTGCATGAGGGGTTCAAATAACATATTTGCTATTTGTATATTTGACGTTTGGCATTGGAATGCTGGGCCATTGTGACTACACTTTGGGATAACATCTTCCCTCGGCTGCCCACATCACTGCAGGTAAAATTCAATGAGAGAAGCAGGATATCCTCTCTTGTGTTTGAACAAGATGTAATACCAAACAAAATGCATAATTACTTTCTTTTCCCATAGAGGGATACTCATTTTCAAGGCCCACTACTGCTAATTACCCAGGTATAAATCAAAGGATCAAAACAGCATTTGAAGAGGCTCATTGTATTCCATTATCAGCAGAGATTACCTTGAGCTGTGTTAGACTTTAGACTTAACTATTTTGCTTCAATTTATATACATGTATTAGCAATAGGGTTATGCAAGCATAAAGAAACATGTATAAAATGGCCATAAGGGCTTCTTTAGGGTTGTTTTCAGTATTAGACCTCTGTATTATACACTCTAGTTCTGGAAGCCTGACATAAGTAAGGCAGGCAAACGTCTGGTTACTGAAACAGAGATACAGTACAAAGATACTAAATGAAAGTACTGTATTTTTCCGTGCATAAGATGCCCCAATGTATAAGACATGCCCTACTTTTGGGGACCCCAAATTTAGAAAATGGGCATATGCACTATCCATGTATAAGACGCCCCCAGATTTTTAACCTTATTTTAAAGTTAAAAAACCTACGGTAGTCTTATACCCGAGAAAGTATGGTACATTCTGTGGTTAAAAACAGGTGCAAAGAATGATTGAGAGAACAGTGTGGTTAAAAAGATGTCAATTTCCATGAGCTTGTGTTCAAATAGTCACTGAAAACAGGATATAGCATATAAAACCTTGATCACTATTTAGAGAAAAAAACACTTTATTGTCATTTTGAGGATGGAAATGTTATTTAACTTAAATGTTGTTTAACATAAACAGGCTTCTCATATAAATTAATAGTCATACAGTAAGGGGGTATAGAAAGGACGCGGGTGGCGCTGTGGGTTAAACCACAGAGCCTAGGGCTTGCCAATCAGAAGGTCGGCAGTTCAAATCCCCGCAACGGGGTGAGTTCCTGTTGCTCGGTCCCAGCTCCTGCCAACCCAACCTAGCAGTTTGAAAGCATGTCGAAGTACAAGTAGATAAATGGGTACCGCTACCGTGGGAAGGTAAATGGCGTTTCCATGTGCTGCTCTGGTTCGCCAGAAGCGGCTTTGTCATGCTGGCCACATGACATGGAAGCTGTACGCCGGCTCCCTCGGCCAATAACACGAGATGAGCGCTGCAACCCCAGAGTCAGTCACGACTGGACCTAATGGTCAGGGGTCCCTTTACATTTAAGAGGGTTCAAAAAGCAGAACTTGGTCTTTGTTTAACACCATTTCTTGGACAATCAAGGTAGACACTGTTGCTATTATCTGGGCAGGTATGGTCCTTCATCGATAAAGATCTTTGCTTTTCTGCTTTGTTTCCAAGTTCATGAGCTTTACATTTTTGCAGTGGAAGGATGTGATTGTTTACTTGTCTATTTTCTGGTGTTAAATAAAAGCACTCTGTTGGGCATTATCTGCCTGTGTGTTAATCAAGTGCGATCTTGTATTGCCTAGATTCCGAGAGCCTACATATTGGGAGAGATAGTTAGGAACTTGGGGGTTGTGCCCCTTTCTCAGCCCCTGGATTTTTCACAACCTTCTTAGCACTTACAACTTCTCTTTTAGAGTGCGCTCATTGAAATGATCACTTCTAGCACATCAGTCTTCTAGCATACTACTTTGAGTCAAAGGGTAGCTAACAAAGGGTAGAAATCAAAGGGTTTGAATAGTAATAAGATGTAAAAGACAAGGCTTACTTGTGTTTGATCACTTGAAGAGATGGAGATAATAAACACACAACTAGAGTAATGTGTTAGTGACAGTTAACACTTATGAACACAGCTGTTCTTGTATCTTCTCTGAAAAATGCAACAGTTTGAATTGGCAAAAGAACTGATGAGTGTCTGGGTTTGTCCCTTGCAGTGTCTAGCTAAAGAACACCGAATGAAGCTTGTACAGCAACAACAGGAAGTGGCAGGTCTTTCTAAGCAACTGGAACATGTCATGGACTTTTCTAAATGGGCTGTCACCAGTGGTAGCAGCACAGCATTACTGTACAGCAAACGCCTAGTAAGTGTTGGAAGTTGGGGTGCAACTTGCTTGCAGAGAAGAGTTTGCATGGGACTAAAACAATTAGAGTAAGAGAGCTTCAGTTTCCTTCACTGTCTCTGTCGCTTTGATCTCAATGCTGACCTATCCTTTGATCTTGTCTGGTATTTTCAGGTTGCCTTCTCTCCAATTTACGCCTCTACAAGACACAAAGGCACAGCCACCTTTGTTTTCTTCAACTTAGGATAGATTTTCTAATTCTAAATTAAACTATCCATGTTATGTATTTCCTATAATAAATGATTTGTTATTTTTCCTCAACAAGTGTCTCCACATATGCGATTGCAGCAGGCAAACTTAGTACAGTATCTAACCAGATTCACAAGGTAGCCCCCACACTGTGCATAAATTTCAAGAGTACGGATAGAGAGCTACTGGACTTTTGTCTAGGAAAGCCATAGTCATGGCAAGTTGATTACAAAGACAATGTTATAAGACTGTGCTCTTAGCAGGATATGGGAAAGCAAGGAACATAAGAACAGAGTCTGCTGAACAGTTAACTATAAACTTGCTACTGTTGTTCATTGTTCTACTATGGAAGCATGCAAAAACTAGAAAGAGTGCTTAAAAATAAACTCTGCAAGCAGAGATTAAAAATGTAATGCATGAGTTTAATAGTCATATTTTTAGATGCATGTATTAATGAGCTGGGTTTGACCCAGGTGAGCATGCAGCTAATGGCTAACATGGGTTTACCATTGCAAGGGATGAAGCAGTCCACTCAGCAGCAGTGTGGGGAGAGGGGGGAGTCACAGCAGCATCTTTGTGGTGGCAGTGCTAAAGCTGTGTGTACACCTGTGTAGCTGCCTGCAACCCAAAGCTCCCTTGATCTTGCTGCCTTCTTGCCCTTGTCTTGGCAAGTGTAGCACCTTTACATGAGAAAAACCCTTTTGTCTCAATTAAATCCACAAGTGAAAGCACTGAACCTTTGATGCAGGCCAGCAGTTTCACATTGCCCCTTTGAAGTGAAGTCTCCCTTTGAAGTTGCTTTTTTCCAGCAAAGCCACATAAAGGGTAGTTGTTCAATCTAGAAAGAAACAAGGAACTGATTACTATATATTTTAAAAACACACAACAACCAGGTTTTTAAAAAGGTGTAGCACCATTATCCCATGGAGGGCACAGCTGCCACTTCACCTCCATCATGCACCACTGCTGAATCAAAGTTAAATAAATTCAGTCAAAGTATCTCCTCTCTCAGTTGTTGTTACATCAACTTATAGCCAAAGCTTCCTGTATTACACATTTTTGTCTTTCATTTTTATTATTAGCTGTTTGTTATTACAATACCATATTATGTATTTATTTCTGTTTATTATTACCTAGTGTAAGTTGTATCTTATCTGTCATGCTAGTTCACAGTTTTGAAAGAATTCCTGTTGCATTGCCAGGAGCGATGCTGTGTATTCTAATTTAAATAATAGTATATTTTAAAGCCAATTATATTTGTGTCATGGGAATTCATGAAATACAATATTATTGTTAAGAATGTGAGAAACATGCTATATGTTTTTAAAAATCAATTTTAGGGTGGTATCATGGGGGGGAAATAGCCTTTATGTGGAACACTTTCTCCAGATAACAGCAGAAAAAGTTGAACTTTTTCATACATTATTCCTGATTTATTCTAGATTACATATCGATTAAGATACCTCCTTAGAGCAAGGTGTGATGCCTTACCAGTGTCTAACACCACCACCGTGTTTCACTGTGATCCTAGCTTCTGGGCCCAAAATATCTTCAATTTAGGTATGGTACATTTCCATGTACATCTTTGTTAAAAACTTTTGATGTTACTAAACTTACTCTCTGAAATAACTGTTGGCATTGATTTCTTTTAAGAGGAATGGTTAGAGAACTCTGTTATTTTTTACTTCTTCCCTCCACTTTGGGAGGGAGGGACAAGAAAGCCTCCATTCATGATGAATTTCTACATAGAGATATCATTTATTGACAGGACATTTTGTGTTCTTTGTGTATGCTCCGAATACACACATCTGTCTTGTTGCCTGTGCAGGCGGTAGGAACCCCCAATTAGCTGCAGGTTTGAACTGCATGCATAAGCACATTGAAAAAATGTGTTGTCACATGACACATGTATGTATCAAGTACATTACATTTCAAAGATGGGAGTAGGGATGCTCAAGGAGTCAGATAGGGTGTATATTCCAAAGCAAACTCACCTGATCTGTATATCCCAGATTGGAATATTGTTCTTTTTAGAATCCACACACACAAAAGAGTCTATGGCGTAGTCCAAGGGCAGACTCTCGGCCTTTGTTTTTAATATGTAGTAGCTGCCTGGAGTGGCTAGAAAGTATGTTTCCTGTTGTACACATTGAAAATTGGGGCACAGATGCTCTTAAGAACAATGGGGGCATTATGTTCTGTCCCACCCAAGGACTTTGTACAGAAAAAGAATGTGCTTGCATGGATCTAAAGCAATTTTTGCTCTCTTCAGGGTGGAAGTCCTAGACAAGACTTCTGTGTAGTAATCCTTCTGTTTGTTGGTTAAGCAGTACTCTAGTTCCTCCTTTTACAGTTGTCATATTAAGGTGGAGCAGGGTTAATCTCTCTGCATTAGTATACAAAAATACAGGATCCAGGAATGAGCCTCAGACATGCAGATTTAGTTAACACATTTCTTCTACTTAATATGACCGGTTCAGCATTACAGAAAATAAAATGAGGTTAGTCAATAACATGTAAAAACATAGTATAATGAGGTAACTCAGAAACAAAGCATTACAGAAATCAGACCAATCAAATAGTTGAGGTACCTTTATTCATTACCTAGGTGCAAGCTGTGAGTCTCTCAGAAAGAGAGGACTGAAGAGAATCTCAAAGGAGGGAATGTTTATACTAAATTCCCCCGTTAAGAACAAAAAATTGATACTTTTGTAAAACTGACACAGTTTGGGGTGGGGGAACTATTCTAAGTTATATCAAAACTTACAATTCCATAAGGTATTTAGGCTATATATGTGAAAGGAATAGGATAAATTCCAGATTCAAATTCCATATCTTTAACTCAAACAAGATTCTTTTAACTCAAACAAGATGCTATCTCTGTGAAAACAATATTTCTGGCTAATTGGGTTCAATTAGTAATTTGTTGTTTTGGACACATGCAATAGAGGTTTGACAGTTCAAGGTTTTATGGATTTACAGTAGGGAGCTGCTTAAGGTTTCATTCTTTTATGGCAGGGCGAAAGTTACATTGTTTTAAGATAAGGAAAAGGAAACCATAGGATTGATATGTGAGCACAGCTTGTCTCACCAGTTATGATGTTCTGTAAAATGTTCGGGACATCACAAAGATACAAAGAATGCCTTCATTCCCAGTGTAACAAGCTGAATTGAGCTTCATTAGGTTGAAGGACATTATTTATCTTGAGTATCAGCTATGAGGTCCAATCCAATGACCAATGTCATCCAAGGCAGCATGTGCAGAAGTGGAATTACTTGCCACAGATCAGTAGGGCAATTATCTTTTTTCTAAACAAAGTCCCTAGGATGGACAGCAAATCATCATGTTCTGCCACTTTCAGGGGCATTAATGCCCACTTTTTCAACTTGCACAGCAAGTTTCTAGCACTTCCAGGCAACTCTTACGTGTAAAGAGAGAAAACGTTTAAAGTTGGCCCTATGGTAACCTTGTAAATATTTTTTAATGTCTTTTTTAATGTAATTCTTGCTGATTTTTTGAAAGAAAAAGATCTACATATTAAATGCTAAAGTGGGAAGGAGCAGACTTTGTTGTGATCAAATAAGAAAAGGACACAAACTAAATTTAGGCTGATCCATTAATCCCTACATGGAAGTGACATCCTGTAGGAAATTTGCCATGATGAAGTGGCCATCAGTGTCTTGGAATGAAGGTCATGTAGTCCAACCCCCTGCATTGCTAGGTTAAGAGGATAACTGATAAGTACATACTTAACAGTTCGTAAGTATCTGACCATTATCTGACTATATTTGTGTTGGTCTAGGCAGCTAAATAAAAGTGTATGTGAACAACTTAGCTCCAGAGTTAACAGAAGGGTTTTTATTTTAGATATTTGGCAATGACACATGCCAGAAAGGTTAATGTGGCAGAGGGTATTGCCTAATGGTAGACAGTAAATCCTTAACTTGTAAATATAATTATTTTTATCCAGGTTCTCTGGTAATTGAAGATAATGAGACCCCACCACACATGCCTAAAAGCCCTGTGATGGAACCAAACATACAGCCACAAAGTGGCTTACCTTCAAATCAACTATCCAAGTTCCCAACACAGATCAGTTTAGCTCAACTGCGACTTCAGCACATGCAGCAGCAGGTCCTCGCTCAGAGGCAGCAGGCTCAACGGAGGGCAGGTCCTGTGGGGCTCCCAAATCCTAGAATTGCAGGGCCCATGTACCAGACTCCACCGCCACCACCTCCTCAGGTAAATTAGGGCAAGTCCAGAGTAGAAGACCCTTAGCCATTTGTATTTTGTTCAAAAGGAAAACTGAAGTCATCAGGGCAACCTCTAAAGACAGTTAATATTACCTTTATGCATTTCACAGAATTATAGTAACACCATATTGTATGACCACCAGTGTATGTTTTATCTGTCCAAGAGTTCAGTCCCCTCTGTTGATTTCCTAGATGCTTACAGACATCTTAAGGAGATCTCTTGTCATATTGCTATGTAGCTTTCCCTGTTGTTCAAGCAGATTGTGAAACTGTTAGTTATCAGGCTACATAGCTTTATGTTGAGGGTGAATCCCACAGTACTCTAAACTGTTACTGCTCATTTTTTGTGAAATCTGAGAATGGATTTCTCTTTAACTTACAGAAAACTAAGAACACTGTTTTATCTTTCCAGCAGCCACCTCCACGTTTGGTTAACTTTCAGAATCACAGCCTCAAACCCAATGGCTCTGTTCCTCCAGCTCAGCCAATGAGGATTCCTCAAAATCAGAATATACCACAGTCAGCTGTACGGCCCAATCCACTGCAGATGGCATTTTTGGCACAGCAAGCTATTAAACAGGTAAAATGTTTTTATTGTTGAACACCCTGCCTTCCAAAAGACTTAACTGGAGTACAATAACTTAACAGGAGCATCGAAGAGGTTATAACAGAACCCTAAATAGGATATATTGACCACATGGAGTCCTGATGTAACAAGTTTTCTAAGTATTTTGCAGACAAAATTGCTCATATCCACTCTGATCTTGACACCACTGTTGAAGAAGTTCCTATGAAGGCATCTGAAGCACCTTTTAGTCTAGTTACTTGGAATGATTTTCAGTTGTTGCAGCCTCATAAAATCATAGAATTGTAGAGTTGGAAGGGACCATGATGTAGACATGATTTTCAACCCATAATAATAATAATAGATTTTTTGTACCCTGCCCTCCCCGGTCGGAGCCGGGCTCAGGGCGGCTAACATAATAAAATTAGTACAGTATACTAAGAACATAAAAACAGGCAATCAATTAATTATAATACATCTTAAAATTAGTTCAGAACGAATTGAAATCTGCTTTTGGGTAATTTTGTTTAGCCAAAGGGGATTGACTCAGTCCAGAAGGTGATAAATGCATCTTTGAAAGAGGGAATTATGTGAACTGCCTTAAAGCAGGAGACAGTGTTGTGACCACTCTTTAAGAAACCTCGTATTGTGATCTAGTGTTTGTGTCTTGCTTTGGGCAATCAGGACCTATTAGGGATACTGCTGGATTACTGCCTGCCTCACTCCCTGCTCCACAGTCTCTGCCTGAGCTAGAAGGTTGAACGCTAGGCTGTTGGTGTTGGGGGGCATGCTGAGGCCACTCATTCTAAGGTGGCTTGGAACTTTGTGGCCTCCATGACAACTGTGGGGCTGCCTCAACATGTCATCAGACCAACACTTGTGGCTGACCACAATCTGAATCTGGTCGTCTCAACCGGGCAGGAAGAGGGTGATCTTAAGGTGGCTCATATTAATGCCAGTTCCTTGTCATGGCCAGTCATTTCCTGTTTAGACTTTTAGCAGCTTCCCCCCTCCACAAAGATGGGGGACCTATTAGAATGTCTTGCCTTTGGAGGCTGGTGGAACCAATTGGCTTCCAAAAGACTCTGGGAGATTTTGCAATTAATATGACTGGCACTCCTCTTGAAGCCATGGCTGATCTGTGCAATATGCAGGTTATAGAAGTAAGTAAAAAAGAACTACTTTGCTGTCCATAACAATCTCTGAGTGAAAAATACTTCCAACTGTGCCTAATGTGTCTGTTTTAACTGCAGAGCAGAGCAGGGAGAGATTAGGGCTCCTCAAAAAGAAGAGGTGTTATTGGAAAGGAGACACACCTTTAATAATGCTATTTAACTTTTCATGTAAAAGTAAAAACTGTACAGAGTACACATTACAATGACATTTTGTCTCCCAACTTGCGATTGAATGGCAGCATCCACTGTCATGGGACTATTGGCCACTACTGTAACTTTGTGCTAAACACAGTTCTACAACTTTAGTCTGTCAACAAGATATATGTATCTGTTCTCCTTTTCAAAGGTTAACATAGTTGGAGAGATGTTGGTGCCTGAGTGTAAACCACAGTTAACTAAAACCTGAGTGTTCACTGTAACTCAGCAATCAACAATTTCATTCAACTGAAAGCAGCTTGGAACATTTTTTTCTATTAACACCTAATTTTGCAAAATCACTTCACACCACCAAGGTACTACAAATGGTACAGCAAAGTGATATAAAGGCAGATTAACCCAATGCACTGCAGTTTTATTATTGGTATATATGATAAACTATTATTTCCTTAATACAGTTGTTGTTCTTTGTAGTGGCAAATCAACAGTGGACATGCTTCTGCTGCTCCCTCAAATGCCAGCAGTACAACATCCACTCCTTCCAGTCCTACCATTAATAGTGCTGCTGGATATGATGGGAAAACACCTGTTCCACCTATGATTGATCTGTCCTCAACAATGGGTGGCTCCTATACTCTGCCTTCTCTTCCTGATGTAAGATGGATATTGCACTATGTTTTGTATCTTGACTTCTTGAAAGCTTTATTACTTTTGTGGAAAGCATGTTGAATTGGCAGATGGGGAATGTGACAGCTTACACAGAAAACAGTCTAGTCCACAAATCAATAGTATGTCATTTTTCTAGTATGTCATATTCCACCAGTTTATATAGAAGTAACTGGGGCTTATATTAGTATGATTTTGCCTCTTTGCCCTTATTTTCTTTTGGTGCTAAGAGCAGAGCTAAGAGCCTATATTTTATGTGGTAATAGTCTAGACCTTGTCATATGTACAAACACTCACAAAAGAATTCTGTGGGAAATTCTGACATTAAGCCACTTTGTAGTTACTTCTTCATCTGATAGATATATTAAAGAAAAGCCCTGACATGATTGTCTTTCCTAACAGGTTAAAGTATTGGTGGGGAACTTGTGGTCCCTGGTCGAATTTCTTGCAGCAGATTTTCCCAAGGAAATGCGTCTCTCAACAGCAAAATAGGGCTTCTTTCCCCAGCTTAAAGCAAAGGGTGGGGTCAAGCATCCTTTGAGCCTAATTCCCCCCAACCCACTGCCCCCAATGGCCATCCAACAGAGGCAAGATTTGCACCTACACAGCCCTTTGTGTCTTCTCATATTTTGAAGATCTTTTTCCCTTAAAAAAATTTAACCAATACTTTTCTGCATTCCTAGTTTTACTTATGTATGCAAACACCCTTGCTGGTCACCAGAGGGCCACCCACTTTACTCTTGGAGGGAATTATAGTTGGATTATATGTATGTGGCATTTACTTTACCTGTTACAGTCTTGAAATTAGTGAGTAATGAAAAGTGGTGGCATTGAGCCTCTCTGGCCTAACTATCTCTTAATTGTTTTAAGATTGACTGTGCAGGAAGCATTTCACTGGAAAGCATTGGGAGGAGAGAAGGAATTGTTGAGCAGAGCCAACCCAAACCACCTTCACGCAAAACTGTCCAGTCCCCAAATTCATCAGTGCCATCTCCAGGCCTTTCAGGTATGGTTATTATTTAATAAACTCCTAATATTCTGATAAAATGGATTACTGTTGGTGGGTTATTCTCTTGCCCCAGAATTGATTAATCACCGGCTCTGGATAGATTTGTATTTTCCTAAAGGAGCAGGTATGTAGGCTGGCAGTGCCCTTGATCCAGTGCTATCACTGAAGGCCCAGGTATCTTCAGTCGCTATGGCTGACTCACCAGTTAGTCTTTCCTAGATTAAGAGAGCCTGACAAGCGTCATTCACACTCTGATAACTATTGGTGTTTAGAGTTAACACACTCTTAGAAGCTGAGCAGAACACTGGATCCCTGTTGAAAGAGCACATTTCAGCCTGGATGTAATCACACTGACTCCTTGAATTGAGGAAAATACAAAAGCTACATTTCTTGCAAGAAGTACATGCTTGATAGGAAAGATCCTAGTTATAATTAACTAAGGTGGAGATGCAATGAACCATGCTTGCTCTTTCATTCCTCAAGGCATGAATGTGGCCTTGAGATAAAATATTTCTCATCCTCATTCAGGGATGTCCCCATACACCTTATCTGTAGCACGGGGGGTGGGGCTCTGGGCACATATTTTTGCTGTTCATAATTTATTTCCCTTGATTATTTCCCTTGATTTCTTCTGCAGTAGTGGGGCAGTGGAGTGGAAATCAAAATAATGCTTAACTACATCTTAAAATCATGTGTTCAACTTAACGGAAGCTTTTAATTCTATATAAAATAAGTTTTTTGACAATATTTGTTTAAAATTCAGGTGCGGTTGTCCATCCTCCAATTCGTTCACCCAGTGCCTCTAGTGTTGGAAGTCGAGGCAGGTAAGCAAAAATAATAGGTCCTGAAAAAACTGTCAGTGTGAATTATCCAATTAAGATGTTTTTATCTGGCAATACAGAAATCTAAGAAACTGAAGATGGGTGCTAGTTATCATATTTGTTTCTTGCATCTTGCAGATGAATGTTAGTTCCACCCCTTTTTTGTAGTTGAACTTGATGGAGAGGAATGTTTTTGGGTTTTTTTAAAGTGGTAACTACCCACTTAAAGCACTTGATTTTTTGTGTTGTCATGGTTGAAACACAAACTTTGAATGATCAAATGTGGAAAAAATACCACAGGCTGGTTCACACAATTATGACGTACCCTCTTCAAATTATCTAGAACTTGTGACAATAGTCTCGTTTTAGTCTTGCTTGATCTTTTATCCTCTTCCCCACTACTTCTTCCTTTTACAGCTCTGGCTCTTCTAGCAGACCATCAGGTGCAGATTCAACCCAGCGAGTCCCTGTGGTCATGTTGGAGCCTATAAGAATAAAACAAGAGTCTGGTGTGCCAAGTGAACACTATGATTTCCCTGTTGTAATAGTGAAGCAAGAAACAGATGAAGAATCCCGGAAGCAAAACGTAATCAAAGTTATAAAAATAGTCTTTAAATTTGGGAGGGTAATTATTAAGTTGGCTAAGTTGTTACTCTTCTGCTCAGGATTTATATTATGCTAGAATACAAAAGAAAACTTCTAGTGAGGGTTACTTATGTTCTTCATGCTGATCTGGGAAATCATAGAGCACTCATGCTGTCTACTCTTTCGCACTCAAGAACTAAATGCTGGTATTTTTAAAATGCTGTAAGCTCTTTCTAAAGCCATAAATTTATCCAGTTATGGTAGTTGATTCAATTAGCTAGACCCTTACTGCAGAAGAGGCATGATTGTGTGCATCTTTATACACACATGTATATAACAATTTTACATTCTTTTCAGGCTGCATACTTTTTTCTTTTTCCCTACAGACTAGGTTTCCAGGAAATTTACTTACCTCATTGTTGTTGAATAACAATCGCAATCGCTCATCTGAAGCAACCGTCTTGAGAACAGAAGCACCAGACAGTACAGGTGACCAACCATCCAATGGCAAGGCAGCATGGATAGGGACGCCTCATGTTGGAGAAAGCAGGAAAGATGATGACCCCAATGAGGACTGGTGTGCAGTGTGTCAGAACGGAGGAGAGCTTTTGTGTTGTGATAAATGTCCTAAAGTGTTCCACCTTTCTTGTCATGTTCCCACACTCAGGAATTTTCCAAGGTAAAACCAGCCAGACTATAAAACATTAGCTCAGACCTTCATTCTTTTTTATATATACAGTCATTTTCTAGTTTTAAAGCTAAACAGGAGCCATCAGTAGTTCAGATTGTGGATGTGTGAAACAACATACCCGTTATGGTTGTGGTGCCACAGTTTTGGATTGCGATTCCTAAAAAGTGCTCCATTGTTTTCTGGTTCGTATTTATTTAGTCTGAGGAGTACTGTTGATGTTCTAGTACTGCATTTGTTCTTTGTTATTGTTTGTCATGTTTGAAATATTTTTTGTGGTATGTTATACAACTTCAGCTATTTTAATAGAAACATTATTTTGAAAATGTAAACATGAGATCGATCTATCTTATCTATCTATTAAATTTGTATACCACCCTTTATCTGAAGGTCTCAGAGCCACTTCTGTGCCCAAATAGCCTCTCCTACAATTCCATATGCAAATACACAGAATTTGCAGTTGAAATGTGCATCTTCTTCTGATATAGTATCGTTGCAAGATGATTTTACCTAGTTAAGAAGCAGGAAGGAGCACTCCTTCCTGTTTTCTAAGCTATTAAGATCCTTCAAAGAAGAAAGATGTGTTTTTCTATGTTAAATAGAGGCAAAAGTACCGTATGTATTTCAGGAGCGCTATTGTAGGAGAAAAGTTCTCTGAATATATGCATGTACGTCTGTCTGCTTCTCTCTGCATACATACATGTGTTACCACCTGTGCCATGCAAACCCAGATCAAAATAAGTTAGTCACCCAGTTATAGAGTATAATGTATCCAAATAAGAAAGGCTGAGGGAGACATTTTGCACACTGAGAAAATGCTTTTGGAGAGAAATTTCTGTTTTCTCTACAGTTCAGGCATGTCAAACCTGCGGCCCTCCAGATGTTTTGGACTACAATTCCCATCTTCCCCAACCACTGGTCCTGCTAGCTAGGGATCATGGGAGTTGTAGGCCAAAACATCTGGAGGGCCGCAGGTTTGACATGCCTTCTCTAGTGGTTGTGATCTGCTGTCCAATGCTGCTAATTGTAGGGGACTCTTCCGTTTTGCTGTTAATCAAGAACAGCACAATATTAAGGGCAGTGCTTAATCTTCCCCATTTACTTCCCTGTTTTTAAACTAGAATATGCCTGTGATTTGCAATGCATAATAGACTTTCTATTGCTTCCTTTGACAATGGCAGCAGTTTTGGTACTTACTAGCAGCTAACATTTCATCCACGCTTTTTCTAAGGAACTGATGAGAAGACAGTTTTAGCAACGGCCACTTTGTTGAAGCCAGTGGGGAATGGCAAGCCACATTCCTTCAATCTTCAGAGAGGCCGCCCAGCAAGTTCCTGTCCCCAACCAATGTAGCACTGTTTGCTTTCAGTGAGAAGGGAGAACAATAGATTCAAGAGAATGTTGCATAGCAGTGGCCTGCATGCTTATAATTCTGAGAAGAAGGAAGCAAATCTAACTGAGAGGAGAGAAATAGGAGGCACAGTGAAGACAATAATTTTAATAGAGCAAGCCTCACACATCCTTCTAAGTCCCTTAAGTGTTCATATGTACTCTTAGATTTTCTTTCTGATAATGAGATGACAAATGGTGCCTGGGTGAAGAAATTCAAAATTGCAGAAGGCAAGCCCTATTTTTATCAGTTGACTTCATCTCAGCCTCAGTATTTTCTAAAACTCATTATAGATAGCAGATAAGAGTTTACTTAGAAACATTCAGAACATGGATTGATGCCTGTTTGTCTTCTCTTTGTTTAGCGGAGAATGGATTTGTACATTCTGCCGTGATTTGTTCAAGCCAGAAATGGAATATGATTGTGATGGCCCAAGTCATGTGACTGAAGAAAAAAGAAAACTGGAAGGCAATGTGGGATTGGCACCTATGGATCAGAGGGTGAGAGTATAGTAATTGAAATGCATTGTGCATTGTGAATACACCTTGAAAAATGCCACAATAGCAATAAAATTATTATACCTCTGTAATTTCTTAGTAAGTAGTGAGAACTTGAGAGTATGTCCTAAATACATCTTACACCTGGATTCTGCTCTGGTCATGGCCTTTTTGATACCAGAAGTTTGTAGTATCTCACTGAACACATATTAACACTTCACTCTTGCACACAGGGAGGGTTGGACAAATGAGACCCATGATGCTTCTTCTTGAGTTTAAACCTCACTTGAAATCAGAGCAGTTTGATCCTCAGGCAGGTTTTTACTCCTGTGTTTTCTTTACTTGGAGAGTGGTTTGAAGATCAAGTAAATGTGTGTCAGGTGTGGAGTATTTGAGTTGCCATGCCCACATTTTCTTTGTAGTTTTAGGGAATATGCTAATTAATTAGCAGAACTCCTATTCTTTGAGTTTGTTGTAGCATGAATAAATAGCCTGACTAAGCATGAACAGATAAGCCTGCCATGTATTCAGAGGAAAAATAACCAGCCCTCCTATCCTGTTCCTGCTATACTATGCAGTGCAAAGCTATGGTTTGACTTAGTGTACCAACCTGAAGCTCATATCTTACCTCCCCTAGGGACAAATCATGAGCTGTAGCCAAGGTTTGTTCTTGGCTTTCCACTTGTGGTTTCTCCATGGAAGACAAACCATGATCCTGTTTTTCAGACATAATGCTAAGTCAAACCTGGATTCACTCTGGATAACACAGCAGCAACAGGACCAGGGGAAGAGTGAAGCAGCCACAATTTTTCCTCTTGAGTTCCTGCAAACTGTGTCTGCAGTCCATTTTGTCAATACATCTTGAAAATTATGTATTGGTGGCAAAAAATGTAACGGAAGGAAAAGTTGACTAGGAGGGTGGGAGTGGATCTCACTATGTCTGAATTTCAGCAGACTGTCTTCTGTAGCCTCAGAAAAATGCAGTTTCTACTGTGTTGCTGTTCTAGCTCTTCAAGGTGGTACTATGTGTAACTGAAATCATTCATCTTTTCTATTGTGCAGAAGTGTGAAAGATTACTACTGTACCTTTACTGCCACGAAATGAGCCTTGCTTTTCAAGATCCAGTCCCTCCCACGGTATGATGGCTATTTTATTTGCCACTAACATTCTGTGAGGATTCTGTTGGTGTTCATTACTGGTCAGATAAGATATTCTCCATGCTTCAGTGCAGTATATAATTTCAACAGAGATAGAAGAAATGCTGATGTAAAAGCAGAATGCCATTTGAATCTCATATTTGAGTACAGTTGTTGACTGGCAATTTTTATTGAAGTACATTTATTAATGCAGTAGTTCAGTTTCTGATCTTCTTGCATCTTTTTATTAGTTAGTGCATGGCATTGAAGTAAATGCTACCAAGAGCCATCCATTATGTGTTTTACTATGCAGTGTGCTTAGAGATACATAGCTTTGCATAAGCAGTGTAATAAAAGCGAAAAGAGAGTATCCGTTTCCAAAAATGTATGGTGGAACCTTTTCTAGACTTTTTCTGCAGAAAATTTTTCATTTCACAAGTTAATTAGTAACAATGAATGAATGCCATCTGTAAATACTGTGGGTTGTATCTAATGCTAATCATGAGCATAATTGCATTTACACATCATAACTTTCATCCTCCTCCTGAAAAAAAATCCCCAAACCTATGCTCCAGAAGGTCTCCCAATCCTCCACATCTGATTTTGAGGGCATTCCAGGAGCTTGAGGGGAATAGGAGAGGGAGGCAAAATTCTGTTGCATGCACAGATGTGTATGTGGAGTTCCAGCATTTGTAATAGTCCAGTATTAGGCGGGCCTGGCAGTTTCAAAATGTTTAGGTTAGTTTACACAATAAAAACAAAACACTCCATAGATGCCGTCCACTTACTTTGAAGTTCCTATGCAATATGAACTAGAGCAGGTTGTCCTGTGTAAATAGGAGCCATTATCCATATGCTGTCATTGGCTCAGTTGCAACAGAAATTGATCAAAAGATTAACTACCTTGTTCTGAGGCAGGTATTAGGAGTATGCTAGAGCAATACATAGCACTGTACATCCTGTGCTGGGCCTAAAATAGAGATAATAAAAGATTGAGACCCAGCTCGCTGACATTTCTCCTAGTATAGGGGATGTGTTTGTGTTTTGCTGTGATAGCCTGCAATGTGCTGCTAAATGCAGTTTCTATAGAAATTTATTTCCAGTTGGCTTATCTAGATTTTCATTATGACACTGTCTTCAATAGCAATTTGAATCTAAGAATGTGTATGTATGTTAAATGAATAATATGCCTTTTAGAGACATTCCAATAACTGCTGTTTTAATATATATATACTGTATTGCTTTCAATTATTTTCAATAAGATACGAAGATTGCTCTCTCCATTCATAGCAGGAGTTATTTGCTTAAGATCTGCACAGCAGATGTTCACTTTCCCAGATAATGCCACAAGATGTATGCTAATGTATTACTGAGAAGATTCATCTACAGTGGTACCTCTGGTTAAGAACTTAATTTGTTCCAGAGGTCCGTTCTTAACCTGAAACTGTTCTTAACCTGAAGCACCACTTTAGCTAATGGGGCCTTCCTGCAGCCACCGCGCCACCAGAGCACGATTTCTGTTCTCATCCTGAAGCAAAGTTCTTAACCTGAGGTACTATTTCTGGGTTAGCGGAGTTTGAAACCTTAAGCGTTTGCAACCCAAGGTACCACTGTATTTCTTTCTAGGTGCCTGACTACTACAAAATAATCAAGAAGCCAATGGACTTGTCAACCATCAAAAATAGATTGCAACTGCATCATCCATTGTACACAAAACCAGAAGATGTTGTAGCTGATTTCAGACTGATCTTTCAAAACTGTGCTGAATTTAATGAGGTCAGAAAAGACTGTAACTATCATATCTCTCTCTCTCTCTCTCTCTCTCTCTCTCTCTCTCTCTCTCTCTCATCTATTGCTAACATATTGTTGCATACTAGTTTTATACTTCAAATGCTACTGTCAACTGTATCATAGTCAAATCGTATTTTGATTTGTTAAAGTGTTGATTGAGTCTTTGAATTTTAATTTGAGTAAGATTAATTTTATTCAACTAAATTAGTAGTGTTCGTGTGTTCAAGTTGATTTATTTTGGCGTTTGACTTACCCATTTTTTTATATGGGACTGCAAATATAAAACCTATGATATGATATGTTAAATTTCCCCAACAGCCTGATTCAGAAGTGGCTGATGCTGGCATGAAACTGGAAGCTTATTTTGAGGAACTCCTGAAGAACATTTTTCCAGAAAGAAAATTCCCTGCCCAGTCTTATTGCCGTGCTGATAGAGATAGTCCCAACTCAACAGATGACTCTGATGACGACTTTGTACAGCCACGGAAAAAACGTCTCAAATGGGAAGAACGCCAGTTTGTAAAATGAACTGGATATAGGCACTGCTAAAGATTTTTTCCCAATAAATATTTATCAACATTCATTTTGGGGAGGGAATTTTATGAGCACATTGACATCTACAGATATGGACATTCACTGGGAGTCCTACCTTGGTACAAATTTGCCAAGAAGTGAGGCATGTAGGAGACATTAGAAAAATTCTATAAAATTTACTCTTGGTTTTTAGAATTCATTCTGCCACCACTCTAAAGTGACAACTGTTCAAATCTTTTATTTAGAAAGGATTTGTAAAAATTAAACTAAAGTTAGAAACAAATTTAATGTGTAGATTTCAGGAAAATGTGATCTTACCAGAAATTAATTTACCAACGACATGTGGCTGGCCATAATTTCAGTTCTTTGTACTGTACATAACTGTTAGCCACTGAGAAGAGAAAAGCACTTGCTCTGATTTTGGCCTAGGATACAATGAATTGTCGTTGCTCGCAGAGAGCTACTTGTGCTCTGAAATGTAAGGAGTGGGGAGATGAATTAAAGTACTTCGAAAATGGACATTTGAGTGTCTTCTTGTGCTCATATGGAGAGAATTTTTATACAATTGGTTGTAATTTCCTGCTGACCAGCATTGCATGTATTTCTAAACCTTAATCTAGCAATGGAAGTATTAAGGTTGACTTTTATCTTCATAGTTTATCCTATATTACACATACTGAGAGAGCTAGAAGGAAACCTCCCTCTGCTGCTTTTATGAGAATGAGTGGTCTGCTGTCATAAGCTGGTTTGGAATTTTTCATTAGAAACATACTGATTTACTCATTAAAGTATACTGTGTGATGCTTTCCCGAATGATTACAAAGAGAAAGATCATGTCTTTAAATTTATCCTCGCTTCAAATTTTGAGTATGCTATCAAAATCAACATTGAAATGGGAACTTTCCATGAACTAATAACAAGTGTAAACTACACTTGCACAATATGAAATTACTTTTAAATACCATGAGGAAATTCCATGGACAAAACTTGCCCCATTCCTGATAACAGGGTTGACAGCATCTGGTTTAGCTTCCACCACAATTCCCTTCATGCATCCTTTTAACTTAATTTGGCCTAAATAAGTGAATGACCACTATTCACTTCCAGAGGTTGGGACTCCCAGGGAGAGGGAGTGAGACCTCACATGGCCTAGAGCCTCAGCCTTGCTACCATGCCGCACCCACCGCTGTCCTGTTGGCCCGAGTTCACACGTTTGGAGCTTGTGGATTGGAAAAACTCCAGGAACGAGTGAGTGGGGAAGGGGAGAGGCCCTGGCCTGATTGCCCTGCTGTGAGGCGACCTCTGTTGTTGCCACGGAGAAGGGAAGGGACAAGGTGGGTGAACAAACTTGGGGACAAAAAGGCAGTCATTCCAGCATAGGCCCACTGTAGAGCCCCACCGCAATGTCTGGCTGTGGAAAAGGACCTCTAAAAAGAAGACGCTGTATTTTTTCAAGCGCCAATGTATGATACCTCCAGATTCCAGCCTCCCTCCTCATGTTCTTAGAATTATTCTTAAAGATTATATCTTTTACAAGTAACAGTAAGACTGTCAAGGAGATTTTATGTATTGCTTTCTATAAACCTTTCCCTGTGGTTGGAAAGACACTAAATACTCCTATGCTGACAAGATATCTACATCTACGCCTAATTTCCACCAATCCCTCATTGAAGCAATTTTATGTTTTATTTCCTAGAAGCAGCGGAAAGTTTGTTAGGAGTATTTTAAGCATTTTTTCTTATAAGTTCTATAAAGACTGAATTACGGGATGTGGAAAACGTCTAAGGGACACTGAGGAGGCATTATCCTCACCGAGGTCAAAGCAACTAAGAACTTACTCTTCCCCCCCCCCCATGGCGGGAGTTGCCTCTTGGAATGTAGCTATACGATAGAAACTCAAAATCGTTTCATTCCCTTAATTGCCCTTGATACAACATCAAAAGCTGAGAATCTGGATACGCCACAAATCGCAAACGCCAATGGTAGAATTAATGGGGATGGACCTTCCCCGAAGGGAACTATGGAGGCTGAACCTGATGATTGCACAAGCTGCGAACAACTCTATCTAGTAATTAGAACCTTACATTGCATATTTAAAAGAATATATGGCCTATCCTCATAGTTGTACAGCCTCCAACAAAAATTCAATACTCCATCGCAGCCAGGCCATGATGTGGCAGCAGGAGATCAAATGAGTCAGCGAATACCCCCTTCAATTAACAAATGTATTGCTAAATGCAATTACCGTACAACCACCAATCCTTGATTTTACAGCCAAGGAAAATATGCCTATCTGGGATGGGGATCTAAGATGGCCAACTTTGTGTGGGGCTAAAGAGCTTCTTACTGTGCTTCTAAACCTTGAGGCATCGCAAATAGATCTTTGTGCGGTGCTCCTTTAACTTCTCAGCACAGACATCAGAGAGTGATGCTCGCCTTCCAAACTGCAATAATTCCCTCCATCACCATTAGGCAAAAAGCAGTCCTGTCTAGTCGTGGTATGATCCCAACGAGAGTCTTCAAGGATTCCAACATTAAACCTCTCCTATCTGGGGGATTAACCCAAGAGGCTTCTCGTCCAACTAGCTCTGATCCATCAAAGAATGCTGGGCTATACGCCCCATACCAGCGCCAGACTTATAACACCTTCAACCCTTCAGTTAAGAACTACGACTGTGCCGATAATTGCCTGACTCCCCCGGAGGAACGAGAGCTTATTGCTTCCTTTGGAGTACTTCCTGCGACTGAACAACAGGAAATTATTAATAGACTGGACTCGCTCAAACTTCAGCTCTCCAATGTACTCTCCGATAGAGCTTCTAAGAACAACGTCCATCCTATTGCAATGGAGCCATACCCCCAAGGATGCTGAAGCACCTATCCCCCAATGCCCGCTTTCAAATAGAGTGGCCCGTGTATTGGATGATAAGGTTTTTACCAGGAAGCTAACCCTTGTTCCCCTCTTCACATTGGACATGCATCTCCACTCCTAATAGATCTACACGCACCTCCCTTGATTAATCCGCAGAAGAATGAAATTCA
The DNA here is from genome assembly GCF_963506605.1 of Zootoca vivipara. Lineage (NCBI taxonomy): Eukaryota > Metazoa > Chordata > Lepidosauria > Squamata > Lacertidae > Zootoca > Zootoca vivipara. Next base: position 50,590,910 of record NC_083285.1, on the reverse strand, counting down.
AAATATATCTCAACCTGATAATTTGTCACCTTCCTACTCCATGCCGGAACTGGAGTCCTCATATACGGTCGTTCTGCCTAGAGCCGAGGTAACACAGGCCACTCCAAGGCTGGCCCCATCAACGCATTCCCGTCTACCAACAACTCCGGCATCGCAACAAATGCATGAAGGAGAAAATGCAGAGTCAAATGTCTCCCTGGAGTGGATTGAAGACCCAGCAGGACACATAAATCAATTGACCACAAGCTTACTAGCTATGTACCTGAGAAAGACAGCTCCAACTGATACTGGGTCGTGTGATTTGACTGTGCTTCAATTTGCTTCTGTGAGAAGGAACGACTCACTACGACAGGTTGATTACGTTGTACAGAATAGTAGGTCTGGGCAGCTCTCACACCAACCACCCCAACAAAGCAAAATAATGGACTTTTTATGGGGTCCTCCTTGCCTCTCAAGAGCACCCCCCTGCCCTTTAAATGACAGCTGGGCGGTACAGAAAATCTCCATTATCGGTCCTCTGTTGGAACATAGCTGGCTGGCGTAGGAAAAAGCTCAATCCAGAATTCCAGGAGTGTATTAATTCTTTCATATCATCCTATTACAAGAAACCTGGGAGGAGGGTGAAATTGTCATAAATGGTTTTGACCTCCTAACACTCCTCGGCACACGGGCATTACACCTGTAAAACACCTTACATCCTACCTATCAACCCTCACCACTGCTAACCATCGCTTTGCGTTCATCAAAGCAAGGTCTAACGCCTTCCCCTCCAGGGTTCTGTCCCATAGATTCTCTAAGGGCCGAGTCTCAGACTTATATTCCTGTGATAATCAGTCGAAAGAATCCGTCCAGCACATAGTTTTTGTTTGCCCTCTGAACAGTGCTGTTAGGAGAAATCTGCTGAGTCCATTCTGGACTCCCAGTCGAGACCCAACTTGCCTTTTTATTACAGGATACTAACTCAGTGGCAACCTTGCAAATGGCCTCTTACATGAATTCTAAAATCCTTCCATTTCCCCTTTTCTGTATTAAATATCTGAAAGTTGTATAGGTTAGACTTTTATTTATTCTTCCATTTGTATTTTATTTTATCCTATTTTATCGATTGTATGACAAACGTGTCTTGTTGTGTTTATTTTATGTATGAGCTTATAGCTGCAATAAAGGTATCTATCATTTCCAGAGGTCAGGGGAGCAGGGACATAGGATGATATGAAAGAATTAATACACTCCTGGAATTCTGGATTGAGCTTTTTCCTACGCCAGCCAGCTATGTTCCAACAGAGGACCGATAATGGAGATTTTCTGTACCGCCCAGCTGTAATTTAAAGGGCAGGGGGGTGCTCTTGAGAGGCAAGGAGGACCCCATAAAAAGTCCATTATTTTGCTTTGTTGGGGTGGTTGGTGTGAGAGCTGCCCAGACCTACTACAGCACGAGTTCCGCATTCCCGCCCGCTGTGCCGCACCCTCCAGCTTCCCGTCGCGCTCTCTGGTTCCCCGCTGTGCTTGGCCTTGTTGAAGGGCGCGACGGGGAGCTGGAGGGAGGGCGTGGTGCAGTGGGTGGGAACTCCGAACTCGTGCTCCGCCGGGCTGTGCTCCGCCTCTGCCCACCAGCCCCGCCGGCAGCGCCGCTCTCGCCCACGGCTGCGCTGGCCCTGCTTCTAGGGGGGCAGCTGCCCCCCTGCCCCATGCTGGGTACACCCATGCAGGGGAGTAAACCCACCCATTTGACACTACTGGATGTGCCAAGCTCTCATGAGAGGGAGCCTGCAGAGGAATTCAATGTGTGGCAGTGTAGTAAGATTCTTCCCTCTACTTCAGTTCCCCAGCTGCTAAAGGAGGATAAGATTACAGATAAGTTAAATGAATTATTTGCATTTGTCTTCACAATAGAAGACACAGGGCAGATCCCAGTGCCTGAACTAATCTTTGCAGGAGGTGAGTCTGAGCAACAGAAGGTTGCTGGTGATACTAAATTGTTCATTGTTGTTAAAACAAAAGAGATTATGAAGAGCTCTTAAAATGATCTCTCCAAGCTGAGTGAGCAGGCGGTAAAATGGCAAATGCTGTTCAATGTAAATAAGTGATGCATGTTGGGGCAAAAAATTCTTAATTTCACATATATGTTCATGGGGTCTGAACTGGCCGGGATTAGCCTGAAACGAGACCTTGGGGGTACAGTAGACAGTTCTTTGAAGTTTTTGTCGCACTATGAGGCAGCTGTGAAAAAGTCAAATGCCATGCGAGGATCACTAGGATAGTAATTGAAAAGAAAACTGTTGATATAATGCTATTTTACAAATCTCTTACTGGAATGCTGTGTACAATTTTGGTTGCCTCGCCTGAAAAAGGCTGTACTGTAGAGTTGAAAAAGGTTCAGAAAAAGGCAATCAGAATGATCAAAGGGATGGAGCAATTCCCCTATATAGTGTGTTGGACTTTTTAGTTTAAAGGAAAGGCAAGTAAGAGGTTACACGATAGAAATTTATAAAATTTATAAAATCATGCATGAAGGAACAGAAGTTTTTCTCCCCCTCTCAGAACACTAGGACTCATGAATGTCCAGTGAAGCTGAACATTTGAAGATTAAAGACAGATAAAAGGAAATATTCCTTCATGTTGTGCATAAACTGTGGAACTAACTTCCTTCAGGAGGTAGTGACAGCTACCAACATCTGCATACAACAACTACCTGAGGAACAGAATTATTATTTTAATGTGTTTACGTATCTGCCATCAGTGGGCTTATACAGCATGTTCTGCCATGTACATATGGTGGCTTGAATGAATGGGGGACAAGACATTTGCACATGTTACAGAGCCTTCTCAAGCCTGGATGTAGCATGATGTTGGGCACATTTTTAAAAAATCAACAACTTACCACACAGGGTACTGTCCCATTTATTTGTGCAGAGGTTTTCATTTTACATCATGGAAATGAAACAGGTTTATTAAAATGTAAAGACAAGAAACGTCTTTTTTTGGAAATGCGTGTGGAGAAAATCTCAGTACCTCTTCTGAGAAATAGGCTCAAATGCATGAAATGTAACAGAGCCCTCTTGGGTTTTTCCTCTTTCTAGTGGTCACCTTCATTTCCTTTGCTAAAAAGAGAAAAACAGGTGTTAAGAATAACAGATCTCCATCCAAGAATTAACTGGTGTCAGCTTTACAATCAGGATTAAATGCTTCTAATTTTTTTAGTCCAGTGCCCACTCAGCCACCATGTAGCAGCAGATACATCTATATTAAATTGCTTCCTTGGACAAATATCCCAATGCAGCAATCACTGACCTACAGGAGCTTGGCCCCCAGTTTCCCCCCAGACTTTTTTTTGTTTGTTTGAGGAATTTCCTTCATAGCACTGCAATCTACATACATAGAAACACTTTCATTGGATGGTATTGGCTGCCTTAAATGGTTGACTGTAGTAAGTGTTCCATGTGATACGGCCCCTCCAAACTATATGTTGGTTCCACAGTTGTTAAATCACATTGCCGTTTCATGAATTCTTTCTCGATGAATGATTACATATGTGTAAGCCACCCTTGGAACCTTTTTCTGCCAAAGAGCAAGGGGGGAATGCCATACAGTTGCCAAGGCATCTCGCTCTTTTTTCCTACCTACGGTAAGTAGCATTTTTTGTATATTAAAGGAGGAACATATATTTCTGTGTATCTGTTGTGAAATGGGCTGTTTTAATTTTGTAGAAGGAAACTAACAGACAATAGCTTTCCTGAAGGCACCCATTCAGTTAATGAATCAATGCGAATTACACAAGATCTTCAGTTGAACCCATTGGCTTCTAATGCCACACCTCCCTCCCAAGTGTAAAGAGCTGGTGTTTCAAAGCTGGAGACAACTAGCCAGAAATTGATCCAACTACAATGGTACCTTGGTTTTCTAACAATCCATTCCAGAAGTCCGTTCAAGTTCGAAATGTTCAAAAACAGAAAACGGAAGCCTCAATACAGAAAACTCAAAACGGAAGCCGCGTTTCCTGTTCAACTTCTCCAAGGCACATTCAAAAATCGAGGCATTTACTTCCGGGTTTTCGGCATTCGAGTTCCGAAATGTTCAACTACGAAGGTGTTTGAAAACCGAGGTACCACTATGCATAGATAATGGACTCTTTTCTGCTGAGATTCTGTGTCTATTTATTAGCTTAGGTGCACATCTGCTTTGAAATGCGGCTTGCCCAGCTCTGCAGAACCTGGTGGTTCTACAACCACCAAACAATCTCCAAATATTGTTTAATAGCTTAGTAAATGTTCTTTTCTCTGCATTGCTGTTGTATTTCAAGCCATTTGCAGATGAATTACAGCTTCGAAGGTTGTGCGAGGAATAATTTGCCCCTGGTAACAGGGCAGCATGCAGAGGCCTAAATGAGATCTAAGTGGTACGTAAGGAATGAATTACCCTAATTGAAAGCGTGGTTTTTATTAGCAGTGTTAAGTTATTATAAATTGGTGGGAGGTGTTTTCTGGGTCACTGGGTTAATTATATGTCATTCCTTCTTATAACAAACTAGTGTGGCCTGATGCCTGTCAGCTTAGTGTAATAGCCACCCACAAACATGGTAGGGCTTTTTTGTGTACTTGTTGGACTCCTTATGATATTTTTTTAAGGGCATGATTTTTTTATTAAGAAAAAGCATGTAAAGAACAGGAAAAGAAATTGCACACACAACCCCAAGCCATCCAAGGATGTCAGTGACTTCAAGAGCCTACATTGGGGGGGGGGGCAGGAGAAGAAAAGAGAAAAAGTAAGATTGCCAATCTCCAGAACCTTGATGTACACTTGAATTTGAGGTTGGCAGGCATCTCCAGAGCCAAGCCTTTTGGTGCTACCAAAGTACACAGTACAAAGGATTTCAGGAAAGGGTGAAAGGTGTCTCTTTTTTTTGTCTCTTCCAGGCTGGCTTGAGCTCTCGACAGGAGCATTGTCAGAAGCTGGGGATATACTATATATCATTTTGGAAAACCCCAAGAAACCCAGAAGACAAAAGTCAAGAGATTGTTGTGCATTATAATGAGTGAAATAAGTATTTGATCCATATGCAAAAGATGACTTAGTACTTTGTGGCAAAACCCTTGTTGGCAATTACAGAGGTCAGATATTTTTTGTAGGTGGCCACCAGGTTTGCACACATCTCAGGAGGTATTTTGTCCCACTCCTCTTTGCAGATCCTCTCCAAGTCAGTAAGATTTCAAGGCTGATGTGTAGCTACTCGAACCTTCAGCTACCTCCACAGATTTTCAATGGGATTAAGGTCTGGAGACTGGCTAGGCCATTCCAGGACCTTACTGTGCTGCTTCTTGAGCTACTGCTTTGCTGCCTTGGCCGTTTGTTTTGGGTCATTGTCGTGCTGGAATACCCATCCTTGACCCATTTTCAATGCCCTGGCTGAGGGAAGGAGGTGCTCACCCAAGATTTGACGATACATGGTCCCATCCATTGTCCCTTTGATGCGGTGAAGGTGTCCTGTCCCCTTAGCAGAAAAACACCCCTAAAGCATAATATATCCCCCTCCATTTTTGACGGTGGGGATGGTGTTCTTGGTGTCGTAGGCAGCATTCCTCCTCCTCCAAACATGGTGAGTTGCGTCGATACCAAAGAGCTCAATTTTGGTCTCATCTGACCACAACACTGTCACCCAGTTCTCTGGGTCATTCAGATGTGCATTGGCAAACTGCAGGCGGGCCTGTACATGTACTGTCTTGAGCAAGGGGACCTTGTGGGCTCTGCAAGATCTCAGTCCTTCATGGTGTAGTGTGTTACCAACAGTTTTCATGGTGACTATGGTCCCAACTGCCCTGAGATCATTGACAAGTTCCCCCCGTGTAGTTCTGGGCTGCTTCATCACCGTTCTCCTGATCATTGCAGCTCCACGAGATGAGATCTTGCATGGAGCCCCAGACTGAGGGAGGTTGACAATTATTTTGTGTTTCTTCCATTTGCGAATTATTGTCACCTCACCAAGCTGCTTGGCAATAGTCTTGTAGCTCAGTCCAGCCTTGTGCAGGTCTACAGTCTTGTCCCTGACATCCTTGGACAACTCTTTGGTCTTGGTCATGGTGGCTACTTTGGAATCTGCTGGTTTGATTGCTTTTGTCGACAGATGTCTTTTGTACAGGCACTGTAATGAGCTGGGATTACAGGTAAGACCTCTCCCTTGCAGCAGGTTCTTCTAATCTCAGCTCGTTACATACAGTGGAGATACCAGGTAGACTACATCTGGCTGGTTGATAGGGGATCAAATACTTATTTCACTCGTTATAATGCACATCAATCTCTGATTTTGTCTTCTGGGGTTTTTCCTGTTGTTATTCTGTCTCTCACAGCTTCAGTAAACCTACCATTAAAATTATGGACTGGTCATTTCTTCGTCAGAGGGCAAACGGGCAAATTTAGCAGGGGATCAAATACTTTCCCCCCTCACTGTATAAACATACAGAATATTTTAGGCTGTCTTTCATTACTGTGTTTCATTAAACAATTACAGGGAAGTATACAGCAAGTATATAGTCTTTAAATATAAGAAGGCATGTTATGCTACAGAGACAAACAGTCACCAATACTCCTAAATATCATAAATAGCTTTACTGCCTTGGTTCCTCTCAAAGGCCTGATTTATTATTCTTGAATGACACAAATTGGAGCTCATCAGGCTTTCAAGCTTTAACTTGGAAATCCCACTGGTTCCAGTCTGAATCAGGGCAGTTAATGGTGTGTATCTATCTATGTCAATATATCCAAGCAGTTAGTCTCTTAACTAGCTCCCTTTGCAAATAGGTTGGCCTTGCAAAACCGAGTCAGTTGTAATTATGCAACCCAAGCCCCCTTTGACTTAAGATACAAATAATCACTCCTATTTTGGGGTCTTCAAGTTCCTTCAGGTAGGCATATGGATGGCATAAAGGTTATCATTTGCGAGAGTGGATTGGAGGACATTCAGTTAACAGGAGGTGGGGAGGAGTCATCCTGCTAATCAAACGTTCTCCAGTCAACTCGTCAAACAGAAATTCACGGTAAGACCAATTTCCATTGCTCCTGATGTGGAGAGGCCTCCTATGAGACTTGTTTGTTTTTCATAATGGGGTGAAGTTCAAAGGACGCTGTCACAGTGGCCTTCGGCAGGGCAGGAGCCTGCTTCTGACCTTACACTACGGAAGGCAGGTTTACTAACCTGAAGCGCTCTCCCTCGTGTCTCAATGGGTAGAGTGAAAGCAGAGACAGCACACACGACACAAACGGAAGCGAAAAGGCAAAGTGCTCCCAAGAAAGAAGCATTCATGAGCACCTGCAAAGAAGCAATGTATTATTGCAACGCTGCCATGCAACTTTGTCAAACACATTTTTTAAACGCCCATAGGATTTCCTTCCCAGCTTTCTCAAAGTTTAGCATGCTGGCCAACAATCCAGTGCAGAAGCCTTTAGGAAGAGCCATGAAGCCTATCCAGTCCATCATCCACGTCTCACACTAGCCAGCCAGATTCCTGCAGGAAGCCCACAAACAGCACTTGACTGCAACAGTACTCTTCCCATTTGAAATTTCCAGCAACTGGTACCTGGAGGCATACCTTTCCAGGCTATAATCTAGGATTATTTTAACAGATATGGTGATAGATGGTGTTGCAACATGTAGTTGTTGGGAATACAATAGTACTACTCTAGCTTAGGGCCCCTCTAGACATAATTTTTTAATTGCATATCCATGATTATTTGTGGTCGTGATACTATCAAGGGGGTCATACATGATTCCTCTTTCAATACTGTTTGTGTTGCAACGTTTTCAGGGCAGCTATACAACTTCATTTGCAATCAGGGCATGTCCCGTAATTTCTTGGGAAAATCCTGTAACTTTTTATACCATAAATGCTCTGGTTTATTTTCTGCCCCACTTTTGTTGCACCATAGCCCTTCCAGACAGGGAAAGCATCTCAGAACAACTAATAAGGCAGGATAAACACGCTACTATTGTGTCAATAACTTATTAGGGAATGTTGCTGTTGTTTAGTCGTTTAGTCATGTCTGACTCTTCATGACCCCATGGACCAGAGCACGCCAAGTACTCCTGTCTTCCACTGCCTCCTGCAGTTTGGTCAGACTCATGTTGGTGGCTTCGAATACACCTTGTTGGTGGGGAATACACCTGCACTAAAACAACAGTCTGGAGGTGCCCTTTGGAGATCCTCCAAAAGTAAGAATAGCTTGACAAAAGGTCAACATCAGCTTTGGTATCATCCTCTTAGTTAAAAATGTAGATGAGAATACACATGAATTCAGGTCAGAAACCAAAGAATCAAAACAATTTAAGTAACTTTATTGAAAGTCATCTTACCTGGGCTATAAAAGGTGCCACCATAGCACCAATACGACATACAGAACCACTAGTGCCAAGGCCAACAGCTCTCATGGTAGTTGGATAAACCTATAATACAGTAATATAATTCAAGATCAGATCTATAGTATAGACTGAAAGGGAAACTGGGAAACTGTGTAACCGAGCATCCATTGTGGGTCCCAGAGTTTAGGTGGCCGTTGATTCAGAGATAGTATCTGCAGAAGATTCAATTGACAATCTTGTAAAAGATACTGCTTTAAAAAATGTTATTTGGCAGAATCCAATCAAAAGTAAGGCTAAAAAAAAAGCCCCATTAATTTAAATGAGAAAATACAATATGCTTAATTTTTGTGCCCATTTAGTTTACAAAGGCTAATAATAAAAGCAATGACAGCAAAACATTGCTGTTTGGAAATATAAAAATGTTGAATTTTACTTGGTTATTGTTTTGTTACTTGGACATTTCAACTATTTTGGGGGGATAGCAAAAAATGATAAAATGTTCCACCTCCGGTTTCCAGACGTTGAAAGAGTGTTTTTTTGTTGTTTTGTTTTTGCCTTAAACTCCCCCTAAAAAAGTAATGTCAAAATCAGCCTCAGCTATTCACTTCTGGACTTCAGATATGCATGAGAAGTGGAAGATAATAAATTATTCCATACTTATCTAACATAGATTTTCTCATGCTAGCCTGTGAAGAACAGAGTAACATTTACTACCAAGCAAGCGTTGGCCTAAGGAGAGTCTTCTGTTGCACAACAACTTTTATGAGCTGCTAAATCATTTTGGTTTGTTCATGTATGCAATATAAGCATACAATGTTCTGTTAAATCACAAAAAGGAGTGGTACTCCAGGTAATGTGTGGATGAGTTAAATACTATCCTTCATCGGTAAGCATGGGGCTGTTTGTTCAAGCGCCACCGCCTTTACTCATTAAGAGAGGAAGTATCGTTTGGTGAGGTCCTGCTCAAGCACATCAATGCCATCCAAATCCCAGGAATTGAACAGAAATATTTTTAGCCGTGCACTGCCTTCTTGCTCCTTCCAGCTACCCAGCTAAGGCTTCAACCCCATGCTCACTTAGCGTGGGAGTCTCATTGGATTAAATGATACTTACTTCCGAGTAAATATGCACTGAGCTGAATTGTCAATCTACATTTCCCATTTATTGTGGAAAGCTATAATGAGAGACATCTATTGTATGTTCCTCCCCTTCGGCAATTCACAGGTTCAAAAGCATCTCACCTCTGCTGTGTAAATGTAGATGGTGTTGAAATTTGCAGAGACCAAGGCACGCAACATGAAGAGAAAACCAATGAGGCCCGAGCTGGTTAGAAAAGGAAGGAAGAGAATGCATGGGGAAATTCACATCGTTATCCAGCATTTGATTTGAGGTCCTTGATTGTACGTCGCGCCAAGAATTCCATAAAGGGGGATTTTATATGAATAGCGTCAAAAGTGGTGGCCCTTTTCAAAGACAGCACACAGGAGAGAATGGATGCTTGGAGCAGATGTGCGCGGGCACCGTTAGAATAAGCAGAGCATTTTAGACTCTCCCATGGCAAGTAATGGTAGTTGTGGGGCCCAGAAATTCTAAAGCCTACAGCCCTCTCAATGTTGCCGGAGCTGAAATTACATCAGTCTCAGCATGGCTGATTATCAGGGGTGATGCGAGTTGTAGTCCAACAGCACCTGGAGAGGTCCCACAACTTCTCTGTTTTAATATGACCTAAGATGCCTGTGGTGCTTTTAAATGGAAGGTTGGGATATAAATAGTTTAAATCAGGCTTCCTCAAACTCGGCCCTCCAGATGTTTTAAGACTACAATTCCCATCATCCCTGACCACTGGCCCTGCTAGCTAGGGATCATGGGAGTTGTAGGCCAAAAACATCTGGAGGGCCAAGTTTGAGGAAGCCTGGTTTAAATAAATAAATACGTAGCTTGCAGTCTTATCACAAGCCAATCACACACATCCCTGGCCATATACTACTAGAATGTGTGATCAAGGGTCTCAACAAAATAACTGCTCAATAAGGTACCTTACAATGAGTCAGAACATTTGTCTATCCTATTTGTCTATGTATTGCCTACACAGGGACTGGCAATGGCTGTCCAAGTTTTGAGACAGGATCCTCTCCCAGCTCTACCTAGGGATGCTGGGAATTGAACCAAGGAGCCTACAGCATGCAAAACATGATGTTCTGCTCTGAGCTATTGCCTTTTACCCTAGCTACATAAATGTGGCATCTTCTCAGAAGTTTCCAGAAGATACATTCTGTCCTCACCTAGAGTTTATTGTTATTTTTACACAAAAGTTAAAACAAAAGCGGCAAGAGCTATATCTAACAACGCTACCCTGAAAAATCCTGGTAACATAAAAAAAAAACAAAAAAAACCCAAACCTTGGAAAGGACTTCCTAAAAGAACAAACGGTTGGCACCATCCTGATTTCCCCTTGGAGTGCATTCCAATGTGCTCTCCGTGTGCCTAAACTCTCTAGAACAAAGACCTGGATGTTCCAAGCGCCAATGCAATTTGACTGGTTTGAATGAGCCAAATCACAAGAGGCACATACGTTTGCAGAGAGCGCATAAGACAGCCCCCCCAAAAAAAGATATTCTAGCAGATGGGCATTTGCTGCTGTCCTGGCCCCTCCACCAAATATGACCTATCCTGTATCCCAAGTCATTCCCAGAACTCTATAAAAATAGGGGATTTGAGCTATAGTATCCTGGCATATAATGTATGGGGTGTTAGGAGAGGGGTAGTAGATACTGCATGGGCTGAAGAGGTTCAGGGCGGTAAAGCTTTGATGCCTGATTCAGTTAGTCAACCCTCTCCTTAGAAGAAGTAGAAAACCAGTATATAGCTATATATCTCCAGCTCTAGCTCTACATCTATATAGATATAGACACCTGACGTGTCTGCGCCACTGAAACAGAACATAATTCATTTTTGTGTGTGACATAGAACTCTTCAATTTATATTTGGGGCAGAGTTCAACCAGCTCTGATTATGAGCAACTTGTTATGTTTTCAAAAGTGCCACAGCACACCAACACGGCAAAATATCAGCAAAGGAAGCTTGTACGCTTTGCCTACTCTGGTCTCTCTCTCTCTTTTTCTTCTCCCTCTCATAATAACAAGGAAGTTTATTGCAAGCTTATGTAAGTCAAGCAATTAACCAAGATTAAAGTCTTGGTATCAGTCAGCTGGTACACTTTGTTCACCCTGGCATCCTCAAACATTCTCCGCTGGCACAAACACCATTCATTGCCAGGAGCTGCATGCTGGAGCAAAACTGGTTTGATGTTCACACTGTTTCGTCACATAATTTTTACATTAGAGTGGCCATATTGATTCAACCCATAGTTTAGGCTTGCTGCCTAGAGTAAACAGAGAAACTATAAGCTTCCTAGACATTGCATGTAAAGGTACCCCTGACCGTTAGGTCCAGTCACGGACAACTCTGGGGTTGTAGCGCTCATCTCGCTTTACTAGCCAGCCGAGGGAGCCAGCGTACAGCTTCCAGGTCATGTTGGCCAGCATGACTAAGCCGCTTCTGGCGAACCAGAGCAGCGCACGGAAATGCCGTTTACCTTCCCGCCGGAGCGGTACCTATTTATCTACTTGTACTTGAAGCGCTTTCGAACTGCTAGGTGGGCAGGAGCTGGGACCGAACAACGGGAGCTCACCCCGTCACAGGGATCTGAACCGCAGACCTTCTAAACAGCAAGCCCTGGGCTCTGTGGTTTAGACCACAGTGCCACCCGCCCCGCCCCCGGCTTTGCTGTAGGAAACTGTAATGTATATTTATTAGAAGGCGAAACTGGACATTATCTGGCAAATGAAAGTTTCCAAACCAGCAAGAGGCCCTTACTATAAAGGCTTGCCCACATTTGAGAATTATTTGAACATAACCGGAGGTGTCCACACCTGAACCCATTTGTATATACGTGGCAACTTTGGTCTTTTCTGGTCATACCACCAGGCCATCCAAACCTTAGTTTCTTCCCCACAGGTAAGGAAGGAGAAATTCAGTGGAAGAGAAGGAGAAATGTGATGTCAATCAAGTAATGTGTACAAAAATGTGTTTATTGGGATAAAATGTGCTTTAAAGTGCATATATTTGGTGAAAATAACAGACAAAAGTGCTTGTAAAGCTGTGTCTATTGGGAGAAATGTGCACTCAAAAGCTGGTGAATTTTCATGAGCGGTTGTTTTTAATCGCAATCTGATGTAGAGATGTGCAGAGAACCAAATTGAAGAAAAAACGAGAAGCTGAGAGAAACGAAGATTGACAGATGGGCCCATTGCTAGTTACAGGGAAATGCTGTGGGAAGGAGGGGTTCTTAACCTCTTCCAAATGTGCCGGTTTTCCTCAGGAAATGTCCCCCAAAGTCATTCCACGCCCCTGTCTAGGCAGCTTACTTCTGGTTTCAGAAGTTAACAGGAGAAAATTAACTAAAAACAACTGAAGGGTTGCTGTGCAGGGGAGAATTGGCAGGACCATATTGAGAACTCTGACTCTCCCCCCCCCCTGAATTATAGTTCTGTCACATTTATAGGTCCACCAACTCCAGGATTCCCCCTGTTTGGTGACATCCTGCCAGTTACAGTCAGCTGCAGTCTGTTAAAGTTCTAGATCAGCCTTCACCAAACTGACGCCCTCTGGGTCTGATGAGCGCTGCAGTCAAATACATCTGCAGGGCATCAGGTTGGCAGTGGCTGTTCTGGATCATGCTCTCTGCGGCATGCTATGTTGGTAAGGAAGCACATTGGTGAGTGTCTGCAGGCACCGGAAGCATCAGCACTGCAGATAGCGCTTGCCATCTTTAACCCTGACAAACTAGGAAAAGTGCAGTTCCTGTAATAGGAATGGCCATTCTGGTAGGGAGGGATGAAAGTGAGTTGCCTTTTCAGAATTAACCAACTAGACATCACCGGTGCAGGAAAGGTGTGAGGTGCAGTGCAAACAGGACTGTTTAAATCTTACTTTGCACACACACACATCCCACCTGAAAACACTTACGTTGAAGTGCATATATTGAGCAGGAGGAAGAACACGGCAGTACACCCCATGGTGATTGTCAGGCTGAGACGCCTTCCCAGAAAATTGATGCCCAGAATGTTTAGAGGATTTACTGGAAAACAAGAAAGCGGAGAGGGGAGAACGTCAGGCTGCAAAATCAGATGGCCCGGCTGAGCTATTATGCTGTGTTTATACCTGCCCCACTCCAGCCTTAAGGAAGACACTTTCAACAGCTACTTGCTTTATTACTTCTCTGTGATTACTGGGAATGCTTTGGACATATGGTACTGTATATACCTCACTACTGGAGTTAATGCGGAGGAAAGGAAAAGTGGCAAAAGGGCCACAGATTTATTTTATTGAGAGCGCACTGAGAAGGAAAATGGAGGCTTGGTCCCAGTCACAGTGTCTCTGGCCTAATAATGTGTGAGGTGGGACAGTACAAACTTAAACCAACAATGCTCTGGATTAAAAATGGCCACATCTTTGTTGCACAGCCAGCCTTTTAAGCGTTGCAGTGATGATAACGAGTGAAAATAAAAAGTGAATTAGCCCTCCCAGTACAATTCCTAAGACTCCTTTGTGTGTGTCTCTAGCTCCTGTTCTGTGACCTTTTAGAACAGAGATGAGGAAGATGTAGCCCTCCAGATATTGTTGGACCACAACTCCCATCATTCCTGACCGTTAGCCATTCTGGCTGGGGCTGATGGGAGCTGGAGTCCAATATTATCTGGAGGGCCACAGCTTCCCTGCTTCTGCTTTAGAGATTTACCCACATCCTGTTTTTAAATAGATAGAGCAGGAGAAGTTACATGCGATCTCTCCCATTGTGCTGATGATCATGATCTGGTAATCGGATGGGGCGAAGTGATGGCAGAGGCACGGGCTCTGGGTCTCCTCGGAATAATCCCCCAACTCATCACCTTTACTGGTTCCTCCTCCCCCTGTGGCACAAACCAGATTCTTCTCCAGCAACTCTGCGCTGGCCAGGATGATACCATAATAAGCAAAAGATATCCCAAGCCTACGAAACAGAGGGGGACATGTTAGAAAGGAGAGCAACCGAGGGCATTGTGACAGCATTTCAGCCAGTTAATAACACGAAGAACTTAACTACTGTGGGATCTGCAAATAATTGCAATTCATAAAACAGCTCTGTGCTACAATATGGAAACAAGGCCTGCTATTAAATTACACCTCTGGAGTACTTTTAAACAATTGCAAAGAAATCCTAGTTTCATTGAAGTAGATGCTGAAATGTTAAATTCTTCAACGTAGTGAATATCTCACGGATGTTCAATATCATCACCTGACTGAAGTACGTTAAAAGGATATGAAGCGAGGGTTTGGGGAACAAACATCACAACTAGAAAGAGACCTGTTAAAGTGATACACTTTATACTATGTTATTGGAATGGGAGACAAAGGACGAACAAGTGAAATCTTCAATGATACACTGGGCAATAGATATTGGTCATAATAGAAATGGAAGCATTGGAATGTTTATGGAACATGGATATAAAATTAACAGCATGTTATATAAGAGAAAACTATATTAAAATGTTTTATAGATGGTAGCTAACACCTAGTAGATAGGCAAAAATGTATAAATCCAAATCAAATATGTGCTGGAAATGTAAACAGAAAGAAAGTGCCCTTTTCATATGTGGTGGTCTTGTAATAAGGTTAAAGGTTACTGGGAAATGATATATAATGAACTGAAAAAGATTTTTTAAGATAACATTTATTTTTTAAAAAAACCCAGAAGCTTTTCTTTTGGGAATTATGGGATCAGAACCACCTAAACAGTATAGAAATTTATTTATGTATGCAACCACTGCCACAAGAATGTTGTTTGCCCAAAAATGGAAGGAAGAAGAGGTCCCGACAAGAGAAGAATAGATACAGAAGTTAATGGACTATGCAGTAATGGTGAAACTTATTGGCAGGATTAATGTAAAAACCTGCAGTTTCAAAATACATATGGGATAAATACAGGAATAGATATATACAGAGCCATACCTAGGTGATATTGCGCCCCTGGCAGAACTGTCCAGATTGTGACCCCTAGCCACTGATGAATTAGCTCTTCTTTCCACCTCTCCTCCAACCCCCCCTCCTTCCACCCATTCAATTCACCCTCTATTCAAAACTATTTATTATGAGGCAGTAATCAATATTTATATTTCTGGACATATTTTAAGCCGATTTTGTGGGGGGGGGGGTCGCATCGACTGCGCCCCTGGCGGGGACCCACCTTACCACCCCCTAGCTACGGCCCAGGATATAGAAAAGGATATGTTGAGATAATTTGGAGTATGCAGGAAGATGAAAAGAAATGTAAAGAACCACAGAAAGAGGGGGAAGGGAGTCAGATTTAGAAATGTTAAAATTACATCTGCGTTAAGCAGAATTCAGAGTGTGTGGGCATGTGGGCATGTTTAAACAGCTAAATGACATGTCCAACAGAGTAAGACCATGGAGTGAATTTCTGGCAAGCAGCGGTTACACTGTAATTCTATACAATAGCACCATTTCAAAGGATCTAGACATATACTGTACAAGTGCTTCTCCTACAGTCTTATAATCTGTTTTGTATTCATATTTTATCCACATTTACTTTCCCAAGTTATAAAAGAGAGAGAGCAATAGATTTTAAGCGGAATGTCATTATCTGCAATTCTGGTCCCTCTGCCTGCAACACAGAGGCAGCTGGCAGTATATAGCGATTTTCATGAAACGGGGGGAAAGGGAATTGTGAGTTCAATCACCATAACCAATTTTCTCCCATTCTGACTGACTAGTTTCTGAATAATAGCTTTGATCCTTAGGATGCATCTGAGCCCCCTACTCCCTTGACCGATTCCATCGATTTCAATTTGGTTATGCATTGTCATATGAAAGAAGAAAATCAAACACATTTACCATATAATCCATAATTGCAAAGTTGTCCGTAAGTACTTGGGATCTATTAGGTCTTTGAACCTACCCCTTCTTTCCTGAAAAAAAATGGAAAAGGAACAGCATGAAACACATTCGGAATGTGAGGCTGAAGCCCTGAAGCCTGCAATTCTGAAACCCAAGCTTGGAGGCAGTTTCAGGGGTAGAGTCCATGTCATCTAGCAAAGGGGAGGCTGGATCTGTCAATGGCAATTAGCCATGACAACGGAAATATACAGAGGTAGCATATACTTTTGTATACCAGGTGCTGGAGACAAACGGCAGGGTGGCAGGTCTGTGAAGAGTTTGTGGCGGAGGCAGGGGACCCAGGCAAGGGGACCAGCGATTTGTGGGATGTGACATCACCTGCAAGGCAGGAGCCAGGGCAGGAGGGAGAATCAGGGCAGGAAGGCACAGAGGACATGATGGAGGGAGAAGGGATGGTTCAGGCAAGAGACGGGTCCCACCATCTCCTAGAACTACCGTAGGAGGGGCAGGAGAAGTCTCAGAGGAGAGCATGTAAGCCAGAAGAGGGGAGGGGCCCTACTGTTGCCGCAACTGCTCCGTAGGGTTCAGACCTGTGGGCCGCTGCCTAAAGGCTAGAAGTGTATGTGTGTTTCTGTTTGTGGAGCACCAGGGAAGCACAAGTGCTTCTTCCTTATTTGGGACTGGCCCTGATACAGGGGAAGGACATCATCTCTGTGTCCTGTCTGTGAGCACCCAGAATAAAGCTAAATTAAACTAAGAACCAATGAAATTGCCCTAAATCAGGGGTGGGAACTTTTGCCTCCCCCCCCAAGGAATGCCACTGATTTAAGGGAGATGGTAAGCTGCAGCCAGTGGTAGGTGACAAGCCGGGCTAGAGCCAAAAGTGTGCAAAGCCAGAACCAAAGGCCACGAGCGTGCAGGATTCTCCCCCCCCCCTCTGCCTTCCCATTTCCCTTTCCCATACTCTTGGATATGCCATCTCTGTGGGCCACATGGTGTGGCCGGCATGCAGCTTGTGGGTCAATTTCCCCAATCTATTTTCAAAAAAACCCACATCTTTCAGTGGATGGACAATGAGGACTAGCATGGTCCAGTCACATATTTAGCATAGCCGTCACTCCAGATGCTTTGAACCACAACTCACAGCAGCTCTGCCCACGCTGGTTGGGGCTGAAGGGAGTTGTAGCCCAAAGAATCTGGAGGGCATCAGGTTGCCAAAAGCTGGCTTAGAAGATATGTGAAGCTGCTGACATTCCATGTTTTTCCTTCCCTCACCCTCTTTGTTGTAAACATATAGATTGCTTCTGTGTGTCCACATTTGGAACAGGAGCTGGCATGCATTGCTGGTTTTTCCACCCTCAGATAGCCGTATCCAGTGCTGCAAAGTAGGTTAACTGTGTTAACCTATCCAAAGTAAGGGAAGGAGGGCATGAAAGGGTTGAGGACAGAGAGGAGCTCCTTGTCTTTTGACATCTGATCAGTCTGTACAATGGCAGTATTCTGAATCTTACATCAGTGGGTTCTACCAACTTTCCTTCAGGCATAACAGATCGGTTCATCTTAGCAATCCACTGCAGCGTCGCCAGGGCAGCCTTGTCATTCCCGCAAGACACATTATAGCGAGCAGACTCAGGGATAAACTGCAAAGGGAAACAGGTTGGAAAAGTTAAGTGGCAGAGCTAATCTAGCATCACCTTGCACCTTACAGTCGTCCTGCCAGGTTCTTGTTAACATAAAGAGCAGATTTTACTCAGCATCTCTTGCAAGCTTATAGAACTCACAGCAACATTAATACAAAGGCACTGTGTTGGTCAATTCACACCACACTCTTCCCGTCCATGTGAGCCACCCTAGGGCAGGTGCACATTGAGGACGAGCGTGGACCACACAATTAGTCAGAAGACGTCCTGGGAAATGTGCTGCTCTGATCATCCACAATTGCCAGACCACATAGGTTTGTCTGACTGGACATGGCCAAAGACTGATCAGATCAACAAGCATGTTCAGGCATTTTACATGACAACCCACAATGTAACAGTGTATACTAGTAATTTGGGTCTTCCAAACCTTAAATGCTAGGAGGAGAACAATGCCTGGCAGAGAGGCAATCCGTATTAGCCACCGCCACCCAATGGTTGGGTTAACCACTGACGCCAGTCCAATAATTAATAAGGAGCCTGCCAACCAAAACACCTGTCAAATGGGGGGGGGGGGAAACAGAGGTTAAAACACAAGGTGATGGGATTCTCTTCTCGTTATTTGTTCTAGCAGCCGTTCCTCTCCACACAGTCACATCAGCATTCATGATTTCCTTCAAGCTGCTATTGCCACATAAAATATTATTAAGCAAAGAGATTTAGTTATGCGCTCTGGCTTCTGACTAGGAAACTGTCAATACAGATTCTGATGAAGTAAGCAATGTACTCATCAACTTGGCCCAGGAAGGTTGAATGTCAGCTGCCAGACTTTCTCAGAATGTGATATATGGAGCATCCAATTTATTGGAGAATAAATTTATTCCCTGGATAAAGGTGCACACATTTCATGATGCAAAGGGATAGATGATGGAGATATTTCACAAACGGAAGTAGGAAATTGTGCAATTCTGGGGCATGTGGAAGCCTTATAGAAAACACAGAAAATCCTGAGGTGTTCTTTTCGTATTGAGTCTTTCAAATTTTAGTTGGTGCGCATGTTCAAAAACCGGCCTCATGTGACACACCTGAAGACAACCATAGATGCAAATATACCTGCAGTCACCCAGACCATACAGCTGTGAGCCAGATTGAGCCAAAACAAACTTGCAGCAATTTCCACATTTTGTTTTTCAGTGAGCATACTTCTAGCTTACCTGCGATAACGGTAACATATAGCCTCGGTATTTTGTAGGCAGAAATTCTGTTTTTATTATAAGCCTGTAGAAGAAGAAGAAGAAGAAGAAGAAGAAGAAGAAGAAGAAGAAGAAGAAGAAGAAGAAGAAGAAGAAGAAGAAGAAGAAGAAGAAGAAGAAAGGAGGTTATGGAGAGACAAAGAAATATGTAAGCCATATCCAAGTTCATTTGCATAGTTCCAGCTGGCCCAAGTTGTGAACCTGTGACTAGCAGGGCATTCAGCTCACTTGGTACACAGTAGCTAGATATGTATAGGAATATAGCCAGCATCATTGCTGGCATTCTTGAGCAGCTGATTTGGCCTGCTGCTGATGTCTGCTCCCTGGACCCTCACCCACTGGGGAAAAAAACTTGACCCAGTAGCTCAACCTAGCTCTCTTTCAATTGATCCCCAACCTAATACCTTACTGCATCTACATTGCCCCTAGTCTAGTATCAGACTCTGGGGCATTGTGTGAATTTAAAGATGGCTAGACCCACTCAAGCCCTGCTGTTAGAGCTGCCAGTATAGCCAGAAAGTCCATCATGGCCAGGAATGGACCCCGGGGTCTCAAATTTCAGTGGCACCCTGTGCGGCGCCAAAATTTTGTGCCCCCACCTCTTGCATTCCATTCGACATTATAGCTGCAGCGTCCCTGATGCCCTGCGCCCAATGCAACCAAACCATCTGTCCTCCCCTAAATCCATCTCTGCGACAGTACACCAGAAGACACTTTGCCCAGGGCAAACCTGTGTATGAATTACCTAATGCACCAAAAAATTCACAGAGAGACGATATGGGAGAAGAGCCATAGCACAGTGGTAGAGAATCTGCCTTACATGCAGAAGGTTCCCCATTCTATCCCTGCCATCTCTGAAACCCTGGAGAGCTGCTGCCAGTGAGTGTAGGCAATACTAGCCCTATCCCTATCTCTTGTCCTGTGTCTAGAAGGCATGGGTCTGCATGGTTTTCCCTTTGCCCCACTCCTTTCCCAAGAAAAACCCGCTCTTTAGCAACCCACAGAAAACCCAATTGCCATTGCTCCGATTGAGCACTAAAGAGCAGTTTTCCCTGGGAGAAAGCAGCAGGATGAGAGGAAGTATGGATAAGCCCTCAGTACAAGGTAGCTTGTGCCTCATTGCAACCTGAGTTTCCCAGAGCAGCTGCAGATCCAGAAGTACCTCTCTAACCACAAAACTGAGTGATCAGCATGTATGTATTGATATGGATAATCTGTCTTCCCGATGTGGCGTTCTCAACTGTCATCTGCTGATGCTCCTACTGCCGTTCTGTTTGCAACACAACATTACCCTTGAGCATGACCAGAGACTCCGCATCCCACCATGGTCCGGAGGAAGACGAACCAGATGTATGAAGGGGAAAACGATGTCAGCAGGGAGAAATAGGCTCCCCAAATGAAAGAGATGAACAAAATCTGAAAGGGCAGACAGAAAAATGAGATCAGCTGACACCCAAGCAAAACTCAACACTGGCCGCTGAGACAGTATTGAACTGTGTTGATTTAATGTTGCCTAGGGCCACCCATCCATTGTTCAACATTTCCAGTTCTACAATAGCCATGGGGCTATTTAGAAAACATCTGAAGGCAGCCATGTGTAGGGAAGTTTTTAATGTTTGATGTTTTATTGTGTTTTTAATATTTTGTTGGGAGCCGCCCAGAGTGGCTGGGGAGGCCTGGCCAGTGGGTGGGGTATAAGTAATACATTTATTACTACTACTACTACTACTACTACTACTACCACTATTACATCACATGCTTTCGCTGCAGAAGGCCCAGATTGAATCCCTGGGATCCCCAGTTATAGTGATCCTAGACAGTATAGCATGAAAAGATCTCGGTCTGATATGGTGTAAAAAAGGATTGCAAAATAAATAATTTTCTTCCTATGCTGGTTGGGAGAAATGTGTCCTGCTACATCTCTACATGTCAGGCTGGTGTTAAAAACACAGAAGCAGTAAAAGGTACTGGCAACTTTGCCTAGCTTTAAATTAGAGACCAAAACAAGACAGAACATCACTTACTTTCCAGCGGCCATATCTATCAGCTAGAACTCCAAAGATGACACTGGATATCATATAGCCAAAAAACACCATCTGAAAGGATTGGAAATAAATGAATCTTGGTCAATTATTGAGCATTCAGACAAAAGGGAGAGTGCCATCTAGGATGCGATTTCTGTCTCAAGCATATTGTTAGATATCTTAACTCTGAACTTATACAGCCGTACCTTGGATCCCGAATGCCCTGGAACTCAGACATTTTGGCTCCCGAACACTGCAAACCCAGAAGTGACTGTTCCGGTTTGCAAACATTCTTCTGGAACCCAAACGTTTGACGGGGCTTCCGCAGCTTCTGATTGGCTGCAGGAGCTTCCTGCAGCCAATCAGAAGCTGCAACTTGGTTTTCGAACGTTTTGGAAGTTGAACGGACTTCCAGAAAGGATTCCATTTGACTCCCAAGGTACGACTGTATTTGCAAGTACTTCAATGTTATGACTGCCAGTTTTTAATGTTGTTCCTGTTCTTTTTTTCTTTAATGCTGCATTCTTTACGTTAACACTCTCTATCCACCCAGCACCTGCGATCTAACCAGCTTGTTCTTTTTTGCATGTCTTGAGTTCATCTTATATGTTTTCAGTGCCAGTTTTGCAACCCTCATCTATTTCTAAGAACCCCTTGAATATCGCCTCCAACCAACCAAATCATCTCATTCTCTTTCCTCCAGAACTCCTCTCAGCTTCAAATTCATCTGTCTTAATTCTAAATCTATCAATTCTAAATCTAAATTCTAAATCTATCAATTCAGCCTTTGCCTGTAATTTACTAACATCACATCTGCGTAGGTGTTGTTCAATAGCAATCTCTCGACCAGTTATTGCATCCTAATCAATCACTTCCTTCATTTTCTCCCTGCCTCCTCTTGTGTCTGAACCTCTTTCTGAGCCTCTTGAACTTTTTATCGTCGCTTTTAATTGCTTCTGATACTTCATTAATTTTTCCATCAATCTTGAATCTCTCTCAATGCTCTTTAATGCTCTCTTCTCCTTAGATTTCTCAGCTTCTCTAGCTTATTTTCTCTTAAAATTCTTTTTCCTCTCTCCAGTCTTCATATTTTTTCATTCATTAGAGAAAACGTCCTTTATATCCTCCATTGCCACCTGTATATTAACATATTCTTCTCTGTCACATTATAAGAAAGTCAGATTTTCCCTTTGTATTCCT
This sequence comes from Zootoca vivipara, assembly GCF_963506605.1. Taxonomy (NCBI): domain Eukaryota; kingdom Metazoa; phylum Chordata; class Lepidosauria; order Squamata; family Lacertidae; genus Zootoca; species Zootoca vivipara. The sequence goes on along the minus strand of NC_083285.1, from coordinate 50,568,493 downwards.
ATCCATATAATTAAACTTCCCAGCAAATTCTTCCATATTCTACTAAACCATAATGCACATACTGAACAATCAGTTAATCAAATTTCCAATCACTTAATCAATTTTCCAATTAGTATGTGCAGATTGTCCAGTGTACAATTAATTTTGACTACAATTCCTTTTCTAAAAACTTATCATGAAAGTTTATCAGCATTTTAGTGCTATTTCCTCCTAATACAAACGTTCCTGCAAACAATTTCCCCTAATACAATGCATTTTGTATTAGCGAAAAACTGTGTGCAAAATGCTCTGTAGTAGGGGAAATTGTTTGCAGAAATGTCACACACACACACACACACACACACACACACACACAATAACTGCTATATGCATTTTTCTGCACATTACTTGCTTGGAGAACTAAATTGCAATATTTGGAGAAGTGCAAAGGATGACTGCATTTCAGTTTGCATATTGCTTCAGGAACTGTGAACGTAAATATTTTTTTCTCTCCCTCCCTAGAATTGGACCAGAAAGGATGTTACTTTTGACATATCAAAATACACAGGGGCAGGGAAGAGACCAGCACAAATGTTCTTAGCTAGATGGTTAAAAATATGATGGCTATTCAGTAGAGGGAAATGCTTTTTCTACACCTTCTTTCCCCACCTTTATCAACCTAGAAGAAAAGTTAGAATCTCTACTCACTGTTGTCACTAAAGCCACTTGCCAGTTTCCAAGTTGCCATTCGCAGCGGATGACAGGACCCACCACAGCGATCAGCATTATCTCCATGGCCTCAGCCACCTTCAGGGATAAGCAAATGCAGTTACCGTAATTTTGTTTTGTGTATAAGACGCCCCCATGTATAAGAAGCCCCCTATTTGGGGGGACTCAAATTTAAGAATGGGGGGAGATGGCTCAGAGTTGTTGAGTTTTTTTGGAGGGAGCTTGCCAAAAATCGCTTACCCATACGTGGGGCAAAATCCGCCTCTTGTCTGTCCCCTGCCGGCAAAAGCTGCCAATCGTCAGCCCAATTGCCGCCATGTCAGCCAATCAGCACCAGGCCTTGACACAGCAACCAATAACATGCCCAATATCCGCTGACAGCCACAGAAGCAACCAATCAAGCGTCCACCCTATGTACTATCCATGTATAAGACGACCCACACGTTTAAGCATAATTTTTAAATAAAAAAGCATAGTCTTATACATGGAAAAGTACGGTACATAGGCAAACCTTCCACCATTTCACAGATAATAAAAACAAGGACTTGCTTATCATCCCCCAAGTTCTCATACTGTCATGGGCCAAAAATCGAAAGGAAAGATACCAAGAACACTGGCCAGAAATTTCAATGTAAGGAATAAAACCTACTCATGAGTTGCAGTCAAATAAAGGTATGTCTTCTAGTGAGAATAACAGATTTAAAAAGAACACAAAAAAGCTTCAAGTTCACAAGAGCATATGTAGCTTCAAATAGGTGTTGCACCTTAAAATTCACAAAATGTGTATATATAATGGTACATTACAATTTATATATGTTGATCTTTCCAAACTCAGACACGATATTTGAAAAGCATAGAATTTCATTTCAGAAATCAACACGGCTTCATAAATTACCCATATATTCCGGCGTATAAGACGACTGGGCATATAAGACGACCCCCAACTTTTCCAGTTAAAATATAGAGTTTGGGATATACTCGCCGTATAATAAATACGACCCGGCGTATAGACCCCCGACTTTTGAGAAGATTTTCCTGGGTTAAAAAGTAGTCTTATATGCAGGAATATACAGTAGCTGACAAAGGCGTCCATATCGAAACAGGGCCCTGTCCTGGGGTTTTTTTCTGAATCAACTCGGCATTTCGGCTTTATATATAAAACAACTCTTTCGTGAACAATACTGGGGTCTTGCCCTGAATCAACTCAGCACTCCAGCTTTATATAAAACAACCCTTTAGGACACTTTTGGATTCGGTTTGATAGTTATTGTTTATTGATATCTTTTGTGTCTTTTCATTGTAATGTACCATTATATATACACATTTTGTGAATTCTAAGGTGCAACACCTATTTGAAGCTACATATGCTCCTGTGAACTTGAAGCCTTTTTTGTGTTCTGTTTAAATCTGTTATTCTCACTAGAAGACATACCTTTATTTGACTGCAACTCATGAGTAGGTTTTATTCCTTCCATTGAAATTTCTGGCCAGTGTTCTTGGTATCTTTATTTGACTGCAACTCGTGAGTAGGTTTTATTCCTTACATTGAAATTTCTGGCCAGAGTTCTTGGTATCTTTCCTTTTGGTTTAACTCACAACTAGAACTCCCAACTTATTTGATGGGCCAAAAATCAGCTTCACTTGAAGGAGCAGAAGGCAAAGTGACTCCACCTGCTGCTGATCAGCCTTCTTGCTCCTGATGAGAACCAGCTGGCTCCAGCTTTCTTCAGCAGGGTTTCCAGCCTCACTCAGTTGCTGGAAACAAGATCTGTGGTTCCTGACCAGACCTTGCTGCTTCTTGCTTCTCGTGACCTTGGACCTGGATCGTCTGACTACGTGAGCTGAGATCCCCCTGACCTTAGAACTGGACTGAATCTTGTACACAGACTGCCTTCAGGCAAGTAACCCCCTGAGGCTTCTCCCTCCACTGAGCTCTGCCTTGGCTGGCAGCACAGGACTGTGACACATACTAAGATGCTCTGCCTGAGACCATGCCTATCACAGCCTTCCCAAAGCAGGTGCCCTTCAGTTCTTGTTGGACTCCAACTTTCATCAGTCTCAAGGAGTGTGGCCAATGGTCAGGGATGATGGGAGTTGCAGTCCGACAACATCTGAGAAAAGGCAGCAGGTTGGAGAAGGCTGCAATTGTCACATGGCATGGAGGGCTATACTGTACTCTTCTTCTGTAGGTTGGGTTAATTGACTCTGCAATTGTCTGTTTTCCTGCAATTCAAAAGGTAGGGTTGTTTGTTCTTTTAGGTATATGTTGATGAGATATGGTGGGGTGGGCGAAAACAAATGATCTGTACTGATCTAGCCACTGAAAAGAAACATTAGTGTGTAAATTGTGAGAATATGCAGCCCAAATCTAAAAATGCATGTTTGCTAAATAAGGATATGAAGGGGTTAAGACTCAGAGTTCCTGATTAATAGAGAAGGCACTGTGTGAGGTCACTTCCCTTGAATTCTCTGGTGGGAAAAAGGCAAAAGTGTTTAATCCTTTCTACTTCCCCTTTCCTCAAAACTCAGCCTCTTTTCCACCATGATTCTGAGGCAGACGGAAATCTCTCTGGTCTCCGCTCAAGTAGAGACTCCATTTTTGAACTCGACTATGTATTTTTTAATCTAGAAGTATAATTTGCCTGCCTTGTTTCTGTTAATCGGGTCCTCTCTGAACAGAGGGCACGTGTTGCGGTGGGACCCGGCACTCAGGCCTTATGTTTTGGGTGGGATCATTGGAGCAGCCACAGCACCCTATTGGTGATCCCTTGAACCAGGGAACAATTGGGCTAGCAGGACGCCAATCAAAGCAGTTTGAGGGACCACTACTTAAGCGCTGCACGTGACCCTGAGATTCTCTTTCGGGCTTCAGTGCATCGGAACACCCGCCCACCTCTCCCTATATTTAGGGCTTGCGCTTGACCTTGCTATGCCGTCATGTGTCATCTGTTGTTGGGACAGGGGCACGGCAGGAATTTTCCCCACTTGGCTGATTGGCTGGTGCCACTTGGGTTTCGCCTGCCGTGTAGCAAATCATAACTTGTAAGGTTGCGGATAGGCTCTGGTTCAGGTGGATAGGGGTGGCAGGATGCCTAGCCATCCCTATGTATTGGGTATTCCTTTAAGAATGAATCCAAGGACTCATGGCTGGTCTTCCCTGTGCGGGGTTGTGCCCTGAGCCTGAGTTCAGGGCTCATCTGGGACACCTCTGCCTGCTTCTGTCCCAGGTGTTCACCCAAGGCTGACTTATGGTTGGTGCCCAGAGTTAGCGCTGCCTGCAGAGAGCTAGCTGAACCAGAGCCTGTGCAACCACTCACTTGATCTGTAACCAATAAAGTTGTGGCCTAAGTTCTGCCAAAAACCCAACCAAAATTTGAATCATAGAATCATAGAGTTGGAAGAAACCACAAGGGCCATCCAGTCCAATCCCCTGCCAAGCAGGAAACACCATCAAAGCATTCTTGACATATGCCTGTCAACCCCCTGCCAAGCTTAAAGACCTCCAAAGAAGGAGACTCCACCACACTCCTTGGTAGCAAATTCCACTGCCAAACAGCTCTTACTGTCAGGAAGTTCTTCCTAATGTTTAGGTGGAATCTTCTTTCTTGTAGTTTGAATCCATTGCTCCATGTCCGTTTCTCTGGAGCAGCAGAAAACAACCTTTCTCCCTCCTCTATATGACATCCTTTTATATATTTGAACATGGCTATCATATCACCCCTTAACCTTCTCTTCTCCAGGCTAAACATACCCAGCTCCCTAAGCCATTCCTCATAAGGCATTGTTTCCAGGCCTTTGACCATTTTGGTTGCCCTCTTCTGGACACGTTCCAGCTTGTCAGTATCCTTCTTGAACTGTGGTGCCCAGAACTGGACACAGGACTCCAGGTGAGGTCTGACCAGAGCAGAATACAGTTGTACTATTACTTCCCTTGATCTAGATGCTATAGTCCTATTGATGCAGCCCAGAACTGCATTGGCTTTTTTAGCTGCTGCATCACACTGTTGACTCATGTCAAATTGGTGGTCTACCAAGACTCCTGTCTGAATTTATTTCTAGGCCAGGTTAAAGGGTCTCCACATGCAACTGTTACTGATGGAATCCTCAGCCTGGATAATTTGCAATAAAGCTGCATAGCCTAGTGCCAAAGTTTCCACTTTAATGCCAGCAGGAGGCCTTCTCAGTAGTGGCGCCCTCCCTGTGGAACACCCTCCCTTCAAATGTCAAGGAGATAAAGAACTACACAACTTTTAGAAGACATACAAGGCAGCCCTGTATCAGGAAGTTTTAAATGTTTCATTATGGGTTTTTAATATGCTGTAAGCTGCCCAGAATGGCTGAGGCAACCAAGTCAGATGGACAGGGTATAAATAAAATGATGATGATGATGATGATGATGATGATGATGATGATGCAAGGGATGGCGTTTTGAACTTGGCTAATTAATTGTTTTAAGTTTAAATATTCTGCTCACACACATGAGTAATGCATATGTTCTTAAAGGTAAGTGGTCCAAAACCACCTCTCAAATCCGTATGCTTTATAAAACTATTCTTTCAAAATGTTACACATAGATGAATATTTTCAGAATCGGAAACTTACGCCAGTGCTGCCCATGATCAAAAAGAGTGCAATGTGAAACCTCCCAAAGCCAATTGTTTCCACAGCTTCTTCCACCGTAAACGTTTTCTGCTCTAAAACGTTAAGAAAGAGAGGCAGTGTTAGTAGTAATAAGGCCACTGTTGTGGAAGGCTTACAGAACACCCAAGCCAAGAGGGTACACAGGAACTTTATTGCCTCTCTCCAGCAAGAACAGAACAGCAACAGGAAATTCCTGGCTCCACCCCAATACAGCTGAGTCTAGTGCCACCTAGTGGTTAATCTATATATGGACACTATCCACACAGAGTCTGCAGCCTTACAAAAGAGAAACTGGCTTGCTATCAAGCTGCTGTGTGAAACAATCAGGAAAGCTCTGGGAGTTTTCAAGAGCACAAAACATTCTACTAGCTTAAATGGAACTAGATCTTTTAGCTGCCAGAATCTTTGAAGATTAGTGAGGAGGAGAAATCAGCAGAATCACACTGGGGGCAGAAAATAGAGCTGAAATGAATTTGGAAAGGGGGAAGGATCCCGAGGCAAATTCTAACTCAATTTGCTTGCAAAATTTGAAATGTATATTTCCCCACAACTGGTTCTCTCTCTCCACCCACCACCTCAGTTGAGGGGCACTTTTATATAGGGATGCTTGAGCTATTTAGCCTTTGGAAATTGTTTGATTAAATGACCAGATCTGTACTTCTTGGTACTGTATAATGTGCAAGGCAAGATTCAGCTGTCTACTGGATTTTGCTCATCTCCCAAAGTTGCAATGCTGGTATTGATAACTTAAATACATCAAAATACATATTTACATATACTTTTTGCGAGGATCTTTAATTATACATTATTATTATTTTACAAAAATGGAACAGAAGTATGGGTTAAACTTGGGGGAAATGGCCCAGAACAGAAAGAAACAGATCTACCAGTTCCTATTTTTGAATTTAGAAATTTTAAGTACTGAATTTGGCCAGCTGGTCGATAGCATTATTCCCTTGGTCTTATTTGTGCAAAATGTCATTTCAGATTTAGAATGAAGCATGGACAACTCTACACTACAGAGGCAAGAATAAACGTAGGGGAACTCAGACCACCAGAGGAGTGACTGAAGCTACCAGTGGACTTGAGAATGAAGTGTGATTTAGTCAACAACATCCTTCCTCAATGGTACCTTCCAGATGTTTCGGACTACCACTTCCACCAACCCCAGCAGATCAACACACTTAGCACACCTCTTTGGGAAACAATAGAAACACAACTCTAGAAGGTCCTCAGCTGCGGTTGTGTATCAGAACTTGGATGGAAGGTTAGTCAAGAACTCCAGGCCTATTATGGGTACAGAAACAAAAGAATGCCCAGAATTAGATTACCTTTCTTTGGCTCCTGTTTCTGAGTTCCCATTTCCTCCAGGGCAATGTCGCCCGTTCCTTCTTTCTCCTTGTCATCCATCTTCAAATTATATTAGTATATTGAGGTTTTGGCTGGATAATGTATTATTGTTTCCCTTTACGGCTAAAAAGGAAGAAGAGGATGATGGTAAACCAACATTTCATGAACTGAATTTGTGGCGTTGGTGCTTTAAATGTGCATACCGTAGGCTGCTGATATTTATTGAAAAGTGCATTAAGGTCCCAAGATTCAGCCCAGGTTAGCTCATGAAGAGACATATACTTGGATATAAGGCATATGTTGTGGGGAAAGGATGTCCCCCCCCCGCCCCGGTCCTTGGCAGTTGGTGATATAGTTTGTCCCACGTTAATCTCTTTAGTATACTCAAGGCATAGGGAGGTGTGGCAAGATTTGTGTCTTGGCAGTCACTAATCATATAACAAGTATCTGTATTGTTAGTAGTAGTAAAGGTAAAGGGACCCCTGACCATTAGGTCCAGTCGTGACTGACTCTGGGGTTGCGCGCTCATCTCGCATTATTGGCCGAGGGAGCCAGCATATAGCTTCCAGGTCATGTGGCCAGCATGACAAAGCCGCTTCTGGCAAACCAGAGCAGCACATGGAAACGCTGTTTACCTTCCCGCTGTAGCGGTTCCTATTTATCTACTTGCATTTTGATGTGCTTTCGAACTGCTAGGTTGGCAGGAGCTGGGACCAAGCAACGGGAGCTCACCCCGTCACAGGGATTCGAACCGCCGACCTTCTGATCAGCAAGCCCTAGGCTCAGTGGTTTAACCACAGCGCCACCTGGGTCCCTTAGTAGTAGTAGTAGTTAGTAGTAGTAGTAGTATTTATTAAATTTATATACTGTATGTATTTGTAAGCACACTTGATCTCTGAGCAGTGTGAGATTCCAGGTGTTTACCCATGGTTCGGTTTCCTCGGAATGTGCGACAGCAGAGACTGTGGTGTCATTAGGATATATGGTTTATTTACATATATATATATATACATCCTGAGCCTACAGTAGAGGGGTGCACGGCATTAACACCCCAAAAGGGTCTTTCTTCCCCCAATGCCACAGCTTTCAACCCCAGCAGAAATCAAGTATGGCTCTGACTCTTGGCTGCCCAGCCTGCAGCCTGCTTCTGTCTTCTAGCTCACAAACCTCAGCTCTGTCTTTTGTCTTTTTAATAGACAGTTGAGGGACCAGGGCCGGCCCTACGGGCAGGCTGGGTGGCGCAGGGCGCCAGGGGGGCGCCACGCAGCTCCGCCCACCCGCCGCGCTGGGAAACGGGGCGGGGGCGCCGGAGGGATCCGTCGCACCACGGCACCACGGCGCCAAATATACTTAAGACGGCCCTGTGAGGGACGGAGGAGGCCCCACCCATTTGCTTTCTGGCACAGAGCCACTTCTTTTTCAAAAACTTTTGTGACCCATACTTAGAGGGTCATGGCCAAGAAGCTGACCTGGCTATTACAGCAATTGAATCCATTCTGCATCCTGGAATTAGAAGGGACTGGGCCATACTGCCTTCCCCTTCACCAAACTCACAACAACAGCAACAACAATAATCCTGTTGCAAAGAGCAAGACCCCTTTCCCCAGCTATTGCAGCTTTGCATGACACAAGGCAAGGCGGGCACAGTTTCTTCATCCTTGCCTCTAGTGATGGGAATAAAAGAAATCTCTTCTTATCCTGTGTGCAGATGCATTGGGATAAGCAGCTATAGATCCTCAATCCCTTCAGACTGGTGCGAGGGGTGTTCTGGAACATGCCATTGATAAAATAGTAGTACATACTATTTTAGCTCAACATCAAAAAAACTAAGATCATGGCCACTGGTCCCATCACATCCTGGCAAATAGAAGGGGAAGAAATGGAGGCAGTGAGAGTTTTTACTTTCTTGGGTTCCATGATCACTGCAGATGGTGACAGCAGTCACGAAATTAAAAGATGCCTGTTTCTTGGGAGAAAAGCGATGACAAACCTAGACAGCATCTTAAAAAGCAGAGACATCACCTTCCCGACAAAGGTACGTATAGTTAAAGCTATGGTTTTCCCAGTGTATGGAAGTGAGAGCTGGACCATAAAGAAGGCTGATTGCCGAAGAATTGATGCTTTTGAATTCTGGTGCTGGAGGAGACTCTTGAGAGTCCCATGGACTGCAAGAAGATCAAACCTATCCATTCTGAAGGAAATCAGCCCTGGAAGGACAGATCCTGAAGCTGAGGCTCCAATCCATTGGCCACCTCATGAGAAGAGAAGACTCCCTGGAAAATACCCTGATGTTGGAAAAGATGGAGGGCACTAGGAGAAGGGGACGACAGAGGACGAGATGGTTGGACAGTGTTCTTGAAGCTACCAACATGAGTCTGACCAAACTGCGGGAGGCAGTGCAAGACAGGAGTGCCTGGCGTGCTCTGGTCCATGGGGTCACGAAGAGTCGGACACTACTAAACGACTAAACAAAAACATACTCTTTTGCAAAAACATCTAATGCATTTAGCAGTTTAAAAATCCAAATGAAGTCGTCATCTCCCCTCCCTCCTTCTGCCTTAGGCAAGAACAATAGCAAGTTTCTTATAAAATGATACCTACACGCATGTTGGTATAATTTGAAAACCTCGCAGTAAGTGAAGAGACAGAAAATCACAGCAGGAAAGTGGGAGTACGGCAATGTTTAGCAAAGGTTTTATTTAGGATGCAACCCTGCACCCAGTTTCCTGGGAGTAGGATTCATAGAACTCAGTGTGATTTAGTTCTGAGTAAATATGCACAGGATTGCTAACGGTCATTCAATGCTTAGTTTGTTACATTCTTTAAAAAGGAACAGAGGGGTATCTTCATGATACGCTCATCCTGTTTCACATTCTCCCAACAACCTTGAGAGGTAGGCTGGGCAGACAGATAGCATGTCTGGCTCAAACTTCGCAGCTGGGTGTTGCTTTGAATCCAGCTCTCTCCAACACACTAACCAACCTGCCACATGAGCTTATTAGTTAATACTAATCTGAAGAAGTGTGCATGCACACGAAAGCTCATACCAAAATAAAAACTTAGTTGGTCTTTAAGGTGCTACTGAAGGAATTTTTTTATTTTACTTCGATCCAGACCAACACGGCTACCTACCTGTAACCAGTTAATACTAAGTCCTCATTTGTTAATTGAACAACTGTTCAAGCATCTGACTCATTCTGCTTCCACAGTAAAAGTTTCTTACCTTTCAATTACCAAATGGAGAAATTTTGTTCCCCTCTTCTTTTCAAATACACACCTTTTCGTGGGTCAGTTGCACTTTCTGCAGCTTTGTGGCGACTTGCTTCATAGCCTGAAGTACTCCGTGCTTTAAAATCTCTGCCTCTTGTCCTGTAGGAGATTTCAGGTTTTAAGATTTTTTCAGAGAAATTATTTCCTTGCTTTTTTGAGAGAGAGAGAGAGAGAGAGAGAGAGAGAGAGAGAGAGAGAGAGAGAGAGAGAGAGAGAGAGAGAGAAGGTGGCTATTACACCTGCGTTATCTGAACAAGGGTATAATCATAGGCTACATTTATCAGTTCAAGGAAACACACTTCTAATGGGGATGAGGAAGCTGGATTTCCGTGAGTCTCCATCACCAGCCACCCCACCCCCCCACCATCACCACCTTTTGAAAAGGGCAGTGCTCACTATTGTTGACCGAAGGAAACCGGAGAAGGGACTACAGTACAATAGCAAAAGTACAAACTCCTTAGCCATCCGAATTTCCTGTTCGTTCAGCTGCTCTGGGCAGCCTGCTAAAGAAAACTGGTGGGTTAGTCCTGGTGAACTGACGAGAGGGCCAAGCCAGCTTTAGCCTAGGGCAGCGATGGGCAACCTGTAGTCGTCCATTTCTTATTGGTCCCCAGTTACCTTCAACCCCGGTGAGCCTGGTGAATAGTCAAGGATGATAGGAGCTGTAGTCATAGAACTGTAGAGGTGGAAGGAGCCATGAGCGTCATGTGCAATGCAGGAATCTTTTGCCCAATGTGGGGCTTGAACCCATGACCCGAGATTTTAAGTCTCATGCTCTACCCTACTGAGCTACCCCAGCTTGACCAATGCAGCAATATCCAGCTATAACTGAAGAGCCACAGGTTTGCTGTCCATGCCCTATGGCAGACTGTCGGCTGGTAAGGGCAGTGATTTTTGCTGCAGTGAAATGTTTCCTATGCGTAGGAGAACCGTGTGTGCAAGCTAGTGAGGTGGGAAGTGTGGCAACTTCAATATGTGCCCCTAGACTTTGTTGTCTGCTTCTGTCCTAGTTAATGTTGTACTCAGCCAGGATTTGGATGAATCCGCAACCATCACTTGAGAACATGCTGACCTTTAATGGTGCTTTGCAGACACTGTGGGACTCCAGCTCCCATCAGCCCCAGACATCATGGGATGATGTTGGTCATTGTCAACAGCATCTGAAGGACACCAGGATGGGAAAAGCCACTCCATGTTGTAGGACAGGCTTCCGCAAACTTTGGCCCTCCAGATGTTTTGGACTACAATTCCCATCTTCCCCGACCACTGGTCCTGTTAGCTAGGGATCATGGGAGTTGTAGGCCATAACATCTGGAGGGCCAAAGTTTGGTGATGCCTGTTGTAGGACTTCCATGCATTTGAAATGTTGGGGTTTTGGGGAGATTAAACAAACTTTGTAGCCTCCCCTGGCCTTCACACACACATTCGATTCCATCCAGCTTTCCCCTCACTTAAAGTCCGATCCTTTGGAAAGAAACCATTACAACAATGCCAATAAAAGGGGGGGGATGTGCTGTCTGGTAGCATTGGGAGAAGCTGCGTCTAAAGTCTTGGGCTGTGTACACATTAGGTAAAGGTAAAGGACCCGTGATAGTTAAGTTCAGTTGCAGACGACTATGGGGTTGCGGTGCTCATCTCACTTTACAGACCGAGGGAGCCGGCATTTGTCTGCAGACAGGTTTTCCAAGTCATGCATGACTAAGCCGCTTCTAGCGCAATGGAACACCGAAACCAGAGCAGCGCACGGAAACGCTGTTTACCTTCCCGCTGGTGCGGTACCTATTTATCTACTTGCATTTTGGGGCATGGGCGTGCCCATCGAGGGGCGGGGGGCAGCTGCCACCCCCAGAAGCAAAATAAATAAATAAATTTAAATGGTTATAAAGTGATGAAACGAGGAGGCTAATATTTTTTTTTCCTGCAAGACGGAATGCATGCCTCCTCGCTTATTTTCCCCCACCCTCTCATTCACTCTTTAAATCTGATCTTAATCCTTTCAGGCTTTAACTGCTAGCCTGTCCTGAGCAGTCAAAGTCCCCCCCCCCCCGCTTTGATTTCTATCCTCTCTTAGCCTTTTCCTCTTTCACTCTATCATCCTTTTTTTGCCTTCCGATCCAATTCTCCCCCACCCATTCCCTTTCCTATTCCTTCCCTTCTGAACCTCCCCTCCATCTCTTTGTCAACCCTTATCTTTCTCCCATCGCTCTTGGCTAGATTGTGGGCTCCTTTTCCTTTGCTTTTGTCTAAGAGCACCCAGCCCCAGCCCCTCTCCACTCCCTGCATTTTATCCTGTTCCGTGGAATGAAGAATGGAGTTTTTGCAGTGATATTTTGGTGAGCAAGTAATCCCCTTGCCCCTGAAAGTTAGGTGGCCCCCCCAAAACTGAAGTTTTAACCCTGCACCCCAATACAATGGGTGATGAAACAGGTCATTTCCCCTCTCTAAAAAAGCCCACTGAACCCCACTAAAACGGGGTAGTTCACCTCCAGTTTATAACTCTGCAAGTAGATCGCAGTCTCCTGGAAGTTGGCCACCCCTGCTCTAAATCATAGCCTGAGTTTCTCCTTGCTACTGCTATTTGCTGTAGAACATTTGTTCATTGCCATGGTTTTGATTTGCTGGTTTTGGGGCTTGGTGTAAGGAAAAGGGGTGTTTGGTTGGGGGGGGAGTGCCTGAAGGTCCTTAGCTCCCTGGCGGGAGCCGTTACTACATCTAATAATTGTGTTCTGTTCCCGGGGCAGCAGTTGGCGCAGTTCGCTGCGATCTGTGGCTATTTCTCTGTTCTAGAGGGAGGCGTTTGTATTATTTTTAGTGGTAGCCTAAATTGTTTGCTTTAAGAGTACATCGTAGTGCATGGTCAGGCGTTTTTTGCTCTGCTTATTTTAGGCGGGAATCGCCATAAGACACCCCCCGAAAATAAGCCATAGGCTTATTTTCTTGAGGAAAATAAATATAAGACGGTGTCTAATATTCGGAGAAACACAGTATATATAATTTTCTTAAAATTTTGGTTTCATTCGCCTTTTCCGTGCTGAAATGTCACAACCTGAATGACCCCCCACCCTAGTTCTGATCCTGGGTACGCCCCTGCTTTTGGGCGTGCTTTTGAACTGCTAGGTTGGCGGGAGCTGGGACAGAGCAACGGGAGCTCACCCCATCATGGGGATTCAAACTGCCAACCTTCTGATTGGCAAGCCCAAGAGGCTCAGTGGTTTAGACCACAGCGCCACCCGCGTCCCTGTGTACACATTACTGGCTTAAAATGCTGCTAGCTTTTTGTTTTGCTCAATTTGGATCTAAGCTGCTATTTTGTGGGGGTGGAATACACATCAAAACACAGTATTCCCTAAGAAACTACAGGGCAGATACAGGATTGCAGCTAAAGTTCCCAAACCAATACATTGATTCGAGAGTTGCACCACAAAATTCAGAGAAGCGTGAATTTTGAAATTTCAATTTTCGTATTGTTCCCGAAAGCATAAAGTTAATAAATCCGAATAAAATTTATCCCCCATCCTTACTTTGGATGTGCAAAAGGCCTCTGGTTTAATCCCTGGCATCTCCAGGTAGGGCTGGGGATGTCCACTACCTGAAACCCTGGGGTGTTCCTGCCAGTCAGTGTAGGCGAAACTGAGCTAGATGCCTCGATGGTCTGTTTCAGTATAAGGCAGATTGCTATGTTCCTGTATCACTCATGAACGATCCAGCATGCAGGGCATCAGCTCAAATAGCAGAAATGGGATATCCCTTTTCATTCTGCCTTTCTAGCCCCTTCGTGTGATATTTCTCCTTTGCAGATTGTGTTCCAGAAGATCAGGGATATCGAGTGAGAACAGAGGGAGAACACGGAAGAATATTGTGTTATCCTTTAGACCTGACGACCCGGTTCATTGGCTTTCCCAAAGATTTAGGCGGTGGCAGGAGGTCTGGTTAGCTGCCAGCCAGTGTAGACTATATTGATTCTGACTCGGTATAAAGCAGCTTCAACTGTTCCATGTTTATTTAGCAAGATTTATACACAGCTTAAGAGACGCGGGTCTAAAGCACTGAGCCTAGGGCTTGCCGATCAGAAGGTCAGGGGTTCGAATCCTCGCTACAGGGTGAGCTCCCGTTGTTCGGTCCCAGCTCCTGCCCACCTAGCAGTTCGAAAGGACATCAAAGTGCAAGTAGATAAATAGATACCGCTCCAGTGGGAAGGTAAACAGCGTTTCCGTGCGCTGCTCTGGTTCATCAGAAGCAGCTTAGTCATGCTGGCCATATGACCCGGAAGCTGTCTGCGGACAAACGCCGGCTCCTTCAGCCTATAGAGTGAATGAGTGTGCAACCCCAGTCGTCCACAACTGGACCTAATGGTCAGGAGTACCTTTACCTTTATATACAGCTTACTAAATAAGTTCACATGATATGGTATAAAATATCGAAGATAGCAACAAAACCAGACTTGTGAAGGCATAATGAGTGGTATTCAACTATGTAGAGTAGACCCGTCGAAATGGATGAACAGTTCTAAGGTAGGTCTATTAAGTTCAATAGGTCTACTTTGAGTAAAACTTAGTTGGGTAACACCCAATAAATACAAGGAGGAATTCAACATAGCACTGTGGATAGTTGTTCCATCAGCACAAGCTTTTCAGCTTCACAGACAGAACAATCTGCCCTCTCCCTGCCATGCTCTTTTTGGGGTTCTCCTGATCCCCACGTGGATCCAATTTTGAAGAGCCCTGGAGACACACAAGGGGAAGGGGAAGCCACATGGCACTAGAAGAATTCTTTGCATCGGCTCCCACTAACAGGAAGAACAAACTGAATCCTGCCCGTAGATAAAGTCAACAGGCTTTAAAAAACAAATGTACAGTGGTGCCTCGCTCAGTGAATGCCCTGCTTAATGAAATTTCCGCTTAACGAAAGGATTTTTCGAGCGGAGGTTGCCTCGCTAGACGAATTCATTTTACGAAAAATTCGTCTAGTGAATCGCGGGTTCCCATAGGAATGCATTGAAATTCAATTAATGCGTTCCTATGGGCAAAAAAAAATTCAAAAAAATTCAATGCATTCCTATGGGATTCGCTAGACGAATTTTTCGTTATAAGAAAAGACCCATGGAATGAATTAAATTCGTCTAGCGAGGCACCACTGTACATAATAAAATGCAATGGTTGGGTAAAGTAAACGTAAAGGGACCCCTGACCATTAGGTCCAGTTGCAGATGACTCTGTGGTTGCGGCACTCATCTCGCTTTACTGTCCGAGGGAGCCGGTGTACAGCTTCCGGGTCATGTGGCCAGCATGACTAAGGCACTTCTGGCGAACCAGAGCAGCACATGGAAACACTGCTTATCTTCCTGCTGGAACGGTACCTATTTATCTACTTGCACTTCGTGCTTCCAAACTGCTAGGTTGGTAGGAGCAGGGACCGAGCAATGGGAGCTCACCCTGTCGCGGGGATTCGAACCGCCGACCTTCTGATTGGCAAGCCCTAGGCTCTGTGGTTGAACCCACAGCGCCACTTGTGTCCCGCAATGGTTGGGTAGGCTTACTTAAATTAAGTTTTTAGCAGACATTAAAAACAGTATAATGAAGGCCCTGACTAATATTGTTAAGCAGGGAGTTCTAAAAAACAGGTGCTGCCACACTGAACAGTTCATTTAGTATGGAACAAATATTATGTGGCACTTTATAAAAGCACTAATCCCATATAAAACAGTTTCCAGAGGGGTGACTGTGATAGACTGTGGCTGCAAAGACAGCAGAATCTTGCAGCACCTTAAGTTGGTTATAAATGTGTTTGTCTTTCAGGTGCAATAGGGCTATTGATTTATTATCTTATTGTATTTGTTAAGTATTTGTTAATCTTAAGTATTTGTTTCTGGTCTGCAGCTGGTAAGTCGTCTTGTTTACATCTCCATTTAATAGTTTATGATCCAGATCAGACTGTTCCTCATGGTGATGTTGTGTGGGAAAATCTCCAGCTACTTTAATGTTAAGATGCGGAACAATTAAGATAATATGCAGGTTCTTACAATGAAGTTATGTTTACATGCTGAAAACACTCAGTCATTCCTGAATCCTGTTTGTGTTCTTCAGTTGCCAGGATAAAGAAATGTGATCTTGTAAGAGGATTACTGGCCATTTGGTAACCTGATCAACTTCAATATCTGAACATGCTTTTGGGGGTTAAATCTTCATGAGTTGGCAAGAGAGACAGCCACACCTGAGTTGGTTTTGAGCAATTTATTCATTTACTAGCTGGCCTGGCCACACGTTGCTGTGGGTCATCCCTGTGATTCCCCCCATCCCGTCGCGATCCATGACGTATCCCACCCCTCCTCCCTCCAACCCCCTGGCTCATCCCTGTGTTTTGGTAGGATACCCTTCCCTCTGTTTTCCCCGGGGAGTGTTGTCCCCTCCCCCCTGTATCTCCATACATTGGCCCCTGCGCACACACCGTGAACATTTTTATATAGATTTTTGAAAATTGAAATAAGAACATGAGAAGCAGAAGTTATTATTGTTTAATTTTATTTTTGGGGTTGTCATTTATTTTGGTGGGTATTGTATTATTTGGGCGTTGTTTGTGTGTTTTGGGGGTTTGTTTGTGTGTCTCTCTGTGTGTGTTTTGTTATTTGGATTTTCTAATTTTGGAGTAGGTGACCCAGAGAACCCAGAGAACTACTTTAATAATCCCGACCGGGGGGGGGGGAATCAAATAGCAAAGACCCACAGCCCCATAGCAACAGAAGGCGAGTTCCAAAGCGCCCGAGCTGTTCGGTTCCATAAAAAACCCAGGAAGTGGCAAGGGAAAGGTAGGAGATTGTAAATCGGGGGGGGGGGGGATTGGCCACTGCAAATATCCAAATATCCGAGGACTTAAAGTGGGGAGAGAAAGTGCATGGTTTGTTTGTTTTTTAAAGACGCAGAGGCTTGCAATCAGTCATAGTATTAAGCCTAGGTTAAAAGGGGCACCACTGCCCTTACTTAAAATGGCCACCGGAGCCTCGCATGTGACACAACGCCCGCTAAATTTTAAAGTAAAAACCCCTTCCCGTGCCCCAAGTGCGTTGCTGTGGGTTATCCCCCCCGGGCCTAGTGGAGGCCTGGCAGCCTGGCAGGGGCCTACATAAAACAAAGGCTGTGCTGCGGCCTGTGATCCGGGCGCTCGCCCTCTCCCCCCTCGGGCCTGGTGGGGGCCGGGCAGCCTGGCAGTGGCCTACATAAAACAAAGGCCATGCTGCGGCCTGCAATCCGCGCGCTCACCCTCTCCCCTCCCGGGCCTGGCAGGGGCCTACATAAAACAAAGGCCGTGCTGCGGCCTGCGATCTGGGCACTCTCCCTCCCCCCCCCAGGCCTAGTGGGGGCCTAGCAGCCTGGGAGGGGCCTGGTAATGGCCGCCTTGGTGGTTTCAGTTGCTTGGTTGATGATGTCATTATTTGGCGCCGACCTTCAGAGCTTTTGCTGGTGACAGCGTGCAATCTGCCTTTTTATTGGATGCTGCTGGAGCCTTCAGAGCTTTTGCTGGTGATGTCTTATTTGTGCGCCACTTTTTTGCATTTAATCACTATTTAAGGTATGAAAGCTGTGCTTTTTTGGGAAAAAAATTATGCCAGATTCCTCACTGATGGGCAAGGTATGCTTTGTCCTAATTTGATGCAATTTGGTTCAGCACTTACGTAAAAAGGCTGCGACCTCTGCGCACACAATGCCTACATTTATATATAGATGCTACAAAATCAATGAACAAGCAGTTTCGACTTTTTAATGAAATTACATAGGGTGTTTCAACAGCTGTATTCCATGGAACAATAAAAGTTTAACACTAGGATTCCATGGAGCAATAAAAGAATAACACTAGTGTTATTCTGCGAGTAGAGAAGTAATGGCTTGTTGCATCCCTTGGTTTTTGTCAATGGGTTTCAACATGTCACTTGATAGTTTATGTGAGTTACTACCAGATGCCATAAATATTATGAAGAGAGGGCTTCAAATGAGAGGGGATCCCGGGATCCCTAACTGTACGCTAGTCTGTGGAAGAGCAGGAAATGAAAGATAGAAGTCTGTTAGCTCTAGACCAGGCATCTCCAAACTTTGGCCCTCCAGATGTTTTGGACTACAATTCCCATCTTCCCCGACCACTGGTCCTGTTTGCTAGGGATCATGGGAGTTGTAGGCCGAAACATCTGGAGGGCCGCAGTTTGGGGATGCCTGCTCTAGACCTAGGAGTAGCTACTAAGAATTATGTCCCTATTATGCTCAAAACCAACTCAGGTGTGGCTGTCTCTCTTGCCAACTCATGAAGATTTTACCCCCAAAAAGCCAGGATTTGACCACTGGAAATGACAATTTTGGCAAATTACCTTAAAAGTAGGTCCTCTCAAAAGCCTAATTTTTGCTTTTAGATTTTGCAAAAAAAAAAGCTCAACAACTTTGTCCCCCCCACTCAAAAAACTATGACAAGCCTAGGATACAAGTTCCTCATCCTTGTCTAATGGAAATATAGTAAAGGTTTGATGTGCCTTTAAGAGTTATGCAGAAGGAAAAGTATTTGTAGGAGGGCAAGAACTCTGGCTGCAGAGGTAAATAGTGCTGGATTAATGGTTCAAATGATTCAAATTTTTCAAAAAGTCTCTTTGGATAGATTTATTTCTTGAGGTTTACACCTGGTGAAGTTTATACGCTTTTACACCTGGTGAAGTTTATACGCCAGGACAGGGCCCTGTTTCGAAAATTCTTCAGCGGATAGTCTTATAGTCAACATGTACTGGGAGTTTCAAGTTGACTCTAAGACTATCCACTGAAGAATTTTCAAAACAGGGCCCTGTCCTGGCGTATAAACTTCACCAGGTGTATAAACGTCAAGACATAAATCTATCCAAAGAGACTTTTTGAAAAAATTGAATCATTTGAACCTTTAATTCAGCACTATTTTACCTCTGCAGCCAGAGTTCTTGCCCTCCTACACATTTTCTGTGAAGGAAGAATATTGGCAGGTTGCTTCTCCCATCATTGCAGCCCAACAGCAGGGAAAGCTGCAACTTCTGAGCTTGTTTCCAGACTATGCAATTACTTAGGTTATAGTTGCTTGACTTCTATAGCTAAGCACTAGATATGGATAGAGCCACCTGGTTTCACTCTGGAAAAGATTCTGCAGGCCTAGCCTTTTATGAACTTTCCGACTGCTCCATAACCTGCTTGAGATTCTAGATTGACTGTTTCTTCTGCAGAACTCCCCAAGGCACAGCCGGTTTTGCTGAGCTCCCCAGATGCTTAACAAGCATTGTAGGCTATGCTGGGCATGTACAAATGCCTCTTGGACCAGCAAGATGCTTTAACAGCATCACCTATGACACCAGCCAGGCGTTCTCTGTCTGAGCAAGCCTTGTGCAGCAACCTACAATGCCAGAAAAGCATGGACTGGATTGCTCTGTCCTTGCATGACAAGACACATTTATGTCAATGCAACACAGAAGGCTTCACCTGCCTATACTTTACTCCTGAATCCTGTTCTGCAAGGAAAGGATTCTGAACTCTCAATGAAATTGTCCAGTTGTCATTAAATCGTCCAGCAGAAATGCAAATCCACCAGCCATTTCAATTTGTAGCAGAGTTCCCTAGCATCCCTTGCTAACCAGAAGTACATGTTAGTGGATTTTGGGAAGCCATAATCTATAGGAGGCATCATACTTTGGCCTTGCAGTTGAACACAAGTCTGCCTCCTGGCTGGGTGTGGCACAGCAGAAAAGCATGTTGCACAGCAAAGTTGGGAAGTATTGCATTTGCAGAACCCAAGGTCCTAGTTCTCATTGAGATGGCAAATCTATGTCTGGGCTGTACCACTTCAGAATACAGAAGGGAGGTCAGACGCTTAAATGCTCCTCTAGACAACAAATGTGCCCTGCACCTTGAAAACTGGCAGGACGATGGGCAAAGGCTAGGCTAGAATGCTTTCCCCTGATATTAAGGGCCAAACTACATATTGCATTGGGAGCTGCCTCTTTTGAGCCCTCAATGCTTTTATTATTTTGTAAAAGCAGCTATGGGGACTCACTGGAGGGGCTCCCAATTTGGATCAGACCCCCTACATGGAAGCACAGTCATCCAATTGTGATTAGTCATAGAGAGAAAAGTTTGCAGGCTGAAACATTTAAGCCCCACGTGGCTAATGGATCCCTGAGGGTGGGGGAGGATCTGCATCATTGTTGGGGAGGGTCAGTCAGTATCCCCCCATATGCCCTGATCCTGCAGCTGCTTTTTACAAAAAGAAAATTTAAACAGGGGCTCCAAACATGAAACTCCATTGCAACATATCCTTGGTCCTTAGTCTTTTATGTAGATGGTCCAGTCCCCCCATCTTGTTATGGAGGAGCATCAAATTGTGTGCGTCTACATACCTGCAATCTGAAATGGAACATATCTTGTTTATGATTTTAATAGGTCCAAACCAGATTCCTTTCGCATGGAGCAGAGTGAGATTGAACAAGATGAGTGCAGAGGTGAAAGAAACCTTGGATGGTACATCTTTGTTTTTAAATAAATCACTCACTTCCACTTTTTTTTTAAAAAAAACAATGGTTTATAGAGGGAAATATTGTGAAGTATTCCTGAAGCTAATCTTGAGAGTTAGGAGGAGGAGGAGAAGCAATCTTGAAAGGTTTAGATCTCCATGCTCTAAGTGGACTTCAGTCTTCTGTTCGTTCTATGATGGCTTTAAATGAGAATGGTAGGAAGGCATATCCTGCCCCAGTGTAGAATTTGTTCTGGAACTCCACCCTAATGGGAGGGCAAATAAAGAGGGTTCTGTGTTCAATAAGGGGTTAGTTTAATCTAATTCAGCCGTTCTCAATGAGCTGCGGGCCCTTTGTTTTTCAAAAGCCAAGCCATGGACCCCCTATCAATCGCTGTGGTAGTTTTTGTTATGCGAATGGTGCCACGGACCCACTGGGTAGGCTATGCAGACCCACCTGGGGGTCTGTGGACCACTGGTCAAGTTTATTATTTCTATCCTACTTTTCTATTAAACAGCAATCAAAGTGGCTTACAAAAGGAAATACAGGTAGGTAGCCATGTTGGTCTGACATAGTCGAAACAAAATAAAAAAATTCCTTCCAGCAGCACCTTAGAGACCAACTAAGTTTGTCATAGGTACCGGTATGAGTTGAGAACTGCAACTTATTACCAAGCTTAAAACCACGGAGAGACCTGGATTGAATAAAGACACTGGATTCTTATCTCATTATACATGATAAAGCTGGAAGGAATTCTCACCCCTTGCTTTTCCTGTAGAGCATTTGCAATCGTTAACGGTCATCAACAGCTATCAGTCTGTCAATCACCCACTCCCTTCCCCCCCCCATCTGACTATATATAAGCGTCTGGGGACTTCTGCTTCAATGTATCTGAAGAAGTGTGCATGCACACGAAAGCTCATACCTATGACAAACTTAGTTGGTCTCTAAGGTGCTGCTGGAAGGATTTTTTTATTTTTTTTTGAAAAGGAAGTACAGTTAAGCCTATTTTTTCATTTTTGAAAAGAGAATATCAAAACAATGCATCCATTAAAACACTGTCTTTCGCCTTCAAATGAGAACTGTATCAAATTTCTCTCTCCCCCCCCCAATCCCAGAACAAATGAGCTGAAGGCCAGAAGCCTCTTTGTGATGTAGGTCTCTTTCTCTGAAGATCCAATTAAGGTAGCAGATCTACTCCTTGGTTGGAATGTGTATCATTGATCACCTCCACCTATGCTCAACTTGTATAATTGTAAATACACTAAATGTTTCAAAAAAACACCACAACCTCTCCCAAGTTTTCTCTTGCAGGAGAGTATCACTGGGCCACTGGGGATGTGGGGAACCCATAGCGATACATTTTCAAACTATTTCTTTTCGTTGTTTCTTTGTCAACCCTTTTCCTACTCAAATGCAACCCAGGTTACCTACCAGTGAAGTCTCAGGGCATGCAGGAAGGCAGAGAGGCCCTCCATGATCAGCAAAATGGCTACAGTCAGAGCAGCAAAGACAGCAAAGAGGATGAAGATTACGACGAGTCCTATCCAGTTGCCGCTGGACTGGAATGAGATGATAAGCACCTGGCCCCAGAGGACCTCTGAGAGCTCTGGAGAGACAAAGGGGAAGAGAGTACAGAGGCAAATGTCAAGCAAGAAACAGCCACAAACAGCAAGACATTAAAGACCATTCAGGCAGGAGATCCCCCTAAGAAGAGTAAGTCACAGCTCCCCTCTGTTCCCCCCACCCCCCATGAAGGCCAGAACCTGTAGCCAAAGGGCCACATTCCTTTCTGGGCAACCTCCCAAGGGTGACATGCCAGCAGTGGATGGCATAGCTGCCAAGTCTCCCATTTTTTGTGGGAAACCCCGGATTTTAATCCATTTCCCGCTGTTATCCCGAATAGAAAAAAATCCCGGAAACCCCCCGGATTTCTTACCTGCCAGGGAGGCTCCATTTCGGGTGCCGCTCTGCCCATGCCTGGGCACCGGAAATCAGGCAGTGCCAGCACCGGAAGTTGCTTCTACGCATGTCTGGACATGTGTAGAAGCGACTTCCGGTGCCGTGCTGCTGCTGATCCCGCATTTTTCAGCGGGAGACTTGGCAGCTATGGTGGATGGAGCTTCAACCTTTGTAATACAACAATATCTGAAGTTCACTGCCACTTCCTACTTTCTTTGTTGATGAATCAGTACTGTTATTTTCCCTGCCTAGGGCTCTCTGTTCTCTTTCTTAAAGGGTGCACCCAACCAATATTGAACATGATGGCATCGCAGCTTTCTCACTGATCAGAACTGGCTTTGCAATAACATCACCAAGAGCAAACAAAGCCAGCTCCGAGCGAGGGCACTGCTGCCTGCATCAGTCATTTGGTTGAAGCCAGTCAGCTGGCCCCACTGATCACCCTCAAACTATGTGGGTGAACCTTGTCGCCTCCTCTCAATACAAGCACCACCAAACTGCCCCAAGAAGGGAGGTGGTGTTTTCTTGGCAATGCCAACAACGTTGAAAAAACACTCCCCATCTTTTGGCTCACGTTTAGCTTTAATGTGCCTAACTGTGTGTGGTATTCAACTAAGCTTTGCTTAGAGTAGACATGTTGAAATAAATGAGCATGGATAAGTTAGATTCATTCATGTCAATGGCTCTACTCTGAGTTAAACTTGAATGCAGTATGACCTTCCTTGTACACTGTCCCTGAGTTCCTAATTATCTGCTGGCCATTCAAATAATCTCTGGGAGGGATGAGGAACCTGTGGCTCTCCAAATGTTGTTGGACTGAGTTTCAGCAAGGGCTGCTGGGAACTGGAGTCCAGCAATGCCTGGTATTTACCAGGTTCCCAGCACCTACTCTGCGGAGATGCCTAGTATTAATATTCTCTCATCCCATGCCCAAACAGGTTTGATCCCTGTATGGGACAACTGCATATTCCTGCACTTCAAGAGGTCGGATTAGATCAGGCATCCCCAGACTTCGGCCCTCCAGATGTTTTGGACTACAATTCCCATCTTCCCCAACCACTGGTCCTGTTAGCTAGGGATCATGGGAGTTGTAGGCCAAAACATCTGGAGGGCCGAAGTCTGGGGATGCCTGGATTAGATAATCCTCGGGCTCCCTTCCAACTCTGCGATTCAGACATATAAAACACAGTGAGCACCACAAATGAAAAACTCACGTGCATGAGCCAAGCTCAGCGCCCAGAGCCGGAGGTAGGAAGCTGTATTGGAAATGCAGCCCAGGCAATATTCAATGGTGTGAATAGCCTGGTGAACAAAGATGTCTCCGAAGTTGAACTGAAAGAGATTTTAAAGGGGGGAAATGACATTACATTGTGGCCAGGAGCACCCAAAGAACTACATAACCGAGGATTGGGCACAGAAGAATCGAAATTGCATAATGTACTATTGAAAAGCAACAAGAAAACACCATCAAAAGTTTACAATCTATTATTAGAATGGGACCTATAAGAAGAAGAAGCAGGGCCGGCTCTAGGTAGACCCCCGGTGGCACGGTGAGCCAGGGCGCGGAAACCATACTACGCCCTGCGAGGGCGGGGGCACCGGAGCGATCTCCGCCCCTCAGTGCCAGGGCGGCCGACCTGCTCAAGACTGCCCTGAGAAGAAGTTAAAGAGGTGATGGTAAAGTGGGCTCAAGACATTGAGCATACAATATATTTGGAACAGTGGGAAAGGCTCTGGTGTATAGATATTAGGTTCACCGCTTGCTACACCATAAAAGAGAATTTCAAGAAAATGTTTTTCAAGTGGTTCCTAACACCATCAAAGCTTGCCAAAATTTATAAACAGAAGTCTAATTTATGCTGGAAATGTGGAAAAATGGAAGGAACATTGTCCCTTATCTGGTGGAGCTGTGAAAAAACAAAGACCTACTGGGGTATGATTCATGAAGAACTAAAAAAAATATCTTAAAACATCTTTACAAAAGAAACCAGAGGCATATTTATTCGGCTTATTGGGAAAAGACATACCACAGAAAAAGAAAGGAATTTTCTTATATGCTACAGCAGCCGCCAGGATAGTATATTCCAGCAAATGGAAGAGCAAACTAATACCCACAAAAGAAGACTGGCTATACAAACTAAGTCAATTTGTAGAAATGGCAAAGCTAACTGCGTACATAAGAAGACAGACAAACCAAAAACTCAGATCAGAATGGCAATGCTTCGAAGAATACATGGACAAACACTGTTCAAGAAAGAATATGTTGATATGCCTAGATTAAAGGAGTAAAGTAGAAAATATTAATTAGGAATGTCATAATGAGATCAAAAATTTAAAAATCGCAATGATAGTATCAAATCTATAAGATAAGGAAGTTGAGATGTTGTGGAGGGGGGAAGTATTTTTGTGTATGTGTATGTAAATAGTAGCCTTATTTTTGTATGTTTTTGCACCGGGTAGGGTGCATTTCTTTTTCTATATTACTAAAATTTAATTAAAATAATAATAAAAAACCTACATCACTGGTTCTCCCCTAAATATTTTGGATTTTTTTCTCAAACAGAGCACCTGCTACCAATACTGCCTTCATTCTTTAATCACACTAATGCTGTTGACTTTTCATCTACATTTGAATACAACTGGGCACCATGTTGAATTAAGACAGACCCTTTGAAATCTGCAATGATATGTGTGTGTGTCTTAGAATTCCTGAGCAACGTGGAAGACAAAGCTGGTAATGTACTCCTGTATATCTCTAGCTATATACAGGATAACGGCCTCTTGACAGTGATGCCATAACACCTCTGCACACATGTCTTCAAACACTTTGGCTGAAAGTGGCCTACACGCCATGTGAAGAGGTGCCTCCTTTTGTCTGTCCTGAAGCTCTCATTAATCAGGCATTAATAAACAAAAAACAAAACAAATGCAGCCTCATGTTAGTAACTGATCAGTGCATAGTTGGCTTTTTAATGTTCGTTGGGTTGTACTATTGAATATATGCAAAACAGCACAATCTGCTTCAATGGAGGACCCCGGGTTCCGGTGCTATGAGGGAGGGAGAAAAAAGAAAAGCTCTCCCTATTCACTTTCCCCACAGCATACATAATTTCCTGCACCTCTTTCTTCCTAACTAAAAAGCCTCAAAATGCAGAAACCATATTTTTTCCCCCATAAGGGAGTTTCTCCAGCCCCTACCTCTTCCTCCCCTACTTTTGGTTGCCCCTACCTCTTCCTCGTGGTCTTCATGCCCGCCATGGTGGCCGCCATCATTGTGGTCGTCTTGGACTGGCTTCTTAGGATAGTCAGACTTAATGATCTCCACCTCAATGTCCCCAGTGGGGCTCTCCGACAGCTCAGGTGAAGCCAGCTTAGGAGAAGCAAAACAGAGAAGGGCTTTTGTCAGCGCACGTAAGTGCATGTGGGTCTCCAAAAAAGCAGATCCAGCAGAAAGTACGACGTATTATTGCAGAAATAGTTTTTAAAAACAATAGTCTAAAGCCCAAGGTCCCCCAATTCTTGTGCTCAAGCTTCCAGGACCTGCTTGCCAGGGGTGGGCCAGGCAATGGATGCAATTCTTACCCCAGTACAGTCATACCTCGGTTTAAATACGCTTCGGTTTGAGTACTTTCAGTTTAAGTACTCCATGGACCTGTCTGGAACGGATTAATCCACTTTCCATTACTTTTGATGGGAAAGTTCGCTTCAGGTTAAGTACGCTTCAGGTTAAGTACAGACTTCCGGAACCAATTGTGTACTTAAACCGAGGTACCACTGTACAGTTGGCTACATAACAGCCCCTCAAAAGTCAAGAGCCTTCTACACACACACATGGACACATGCCAGGCAGGCAGAAGCACTCAAGCTAGGTCTGGGGAAGGGCTTGTCCTGAGGAGAAGCCTGAGAGCTGGATAGAGCGACCAGGAGGTTCTCATTTGGCCCCCCGAGTCTGAGGCTCCCCAGCCTCAGAGACTATATCCTTTGATTGCATAGTAATCAACCTATTTCTATATACATGCATCAGGCAATCTATCTTCCCATCGCCTCACTGTCTTTTTTTTTTTACCAGACATCAATTTCACATCTTAACAAGCTACAAAAAAGGTTCTTATTATTGAATAAGGCTTTGGCTGACAAATGGGCTCATTAGTAGTCAGTTGCTATGGGGAATGTCTAAATGTACTTCAGATGGCGAAACAATGAATTACAGGGCAGTGAAAATAATCTTTGAATTAAATCACCACCCATCTAAGAAATTAATATTGCATGTATTGTGTGGGGTGGGGGTGGGAAACGAGGCACTTGTTTAGCAAGTCTCTTCCCGGGGTTTAATGTTTGGGTTGCATTATAATAGTTTTCAAATGGACTGGATTCTCAGAAAGCTGCTTTCCATATGAGCAAGAGCAGACTGCGACCCAGCAGACAGAAAGCTAGAGAAGAGGACTCGCCTTCTGTTCAAAAACTAAGTTTATTGCACAGCTATTGGTCAAGCCACCATCTTTTAGCCAAGACCACTTCAATGGGTATCCTATATATTACTGATGCTACGCTGCTGCATAAACCTGTGAGTTTTAACTCTGCTAATGGGGCTTTCTCCTGCTGGAGGGATTGCAAACCCCTGTGTTTTAGAAACAGGCACCAGCCGTTTTTCCTTCGTTGTTAACCCACACAGGTTGGGTGTCTAGATTAGTATAATTGATATATCCTCTTACCAATTCCAATTAGTTTGGTTGATCACCTATCACAGATGCTGTAGCAGCAGATTCCCTCCCTTGGAAAGGGGTTGGATTAGTTGAATTACAAGGTTTCTTCCAGCTCTACAATTCAGTGCTTTCAGAACCTGGTTTTGTAAAGATCTGCAGATCTTTGCTACTAATCTTCAGCTCATCTCACTCAACACAAGATTGCCTTTACCTCTAGCAAGGAGGCCAAGTGTCTCAAGAGATCTGTATTCTTACCATACGCTGAGCTCTCTGGTGATTGGCTCGAAGGATGAAAGGCTTAATCAAAAGCATCCAAGGAACAGAAATCAGGGCAAAAATTACCAGGAAGGTTTGTACTTCTTGCTACAAGGAAGGAAGGAAATAAGATAGATAAGCAATACACACCACCCACCCACCCACACCTGCTTAAATGAAAATTTGGTGTCAATTATCTTTTTTCAAAAATGCAATTCTATTGTGATATTAAAAAATAACACACTGGCTCACTCACAGCTCCAATTCTGAGTGGTTTAACACTCGACCCCTCTTGCCAGGGGACTCTGGGAATTGTAGGTCTGGAAGGAAACAGGGGTCTCCTAACACACTACAGTTCCCAGGATTCTTTGGGTGTGTGAACCATGATTGTTTAAAGTGGTATGATACTGCTTTAAATGTATGGTGCAGATGAGACCCATGCAAGTAAATTTATTTTACCTTGAGGGAAGGAGCTATAATTTGGCAATGTGGTTTTGTTAAAAGAAATGGCCCTATGCGTTCTGAAAAAATTCAACCGTTCTGGCTGAAGATCAGTGAAATTGCTATTTGAAAAACAGAAACATATCCTGGGAAACCATTGAATGCTGAAGCTGCCTTACCAACATGATTAATTAGGACTCTTTGGGGAAATGTTTCGCAACTTTCAAACTGTGCTTTTGATTTAAGATTGTTTGCCCCGAATGCTGCTGTATTATCCTTCCTCAAGAGCGTGCTCATAAATCAAGAGCATTTGCCAATCTGTTACTTGCAAACTAATGCATGTACTTTTAATTTGTAACCTGGAACTGAGTAATTCTGTGCCATTTACAGGGCACATATAAGTCTGTTGTGAAACAGGCTGGGTTTTTTTGTTCTCATTTTCATTATTCTGAGAGTAAGCTTTCCGAATAAAATGAAGTTTATCTGTTTCACATGAAGTCTCTGCTTGTCTGCTCTCTCTCTCTTTTTTCCCCCCCTCAACATCTACGGTAGGTTTTTTTTATAAGGCAGGAACCCTTTTTCCAGTACTGGCAGATCCAGGGCTCTACAACATGAAAACCTATTTGTTTCCAACACACACAGCTACATTAGGGTTGCCATATTTCAAAAAATAAAAACCAGCAGCTTTTTTTTTTTTTACAAAAACACCAAAAAAAACCCCACAATTTTTTCAATTGACTTGCCTAAGATCCAGGACAAAGCACTGCCTTTCGGAAACACCCCCGGATGTCAATTCCGCCAATTACATCTCAGTAATGTCCGGGAAAATCCAGGTGTATGGCAGCCTTAAGCTACATTAGACTCTGAATCCTCCTTAGTCCACAACAAATCTCTCTCTCTCTCTCTCTCTCTCTCTCTCTCTCTATATATATATATATATGTAAACTGGCCATGTCCGTTGGTTTGCACTTTTCACCGAAACCACTTGAGCGATAGCGATGAAATTTGGACACAACGTCACATGCCACTATGCGAGTGTTCCTAGCTACGCGGGGTATACAAATGTCACACCTGCGCAAGCTAAAACCCCGTTTTTAGGACCTAAAAAGTCAGCCAGGAGACCCTGTCGAGCATGCTGGGAAAAGAACCAGGTTACAAAACATTGCCCTCTATCGGCAGCTACACTGGTACTGCAGCTAGAACACCTTCCCTCTCCACAACACCACAGCTCGCCTTTACAGACTAGGCCGAATGGAAGTGGGGACTCACCTGGGTGGGGGTTGGGGGGAGGAGGGGCGGGATATGTCATGGATCGGGACAGGGTGGGGGGAATCACAGGGATGAGCCACAGCAACGTGTGGCCGGGCCAGCTAGTAGTCAAATAATAACCGTAAACCATCCTTCCAAACCTGGTGCCCTTGGCAAAAGAGAAAGGAGACCATACCTGATGCACATACAGTGGAGCATTTGTCTCATCATTGTAACTGAACAGAAACATGTTGATAAAATGGATGAGGATGCTAGGGGCATCTTGCGCGTCAGCAACACCGTATTGGCACCACTTGAAAATAACCATGAAAACCAGGTAACCAAACAGGCAGAGGATGAAAATCATCTGTGGGATGAACTGCAGGATGATGTTGAGGGTTTGCCTGAAGTAACTGGGAAGACAGAAGCCAAGAGAAGAAGAAAAACATCAGTGTGGAAGCAAATAGAGTTTGCAACAGCTTCCCACTGTGTGGTGCCCTCCAGACATTGTTGAGACTCCTCCCATCGTCTCTCTTGGCCATTGCCTATTCTAGATGGAGCTGATGGTGGGAGTTGTAGCCCTGCAACATCTGGAAGGCGGCATGTTGGAGAAAGCTGATTTACAGGATGATGTGGAAGGAAGGAGGGCAATTGGGACATATTAAATCACCAGTTGGTTTATTTTGGTAAGGTGAAGCCACCACACAGTGCCGGATTACTAAATAGGCAGAGTAGACTATGGGCCTATGGGCCTTTTAGGACAACAGATCAAAATAATACTGATTTGATATTGAAATAAAATTACAATCCAGCTTTCTTGATTGTTAGCTTTATATACATCAATAATCAATGGGTTTTTTTCATATATGCATTGCTCTCACTTTTTGCCAGCTTAAATGAAGTCTTGTGCAACCGTTTCTAACAGTAAAAACAGGAAGCCAAGATAAGGCAAATCGCTTCCTAGGTGCTTCCGTGGTAATACATACATCAGACCGTTTGTGGCCAGGAACATCCTGCTTCTGCAAAGTACCAGATTTTACAGATCTTGCAAGTGACACAAGGATTGCTCTTTTCACCGCACCCAATGAAGGAGGAAGAGGCTGCAATCGTTTGGTCAAGCAAGACTGAGCCAGCATCTTCTGTTGAGAAAAAGTCTCTCTACTAAGCCCATCCTGGACAATGTGAACGTGAAGGGCAAGCACATGGTCATGCAGGTGGACTTCAATGTCCCAATGAAGGACAACAAATTAACCAACCACCAGAGAATTAAGGCAGCTGTCCCAACCATCAAGCATTGCTTGGACCACGGAGATAAGTCTGTGGTACTGATGAGTCACCTGGGGTGACTTGGTGGAGTTACTATGCCTAAGAAATTCCCCTTGCAACCTGCAGCCGCAGAACTTTGATCGGGACGCCTTGTTCCTGGAAGACTGTGTGGGTTCAGAGGTTAAAGCAGTTGGTTCTTATCCTGAAACTAGCTCAGTCACTCTTCTGGGAAACCTCTGATTCCATGCAGAAGGGGAAGGGGAAGATACTTCAGGGAACAAGATCAAGGCTGATTCAGCAAAGGTAGATGATTTCAGAGCATTGCTTTCTAAACTAGGAGATGATTTTATCATTGGTGCTTTCGGAACTGCACACAGAGCTCACAGTTCCATGGTTGGGTTCAATCCACCTCAAAGCTGCTGGTTTCCTGATAAAGAAAGAACTTGATTATTTTGCTAAAGCTCTAGAGCAGTCTTTCTCAACCTTGGGTCCCCAAATGTTTAACTACAACTCCCATCATTCCTAGCTAGCATGGCCAATGGTGAATGATGAGGGGACCCAAGGTTGAAAAAGGATGCTCTAGAACAGGCACCCCCCAAACTGCGGCCCTCCAGATGTTTTGGCCTACAACCCCCATGATCCCTAGCTAACAGGACCAGTGGTTGGGGAAGACGGGAATTGTAGTCCAAAACATCTGGAGGACCGAAGTTTGGGGTGCCTGCTCTAGAAAGTCCAGAGTGATCCTTCCTAGCAATCCTTGGAAGTGCTAAAGTTCAGGATAAGATTCAGCTGACCCAAAACATGCTGGATCAAGTCAATGAGATGATAATTGGTAGTAGGATGGCTTTCACCTACCAACAACATGGAGATTGGCAATATTTTTATAAGAAGAAGAATCGGTTGGAGGAAAGCAGTATGCTAACTTCTTCTAAGCTTCTAATTAATGCATGTGTTGTTTTAAACAACCAGAGGACACTGCTTATGTAGCAATCTAGCCAGAATTTTCTCATACTCCCTCTGTTTAAGTTAACTCCACCCCTAAAAGCTGAGTCATCTTGTTTGCTATTCCTCCAGAAAAGATGTCTGCTATTCCTCTCCTATCTCCACCCATCTTGCAAATAGTTCCTGCATGAATAAAGCCTTTAAACTCCAGAAACTGCAAGTTATGATTTCAATCTGAAGCCTTGACCAAATCACTAAGAAGGTAGCTTTACTTCCTGCATTCTTAAAATATTGATAAGCCTGGAGTGGTAATGAAGGAACCCTCTCTTGGCAGAGTTTAATTAAATAATTCAGTCTCTCAGGAACACTGAGGAGTGAAGCCTAACATTCTCCTACATGAGAGATATGGACACTGAAGATATGGTCATATGAAAATAGGGAGAGCAAAGAGATCACAAATGAAGAACCAAGGCAGCTGGGCCTGGGAAACAGCAAGATCTCCAAGGCAGAACAGCAAAAAAGGATTCCAGTTCAGGAAACCTACAAATGAATCACAGTTGTATGCTACAACAAGCAACATATGAATTAAGCATGGGACATTTAAACTTACATGTAGTTGAAGAGACTGAGTACTACCCCAAAGACCATGTGTGTGATTCCCATGACAACAGACATCTTCATTTTGTAGGAGTTTAAAAAGGTCAACTTGTTGCTTGCAATGTTCCAGATCTTGGAGAAACAGGAAAGAAGACATGTGAACATAATGGAAGTTGTAAGTGAGGGCCTGTCAGGCCACGAGATTATAAACACAGAAGGCGTTACCCCTCTAAAAAGAAGTGCCATTCATCCAATCCATGCCACCCCCTGCATCCTGGACACTGAGATGGGAGCAGCATGGGGTGGGTGTTGTAGCAGTGCTGTCCTGGCAGCAATACTGCTGCTCTCCAGAAGAGGAGGCAGCAAGGTCAATGGAGAGCTGGGTTTGGGGGCAGAAGCACCCTGCAGATGTACATGCCCGTGAAGGGTCGCAGCCCCAAACTAGGGATGAGGGAGAAATTCAATTTGATTTGCATTTAAAAGTAAATCGGTTGAATCCAAAACAATTTGCAAACCAAAACACAGATATGTTTTGAAATTTGTGCTTATCTGAATTTTGTGACGGGGTTCTCCAATATTTGCAAGAACACACATATTAAAGGAAAGTGCGTATTAAAATGAATGTAGTAGTCAAAATTGCATTAATAATGCTTTATGTTAGGGGAAATTGCTTTGTAAAAAGGTGAGTTGAAACTGCATACAAAAATGTGTCTTTGGGGAGAAATTCGTACCAAAACGGCAACTGATTTTCGTGAAGATCTTTTTTTTAAAAAAAACCAACAACGCAAAATTGCCTCAGAAACGTGGAGAACTGAATTTAAGACCAGAAAGGCAAGAAATGGGGAGAAGAGAAAGTGACAGGTCCTCCCATCTCTGCCCTTCAACCTCACCTCCCTCCCGCCCCCCAATTCTGGTGAATGACAGGATCACTGCCACCGGAAGGGCCCGCCTCTAGCTCCACACATTCCCTTCAAAGGGTCCCCTTCCCACTAATGCTGAACACAATCAGTCACTGGGGGTGTCATCTTAGCATTCATTGAGCATGTGAGAGGGGAGGTGTTGAATCCATAGTCCTCGTGTATGTTCTCCACTGTTTTCAATTGTACTGTTTGCGTCTTGGTAAACCTATGGACCAGTCTGGCTGAAATAGGCAAGTATGACTGACGGACTGAAACAGGACGAGCCCTATGCAGCGCCACCCAAAGTCTGTGACTGTATGACTGTCACTAGAAGGGTCTCCAAGGTGGAGGGTTTACTTGCAACCAAGGCTGCCATCTAGTGACCAGATACTTGGCTGACACCCTTAAGACGTTCATTGGGAAGTTCTCTCCTGAGGCGGAGTTCTTTTGATGGGAGGCAGCAATGATGTGGGGAAGAAAGTGTTCTGTTGTTCCGTTTCTAAAATGTTAACCAGCATCAGTTAATGCAGAATGGGCACAATATTAGTCAATCTGGGCAACTTCAAAGCTGAGATTAAGACGTGCTTCCCTCCCTCCGGGTGACTATTCCTAAGGAGCAAGCATTTTAACAAATATAAATGCCGCAGCAATTTGGGCATGCTCAAATTGACATTTCTGATTTACAGTGCCATTGTTCCCCCCCCCCCCTAAAAGCTAATTCTTGGAATCGTGAGGATTGGCAGCCCAGGAGAGTGTTTTCTCTGTGGCAGCCCCTGAATTGCAGAAGTCATTCCACACAGAGGTGTGGGTCTAACTTTTTTCTGCTTGCATGCCCAAGACATACCACTTCACCGCTGGCATTCAGCAATTAAGGTCTTTTGTTCAAGCTGTACTATTTCTGTTCTGGTTGGAAGGGTTTTGCTTTCCCCACTTCCTTTTATAACTGTACGTTGACGTTGTTGCAACCAAATGGTTTTGTGGTTGTAATCAAGGCCTTATGGGGAGGGGCAGGGAAGAAAGTTCATTAATAAATAAATGCACATGCCCACTCAGGAGTTAAGTCTCATGGCATCGAATGGGGCTCCTCCCAGGTAATTGGATGCGAGGGAAGTGTACATTACTGAGTTGCCCTGCAGTAAAATATTTCATGTATTCCTATACAAACAATTTCCTAGTCATTAAACATAACATTACAACCACATGGTGTGTTTTGCGAACTCTGATGGGAGCTGCAATCCAACCATGGCAGGTTGGGGAAAGGCTCAGTAAATGCAGCTCGCTAAATTGCTTCCAAGAGAAGCTGACCTGGCAAGACATGGACGCAGTGCTATGCTTTGATCAGCTGAGTGGCAGGTAGAAATTCAATGAGCAAAAGCTTTTTCCCAGCACAGCAGTGCAGCAAAGGCTAGCCCAGGCATAGGCAAACTCGGCCCTCCAAATGTTTTGGAACTACAACTCCCATCATCCCTGACCACTGGTCCTGTTAGCTAGGGATGATGGGAGTTGTAGTCCCAAAACATCTGGAGGGCCAAGTTTGCCTGTGCCTGGGGCTAGACCAGGCATGTCAAACATGCGGCCCTCCAGATGTTTTGGCCTACAACTCCCATGATCCCTAGCTAGCAGGACCAGTGGTTGGGGAAGATGGGAATTGTAGTCCAAAACATCTGGAGGGCCGCATGTTTGACATGCCTGGGCTAGACCCTTCACATGCTGAATTTCTGCTTATCTTCCAGCTGTTAAAAAGACACAGAAGCCCAAACTGGCTACCCCAATCTGTTACTTGCTACCTTCTGTTATTTCCCCGGAAATCTTAGATTGGCCCAACCAACAGATCACCCCTCTTCCCTCCGCCATGACCCACTGCCAGATGAATGGCAGGAGGAGTTCCGATTACCGGATCAATTCCAAAAGGATAGGGGTTTCCAGAGAAAACTCCTGCCACTGCCGGATCCAGCTGGAGGGTCTCTGAATTATGCACAATTTCGTCCCTGCAAATGAAGAGAGAAACATGATTTGCTTAGGTTGCCTACAGCAGTGAGATGGGCTTTCCCTATTGCTTGATGCTTGAAGAAACAGTAACACCAAACCCAAACCCCAAACCATTGCTAACCACTTTGCATTAGCCAAACCCATTCTGAATTAAGGCACAGGGAGTTTGCCCCTCACTATTTTCCTGCTCCTGCTCTGCACCCCTAGACACTGCTGGTGTGGGGCAGGGAAATGAGGACGGTTGCGACCCGAGGAATGTTCCAGAAGACATTGTGGAAGGGCGGGGGAGACACAACGACTGTATATGCGGTTGCCGTTTTCTGCGGCCGTCACACATTTAGGGTAGCATCTAGGTTGGCTCACAAGGACCCAGCTCGCCACTTACGTCCAGTTCCCGCCGATGTACATGGGGCGGACAGACCAGGAAGACCCAAATATATTCAATGACTTGGAGAAGCAATCGTTGTAGATGAAGCCGGTGTAGATGGAGAAGATGCTCATGAGGAGGATCAGGTAGCGGCCACTGAAAAAGGTGTTCCAGATCTGCACAGGGTGATTGCCAGAGCAAAGAGAATATCAGGAGCCAGCATACAAGGGCCAGCAAGCCTCAGACTAAATGTGGCCCTCTAGGGCTCACTTTCTGGCCCTCTGAACATTGCCAACCCAGCTCCACCCCCCATGTGTTCTGGCCTGGTTGGAAAGTGTCCTTGAACTCTCGTCATCTTCTTGCTTGCCTGGAGGGAGGAGAGAAGAGTGTCCTTGTGTGTAGAAACTGACCTGCTGTGTAAAATTTGCATTTGTTGCTCCGCCCACTCCTGGCCCCCGTAAGAAGGGCATGTGGCCCTGGGGGCTGAAAATGGTTCCCTATCCCTACAGTATGGAAGAACTTATCACCCTCCTTTCCCAATCCCTGCTTCGAATTACTGCTGTGGAAATAAATTGTCCCTGGAGCGAAATCTTTGAAGGCTGCCTTCAGCATACAGTTCTGCCCGCGGCCACTCACCTCATTGTCACTTTTCTGGGCTAGGAGGGCCTTCTCATTGGTGACCATCCAGAGAGCAAAGGCCAACATGACAGTCCCGTGGCCACAATCGCCAAACATCACCGCAAACAGGAAAGGGAAGGTGATTATAATGTAGGGGGCTGTGGGACAGAGAAAGGCGTTAAGGGCATTCCTTGAAAGGAAGGGAGTTGTTGAGCCAAGGAGCACCAGGAACGCCCATTTCCCAGCA
Organism: Zootoca vivipara; assembly: GCF_963506605.1. Classification (NCBI taxonomy): domain Eukaryota; kingdom Metazoa; phylum Chordata; class Lepidosauria; order Squamata; family Lacertidae; genus Zootoca; species Zootoca vivipara. The sequence goes on along the minus strand of NC_083285.1, from coordinate 50,532,492 downwards.
TGGGGGAGCCCCCATTTGGTGGCACTGGGAAATCCATTTCCCAGGCTCCCGGGAGGTAATGCCAATCTCGCCATATGCCAGCGAGAAAAAGCCAAATGTATTTGGCGCTTGAATTATAGAGTGGCCTGACACCTTTTTTTAAAAAAAAACAGTCTCAAAGGTTACAGGTGGGTGCAGGATTTGCCTAAAATTGGAGAGGCAGCATAGCTTGTGGGTTTCATTAGAGCCCATAATTTGAGTAATGGTTCCAGCAAATTAAGTAAATTAGCCCGTGAGAACTAATTGGAATCACCAGGTGGCACTGTTATACATCACAGTGAAGCCTCTTTTTGGGCAAGCAGGAGGGTGGGCATTTTCATTACCAAAAATTCATTATAAAATTGATGATTGGTGTGAGTCTGCTCTGAAAACCTGGCACTGGTGATTGCACTGAATGTCCTGTAAAGAAACATTTGCCTTGCTGACAGCACTTTTTGTTCACCCCCTTACAATAATGGCTTGCAATAAACAGAACATACCCATGTTGCTCCCCCCCCCTCCTTCTGAACATTCAATCTACAGAAATCCAAATGTCGCTGCATTTCAGGCAAGCAGCCCTGGTTTAAGTTGAAGTAATAGGAATTGACAGAGGAATAAAAGCACCTTGCATTTCATTTTAAATCTTTTAAATCTACAGCAAAATATAGAACAGGTTCTGTTTACCTGGATTAAGTTCCCTGTAATTACCCACACCATAGGCATCTACAATAGTCTGAAAACCCAAAGTGAACTTATTGGCCCTGTTAAAGGTAGGAGGAGACATCTTGGTCTGTATCGCAGTCAGGATTGGGTTGATTGAAGAGCCGCTACGTTCCTGCAATCAGATTGATGGCGATTAGGGTCCTACCTGTGAGATTTCGCTACCCCATCTATGCCCACTCGACCACTTCAATCTGCAGGACTGGCACTGCTAGACATGCAACGTAATATCTGTCCTGCATTTGTAAGAACTCGGGTATTGTTGTTTTTTAGTGTGGGAGCACCTAGACTTTGGAACTCCCTGCCTATTGATATCAGGAAAATACCTTCACTGAACTCTTTTAGGTACCTGCTAAAAATATTTTCGTTTAGACAAGCCTACCCAGATATTTAGAAAAGTTGATGTGTGTTTTAATCTGTTTTCAGTTTATTGTTGATTTTAATTTTTTGAATGTTTTAAATTAATGTTGATAGATCTTTTTATGGATAATTTTACTGTTTTCTTGTTTACTTTGATGGGTTGTGGTGGTGGGTTGTTGTTTTTAAACAATCAAGCCCAGTATAAATTTTATGAAACAAATGTATAAACACCTGCAACAAAAAATGGATAAATATCTACGACATAAAATATATACAGCAAAGCTAAGCCAGGACTCAGCTACATTAGTAAAAATAAAACATTATAAATGCATTCTAACACTATGACACCAGATGGCGCTGTAGAGCTGAAACAAGAATTTTCCATTGTGAGCTTTAAAACGTCTCCCCCACCCCCAGTATTTTCAAAGCGTTTTTTATAGCTGCCAAGGGAATCGAACCCTTTAGCAGAATGTCAATGTGTTTGTGACACACATCACAAGTGCTTTGGCTAAACTTCACATTCCAGGGTTCTTTGCACAGGAAACCCCCTAGGGCTGATCTGTAGCGTTAATGTGACCTAGGATTACAGAAGAGTTAAGTATTTCTCCAGAGTCCCAAACTCATTTTATCCAGAAGGTATAAAGTGGGTAATATAGCTAGACACAACAACAAAATAAAATGCAAAATATTTAAATGTACAAATGAAGACAGAATCCTTTAGGACATTGTGCCCAGCTTTAACCCCAGTGATCTCAAATCACACCTCAAGATCTCTACATCCATCAACCGGGCCCAAAGACTAGTTTATATGTTAAAAAATAGAAGCTTATGCAGCAGAGTGAAGGTCAGACAGCATAAAAATGGTTTGAGCAAGAAATAAATAAAACACACACAAACCAGAAAACGGAAATGGCTACTGTCAGCAAATACTGCAGATTATTCCATTTTGAGCTTCATTTCCCCAGCATCAGGGACATTTGTTTTCCGATGTTTCCAAAATTAGCTATTGTGAAGCTGACAACAGCTGTTTTCTGCTTCTCAAACAACCCTGCCCCCTCTTTCCCACTTCATATAAAGAGTCTTGTGCCATGGAATACTACCTGCAAAATATACAGCAATCATGGACCGGTTCAGATGAGCTCAGGGCACTCTTCGCCAGCCTGGTGCCCTCCAGATATTTGGGACTACCAATTCCATCCAAAACAGCCAGCATACCTGTGTAGTCTGAAACATCTGCTTGATGAAGACTGCCTTAGAGGCTGCATGTGGTTGGGAAGTGAGATTGCATCCCCCTTGTAACACACTGGGTGGACCTGCCCTGCCTGTGGTACATATGGATGCCACCTTCCCGAAAAAAAACGTTAATCTTCAGCTCAGGTCTATCCATGTGCTATTTCATGCGCAGGAGGCTTTAAAAGAGGACCCAGCAAATTCATGGAGGGCTATTAATGAATTTGCTTGCCACAGTGGCTAGGTCCTATGCCACCTTAAGGCTGTGTGATATATCACCCAAAACCGATTTGAAACCCATATTGCCATATCAGGTTCATAATTTTTGACCTGGCTATCTAGCGTGAATCATGGTGTGTGTGTGTGTGTGTGTGCACTATGCAGAAATCACAATGTGGGGAAAACCGTGAAGCCAGCCAATGCCTCTACATAGCTCCATCTTTATTTCAGACATCGTGATATATATCGGTTTATCGTGATGCTTAGCTGGCGATATATCATGATGCTGAAAACCAGATATCGCCCTGGTCTACTCATCATTCAGTGGTCCAAAAACACCCTTGAAAATTTCCAAGTGGTTATTGTAGACGACTTAATTAGATGCAAAGGAACCTGCCTTATATTGACTATGGTCCACCTCGCTTTGCCTGTGCTAGCAGACAGCATCTCTCCAGCATCTCTTCATCAGTCCTACCTGGAGATTCTAGGCATGAAACATAAGATCCTTTGCCGGAAAAGTGATCTTTTGCTGTATCCCTCAGCCATTCACCTAGAGCGTGCTAGTGAGTACTCTCTGGAAATCAGCTAAAGAATTTCAGGCCCAGCACCTTACCATTCCCTGATGCAGTGCCCGTTTTACACCGCCTGTGTCCACCACAGGGAACCAGATCTCAGCAATGACGCACTGCTGGGTGACGTCGATGTTGCACAAATTCAGGACGTGGTAGATGGCCTTCATTTTCTTCGCCTTGATCCCCCAGCTCCACAGGTTGACTGACGCCTCCGTCAGCAACCCCTGCCGATGGGACTCAGTTTGGGTGATCACCTGAGAACAAAGGACATACATACATGAAGAGCCCTAGCCTGGCCTGGCCTACCATTAAGTCACAGAATGAGGCCCAAAGCGACCTACTGTGTTTAGATCCTCAATCCTTGTGTTCACACCAGCAGCCATCTCCCGGCGTTCTCCAGCCGACTCGGGGCAAGGGTACACCGTGGCACGGAACCTGGGGGGGAACGAGTCAAAACAAACAAGCCAGTGACCACCATTGTACAACTGGGTTTGTCATGTTCTGAAAACAAGGCCTTCTGGCGGTTCGCTCACTGCGAGAAGTGAGGTTACAGGGAACCAGGCAGAGGGCCTTCTCGGTGGTGGCGTCCGCCCTGTGGAACGCCATCCCATCAGATGTCAAGGAAATAAACAACTATCTGACTTTTAGAAGTCATCTGAAGGCAGCCCTGTATCAGGAAATTTTTAATGTCTAATGTTTTACCATTTTTAATGTGCTGTAAGTTGCCCAGAGTGGCTGTGGAAGCCCAGCCAGATGGGCAGGGTATAGATAAAATTATTATTATGATAATAATGATAAGCCAACAGGGGCCACCATCAAGCTGCTTAGTAATCACAGCAATTCTTCCGTGGTGACTTTGGTGAAAAAAAGAGTGACTGACTCACTTGGCCGTGCTTGGAATGCTAGTGGCCCAACAGTAAGCATAAACCTTGGTGCACTCAGGGTCAGGGTTAGGCCACATTCACACCATTCCTTTAAAGCACCATGATAGCATGTTAAACCATCATAGCTTCCTCCAAAGTATTCTGGGAGCTGCAGTTTGTTAAGGGTCCCAAGAGCTGTTAGGAGATCCCTATTTTCCTCCCAGAGCTACAACTCCCACAGTTCCCTGGGAAGAGATTCTGATTGTTAAACCGCTCCTGTGAGAGGAATAGGGGTCTCCTAACAACTCTCAGCACGCTTAACAAGCTCTTGTGCTCCCAGAATACGTCGGGGAAAGTTAAGACTGATTAAAGTGGTATCATGTGAATGTGGCCTAAACCCAGACCCTCCAAGTGTCCCTATCTTCCAGGGACAGTCCCAGATTTACAGAAGCCATCTCAGTTTATGATTTGATATCGGAATGTCCCGTTTTTCCTTAGGATGTCCCTATTTTCACTGAAGAAATGTTGGAGGGTATGCAGTTATCCAACCCCTTAGCCAAGTAACTATACCACCTTTTAGAAGACATCTAAAGGCAGGCCTGCATAAGAAAGCTTTTTTAAAAAATGTTTAAGGTTTTATTACGTTTTTATATATGTTGGAAGCTGCCCAGAATGGTTGGGGCAACCCAGTCAGATGGGTGGAGTATAAGAATAAGAATAGGACGTCCTTATTTTCATCGGAGAGATGTTGGAGGGTATGTAAACCTTTGCCTTAGTGGGACAAGGGGCAGCATTTATGTCCCTCTCAGACAGTTGCTGCCTGCCCAGCACTTAATGGAACTAGGAAGTCAAACACGCCCTTGTCTGCAAAGGCTTCCCTTTCCTAGTCTAATGGAACCCTGGGAAACAGGCTTCTCTCTGTATGTTCATTCCATGCAGAACCTACAGCAAAGGTCCTTTCCATCCCAAACAACAAAGGCTTGGGTCACACAGGGTGGCATAGTTTTTGGTGGCAGCTCCACGTCCTCTGTAACACATTATTATGCTCGAAGTTCCTTCCTCCTCAAAACAGTATTATTTCAATGGTACAGCATGGCCAGGCGTTTTAAGCATGAATAGGCATGAACAAATCTGTCAATCTAATTTTCATTTAGTTTCACACACACACACTCCCCATCTGAAGTTTGGGTCACCTCATTTCCACACATCAATTTGTGGGTTTCTTTTTTTAAGTCCTGACAAAATTTCGCAAGAGTTTTGGGGCACATCTCTCCCACACAGTATATGCCATTTTGCCTAATATATAATTTTTTCGCAAGCAATTTCCCCCAAATCAAATGATTTTGCTATTTTCACTGACGCACACTTTCTCCTAACACACACACACCTTTTCGCACAATTCTTTTACTGGCTGGCGAACTGCGTGGCAAAATCTGGAAAAGCATAAATTTCAACGGAGAGCTACATTTCGATTCGTGTGCTGTTTCTAAAGTGCGTATCAGGCAGGCTCGCATTAAAATGCAAATCTAATCAAATTTCAGCCCCATCCCTTAATCACGAGTACACAGTAGCCATAACAAGCTCGCCTGAAGTACCACATCTTTTTCTCCAATAATGCACGGACTGGCTGGGCTGTCTATTGTTTGCCAAGCTACCATCTGATTACAAGGCAGCCCTTGCATATGCATGAACCAGAGTACAAGGCAAAGTCAATAATACTTTGCTCCCTGATTTTAGGCAGAAAGTGCTAGGGAAGAATAATTAATCTTTGCTCCAATTTCAACTCTGAAATGGGATCTCCAACAAAATATTCTAAAAAAGGAAAGAAAACCTCAAGCCCCCTAGCCCATTTTCATTATTATTTCTGTTTCATATGCTTCTGAGTTCTGAACCCATCTTTAAATTAGACTTTTAAATCGTGCCTGAAAGATTATTCCTCTTTACTGCAGCCCACAGATTTGGTACTTTTCCCACACGATCACAGTAACTTGGCTTTGATCTTCTAACAGCCCTTTTGCATACAGAATGTCACTTTTACCCTAATGGTACACACGATCTTAAGAAAACTCAAGGAGAATTCGCTGGGAAGCCCCTCTCGGGCGAAGAGATCTGCTGAAGCAGTCAGCGTCCAAGCACCTTCAAGTTAAAGAGAGGAGGATGCAGGTAACACCCACTATTTTTTATTCCACTTTATATTTTTTTGATAGATCTGCGTGTGGATTTGCCACACATGAAACTGGCAGAGCAATGACACTAATTAAAAACAACTTGCAGTAAAAAGAAGAGGTGGAAGCTCTTGCACTGCTGGAGTGTCTCTGATGCCTATTAGCTATTTGTATTTGCATCTTCACTGGTCCCATCACATCCTGGCAAATAGAAGGAGAAGAAATGGAGGCAGTGAGAGATTTTACTTTCTTGGGTTCCATGCTCACTGCAGGTGGGGACAGCAGTCACAAAATGAAACGACGCCTGCTTCTTGGGAGAAAAGCAATGGCAAACCTAGACAGCACCTTAAAAAGCAGAGGCATCACCTTGCTGACAAAGGTCCGTACAGTATAGTTAAAAGCTATGGTTTTCCCAGTACAGTAGTGATGTATGGAAGTGAGAGCTGGACCATAAAGAAGGCTGATCGCCGAAGAATTGATGCTTTTGAATTATGGTGCGGGAGGAGACTCTTGAGTCCCATGGACTGCAAGAAGATCAAACCTATCCATTCTGAAGGAAATCAGCCCCGAGTGCTCACTGGAAGGACAGATCCTGAAGCTGAGGCTCCAATACTTTAGTCACCTCATGAGAAGAGAAGACTCCCTGATGTTGGGAAACATTGAGGGCACAAGGAGGTGGTGACGACAGAGGACAAGATGGTTGGACAGTGTTCTCGAAGCTACAAACATGAGTTTGACCAAACTGCGGGAGGCAGTGGAAGACAGGAGTGCCTGGCGTGCTCTGGTCCATGGGGTCACAAAGAGTCGGACACGACTAAACAACAACAACAAATTTGCATCTTGTCAAAAATAATGTGCCAGAATCTCCAATAGACTACAGCAGCACACACACAGTTTGGGCATGATTCCGACCTACAGAATCATATAATTGTGCCGCTGGAAAGGTCATCAACTCCAAACCCCAGCAATGCAGGAATCACAGCTAAAGACTCCCTGACAGATGGCCACCCAGCCTCTGCTTAAAAACCTCCAATGAAGGATAGCCAACCACCTTCCGACCCAGTACTGCCGAACAGCTCGTAGCACCATCAAGTTCTTCCTGAAGTTGAGTCAGAAGTTATTGAAAATGACTGCTAGAAGTCGCCGGGGGGGGGGGGGTAATTGAAATTGTAAAATGTAATTTGAATGTTTGAGTATGTTAAAATTTCTTCAATAAAAATGTATTTAAAAAAGGAAAAAGGAAAAAAGAAAATGACTGCTAGAGCTAGGAAGTAGGGTGGTGCCTGGAGGATTAGTTTCCTACTGCTCAGGGAATGATAAGATGGGCTTATTAAGGCTGAGGACACATCATACATTTAAAGTCCATTTAAAACATACACACAACACCCCAAAGAATCCTGGGAACTGTAGTTTGCTCGTCACAGAACTACAGTTCTCGGCATTCTTTGGGGGAAGAAATGTGTTTTAAAATGCAGGGTGTGCGCAGGGCCTTAGTCTTGGCCAGCCCTACCATTAGACAAATGAGGTAGGTGACCTTGTGATGAGGGGTAAAGGAAGCAGGTACAGTTTTGCAAAGCGGACTGGTTGCCTCATGCTCAGGTTTGACAGGTGGACCTGTTTAGTCACGACCAGCCCTATCATTAGGCAGAGTGAGGCAGGGAGGTGTTGGAAGGAAAAGCTGTATGTGCTACACAGCCTGCAATGCACCTCAAGTAGCAGGAAATGTCACTCCGCACAGGATTCTTATTTCTGTCCCAAACTCTTGTTTATCACAATAGAAAAAACACCTCCGTTACAGCCAGCACTGCTTTCTCAACAGCACATTTCCCCTTACCCTTCACAAATCTTCTTGATTTTCTGTCTGAGTTGCTCCCCTTGATAGAAGATAATGAACACGTTCTTTTTCATCTCTTCTTTCTGGAGAAAATAAATGCAACCCAAGTGGAATTTTAAAATAGTCGCAGCCGACGAAATACTACGTGTGCAATTTAATGGGGCTGCGCGTACCAAACACAACAGCAGAAGCGACAAAAGTTATTATTATAATTATTTTTTTAAACCGTCTCCACCTACAGTGATAGGATCCTCCAGGGGTGTGTCCATTTCGCTGAACTTCAGATAGATGTTTCCACGGCAGGCTCTCCACAGCAGACGCTCAAAAGGCACCATTCTTTCCCTTTTGATCACGCCAGCTATGAATCTGCGTGTCACACAAACAGAATGGATATGTCATGAGCCAACCCTCTCCGCACTAGGTGCTACAGATATTTGTGTTTTGTACTCGTGAAGTTATTGCCTGTGTTGCCGAGTAGTTGGCTGATGCATGAATGAGACCTCCGATTATGTAAGTAAAGTATTTAAAGTTACTGAAGTGTGTGGTCTATTCACGGAAAAAGGGGTAGAGATGGAGGTGCAATGCAGGGGCATGTTGTAAGTGTCAAAAATGGGGTATTTAAAGGTCTAATAACCTATATTTCCCATGCTTCACAAACCCTGCATAAACTTGTGTTTTTAAACGCTGCTGGGGGCTCTTTCAGCTAGAGAATGAGTCAAGAAGCCCCATGCTTCTTAAATCCAGGCAGCCAGCTATCACTTTGGTAGTTTCCCACACAACATGGGACTTCAGGATTAAATATACTTCCCCAATTTATTCCCAACATATAACAGACAGGGTAGGTTTGCAATTTAGCAACAAAGCTCCACCTGTGCTACTAATCTAGGGCTAGGAGTATCAGAGAAAAATCCTCCTCAAGGTGCTAGCCATTCAACTAGATCAGGTTGCTCAGTTAAAATATTCTAGACTCTTTAACTGATGAAGTGTCCAGAGTTGTGTTAAACTAAAACTAAAGTCTATTTCTACAGAATAAACGTGCCTTTCCCAGCCTGTATTCCCTCAAACTGTGGACTCAGCTACATTAGTAAAAAAACAGTGATTTGAATGTGTTATAAACATACAACACCAGGTGGCGCCGGAGAGCACAAAACCTTTCTATAGCGTTTTTAAATAGGGTTTTCCCCCCTTTGGTATAACAATTTAATTTCTGACTTATTTATAACGTTCCCCCCCCCCCTGTGTGTAGATCTACCATGTGTCTTTCCTCTGTGTCACTGACTTTCTCCTCCTGACTGATTTCCTGATTCTCTCACTTAGTTCCACATATTGAGCTTTCTGCGAGAACATAAATCACTAACCCCAGTTTAGCAGCAACGGCTGCAGGTGTGCTTCTTAACTCCAACAGCCCGGAGGTGTCTTCATTGAAGAAATCATCAGGCAAATTAGTTTCCGTCTGAAATCAGGAATTAAATTTATCCTACAGGTCTAATTGGAAAGTCCACGGAACAGAAAGATGTATGTATATATCATTATTTAAAATATTTATGAATCTCATCACTTCAACATGAGATTCCAGGGTAGTGTGAACAAAACTATTCAGACGTCGCATGAACACAATGTTTAAAAGCAAAAACCAACCACAAACAATCTTTTGGTTTTTAAAATCTAAAGTTTTTTTTTTATAGAAAGGCTAAAAACATTAGGCTAAGGTGGGCAGAAAGGCAGTACCAATTAAAATTTCATTTAAAATGTGTCTGAACCTGGCACCAAAATGGCGACTATCAGGGTAGAGGTAGGAACCTGTGGCCCTCCAGATATTGCTGAACTCCAACTCCCATCAGTCCCTGCTAGCAAAGCCAATGGCAAGGGATGATGGGAGCTGGAGTTGAGCGTCATATAATTAAGCAGACATTTGTTCTTTCCTGGGAACCGTCATTCTGTGAGATATCAGCCAGGCTGGGGATCTCTAAATATATAAGCCTCTGTACCCTCATCAAACTATAGCGCATAGGACGCATGTGGCGCTGTGGGTTAAACCACAGATCCTAGGGCTTGCTGATGAGAAGGTCGCCGGTTCGAATCCCCACAACGGGGTGAGCTCCCATTGCCCGGTCCCAGCTCCTGCCAACCTAGCAGTTCGAAAGCACGTCAGAGTGCAAGTAGATAAATAGGTGCTCCTACAGCGGGAAGGTAAAAGGCGTTTCCGTGTGCTGCTCTGGTTCGCCAGAAGTGGCTTTGTCATGCTGGCCACATGACCTGGAAGCTGTACGCCGGCTCCCTCGGCCAATAATGTGAGATGAGCATCGCAACCCCAGAGTCGGTCACGACTGGACCTAATGGTCAGGGGTCCCTTTACCTTTATCCTCAGCAAACTACAGCGCATAGGCATTTTTTAAAGGGCAATTAAAACTAGACTTGGGAGTTTGAGAGATTATAGAGGTTATGCTGCCGTATGTGACGTATTTTCTCAAGAACTGCCAGTCCCAGGATTCCTTAGTTATTGCAGGCAATTTCTGAGCCCAAGCAAGAGGGCGCCAGCTGAGCATGGCAGCTGACTGACTAGAGGAGGGTGAGCAGCAGAATAATCAGGACCATTGAAATGGAGAGATAGGACTCTTTCATTGCAAGTTCGTGTTGTGGCCCAGAAAATTCTGTTTGGGCACTTATCACATCTACTATATTTAGCCATCTGAGGGCCACATTCCTGCCTGAGCAGCCTTCCGGGGGCCAAATGCCAATGGCGGGCAGAGACATAGGCAAAAATGGAGGGGGTTAATGGATTTAAGTGTGGCATACACCTAACTCTCTCTATCCTCAACTCAAGCAAGCAAGAAACATTTTCAGAGTTCAAGGATGCATCCCAGCCAGGCAGAAACATTCAAGGTGGGCATGACTAGGAAGGGTGTGTGGCTAGGGAGAGTTCTGAGGGCCACAGAGAGAGGCTTGGTGGGCCACATTCTGCCCACAGCCCCAAGGTTTCCCACAGGGCTTCAAACAAATAATTAAGAGATTGCTTCCAACCAGTAGAATGTTCCGAGAAGCCAACAGTGTATTCGAAAATCACCTCACCTCAAAGAAGTCCTGAGTTTTCTTCAGGAGATGTTTCAGTTCAGTCAGTTCCAGAAAGTTCTGCCTCAGTGCCTGCAGATTCTGGTTAGCCTCCTCCAGCTCAGCCTCCAGTTTTTCCAAAACTCCCTGTTTATACCCAGAGCAAAACAAAAGGCATGCCCAATTATTCCTTCATGCACCTCACTGCTGACAAAACAGATCACTATAAAGATGGATAAACACGGTAAACATTTCAAAATACGTCTCAGCCTGTTAGGCAATCTTGCTGTGAATATTAAAAAAATTTAGTGCTGTTCCCGAGAATGAATTATTCATGGATTACTCAAGATATGTGTAGACACTAAAACAAGTAACAGGAAACACAACAAATCTTCCTTTCACCAACATTAGCTAAAATGATGAATGGTGACGGTGAATCTCTAGCAGATCTAGCAGCTCAGGCTGTTTTAGGGTCCAGAGTTCTCCTCATTTTCTTAACTCATTCAGGCTGCAATCCTGAAATCAGAATGGGGAAACTAGGGTTCTCCAGCTAATGTTGGACTCCAACTCCCATCAGCCCCAGCCAGCATGGCCAATGGTCAGGGACGATGGGAGGTGCAGTCTAATACAGTGTTTCTCAACCAGTGTGCCTCCAGATGTTTTGGGACTACAACTCCCATCATCCCTAGCTAGCAAGACCAGTGGTCAGGAATGATGGGAGTTGTAGTCCCAAAACATCTGGAGGCACACTGGTTGAGAAACACTGGTCTAATAACATATGGAAGGCACCGCGTTGGCTACTTCCAGCGTAGAGAAAATACATAGGTCCATTTTCACTTCTCATTCTACGAGATATCAATAGAGATTGTACCAGAGACACAGGAGAGATAAGAGAGAGCACTTTACAGTTTGATGAGCCAATATTGTTCATTTGTTCTCATGATGGAAAGCAACTGGGAATGCCTTTATTAGGAAGACCAACAAAAATGTCACAAAGAACTGAGCAAGCAGGGAGTTGTTGTTGTTTAGTCGTTTAGTCGTGTCCGACTCTTCGTGACCCCATGGACCATAGCACGCCAAGCAGGGAGTAGGAGTCCAAAATTATCTGGAGAACCCTAGTTTCCCCATTCTGATTTTAGGATTATGGCCTGAATGAGTGAAGAAAATTAGGAGAACCCTGGACCCTAAAACAGCCTTAGCTGCAAGATCTGCTAGGAAATTTGCAGTCACCATTCATCGTTTTAGCTAATGTAGTTCATGTTTATTTGTGCCCTACTCTGGATTTCTCCCTGCCCCCCTCAGACGGACAAATACAACTCCTTGCAGTGTATTTCTATTAAGAAGTATATGGTTCTCCTAATATATAAAAGGTAAAGGGTAAAGGGACCCCTGACCATTAGGTCCAGTCGTGACCGACTCTGGGGTTGCGGCGCTCATCTTGCATTATTGGTCAAGGGAGCCGGCGTACAGCTTCCAGGTCACGTTGCCAGCATGACTAAGCCGCTTCTGGCGAACCAGAGCAGCGCACGGAAACGCTGTAGCGGTACCTATTTATCTACTTGCACTTTGATGTGCTTTTGAACTGCTAGGTTGGCAGGAGCTGGGACCGAGCAACGGGAGCTCACCCCGTCGCGGGGATTCGAACCGCCGACCTTCTGATCGGCAAGTCCTAGTCTCTGTGGTTGAACCCACAGCGCCACCCGCATCCCTCTCCTAATATATACAGTGCGTCAACTGCCAATGCTACATACAACACTTCCCCAGAACATGACTAGCACATGCATGTACCTGTCCCAAACTCCTTACCTCTAAGTCAATCATTTCTCGAGGTAGCGGTGTCTCTGGGTATTTTTCAGGCTTGTAAGGCACTATATCATCCCCCATCTCACTCCCCAGAAAGCCTGTGAGCAAACCAGAAAGAAATATGCCATCTAATTTTCACCTGCATGTAAAACGGTGCTATGCTAAGTGTTTACAGTTGCCAACATGGCACCCACAGGTGCGCATGTACCCCTGGAGGTCTTCCTTGGCTCCCACAAGGTCCCTCCCCACCCCTCTGAAATGAAGCTCGAAAGAAGCATTCAGTTGTGGTGTGTGTTTGTTTGGGGTCTGCGTGGGATGTCTACAACAGCTTCTCCCATTTGCAAATGGGCCCAAAATAGGCTCAAAAAGGTTGGTGGCTCTCTGCTGTAGGCCATGTCAAGGGAAGAGATAGCCCAGTGGTGACTAATGGCCTATTTAGTATACAGTGTTACAAAACAAATCCATTATTAAAGGGGTTTGAAACCACACCTACCTGCAGGAACAGTATCCTGAAAATGCCCAGATACTGTACCAGGAATTGAACCTAGCCTAATACAGTGGTACCTCTACTTAGAAATAACTCTACTTACGAATGTTTCTACTTACGAATGGAGCTCCGTCCGCCATCTTGGATGCGGTTTAGATAGGATTTTATCTACTTACGAATTTTTAGATAGGGTTGCTTCGACTTACGAATTTTTTCTCCCAATGCATTCCTATGGGATTCGACTTACACATTTTTTTCGACTTACGAATGTGCGTTCGGAACGCATTAAATTCGTAAGTAGAGGTACCACTGTAATGTCTTCCGTTTACACTCTATTTCTGGGGATTTTTTTTTTAACATGCTAAAAAAAACTTCTCAGAAAAAGAGCCAGCATCTTTTACTGCTGCATCCCCGAGTTACTGTTCTTTTTATAAAGCAGAAACCTGTTCCACGGCTCATTTTAGTGAAGAACAGCACAAGAAGAAAGTTACAAGTCTACTTACGAATGATCCTTTCCAAGGATTCGCATCTTCTGACTTCATTCACAAATTTTCTCTGGAAGCTGTTCACGTTTGCATTCAACTAAATAAATATTAATAATAAAAATTAATAAGAACTGCAAAAGTAAAAACAAAAACAAAACTCCCTGATACCAAGATGAGGGATGCACTGAATAATGACAAACTTAGTTGGTCTGTAAGGTGCTACTGATGGCAAGGTGCTATTTTGTTTTGACTGCAATACAGATAAGTTATGGTTACAGGTAGGTAGCCGTGTTGGTCTGGGTCGAAGTAAAATAAAAAAATTCCTTCAGTAGCACCTTAAAGACCAACTAAGTTTTTATTTTGGTATGAGCTTTCGTGTGCATGCACACGAAAGCTCATATCAAAATAAAAACTTAGTTGGTCTTTAAGGTGCTACTGAAGGAATTTTTTTATTTTACAGATAAGTTAGTTTCAATTAGGAATAATGAACTGTTGTGAGACTGATGGAAGCCCAAAGAACGAAAGAACAAAAAACACAAAATACTGAAATATTTAAGAAATGTTAGTTTATTAGGAAAATGGATGACACGGAAGAGGTAATTGTTTAAAACATTTATGTTTGATCTGTAAAGTGTTAGTTTAATAATGAATGACTTAATGTCACTGTATTTATGATTTTCTTTTTTCTTTATTAAGATTTAACTGTATGATTATATACATATATATATGATAAATATATATTTATGTTTCTCTTTTTTCTTTTCTTTTTCTCTTTTCTTTTTTGTTACCTTTCTTAAAAAAAATTCTTTTTCAAGTTTGCGAGTTTTGATTTGTACGTATTTGCAATAAAAATATATATATTAATCCAACAATGATTGGCTGTCCCTGGGCCAATCTTATAGACAAATCTTAACTTTCTAGAAATCTTTCCATCTGTATATGCATAGACAGTGCAACCTTCAAAGTATAAAATCCCGCAAGCAGTTGTTTACAGCGCCTCACCGCTATAATAATAACAATAATAATAATAATAATAATAATAATAATAATAATAATAATTTATTTATACCCCGCCCATGGGCGGCTTCCAACAGAAAAATAAAATACAGTAATCTATTAAACATTAATAGACAGGGCTGCCTTCAGATGTCTTCTAAAAGTCTGGTAGTTGTTCTCTTTGGCATCTGATGGGAGGGCGTTCCACAGGGCGGGCGCCACTACCGAGAAGGCCCTCTGCCTAGTTCCCTGTAACTTAGCTTCTCGCAATGAGGGAACCGCCAGAAGGCCCTCGGTGCTGGACCCCCCGGGCAGAACGATGGGGGTGGAGACGCTCCTTCAGGTATACTGGACCGAGGCTGTTTAGGGCTTTAAAGGTCAGCACCAACACTTTGAATTGTGCTCGGAAACGTACTGGGAGCCAATGTAGATCTTTCAAGACCGGTGTTATGTGGTCTCGGCGGCCGCTCCCAGTCACCAGTCTAGCTGCCGCATTCTGGATTAGTTGTAGTTTCCGAGTCACCTTCAAGGGTAGCCCCACGTAGAGCGCATTGCAGTAGTCCAAGTGGGAGATAACCAGAGCATGCACCACTCTGGCGAGACAGTCTGCAGGCAGGTAGCGTCTCAGCCTGCTAGGGATCATGGGAGTTGTAGGCCAAAACATCTGGAGGGCCAAAGTTTTGGGAATGCCTGTTCTAATCCTTGCTGCTGGTTCTTTGGGGTGCAACCAACACCACTTCCCCACCCAGCAGGTTCCCATGTCTACTCACATCTCTGAACTGAACCAGGCCCAGCTCTCCAAGCTCTGCCACGCAGCAATAGGCAGACTCCACCTGTAGAAAAAGCTGCGACAGGCACATCTCTTCGCTCCTGAAGACCGACGCCATCTTGCATGCTCTTCTTCTGTGGGGGATATTGAGAGAAATGCTGGAATCGATAGCTCTGTATAAGGACTGCAAGCTCCCTCCACGAGGGCTGGTAGCACTGACCAAGGAAGATGTTTTGCTACGGTAGTATCGACAACGGGGTTGCATCCAAGGTTAGTCCTACTCAGAATCGACCCACTGAAATTAATGGATGTGATTAAATGTATAATGAATTCATATATATACTTATATTCTCTCTCTCTCTCTCAAGCACATACTAAAATTAAATTATTTAGAATTTCAGTATGCAAGATCCATTTCCCCATATAAAGCAGAGCAGGTGTGTGAAGATGTGGCCTCAGTCAGCATGGCAAAGGTCAGGGATGTTGAAAGTCATAGCCCAAAAACAACAACAGATTCTGTCTCTGAGGTAGACAGCAATGCTTTTCCAACCAAAGAAAGGAGCCCTAATTCAGTATACACCAGAACAGGTGCTAGTTTTTTTAAAAAAAATTAAGACTAAGGTTTAAGTCATATGACTGGTAGATTAATCAAGTAAGGCTTTAGCTAATTAATAAGTAAAGGCATCTTTTAAAAAGACTGAGGGTTAAGCACATATATTTAAAAATTCCATTTTGATTCTGGTGTCTTACTACAATAAGGCATAATTTTGGGGAAAGAATATCAGAGACAGCCCTTCCTTAAATTAAAGTGAATGTCACCCACATCTAGGAAAATATTTCAGGTTTCTTCCTAGGCCTAACATGCGATTCTTTAAGAACCAATGTTCAGAAATAGCTTAGGATAGCACTGGAGAGTATATTTCAGAATCTGAATGAATCACTAGTACGGTATTCACTATTGATTAGATTCTCTTGGCAGCCAGTGGCCTGCGATCCCCCCCCAAGGCTGTTATTAAAATTGCTTGCCACCCCTCAGGCTGCAAACTTCCCAGCTGGGGGGATGGGGAGGTGTCAAAAGAAGAGAACAAACCCTGAGGGAAAGCAGGTATAAAAAGAGGGCCTGCTCTGTAGCAACTTCCTCCATCCCACCCAAAAGCTTTCCTTTCCTTTCTGTCCCATTCCTACTTCTGCAAGGAAGAGGAACAAGAGGGTTCTGGGAGAAATTTGGCAGAAGAACTGGGATGTCGCAGCATCCCCTTCAGGGAAGGAGGCAGACATGCAGCAATTGAGGAGCTTCCGTGACTCTTTACCTTGGAAAACAGAGCAGGAGAAGGCCATTCAGCTCTTTTCCATCCATGCTGCCTGTAATCTGCCCTAACCACCATTTAATGGTCAGATTTTCATTCATGCAGCTGTTCAAGAATCAGAAGCTCACAAGTTTCACCTGAAGCAAAACACTGCAGGGTGGAATGCCTAGTTCTTTCACCTGAAGATTTCTGTGTGCTTTTTGCAAACTTTGGAGCCTGTGGGAAACTTCCTCTTGGCCCCACATTGACTACAATGCTGTTTTGGCACGCATCAGCTGAGTTCGCGATTAAGTGTTCACCCCCAGCCCAGAGTAGGGATCCTAGATGTGTGCCACTGGATCTTCCATTAGGTAGTCCTGCTCATTGAATTAATCTACATAAATGTGGAGAGGAACTATAGCTCAATGGTACAACACACCACTGGCATCCTGAAACTCTCAGGTTCAGTTCATAGCATCCCTAGTTAAAAGGGATCAGGTAGCAGGTGGGGGGGGGCAGGCTGTGCCTGAGACCATGGAGAGATGCTACCAACCCAAGTAGGCAAAACAAAACTAGATGGCCCTTGCCTACATTTTTCCTGTGCCTACGTGCATGCAACTGTCCCTGCACAGGACTCTCTGCACGGGGTCAGGAACCTTGAAAAAGCAGAGTTTCGGATTGTGCTGTTCCAGACCCTTCCACCCAGTCACTAACCAGATCAGGAACTGTTTAATTTCAGCAAGGTTGTGGCATTGTGCACCACCTGACCATGGCACAGAATGGGCATGCAAAGGACAATAATCGGGTGCTTTAAAAGAAGGGAAGGGGCTTGCTTAGGCTCCTTATCCATGGTTTTATCAGGTTCCAAATAAGTTAAATAAATTGTTGTTGTTTCCGTTATTACTATTATTAATTGGTCTTGCTCTTACCAAATTTATTACCTGCCCTTCTCCCCAAAGTCCCAGGGCGAGTTCCAACATTTAAACACACAATATTGACAACCCAAAATAACAGAAATAAGGTGAGCACCCTAAATGCTCAATATAGAATCTTGAATGGGCGTTTAAAGACTATTCCGAAATTTTAAGGGTCGCACCCCATCCCTTCTCTCCTCCACTACTACAAAACAAATCAACAAAACTGAGAAAGAGGCAATAGGAGGGCAGAGAGTTGTGGAGAGACAAGGGCACCCATGGACTTTCTTCACTCTTTGAAGCAGAGCATTCTAGGGATGAAGGCCAGATTCCTTCATGGGTTTCCATCAACCTAACACACACCCCATTTTCAGTATCTTAAGCCCATCCTGGCACCTCAGCTTCAAACTTAATATGTATTTAGAAAAAAACAACATTTAGAGAGGCTTTTGCTTTATAAAGCAGGATCAGAAAATTAAGAAACTTTAAAACTGAAATTTACCAGACATTCATCCTTAATGGTTAAGGGCACAATCCACAGCCAGGATACACAAGTAAAATCCCAAAGAAGCTGCTCTATACTGGGTCATAATATGTGCCCCTCTCTGCCAGTACTGTCTAATCCAGGGGTCAGCAAACTTTTTCAGCAGGGGGCCAGTCCACTGTCCCTCAGACCTTGTGGGGGGCCGGACTATATTTTGAAAAAAAAAAAAAGAACTAATTCCTATGCCCCACAAATAACCCAGGGATGCATTTTAAATAAAAGGACACATTCTACTCATGTAAAAACACCAGGATGCATTTTAAATTAAAAAAAAAAAAACATTCTACTCATGAAAAACATGTTGATTCCGGACCGTCCGCGGGCCGGATTTAGAAGGCAATTGGGCCGCATCCGGCCCCCGGCCTTAGTTAGGGGACCCCTGGTCTAATCTGACTCAGCTGTTCTCTATAGTCTCAGGAATACCTTTTTTTTTAACCATCACTTGATATCTGCTCCTTTTAATGGATGATACCACGAACCTGAATCTGGGCTTTCTGGATGCAAAGCATGCCCTCTGCCACCAAGCTATGATTCTTCCCTGCATGAAGTGGATATATTCGACACTAAATGTAATTCTCCTGAGATTTTGACCTTACTGCACATATCCAAATCACCCTCAAGGATACTAAGATACTAAGAGCACAAACGAGCTGTGGACTGTAGCCTCTGAAGTCCATGGGCTTTTCTTCCACACATGCACAGTTCAAGTATAAATATTGCTAAACTGATCCCGTATCGCTCCTCACCACGGGATTAAAATGCAATTCATATCCCTCATCTACATCATCTTATGAAAAGCAATAATCATTCACATTCATTTCTGCTAGCCTCTTGTTCGCTTCTTCGTACCGAGGTTATAATTTGATCAAGCACACCAGCAATTAAAGAGCCTTGGAATCCTGTGCTGTTGGATGTTAATTGCTGGTTTCAAAATACATCTTTAGCTATTTAATCAAAGCCTCCATTATTCAGTGGGGGAGAGGGGAGAGGCCATTTGCTTCTGAATGGGAGAAGAAGAAAAACATTTAGGATCCGTATGTTGAAGTGATTTTCCCCCTTTAGGAAAATTCAATAGGCACTGCAAATGCAGAGAAGTGGCTATATGCCCCTCTGAGAATTGCCGATAGTTATCCATGCCAAGATCTCACCTCAGTCACCTGGTCTTCAGTTTCCTTTCTCTGCGTAGCCTGAATGAATGCTGAAACTCTTTCCAGCTTGACAGAGCTCCAACTGAAACACTGGGGTGAGCTGCAGTTCTAGGCATGTGTCCTTAGGACAGCTAAACTGGTCCTGGCTAGACCAGAGACCAGAGTGGAAATATCAGGAGCCATGCTGCTCCATCTAAACCTCTGGTGTCAGATCTGTGAGATAAGAACTAGCAGTGTTGTGTCAGCACAGTGTGTGTGTTGCCATTACAAACACAACCATTCCCTCTCAACGTGTGTGTTGGGGTGGTGGTGGTTATACTGTTCTATAAGCAGATGCAGAGAACGGAAGACAAATACCTCTGCTTCTTCAGTCTCTCTGCAGTTCTCACCTCACAGAAGTCCTTCTCCGTCTCGGGTCCCTAGCTGTTGCCGGACTACAACTCCCATCATCCTTAGCCAGCATGGCCAGTGGTCAGGGGTGATGGGAGTTGTACTTCCAAAACACCTGCAGACCCAATGTTGGGAAAGGTTGCTGCAGAATGAAAACAGGAATTGGAGAAGGAGAAGGCATCACCCTGGACAGTCCCCCCTAGAAGTTTGGAATAGAGAGGTCAGGTCTCCTTTCCTTCTTAGGAGAAGACACTGGGGGAAGTGATTGTTGCCAAATATGCTAGCTCAGTCCCCAGATGTTGTTGGACCACAGCTCCCATCATCCACAGCCAGTTTAGGAATGATGGGGAATGTCGTTCCCTCTGGGGACCCAGGGCTCAAGAACGAATGAAAGACCTCCATCAAACTGCTGGTGGCCCTCCAGATATTGTCAGATTCCAGCTCTTATCAGTGCCTGCCAGCATAGCCAATGGTCAGGGATAATGGGAGTTGTAGTCTTACAACATGGGTGTGTGTGTGTGTGCAAGTGCCCATCCCTGAAGCCCTGGGGAGCTAATTCCAGTTATTGTAGACAGTACCAAACCAGATGAACCATTGGTCTCACTCAGTATAAGGCAGCTTCCCAGACCTCCTTCCTGAAAGCATCCCCAATCACAGTTCTCTACCAGGGCCACCCCAAGACATTTTGCTACCTGAGGCAAGGGACAAGATGGTGCCTCCCCTTCATTTCATATCTAAAAAGCCATGTTCCCTGCACTTCCCACCTCTGTCTCTTGGTAAGCGGTATTGACCCATGGTGTTGGGAAGCTGGGAGAGCAATGGAGTCCTACCTCTGCTGCCCCACAGGCTGCAACTGCTGGGAACCGTAATTTGTCATGCATGCGGACGCCACGAGCCCAGTTCCCAATTTAGTGAACGCCAGAGACCAGGGGTCAGCAACCTTTTTCAGCCGTGGGCCGGTCCACCATCCCTCAGACCTGGGGGGGGGCAGACTATATTTGGGGGTGTGTGAACAAATTCCTATGCCCCACAAATAACCCAGAGATGCGTTTTAAATAAAAGGACACATTCTACTCATGTCAAAACACGGTGATTCCCGGACCATCCACGGGCTAGATTGAGAAGGTGATTGGGCCTTAGGTTTCCCCACCCCTGCCAGAGACTGTAAAATTGGTAGGCATGTGGATGTGACCTTGTTTGTTCAGTGATACAATGGGCCATTCTTCTTATTTTTATTCTTAAAAAATAGCACATTGGGGGGGGGAGCAAAACCTTTTCCCTCTCTTCTGCCCTCCTTTGCCGAAGTCTGATGCTTTCAGCCATTTTCTCCTGGCTGTTCACTTCTCATATCAGAGGGGAAACAGATTAATGCTGTGGAATGTGGCAAGTTAAAGGGAGCTGTGCTCCTCTCCTTCCTCAACCCAAAATGTCAACAGCTCACACCCATTTTATAGCCAAATAACATATGCAGCGCTTCTAGTTCAACGCCAGGCCTTGTGACAGCGGGAGAGTGTCCTGAAGAGAAGGCTTTTTAAAATCTCTTTGGTACGGCTGTTGTTGCCCCAACAAGGTGTGATGTGCTTGTACACAGAGCTCCATCCCAATTTGTTTCGGCTACATCCCTTTAAACTAGGTTAAGGGCAAAAACGTGGTTGGTATGCCTGAGGTTGCCTGAAATAATAATAAGAAAAGTCACCCAAGAGTGAGGCAGTCAGCACTCATCCTGCGAACAGTGGAAGAAGTTGCCTTATATTGAGTCAGACCACTTATCCATCTAGCTCTGCCCTGTCATTGCACTCCCTGGCAAAGGCTGTCCAGGATTTCCAGCAAGAGTCTTACCCTTGGAGGTGCTGGAGGTTGAGCCTGGGACCAGCTGCATGCAACGTGTGTGATCAGCACTGTGCTGCAACCCATCTCTTATTCCAGGCAGCGTTTTACAATGGCTGCTAGGAAAGAGAAAGGGGAGCAGGTTCCAAAAGAGGCTACAGGCTGCAGTCTGTCCCCTGTGCTCTTGTGCAGTAAAGGTAAAGGGACCCCTGGCCATTAGGTCCAGTCGCGGACGACTCTGGGGTTGCGGCGCTCATCTCGCTTTACTGGCTGAGGGAGCCGGTGTACAGCTTCCGGGTCATGTGGCCAGCATGACTAAGCCGTTTCTGGCAAACCAGAGTAGCGCCCGGAAATGCCGTTTACCCAGACCTATTTATCTACTTGCACCTTGACATGCTTTCGAACTGCTATGTTGGCAGGAGCTGGGACCGAGCAACGGGAGCTCACCCCGTCGCGGGGATTCGAACCGCCGACCTTCTGATCAGCAAGCCCTAGGCTCTGTGGTTTAGACCACAGCGCCACCCGCATCTCGTGCAGTACCAAACCTCTAAAGGAAGTTTTCAATGTTTAATGTTTTATTGCGTTCTTATTTCTGCTGGAAGCCGCCCGGAGTGGCTGGGGCCACCCTGTCAGATGGGTGGGAAAATAAAATCATAATCATAACAACAACAACAACAACAACAACAACCAACAACAACAACAACCAACAACGGATTCCAATCCAATTCTGATTATCTGGCAGCAAATTCTTTTCAAAGGCTGTGTATCCACCATACATTTCAAGGACACATCTCCCCCAAAGATCGCTGGGAACTGTAGTTAACACTCACAAAACTACAGCACTCCTAACAAATGACAGTTCCCAGGATTCCAGAGGGGTGTGCTTTAAATATATTGTGATAGGGGTTTGGGGGGGGGGCAGGTTTCAGTCAAGGTGTGCGTGCAGCCATAGAGTCAGAAGCTATGGGCAATGAATATATCAGGCATCCCCAAACTGCGCCCCTCCAGATGTTTTGGCCTACAACTCCCATGATCCCTAGCTAACAGGACCAGTGGTCAGGGATGATGGGAATTGTAGTCCAAAACATCTGTAGGGCCAAAGTTTGGGGATGCCTGGAATATATGGTGAAAGGGACTGTGCCTCCCACCCACCCCCTCCATGAAATATAATCTGTGCTTGTATGATGTTCACCTTCAGTTCTGCAATGTGCTGTTGGGAGAGGGAAATCCTTTCAACATCAGCAAGAGCAACAGAATGTAACAAGAGCCTGCTGGATCAGGCTAATGGTCCATCCATTCCAGCATCCTGTTCTCACAGTGGCCAGACAGATGCTGGTGGGAAACCAGCAAGCAGGATCTGAGCACCAGAGCTCTCTCCCTCTCCTGTGGTTTCCGGCACCTGGTATTCAGAAGCTGTGGAGGCAAAGCGTGGCCATCATGGTTAGTAGCCTTTCATAGCTCTCTCCTCCATGTACAAAGAAGAAGGCTAAGAGGTTGATCAACGCAAGGATCAATGACAGGGAACTTTCCTTTTCTGAAGTTGATACAATCAAATGTCTGGGTTAAGCCATGAGTAGCCAATGTTGCACCCTCCAGTTGCACTACAACTCCCATCATTCCCAGCCAGCATGGCCAATAGCCAGGAATACTGGGAGTTGCAGTCTACAACATCTAGAGCAGAGGTCAGCAACCTTTTCCAACTGTGGGCCGGTCCATTGTCCCTCAGACCTTGTGGGGGGGGGGCGGACTATCTTTGGGGGGGGGAGAACGAATTCCTACCCCCCACAAATAACCCAGAGATGCATTTTAAATAAAAGCACACATTCTACTCATGTAAAAATAGCAGGCAGGCCCCACAAATAACCCAGAGATGCATTTTAAATAAAAGCACACATTCTACTCATGTAAAAACAGCAGGCAGGCCCCACAAATAACCCAGAGATGCATTTTAAATAAAAGCACACATTCTACTCATGAAAAAACACACTGATTCCCGGACCGTCCGTGGGCCCGATTTAGAAGGCGATTGGGCCGCATCTGGCCCATGGGCCTTAGGTTGCCTACCCCTGATCTAGAGGGCACCCCAACTTGGGTTAAGCAGACTTTAAAAAAAAGATAGAATGAATGTTGTAGGGTAGGGATGAGAGATCAAGAGAACATTGATTTTAGGTCCTGCCTTTTAAGATGAGTGTTAATGTTAGTTCATGCTTAATGAGCAGCTTTGGAAATATGACTGGTGTGTAACATACTCAGAAGAGGAATAAAAGCCATCCTAATCCACTGTGAATATCAACAAACAGAAAGGCAGACCCAGCAAGAACAGACCGTCAAGAGGCTGGGCGGAGGCTGCCACAACTTCCTTAGAAGTTTAAATAGAAAACAAAACTGACCTGTAACACCAAACACTGAAGGTTAATTCTAAATATACAAATTTTTCCATACTGATCCCTATACAAATATTGACTCATGTAAGAAAAGACTTGAAAAAGCTGGGCTAATGTCGCAATTACAAAAATGTCAACATTTGCATTAATAATATTTCCTTTTAAGCTACCAAACATTTTGAACAGAACAGCTGTTCTGTCTACATTGTCTCATCCTAGATTCCTGCTGTGTGTAGCCAGAGGTGGGGAGCAGAATTCCCCACCCATATCTTCACATGTTGCTACCACAATATGTAGTTATGGTCATTTCTTAAAGTGCTTTAGGAACTTAGGAAGGTGCCTTTTGCCATTGATCCATCTTGCTCAGTATTGTCTGCACCAGCCTTTCTCAACCTTGGAACCGCAGGTATTGTTGGACTACAACTCCCATCATCCCTAGCTAGCAGGACCGGCGGTCAGGGATGATGGGAGTTGTAGCCCAACAACTCCTGGAGGCCCAAGTGTTGAGAAAGCCTGGTCTACACTGACTGGAAAGGGCTCTATAGGGTTTGAGGCAGAAGTTTCTCCCAGCCTTACCTGGAGATGCCAAGGATTGAACCTGGGACCTTCAAGACTGAGATATGGCCCTTGCCTAAATTCATGAATTTTAGATACATTCATGATGGATAAGGCCATAGCAAATAAGTCAATAAACATGATGGTTATATTACCTCCAGTACGAGAGGAAATTAATCTCTGAATACGGGTTGCTGTGGGGCAATGAGCAGGTCCTGCTTGTGGGATTTGGTTGGCCACAGAGAGAACAGAATGCTAGGTTATCTGGGCCATTGGCCTAATCCAGCAAGCAGTGGAAACTAGTGAGAATATAGGCACAGATTATCTCTTTTGTCAACCATGATTGGCTGTTCATCCCAAGATCTGTCCTCTCTAGGGGACTGCCTCCTATTGGAAGGACAACCTTGCCCTAACTTGGTTTATAGATGAAGAACTTGAAGAACAGAGTGTAGCAGGCCTTGAAGTTGCCCAGCAACATTGGCAGCTGGGCAGCATACTCACCAGGCACACTGCTTGGAGGCTGGTCCTTTAGGGTGAATGGGGCGCTGCCACACCAACCTCAGCCTGCCCCCCCCCTGCCTCTTATTTAGAGCCAATCAGATGGTGGCTCTGACTTCACATCCTCTTAGTTTCTCTACCTTCTGCCCTGCCAATCCCAATGGTCACCATCTATCCCTGGCACACAAGCCACCTCGACACCATTTTACTCACAACAGTGAGTTGTCCTGTATTTTTAATTATATCAAAGTACATAGTTGATGGGGACCCAGGTGGCGCTGTGGGTTAAACCACTGAGCCTAGGGCTTGCTGATCAGAAGGTCGGCGGTTCGAATCCCTGTGGCAGGGTGAGCTCCCGTTGCTTGGTCCCAGCTCCTGCCAACCTAGCAGTTCGAAAGCACTTCAAAATGCAAGTAGATAAATAGGAACCGCTACAGCGGGAAGGTAAATGGCGTTTCCGTGTGCTGCTCTGATTCACCAGAAGCGGCTTTGTCATGCTGGCCACATGACCTGAAAGCTATACGCCGGCTCCCTCGGCCAATAATGTGAGATGAGCGCGCAACCCCAGAGTCGGTCACGACTGGACCTAATGGTCAGGGGTCCCTTTACCTTTACCTTTACATAGTTGATATACAGCATTCTAAATTTTCATATTGACCTACAAGTGAGTCTATTGCACATTTAAATACTGCTTAATTCTCCTCTCCTCTCCTTTTCAGTGATGTATTAGCGGGACCCAAAGCATGGTGAGTTCTCGGTTTTCACCAGGGAGTACAACTTATATACTGTTTCCCCCCTGTACTAATAAATAATATCCAAATCTTCTTAGGAATAGCATGTGTTCAAATTAGCAGTGTCCCAGAGAAGTATAACTGCTGCAAAATGCAAGGAATTGAGTGTTTTGCTATTTGCTATTAACATCCCTAAAAGCCCCAGGGATCACAACAGCCTGGGAGGATGGGCTGTTTGTTTCTTGTTTGGGTTAAACTCATCTGCCAGTAGGTGAATTCAAGGTGTCTGAGCAGCACAGCAGGAAGTTAATTTTCTCCACCCACCGGTCTGGACAGGGCATTTGACTTTGCACTGAATTGCTACAGTCACCTCTCTCCTTCGTGACAGAGGCTTCAGTACCGATCAGCACAAGGATTGGGGGGCAGGGGCCAAAATTCAGGGATGGCTCCACTGACCTGGATTGCTATTGCCCTCCTCTTGCTGTCCTCAGCTTGCCAGAATTCGCTTTCAAAAGGTGATTCATCCTTTTCTGATTTGTCACAACTTAGGGTTGTATTTGGGATATTGTTGCACAGGTGGGTGGGTGGGTGAAGTTGGCAATCTATGTGGTCAAGTAGTGGGAGAGGGACTTGTGTTTAGAAATGCATGTGCTGTTTTAACTGTCATCCTCAAGAAAAGGAATTGTTGTTTAAAAAATACCTTAGGGGATTGATCAATGCAGTGAATGCTACTTCGGTAAAAGGCATGGTTTTTTTTAATTTAAAAAATATTAAATTGCCACATACAATGAAAAATCAGGCTCGATAAATAAAAGGCCAGGGTGTCTTGGCTAAAGATATTTCACATAGGGGAAATGCTTAGAAAGGCTTCTCATGGCACCTAGGGAAGCCATGTATGCCTGTTATATTAGGGCAAAGTTTTGCAATGGGAAGAGCAAAAGTGGGAAAACGGGGCTCAGTGGGGCAGGATGTGCCTAATAATAATAATACTAATACTAATAATAATTTATTATTTATACCCCGCCCATCTGGCTGGGTTTCCCCAGCCACTCTGGGCAGCTTCCAACAGAAACATTAAAATACACTAATTTCTTAAACATTAAAAGCTCCCCTAAACAGGGCTGCCTTCAGATGTCTTCTAAAAATCTGGTAGCTGTTTTCCTTTTTGACATCTGATGGGAGGACGTTCCACAGGGCAGGCGCCACCACCGAGAAGGCCCTCTGCCTTGCATACAGAAGATTCTGTTTCCTATCCCTGGAATCTTGGGGTGCTTAAAAAAAATAGGGTCAGGTTTCGGGAGATAGAAAAGCTCTTTTCCCCAAAACCACAAAGAGCTGCTGCCAGTCAAGAGCAGACCAGAGGGGGCCCAATGGGCAACATTTGCAAATGAGAAGCTGCTTGGGGCACCTTGAAGATGGACACACTTTCCCTGCAACCAAGCACACGCATGCACACTAATCCCCCTCAAATCCAGCATGTTGGTTCAAAAAGTGTTTTTGCTTCCCCCACCCCACCCCAAGACTAATCTCTTTGGGGAGGGATTTTCCTGAGAGTGCAGTTTGGTAATCCAGAGTTAACCATCACAGTCCAATTTGAGGAGATAAAAAAATATTCCTTCCAGTAGCACCTTAGAGACCAACTAAGTTTGTCATAGGTATGAGCTTTCATGTGCATGCACACTTCTTCATGGTATCTGACCACTGTTGCCAGGATTCTTTGGGGGAAAGCCATGTGCTTTGAATGTGAGTTGGATGTGCTTTCAGTCACAAAATCACATAAGTGTAGAGTTAGAAGGTACCCCAAGGGCCATATAGACCAACCCCATGCATATGGTGCAGAACAGTGTTTAGAAGTGTATGAGGACAGCAATAAGCATGGAGTGCATATTTTCACTCTCCAGCAAGGGAGCTACCATGAATTCAGATAGCCCTTGAGATTTGGCCTTTTCTTAGGAACAAAAAATAATGGGCACACACGATAAAGGAATTTTTTAGGGATGTTGTCTCTGTGTAGGAGATGGAGAAGGCACTCCCCCAAGTTATGAATCTAAATCTGTTCTCGGGTTTCTCAGTCTAAAGCATAGCTTTCTCTTATTTTCTAGCGACTGACGGACACTCTTCCAACTCTTCAGACTTATGTCCTCGTAAGTATCATTACTTCTGTTTCCAGTGTTCAGAATGTGAGCGTCCTTGCTTATGGAACCTAAATGTAATGTCACGCATGGTGGCAGAACATTCTGAAAAAGCTGTGTGGTGTTAGAAATCGTTGTAGGGCTTTTAGTTAAAGTAATCTAGGAGTCAGGGTGTAAGGCTCCCACCACTGGGCACCCACGGTCAGGCGTTCATTGCTGCCAAGTGCTTGCCTCCTCCTGCCCCTTCACTGCTGCAGCTGTGCCACCCTCACAAGTTTTGCATGTTCCAGTTCCCAAGAGCCTGGCATCCAGGTTTTACACCAAGCTCACGAGCGGTGGAGCCCTGAGGCAGCTGAAGATCACAGAATCATAGAGGTGGAAGGGACCCCTAGGGTCACCCAACCCCTTTTGTTGCAGGAATAGATAGGAAGACAGAATTCTGGTTGGCTGCTCCCCTGCTTTTTGTAAGAGTTATTCTAAATAAAATGGCTTGGTCGCTATCCTTTGTGTAAAAAGGGTAAAGGGACCCCTGACCATTAGGTCCAGTCGTGACCGACTCTGGGGTTGTGGCGCTCATCTCGCATTATTGGCCGAGGGAGCCGGCGTACAGCTTCCAGGTCATGTGGCCAGCATGACTAAGCCGCTTCTGGCGAACCGGAGCAGCACATGAAAACGCTGTTTACCTTCCCGCTGGATACCTATTTATCGACTTGCACTTTGAGGTGCTTTCGAACTACTAGGTTGGCAGGAGCTGGGACCGAGCAACGGGAGCTCACCCCGTCGCGGGGATTCGAACCACCGACCTTCTGATTGGCAAGCCCTGGGCTCTGTGGTTTAACCCACAGCACCACCTGTGTCCTTTGTGTACATAGTACAATTTACAGTACTGTGAGATGACCTCCATATTGAGAAGACATTCAAAGTTCAACCTACCCTTTGTGTTACTCTTCTCTTTCTCTGCCATCAGATGTCAATTTCTGCTCAGAGGCCTCCAGATGTTGTCAGTTTGGAGTGGATGAATATGGTTGGATTGCTGCAGCTGTTGGATGGAGTCTCTGGTTCCTCACCCTTATCCTTCTCTGCATTGATAAACTCATGAAGCTCAAACCTGACGGACCCAAATATTTGGAAGCATGACACTTGGCTAAGCTTACAGTTAGTTCTTTCTGTCGTATGGGATGAGACAAGGGGATGAAGAAATTAACTTAACCTGCTCTGCTAAGTACAGAAAACGGACGTTATTCATGGCTTTATAAAAAAAGGGCCTAAATTGAGGAACAAAGCATAGCCAAGATTTGCTTTATTGTTTCTATAAAAATCCCTGTAACTTCCCAAGCCTCTGGAAGAAAATCCCTGCTCCTTCTTGTAGCTGGTCCGTCAAATATGTGTGCACTGGTTTCCTTGCGTCTTCTGTCATAGTTGTGAAAAGAACAATTTACACCCTCTGAAACTGGGATGGGGAATCTGTAAACCTTGAGCTAGCCAGCATTTACTTCCGATGACACATGTGTGACATTTTGCACGGTCAGCAGCTTTCTCTCTTACACAGGTGCTGTGTAAATGAGGAAATATTTCTTGGTTCTTTTTTAGAAAGCTAAAGGTCCCCACCCTACGCCACTTCTGCTGTACAACAAACACAAGATCAGATGCTTGCACAACAATGCAATTGTGTTTTCATTCTACTTCGGCTCATTTCTCAACTGCCATACAGAAACTGCCACCCCCCCCCAAAAAAAAATTCTGGCCTATTCACTATTTTTTAAAAATCTGCGGCATTCACCGTGATGTTTTAAAGGGTAAGGAAACTTTACTTCTTTTCACATTGTTGGCAGTAAGACTACAATATAGGGAAGCAAAATAACCCTTCTGACTCTCATTTTTAAAAACAGAATCATACATTTAAAAAAGAAAATAGCAAATATTTGCCTGATAGCCTCCTTATAACCTGTTGTGTGTTATCTGTCACAAATAAATCATTATGTATAGAGAAATGCCCATCACTATAGCCTAGTTCTTGCTAAGGAGAAAGTCATTGGAGTGTTCAATGTTTCTCTGTATCAAAATCTAACCCACCCTACATAAAGGCTGCTAATCGGCTGAACTACAACTCTTAAGATCTGAGAACTAGTGTTTCTGTGTGCAAATGTTTTGTTTTGTTTTTGCGGTTTTTTGAATGGAGCAACTAGGTTTTATTTGACATGCTGCATTTTATTTTCTCCTGGAGGTAAATAGCACACACTGTGTTGCAACAGAAGCCCAGCATATATCAGGGCATATGTCAAGTGACTTAGCAGTAAATATATATTCAATTTTCAGTGCACAGTACTATATTATACAATGTGTTCTAGTTGTGCTCCACCACATAAGTTAGGTTGGGACAATGACTTGCCCAAGGCTCAGTACATAGAGTTTAATTGAAAACAAACAAACAAAAAACTCACCATTTCAGCAAGTGTTATTTGCACACTCTTTTCATCACATGAATGCTGGAGATAATTGACATGTGAATGGGCATGTGAGTCTGCCTTACAGCTGGGAGCAGTTTAAGCACCCAGGCCTGAATGGAATTAAATCAGGTGTGGGGTTAATTTACATCTCATTACTGAGGTACAAAGAGCTATAGATCAAGACCCAGTTGCACCTGATCAGCTGGAATGTAGCCGAGTTTGAAATTTCAACTAAGTGATTGTTTCATGTGTGTGTCCAGGAATAACTATATCAAGGCTTTGCACTCAGTAAAGTTGGTTTTAACTCTTATCTAACCGTGTAAATCAGGTTTCTGGCCAATGTTTGGGACTGAAATAACCTTGGCTGCCCTGTTTGACGAGCTACACTGGAAACTGGACTGGGGCAGTTTGTCCCTGTTGGTTTTGCTGGACTTCTCTGTGGCTTTTTATAACTTTGATATCCTTTTGGTAGGGGTGAAGCTTGAGGACCAGTTTTGCGGTGGCTCTGATACATCCTGGAGGAAATTTTCAGAAGGTGGTGCTGAGGGCCTTCTGCTTGATACTATGGCTATTGTCTTATGGTGTCCCTCAGAGTCCTATAGTCTGTCTGCTATGCTGTTGTAACCTGAACACCAAACAACTGGGAGAAATCAAATGGGAAGATGGAGCTTGATGCCACAATCCTGATCACACTCACCTCAGTCCAGTTGGCCATAGAAGGTATACTTCAATGTCACAGGTCAGTGACAAACTGAATGTGGACAAACTGAAGCTCAATTTGGCAGTTCCCTAAATTACTGCTCTAAGTTATACGATCCAATAATACGGACAAAACCCATTTTGAGTGGAGATTTGGGTGGTTACCGTAGCAACAGGACCTTGAGAATGGGCTTTGGGAAGTCCTGTCTGGGAAGTATCTGGAGAACGGACACTGGAATTCGGTCCTGTGGGGTGCCATCTTCCCACAACCCATCCCAACCTTATTTTAGGGTTTAACAAAAGCCTAATTAAACATTAGCCATGTGCCTGAATTAATTTGGGGACAGATTTGGGGTCGGTTGTCCCTGGGTTGGGAGTGTGCACAGCACTAATGTAGACTCACTAAGCAGATTTTGCTACATATTGAATACATGACCTCTTATTCCTTTTTCAATAAGGCAAACATACATGTTTTCTTCAAAAGAAAGCTTTGCACAAAGTCTTTAGTTACATTCCTCCCGGCCCCTGCACCCACCTCACAAAAGTGAGGTGTAAAGTGGTTAGGATTGCTACTGCCATCTTCTCAAAGTTCAATCATGCTCATTTCCTTCACTTGTTCCACTCATGATATACACATCTGAAAGCCTTCAGCATATTCGTTCCACCTGGAATCTTTTTCATTCTGAAAATATCTTTCTTGAAATGTGTGTCTCTAAACCAATAATCAGTGGGACATGGGTGGCACTGTGGCCTAAACCACTGAGCCTAGGGCTTGCCAATCAGGTCGGCAGTTCGAATCCCCACAACGGGGTGAGCTCCCGTTGCTTGGTCCTTGCCCACCTAGCAGTTCAAAAGCACGTCAAAGTGCAAGTAGATAAATAGGTACCGCTCTGGTGGGAAGGTAAACGGCGTTTCCATGCGCTGCTCTGGTTTGCCAGAAGTGGCTTAGTCATGCTGGCCACATGACCAGGAAGCTATATGCCGGCTCCTTCGGCCAGTAAAGCGAGATGAGTGCTGCAACTCCAGTCGTCCATGACTGGACCTGTCAGGGGTCCCTTTATCTTTAAGCCAATCAGTAAGTTGGGGTGGGGGGAAAGACAAAATTTCATATTGTTCTTCAGTCCCTAATTTATTACAAAAAAGTATTGTCTTGTCATCATTATTTCTAAAAGTGCCCAAAAGATACGTGTCACAAGAATCTCTCTTAGCCTTCTTGTTAACCTCTGTGGCGGGTGAACTCCTCACCTCCATATTTGGATCTGATAGATTATTCGGTGGGGTTTCCACAACAGCCTGAGCCACTTAATTTAGAATGATTGCTCTTTGGAAGCTCAGCACAGAGATAAAAACTGGCATACAAGAGGACTTCTTTTGTGTGCAGGCTAAACGCAAAGGAGGTTAACTTCCTCAGAAAGGGCGGCCAGTGCTGAGAACCTGGAAAAAAAGAAAGGCCACGGAAACATTGCAATTCCATTGAAATACTGTGAATAGCTAGAGCCCATTTTGATGTTACACAGATGCTGGCAAGTCTTCCAATGCTTCTTTTAAAATGAGGCCACACATTCAGCGAAGAAATGGCAATGGGAGTTTGGCATGAGTGAAAAGGGACTACTTAACTCTTCCCACCCCCTGGACTATTTGCCCACTCAATCCCATGCCTAAACTGCTTTCCCACTCCCTAAGAAATGGGGGAGATTTTAAGTGGGAAATAGGCAAGAGTTAAGTAGCCTCCTCTCATTGCTCCTTAGCTGAGACCTGTGGCCTAGCACACAGCCACTCACGCTGAAGCTGCCTGATCGCTGCCATTAATCATGCTGGCGGCGTTTGGGGAGCTGATAGGTGGTTTCTGCAACGCAAGCAGAACCAAAAATTTGTGGTGGGGAGAGATTGATTGACTGGTCCCCCGCGTCCCCCAACAGAGACCCCCGGCGATTTTCATGCGCTCCCTGCGGAGAGGCGAAAGTTTGGGAGGAAGGCACAAGCCTGAATGATACAGCAGCTGTAAGCAGGCTCCTTTCCTCTGCCCAGGACAGCGACGTGAGTTCGTGGGCGACCGAGCCAGCGAGACGCTGAGGTGGCCGGCTGGCTCTGCCCTCCTGCGCACCTGGGACTGGGCAACCTGGGATGGGGGGGGGGGGCACCGGGCAGATCTTTGCACCCCAGCACCGCATATAAGACAGCCCTGAATAGGATTTTTGTCAAAGAACTCAGCAATCTCAATTTCCCCACGTGGATCTCATAGCTCGTGTAGAGGGCCCCAATGGTATCCATGGGAAAGGAACTAAATCTACCTGCAAAAGATATGTGAATCAGCTCCTTCTGTTCGTTTGAACCAAGATGCACTGGCACTCTTGCTCGAAACACACTAATGGAGGGGTGTGTCAAGGTATACAATGTGGAGTGCGTTTCCAAAGATCAACAAAGCAAGGTTAAACACACTGGTGAATCAAGCATGGGGGTAGACCAGGCATCCCCAAACTTCGGCCCTCCAGATGTTTTGGACTACAATTCCCATCATCCCTGACCACTGGTCCTCTTAGCTAGGGATCATGGGAGTTGTAGGCCAAAAACATCTGGAGGGCCGCAGTTTGGGGATGCCTGGGGTAGACCATCAGTTCATTCATTAATACCTTAAGACAGTAAATGCATGGATGCCACACCTCCACACAAATAACTGCTTTCGACTGTCTTTGTGCCACTGCTTTAGCTTTAATTTAGTCTAAGTTAAAAAACAAAAACGGGAAAAAATGCACTCCAACAAATAAAATAATTTAGTTAGATTTTCCACTCGTTATTATTACGCAGGTTACAATTAAGCAATGGCTGTAGGACAGTAAATTACACCTCACAACTAGCAATAAAATTAAAATTCTGTAAAAACTAGTGCCTGGATGGCATGTACCGTCGTTATCAGTAGGAACACGTACAAATGCAGAGGTTGCATCTAATGGTGAAATCTAAGCTTTCGTTATTCTAAAATGGTCCTTTTTTATCACAAGGTTAACACTTTATTTGCAGGCTTTATCAAGAACCGAAATGCGGAGGGCGGTTTATGATAAACTAGTGCTGGTGTTGTGATATCATCCTGGTTGGCCTCTCCCGCTCGTCTCATTTCAAACTACAGGCTTGCCCGTTTTTTAGTCTCATAAGAAACGTAGCACTTCTGCATTCATGACCTTTTGGCAAATTAACACAAAAAGCTTAATCTACCACCCCCTCCTCCCAAAGGGAGTTTTCACAAGTGATGTTAAGACTGCCTTTCAAGGGCAATTTGCATGTTACCAGCAGTGGGGGCTGGTGTCCATTTTGGTGGGTAGGGTGGAAGGCTGGGAGGCCACCGGCAAGTGGAGCCAGAGCCAAGGACAGGTGGAGCAAAACTAATTCCAGTTGTGCCCCACCCTCCTCCCTGCTGAGTTCCGCAAGAGCAACACTGGCACTATAGAGGAGGAAGATAACAGGCAGTGCCCACCCTCTGGTCTGGTTGCAAGTAAGAAGGCAAGCAGGTGCTGGCTGAGAGCAGGCTGAGGTTGGCGGGGGCAGTGCCCCCATTTGCCCTAACAGATCAGCCTCCACTAACATTGCATTTCAAGTGATTACCTAACATGTCTAAAGAACACACTTAAAAATATAGTGTGTGGGGAATGACTGAAATGAAATGAATGAAATGAAAGAAGCACGTTTGGTACCATGTGTACCTTATATGTCACTAACCTGAGAACCAAGATCATCTTTAGCTCCCCATCAAGTGTACTTGGGCTGGCTCTCATGTAAACTGTGGAAAAGCCCTCTGCCTCTTTCCTGCCATGTGAATGCTGTCCACTGGCTTACCATGTCTTAGAAGATCTTAGAATGCTGTCCACTGGCTTACCATGTCTTAGAAGATGCTCATTTTAAAATTGAGGCACCAATGAGGAAGTGGATGGACATTCACATTGTGTTTCATAGCTACTTGGGTCAGCCGTGGACAAATATCATCTTGAATAGGGTCTCCACCCTTTCTGAAGATGAAGCAATTAACTAGGCTCACCCCTTGGGAGTATGTGCAGCATCTGAAAGATGGTGCATTTGCTTCTCCTTTTTTAAGGTAACGATCAGCACTATTTTTCTAGAAAAAGAGGTGCTGGGATTCACTATGGATGCCTCCCTTGTCCTCTTAGAATGGCAATGGTGCCCACCTGAGAGGTGCCAGAACTGAGCTCCAATGGGTTCTGGCTGCAAGTAAGCCCTGGTAATAATGATGAGAAGTGGAGAAATGCTTCAATATGAAAGGCTCTTGGTTTTCTGCAGCAGAGGATGGGGCCAAAGGGAAGGTGACCTGCTTGAAATAGCCAAGGAGGCACATTAAATGTATGCATTAAATGTTCTCCGCTCATTGGCATACACCTTTCAGGTTAGATGCATCCATTGTAAGGTGGGGAGGAGGCAGAAAAATGGAAGGGCAATGGGCTAGCTAGGGGCTCTCTGGTGCTCTGTTTATCACAAAACTGGAGCCAGTTGTGTTTATTTAAAGCACTTGTACATCACCTTTCCCCACTGCCTGGGGTGTAATTACAGTGTCATTAATGCAGGTGTTGAGATGTCCTCACCATGTAGAATAGTGTCTTCATGTCACTTGTGAAACTGCCTTAAACATTTCCACCCCTCCTATTCCCACCTATCAATTATGATTACCAAGTAAGTCTTTGCTTGCTTGCTTTTTTTTTAAAGAGAGAATTGTGTGTTTTTTCTCAGCCTGAATGAATACAAATGATTATATCCTTGGTTTTTAGTTAAGTTAGTTAGTTAGGGTTTTGTTTTTTTTGTTAAAAAAGGCCATCATTTCAACTTTGCAAACATCAGGATGAAGGGACATTTTGAAGCTTCAGCACCAGAAGAACAACAAGGGAGAGTGCAGAGAACGGCTCCATTTGGAAGCACAGAGCAATATTTAACAACAACTATTATTGTTCCGGTTTGTTAACAGGTGGCTCCAAGTCTTTTATTTGTGGAGTCTTAACCATGGTTTCTTTAAAGTAATTGCTTGCACAGGATCAACACGGCTTCTTGTGTATTCGAAGTGACACTTAACAGCAGCGCACACGGCCCACCTTCTTGGGGGTGTTTGAAACCATCGGACTCTTGCAGTCTGTCATGAGAAAACAGCTAACTCCATCTTGCAAACTTCACTTCCTCCAACAAGGAGTCTCGTGCATTGCTCTGTTAGGGGATGGGCTTTGCCATCTCCTGCAGGGCTTGGCTTCTAGACCAGAACTGTCACCGAAATGAACAGTCCCAACCCAAGATGCTTCAAAGACACACAAGCCCAATGCTTGTTACATCTTCCCAGGTTTCCCTCACCCTCAAGAACAATTTTCTCTCTTGCGCTGCCACCGATTCTGCATAGTTCTTTCTCACCGTGCCCCATTTCTCTTGTATTGTACATGCTCATTCCTCTGACGGAAGAACAGTGCTCTTGCTGATTTCCTGTGAGTCTAGCTTCCACGGGAAGCAGGTACACTTGGCAGATTTGCAGCGACATGGCAAATCAGCTGTGGAAGTTCTGCACAACCGTCTGTTTCTGAGAGAGGCGGAGGAGCTCCTCTCGGATTGCTTTGATGAGAGAGGCCGACGAGTGACCCGGCTGCAGGTCCTCAGTGGAGCTGGTGTTGTAGCAGAGCCCCGGGCCCTGGTGGTTGCTGTGTGGAAGCTGCACAGGAGGAGCTGAGGGCTGTCGGGCCGAAGTCCTCGGCATCTGGAATACTGGTGAGGAGGAATATTCTTGATGTCCAGGCGTATGTGTCTGGGGAAAGGCACAAAGCATTACTGCGTTTTCTGTTTGGGAAGTGTAGGTGAAAAGATGAGGAGGCAGGAGACCAAACAAACAAAAACCAAGGCAGGGAAGAAAGCAGGTGAGTTTCTCTTGGATCTGAAACGCAAAACTGGAAAAGTTTGAACGCATGCAATTATTTGGGAGAAGTGTTGGCGCTCCTGGAGTCTCAGGGCTGCTCTACAAGCAACTGTTAAAACACAGCTTCCAGAGAGGAGCTGTAATAGCCTGTCGCGGTAAAAAGCAACAGAGTCTTGTGGCACTTTTAAGACTAAAACATGTTAGGAAGGATGGTGTAAGTTTTCATGGACTAGAGAAGGCACCCCCAAACTTCGGCCCTCCAGATGTTTTGGACTACAATTCCCATCATCCCTGACCACTGGTCCTGTTAGCTAGGGATCATGGGAGTTGTAGGCTAAAACATCTGGAGGGCCGCAGTTTGGGGATGCCTGGACTAGAGTCTGCTTCATCAGATGCATAGACAAAATCAGCAGGTATGTATAACGATAGCAAGCAAATTGAGAGCAGAAAAAAGAGCTGTTGTAGCTCTATGATAAACACTATTATTATTATTATTATTATTATTATTATTATTATTATCATCATTATCATCATTATCATCATCATCATCATCACCATTATCACCTGCTCTTTAATAGGAGGTCCTGATGTCAAAACCCAGGGTGTGTGTGAGTGTATAGATAAATAGATACCAAACACTTTTTGAAAAGAAGGCCTTCTTCAGTGGTCACTTATGTATGGGTGTGTGCCTAAGTGTGCTAGCCTGGCATATGCACAAATAAGAAATGCAAAAATACTTCCAACAACTAATCTAAATTATTTAAAATAAATCAGATGTAACAGCACACAGCTGGGCTGACTATTAATAATACATTTAAGGCCAAATACTTGCCTCGTAGATATCAAGACTGACTCTGAAGCAAAGCCTAGTCAGTACAGCATGAGACTCTTAATCTCAAGGTCGTGGGTTGAAGCCCCACTGGACTGGGCAAAAGATCCAGGCAATGCTGGGGGCTGGACTAATGGTAGAGAATTCTACAATTACATACCCTCCAGGATGAAACGTGTATCTGCTGTGGACCGACTGACAAGACAGCAAGGAATTTTGTTTCCCCCTGTCAGTACTGATTCATGATGTACGTGCATGGGTGCAGGGGGGGGGGCATTAAGAAGTGATCGTTGTACTTACGTTACATGTATGTAGGCATATTTTACATGCTGTCTACATTTTTTGTGCTTTGCTTCTCTCTGACCTCATTGCTCCCTCCCTCCCTACAACTACGCCTTTGTGTGATTTTATATACACATCCCAAATTAGGATTAAAACATTCATGAATCTGATGAAGTGGATTCTAGTCCACAATTGCTTATCCCATAATAACACTAACCTCCAAGGTGTGCCAAAAGGCACTGGGGGTTTGGTGCGGGGCTTGTTTTCAGTGACCTGGAGATTAATGGCCATGCAGTGGGGCAGAAAGCACCATCTATTTGTATCAGGAATTTAATACCTATACTGTTTTCACATCTGTTTTGAGACCACAAAAAGGCGACTACGTCAAGGTGCATGCCTGTTATGTATTTTTGCAACAGGGCTGACAGCATCAATTTATAACATGCCATCTGGCTTGTCTAAAAAGAGCCACGGACTCGAACTGGGGAAGAGGAGAATAATTTGCTCTGAAAAGCGTGAAGGTGAGTAAGATGAAGGGAAGTCATAACAAAAGGGACGGTCGTTGGGTTGTACTAAGTAGCCTTACCAAAATACATTTGAATGGGCGATGCATGCACTGATCATCAAAATTAACAATGTTTGCACACCAACCACATCCGCTTCAGCGTCAAAATACTCCCCTGTGTTCTTGAAAGAGCACACACTGTAAGAAGTTGCAAAAACTTGGGCAGTACAGGTAAAATAGGCCGAAGGAAGAAAGAAACAACAGAGGGCTGCAAAGCAACACTGAGCCAACAATATTAGCAATGGCAGGGCATGCAAAAGCAGCAGAAATTCAGCTAATTGCTGTGGCAAACAAGTACAGAGGAGTTTAATCCAGTTAGAACCATCAGGTGGTAGAGAAAGAGAAAGAGAGAGAGATACTCAATTATGTGTTTCTGAGGACAGTACAAATATATGGGTGATTTGGACCTTGGTATCAGAGGCTGTGGGGCTCAAACCAGGCTGCCTATAGCGCTGCCCTGCGAAGGTTCACAGATGTCACTCAGGAAACCAGAATCCTTCTGGGCCACAAAGTCAGGTGGTCTCACAAGGCCAATCCAGTGCTGCCACCTGATCTAAAGCTTTCAGATAAATTTATTTCCCTGAACTGGAGCAATGCCACTGCAGAGGGAAGCCACCAGGTTATCTTCTTGCACTGCACCAGTCCTGGGCCTGCCCATCGCCTACCTCCTGCCCTCATCCGCCCAGAGCACTTGCCCACCTTTTGGTACCAGCTGGGCAGCTATGGTTTTACATGGCGACAGGGAAACTATATAGGGCACAGGAGACTACATGTTCCCCAAGGCTTGGTCCCAGTGCACCTAAAGCCCCCATCATGTCTGCTGAAATAACAGGTCTCTCACAAGCGTCTTGGCAGCAGTCTTCTCCCAAAACAGGAGTCGTGTCACTTGCAGGGTTAATACAAAACATACTAAAGGGAGAGACGGTGGGACAGATGGCCAAATTTGTATGGGGTGTTCCAAATCTCTTCCCTTCCCCCTTCCTTGCATGAAGGCAACCATATAATGTTGGACGAAATGGCAAGATCGTAGGGTCATAGAGCAGAGGAACCTGTCTTATACCGAGTCAGATCATCTAGTCTATCTAGGTCAGTACTGCCTACACTGACTGACAGCAGTTGCCCTGGGTTTTAGGCAGAAGCCTCTCCCAGCCCTACCTGGCGATGCCAGGGATTGGACCTGGGACCTTCTGTATGCAAAGCAGGTGCTCTGCCACTGAGCTATGGCCCTTCCACAAAGACCCCCATTTCACTGTGGATATTGTGGTACACCACTTATTAGAAGTTTGCCTCCATGACCCAATAATAGGGACCAATTGCCCATCCCTAGCTTATGTCATGTCTGATCAGCAGCAGTGTTTAGAGTTCCAACTTTTCCTTTGGGGAGCCAGGAATGCATTGTGACCCCCCCCCCGAGTCTCTTTAAAACTTATTTCTCCATTTCTGGGTTCAGGTGGGGTGGGTGGAATGGGGAAACCATTATTGCTTGCAATAATGCACTTCAGGCGGTACTACATCTTCCTTCAATGAAGGAAGGAGCTGAAGAGACAAGACAACAGAGAGTTGGGAGAACCCACTAGTGAGCTACGACCGATTACAAAAAGGAACAAATAATGTTTTGGGGTCTTCTCCAAGAGGTGAAGGTAGCATGGCAGAGACAGTATTGATCGTGTTGTGCAGATTAATTCCACTATTACTCAAGTAGGTTCAAGTGGGCTTTGGTCATACTTCAAAACTTTTTTAAAAAACAAACCAGACCACCCCCATGTGACCCACTTGGGTTTTAAGGGTCGTGAGGTGGGTAATTCAATGAATTTTTACCCCCCTTTTTTTTAGGTTTGCTAATTTCAATGAGTCTGCTCTTGAGAAAAAACTTAGCTGAATGCCACCCCATGTTCTAGAAGTAGCGTCTTGCCCAACTGGTTTCTAAAACTAAAACATGGCATTTTGTTTTGCTGTGCTCAGGGCAACCTCAACTCCGTAGCCAATGATAGGAACTGACAAGGCTCCACTAACACCAGCGAGACAATCTGTGTCTTTGTTGCTGTTGTTGTTAGTGCTCTCTACCTACAGTGGTCTCATGAGACGATTTCAGGGGAGCAGAGCCCACTGAGAGCATGGATCAGGGGTGGGGGACCTGCGGCCATCCAGATGGTACGTAAGAAAGGCTGGATCAGGCCTTTCTAGTCCAGCATCCTGTTCTCGCAGTGGCCAAGCCAATGCCTGTGGGAGGCCTGCAAGCTGGACATGGGCTCCACAGCACTCTCTCCCCACCTGCCGATTCCCAGCATTTAAATCTTGCTCAAACGTAACTGCTTTGTAAAAAAAAAACCCCTGAAAACATCCCTGGTGTTGGACTGCAACTCCCATCATCCCTCACCACTGGCCATGCTGACTGGGGCTGATGGGAGCTGGAGTCCAGGCAACCTCTGGAGGGCCACAGACTCTCCACCCTCTGGGCACAGAGGAGAGAAGCCAAGGGTGATAATGAAGAAGACATAGAGAAGCAGAGTTTGGGGGCTGGGATGCGAAAGTGACAAAAGCAGTGGGCTGAGATCAGAGGAGCAGGTAGAGATGCCTTGAGAGGAAGCTCCCCAAGCAGCACAGGATGAAAAAAAAAAGGCGGGGGAGAGAAACAGCTGAACAGAACACTGCTTCGGAAACTATTCAAACATGAAGCACAGTACTCACTGCATCTCTCCTAGCATATTCATCCTCTCCACGGTACGGGGGCCACCCGGGTTCCCCCATCTGGCCATGCCCTGCTCTGCCTGAGGGGATCTCCACTTGTTGACCTCCGATCCTGCTAGCAATTCCCACCTGAGTGAGGTGCTGTATCTGAGAACCTTAAAAGCAAATATTTGTTTGTTTTCTGTTTTGTCTTTCCATGCAGCAACAGAAGGGTGAAGGGCAAATGAAAACGGGCGGCAGCAGGGCATCAAAACAAGTATATGGGGGTGGGGGTGGCATGTGAGGAAAAGGAAACTAAATCAAACTAATTAAAAAAAAAAAGCTCCCAAAGGAGGGGCAACAAAAGGACCCATTTGCATGCACGTCCTTTTTTTTTTTTTGCAAATGGGAAGGTGTTTCTGTGTGGTATAATATTAGGGTTCTATTAGGCATGGTGGAGGTAGACAGGTAAGGAACAGACCAGGTAACACTTCTGGCCCACTGGCCCTATAAATATTGCAAGTATTATTAATACGTAATTGAAAAGAATGTGTGTGTGTGTTTTAAAGGTTTGCATGCTAGTGATTTGCCCTTAGTGGAAGAGCAGAAATATTTGCTTACTGCAAGACACTCAGCTCTACAGACGTAACACCGGTTTCTTACAGGTGTGTAGCAGTCGCCTATAATTCCTGGCTAGTTGTGAAGTTGAGGCCAGTATCCTGGAGATGTCCTCAGGCCTGCTTCAAATACTGGAATCAGTTATGAAATGTGTACATTTCCTCTTTTTAAACGAAACAACCTCCCTTTAGAACACGTAGAAACCCGTTGTGTTTACAAGTTCCATATAACGCTCATTGCACATTTGCAAGGAGCCGATCTTTGAGTGCGGCAGCAATGGTGCTTTGGAAGTCCCTGCCTATTGAATTTAGGCAGGTGCCCTCACTATATCATTTTAGATGCCCACTGAAAGCTACCCAGATGTATAACTTAGTATTTAGAACATAAGATAAGCCTGTTGGATCAGGACATTACCCCATCTAGCTAAGCATCCTGTTCTTACAGTGGCCAACCAGACACCTGTGGGAAGCCTGCAAGATGGACGTGAGCCCAAGAGCACTCTGCCCACCTGTGATTCTCAGCAACTAGTATTCAGAGGCATAATGACTCTGGCAGTGGAAGTATGTATGTCCATTGTAACTGTGCTCAGCTAAGAATTCATTGTGTTAGGT
This sequence comes from Zootoca vivipara, assembly GCF_963506605.1. NCBI lineage: Eukaryota > Metazoa > Chordata > Lepidosauria > Squamata > Lacertidae > Zootoca > Zootoca vivipara. The sequence continues at coordinate 50,489,909 of NC_083285.1, read as the reverse complement.
ACCCTACCATTCCTTTTATTAGGAGACCAATGAGCACCTCCTACTAGTAGCTTCAGCCATCCTGTTCCTCCCCAGGCCCATGCATGCAGGATACACGTGCTCAGAGTTGAAGGGGACTTCACTGGAAGCCCAACTCTACAATTCTCTTGGTTCTATTATTCTAGCAAGCTCCTTGTTTGCATTCTAGATGCAGCCGCATCTGCTCACAATAAATGCTTGAGTTGTGGAATGGGGCTAGCTGGTTATGAGAGAGTCGCTGCAAGGACGCAACAGCTTAAGGAACCCTCAAGTACCTGCAGTGCTTCCAACTGGTCGCGGCCGGGCCACGGGTGGCATTTCCTCCGGGTAGATCCCCCTTGTGGAATACTGAACATCGGAAGGCTGCTGGTCTGGGTGCATTAATTCGACAGGGGGAAGGAAACCTGGCCCCAGGTTTTGCCTGTTGGTAGATCAAGAAAAAAAGAACAATGCCACAATGACTGAGCCCCGGAGACAGCAGCACCTCATATTCCAACCATGCAATACACCACTTGCTTGTTTTTACTGTGTACAGCTCTCTGTCCACTAAGTACCCTGTGAAACACTGTGTGTGAAGCTTCCATAGCTCTGCCCCATGTAAACACAGCACTATGGCTGCTTCACGTGAGTTACATCCTCTGCCTTAGCCTGAAAGATCTAGGCAGAGGTCCTTTATGCTTAGAAAAGAATGAAAACAACGCACGAAGCTGACAGATACTGTTCCTGGCAACCCTGAGATCTGTGTTTTTAATAAAAAAATAAAAAAATAAAAAATATAGAACTGCTTTTAGCTGTTGGTTTTTAAATGTTTTATGACTGCTGTGTGTGAGCTCCTTCGGGAGTAAGGGTGGGATATAAATGGGGGGGGGAGAGATCTATAGAGCAAGCCTCCATAGTAGTGCGCCTTCTCGACTGAAAACATCCTGTAGCCTTTTAAGGACAGAGGAAAGGGAAGAAGTATGCCGTAGAGCTGCCACAGTTGTGACCAAAGCCTGCAGAGGCTGGGAGTGGTCTCTAATAATTATCCACAAACTTTAAATATGTGCTATGGTATGTATTTACGTATACATTTTGCCTAGCTGCTTATGACACCTGCAACCCCATATATTATTGAACGAAACAATGGAGATTATGTGGGAGGCAAGGCTTTCCGTTCATTGCTAGATCGAGTAGGTTCTCAATTTTCAAATCAAACTCCAGATTCAAACATGCTTGCAAAACATAGTCCTTAATTCAAGTGTTTTTAACATTCCCAGTTATGGACACTGCTGCTGCTATACTAAATGTGTGAACTATTAAATAAGATTTACAGCTATTGCCTGACAACTGGCTAATTCAACTTTTTAGAGTCCCTCAAAATCAAATTTTAAGATCAGTATCTGAAAATGACAGCATTTGGACAAATGTGATCAATTTCTTTATTTTTGCAAGTAGGATATTTTAGCTCTTAGATGTCTGTTGTGCTCCAGACAAAGCAAAATCCCATTCATTCGTTCCACTGATTTTTCTATTCCATTTTTCATTAATGGTGATGGTGATTCATTCCCTCCTAACATTATTGCTTGTTTTGAATTTGCCTCTTTGAAATTTCTAGGAGAAACAAAACAATTAAGAGCTATGCAATAAGTATGTATTTACCATTTTTCAAATTTAAGAACTTTGATTTCTGCTTGCAAAATCAGAAAGTTTAAATGCAGAATATCAAAGTTCCCAGCTCCCAATTTTGTCTTGCATTTCAGTTAAGTGCTGCCTAGGTATTGGAGCTTCTCTGTCTTAACTTACTGGAAAAGGAGTTACATGAGGAATACATGCAGTACCCAGCTTGGTTCCAGCCCACTGATAATCCTAATTACATTACTGCAGAGAAAAGGACCAATTTGTTTTTCCAGTCACTGTTCCGAGAACTGGTTATTTGAACCACTTGACTGTGACATTGATTAACAGTTCGGTATCACAGCAACTTTTCTTCTTCCACCCCTAAAGTTCACCAACTTCATTAAATTCAATGGGGCTTCCACAAACGGCTCGCAAAAAATGAACGGGGTTCAGATAACCAGACAGCATTCATTAGTTAATGACTTGCTCACTTTCTCTTTTCAGTCATGAAGAATAAATCACCATCCAAATTGCCTAATCCAGAAATAGCTGCCTACTCTGAAAGAGGAAAATCGGAGGGCAGTTAAGTGTTTTATTGCAATTGCGGCTAGTGCAGTTTAGGACAAAAGGATGCTACTTTGCCTTGTTATGAGCACAGCAGAAAATTAGATTTTTACTCCTGCGTGCTGTCTCAGTGTCACGTGTGAAAGAGAAAGCAGCTTGTGAACATTTGAGACAAACACAAAAGCAAACAAAGCAGAATCGCACACGATGGTCAGGATGCAATTATTCATTACACAATGCACAAACTTAAGCTGCCGCACAGGGCGCTCCCTTATTTCTGCCACAGATCACTGGCCATCATGGGGAAGGGCACAGCCCGACGACATCACACGAGATGCTGAGCAAAACCAGACATTAGCAGGAAAAGGGACTGAACCACGCCAGCAGCTGTGTCCCCCATCATAATGTCTAGTTAGTACCTCAAAATCTGGCACAAGGTCAGGAAGAAACTCCATCTCCCACAGTTGCTGACAATTTTTGGTCTACTTGGAATAAAAACATCAACTAGCAGAAACGCACAAATCAAACAAACTGTCAGGGAACTACCTCTGTAGCAGGCCTGGAGCTGTTGGAGGAGTCATCCCAAATTCCATGTATCTCTGGAAAAAGACCATGCATCAGAAAAAAACCATTTTAAAGAGGAATTTAAAATTAAAACATTCCATGGCTCTAGTTTCTGAACAAATAGAGATTAAAAACCACTTATTTATACATCACAATGGCTGCATTCAGACATAACACTAAAACATGGTTTAGTGATATGTCGGTGTGCCTAGCCCCCTCCCAGGATCTGCCAAGAGAGTGGTCAGAAGCATTTGCGTTCCTTTAACCCCTACTTCTTCCGTCATCCGAACAGGGGAGTGCAGTTTAACATCAACTAGGGTTAGTTTTAAATCAAGGCAACTTCATACCTTAGGTAATGAAGCTGGCTTGTTGAAACCAACCAGTTACCGTTAGCTAAAACCCCTGTTTGAATGGCGTGCGAACTCACAGTTAAGTAAAACGGACAGGGAGAATTTCTAAACACCCTCTCTCAGCAGTATTGGAGGGGATTAATCAGCCCATAAACAAGTAATTTTCTTTTTAGAAAGATGTGTTCCTAATTCTATTTGCACAACATTCACTCATAGTAATATACCTGAATTTTCTGGATTTATAAGCCGTTACATTATTTACAGGGCTGTAGGTCTCTTCACCCATACAGCAAATCAGCAGCATTCAGCAAAGCAGGGCAAGGTGGGGGGGGGTGCTGTTTACATGGCTTCCCAATGTTAGGATCACTGTTGCTCCCTGAGACGGAGGTGGGTAAGGCAGCAGGAAAGTCAGCATGGTGCAGGCGCAATGGCGGAACCAATCCGACTCCCCCACGGCTCTGCCTGCACTGCACTGCACCTCATCGCACCAGCCCTGCTTCCAAATTTTCTGCTAACAGAGCGTGGCTACAGTTGCTTGCCCACCTCCCCTTTGTCACCACTAACAACAGAATTAGTTTCATTTCATAAAAAATTATATGCCGCTTGTGAAAAAGCTTGTGAAAAGATCTACAAACAGTGGATTCCCCAGTGGTTGTAGCACCCTTATACAGAATGCATGCCAGGAGTAAATAAAAAATACACAAAGATTCAAGAGTGCTGGAAATCCATTAATGCATACACAGTAGAATTATACCTAAGCCACCCCAAATCTTGGGGAGGGAATGGGCTAGGTACCTGAAGAGATAAAAACCATGAAAGCGCAATGGCAAAAGTAAGGATAGGCTCTAAAACGGCACAGTGGAGTCTTGAAATGACCACCAACTGGGCTGCTTACTGTGTGTGTTGGACCGTACGGTGACCCCCACTGGCTGCTCGGAGTGTCCCTCGCTGCTCGAACAGGAGTGTTTGTTGGCTGCCCCGCCGACCCTCCGGAGTGTGTGATGGGAGCAGAATTGGATGCTTGGCTACTAGGGGCCACCAGGGCGAAGGCATCATCCAGGAGAGAATGCATTGTCTGCCGGGCCTCTTCAATGGATGGCTGGGGAGGCATATATTGAGCAGGGTGCGGAGGGAGGCCTGAGTACTTCCCCAAATCAGTTGAAGAAGGCGTCTGGGGTTCGGCAGGAAGGTCAGGATCAGACTGCAAAGGTAACAGGAAGATGGCAGCATAAGGAGGAAACTACGGCCTTAGCAGGTGTTATAATGTCAAAGTTCCCACTGTTTCAAGAACGGTTTTACGTGCTGCAATGATGCCATCTGCGTGTGGCATTTCGCACATCTACCTGCAGAATCATCAATAGTGCATCCCTTTGATGGCAAGTTGTGCATAATCTAGGAAGCACTGATGCCAACAAGAAACTGCAAACCTCTTGCTCAACTTCTTCCCCATCAGCCTATTTACATTGTGCACATTCTGCTGAAATTCAGAAGCCGTGTGATTCATTACCCCGAACTTGCACCATTTCAGGACAGAATATGAGGCTAATGATTGGAAAACAGTTGTTCACAGTCCTCAACAGGTTCACCACTCCTATCAGCCAATCACCCATTCCCACCACCCTTCTGAGTTAATACCCCTCCCCACCCTCTGACTATACATAAGGGTCTGGTGACTTCTGTTTCAGTGTATCTGAAGAAGTGTGCATGCACACGAAAGCTCATACCTATGACAAACTTAGTTGGTCTCTAAGGTGCTACTGGGAGGATTTTTTTTTATTTTGCTTTTCTGGATAGGCAGGGAACTGAGTGAAATCCTCTGAAGGCCCATTGAACGAATGGCAGTCACACTAATGGGACTTGCTTTTGTAACAAAGTTTATAACAGTGAGCAGTTGGCCAGCTCTTCTACCCAACTTTTGCCTGTGCATGGGTGGGAACATATGCTGGCTCTGCCTTGGCCACACACCGTTGGTGCACATTGCTTTGGGTTTGCAGAGTGAATTGGTCCACAACGAATGAGGACTTCTTGAGTAGCTAGTTACACCTGCCCTACTACTACTACTAATTATTTTTTTATTATTTATACCCCGCCCATCTGGCTGGGTTCCCCAGCCACTCTGGGCAGGTACTAGATAATGGATTTGAGAAAGGATTTATGCACAAGACATTTGTTGTGAAAGCTCATGGTTTCACAAGGCCGTAATTCACAGTGGGTTCTTGCATTATTCAGACTCAAGCCAGCAAGGCTAGTGCTTCCTGAAAGCCTTTCCCACAACCCGCAGCTTATCATACAAGTAGAAAGAAAATGTTGCCTTCCAAAAGGTTTTAAACATACAATATATGCAGAGTTGTTGACTCCCGGAGGTCTCTTGTAAGTCCCATCGCTGTCAGTTGTAATTAGCCGGTCCTTGTCCGCATCTATAGGACTTCCATTAATCTGATGCCTCCGACGCTGCTTCGGAGAACGTTTGGCTCGAGAACTAGGTAAAAATAAAAAGAAGAAAAGGGCAAAACATCTTAGGGCTTCCTAGGAGCATCCCAGCTGGGGGCGGGGCAGTTCTGAGCCTTTTTTCAAGATAGCATCTTTCATAAATTTAAAGAGTCTTTGTAGAATCTGAGGCAAATAAAAGCTTTTTGATTTGCTGAGTCTTTATAGCCTTTTCAATTTCCATCTGTCTCTGGAAGCTCTATGTGGGGGACTTTAAATCCATTTTTGCTGTTTATTGTTTTTTTTGTTGTGTTGTATTGCTTTTATTGGTGCAATTGGCTCTGAGAGTTTTGGCCAAATCTAAATAAATAGATAAATATCACAGACAAATAGCAAGCAAACAGATAAAAGAGCCACATCACAAGGTGCTATCACCGGTCAAGCTGTAAAGCTGAATTAAGGGTATAAGTTTATTTTAGTCAGCTAATCAGTAATCTGGACACAAAGGCATCATTCGCACATAACAGAAAAACATGACTTAGTACTACATGGACCAATCAAAGCCTTGGGCTTGTGTGTCCTCACCAGGGACCCCGCTTTAAACAAAACTGGTTAGTTTAATGTTAAGTCAACTTTAAAATGGCTTATGAAGTTGGGATATTACGTTAACCAGTACGTTTTCTTTTTAATAAATATTTTTTATTAAATAGTTCTTAGTTTACAAAAATACGTGCATTGTCTCTTTTTTCAAGTTGTGTTTCTACAGATCAGTTTCATTTGTTGTGAGACATTAGTGCTGCGTGCAGTAATAGGCTGGGAAGAAAAGAGGGGGAGGGTGGTGGTGAGTGGGGTGGGTGGCAATGCTTCAATTCTCCTACTTAGTCTTTAAGCTCTTGTTTGTTTGTAGCGTGCTGAGCGGGCGTTAACCAGTATGTGTTTATTTTATTTTTATTTTTTTCCAAAAAAAAAATTGCATTTATGATAACAAATATTAACAACAGATACACAACAACACAACACAAAAACACAAAACATAGAAAAACATAACAATACAGCCCATCCTTTCTAATCATTTTGGGGTGACTTCCTCGAGCCCTCCCCCCCGTGCCACGATTCACTGTATGTTTTAAACAGAATTCCTAAGTTGTACATAACGTCAAGCTGAAATTCTGAAACTGAACTCAATGTCCTCCTCCTGCTGATTCAGGAAGAGAGGGGAACGTGGAATGTCCAAACCTTACGTTTTGCTTGGGCTCATGAAGGTTTGCTCATATAGTACATTGGTGGGGAACTTATACCCCACGGGTCGTTTTCAGCCAGTCACACCTGCCTGTCACTTACCTGCCACTTATATGACATTAGGTGTGGGGCAGGTAAGGCCACAGTTGCAAAGGAACATTCAGGAGCTTAGAGGTTGCTTCCTATGGTTCCTTTGTAGTCACGTCTTGCTATGAGACCATCCTGGCTATGAGTCCTGGAAGACCGGCTCCCGGCCTTGTAGGTCTTTCCCCACCTGGCCTGGGAGAGCAGGGCCCTGACTGACTCCAGCTACAAAAGTTGAGGCAGCTGAAGAGGCCAGAGACCACCTTGGCTGTCTCTTAGTGCAGACCCAGGTCATCGAGCCTGAGCTTCCACAGCAGCCGCCCACCATGAACTGCCATTGGCTGGAAGCGACAGTAGCAGCTATGCTCTATACTTTATCCTCTTGCTAATTATGCTGTTTTAAATGAGCATTTTATATTTGACTTCCTTCAAATGTGCATTGTTAAATGTGCATTCTGCAGTTGACTTCCTGCTCTGTGCAATCTCCACATCCTTTTGAAAGGGAGCATGCCTACCTTGTTATCTTTTATGACAGGCATCCCCAAACTTCGGCCCTCCAGATGTTTTGGACTACAATTCCCATCATCCCTGACCACTGGTCCTGTTAGCTAGGGATCATGGAAGTTGTAGGCCAAAACATCTGGAGGGCCGCAGTTTGGGGATGCCTGTTTTATGACAAGCGTTTGCACACTTTCACATTTAACAGAGAAAGAATTCCATCCCCGGCTGTCTCTGTGTTACAGTTACCTCTTCCTGTGTTCTATGAAGACAGTAGGCATATTGCCTCCAGGGTCCAAGATCTTGTCTATCTGCATCTGTGCCTTGCGGTACATTCTCTGCTGCTCTTTGGTGTCGATGAGAACCATGTCATCCACGATCGGAAACTCATAGTGTCCTTTGCGCTTGGCTCGAAGTCTGATCTTGTTGCGATGGTGCTCAATTTCAGATTTATGCCTCAGAGCTGTTTGTATCTGTAAAAAAGAAAAAGAGAGAAGCATAAACGTTTTGGAACGCACAACTTCTCTCTGCTTTGATGGAAAGTGGTTATGTAGAGTTTGGAAGCAAAATGCTCAATGAACCTCCAGCTTACACCTCAATATCTCATTCTCCAGCTTGCAATTCGTTCACACTCATTCCAGGTAGAATAATTTTTACATACCGCATAATGATTAACACAGCATGGGTAATTAAGAGACAGAGAGGAGGAACACAAAATGCTAATAAAAATGTTTGACAAGCTGCAAATTATACTTCCTGCGGGTTGCCATAAAAGCCCAGCAGCAAAAAAATTAGAAGAGATCTGTGAAGCTTACACAGTGAAAAATGTGTGTGTGTGTGGGGGGGGGTGCACGCATGCATGTGTGAATGCATGCTTATGGATTAAAATTAGAGACTTTGCTTCTGCTTAGGGGCTGTTTGTGATTTATAAGACCAAACAATATCATGGTTGGCACACTCCCACTAAATAGGAGTTTATCTGGCAACATTCAGGAATATTTGGTATGAACCTTGTAATTCCACTATATTTAAAGCCATTCATTCTTTTTAACGATTTCTATTATTATTATTTTATTATCTTGTAATCTTACTCTTCCTGCTTTTAAATATAGATGGGGTTGCTTGCTGCAATCAGCCCTTTGGAACTTTCTTCTCTGTTAGGGTGGTTTACTTTTAAAGAAAGGGCTGGTGTTGTGATGTTTTTAATGTAGCAATGTGTATGTGATTTTTTTAATCTGTATATATTTTAATTGTACGAAAGCCTTATTGTTTAAATAAAACATGCCTCTGACAGCAGAAATTGGGGGGGGGATTAGAGACACAACTCAAAATACTTCCTTTCTTAGTGCGTAACAGTAAGAACTATCCAACTCAAGAGGAAAACACCTCTACTCTGCATTAGACCTGACTTCTCAGGGTGCAATTAATTCTCCTGTGTCTGTTTTGGGACTGACTGACTTGTCACATGATTTTTACTGCAGAGATTCAGAATTATCTGCCCCAGTGGAAGCTGAATGGAAGGAGGCAAAATCAAAGCACTTGGTCATACAGAGAGGTTCATCCATTTCCCCTCTTCCCTCATTTTTAATCTCCTCCTTTCATCAGTGTCTTGCTGAGGGTTTGCTGCGCTTCACATTTTCCTCTCTGCCTGCTGTTAGTAAGGACTGGCAAACGTTCCCCCTCTCTCTTTCTCCTGACTGAACATGGGCACACACAATAATAAATATCTCCTTTCCCTGCCCTGCTCTTTCAACCATCACCTGCAGAACTGGTGATTTATGCTAAGGAATTATTGCATGGAAGAAACTGCTCTTAGAATGGAAGAAGGTTACTTCCCTCTGCTGTTCATACTCCTGTTTCCCTAAGAACCCACACACTTGCATGGCTTAGCTCAGCAAGGTAAGGCTGTGGTCACGTTCAAGAGTAGGATTACTAAAACTCAGGTGCCCAGGTTTGAAAGAGGAGGGCCTGTGAGCCCCGAGATTCCCCAGCTGAGCTCTCGACACTCCAAGTGACACTCAAAAGCTGCATCATGGCTTGCACCAAATAATTCTGGGGACTGTGGTTCAGTGAACCTATTCAATCATTCCCTTTCCTCAGGGAATCTTGGGAACTGTAGATCTAAGTGGGTTGGGGAGGGGAGCAACTGGGGACCTTTATTAAATGACTTTTCTAATGTCACACTCACACCATACATTTAAAATGCTCTTGTGCCGCTTTAACAGTCATGACTTCCTCAAAAGAAGCCTGGGGGCTGCTGGGAACTGTAGCTCTGTGGGAGGTCTCACCATCCTTAAGAAGCTACTGTTCCCTGGTTCTTTGGGGGAGAGGCATAAGAGTGCTTTACTTGTATGGTGTAAAAACAGTATTTTCTATATGTCCATGGTGTATCTATGCTTTTAGAGCAAGGCATTTTCACAGGCTGTAAAGCAGTTTACCGAACGGATTGATTACCTCCTTGTTAATCTTGTTGGTCTCTGCTACTCGGTCAGCAAGTGGCTGGTTCTGAATCGGAGGTGCTGCAATTGGCTGCATGGCAATCAACTGGATCTTGCTAGGAACCCTTCGGCTGACCTCCGAGGATCGTGACATTCTGTCCACATGCTCAAAGATGGAGGCTGAAGAGTGTTGCTCTGTTCCATTGCTGATCTGCGGAGGGCCTGAATGTTTAAAAATACGAATGAAAGGTAGTAAATATTGTTTCAAGTCCCCAAGAATGGAAGGTTTTGCAAAATTTTCAGCATCAAGAGACTGGCCCACCATCTGAATTACACCTTTTGAACAAAAACAAATTACCACAATACTAATAACATGAGTTTAAGGGGTTGTGACACACACACACGGGGGGGGGGGGGATTGTAAGAACATCGGCAAGGCCTTTAGATAATTTTTCTGTTCTCTGTGTTCATTCTTTGCTTAGATGTTGCTTGTAATGTTTTGAATTGCTCAATTATTCTCTTGTTTTCCTGTAAATGTAAAGGTAAAGGTACCCCTGACTGTTAGGTCCAGTCACGGAAGACTCTGGGGTTGCGCGCTCATTTCGCTCTATAGGCCGAGGGAGCCGGTGTTTGTCCGCAGACAGCTTCTGGGTCATGTGGCCAGCATGACTAAGCCGCTTCTGGCAAACCAGAGCTGCGCACGGAAACGCCGTTTTCCTTCCCGGCGGAGTGGTACCTATTTATCTACTTGCACTTTGACATGCTTTCGAACTGCTAGGTGGGCAGGAGCTGGGACCGAACAACGGGAGCTCACCCTGTCGCGGGGATTAGAACCGCCAACCTTATGATCGGCAAGCCCTAGGCTCTGTGGTTTAGACCACAGCATCACCCGCGTCCCTGTACTGTACACCAGTTTGGGGGTCCTTGTTTAGGGCTCAAAAGCAGTCTAGAAAGGCCCTTAAAAAAAGGCTTTGTTTTCCTCTGGGCGACTCACACTGTTACTTGAATATTTTGAGGTTAGTGCTGCAGTGCTTTCAATATCTCTCAGTTTCTCTGTCTCAATATGTCTGTCTGTCTGTCTCTCTCTCTCTCTCTCTGAGTTTATATCACCCTTGCAGCTACAGGTTTAAGTGTGGTGTGGGGTAGAGGAGAGCTGAGAGCAGGAAGCTCCTCTACCTTGTGGGTGGAAAAGGGCCTACAATAAATACACCAAGAAAGACAAATATAGGGCAGTTCAAACGCTGCACACAGTACAAGTTAATTAATTCCTAGAAGGTTTATCCACTACAGCCAGAATCGCTCCTTATGCCAAAAATAGTTTCATTGCACTTTCCAGGGCTTAAAAGGTTTTCCTTATAGAAGCCACATGATAGTTCTCAATGAACAGCCCATTTAATCTTTGACGAATTGAGAAGATGATGAGATTCAAAAAGGCTGGAAAAGGCTAAACTGAGATGGGCAAGTATAGTAGATCTGCCTAGCTCCAATATGGCCTCAGTTCATACAATGCTGAACATATTACATGAATGAGTCTTGTGTTCTTTCCCGCTTTGATGTGGCTTAAGGGCTAAATATGTGCATACAAAAATGCCCCAGAGTTGCTGTTGTTGCTGCTGCTGCTGTTTTTAAGGAGCACAGCAAAGGCTTTTTTAGAAACAGGTTAACCACACACACGAAATTCTGTAGGGGGTGAAAGAAGCATTTGGAAATACCAGGTGGGAAAACAGTCCAATCACTTCTGGCTACCCCATTCTATTTCTCCGTTCTTAAATAGGACTTGTTTATTGTCAGGCGACCTCCGTACAGGGAGCCTCCGCCTCTCCTGTTGACCAGCACTTCGCCCAGTGAGAGCAGCAGCAGTGGGTCAGGTGGGGGGAATGAGGAAGTTAGTGGGGTGGTGGAGTCAGGGCTCGGCTATATTACAGAGCCATTGCAACGCCCTGACCAACAGGTGGAGGGGAACAGGCAGCCCCTTCGGGTGCTCGAATTAAGGCGCCCCACCAAACGTAAGGTCGGGAGGAGGCGTTTCGGGGTGCCCAAACTCTTATGCTGGGCACGCAACAGGAAACGTCCACTCCTGGATTCTGCGAGTGACTGAGTGGTCATGTTTTCTGCGGTCTCTGCACTGTAAATACTATGCACAATAAAAAACTCTTAAAAGACAGAGCAGACTTGGGTGTCTTTACTCAAGAGTAGCCGCAACAGCACCATTACATTTATGAACTGGGGAACAGTGGGGAACACCCATTAACATGTATCATATAGAAGGGAGAGGAACAGTTCAGAAACGGAGCCCATGTTTTGCATGCAGAAGGCCAAGGTTGTTCCTGTCGTCTCCAGTTGAATAGCCAGGTAGCAAGTGATGTGACAGACGTCAACAAGAGAGCAGCTTTCAGCCAGAATAGGTAAAACGGAAGCAACTTCCTATGTGCATATAATTAGTCAATCCTTTACTGGCAGATGGGATGCCTTTAATGGTTCCCATTGGCTATAACACGAGGAAACACCTAAAAGCCAGCCCTAGCTATTAGGCACTGAAAGCTAAGCCCTCTCCACACACATTTTCAATTAAGACTTTCTCATCTTAGGCTTATTGCACATTTTTAGGGGGAACTTACCCACTCGGTTTACTCCTGGAGCATCAAGAGAAAGATAAAAACAGTGTCGTTATAATTCAGCAAGTAGTGACAGAAGGAGAGCCAGGTGCTCCCGAAAAGAACGCAGGTATATCTATTTCTAAATTTCAACGAAAGGGAGTTGATTCAAATGTTTAAAAAAAAGCAAATGGCACACTAGCAATACAGAATGAATGAATGCTTCAATGATGCTTCATTGTGAGATACACAGGTGTTGTTGTTTTTTTAGGTGTGACTGCTTTAATCCACCTATCACCACCACCTGCATTCTGGAGAAATGCACTGCATGATGTTGTTGTTGTTGTTTTTAAGGACTGAATAAGATTTGAATGACTACAACACTGGGATAGAATACCACACAAATGTACAGATATCACGGCTTAAAACTCTGTAAGCTGTCTGTTGAGTGTGGCTTTATTCAACTACATCATTTAAATGTTTTTCTCTGTTCTATGATGTCAATTTGCCTTCTAGCCGTGTGGTGTATGTGTGTGTGTATGTATGTATATATAGTGTATATAAAATAATAGATGTGTTTCAAGCTGTGCCCAAACAAATGACTCAGCAGATTCCCTATTCCTGGCACTCATGTGTGATTTGTGAATGAATACAGGAAGAAGAGTGCGGTGCATGAGAAGGCAACATACCAGACTTGTTGACTCTGTGTGGCTTGACTTCATTTGCAGCTATCTGTGGTCTTGCAGGCCCTTCTCCTGTTTCTCGACCACTGGACTGCTCACTTGCTGTGGAGTCAGCATCTGATGGGGAAACTCTGCAGGCATCAGGTCCCAAACAAACAAACAAACAAACAAAAATTAAAATGGCTGTTTATTATTTTGTATGTTTAGATTTTACCTTTCTTCCATGACAGAACCCAAGGCGGTACACAAAGTGTTCTCAGGCGGCTTCTCATTCAGACACAAGACCAGACACAAGACTTGTTTAGCTTCTGTAAGCTTTTTAATTCCTCTGCATTGTGTTTTTAACTGATTCAATGCTATGCAGCCTGCTTTCAAAGTGCTTTCTGTTTTCTGACTCTATAGTTGTTTTATTAATTTATGTTGTACTTTTACTGTGGTTGTGATTTTTAAAAAACAAACAAACAAACTTGTTCTTGTTTATAACAGAAGCCACTGCTTTACTTTGGTTGTATGAAGCCTATAAAATAAATGGTATAAATCCATCAATAAACTAAGATAGAACCTCCATATACAGAGGCAGTCAACCTCTAGAAACTGGGCTCACTGCAGCCCCCTCCCACATGCTAAACATAACATAATAGAATAGAATAGAACAGAACAATTTATTGGCCAAGTATCAACCATACTTGGAATTTTGCTTCGACTACATTGCAATGTAAAGAAAAAACGTACATCATACAAACACTATTCCCCTCACAATGCACTGCACTGGCTAGTGCTGCTCTCAAGACTTCCATGCGCTGAGTGCATGTGACCCTGAGAGCATAGGCATTTGAGGGAAGAACTGAGCCAGCACACAGGGGTGGCACCAGGGGTGGGGTCAGGAAGCACTGCTTTCTTTTAACGGCACAAAGGGGGCTTTTGTGGCTTGCTGGTCTAATGGTCTCCATGAGCAATCCAATTTGGAATTGAAATGAGCATTTAAGAGGTGAACAAAGCAGGGAATGAAGGAATCACCTTGGACTTTAGCTATGAATTGACTCCTGTCAGTTTACCCACCAGGTTGTAAAGGCTAGAAAGATCAGACAGTTTAGCCGTGCAATCACGTTTAGTGCCCACATGCCCACTGCCTATCCTGGCTCATCTCATACTTCTAAGTGAAAAATCTCTATAATTAAGAAGCGCAGCAGAAGAACCTAAAAAAAAGAGAGAATGAGACAGAAATCCTGGTGGATTAATGTAAAAGGCAACTTCCTGAGCAAAGGCTATTCAAACTGAGAAATAAAAGCCCTTATGAAGCAAAAAATAATCCCCCATAACTAATTAACTTTAATCTGTACCAAGCAGTTTCTCATCAACTGAACTGACCTCCCTCTGTGTCGGACATTCTTGGATGGCTTCGAAGAGATCTTTGCTTTGGGGCTCGGCAGGTCACCGTTTTCGGAAGGTGTGGTGTCCTTAATTGGTCCCGGTAGAGGAGCTGGCTCATGTATGATCAGGATGTCATCTTTGTTGTGCTGCCCTAAATGCTGCTTTGCAAAATCAAAGCCCTTCACACTGGGGGCTTGCAGCTAGAGTGTTAACAAAATTTAAAAAGGGAAGACAAAAAAAATAAAATAAATTAATGAGCCAGCATGGTAAAACATGCAAACTGAAATCTGACTGGTAAGTCCTGCAGGATGACATAATACCACGAAAACAGAACAGAAATACATGAACTACCAGGGGTGGGGAGGTGGGGAGACACCCTGAATGTATGGATGTGATCTGGATTTTTGTTACACAAAGTTAAACCACTTCTGCTGTCCAAAATCAGTATCTTGTGAAAGAGGTCCTGAACCTCCTCTTTGAACAATGACCAGAAGCAAAGCCCTAAAAAAGGGACAAACCCCACAATGAAATACAAAGTGTGTGTCTACAATGTCCAGAGCAGGCATGTCAAACCTGCAGCCCTCCAGATGTTTTGGCCTACAACTCCCATGATCCTTAGCTAGCAGGACCAGTGGTTGGGGAAGATGGGAATTGTAGTCCAAAGCATCTGGAGGGCCGCAGGTTTGACATGCCTGGTCCAGAGGCACTTCACACACACACACACACACACACACACACACACACACACACACACACACACACACAGCTGGAGAATATGTTCCCTAAAAGGCAAATTGTGGGGAAAGGAGGAAAATATGAGTAGGTGCTATAGAGATGCCCAGAGTCTTGAGAGGCCATTGGGCACCATTGCCTCCTCCCCCAATTTGGCATTTCTGCTCATAATGAACTAGTTTGCATATCACACTAAGTTACACTTTCTTTTGAACCACAGCTTAAACTCAAACAACCCCCCCCCCCAGCCTCTACGGATGCTGTTCATGGTGCAAGCGACATTGCAGTACGGCATTCTGTGTTGTATGAAGCTGGATTGTGGTTTGTTTGAAACACGAGTGGTAGATCCGAAATAAGCCATGGTTTATTGTTGGCTTATTTCTGGCTTGCCACTGATGGCTTGTTTGGAACAAACTGTGACACAAGTGCTAGTGCAAGAATGGATGACCACAGGGGAGTAGAATGGAAAGAAACTATGCAACTATGGGGTGTGGCGCTCATCTCGCTTTCAGGCCGAGGGAGCTGGCGTTTGTCTACAGACAGCTTTCCGGGTCATGTGGCCAGCATGACCTAACCGCTTCTGGCACAATGGAACACCGTGACGGAAACCAGAGTGCACGGAAATGCCGTTCACCTTCCCGACACAGCAGTACCTATTTATGTAATCACGCTGGTATGCTTTCGAACTGCTAGGTTGGCAGGAGCTGGGACAGAGCAACGGGAGCCCACCCTGTCGCACGGATTCAAACCGCCGACCTTCCGATTGACAAGCCCCAAAGGCTCAGTGGTTTAGACCACAGTGCCACCCGCATCCTATAGACTGGAAAGAAGGGCAGAGTTAAAGTGAGTGCAGGTAGAAACTACCAGTTTTTTTAAAAAATGGCAGTTGGGGTGAGGAGTGGTTGAGAGAGACAAAGTGAGAAAATCTATATAGAAAGCTTTAAACCCTGTATATACTACGTTATTTAGTAAGACATATATTTACATTGGGGACCCAGGTGGCGCTGTGGGCTAAACCACTGAGCCTAGGACTTGCTGATCAGAAGGTCAGCGGTTCGAATCCCTGTGACGGGGTGAGCTCCCGTTGCTTGGTCCCAGCTCCTGCCAACCTAGCAGTTCGAAAGCACATCAAAATGCAAGTAGATAAATAGGTGAAGGTACAGCGGGAAGGTAAAGCGGGAAGGTACAGCGGGAAGGTAAACGGCGTTTCCGTGTGCTGCTCTGGTTCGCCAGAAGCAGCTTTGTCATGCTGGCCACATGACCTGGAAGCTATACGCCGGCTCCCTCGGCCAATAATGCGAGATGAGCGCGCTACCCCAGAGTCGGTCCAGAGTCGCTACCCCAGAGTCGCTACCCCAGAGTCGGTCCCCCAGAGTCGCTACCCCAGAGTCGGTCACGACTGGACCTAATGGTCAGGGGTCCCTTTACCTTTACCTATATTTACATTATAACATTGTGTTCTGGTAAAGGTAGATGTTAAGGTAAGCCTATTTCACCACAATGTCTTGTGCTATAGATGTAATTGAGTAAGAATATAGAGAACCCTACAGCTCTCTATAAAGTCACTTACGTGGTGGTATTTCAGGTATTTTAAGAGAAGTCTGGGCACAGCAGATTAGCTGCGGGACCGACCTTTGTGACCACGTGAGGACAGGACATTATAGGGGAGCCCAGGAACGTCACATAAACAAACCATGATCCGGGTTGACCCGTCACAGCAAACCAAGCTGATGCTGTTGTGCCACATGCAGCACCCAGAGGGGTGAAGGAAGCCGCACACGATGTGGGAAGCATGTTCATGATTAACAAACTGTGCCTTAGTGTAGAGTGCAAAAACAGTTCATTCTCCCTTATTCAATTAAGGGGAAGGGGTCGTTCTTAATGCAAACCTGAGATTTCCAGAAATGCGAACATGTACACATAAATCAAATACACAGAAATGTCATTCACGTGTTCCATTAGCTATGTTTGTGAAAAATGGCATGGAATCTTTATTTTTTCAGCCACACAACATTAAACAAAAGGAGTTGCTTACTACTGGACGATATGGTGTTCCCCCTACCTTGTCTGTATTGCATAACAGGTTGGAGAAAGCTGCACTGTCAATCTGAACCAGCAGATGGGGATAATAAGCATTAAAGGCAAATATGCTTTCTGTCTACTTCCTTGCACATTATGCAGACAGCTAATGCAATCGGGCTTTCGGGTCAATAGTACAGACACAAGTGGGACCCTGCAACAAAATGATGCAGTGGCTCTCCATCCCTTAACAGGAGTGCTCCTCTTCAGGATCCCAGTCAGCCAGGCATATTTTCCTGTGGGATATTACAAGCTCTTAGGGAAATGGTGGAGAACCTGTGGCTTGCAAGATGTTGTTGGATTTCTAACTCCCATCAGCCCCAGCCAGTATAGCCAGTGACCAGGAATGATGGGAGTTATATGGGAGCTGCATCTTGAGAGCCACAGATTTCTCACTCCTGTCTTAGGGACTTAAGAAAGTTAATTTACTCTTCCCCATCCCAATTTCCCATTCTTCTTTTCCAGCTGACACCTTGAGAGTACTAAGCATGCTCAGTCCTTATTTCACTGGGTTTGTTTTCCTTGTGGGAGATTGCCTGATTTTCTTGTGGTTTTTGTTTAAAGTACTTCTGCATATCCTAAGATCCACCCCACCGTGCTGATACATCCGCCATGCTTGTCAGTGGGTCACAGTTTGCTACGAAAATGTGCCATTACCTCCACTTCCTCTTTTCACACTAATTTATGCCACATTCAAAGTGTGCTTTTCCAAATTTACACCCACAATTTCCCGAAGTGATTCTGGGAAACTTGAGGTTTTGATGATAAAAAAAATCATCTTATCTGTTATACCCAATCCCTTCATTGCTTGTATTAAAAAGAAAAGAAAAAAAGACCAGTGCTTTGTGATTGTTAATGTGTTCAGCTAAGACAGGGAGACATGGATTTGAATTGCCACTTAAACACCAAGAGACTTTGAGAGAATCAGGCTATCCTATTTCACAGGCTTAGTGTGAGGGCAAAGATGCAGGGACCCATATACACCACCCTAACCTTTTTCGGAGGGCAAGATAAACATGTGATAAATAACAGAAGCGAAGGCCGTTCTATGAGTCTGTGTGCAAACAGCACTCTACCTAGTTGTGATTCCCAGCTACAACCTTACTATATGCATATACTGTACTATATGCTTGTGAAACACGGACCACTTATAAATGCCATCTCCAACTCCTCGAAAGATTCCACCAACAGTGTCTCCGAAAATTTTTACACATCACTTGGGAAGACAGGCGAACTAATATCAGTGTACTGGAAGAAGCAAAGATCACCAGTGTTGAAGCAATGATACTTTAACATCAACTTCGTTGGACTGATCATGTTATGCGGATGCCTTATGATCATCTTCCAAAGCAAGCAACTACAGTGGTACCTCTACTTACGAATTTAATGCGTTCCAAACACACATTTGTAAGTCGAAAAAAATTGTAAGTCGAATCCCATAGGAATGCATTGGGAGAAAAAATTCGTAAGTAGAAGCAACCCTATCTAAAAATTCGTAAGTAGAAAAAATCCTATCTAAACCACATCCAAGATGGCGGATGGAGCTCCATTCGTAAGTAGAAACATTCGTAAGTAGAGTTATTCGTAAGTGGAGGTACCACTGTACTCTATTCCGAACTTAAAAATGGAAAGCGTAATGCTAGTGGTCAACAAAAGAGGTTTAAAGACTGTCTCAAGGCAAATCTTAAAAAATGTAGTATAAACACTGACAACTGGGAAACCCTGGCCTGCGAGCACTCCAGTTGGAGAACAGCCTTTACCAAAGATGTCATGGGCTTTGAAGAAACTCAATCTCAGGACACAAGGGAGAAACGTGCTAAGTCAGAGGAAGGCATGCTTGACAAATCCACACCGTGATCAACCCCCACCTGGAAACCAATGTCCCCACTGTGGAAGGACATATGGATCCAGAATTGGCCTCCACAGTCACTTACGGACCCATTGTTAAAACCGTGTTTATGGAAGACAATCTTACTTGACTACAAGTGATTGCCAAAGAAGAAAGAAGACTGGAATTCAGAGGTATACTGCCTCCAATTGTGGAGGAAGAATACAGCCATCATGGCTACTAGCACCCACTGAGAGCCTTTTTCTACGAAAGGATCAGCAGCTGGAGAACTGGGGGGTGCTATTGGTGCATATGGTTCTGACCACAGCACCCTGAGAACTTCTGAATGCCATCACTGTTTTCAAACGCCTCTGCTGCTTTGAAAGCTGCTTACAGCCTAATTCTCATTTCCCTTCAGACTGGATCAGCTTCATCTTCTCTTCCCTATCAATTGGTTTCGCTTCTCGCAGGAGTGGCTGTGCAACACTGGACTGGTGCCTGGGTGCCATGGTGGGCTGGAAGAGGAGGGGAAATAAACTGAGCTTGAATCCTGGCAAGGCAAGAGGCTCTGTGGGTTTGTGGTTCTTGTATCCGATAAGTTGGGTCAATTGCCTACCATGGAGCAGGTACATAGTCTGGAGGTTCTCCTGCATTCAAGTTTGTCCTTGGACTTCCAGGTGGCCTCATGGTCTGGGAGCATCTTTTACCAGCTTTGGCTGATAAAAACAGCTGTGACCATTCCTGGAACAGCTTGACCAGTGTAGCCCAGGCAATAACCTCTGTTTTAGCAGTTAAGATTACTGTTGTTCTTTTTGTTCCTTCAACCAGGCCTTTGGCTAATTAATATTCTACAGCCTTTTAAATGTGTTTGTGCTATTGTTTTGTTCTTTTTTGTTTTATCTATTTGTGTTTTTATCTTGCGAGAATCCCCGAGATCTTTTGATGAAGGGCGGTTTATAAATCTAATCAATAATAATATATATATATAAATTATTATTTTTGTTTGCTGCTTTGAGTGGAAGGGAAAAGCATATATATATGTAGTGGTACCTCAGTTTAAGTACATAATTGGTTCCAGAAGTCTGTACTTAACCTGAAGTGTACTTAACCTGAAGCGAACTTTCCCATTGAAAGTAATGGAAAGTGGATTAATCCATTCCAGATGGGTCCGCGGAGAACTCAACCTGAAGCGTACTTAACCTGAAGTATGAGTGTAATTGGTTCTGGAAGTCCGTACTTAACCTGAAGCGAACTTTCCCATTGAAAGTACAGTGGTACCTCGGTTTATGAACACAATTGGTTCCGGAAGTCATAAACTGTTCATAAACTGAAGCGTTCATAAACTGAAGCAAACTTTCCCATTGAAAGTAATGGAAAGTGGATTAATCTGTTCCAGACAGTCCGCAGAGTACTTAAACTCAAGCGTTCATAAACTGAAGCAAACTTTCCCATTGAAAGTAATGGAAAGTGGATTAATCCGTTCCAGACGGGTCCGCGGAGTACTCAACCTGAAGCGTACTTAACCCGAAGCATGGGTGTAATTGGTTCCGGAAGTCTGTTCATAAACTGAAGCGTTCATAAACTGAAGCGAACTTTCCCATTGAAAGTAATGGAAAGTGAATTAATCCGTTCCAGATGGGTCCGCGATGTTCATAAACCGAAAATTCGTAAACCGAGGTGTTCATAAACCGAGGTTCCACTGTAATGGAAAGTGGATTAATCTGTTCCAGACAGGTCCGCGGAGTACTTAAACTGAAAGTACTCAAACTGAAGCATACTTAAACCAAGGTATGACTGTATATATTAATCAGAGCAGTACTCAAGTACTGATACAATACATAGGCAATAACTGTGTAAGATTATTTACTTATTTTCCTGTAGATATAGGTAAATGAACATGTGCTACCTACGCAAGTATTATTTATATATGCGCTCCCACGTGCAAAATGCCCTTTTGTTCTGCTTAGGATATGTACAAACTGATATGGAAGCTGCCAAAGCACACTGCTTAATGAGTAAGGACCCATATCTGATCCTAGGAATAATAATATTTCAGCTTTGGCAGCTAATCTGTGAGCAGCTCTGGAGACCCTGTAAAAACGTCTTGGTGAATTATGACCTGGCAAAACTGCTAGTGTACACAGTTCTGGAAAACTGGTGGTGGTGGGAAATAGGAAACACACCCACCCACAAAACGGAGCTTTAAGAAATGCTTTGAATCCAGTTGTCTTTTTAAAAATCTGTAGGAAATTAAAAGCCAATAAGCAAAGCACTTGTGCGGAAATGACTTCAGTTTAGGGTCAGCAGAAACTCAGCCGCAGACTTTATATCCCAGCCTGATCTTCAAAGTGTGATACTAGATGCATGCTGCTATTCGTCAAGGCAACAGAGAGAATGATAAAGGACGAATAAATAACAAAATATCTATGTCTTTGCATTCCTAGCTGCATCTGCAAAGGAATATATTTTACCACAAAGCACAATGTGAGTCTTTGGTCAAGATACAAAAATCTCGCTTGTGCCACAATCCTATGCATTTTCACTTGTAAATAAACCCTACAGTTCAAATGCATTCATTCCATCATAAGAGTTGGAAAATGGCTTAGGAAGGATTCCAACAAGTACCCTAAAAAAGGACAGGCCTGGGGCTGTGGGTGCCGTGACCTTTGTTGAGGAAGAAGAAACAGGGGGGGAAGGACTGATTGAATTGTGAGAACCTGGGTTGGAAGGAGGGGATCTCCACTTTCCACCCCAACCTCAACCACTTTGGAAGTGGGAGCAGGGATGCCAACCTTCTTCCATAGCAGAGCCTCAGTGGAGGCTGGGGAGGGTCTGATCAGCCATGAGAGCTGAGTGAACAGCAAATGAACTAGAGCCAGAACAGCAGGGTGCAATCTTGTTGCCTAGATCCAGATGTCACCTTCACAGATGGGAGCAGACCCACCTGCCCCAATGGATCACACCCCTGCAATCTCATTTTTCCTGCAAGGCAAGTATTGTGAGTGACCACACTGCACCTAATCTTTAAAAGCTTGGTAGGAGAGACGGGGAAACTTGTTGGGACATCTTCGTTGCTTCTGTCCATTTCTGAACTTCTTGCCTTGCACTTGGACTCCTAAATCGTCACTCCTGAACACTGCACCCTCCTGCCAAGCCTGGGCCGTTGCTTGTCATACTAAAGATCTCATTATTAATTAAAAGTAAGAGACTCTTTCCCTCTGTGTTGGATGGGAGCCAGGGGGTGGGTTGCTCAGCCCTGATACAGAGTCATATCTGCATATCAGGAGAACATATTTGGCAATTTTCATATGTGACTGATTTGGGATGAAGCTTCAGCAACTAATAAAAAATCATTTCATCTGAAAACTTTGTGTGTGTGCGCGCATGCACACACACCACTGCCATTTAAGAATATTCATCTAGTTAAGGAAATGACATATTTCCAGGCTGAAAATACGAGAGGCAAAAACTAAAGTGATTTATAAATGTCACCACTGATTTAATTTTATTTCTCAAGGAAATGAAATCCTTATACAATATGACAAAACAGATCACATCAAGGTGAAGTTCTTAAAATGCATGGTGACTTACAGAGTGGATCTTTAATATTTTACGAAGCTCTTTGGGCTAAAAAGGCTGCTCTGTCTCAAAATCTACTGGAGCAGTAAGGGCTGAGATTTACCCACCTTTCAAAGCACCCATGTCAGAAACTCACAGCTAGTTTTATTATACTGTTCCACCTACCTACAAATAGATTCTTTATAGGCTATATCAGGGGTCAACAACAGTTTTCAGTTTCAGCCGTGGGCCGGTCCACCGTCCCTCAGACCATGTGGTGGGCCGGACTATATTTTGAAAAAAAAATATGAACGAATTCCTATGCTCCACAAATAACCCAGAGATGCATTCTAAATAAAAGGGCACATTCTACTCATGTAAAAACACGCTGATTCCCGAACTGTCCGTGGGCCGGATTTAGAAGGTGGTTGGGCCGGATCCGGCCCCCGGGCCTTAGGTTGCCTACCCCTGGGCTACATGAAGGTAACTGTTGAAGACATTGGTCCCTTTTGCACTATGCAAGAGAAAGGCTATGACACGAATTATCGTATTTTACTAAATATGAATGTTAAGGGATAGTTGGACAATAGTTAGACCTTTATGGTCCTTTTTAATTTATGAGAGAATATTGTGGCTCTTCAAGGCACTTCATGTTTAACACTCACGTTCTACAGATCACAGAGTCTACACTTATAGAAAAAGCCACAAGTTTATGCTAATATCCAAATGAAGAACTTTACAGATGCATTGAAGGAAAGGAGAAAAAAGTATATAGCATTCCACAGCAAGAAAGAATAAAAGAGTGAAAAATGAACAAAGCTGATTCAACTGTTTCTGGTCCATTTGTAAATGCGAAAGATCTCTGAAGCATGAAAAGCCATTAGCAGTTAGTAAACCTAAGCCTAAAATCGTATATTGTTCCAGGAGGAACCAATTTTCTTGAGTTGACAGAGTACTTTGGGGATCTGACTGGAAGTGGCTTTGGACACTGATGATAACACAGGAAGAGTGAGCTCTCCTTCCTAAATCTAAGCCTTATGAGGAACGGTTGAAGGAGCTGGGCATGTTTAGCCTGGAAAAGAGGAGACTGAGATAGCCATCTTCAAATATCTCACAAGGAAGATGGAGCCAGCTTGTTTTCTCCAATGGCTTCAAGTTACAAGAAAGGAGATTCTGACTAAAATCAGGAAGAACTTTCTGACAGTAAGAATTGTTCAATAGTGGAATGGTCTCCCTCGGGAGATTGTGGACTCCCTTCCTTGGAGGTTTTAAAGCAGAAATTGGATGGCTATCTGTCATGGATGCTTTAGTTGAGGTTCCTGCATTGCAGTTTTATGATTCTAGCACACACATCTTCTCCTGGAAAAGATGTGCAAGTCCCTGCTTCAGACAGGTATATATGAAGGTGGAAATTTATCTATTAGTGATTTCATTTATGCTATAATTTGCAGGTATCACAAACACCTTCAGGGTGTCCTTTTCCCACTTGTTTACAGGACTGGCACTATGGTCTTAATGCATGTAACACATGTATTCAACTCAACGAGTCGGTGTGGTGTAGTGGTTAAGAGCGGTAGACTTGTAATCTGGTGAACCGGGTTCACTTCCCCGCTCCTCCACATGCAGCTGCTGGGTGACCTTGGGCTAGTCACACTTCTTTGAAGTCTCTCAGCCCCACTCACCTCACAGAGTGTTTGTTGTCGGGGAGGAAGGAAAAGGAGATTGTTAACAGCTTTGAGATTCCTAGGTGAATTCTGTAGTAAGGAGCTACTTCTTTTTATTTATTCTTTAAAGCCCTTATCCAAGACACTGCAAGTGGTTTCAATACAGGATGGCATTTAGAACTCAAACTGTACACCTGCCTCACCCAGGCGGAATTCTGCCTTGAATTATCAACACAGACAAAGGAAAGCAGAGAACACAGAAGTCACTGGTTCAGAAGTTCGTCTAAGGTTATAAGTGTGACTGACCTCGATTCCACCATTCAGACTCAACAACGAAGAGAGAAGTGCGGGCTGTCGTTCATTTGTTCTGGTGACTTCACAACAGTAAACACTTTCTACCTCTCTCATCTTTCACATGATTAATTAAGGCCAGCAGAGAGTACGGCACATAGCACAGGACTTCTGCAGCCTACCAGTCTCTGGGCACAAGAAGACTGTGCTGTTATGACTGCCACTCACACAACAACCTGACAATCATGAGTACTGTGGTCAGTGCTTGGATCTATTCTCCGCAACCAGGGTGGGGAACTGCCCAGGATGTTTGCCTAACACAGCCTAAATAGATGTAGCTTCTGCCGCACTGCTGTACTTTGCAATCACATCCACATAATTGGGGCCCGGAACTCGTGTGGTAGGTATGGGACTGTGCCGTTATACCACGCAGTCCTGTCACTGCTGTATGCAGTTAACGTCTCCAACCACAGTGTTGCGAGTTGTGGTGTGGTGGTTAGTGTTGCGAGTTGTGGTGTGGTGGAGTGTTAGACTAGAACCTGGGCGACCATGGTTCGAATCCTCACTTGGCCATGAAGCTCACTGGACGATCTTGGGCCACTCACTGGCTCTCAGCCTAACCTACCTCACATGGTTGTTATAGGGTTTAAATAAGGAGGGGGAGAACCATGTATGCCATCTTGAGTGCCTTGGCGAGAAAGGCAGGTTATAAATGCAATAAATAAATACTACCGTGTTTCTCATATTATAAGACACGTCTTATATTTATTTATTTTCCTCAAAAAACACACACTATGGCTTATTTTCAAGGGATGTCTTATTTTTTTCCTCCTCCTCCTGCCGCAGCCAGCATTGCTGCTGCGCCTATCACTATGTCTTATTTTCGGGGTATGGCTTATATTCCTTGAATGCTTAAAAATCCTGCTATGGCTTATTTTATGGGTATGTCTTAAAATATGAGAAACAGGGTAATAGGCTGTTGGGTGAGACTTTTTAGTTTCATTCCTCTCTAGAACCTTATTGGGGTTTTTTGGCTGGAGGAGGTGTAGCTCACAGTCTCACCGAGCTTTGGCTAAAACATCTCGGCAACAAAATATCCTGCAGTTCTTATGTTAGTTTATTATTGTCAGAATGCATTTAAGGGTGCAAAGCCAAAACCCATTTTTACCTACTTTGGATACCAAGAGAGTTCTATCACAATGGATAGAAATAATTTGAAAAAGTGGGGGACATGAACACATGCAGTACGGATAATATAAAATCCCTGGATCCACCCCCTGCCACGTATACTGGCAGTGCTGATCACCTTGTTGATATTTCCAGCTGTTCTTAATTTGTTGGAAAATAGAATAAACATACATGGAGACATTAAAACATAACCCGTAAGCCAGGTGTATATCTGTTTTGTACACCTATTTGTCCCAATTCGCCCAACAGTCTAAACAGCTGTGTCAGAAATATTTCCTCAGAAGTGACTTCTGGTTTCAGTAACTCACACACTAACAAACACATGCTCAATAAAAAGGTATCACCCTAATCCAGTTTTTCCTCTCAGACATGGAGGCCGACAAAAGATATATCGTCTAAAACCGCTACTTATCTTATTTATTAACTGTGACAACCAAGTCGAAAAACAGTTGTTCTCTTGCTTTCCCTTTCTCAAAAGTATCTTATGGCAATATATGGTTCAATATTTTAGTGACATATAGTTTCAAAAAGGCGTTGACGGGGTTCCCTGGTCATGGGCAGCATCCTTCAATTACCCAAAGACAGTTTGTCCTGAGGTAATACATGAGAGGCGTTTCTGTTGCCCAACAGCCTTGATAACTCTAGTTTCCCCAGGACGTTCTCACCCATGTCTGGCGCCATTACCTTTTGTCTTTGCTGAATGTTGCTCATGGTGTCCGGCTGAAATTCCAGCTTGTCAGAGCGGCAGAGCTTCCAGTATAAAATGATGATGATCAGCAGCACCACAGCTACCGGAACTGCAACACCAACAATAATCCAGAGGTTGTTCTGCGACTCTGGAGGTGACTCTTTGACTCTGTCCACAGCTGCAAAAGAAACGGGGGAAAGCGTTAGAATATCCTAGTGGTGTGTGATCATAGGATCTCTTAACTTCTAATGTATGTTAATTTATTTATTTTTTGAGGTAATGGAGACTTAGATGTTCTTCTCACATAATCTCCATGTGGTCACTGTGAGGGACAGGGGATATCGCGAAGTCCCTCCCCTCCTGAGTTCAAGCCCATCCCCGAGCACAGGGGAAAGCAGAGAGAGTTCCGATTCCAGTGGGGAAGCAGGAAGTCGTGTCCGAGGCTCAGGCAAGGTAGAGGAGCCAGGGTACCAGGTGGGACAGGAAGGGGCAAATAAGGGGGGGAGACCCACCCCCCCAACTCCGGAATTACGCAGAAAGAGGAGGGGAAAGAGGATGGGTCTGCCAAAGCTTTTGTGTTGGAGAAAGACGCGCCAAAAGCCATTCGGAGGTTCTGAACCCGACTGAACACCTAGCTCCGTGTATATAGCAATGACTTCAGCACTGTAAATACGCAGCACCAATAAAAGAATAAAATGCAGAGCTGTGTAGAGTCGTTACTCTGAAGTAGCCCGCTCCGGCCACTGTGACAGCAACCTCCGAATCTTTTTTTGGGCTACTTTGGAGTTGCCGGGATGAGTGCGTCAGAGGCGGAGAAATGGCGGCAGATCGCGGAGAAAGCCCAACAGGACCTGCAGCAACTGGCGCTGCAGGCACAGGGGGAATTAAAGGCAGCTAAAGAAGAAACCAAGAAGGTCCAGGAGGACCGGCTACAACTTGCGGAACAGGTGAGAGCGCTTCAGGAAAAAGAGCAGCAATTAAGGGCGGTGGCGGTAGAGCTCCAAAACAAGCTGGATGCCGAGAAAAACAAGGCGGGAGGGGCCCCCCAACTCCAAGTGCTGCCAGGAAGGAGAGCGGGGACCCTAGTAAGCAAGTTCAATGGAGACCCGAGGGAATATCATGGCTTTGAGACTGAGATCGTGTATGCTCTTGAGCTGCACCATGATGAGTTCCCTGATGATGAGCACAGGGTAGCGTTTATTGTGGAACACCTTACAGGGGCAGCCAGGGAGTGGCTAAGACCGTTAATAGCGACAAAAAATCCTTGCATGAAGAATGTCAAACTATTTCTAGAGGCTTTAAAAACTATGTATGCATCCGATAGTCATATGGACCAGACCAAGGAGGAACTGCATAATTTAAGGCAAAGAACAATGACAGTTCGCGAATATTGGGCGAGATTCACCATGCTAGTGCACAGACTGGGGTGGGAACTGCACTCGCCTCCGATGGAAGCGGCGTTCTACCTGGGGTTGAATGAGGATGTGAAAGATGAGCTCTCGAGAGGTCCAAAGCCCAGTAATATGGATCAGCTGAGCAAAGCGGCTCTGGCGGTGGGGGTGAGACAGGAATCCCGGTGGAACGACAAGCAAGCAACGCGCGCAAAGCGGGCTTGGTTCCCACGGTCGCAGGAGAAGCCACTCCCCCAACAACCCTTCCAAGCCACGCCTGGGACCAGCCAGGACCAGGAACCCATGCAAATTGATAGCGCGCGCGCGCGGGCTTTTCAAACCCCAGCGGCGACAAGACGCAAGGAGGGAAGGGGCGGGAATTGCTTTCTCTGCAACTCCCCCCAGCATCTCGTCAGAGACTGCCCACATCGCAGAGAGTGGCAAGGAAAGGCGGGAACGGTTGTGCCCTCCCCCACTGACGCAGCACCACAGCAGGGAAACGGGAAAGCCTGGTTGCAGGAGACAAGGGGCAGCAGCCAGGCGCAGTCAGCAGACAACAGCCCCAGCCCACCCACCCGCACAGCGAGGAGCAGAGCCAGCCCACCCCTCCCAGAGCAGGAGTGGTTCTAGAAGTGACGCTAACGCTCCCAAATGGCTATCCCCTGACAGTCCTCGCCTTAATTGACAGTGGTGCATCTGCCAACTTCTTCTCGAGAAACTTTGCAGAAGAGCACCAGATCCAGCTTCTGCAGCTGGACTTTCCTTTGCACGTAGCCACCATTGACGGCAGGGAGCTGCTGGGAGGGGCCATCACTCATCAAACCCCCCCCCATGAGAATGACGGTGGGAAGGCACTCTGAGACACTGGCATTCAACGTCACCACCATCTCAGACCCCCCCATCGTCTTGGGCATGAGCTGGCTGGCGCGCCACGACCCCTCCATCAGTTGGCACCAGAGATGCATCACGTTTGGGTCGGACTTTTGTCTGGAACATTGCATGCAGCACCAACCAGGGGAGGGGCCTCCAATAGCCACGGTGGCCACCATGCACGTCAAAGGGGGTGAGGCGATACCCAAGCCATACTGGGACCTGCAGGAGGTCTTCAGCGAAGCGGAGTCCGACCACCTACCCCCACACAGGCCTTTCGACTGCCAGATCAACCTGGTGCCAGGGGCAACTATACCCCCAGCCAAGCTGTACGCCATGTCAGACCAGGAACTGGAGGATCTGCGCGCTTTTATCGACAAGAACCTCAAGCGGGGGTTCATCAGAGAAAGCAAGGCAGCAGGGGGCAGCCCGGTCTTCTGGGTGGACAAGAAAGACATGCAACAGCGCCGTCTTGTGGTGGATTTCAGACGACTGAATTCAGTGACAGAGCCAGTGGCTTTCCCCATGCCCAGAGTGGATGATCTACTGACAGCGGCACGCAGGGGCAAGATTTTCACCAAGCTAGACCTAAGGGGGGCGTACAACTTGATCAGGATCCGGGAAGGCGATGAATGGAAAACCACGATGTTCACGCCTCTGGGCTCTTTTGAATATCTGGTGATGCCCTTCGGGTTGCAAGGGGGCTCAGCATGCTTCCAGGCCTTCATGCACCACGTCCTGGGGTCCTTCCTCTTCAAGAACTGCTTGGTCTTCCTAGATGACATCCTTATCTATTCCAATGACCCAGTGCAGCATGTGAAGGATGTCAGGGAGGTGTTGCAGCGCCTGAAGGAGAACCACCTGTATGTGAAGCTGGAGAAGTGCAAGTTTCACACCAAAGAGGTGGACTTCCTAGGCTACAAGCTGTCAGACAAGGGGCTGGCGATGGACAAGGACAAGGTGCAGGCCATCCTGGACTGGCACAGCCCCAGGACGCGCAAAGATGCCCAACGCCTACTAGGCTTCGCTAACTTCTACAGGAAGTTCATCAAGAACTTCTCTCGTGTCACGGCTCCTATCACCGACTGCCTGAGAGGCAAGCAGAAGTTCCGGTGGACACCGGAGGCGCAAGCAGCGTTCGAAAGCCTCAAAAGGGTGTTCGCTTCAGACCAGCACCTGTTCCACGTGGTGCAGGATGCGCCCCTACGCCTGGAGACAGATGCTTCAGACAAGGCTTTGGGAGCGATTCTGTTGCAACTGGACGCCAACAGAGAGTGGAGACCCTGTGCCTTCTTCTCCAGGAAGCTGACCCAGCCAGAACGCAACTACACAGTGTTTGATAGGGAACTTCTCGCGATCCACGCTGCGTTCCAGCACTGGCGACACTTCCTGGTGGGCGCCAAGCACCCCATCCAGGTGTGCACAGACCACAAGAACCTGGAGTTCTGGAGAACTGCCAGGGTGCTCAACCAGCGGCAGATACGGTGGGCAGAGTTCTTCTCGAACTTCAACTTCTCCATCCACTACATCCCGGGGGAGCAGAATGTCAGGGCGGATGCCCTATCCCGCAAGCCAGAGTACATGGAGGAGGAGTTGCCACCAGCACCCAGGCACATTTTCCCCCCATCAGCATGGTCCTGCGGAGCAGCAGTGGTGAGCGAGGCAGAACTCACAGCACTGACAGCAGCTGATGAATTTGCCACCCGCATCTTCAGAGAACTGAGAGGGGGGAGGGAGCAGGCAAAATACTTCACAGACCGCAGGGGGCTGCTTTTCTACAAGGGTGCACTGTACCTGCCCACCACCCAGCTTAGACGTAAGGTCCTCAAGCAGATGCACGACAACCCAACGGCGGGTCATTTTGGAAGGGACAAAACCGCTCACCTAGTCATGAGACACTTCTGGTGGCCAGGGGTGCGGGAAGATGTCAGAGACTATGTACGGGGCTGTGACACCTGCCAACGAGCAAAGGTGGTCAGAGCAGCACCAGCAGGGTTGCTGGAGCCATTAGCCACCCCGCACAGGCCGTGGGAAGTAGTGTCAATGGACTTCATCACAGACCTGCCGTCGTCCAGGGGCAAGACCGCAGTGTTGGTGGTGGTGGACCTTATGTCCAAAATGTGCCATTTTATACCGTGTGCCAGGGCGGTCTCTGCAGAAGAGACAGCCAAACTGTTTGTTGACCACGTATTCAGATTGCATGGATTACCTTTAAGGGTTATTTCGGATAGAGGCCGCCAATTTGTTTCCAGGTTCTGGAGGCGGCTCATGAACCTCCTGCAGGTGGAGGTTAGCTTGTCGACGGCTCGGCACCCGCAGACCAATGGACAGGCAGAGAGGGTCAACGCCATTCTGCAGCAGTACCTGAGATGCTACGTCAGCCAGAGGCAAACGGACTGGGTGGATCGCCTGCCACTGGCAGAATTTGCCTACAACAATGCGGTGCACGTCTCCACAGGGGTGTCGCCCTTTAAGGCCAACTACGGGCGCGACCTCAGATCTTTCCCGGAGAGGGAGGGGGAGGAGGAGGAGGAGGAGGGCCCGCAGGCAGAGGATTGGGCAGAGGAGCTGGAGACGGTGCACCAGCAGCTCAGAGAACACTTGGAGAGGGCCAAGGAAGCGTACAAAAAGGGGGCAGATCGCCACAGGCGACCGGGGGAGGTCATCAGGGTGGGGGACAAGGTTTGGTTGTCCTCGGAGGGCCTTCCCACCAGAGGGAGGTGCAAGAAGCTGGCACCCAGAAGGTTGGGCCCTTTCACGGTCACGCAGCAGGTAAACCCGGTGGCATACAGGCTGGCACTGCCAGAGGACATGAGGGTGCATCCAGTGTTTCATAGATCGCTGCTGTCGCCGTACAGGGAAAGCAGCAGGCTCCGAGGCAGCGAACAAACCCCCGAGGGAGGGGGGGAGAGGGAAGGCAGGGAGCAACTCAATGAGGCCACGGCCATCCTTGATTCACGGAGAGGGGTGGGGGGCCTGGAGTACCTCATGGCATGGGAGGATGCTCCACCGTCACAGAATGAATGGGTCCCAGCCACTCAGATAGAGGAGGAATTCCTGGTAGAAGAATTTCACGCCCTCTTTCCCCACAGACCCAAGCCCTGGCACATGGAAAGGGAGGGGGAGGGGGAGGAAGCACGGGAGAGCAGTTCACCATGGCGCTGGGAAGCGGAGTTTGAGGAACCAGAGGACGAGGTATGGGCGTCACTGAGATCCACCCAGTCAGAGGAAGAAGCAGATTGGCAGAACATTTTTACCCCCACCAGCTCTGACGCCACGGACTTTTTAGGATTCCCGTCCTCCCAGGCGGAAGGGGGGGGCTCGCAGGACTGGGGGGAGGTGTTCACACCAACGGGCTCGGAAAGTACTGAGTTCTTAGGCTTCCAGTCGTCACCGACACCTGGGGGGGACCTGGGGAGGGGAGAAGGAGAGCTTGGGAGGGGGGTGGATGTGAGGGACAGGGGATATCGCGAAGTCCCTCCCCTCCTGAGTTCAAGCCCATCCCCGAGCACAGGGGAAAGCAGAGAGAGTTCCGATTCCAGTGGGGAAGCAGGAAGTCGTGTCCGAGGCTAAGGCAAGGTAGAGGAGCCAGGGTACCAGGTGGGACAGGAAGGGGCAAATAAGGGGGGGAGACCCATCCCCCCAACTCCGGAATTACGCAGAAAGAGGAGGGGAAAGAGGATGGGTCTGCCAAAGCTTTTGTGTTGGAGAAAGACGCGCCAAAAGCCATTCGGAGGTTCTGAACCCGACTGAACACCTAGCTCCGTGTATATAGCAATGACTTCAGCACTGTAAATACGCAGCACCAATAAAAGAATAAAATGCAGAGCTGTGTAGAGTCGTTACTCTGAAGTAGCCCGCTCCGGCCACTGTGACAGTCACTAAATATTTGGTGGGGAGAGAAAAGACTTTACATACTCAGAAAAAGGACACTTTTTTGCATGCAATTATATTTGAGTGAGACAGAGCATGTCTTTGCTGCTGTGTTTTGCTTTTGGGTGGGCATGCTATTGCCATGTGACAGCTACATTAAAATACTGGCTTTCTCACTTATTTTATCTGGGAAACAAATAACATTTCTGCCATATAAAATGTAAAAGGAAAAAGCTTCAGAATGAACCAAGCAAACCTCTTCCATTGTCTTGAATCGAAAGAAACACAGGCACTAAGACTAACCCCTACACAGCTTCAAAATGACCCAGGAAGTTCCTTCTCTTGATAATGCAGATGGGGCTTCCTGGCATATTTTGAAGCTATTTTTCTGTCTCCCCTTTCATGTCTAATTTTCTCTCTAGCAGTCATCAACCACAGTGCTCACTTTACTTATTGGCTAAAATCACCGAAAGGCAAGCTCATATCTCACAAATGTGTGCTTGCACATTTTGCTTCATAACTTTCATGTTAAAGGAGCTAGACATTTTAAAAAAATGAAAGAAAGCTTATAGTCTGCTCCCCACCTACTGGCTCTGGATCTGGGACAGATGTACACTCTGTATCACTCACTCAGTAGTCCTAGAAGCAACTGAATTGAAAATCAGGTATGATCTTGATTACAGGTCTTATGTGTTTGCATGTATAGAGCTCATGTTCACCTTGAGCAAATCACATGGAGTTCAAGAAACAAGGAGGGCTGATGCACAAAGATTGAAGCTATCCATGTGATACCAGCCAATGTGTGCAGATTACTTGAGAAAAGGGTACAGTGATAGGTTTCTAGGACCGCCATTCCTAGCCTTGAATCCTGAACCTCTGAACCGTTGCAAGACATCTGACAAATGTCCCTTCTCTTCTCACAGTAATGTGGCAAGAGAAAACACCAGGCGCACAGCTATTAATGGGACAGGCACGCCAATAGAGATGGCTGAGTGCTACATTGAAAAAGACAAGGAGGGAAGGGAAATACCAGCAGCAGAGGAGAAGAGTTTTAGCAATGTGATTGGATGGCCAAATGGACAGATGTTGTTCCATGTGGTATGTATATATGACTGGAGAGGTCCACGCCTTTAGGGCGCTGAGAATTTTCACAGGCATCAGTGGCCGCCGCTAGAGGATTTCAATGCAGCAAGTCTAGAGAAACTGTCTTCTGGGCTGCATGTTGACATGCTTTCTTGATTATTTAAGCACTTATCTTTAAGAATTTACTGAAAGGGGTATTTATTTGAATAGCAAATTATATGATTACAAGAATACAATAAAATTAAATTAAGCTTCTTCTGTAAGTCAATGCAACCGCTACCTCTTCTAGAACTCTGAATAAGGTATCAAAATATATT
The DNA here is from genome assembly GCF_963506605.1 of Zootoca vivipara. Classification (NCBI taxonomy): domain Eukaryota; kingdom Metazoa; phylum Chordata; class Lepidosauria; order Squamata; family Lacertidae; genus Zootoca; species Zootoca vivipara. The sequence continues at coordinate 50,455,921 of NC_083285.1, read as the reverse complement.
AATAAACAGCTTAATAACAAGCTTAAAGGCTTAGTCGTCTTCCCTATAGCTACTCTTACAAATGTAGGATGTGGAGCAAAACAAATCCCTCACAGTTTTATATAATAAAATTATTGTATTTATACATATTTAAACTATAATCTATTTTCAGTAAAACAAAAAAAATATTCTACTGCCTTCAAAGGGAAATAAAGCCACTTGTAAATACCCCCAAATCCTTATAATTTGTGCAGGCATTACTTGTCAGAGATACAAATAGAATACTGCCTCTCCCAACTCCTCTGGAAGGAGTGATGGGGGCCAATAATCTGAGGCTGAATTCTGAGGCTGTGGGTAAGTGGTTCCTATATCTGGGAATAAGGCCTACAACTCAATGGCTAGCAGTGCTTTTTGCCAACTGTGGCTGCTTTGAAAGCTATGGCCATCCTTGGACCAGGAAAGCCTTGCCACAGTAGTTTGTGCCTTGGCTTACTTGAAGAATGGATTGCTGCGATGTGCTCTTATGTGGGTGTAAGGGTGACTCCCTACAGGGAGCCAGCCCCCATCATCCTGACGTCCACCTTGTCAAGTACAGAGAGCACCAGTGGTTCTGAAGCAGCCAGATGGGGAGGAACAGACTCGGAGGAGGAGAGAAATCAGAGGGAGGAACAATGGGAAAGCTCGGGGGCGGAGGGATGCAGGCAGACGCTCAGGGATGTTGCAGAGCCAGGGCACCGACCACTTAGGGAGGAAGCTGAAACGGCATCACTCCTTCCGGCGCAAGAAGTAAGGAAAGCGTTGCTGGCATAGGAACAGACGTACGCCATTGTCGGATTCTGATTCGGGATGAGAGGTCATTTTTAAGCTGTCTCTACACTGTAAATAAATAGCACAATAAACGTCTTTGAAGACAAACTGGACTCAGGCGGAGTTACTCTAGAGTAGCCACGACGACCCTCTGACAGTGGGGCTTCCCTCGCAGGGCTTCAACGTCAGCTATGAAACTCACTAATGATAACGGGCCACTCACTATTTCTTAGCTTAATCTACAGGGTTGCTGTGATGATAAGATGAGAGAGGGAAAACCACGAATCCCACCCTGGAGGTCCCCGGAGGAAGGGCAGAATACAACTGCAATCAGTAAATAAAATAAAAAACAAACCTTCTCCCAATGCTGCTTGCCCTGCAGGAAAAAGCACAGTTCCCAATGGAACTTTCTTGAAAGAAAAGCAGGACGCATAAGAAAAAAAGTAAGCAAAGCAAAATGGGGAACTGCATTTTCTGTGAAGATGTTACATAACCAAACCCACACGTAAATAAGCCTTGTGAGCCTTAAGGGTACTGAATCCTCCAATGTACTTTACATATCCCTGCTGTTTAAAGCTATTTTTAATGTGAGGACAGCTCAGCTTCACACTGTTGTATATGCTCTCCTATCTTTTTTCTGATATTAACTGGAATCACTAATTAATTATGACGCATAGCTGACATACATAAGATAGATTGACTGACTGATATGTAGAAAAGCTCCAGCCCTATGAATAACGTTTGAAAATCAAGGGAAATAGTTTGTAATATATGTTTCCCCAACTAATTTTGCCTGAAGTCACGTCTGTTATAATTTCTTCAAGTGGCATTGTCACATCTTATTCCTGCGTCCCCCTAAAGTAGTTCCCTCTTTTGTTGTTGCTGTTGTAGCAGATTTTACATACAACCAATGAGATACTCTACTTTATGTTACCTAAGCAAACCCAAATTAAGAAGCAACAGGGGAATGAAGACAACCGTTCAGATACCGCACTTAGTTTAGTGGGGCAAGAACGGACCACGGAGAGTCTCAGGCTTGCTCTCCCCCCCCCCCTCCCGGCATGACAACAAAGGGTGACAAATGGTTGCATGTGTCGACCCCAGCTTCTTTGAAAAATGCTGAACGAGATCACTTATCGCAGTGTTTCTTAGGAAGACTCACGCTGTGCCACTGGGCCTTGAATGCGGTATCCTAGAATGATGGCAGCCCTCTGAATATCGACTCTGTTAATCAAGTCAGATGTCTTCACAGCACCGAGTCTTTCTCCATCTTGGTCCTCCACAAAATACACCAGCATAACTGGGCTGTCGGCTTCCTCTATGCGTGACACGTTCACAATCTGAAATGGCACATCAACACCCACATCACATGACTGGCATTACTACACAGAGTACTGGTATAAGAGTAAGAAAGTGTTGGTACCTGATCTGCTTATTTTCCCCCAACTCACTGCTTTTGTATTTTGGTACAGTCATACCTCGTGTTGCGTTAGGTTCAAGTTGCGTCCTTTCAGCTTGCAAACGCGTCAAACCGCTCCGCGCTTGCACAGATAGGGAGTCAGAGAGAAGCTGTGTCCCAACTTGTGCAAGTGGAAACACATACCACAAAGGCACCGTTGGATACAGCCACATCTTTGGTCAGGTTTCTGATACAGAATTTTCCTATTGTATTGTCTGCTTCTAAACAAAACCCACCCATGTAAATGCCCAGTGAAGGAAGTATCTTTAAAAAAAATAAAGATTTAATTTTACAAAAGCAGAAGGAATGGAAAGTCTCATCTGCGATTTTATATGGGCATCTCTTAAGAAATATATTGAAAGTTGATGTCGTTCCACACACAGGCTGTGGATTAATCATGACAGTAAAACTGCATCAAAGTTGTGTCTTACAATGCAGCCAGGTAGAGAGCTTTAAAATGAGTAAATCTTTAAGCTATATATGCCATTTTATAATAAATACAGGGCATTTTCAGGGCCAGTTGGCATCAGAGGCGAATGTTGTGATCCAAAGAAGCTGGTAGGCAGCTTCCAGAAAAGGCAGACAAAGATTGAAATGTCCAGGGGGAGACAATATGGTCTGGCTGGAAAGAGGAACTATAACACTCAAGGCAATTCACAGTTTAGAATGAGGCTTTGCAATTGGAAATACAGTGGTACCTCTAGTTGCAGACATGATCCATTCCGGGGTGCCGTTCGCACCCCCAAAAGTCTGCAACTATTTAAGTCCCGTCCCCCCCTCAAAAAACTATTTCTTAGTATGATATATCCTCTGAAACAGAATGAATTATAGCACAGTGTTGCAACATGAGGCAGGGGGTAAGCAGCAAAAACTGGGTGCCACTATTTGTACTTTTTTGCTAGCAAACCCCTTCCCACCAAGTAAAAATCACAACTGGATATAATATTAACAAATGTGGCGCTGTGGGTTAAACCACAGAGACTAGGGTTTGCCGATCAGAAGGTCGGCGGTTTGAATCCCCGCGACGGGGTGAGCTCCCGTTGCTCGGTTCCAGCTCCTGCCAACCTAGCAGTTCGAAAGCACGTCAAAGTGCAAGTAGATAAATAGGTGCCACTCCAAGCGTGAAGGTAAACGGCGTTTCCATGTGCTGCTCTGGTTCGCCAGAAGCGGCTTTGTTATGCTGGCCACGTGACCTGGAAGATGTACGCAGGCTCCCTCGGCCAATAATGCGAGATGATCATGCAACCCCAGAGTCGGTCATGACTGGACCTAATGGTCAGGGGTCCCTTTACCTTTTATTATGGTATAAGCTTTAGTGGACTGGTTATGAATGAGATATAACAATTACTGCAAAAGCACCAAAGATTCCAAAGGCACCTTAGAGAATGACAAATTTATTGTGCCATAAACTTGCATGGGCCAGAGACCATTTCACCAGACACATGACGTAATCTCATAAATTGGGGGGGGGGAGGGAGGGAGGGGGGAACTGAGCAAAGAGTTATCAACGGTTCAAAGCTGTATGAACCTGTGTGGAGTTACATAGCACAAGGTCAGTTCTATGTTAATTTCAGTAGAAAATTATTTTTGATATGTCTTTTCAATAAAGCTAGCTATTCTGCTATCAAGATCTAAACACAAGAAGAATGCATGTTGTCTGTGAATTTATTTTCAGTTAGCAATGTTATTTACGGCACTGGTAACATTTTTCGAAATGTCAAATTTACAATGGGATCACTGACAAACCTTTAGTTATAGCAGTGCTTCTGGGCTTTGCTGTAAATATCAGCTCCACAAACTTTGTGTAACATGCTCTAGCAATAAAAAGCAATAGGATTCTAAATTCTAGAAATTATGCTTCTTCGGAAATACATTTGGGGTAGCTATTTATTATCTGATTTCCTCTCCACTGTGCCAAACTCTCTTCCCCATACCAACTGAAGCTCAAACCCTAAAATGTAATTGAGGATGAAGGAAAGTGCATTTGTACATTTAAGTGAAGATAGCTAGGATACTATTATATATAGTTTGTGACAGCTCTGTCGTTTCTGGTTATCATCACTGCAAATTTAGGTCTATGAATATTGCCATGAAAAATATATTTGAGTGCTTCAGACAGGTATATAGATATAAAAGATTCTCTTGTCATTTTACTACTAGTAGTACATTCCCTCCAGGTTGCTAGCATAGGGTATAGCACACATTCACCCTCCAATTTATTAATTTTCATATCTATACCCACTACATGACCAAAACAGGCTAACCTAATTGTTGTTATATCTGAACAGAGCCAAACTGCTAAGTTTAAACTATGTTTTATTGAAACAAGCCAAGATAAAATGGTGTTTTCTGACCCTGGTTACAGTAAACTGTAATTTAAAGTACAAGCAGTCCCTGGTTTAGGTGCAATGACGAACTGTGGTTTGTTTCAACCTAGAAATGGATGCTTCCAGTTTCTTCCTCACAGTTGTTCTGGAGGCAGTGTGGGTGAGCACTCAAGCACAAGGCATGAACAGGCTTAGAATCACAGAATTGTAGAGTTGGAAGGGACCCCAAGAGTCATCTAGTCCAAACCCCTGTAATGCAGGGATCTCAACATACAGTCTCCCATTCAATTCAAAACCATACCAGATCCTGCTTAGCTTTGCAAATGAGCTAGCAGTTTTATGGTCCGCTTACATCATGTTTTGTAACACTGAACTATGGTTTAGCATTACAGCCAAACAATAACACATTACTCAATTAATATATAGCACATAACACAGCAGCAGAATAATAAATCTCAAATTTGGGATTAGAACAGCAGCCATTTATTTATTGCCACCTTTCCATAAAATGCTCAGGCTGACTCACACAAATTTCTAATGTAACTTCAGCACTTGAGCGAACAGATCACCAAATCTCAAAACAAAACTGAGAACAGAAAGCTAATAAAAACACCAAGAAATTAATAATGGTTAAAAAACAGAAAAGATTTAAAACTTACCAGTCTCATCAGCATGGAAACATCTTTCAAAAACAATAATTTAAGAATTCCAGCCTCTTACAAAAAGGGATAGGTATATGAAGAATGATTTGGGGCCCTAAGTTGCAGTCTAAAGAGTCCACTACTGGTCACCCTACTGGACATGCATTCACAGAAAGGAACTTTAATTGCCTATCTCTGCTGCTCTTCCTCCAAACAAAAACTTTCCCACATTTGAAATGTGGTTTGTATTCAGATGCTGTCCCTGTGTAGAGGGGCATGTGACAATTGCTTTAAGAGCACCTGTGCACAAACTTATCCCTACCTCTCCCATCTCTCTCCCTCCACTACCTGTTTTGGATTAGAAATTCCTTAGAAAAGGTGTGCTGATGCCGATTTAACACTGTAAGGCACTGTGCACACTGATGCCACTGCTGTGTAAGGGAAAAAAAATTAAATATCTTGGAGCAAAAAAATTAAAATACAGACGGCAACCATTTTGCACACATCCTCTTGACCTATGGCCTCTCCCACACGTGCGCCACTTTCAACCCCAGAAGGGGGCAGAGGAGGAACAGGGGGTGGAACGGGCTTACGTGCAACCACTGACACGCGTGTGACCTAGAATGTAACCCCCGTGCAAACAGGGAGTTGCCCGTACCAGCTAGAAAATGTGGTTGAAGATAACAGGCGCAGAGTGTCGGCAGCATGCCTAGCAAGTTAGTGAAGGTTGGGTGGGAAATCTTATTTATTCAATTTTAACAGAGGTCCTAGTAACCTGAAGTCGAGACCTAGGAACTTTTTCCAGCCCTGAGCAGAACACCTCTGTGCCTCTGTTTCATCCTCCATTGAAAAAAAGGTCACCAATTTGCTAGTCCTACCATACTTATATCTAAGGTTATTGGAGAATGCAACCAAAATGGAAAGGTGAGCAGAAACTGCCAATGTTTGCTTATCTGCCCAATGTCAGGAATGGAAATCAATTCAATGAATATAAGCAGCATTTGCTGTTATTGCAGCTTTCCATCCGCAAACAATATGTAATTGATTAGGTCTCCCCTGGCCCACTATCTGCTTTGTGTTTCCTTTGAAATGGCTGGGAGGGAGTAACACAACGACAACATCATTCACACAATTTCTGTAACTAGCTATGCAAGTTACTTGATTTCACCGCAGCAGGCAACTGAGATAATGTAGCTATTAGCAGAAGATGAAATGCAGCAGAACAGAAACAGGGCTCCATGTGACAAACAGAGGGCAGAACAGAAAGTGATGCATTCTTACATTCCCCACTAATCTATGAGGTGAAATAACATGCAGCCAAATTACACAGAATATTGCAAAAAGGGAGGAGGAGGGGGAAGAAGTTTAAACTTCTGAAGAATCTGGCATCTCTCTGAAGTATTCTGCTAAGTTACATACCGATTCGTGACCATCTGTTTCAACATTCATGGAAACATTAACAGGGCAATGTTTTCTGGCTTCAGCTTGCCATGTGTTAGGAAGAAAACAACCCCTGATATTTTCTATGTTTGGAGAATGAGGAGGAGTTGGAGACTGATGGGGCATAGGAGAGGAAGGAGAAGAAAAGAGGCAAAAATGTCATCTATTTGAAGCAAGAATGAAAGAAAGGGAGTAAGGAAAAACCCCACTCAGTCCAATTAATTAAAATTCTGTTTATGCAAGCCAAAGTGAGGAACAAAACTCCCCTTTAAGCCTCAACAAATTAAAAATAGAAGTTCCAATAAAATGTAATTCCAAGGTTGTTTGTGGTGGTGGTGGGCTGATCACAGATCAACAACTCCTGTGTGATTTATGCTTTCTCCCCCATGTTAGGCTTCTATTTCAATTAACTTTAATACCTGCACAACGTTGTTCCCAGCAAAAGTCGCCCTTTTCCATATCCGCCCTCTGCCCAAGGCCTCACTTAACAACTGGGCTAACTTCCGCTCCATCTCAGCCTGGAAAACTTCCTCTTGAATTTTCTGGTTGACGACACCAAGGACAACTACATTGAAATAAACATTCAGAGAGAAAATAAATAATAGCAGTGAACTTCAAGCTTCACATCATAGGCAATTTCTAGTTAACGGAACGCCATAGTGAAGCAAACATCTGAAATCCTTGGGGTGTTGGGAAGCCTTAGAGCAGGCATCCCCAAACCTCAGCCCTCCAGATGTTTTGGACTACAATTCCTGTCTTCCCCACCACTAGTCCTGTTAGCTAGGGATCATGGGAGTTGTAGGCCAAAACATCTGGAGGGGATGCCTGCCTTAGAGGATGTATCATTCCTAACTGATGTTCTGTAATGTGTATCATTTACATATAAGTCTGAAATCTGGTTATCAAAAGTTGTTCTTCTTCTTTAGTCACACTAGATCTTTTTTACTCACTCCGAAAGAATAACCTAGTCCTCTGTCTTCATGTTCCTTTGAAAATAACCTGGCTTCTGACACAGCAACCAAAGAAACAGTTACAGGCAAACTAAATACAGTGGTACCTCGACTTACGAATGCCTCGACTTCCAAAGGTTTTGACTTCCAAAGTCCGCTAACCCGGAAGTATTTTCGCTGCGCGTGCGGTCTGCGCATGCGCAGAAGCGGTGCAAGATGTCTGCGCATGTGCAAAGCGCAAAATGGAAGCTTCGACTTCCAAAGTTTTTTACTTCCGAAGACCGCCGCGGAACGGATCGCCTTCGTAAGTCGAGGTACCACTGTATACAAAGAGAAGAATGGCAATTCATATTCTTGTATCTTGGAAACTAGGGTCTACTCAAAGGCCTAGTAGAGGGAGAAGACACCCCACCCCACCCCCAGCAGAACTCTGCGCTGTCATCTCCAAGCAGCCCAAACCTTTCTGCCTTAGACTGGAGTTCTCCACATCAATAGCTTCAGTTCTTCGCTGGTTCTCAGATGCCCTTCCTGGGTCACCCCCAGGGCCACAGGAACCACCTGTGCTGCCTCTGTTCACTCTGGTTAAGTTCCCCATGGGGCGGGGCCTTGGGGGGGGGCCTTTTGAGGGCACTTTGTGAGGATGGGGGTTAATCTGCTCCTTACCATGCAAAACCACAGCCACCATTTTTAAAATGTAAAGGAACTTTAATGATGGGTTCTTTATCTTATCTGGCTAAGACCTTCCAACAGTTTGACTTCACCCCCAGATGGCATGTGCCTCCGATGTCTCCCGAGACAGATGGATGCCAAACAGAGGTTATCAGATGAAGCTATTTAGTCTTACAATTGTACTTACCTGTTCTTACCCAGGAAGATTTCATCAAGTGAGTTGTGTTCAACTGAGGGTAGTAAACAGCTGGAGGGGAGAAACAAGGGGAATGGGTGGAGAAACATGTATTAAAAAGACCCAGAAATCTAACAGACTGGAATCAAGGGGCTATTTTTTAAAATTCATACTGAGACAGTCAAATAAATTGGCCAAGGTCCTGGGGAAAGTCAATTGGCCAAGATAATAATCACTGCCAGCTCTACATTCTGACCATTAAACTAAATTAATTAAATTCCCACAGAGCTATTATATGCTTGCATAATGGGAGGAGGGGAAGGAAGCTAAAGCACAAAATTGGAAAGCTTGTTATTTTATTTGCAAAGTGGTGAAGTCTCCTGCTTAGATATACACAGTGGCAACCCTAAAGCACCACTTTTGGGAATAAGGTATCTCAAGGCAATAGAAAAGCAGCAGCAACAACAACAAATCTTATGTTCTTCTTTGCACAAAACGAGAACTGCTTCTGCTTCTAAACGTAAATTTCTACAGCGGAATAATTTACTCTTTATTCCTTTCCTTCCGAAATGAAACCTCGCTGTTCTATTCCCCAGAGCAGGGCCCCAGCAAACTTTAAGGCTGTGGAGTCTCGGTGAATTTACAGGCAAACTAGACCCGATTGTGGGAGCCCCACGGCTGCTTTTTCTCCTGCTGTTTTTTAAAGAGTTTAATAGCACCCAGAAGGCTGAATCCCCGAGCACTTCCAAGCGGCAGTTCACTGTGGGCTCAGGGCTACTCGTTTTCATATTTTTTTTTGCTTAACATCTACACAAAGTTCGAAGTCAAACAAAATACCAGCTCACACTTTTAATTAGTTCAACCCTGATTTCCCCTTACTGAGAGAAAATCCGGTAAGGAAAAAAAATAACCTTTTATACATCTGCAGTCACAACTGGCACTGGAAGCTCCTTAGTGCATTTGTTGTTGTTTTTTAGTTGATGTGACATGTGTGGTGACTTTTCAAGGAGTTTCCTTCCTACTTCCATTTACTTCTCACATGAGCAGATTTGCACAGGTTATGTGCATTGCTTAGTGCACTGAGTGGAGGTCGGAGTGGGGGCGTACATGTGTGCCAGGCTTTCTGCAAATTAAGGCAATTCCTCTCTCCAAGCCTCCTTCAAGTGACCTTCAGCTTCAGCTTAAAACACCTCAAAATCATGTTGGTAATGGAAGAAAGGAAAGGAGCCTCTTGTCGCTGTTTTCTCAATCCTCCTCAAGAGTCTCCTCCAGCAGGAAGCCCCTTGGAACCTCTTTTCTCCCCCAATATTTCTGATGCTTAATTTACTAGAAAGATCAGCACGTGCACACACACACACACACACACACACACACACACACACACAGCACTAAGCAGCCCCAGTTTGTTTTAACTACAGTGGTGCCTCGCTAGACGAATTTAATTCGTTCCACGGGTCTTTTCTTATAACGAAAAATTCGTCTAGCGAATCCCATAGGAATGCATTGAATTTTTTTTGAATTTTTTTTTTGCCCATAGGAATGCATTAATTCAAAGATAACTGATTTTGAAAACGTTGACCCCAAAGAAGTCTGGAAAATTATTAGAAAGACTCTTATAGAGAAAAGCACCCTCTACTTACTTGAGATGGCGGGGCGCAGCACCTGCTCCCCATTACACCTGAACCTCCCAATGTGTAGAGACTTTAAAGGGGGATATATGGCAAACTTGAAGAGTCAGGAAGGGTGCAGGCTCTTCATGTTGGCTAGATTCAACGTGTTCCCCTCTATGGAGACAGAAGGAAGATATCTAGCTCTCCCAAAAGCCGAACGTTTATGTAAATGCGGGAAGAATGAACCAGATACATTGGACCACATTTTCTTTTCCTGTAATTACAGTATTAATGCGAGAAGACGATTGCTGGATGCTTTGCAGGTGGATGCATCGATCGCAGCAATGCCAACTATTCAGGGGTTATTGTCAGATAATAATGATGGAGTTACTTTAGTGGTGGCTGAGTTTTTGTGCTCGGTTCACGCAGAGAGATTGGGCCACTGTGGAGAGGAACAGGGGATGCTAATTGAAAATTGATATATTGCTCTAAAATACTAAATCAATTAATATGTATTTTATTTCATGAAGTTTATAATGTGAATGTTTTACTCATAATTTTGTTCTGAAGCTTCTGAATTTGTCATGCCTAATAAAGGTTATTGATTTGATTTGATTTGATTTGAATTTCAATGCATTCCTATGGGAAACTGTGATTCGCTATATGAATTTTTCGTAAAACGAATAGCGAGGCAACCTCCGCTCGAAAAATCCTTTCGTTAAGCAGAAATTTCGTTAAGCAGGGCATTCGTTAAGCGAGGCACCACTGTATTAAAGATCTTGTGCAATTCTGCCATATCAGAATTGTGCAATCAGAATTTTCATCAGTTTAATCCTGTAAGCTAAGGGGGAGGGACTGATGGGAAGATAATGCCTCCTTATTGGACATGGTCCTTATGGGAACCATGACGCTGGAGAGGATAACAATAACAACAACAACAACAATAATAAACATGTTACAAGAAATAAGCAATAAAGGTCAACAGGAAAACAAGATTTTGCTGTTTTATGTGAATACTCACGTTCTGCAATCTGTTGCACGGGGAAGCCCATGTAGAAACTGAACTCCACCACAGAGAGGTTCCTCAGCAGCTCACTGACTTCGGACCCGTTCAAGAATCTGTGTTTCTCTTGGATGGCAAAAACAATTTGCACAGGGCCCTGCCGAAACACTGCTCTAGATTTACCCAGGGTTATATTCAGTATCTGAAAAGACCGGGTAAGAGCAAAGCAAAAAACAAAAAACAAAACATTAGCCCTGCTCCTCTTTCTCTGACCCACCATTCTAAAAATACAATAATCACAAAGGACATAAGTTAAACAAAAGTTAATGGAATTTTCTGTCTGGCTGAGATGGGGTTACTCTGACACAACATACCTATAGCTGCTTGATATACCTCTGGATTCTAGCGTAGTGATTTTTCCAAAAGGGGTATTCAGAATTTTCTTTTCTTACTGTCTAGGCAGCTTTATAGAGTATCCACTTTGTCTAAATATTCTGTTTGCTAGTTTAGTGCAATGGCTAAAAACCCGGTGTGTGACATCAGAAAGGCACCAGCTCAAGTCATGGTTCTGCCATGAACAGCCATTCATCTGCTGGGAATAACTGCAATAATAACAAGCAACATCACAGTCGTCATCTTACCTGGACACTGAAGTTGGAAATACCCTGGTGATGTTTTCTCACCTCCCCAAATGCAATTGTCAGCCCTTTTTCAATGTGCTGGCTGAAGTTACAGAACCTAACGTCAACACTTTGAGGCACAAACTGAAGCACTAGGAGGAGAAAACAAATATTTGTGTTACTAGATTTAAGGTTAGCTTGAGAATTACAGGATACTCCGGTGCCCACCCCCATCCCAAACAGTCACAGACACAAATCCTGTTCCTACCCACAAAAAAACTCATGCCAAGTTCAATGAACCTTCTTGATTCCCATCTGTACCATATATTTGCTGTTTTATGTGAATACTCACGTTCTGCAATCTGTTGCACGGGGAAGCCCATGTAGAAACTGAACTTATGCTATACAGGACCTGAATGATAGAATACTTTGACGCTGTTTTTGTACACTTTCCTTTGCTTTTGGCCATTAATTATCCTTCTGCTCTTATTTATCAACACTAAACCCTGTCTTTACACCAAGTGCTCAAAGTACTTCTCCACACAGTGCATATTTAAAACTATAGAATTTGCTACCACAAGAGGAATGGGTGGCCATCAACTCGGATGGCTTTAAAAGAGGATTAGACAAATTCATGGAGCATAAGGCGATCAGTGGCTACAAGCTACGATGGCAATGTACTGTGTTCAGTGCTGTGAAGGTGAAAAGGAGAATGTCTAAGGTAGGCTTCCTCAACCTCGGCCCTCCAGATGTTTTTGGCCTACAACTCCCATAATCCCTAGCTAGCAGGACCAGTAGCCAGGGATGATGGGAATTGTAGTCTCAAAACATCTGGAGGGCCGAGGTTGAGGAAGCCTGGTCTAAGGGGTGGGGCTGGCCAGATATCAAGGGAGGGGATTGGCTAAGGGATGGAGCTGACGGGTAGGCGGGATTTGCGAGTGAAGTGAGTACGAACACTGGCCCCTAGTAGCGTGAGAGATATAACACACACACCAAACCATATAACTTGAGGAAAGAGCCCATGCTTGTCCCACAACAGATCTCGGATCAATAATGCCAAGTGATTCTTTTCTTGTGTGCAGTGCAAAAACACAAGGGTGATACAGTTCAGCTTACCAGTTTGCACCTGGAACTTGCGGTCTGGAACAGGGAAAGAAGGTTGTAGCGATGAGATGAGAGGTATCTGCCCGCGTAGAAGGCTGCTGTCCACAAGAGCATTGATGACAGCAATTGCCGTGTAAACAAAAGGACCCGAGGTCACCAGAAATGAGAATTTGGGAGAAAATCTATGAACCTATTAAAAAGAAAGGGGGGAATGAGAATTCCAAAAATCCCAGAAGGAGCATTATTTATTGCACTGCAAAACAGAAAGATTGTATAGGGGTGAGTGTGCTGTTCAGCACCAAGGAGGTTACACAGGAGGGGTCATATCTTCTGTCCTGCATACCTAAATGTACAGGGCTGGATCAAAACCAAGTCAGTTGCTCTTAAATCCTGCTGCAATTAATGGGACTGAAGTCAGAACTAATTTCATATTGATTTCAACAGAACCTAAGTGCAATGGGACCACAGTATTTTGGCACTGTGATAAAGGAATGGAATCAACTGCAGATTCAAGGGCTGAAGTCCCCACAGTTCTATCGCAATCTACCCCCCAAAAGTTCAGTGATAGAGCACATGCTTTACATGCGAAAGGTCCCAGGTTCAATTTCTGGTATATCCAGATGGGGTTGGAAAAGACTCTGATCTGAAAACTTGGAATGAGGGGCTGCCCATCAGTAGAGACAATACTGAGTGCTGACCAATGATGTGATTCAGTATAAGGCAGCCCATTACATTCCTAAACACACATGAAATTCACCCAACTAACATGACTGCGTGGGTGGCGCTGTGGGTTAAACCGCAGAGCCTAGGGCGTGCTGATCAGAAGGTCGGTGGTTCGAATCCCCGCGACGGGGTGAGCTCCCGTTGCTCGGTCCCAGCTCCTGCCAACCTAGCACCTCAAAGTGCAAGGAGATAAATAGGTACCGCTCCGGTGGGAAGGTAAACGGCGTTTCCGTGCGCCGCTCTGGTTCGCCAGAAGCGGCTTATTCATGCTGGCCACATGACCTGGAAGCTGTACGCCGGCTCCCTCGGCCAATAAAGCGAGATGAGTGCCGCAACCCCAGAGTCTGTCACGACTGGACCTAATGGTCAGGAGCCCCTTTACCTTTACCTAACATGACTATAGCATTTCTTGGGGTGGTGCTACAGCAATGCATGTCTAAGAATAGGTGACAATTTACAAAGGAATAATCTAATAATCTCTTTATGTTGACATCTCTCTTTGTGCAAACTCAATCCAAGCTTGGTCATAGTCATAATTAAGACCTTTGTAGGGCTAAAAGGTGTGAACCCCCTTTCACTGCCAGAAGATGTTGCATTGAAAGCGTTATCACTTTACATTATCATCATCATCATCATCATCATCTCTTGTATTGGTGTTGAGCCCTGAATGTTAAATTACAACCACACACCTCAGTTTTCTGAAGTGTACTTTGCCACGGTGCTGCATTTAAGAGAACTACCCCCGGGACAACACATCATAAAAATGAAACATCTGTGAGCAGTAAATGCAAGATGTAAGGAAAGCAAACCCTGGAACGCACATTATTTACCTGTGGTTTCCCTGTTCATAAACCTGTTTATGTGCAGAGCCTTACAGTAAAGTCAAATCTGTTAGCAGGGAGCAGGTTTCACACTAGGGAATGCATTTCCAGGATCTCTGACAACAATTCATTAGTGTAGGTTATTAAGCTGCACAGCAGTTAACCTTGGCAGTATTCCATCACAAGGCATGGGTCTTTTTTCTTGAGGGAGTTGAGAACACCCCAGACATAAATGTTGCAGTTTGGAAATAAAGCTGCCCTCCCAAGATGGTGAGCATGCAATGGTGTCGTCCAATCGCAACAGAAACAGGACTAAGTGCACAGAAATAGGTCCTCTCTTTTTTAGCATTATAAGGGATTGCCAGGAGATGAACCTAAGTTTGGAAGGTTCTGTGGATTATTCTCAAAAGAAGCAGGCCTATCATGGCCCAGAGATCAATTTTTAATCACAGTTTGCAGTGTAAATGAATTGGAAATTGCTTATACTTTAGAAAACCACCATATTAATAATATTGTGACCTAGTGAGACAAATGGATTGAAGGCCTTGCCCTGGGACTTCTTGGACGAGAAAATGAGGAAGGTGCATGCCAATTATTCCGTATATCAATGCATCACAACCACAGCATTACACGGGCACCGCAGAATGATGCAACAGCACTAACGCTGAGGAACAAGATACCAGTTAAGTGGATGATATATCCAGTTACACCCATATCTCTCAAGTGTTCCTGTGATGCTGTATAATGAAACAAATTATCTGAATAATTAAACAAATTATTAATAGCAGCCACGCAGCACACAGTGGGTTTGATATTGCTTACCTCCAGTTCAACAAGCCTCCTAAATTCAGCTCTCAGGATTTCTTTGATGGATTCGCTGATGTTTCCTACTATAGATTTCCGAGCTAGAACTAGAAATTTGAATCAATGAATATATATATTATTTGTTCAAACCATGCGCATACAGCTCTAAAAAAAAAGTGATTGCAGAGAACTACAGGGAGCTGGAGTTTCCACCCTTATCCATATTTCATTTTCAGTCAGAAACGCTAATAGGTATTTTGAAACATAGCATCCCATCAATCCTGCATAAATAAGAAGCATAAATAACACCTGTGGGGGTTTTTTTTAAAAAAAAAAAGTTCAAAAATTGTGGTTTTCACGCATCCCTAGGCACAAGATGAGGATGCAGTTTCGAGAATTATGCAGCACTGTTAGTGGGCAAAAACATTGCATTGTCTTCAGCAATCTACCTGATGTGCTCACATAACATGCTTCTGGCTTTCCCAGGAAGCAGACACCAGCCGCAGCCTCTAAGCAGGCTTTTAAGGGAATCCCTCACTATTTGGCCTTCCTGGCAGGTAACCCTGCGATTATCAAGTGGTACTGCAACAAAATGTCCACTGAGCATGCCCAGTCCTGACTGAATCATTTTTGGTGTTTTTTTTGGTGCCCACCCACCCTCAATATTTTTTTCCTTGAATGTTTTTTTTAAAAACTTCTGCAAACCTGGTGATTCTCCCAAGCATGCCAGTAATTCCCTGCTGTGTTCAGTTGGTGTCATTTTGGCTATATAAACAAAGCTCCTCCATGCCTGAGCATCAGAAATATAGGGAACAATGAAGGACAGCCACCCAATCACAGGCTCCGTCTGCACTATGCATTTGGAGCAGTATCGTACCACTTCAAACAATCATGGATTCCCACCAAGAATCCTGGGAGCTGTAGTTTGTTAAGGGTGCTGAGCGTTGTTAGGAGACCCCTTTCGCCTCGTAGAGCTTCAATTCCCATTGTTCCCTGGGAAAGAGGAACTGATTTTTAAACCACTCTGGGAATTGCAGCTCTGTGAGGGGATTAGGCAGCCTCCTAACAGCTCTCAGCACCCTGAACAAAGTTCCCAAGATTCTTGGCGGCAGCGGTTAAGGATGCTGGGAGTTATAGTCCAGCAACATCTGGAAGGTCACTACAGTCTACCTACTTGCACCACTCCTGGCCCGAGACAGAAAACATTAGTATTCCGTAAAGAATTAAACTGAAAGGCAGCGTATGAAATATTTTAAATGAATAATATTAGTATTGCTGTGCAAAATAAACAGTATATGACATTCACAACCTGGAAGGACAGAAGTAGTTCACTTTCCTTGAGCAAAATGGCATGAATTTGTGGATTTTAAGGAACAACTTTTAATAACACAAGAACAACAACAGATCTGGGTAGGGTGGGAAGTCTTACCGGCTTTCACTATATATTTATCAGGGACTGTGATGTCACAAACATAGGGCCGCCTGGTTGCTGGAATGGTAGCTGGAATGGTTGCCACTGTAACTTCTGGAGTTGTGGCCAGAGCAGAAGTGGTAGGTGCTGCAGAAGAGCTTGGTGTACTGCTGGTAGTTGTCAAAAGGCCTATTGTGCTGCTAGAGGTGGTGGCAGTAGAGATTGTCATGCTGGTAAACTCAGTTACACTAGTAGTTCTTGTTGGAGCTCCAGATTCAACAGAGGTCATCACAGATGGAGGCATCACAGTAGGTGCAGATGAAGACACCATGGCCACTGATTCAGTAGCGGAAGCGGCAACACTGCTCACATCCGTAGCCAACGGTGGCATATAAGGGGTAGTTCTAAAAAACATTGTGGTCTCAGTTGCCTCAGTAAATGAAGAAACCGAGGCGAGGTTAGCAGTAGCACCAGCATCCTCAACAGTAGTTGTGGTAATAGTAGATAAAAGGGATGAGGATGTCAAGATGGGGGTTGCCTGCAACGAGGTGAACCACGAGGTCGCGTGCATTTCATCCTCCAATATATTGCTGGTGAAAACAGGCTCTGGGACAGAAGTGGGAAGCACCAGTGTAGGGACGGTTGCATCAATAGCTATGGGTGATGACTCAAACTGAGAGGTAGCTTGTGTGGAAGGTGAGGTAAAATAAAATTCAGATTCCATCACTAAGATTGATGTTGGTTCCAGTAACATAGAGCTCGTATAGAGACTTGATGATGGCACAGTTGTCGAACTATGTGTGACTGAAACGGAAGATGAGTTCAAATTAAAAAATGAAGAAGTCTGGGATGCCTCTATGCTTGTGATGTCAACAGCTGGGAGCTCAGCTGAACCCCAGCTAGAAGAACTGTCGAGAAACACAGATGACGGAAGGAATGTCGGCGAAACATGAGGTAAAGATGTTGTCAAATCACTTGGCATTATCAAGAAAGATGTGGCTCTAGCAGATGACAAATGTGAGAAGCCATTTGGCTCAGAGGGAAAAGGTGTTAATGGAAGGCTGGATGGAATGTCTGATCTATTTACAACGGGCTCTTCTGTGGGAAAACCCAGGAGTGTTTTGCTAAGGAAAACGGTAGATTCTGATGGCATTAATTCGGATATTTCCAAACTTGAGTTCCTGATTGTCATGGGTGGTGTGTTCACATTTTCGGTGAAGGCAGATTCAAGGGGAACCGTGGCAAGGAGAGAGGATAGTTCTACAGCACTAGACATAACCATTTCAGTTACAGAGTAGGGAAAGCTGACAGGAACACTCTCCAAGGATGTTATTTCAGAAGACCGGCCATAGGAAGGGAAAAGTGATGTAAATATTATGTTTTTAAGGCTAATGTCCACAGCATTTGACATGGAGATTTCTGTAAACCTTGAAGAGAATGAAACAACAGGTCTTGAGGGGAAAGTAGTATCGAAGACTTCGGGAGGAGGCTCTTGCAGGTCATAAAAGTCACTAACTATGGATGTAAGTGGCGCAATACCTTTTACCTCAGAGGCCGTGAATGACGGTGTCTCAACATAATCACCTGAGCCCACATCATTTTCTGAAGGTGCCACTGAGAAGACTGGCTCTGAGAGAACTGAGGTGAAGTCACAGTAAGAACATGAAGCATATGGTCTAGTGGAAGGCACTGGGCTTGCAACGTCACTGAAGAACTCAACTTGAGTTTGTTTCTCTGAACCGTCAGGCAAAACTGATGCTGTACTTCTGGATAATTGAAAGGAAAGCTCGCGTGTAAACAATTCCTCATTAAAAGAACTACTGGAGGCAGTCAAAAGTGAGGCTGGGGAAGCAGGGGGAGAAACGAAAGGAAGCGGAACTGAAAACATATCAGTCCCCGTGTTAGTTAACAAAACAGGAATTTCATTCAAAACGTTCAGGACAGACGAGCTTCTTAGAGTTCCTGTAACACTACTGCTATTAATACTATAGCGAGCTTCAGTGTGTGTGTCAGTACTTGTCAAAACATCTGGCAGGAAGAAGGATGACCCTTTCGCAGTAGTATCCAAAAGCAAAAATGCTGAGGATTGCGCAGAAAACAGCAAACTCTCTCCTCCTTTTCCAACCATTGCATCCACTGCCTCAGATGCAACAGAACTTAAGTACGTAGAGGACATCAGCAAGTCTCTGCTCGGAGTCAGAGTTACACCTGCCGTGTCAAAAGGCTCTGAAGAGGGCAGAGGAACGTGAGGGACAGAGGCAGCCCTTTGCAATGTTGTTTGCAGTGTTTCCAGGTAGTCCAGTGAAGAGATGGCAGGTAATGAAGGCGCCAAAAGCAAAGTTTGCAAGGATTCTTTTGTTGCTTTCACTGGGAAGGAACCTGAATGATAGTCCTCTGTAAAGGATTTCAATGAAGGGGTTTGTTGTGCATTTGGAAAGGAGCTGATCAATCCATCATTACTTAAGACTGCTTCGTTGCTTGTTACCAAAGTATCCAACAGTGGTACATTTTGTCCAGCTGAGGCTCTGCTTGTTCCTTCTTGGTCCGATGAGGTCACCTCAGGAGAGGTAACAGGTGACGGCAACCCCTCAGGAAACACACTATTTGCCTTGGGGTCCATTGTGCTTTTTGTTAAGGCTTCGTGAGTCATGCTGCCCATGGTGCTTTGACTCGGCAAAAGAGAAGAAATATTCTGCTGTTCCAAATATATGTCATCTATTAAAAAAAGGAAGGAAGGCAAAGGTAAGTTATTCACGTTAAGCAAAATTACTATTAATACACTGACATGTCAAAATGCAAAAATCAGTGCAGAGGACATTCCTGGGCTTTCTTTGTGAAATATAACAAAATAAAATAAGAATGGGTAGAGTGTTTGACCGCAATACCGCTTATCCATGGGTTGTGTTTTAAAGTGCTTTAAAACTTTTTATTTCTGTAAACTGTATTGTGAATGCTTTCCCTTTTTAGCCTTACCCATATATTTTACTGAAGACTCAGCCTAACAGCAAGTGGATCAGATTGCCATAAGATTTTATATCACCTTAGTAGACTTTGCCACAGTCCAGATGTGAACACTAGTCAACAATCATTTATTCAAAAGCCAAAGTATTCCAAGTGCTCGAGGATATGAATGCAAGAACACTTCACATTTATGAAAAGGCAACTCATAAAGCTAGGAAAACAGAAAGCAACCATGTAGTACATACTCAACTGTTGTAAAGAACTGCACTTCACACTTCACAATTGTAGCTTTTACTTGGGGCATTTTTGCTTTTTGGCATTTAGCTGTATACGGTAATGAAGGAGCCATGTGTGGCAGCAGGAATAAGCCAATAGCACTTGCAAACATTAATTTCAAACACTCTTTGATTTGATTACCTTGCTAATTATTTTAAACTACGTAGGTCCTTATATACCAAGGATGTGGGATTTGTAGCCCTCAAGTTGTTATCAGATTCCATCTCCCATCATTCCTGAGCAGTGGCCATGATGTGGCTAAAGAGCGGCAAGTTCCACACCCCTGGACTCACCCCAAGCAAGAGTGCCTTCAGGCAATTCTCTGGGATAAAGCTAGTCTTCCCGTTGGGACTAAACTTTCAAGATACACATTCTTTTTTTCCCTTTTTTTTCTTTTTTTGGTTAGGTATTCTGACTATAAATGAAGTTGATGCATGCCCATTTTAGGTTCATGGTCGGACTGTATCTTGGGTTCCCTAGAACAAAGCACTAAATTGGTGAGCCACTGAACTGCTGGTTGCAGCATCTACATAGGCAAGAGGTTGGGAACCTGTGGCCCTTCAGACGTTGTTTGACTACAACCCCCATTATCCCTGACCAAAGGTCATGCTGGTTGGGGATGGTACTTGGAGCCAAATAGCTTCAGAAGGGCCACAGGTCCCCTAGCCCCTGGCCTACACAGAGTACAAGACCCCAGCCTGATCACTGGACTCTCCTGGACAGGCAAGAGCATGTGGGCTTCCTTTTTCAGGCTTACCCAAGCAACAAGACCTTCCCAAGCTCTATGTTATTCTGGTATCTTTTGGTTGTTTTTTTGGGCCTGACCTTTGCCTTGCTCTGTGTCCTGGTTTGTCCTTTAGCCCTGACTTGCTCTCCTGACTTGGAGCATTATCCCCCCTATATTCCAATCTCTTGGAACAAATCCTGCCTCCTGGTCATTTCAAACTGCTGACCATTGCTCAGCCCTGATAAGACTTGAGTAGAGAATGGATGTAGCTGACTGAACCACAATATACAAATGTAGGAGAGTAGCAAAACTCTCTTCTGAACAACCTACTGGGCTAATTAAAATAGAATTTCCCCTTATATCCTAGTAACCTAGTTATCCACAGGGAAGCTTTTTGCTGACATCAAGCCTTAACTATTGTGACACAGGCAAAAGAAACAACCACCACCATCACCTTTCACTGCTCTTCAAATTGTTCAAGTCAACACAGTTTTTGGTACCAATTATCCAGTCTCCCTAGACATTAAATGTCAGGATCTTGTAAAATAAAAATAAAATAAGCACCCTAGAGCTTCAAGGTTTGTTCAGGCTGAAATCCTATATGCACTTGTTTGAAAATATGCAATTAGGCCTACTTCTAGGTAAACAATTTATTTATTTATTATTACATTTATATCCCAACATGCACAGCACTGTGCCACATATGAATATAAACAAATTTAATTCAGATAGCAGTGAGGGTTCAAAGGAAGTCCACTTCAAAGGAAATGCCTGCCTGCTTCACAATGCAAAAACCTGCACACAACCAATGTATGGATTAAAAAAATCTGGTCTAAATTTGACTCTTAGTATTCTCAATCCCGACTATTTGTTTTTACAAAATCATGTGCACCAGGGCAAGGGCATGACTAATATAACATCTAGTTTGGCCCTTAAATGCTATTTGGGAGGCTGCTAGAATGAAGAAGCAACAGATAAGAAGAGGCATCCCCAAACTGCGGCCCTCCAGATGTTTTGGCCTACAACTCCCATGATCCCTAGCTAACAGGACGAATGGTCAGGGATGATGGGAACTGTAGTCCAAAACATCTGGAGGGCCGAAGTTTGGGGATGCCTGGATAAGAATGAAATGCTGAAGTTAAGTGTGCACCTTTAGGTCACAAACAACTTCATAAGGAATGAAACAGGTTTTAATGTCAAAAAGTGCATAGAGTTTGTTTCAAAAAGGTTATGACGTCTCATTTTAATCAGCCTGCCAGTTTCCCTTGTTCCCTTTATGCTAAAAATGACATGCAAAAGGAAAATGCAGTTTTTCTTTTCTCATCATTTTCCAGTAAAAGACATTTGCCTGGAGCAGAAGCTTCTTATTTGGCCTGAATTTGGCCTAATGCATTAAATAGCTCAGGCTTGATCACCGCTGTCATAGTGTTCTACTTGCAAACAACCCATCCATATTGATCTCTCATCTGATGCTTCAACACACTGGGCTGGTCGCATCACTTGCATAAGAAGGCTGAACTCCTGACTGTTCAACAGAGTTTGCATCCTGGACTCGGGTAATGAAATCGGTCCTCAGAACTCCAAATCCCCCTTTCTTTCATACAGTAGCTGCCAAAGAAAACACTGCTTTCTTTTTATGTAAAAAGAAAAAAAAAGAAAGGTTATATTTTGAGAAGCTAGCTTTTCCGAATAACTTTTTCAATAGGTGTGAGTTGAAATTTTATAATGGACAAAACTGTAAAATGGGCGCTTGCCAGTGCTGAAGAGTTTAACAAGCAGAGAAAGTGAAGCGCTCTGCCCCACCTGAACCTGGCTTTGCATGAAAAGAAGAGTGACAAGAGAAAATTGCTGGGAATAGATCAGGCAACCTCATTTTTTTTTGTGGAGAAGAATGCTAATGAGGCCTCAGCAGAGAGATGCTTTAGAGCCAGCCAGGAGCAGTGAAGAGGTTGCAGCCTTCTCCTTGTTAGCCTTGGGGAACATGTTCTTGTTATGACAGATGGCTATTAGGCATGTGAAATATAATAGCCTCTTATTCATCCCAGTGATGAGAAAGGGGATGGGCAGAGTATCATGTGAATGCTTTCAACTATATGCACTCTTTGATGCTTTCAGAAATGCTCCCTTTTACTGGTTGCAGCCTATCCTTTACACTGCATTGCTTCTACCATCTCCAATATGACCTTGGGGTTTAGGGTTTCCTGCAGCAACATTTCAATTATTTACCTGGCATGTAACAGAACTCTGCTATATCGGAAAATTATTCTCCTTCGACAAATGCAAAGCAGTGACCCTTCCTCCTTCCCAATACTTTTCCGGATTAGAGTAAAATAAACGGCTGGGAGAGCTGGGGAAGCAATTAAATGCATCCATTTCCCATTCCCACACAAAGATTTGCTAAAGGACTAAACCAATGCCAAATCTGAAAATATGGGGCATTCTTCAAGGGAAAAGGTTGGTTATACAGCTATAAAAGAATAAGCATAGGCACCGTAATACTTCAGGTGATTTTTACACCTAGCCTTGAATTGTCTGATAGGCAGCTGCCCTCTCAGGTCTCAGGCAGAGGTCTTTGACATGACCAGATGTTAGATCCTTCTAACTCAGGCATAGGCAAACTCCGGCCCTCCAGATGTTTGGGACTACAATTCCCATCATCCCTAGCTAACAGGACCAGTGGTCAGGGATGATGGGAATTGTAGTCCCAAACATCTGGAGGGCCGGACTTTGCCTATGCCTGTTCTTTTTTTTTTTTAAATAATTTTTATTTATTTCAAATGTTAAAAGCCATACAAATTTGCAGAAACACAAAAGATTTTCAAAAACACATACAGGAAATTGGTACATCTCCCTTTTACATATAAAGGAATCCACATTTGAGAGAAAAAGAAGAAAAAAGGAATGTCAAGTGTAAAGGAAATAAAAATACAAGGGAAAGAAAGAGGAGGGAATTGAAACAAAAACAATTATATAGGGAGATTATATAGGAAGAAAAAGAAAAAGGAAAGAAAAATAAATAAATAAGAAAAAAAGAAGAAGAGTGTTCTTCCAATCATATCCTGTGTAAATTATATACACCCATTTAAATTCACACTTAAGTTCTTATCAACATTTCCTTATCCTTAAAATTTCGACATGGTTCAATTCTGTTCTGCTATCGGGATTTGGTTATTTGGATGAATTTATATAGTCTTCAAAAATCCTCCACTCCTTTTTTACTTTTTGCTTTGTTTGACCTCTAATTCTCCCAGTGGTTTTAGCAAGCTGTGCATATTCCTTCATTAAGATTTGCCAATCTGTTATATTTGGTACGTCTTTAATTTTCCATTTTCTAGCGATAAGGACCCTCGCAGCTACAATACCATACATAAGTAAAATTCTACTTGCATCTTTGATATCCTCTGGTATTATATTCAACAGAAACAGTTCTGGTTTCTTTATGATCTTACACTTCAGCATTTTCTTTAACTCTTCATAGATATTATTCCAAAACTTATTTATTTCTGGGCATCTCCACCACATGTGCATTTGGGTCCCTATCTCCTTCTCGCACCTCCAACATATTGGTGATTTATTTTTATACATCCTTGATATTTTGTCTGGTGTTTGATACCACCTGTACATCATTTTGAGAATATTCTCCCGCAGATTGTAACAGGCGGTAAATTTCAAGTCTTTCTGCCACAGCCTTTCCCATTGTTCCATATAGACATTGTAACCCAGGTCTTGGGCCCATTTAATCATAGATGGTTTAGTTTGCTCCTCCTTGAGCTCCCATTCTAATAACAGGTCGTACATTCGAGCAATAAGCTTTTTGTCATTATCTATTAGTTCCTTCTCAAATTTAGACTTTTCCTTTGCAATTCCCAATTTTTTATCCTCTAAGAACCTCTGATTCACCTGAAAGTATTGCAGCCAAGTCGAAAATTTTTCCTTTATCTCTTCGTATTTTTTTAATCTCAATTCATTTTGCACATTTTCCAATATCTCATGGTAGGTGGTAACTTTTTCTTCCATATTCAATTTCTTAACTGTGACAGCATTTATTGGTGACGCCCACAAGGGAATCTTGGGTTCCAGAATACCCTTGTATTTTGCCCAAATCAAATACAAGGATTTTCTTATTAGATGATTTAAGAATCCCTTGTGGTTTTTGACTTTTTCATGGAGCAGGTAGGAGTGCCAACCAAATCTATTTCCTACTCCCTCTAGGTCCAGGATCTCCGGCTTTTCCAAAGTTATCCACTCTTTGATCCAAACTAATCCAGCTGCTGCATGGTACAATTCTAGATTGGGAAGGGAAAACCCCCCCTCTCTCTTCTGTCTGTTAATAGTTGATATTTAATTCTTGGTCTTTTATTATTCCATATAAACTTTGTTAGGTCTTTTTTCCACTCAGCAAAGCACTTTATTCCTCCCAGAATTGGTATCGCCTGAAACAGGTACATCAATTTCGGGAGAACGTTCATTTTAACGACAGAGATTCTACCCCAGAGGGAAAGGTGTAGTTTGTTCCACTGCTCCATTTCTGTCTTGATTCCCTTCCATACTTTTTTATAATTATCTTCATATAGCTTTATACTCCTTGCTGATATCCAAATACCTAAGTATTTAACTTTCTTTTTTAACTCCAGACCTGTCCGCTGTTTCAGTTCTTCCCTTTCTTTACTATCCATATTTTTTGTTAGCAATGTTGTTTTTTTGTAGTTTATTTTCAATCCTGCCACCTTCCCAAATTCATTTATAACTTCTATAACTGATGGTATACTTTCCTTAGGATCTTGAGCCGTCACCACTATATCATCCGCAAATGCGCGAACTTTGTATTCTCTCTTCCCCACTGTTATTCCTTTTATTTTATTCTCAGTCCGAATTCTATTTAATAAGACCTCTAGCACCAAGATATATAGCAGGGGGGATAGAGGACATCCTTGTCTGGTCCCTTTTTCTATCAGAAAACTATTAGTCACCCCTCCATTTATTATCAGTCTCGCTTTTTGTTGTTGATATATTGCTCCTATTGCTCTCTGCATCTTTTCTTGTAACCCAATTACACTTAGTTGTTTTTTGAGGAAGCCCCAGGAGACGTTGTCAAACGCCTTTTCCGCGTCTAACATTAACAGAGCTGCTTCTTTATCTATTTTAAATTCCAAGTACTCCAGTATGTCAATTATATTCCTGGTGTTATTGAATATCTGCCTCCCTGGGAGGAATCCTGTCTGGTCTGGGTGAATTATGCTTTTTAGTATATTCTTCAGTCTTTGTGCTATTACTCCTGCGAATATCTTGTAATCGTTATTCAATAGGGATATAGGCCTATAATTTGCCATTGATTCTAGATCTTCTTCTCCTTTGGGAAGGAGTGTGATATACGCTTCTTTCCACGATTCGGGGATTCTACCTTTTTCTAAAGTTTGATTCATTATATTTTTTAACGGATTCAGGAGTATGTTTTCCAATTTCTTATAATATTCAACGGGAAGCCCGTCTGGGCCTGGAGATTTCCCTACTTTACTTTTTCTCATTACTTCTTTTATCTCCTGTATTGTGATTGGTCTCTCTATTTCCTTAGCATTTTCCTCTATGTTTATTTTCAACTGATGTTTCTCTAAGTAATTGTTTATTTCCTCCTTCTTTTCCTCATTTTTCTTATATAAGTCCCCATAGTATTTTACAAATCTCTTCATTATCATCTGGGGATTATCTATCACTTTTCCTCCCTCTCTTAGTCTGTTTATCATTTTCTCATTTCTCCTCTTCTTTATCTGCCATGCTAGGTATTTACTAGGTTTATTTGCGAACTCGAACCTATTCTGTCTCCATGCTCTGAGTCTCCATTCCATTTCTTGTTCTATCTTAATTTTATATTCTGTTTTTAGTAAGCCGATTTCTTTCTTTAATTTCCCATTGTTGCCTGTTCTAACTGGAGGTGCCACGGATTGAACATAAAACCTTCTACCTGGACCCTCTCCTGTTCTATTTCCCACCAGAATTAAAAGTGCTGATACTGGATTAGAACTTGATTACTGAAGAGACCACCTCCTTTCACATGAACCTGTCCTATATTAACATATGCCTCACAGGTTCTTCATCAGGTGCACCTGCCATGAGAAGGGAGGTGTGTGGAAACAGGACCTTTTCTGAGGTGGCACCCTGGCTTTCAAACTCTCTCCACAGAAAATGGAGCTTTGTTTTTAACTCTTGTTGTCACCAACTTTTTTTATTCAAAAGTGGGTCCCAGGGCCAGTAGGGGAGTACCCAGAACAAATTTTGGGGTGGTATAGGGGAAGGGGAAGAGGAAAACATTCAGCCACACAAAGAAAAGTCCTTGCACTGATAGAACTTTCTCTCTAGAGCTATGTTGCATACAACCTGATGTGATTAGTTCAACCATACATTCTTTGGCTAACTTACAATAAGCTTTGCAGACTGGGGGGGGGATGGTTATCCAAATGCTTCCCAGAAAAATAGTAGATACCTCATATATCTCCCCACCCCATGCTAATTTTCCAAAGGCAGGTTGCTTTCAAGCCATTAAAGGGGCTGGAGCCTCAGATCCATTTAGCAGTAATGCTTCAGCTCTGCAGAGGCTGAATCTCCCATGGCGCCCTGATAAACACACCCATTAAAAAAAGATGATGAATGGTGGAAGAGTGGGTAATTTGGCACTCCTGCCATAATGTGTCCCAGACTATTAATTTTTTTTTTTGCGTTTTTACACATTCAAGTTCTGCGGTTACCCTTAATGGACATTCTGCGCTAAAAGGTTTCCATCGGCATGCAGAGAAAATTCTTAGAAACTCTGACCATCTATTGATTGCCCCCCCCCCAAAAAACAGGATCCAGTAGAGTTAAGTTCCTGACAGGGCTATTTATTCCATTTCTGTTGCAAGCTTGACTGTGAAAAAAGAAGGAGAAAGGCATGCAGCACCCTATTAACTCTTAAAAAACAACAACAAAACACTCTCATTGTAGAGACAATTATGCTGCATCTCCCACAGCACCATTTTTTTTCTCAGTTTCCAACCCCCTCTCCAAATACATCAATAATGAATTCTGATAAATCTGTGCAAATTTTGAACCCAGGACTCGGTATTCATTACATTAGACTGGCTTGCGTGCTGCTAGGCTTGGGTTCAAAGAATGCTGCACATCCATACAGCTCACTGGGTGACCCTACAACCAATCAGCTATCATGGGCAGGCCATTGGCTGGTAATTTGAGGTGAGCAAGCACTTGTGGGACCAGTGTGTTGTCAGGACCGAAGAGCAAATCAGAACTCAGGAGGCAAGACCAAGCTGCAAGCCAGAAGTCAGTGTCAAAGACACCATGCCTACAGCGATTCTTAACTAGGACTGGAAGGCCTCAGACATTCCTTCTTGTTCAATAGGATCCAATAGCCAATCAAGATACGGTATGAGGTCAGTCGAGGGCCAAAGTACAGAGGTCACCCAGGGACAGGAGTTCACCCAGGGACAGGAGCCAATGGGGCCAGCGGAGCAGGGGGAGAGCTGGCCGGAATACGAACTGGAAGGTGGGACTGGCTACCAGCGTGCAAGGGGAAGAGGTGGTGGCCGAAGGTACTGCAGCAGGAGAGGTGTCGGGGATTGAGGAATTGAGGCGGCTGCTCAGCAGCTCGGGGGGGGGGGGGAGAAGGTTCTGTACCCGCCCCCTCGCCTGAGGTCCGCAGACGGGAAAAGCGTCAGGAGCAAAGGAGGCGACGAGGGGGGCCGAGGTTCCTATGCTGGTGGAAGTCAAGACGCGCGCCAGTTCCAGATCCTGATTCGGAATAGACAGTCATGATTTCATTGCGCTCTGACCTGTACATATGTATATAGTATTAAGCTCTGTAAAACTACCACGGAGTTTGGCAGCCTTTGTCGTGTGAAGCCGACACATGGTAGGAATTTTGAGAAGAACTGGGTGGGTAAAAGAGGGTCAATTCTAAGTGATCAATAGACTACAAAGGCACAGACAATAACATCAACATTAAACCCAGCTAACCTGAGGAAAGTTTGGTTTTCCATCCCTTGCGTCTTAATTCCATTCTCTGCTATGTCCCCGATCGTTTGAAGAGGACTTCTTAATAATCTAAAGACTATTCAGATGTTGCAACACTTCATCAAAAGTCAGGTTCCCCTTCCCCAACCCCCGTGTTTTATCTGTTTCACTATTAACAGGCACAAAATTGCTACAAGTTGCCAGAGGAAAACAAATCCATTTTTTTAACTCAATGAACGGCACTGTCTGTGGTTATTTGCAGTAATACATAAGCATGCTTAACAAGAGTGAAGATAGAAGAACATTGGATTTAAAATGTCAGTGCTAAAGCAAGAGAATATTTTCATTTATCAATCTAAGAATTTTCATGTTGGTTAAGGAAGAGCCATGTAATTGTCACTTAGCTGGAAAAGCTACTACAAATTCACTGCACTTTAAAACATTTCAGTTTAGGTAAGTTATTAAAAAGTTGTCATATGAAAAGCAAGTATTTTGCAAGCTAATTCTCATTGTTAGTAGCACTGAGAGCTATCATAGGATAAGGTAGCTGCCCCCCCTTAAAATAAGCAATAAATGCTCTACTTAAAAAACACACAGAGATGAACTGAATTGGGAGTCTGGTTCAGAAAAGTTTATGCCATAATTAGGAATAGAAATATATGTTACCGGTAATTTCAGTTCCCTTAGCTCTCCACATTTTTGCAATTCACAATCAATTCCCTTAGAATTGAGCTATCTGTACTGTTCAATTTATTTAAAAAGTGGGTGGGAAGATTGATAGGATACAGTATCACATCATCCCTCCTTTTGTGACTGTGATTGTACTGTATTTAGATATTATTATTTATACGCACCCTCAGTGCATATGACACTTTAAAGAAACAAAAATGAAAAAACACTCCCTGTTTTATTACTGTAAAAGTGAGGGAACGTAATGGAATGGCAACAAGGGTATAACAAAAATAATATGATTTTCCTTGTGCACACATACATTTGTGCGCATACCAAAGGGTTGTATCCAATATTAGTCCTACTTAGAGTAGATTCATTAAAATTAATGGCTATGACTCATTCAATCAATTCATTTCAATGGCTCTACTCTAAGAAGAACTAACAACCCAAATACTTAACTTTAGAAAATGTTTCCAGGTCACAGCATTCTTTTGTCACTACAAATTTTATTTAAAGTTAAATTGCTGGCCATACATTCACAAAGGCAACCTGATGCTGTCTGCATGGATGGTTACCTGAACATCTATCAATACACGGTTGAGCATTATAATGTACACTTAGACATAATCTTGAGACAATACTGATTCAATGGGTAGTTCAATTAAGCAGTCATTGTGATTGATTGCAACATTGCCCCAGAGCAGCCAAGTTCTTCCTTTTTGCCAAAGTCCTTTGAAAACTCATTCATAAAAATGTCTATCTATTCATCCAGTTCTGCAGTATGCTTTTAAGTCATTCATAATTTACTTACAGGGCATAACATTGATTGGTCATTAATATTTAGCTGCACAAAGATCTGTCAGGTGAAGTTTTTATAACCCAAATAGTTCTGACATTAAATCACAGAGCTCTAAGTAGGCTCATAACACACAATCTCCCTTTAGCCATACCTTGTGATCCACCGTCCCACATGTAACTCAGTAGGAATTTATTTAGCTCCTTGTAAATGGTATTTCTAATTAATTATGCACTTTCCCAAAAATTATTGGGTATTCATTAACACGGACCAACATTTAACATGCAAATGAAGTGACCAGAGAGATATCAACTGGCAACAATTTCTGTGATCATGTTATCACAATGTACGCTTCTTCTAGACACCACATTCCTAGATAGAGCTGGGAGTGTTTGTGTATGTGTGAACTGGCCCCTAAGCAGGGCTCTGGTTTTTGTGGGCTCTCTGCACAGGATGCCCATAGACCGTCACCGCCCCCCAACTGCAGGTCCCTTTCTCAATTCACCCTCCCAAATTGCATGTCCTCCTATCAACCAAACTAAGGCTTCAAGAGAGATTAGAGCATAAGAAAATTGTTCCTTCCATCTCACCCTCACCATGGGAGACTGGAACTTGTCCATAACACCCCGAGGCAAGTTCCCATTTCCCACTGGGAAAGATCCCGGAAAGGAGGACAGGAGCAGGAAATCTCCCAAGTTTCTTTCTCAAAGTGGTAAATGGATGATCACCTTATAGGGCAAGGGGAATCCAGCAGTAGTGGACTCAACTGTCCTGAAGTCCAAGAAAGGAAATTTTGCTAGCATATGGGTCATCTGCTTGGCTGATAAGTCTCCACTGGTGTTAACCATGTCCTTCCTTGATATTGGTCCAACCACTAGGATATTTAGATAAACAAGTTTCTCCTCTATATCCTGGATATTAGAAATTACCCATGTTTCAGAACAGATTACAAGCCATTTGCCATATTTGGCAACAGCTACAACTTAGTGTTCATTTTCTATGCCAGAAAGAAATAGCATCCATAACAGCTTGAAAAGAAAATGACCTGTATGTTTTTCTGAGGAGAGACTTCGGAAAATACAAAATTGCTACCGGGGTACAAAGGATATTCCCCTCCACAGCTGCAGGTCAGCCTTAAAATATTGCCACCAGGAGCCTGTCATTACAAAATCAGGATTGAATTATACGTTAAAATTCTCTCGCTTTTGGAAGGCATAAACAATATAGTGGGGGTGGAGGGAAAAATCCCACCCACTCACCCACAGCAGGCGGTATGAATTTTACATTCTTAGACTGAAGACTGTGGCAGGCCTTTATTTACTAGTATCCAATTTCTAATAAATAGAGCAAGTACTGTTTGTGGCTTTGACTCCTGGGAGACCCTTCACAGTATTTGCTCAGACCATCACATCATTTCCTGGCAACCGAAAACCAAGAGAGGAGAGCGGCCTGCCTTTTTCTTTCTACCCACACAACTAGTTTTGTGATTTCACAATAATGCTTCGGTATTAGTAAAGACTGTAGAGCTTTCACTTCACAGATGGTTCAATTTATGGCTTTGTTCACCGTGAGGACACAGCCTCAGTCGCCTGGCATACTGTGTGCTCTGATACACGTAGAAATGCAGCAGATTTTCAACTTGCAGAGCGTGGGTAGGAAAAGTAAAGTTGAAGGAGAACAGTTATTATTCGGCGGCAGAAATCCCCCCTTTAAAAAGAAAATACTTGGGAGTTATTCTGCAACTAAGTAGGTTGTGTAGTAACTAAACTACATTATTAAAAGAGTCTGGAAACATTAAAGCAATTCAACCGAACCAAGCCACACTACACTAGAAAAAAAGTGCAGGCAAAATTTTGATGCTTTTTAAAAAGAAGCTTTTAAACTGTCCTAATGTTCTTTTCTAATCTGTTTGGCTTTCTCTTGCCATGGCCTGGCGACAACTGGTGTCTCGTGTGAATGTGCTGTAGATACAGACTGACTATGACAGATATTCCTAACCAAGGAGGCCTATGCAGAGAAAAGGTCTCTATCGCAGTGTCTCACATCTGTAAAATGAATGTGTGGGGTTTTTAAAAGAATGCTTTATAAAGGTTTGATTCTTCAATATACAGTTGTACCTTGGATCTCAAACGCCTTGGCTCCCGAACAAACCGGCTCCTGGACGATCGAAACCCAGGAGTGAGTGTTCCGGTTTTCGAACGATTTTCAGAAGCCGAACATCCAACACGGCTTCCACAGCTTCTGATTGGCTGCAGGACACTCCTGCAGCCAATTGGAAGCCGCGCCTTGGTTTTCGAACGGTTCCGGGAGTCAAACGGACTCCCGGAACGCATTCTGTTTGCGAACCAAGGTACGACTGTACCTGATCAAGGGAAGCAATAGTCCCACTCTATTTTGTCTTGGTCACCTGCAGTACTGTGTCCAATTCTGGGCTCCACAATTTAAGGAGGATACTAACAAGCTGGAATGTGTGCTGAGGTGAGTGACCAAGTTGTTTAGCCTTGTAAAGAGGAGACTGAGAGAAGAGATGATGGCCATCTTCACATATCTAAAGGGCCATCAAATGGAGCAAGCTTGTTTTCTCCCACTCCAGAGACTAGGACCCCCTGGTATACCTTCCAACTCTACAATTCTATGATTCTGTACTACATGTAGCTGAATGCAAGTGGTTGACCAAATCTGGCTTTGATCCGAACCCAGAAAGTTCAGAAGACCCAGATTCCAAACTGGAAAAACTTTCCGGTTTTCAAACTTCCTCTCTGAAGAACTCAAAATTGCTCTAGAATAAGCTACCCCACCCCCCAGAGACCTCCACACCCAAGTTATTGTAAGCAATCAGAGAGCGGAAGGGAAGGGGGGGGGAATGCCCTGCTACTGTTCTCATCTAACTGCAGAAAAAGGTAATGGGGGAAGGAAGATAAGGGAGTATTCTCAGCCCTGGGGAGTAGCAGAAACAGCTTTGGGGTTGGTGGAAGGGTGATGGGGCAAAACCTTCTGAGTGCTTAGTTTACCTCAGGAAATTTCAAGGCTTCCCCCAAACCGTGGTAAGCAAGAAACAAGAAGCGGCAAACTGAGGAGAGCCTTAGAGTATTTGCCCATCACTAGAGACAGACATTATGGTTTTTTTCACAGGTCCAAAGGAGGTTTTCACCAAGAGCACAATGTGTACATGGACACTACAGTTGTCCTCTGGTAAAGCAAGTTTCAAAGAGTTTCTGTGCTATTTCGAAAGCCTTCAAATTTGACAGAGGTGACAGTGGGTCAACAGGAATGTCTGCATGCACCATGGGAAATGGCGCCTCTCTCAAAACACTTTATAAAACAATTGCCTGCCTTCAGCCTTAATTGGCCTCTCCCATCTGTACCCACGGCATCAAGGGCTAATCAACAGTGCCAAACTCTCACAGGGTTCACAACATTTGAGCATGCTCAGTCGAGTTTGAAGCCAAGTGCTGACATCACAGTGCTGGCAAATCCCTGTTTTTCATAATGGTTCATGACTCACAATGCATTTTCTGCCTTAAGCCTCCCTTCCCCTCCCCACTGCCCTATAAATTCCCAGTGCTTGAAGTTTGTTTCAAGTCTTGATTCAACTGTCTTTATCCAGACAACAGACTTCAGTTACTGGCATTCATTATGACATAGATGTCTGAAAGTAATCACACTTTTCATGCATAATATCTTATGCTGTGGCCGCTCAGCGCTTTTAACCTTGAACACCATTGCTCAGAATTCAGGCAGCAAGACGAAGGAATAATTAGGGCTTCCCCAGATTACTAATTCTTGAGGAAATAAGCGCTTAGTACTGCTTCCTCAGCCTATGTCTGTCTGTCTTTCTCTCTCTCACACACACAAACAATATTCTCCCCCTGCCCCCGCTCATTTGATTCAAACCAAGTATCCATTTCCGAACGCATAGACGGCTTTGGGGAAAGCTCCAATTACATATCACTGGGTCAATGCAGTGCAACGCAATGCACTCACCGTACTACCAGAACGCAAGCCGTCTAGTTTTTAACAAGGATATTGTTGTGACAGGGTCCTTCCCTCTACAGAGCCAATGCGTGATTGCTTCAAAGACAGGGTAAAAAGGCTGCAGCACTGAACAACTACATTTTATTCCAGGGGTGCTTCAGCCATGATTACCTATGGTAGGGTGCAGTGGTGTACAGGGCCGGTGCATCCATTCAGGCGAACTAGGCAGCTGCCTAGAGCGCCAGAATTTAGAGGCGCTGGCCAGCCTGCCCGCCGCCCCCCACCGCTGAGCGGCTTCAGGCCGCTCTACAGCTGACAGGCGCAGTGGAGGCGGCCCCAGGCTCGCACTTCCCCTGGAGGCGCACGGGAGGGAGCGCGAGCCTGAGGCCACCTCCTGTGCCTGTCAATTTTTTGCACCCTTATGCTGTGGCCGCTCAGCGCTTTTAACCTTGAACACCATTGCTCAGAATTCAGGCAGCAAGACGAAGGAATAATTAGGGCTTCCCCAGATTACTAATTCTGGAGGAAATAAGCGCTTAGCACTGCTTCCTCAGCCTATGTCTGTCTGTCTTGTCTGTCTTTCTCTCTCACACACACACAAACAATATTTTCCCCCTGCCCCCTACAGGCTACAGCTGACAGGCACAGTGAGGTGGCCCCAGGCTCGCGCTCCCGCGCAAAGCTCCGGAGGCGCGCGGGAGCAGGAGCCTGGGACCACCTCCCCGTGCCTCTCAACTGTTTTTTATTTTATTTTTTATTTTTTATTTTTTATTTTTTTCTATTTATTATTTTTATTTTTCTATTTATTATTTTTATTTTTTATTTTTACTTGGGGGGGGGCAGAAGGTGATCTTGCCTAGGGTGCAAAAAACCCCTAGCACCGGCCCTGGTGGTATAGCATGGGGAGGGTCACGGGGCAGTTGCCCAGGGTGCAAAATTGTTAGGGGGTGCAAAATTTCAACACCCGGTGCTGCCTCAATACAGCTGTGTGCTTCCGTTGCTGGGCTCCGTTGAAAACGGCTTCTCCATGTGAACCAGGAAGTGACCTCTCCAGACAACGGAACAACTCTTCTTATCTTTGCAGATGCGATTTTCTGGGTGATGTGGATGCCATTGTGTGCACATGCATACTCTGTCTGTTTCCCTCCTTCCCCACCCCCACCCCCTCTGCGTAGCCCTGGACACTGGCAACCCATGCTACATCACTAGTAGGGTGATGCTCTCCATACATTTCTGACTACTAGTCTCATCAGTCCTAGCTTGTCTAGCTTGGCCATGAGTTGCCAAACGTGTAAGTGATTCTCTGCAGGAACCCTTGGGGAAATGCAGCACACCTGATTCTTAAACCAGCAGTCTGCGCTATGACTAGGAAAAACAGCCGGCAGTCTCCAAACATGTGAAACAACAAGTTGATCCCAGCAAAACAGTACAAAAAAGGGTGACCTCTGACCAACGGATTATTTGGCAAAGTTATTTTACTTCCAACTTAAAAGCTATGACTAAGCTGCTTAGTCATAAGCAACACACAGGCAAGTCTTGTGGTTTGAGCACTTTCCATTTCCCCATCTGTAAAATCAGTTCATCTCATTAAAGAATTACACATGAGCAAAAAGAAAGGAAAAGGCTTTGTCAAGCTAGGCAGTAAAATAAGATTAACATGCTCTTGACCCATCTAAATAATAGGGAACACCCTCCAACAGCAGCTGAGAGAGGTTTGCTTTTAAACATTTCACGTGAAGATGGTTGTTAAGTCATTATTATTTAACACCTGTTAGTCAGTGCAAGCCTAGCCTAAGCTACTTGCTTTGGCTGGAATTATACAATTGGGAAAGACTGTCTTTGGCTGTCCATTCAGCTCATCAAACATGTAACAGAAATAACAACCATAAACCTTGGAATATTGAGGCCAGGCGAACTCAAAGGCAACATACCATGGAAACCTCTTAATACTTCTCCCTGTGTGGAGAAAACGGAAATCTGCAAGGAGCAGACACACCATGTAATAGACTGCTTGTGCATATAAGGCCACGGTCAGTCTTCAATCTTGGTGTGAAATAATGATGCCAAAAAAACAAGCAGAAAAGATTTAAAATGTTTTAAAGCTAAACATGTTCAACCTAACGTCCTCTCCTCTTTTAAGGCTGCACTTGCTTTCTCACCAGTGGTGGTTATGGCTGATAGAGACAAGAGAAAGGTCATTTTCCATAATGGCATCCAGGATGTGGAACGGTGGGAATGAGCTCCCTGGGCCAGCGCCTCTGATCCCTTCATTGTTAGCTTTTAAGAGGGCATTAAAAGCTGAGCAGACATTCTTTAGTTAAGGGATGGGGGGCACTGTAGTGTTTGAAGACCCTGGAACCTGCACTTGTCTCCTCTTTTTATTGCATTATGCTGGTACTGCTTTGGATTTTGAATAGTTCTACCATTGTGTTGTAGAACCGTTGTGTTTTCTTTAGCAGCTCAAACAAACCACATCCCAGTTAAAAACAGAAACAGTGAAGAAGAAAACAACAACCCACACATCTAAGATATAAATGTCTCTTTGCTTTCGTTAGCGAGGAATGATGATATATTAAATTGTCAAATGTATTTTGAATTTAATTTATAAGTTGTTTTAAGTCACCTTGAGCCTGCTTTGCAGAGAAAGGTGGGTCGTAACTTTATATTAATAGTAAATACATAAAAGCCACGTAAGAGAGAGCCAAATAACTCCGTTATCTCTCATTTTGACTTCTGTGCTGTAAGTCAGTCACCACCAAGCCGGGAGAATATTGATTAAATTCCTCGGCCTTTGGGTCACCTTTTAAAAAGAACTACCATTGTAACTTGTTTGATTAACATAACTGTTATCTAGTGCAGCCCAGGAACATTTTCAAAATATTTGGTCAGAGCCAGCTCAGTTTCTAAAAACCAGCGAGATAAGAAAAACAAAAAACCTGACAGTTTCTAAGCAGTTGTGCTGATCACTAAGAAGAAACACAGCATAGGTGAGGCAGCTCCTTTAACTGGGCCAATGAATAATAAAAAATGCTGAAAGTGCGAACTTTGAAATTATATAAGGCTCCTCAATACATATGTGTTGATTACTAACTACAGTACTTCTGAAATAATCACGGGATGTGATTATAGATGCAGTCCAGGGCAGATATTTGTTTTAGATACACAGTTAAGCATTCTTTAAAGCAAAGGAATTAAACAGGTTTGAACAGAAAATATATTAATGATTACAAACCCACCAGCCCTTCACTAATTATTTTATGTTCTTACTGTGCATGTCTTTGTGCAAACCAAGAACTATCAAGGGAAGGGGAAGAGAGATTTAAAGCTTAAAAGAAAAAAAAGTTGGGGCATAAAAATAAACAAATCACCAATTATCGCCCAACAACAGAGAATTATAAGGCTAAAAGTCTAAACTACAATTTCTTAGAAGTTGCACTTAAATCAAATGTGGTCTCCAGGTAAATATGTTTTATCTTCCAGTTTCTGAAGACAGGCAATAAGAATCCAGTATAAATCAAAAGCAAAAATGAGAAAGGTTCCTAGAAATTGCAAAATGTCACAGGTTCAAAGAGTTACCGTAATAATGGTTTAGAGACTAAACTACAAACCAGGAATTACCTTCATTTTAATCTCTCCTGTGAGTTCTGTAGGTGTTCCTAAAGCTAATTCTCTTTTCAGTCTCAGTCCTATCTGCAATATGGGAATAATAAAACTGACCTACCGAGTCCGGATGATGACATTTAAATTTCCCACAATGCTCCCTGGCATAGCTTAACCCCGGGAAATTTTGCAGGAAATTTGAAAAAGGGGTCTGGTGTTGCTGGCAGAAGTGCTTTGAGGGGCTTGGTGCTGCTATGAAAGTTTCTCACACAATGCCTCTGACATTAGCATCTCTCTGTGGAATTGTGGGGAAATTAAGTAGCATCCCCCAGACACGCAGTGTTGATTTAAATCACTGCTTTTAGCCACAGAATGTCCTGGAGAGACATTATCCTGGGGGTGCGGCTAACAAGACCACAATCTGCTTAAATAGGAATGTGAGATGGGGATTAAGAAATCCAGACAAAACACAAGAATAAATTAATAAGGTTTTGTCTTATGGGATGAGGAGACAACCAACAACGGCTGCTATTTGCTTTACCACAATTCATACTACAAAGTAAAGTGAGGGACACATGCCAAGAGCCCCCACCCCCACCCAAAAAATCTGAAGACAGCTTTGTAGGGTTGTTACAAGGATTAAAGAGATAACGTATGTGAAACACTTGAAAGCGCTTGAGATGCATGAGCTAATTTCATTTGCAGGAGAAAACTCTCTTACTCAATTTTTATTGGATATTTGATATATCAATATCATCTATACATACGGAATGGTTGTATCCATTATTGAAAACTTGCTAAGAATGTTACACATGGGTGGTTAAAAACTTCACTGGTTTGTTGTTGTTGTTGTTAGAAAGATTAACAGCTAAAAAAGCTTCCATTTCCAATTCAACCAGCCTAAGGAAAAAAAATTCAACAAGCTTAAGGGGGGGATTAAACAAGAGACTTTAAAAAAAAAAAATGGAGCCCTCAAGTGCCAGGATTCAGGCCTTCAGCATTCCCTAACAGGCCAGTTACATAAATTGGAATCACTGATAATTGTTACTAGCAATCTCATTAATTATAATACAGTTACCTCATGTATTCTTCCAAGTAAATGAACCCAAACTACTGAATGTTGATGTTGCCTATCAACAAGGCTGCTTCCCCTGGAGTTCCAGATTATTTTGTTTTGAGGGCATTTGTGCATTCAGTGCAATGGTAGCTCTTTTCATTTGCAATGTTACCCTGCTATCACCTGCCTTCTTTAATTATGGGGGGACGACCACTAACACTACAGAGTGTAAATCGTTTACGCCCCAGATAATTTTCAACTTAAAACTCCCCCTCCCCTCCAAAGCATATCCTGGTTCATTGGATCGAATCCAGACCACGGATGCAATTCTGTAACCAGTTACCCGAGGTAAAGAATTGACCTGCGCCTCCATGGAGAGCTGTGAGTCCAAAACGACTCCCAGGCTGCACACCTGGTCCTCCAGGGGCACAGTTACCCCATTCAGGACCTGGGAGTCCCCAACACCTGTCTGCCCCGTCCCCCCAAAACAGCACTTCTTTCTTGTCAGGATTCAACCTCAATCTGTTAGCCGCCTCCAGATACTTCACTGCCTTCACTGGTTCTGATCTGAAGGAGAGGTAGAGCTGGGTATCATCCACATACTGGTGAACACCCAGCCCAAACTCTCTGATGATCTCTCCCAGCAGCTTCATATTGATGTTAGAAAGCATGGGGGAGAGTACGGAGTCCTGAGGCACCCCACAAGCGAGAGCCCTGGGGTCTGAACACTCACCCCTCAACACCACTTTCTGGACATGGCCCAGGAGGAAGGAGTGGAATCACTGCATAACAGTGCCCCCAGCTCCCAACTCCTCTAGACAGTCCAGAAGGATGTCATGGTCAATGGTGTCAAAGGCCGCTGAGAGCATTACACATGTGCAAGATAGATCCTTGGAACACTAGCAACCTAAATGGCCCACTCAGTAAAATGTACCCACTACAATGCTGGTGTAACATGACTTCAAGTTTCAGGTGCCAAACTCAGGGCATTATCTTTATCTTTATCTTTATCTTTATTGTCATTGTCCCCTTGCGGGAAAAACAAAATTACTCGGTTGCTACACCCACTCAGATATTATATTAGCACACAAAAGGATTACACCAGGGGTATAAATGATAACGGCACAGGTAGTGTATTTGCCTATATTTGAACAATATTTGAACAGTATTTGAACTATATGCACATTCCTCTGAAAATATGCAAAATTGATTTACTCTGACCAAATGAGTTTAGCATAACCCAGTTGTTGCCCCTTGCATTCAGGAAAAAAACAGGATTTCTTATCTACTCTTCTTTACCATACCATGGAAAGGAATGCACCTGGGAAGACTACAGGTAGGACTTATGAGACAGCTCCGGAAGAACTGAGGCATTGTCCTCATCTAACCACACACAGTTGTGTTCCTTACGTGGGGAGCAAAGACAGACCCGGTGCACATTTGCTCAGTTCTAGCCAGTGACTGTCACAGAGAACATGACCTAAATACCCTTAAAATTGCGGTCATGACTCTCTGGGGCATCTCCTAATGAGGGAACAGCAGACGGGGGGGGGCTACACAGAAGGCTCACTCCATGAGCAGAAGAAGTGTGCATGCACACGAAAGCACATACCTATGACAAGCTTAGTTGGTCTCTAAGGTGCTACTGGAAGGAATTTTTTGTTGTTGTTGTTGTTGACTACGTCAGACCAACACGGCTACTTACCTGTAACTAGTTCAATGAGCAGAAGTTACTAGTAAGCTACAGTACTGCGTTTTCTTCTTTGTGGATTCTGTGCAGTCTCCACATGGGAGACGAGTGAGCTCAGTTACCCAAATGAGGAAACAGAGGACTATCAAATGAAGAGATCGTGCAAGATAGCTCTTCCAAGGCTCATTTCACATCAGATCTTGGAAGTCACAGGCCATGTGGCAGATGCTGGTAACAGGAACATCTCTGGCAAAGGCAGCTGTTGTAACCACAGACCTAGCGCAGTGCTTCGAGATAAGAGCATTGGTTTTAGGGCCACCGCAAGAATGAAAAGCAAAGCCCTTGGAGGTTTTGAGTGAAATCTACCTGCGTCCGTCCACCAGTGGGCACCATTGGCAGAAGAATGGATTCGCTCTCCGCAGCCCCCACATACTCTCCAAAACAGCTCTGGAGGGCCGGGAGACCCTCTAGACTAGAGCAAATTAGGAGCACCTATCAAGGCTACAGAAAGTTAGGTGTAAAAGAAGTGGATGTACACTCACACAACATTGGAATGTTGCCCATGCTCCAGCCTATTCACACCAGTGACTAGAGAACAAGGAAACTTCATTCCCATATGCAAGAGGTCACTGAACCCGTAAAGAAAATTGCCATTCAGGAAATTAACTCTGCCTCTTACACATAGGGGAAATCCACCGATCAGAATTACTCATGGAAATGAACACACAGTGTGATGTAATTCACAGGAAAGAATGCACCATACTATCAACACAGTATCCCTTAAAATGGATTTGAGATGATGGTAGTAAGTGAATAGGCTAGAATACCAAATGAAAAAGGCCACTAAATAGTCTATGTTATATGCAAAATTGCTTCATTTTGTATCCCGAGCCACAAAGGCTGTCACCAGCAAAGAAATGCATTGTAAGACTTCAGACAAGAATCTTGTTTTAAATTTGCAATCTACAACTGCAGAAAGGATAATTTCAATGAACCCTAAATTATGCCTCAAACTGCTATTTTCTCGCAAAAATAATGTCCTTTTTTTTGGAAGGGCCTAAAACATAAAACCACCTCGTAATAAATTCAATGACATTTTTGGAATGCACACTCAGCCAAGCTATTCTGAAATTCTCATAATTAAGAACAAAATGCTAGAATGGACTGTGCTTGTTGGCAGCCAAAGTTACCTATAGGGAAGCAAAAAGCCTCCCACCCCTTATTTAATATCTTTTACCAAGCAATACTTACTAGGAGACTGCAAAAGGGCAAATCTACTGTAGGTGTAAAAAATACCAGGTCTTATACTGTTTTGCACGTGTTTTTGCATGGGAAGAGAGGAAAGATAGTGTGTGCCTGGTGACCTGGGAGTGGTGGGGTTCTTGGCTTGTTGCTTAGCACTTTCCGCCACCTCGGGTGCTGGCCATGGTGCTGGGTCTCCTATCTCCCACTTGTCTCTACAATAGCAGTACAGTAGCTCTTAGTGTCTGCTGAGCCACTGCTAAGAGGGCCACACTGATTGCTAGGATCATGGGTTACTACCACTACAAATGCTGTTAGCTTGAGTTAAGGTGTAACAAATTACAAGTGTGCAAGGCCATACGGAAGCAAAGAGTAGGCATGCACATACACACAATACAGTTTATATTGCCTCTTCCCAATCCAGCCCCCTCCTGTTCATTTAGATTCTGTATCCCACGAATAGCAGAAGCATGAAAGGTTGGGAGAGCGGAATCTTTTCCATAGCTACACCAGTGCTATGGGACACCTTGCCTCATGCAGTTTAGATCGCTCCATCTTTAACTGCTAGTCACCAGTTTGTGTAGACTGGTGTTTTTTTTAAAGTGCTCCTAGTTTTTCAAAAAATTGTCAGGCTATATTTAATTTATTTTTATTTAGAATATTTATAGATCACCCTTCCTCAAAAAGAGCTCAGGGCAATAAACATCAAAACAAATAAGCAAAGCAGAACAAACGTAACTAAAAATATATGCCAACTTTTTTTTCATAGCATGGACAAACTTAAGCTGGGTTAAATAAAGGAAAAGGCAAATTTAGACCACTACATAGAAAGCTGAAGCAGCCATGTCAAGAAGTCTCCTCTTTCAAAAGGAAGGAGTGTTTCGACAGTCAGGTGCACTTTTGCTAGCTTTCTTGGCATTTACAAGAAAGTGTTTACTTTTTCCATTAGCTTTCCTTTTCAGTCAACAGATCTGCAGCTTTAACTTTCCTAAAAATAAACTGCCTTCTCGCAGTGTGGAGAAAAAGAAAGACCGTAGCTTAAACCAAGGGTGGGGAACCTGCGCTCCTTCAAAAGCTGCTGGAACTCCAAATCCCATGAGCCAAAGCCAGTGGCCAAGGGATGATGGGAGTTGGAGTCAAACAAAATCTGGAAGGCTACAGGTTCCCCAGCCTTAACTCAAAGGTCAAAGATTTATCTGCAGTATCTCTCAAAAACTCCTTCTTGGTGCTCAGAGCTGGATTAATTCTAGATGGGTGGGTGTTTTCCAAGCTAGGGAATGGGCTGGTACCCACCTCTACAGCATCTTAAAGTGACTATACAACTGGGCTGGAGACTGTTTAGATAGATTAGACAGATAGATAGATAGATAGATATCCTACAAACCCTAAGGGGTTTGAGGCAGCCTACATGGCTCTCCGCCCTGCCCCCTTTGATCCCACAAGCCTCTTTCCCCATTTTATCCTCACCACAAACTCTGTAAAGTAGTTTTAATGCCTTATGCATGCAGATAATGGCACTCTTTGAAGAAATTTAAATACTAGTTCCTAAGAATTCAATCTTCATGCCAAATTCTGGACAATCCATAAATCACACCTGTAGCCACTGGGAAAAGAAAAAGGGGTGCAACGAGAGATGAACAGTG
The DNA here is from genome assembly GCF_963506605.1 of Zootoca vivipara. Lineage (NCBI taxonomy): Eukaryota > Metazoa > Chordata > Lepidosauria > Squamata > Lacertidae > Zootoca > Zootoca vivipara. The sequence goes on along the minus strand of NC_083285.1, from coordinate 50,412,738 downwards.
AGCACCAATCGTTGCTCTAATCATGTTAACCCATCTCCCCTCAAACATCTTCCCACAGCTGTAAAAACTACCTTGCATGGTTCCCAAAGAGAACTGTTGGTCTCTGCTGAATTCCTTCTGTTGTTGTGTTATCATTTAAACACAGGGGGATTTTCCTTGGTAAATTCTTAACAGTGCATTGCTTACAACTGCCCCTAACTTGAAAACTGTGAGTGTCCTAGTTCTGCCAGAACAGATATAGGAACTAACCATCGTAGCAGGTCTAAGGCATATTACAACATTCCGGTATTTTGCCTCTGATTAAATCACACACACTCAACCCATACAAACACAATTGCTGTTTTAAAGGCTTTTGGGGGGGGGTCTTTTAAAGGGTGGGAAGAGGCAGCTCCGGATCTTCCATGTCACTGTTGTTTCAAATCTTCAATAGCTTTTATATTGCAGCCATAGAAGGAGCAGCTGCAGGGAACTTGCTTCTCCTACACTGCCAGAAATTCACACACCCCAAGCTATTCTTGGTCCTTTGGCTTACGGGTAGAGTCAGAACACCTTTCGTGACACACTGTTATTTCTGGCATGGAGGTGGGGGCACAGAATCAAGCTTCTTCTCTGGACAGCAGATGGAGCCAGGCCATGAGTTTTCTCTTGCCATAAGTTTCTTCCTGGGAGGAAGAGGGTTCAGCTTCCCAGGGATCCTTAGTCTTTTGGCCAATAGATGAGGCCAGAGTGAGCTTCCCTTCCGAGGACGAAACCATGGATCACAGTCCAAGTTTGAGAAAGGCAAATGTTAGTTTTGTGGTGTAGATGTTTGATGTCGTCTGCCATGAAAGTTGCTAAAGTTATCAGAGTCACATAACTGAGATGAATACAGTGTCTGGGAGTGAGAGTAGCTCAGTAGAGCTTGCTGTTGTTTAGTCGATTAGTCGTGTCCGACTCTTCATGACCCCATGGACCAAAGCACACCAGGCACTTCTGTCTTCCACTGCCTCCCGCAGTTTGGTCAGACGCATGTTGGTAGCTTCAAGAACACTGTCCAACCATCTCGTCCTCTGTCGTCCCCTTCTCCTTGTGCCCTCAATCTTTCCCAACATCAGGGTCTTTTCCATGGAGTCTTCTCTGCTCATGAGGTGGCCAAAGTATTGGAGCCTCAGCTTCACGATCTGTCCTTCCAGTGAGCACTCAGGGCTGATTTCCTTCAGAATGGATAGGTTTGATCTTCTTGCAGTCCATGGGACTCTCCAGAGTCTCCTCCAGCACCATAATTCAAAAGCATCAATTCTTCAGCGATCAGCCTTCTTTATGGTCCAGCTCTCACTTCCATAGAGCATGAGACACTTAATCTCAGGGCTGTGGGTTCAAGCCCCACATAGGGCAGAATATTCCTACATTTGCAGGTAGTTGGGACTAGATGACCCTTACGGTCAACTCTACAATTCTATGATTCTATGTTTAAAGGCACTGGAATATCTTTTTTAAAAAACCCAATAATAAACAGTAGAAAGTAACTTAAGTAAATTCATAACATCATTTCTTTCCTTTAGAACTACAAAGGAAGCTAATTTATACAACACTAATTCAAACCATATTATCATCTTAGCAAAGATTATGCAATCCTTTGTGGGCTTTACAAGCCTAACTGCAGCATCTTAAGCAGCATATAAACCTCACTGATTCAAAAATAGATTTAAATAACTGGAAATAAAAGAAAACAGCTAGGTTAAAATCATACTAAATGCAGTGGCTTTGAAAGAAAAAGTGATGTATCACCTAAGGTTAAACTTTTAAAATCTAAAGTGTTATAAAATAATCAGACAACTACAGTTTTCTGTAGTTAAAACTTTTTTTATTTTAATGCAACTTGAGTGTTGATGGAATTTCTGGCAGGTCGAACCAAAAATAAACTAGAATGGCCACAAAAATGCGAAGTGAAGTCATGGATTGATTTTACTGGTTATCCAATAAAAATCTTCCCTTTTCAGTATTAAAGTGTCACTAGCAACATGTGAGCAAGCAGTACTAGGGTTCAGTTTTAAATTTTTACCTTGCACTTCAGGTCACAGAGCAATTTGTAGGGCTGTTATGTATTACAAGAATAAGCAGGCACATGACCCCTCGCAATGACCTGGACCTTTCTGAACTAACAAAGCGCTTTCTAGCTGAACGACTAGGTAAAAAAAAGTCTTCACGCTTATAGTGGAGAGGATGTCAAAATGTCTCAGCATGGAGCCAAAGCTTGGCCTGCAGGGCAGCAACCAAATTTACACCAAAACGGTTGTTAAATGAAAAAGCAGCCCTTTAAAATAAATAAATAAATAAAGGGTACTGCATTGTACATGCTCAGAGACTTCTGGGGGGAAAACCCACTCACAAGCAGTGTAATGCTTTGAGAACTCAAAACCAAAAAGTATTGACAATTTATCAATTCGGGAAGGGCCATAAGCTCAGTGGCAGAGCAGCTGCTTTGCATGTAAATGGACCCAGATTTAATCCCCAGCATAGCTGCCAAGTTTTCCCTTTTCTCGCGAGGAAGCCTATTCAGCATAAGGGAATTTCCCTTAAAAAAAGGGAGAACTTGGCAGCTATGATCCCCAGTAGCACCAATCAGAGGGATGCGGGTGGCACTGTGGGTTAAAGGTTGGTGGTTCGAATTCCCGCGATGGGGTGAGCTCCCGTTGCTTGGTCTCTGCTCCTGCCAACCTAGGAGTTCGAAAGCACGTCAAAGTGCAAGTACAGTAGATAAATAGGTACCACTCCAGTGGGAAGGTAAACGGCGTTTCCGTGTGTTGCTCTGGTTCACCGGAAGTGGCTTTGTCATGCTGGCCACATGACCTGGAAGCTGTACACTGGATCCCTTGACCAGTAAAGCGAGATGAGCACTGCAACCCCAGGGTCGGTCACAACTGAACCTAACGGTCAGGGGTCCCTTTACCTTTTTTAGCACCAATCAGAAACCTGTTGCTGGTGGGGGGGTTCTGTTTGAGATCCTGGAGGGCTGCTGCCTGTCAAGTGTATGCCTGGTTGTGAGGAACTTCGGGCCCATGCCTCTCTAACCACCCCCTCAGTACTCTTCCTAGGCCACACCCGTCTCCATAGGCCACGCCCCTCACTGAACCTGCGCGGTTCCCTCCTGGGCTCTTTCGCCTGACTGGGACGTGCACTTGAAGCATTGCCTTCATAGGCAGGATAGGTGAACCTGTAGCTTCTACGTGGCTCGAATGTAGCCTACTGTACAAAGGTAGGTGCTGCATCTTGCTCTGCCCACTTTGGCCTCAACCACCTCCGGCAGGTGACCCCGGAAGGTGCCTTACAGGGAAAAGCAGCTCTCAGGGTGAAAAAGGTTCATTGGCCCTTGGTGCACACAATACTAAGCAACATTAATTTGTGGTCTGGCTCTATATAAGAAGGGGGCTTCCTCTGGTTTCACCCACCACAAGCCCAATTGCCTGACATTTTACTGTCATTAGCAGTGTTTCTTTTCTGCAGAGACGCATACCCCTAAACATTTTGTGAATCTATGTTTGGCCCCATTGAGGGGTATTATTTCAATATGAATAGAAAAACGAGAGTACCTCTAAACGTGTTTTTTAGGGGGGGGGATGCACTGGCCATTAATAAACATCATATGTGACCACAACAGAACAGCATGAAGTGTTGGTTTCTGTCAAAACTACAGAAAGCCAGGTGTTGGGGGAAAGAATATTAGTCTTCCCCAACCTGGTGCACTCCAGAAACAAGGACTTCAGCTCCTATCAACTCCATGCTGGCTGGCGATGATGTAAACCAGAGATTTCCAAACTGTGTGTTGCGACACGTTGGTGTTGGGTACAGTGTGTAGCTGTGCCGTGCAAACGCTCCACGCACAGCTCCTGGGGCTAGAAATGGGGTTAGTTTAACCTCTGGTTTGCTAGTAAAAACAGGTTGGGAAAGTCTGAAGTAAATGGTAGCCAATGTTATATATTTCTGACTCCAGCACATGCTTCAGCAAAGAGTTTTAACACTTTTTAAATTAATGGGGCTTTAAAAATCTGCTTGATCATGGTTAAATCGTGCTGCGGTTTTGATTTGCTTCTTTTAAATAAACAAAAAATAATTCCAAGCTCCAAGACAAGAAAAGCAACATGGTTAAAACAGCCTTGGACAAACAATGAGCATATTATTGAACTGACAGGTATACTTTACAGGTAAAGCAAGGTGGCAAAGTCCTCTGCAACAAAGGACTTGGATAAAGTTCCCCAAACATATAATAGTCTTTTGATTTTCATTTTTTGGTCAGGCGCAAGTTGTGGCAAGTGTTTCCCAACAGGGTCAACACAGAATCTCTCCAATGGAAATGAGGCAGGCATCATGAATATTCCAGATGGCACAAATGAGCAACACAAGAGTTTTGTATTCCATTATTGCAGCCTGGCAGTCAGCCACATGTCTGGAGCAAACAACAATTACTTCTGGATAAGTAGCTGTCCAGTCCTGCTGCTGAAGTTGTCCTATAAACACATGAGTGGGCAGGCTGGGGGGAAATGGTCTGCAAATTTATATGTAAGACTTGAGTTATGGCATAAAGTTCTTCCCAGCCATCCTCTACACAATCAAAATTGATCGCTAAAGCTGTACTATGCAGGAGCCAGTAAAAAAGTACATAAGGTGATATTGGGTGCAAAAAAGTTTAGCTAGCAAGTTCAGCTTTTGCTTTAATGGGTGGGGAGGATTTAGCCCTTATAATTTTGAAGTTATGTTTGACAGTGTGTGGGCAATGCCTGCTGACATCTCAGAAGACAGAGCATGTGCTAGCAAATTTCTCTTTTCTTAGCACAGAATCTGAACTGTCTGGGTACAGATTTTTATCTTACTCACGGCATAGCACACCATCCTGCAAAGATTAACTTTCCTCACATAAATTAAAACTGAAGGTACCTGAGGATCTATAAAGTCATGCCTTTCTACAACAAACCTTTTGCCGCCAGAAATAACAAAAGCGAGTGGCTGAGACCACCTGCCACATCTTTCCACGTCTGCAAAGTTATGCACTAGAGCAGAGCTTTCCAAGCCGTGGGTCATGTGACACGTTAGTGTGTCGGCTGCAGGGTGTAGGTGTGTCACGCGAACGCTCCCTTGTGGTCCTCCCGGGGCTGGAAGGGGGTTAGTTTAACCTCCGGTTTTCTAGGAAAACTGAATTACTGTCGCGAAATGATGCATGTCTAAAAAGTGTGCCACCAACATGAAAAGTTGGGAAAGCTCTGCACTAGAGCAACGGGTGGGGAACCTCGGGTTGGGTGCTGGGACAGACCAAATGCACCCCCCCACCCCAGCTCTCTCAATCTGGCCCTTGTATTTCTCATTGGAAACACAATGCAGGATAAGAAAAATGCTGAATCAGAAAATTCATTCACAATGCTGAATCAGAAAAATTAACCAAGAGATTACATACATTGAATAATACACATCATGTAGATGATTTCGTTGAAATATGGCATCCTTTTATAAAAAGAATTTACTGATAACCCTGAAGAACAGCAACCACAGAAATCACAGATTGGACTTGGGCAAATTTAACTGGAGTGGGGAGGGGATTTTGTTTTGGTATCTTTTCCCTTTGTTGCAATTGTTGTCATACAATAAAACTATATATTTTTAAAAATCTGGCCCTTAGAAGTATCCCTAGAGTCCACATCCTTTACAGACCCTGCTTTGATCCTAACTCAATTGCTTTTGTTTGGCTGGAATGTGTCCTTGGGCAGAGATGACTCATCTCACTTATCTGTATGGCAGATGGACTAATGTCTGTGCATGCAGAAACCTCTGCGTGGAACCTGCGTGGAGCCAGAGCCTTTGTCTTCTGGCCCCCAGATGTTTGCCCATGAAGGAATGTGGCCCTTAGGCTGAAAAAAGAGAAAGCAGAAATGTAGGTATGTTACCTTTCATTGTATTCCAGCCCTAAGAATATAAAGCCTTCCTGTTAAAAGAGATGTGCCTTCTATGAAATAAACTGCTAAATTTAAGAGGGGCAGGGACACAGGTGGCGCTGTGGGTTAAACCACAGAGCCTAGGGCTTGCTGATCAGAAGGTCGGCGGTTCGAATCCCTGCGACGGGGTGAGCTCCCGTTGCTCGGTCCCAGCTCCTGCAAACCTAGCAGTTCGAAAGCACGTCAAAGTGCAAGTAGATAAATAGGTACCGCTACAGCGGGAAGGTAAATGGCGTTTCCGTGTGCTGCTCTGGTTCGCCAGAAGGGCTTAGTCATGACCTGGAAGCTGCACATGACCTGGAAGCTCCCTCGGCCAATAATGCAAGATGAGCGTACAACCCCAGAGTCGGTCACGACTGGACCTAATGGTCAGGGGTCCCTTTACCTTTTAATGTAAGAGGACAAAGCAAAACGCCTGGAGAAGGATAAGCCTTGGCTGGTCAATGAGCTGTCTTCCACAACTCCCACCAGCTCCACCCAGCATGGTCAATGCTCAGGGATGATGGGAGCTGGAGTCTGACCACATCTGGAGGGCACTGCATGGCCTACCTATGGCTTAAGCCAGTGCGTTTTTTCTAAATTAATGTTTAGGGGTACTCTCATTTTCCTACTCACATTGAAATACTGCCCCTCAATGAGGCCAAACTTAGATCCACAAAATGTTTAGGGGTATGCATACCCCTGCGTCCCCCCAGAAAAAAAGCACGGGCTGAAGCTATACTAGTTGAAACAAAACACCATAATATTGAAATATTAGCTCTCTCTCTGTGCACCGAACTAGTATGGAAATGGGGGGGGAAAACAAGTTGGCTAAAATGCAAGTGTGCCCTCTTTAAGTGGCTTTTGGATTGCAGCATATAGAGGGCGAATAAACGGAACCAGGGCCATTGTATCACTTCTTGCCTTCCTCCCCTTAAACAGATAAATTGGAAGGAAGCAGGAACAATGCAGTTTGGTGCCAGAGTGCAAAGCTTTGCTTTATATTAAAAGCGAACAAAACAGGAAGCTCTGGGTTTACGTAACCATGCAAGGCACCGCAGTGACTGGCACCGCCTAAAGACCTGGAAAATGGCAAAAGACAGGCAAAAATAGCATTGAAATGGACAGAAGGTGCCAGCTGACGTTCTGTTGTTGATGTACCAAAATCAGACCATGACTACTGGAAAAACAGCATAACAGAACCAAATATTATCAGAGGTCTTGAAAAAATGTTCTCCAAACACTTAAAGCCGTTATAGCACACTAACTCTGGAATATACATATTTACACATAAAGCAAAACAGCCTAACCTTCATCACAGGGTTGTTATGAAAGAAAAATGAAATAATAACAATTCTGCTCAATTTTAAATCTAAAGAAGCATTACTAACTGAGATAGGTTCAACAAAAATTGATGTTCCAGGTATAATGGACTCCACAGGGCCTTAATGGAAAGAAACCGGCTAGTTCAAATAGATGCTGGTGATGTAAAAGGTAAAGATAAAGGACCCCTGAACGGTTAAGTCCAGTCAAAGGAGACTCTGGGGTGCTGCGCTCATCTTGCTTTTCAGGCCGAGGGAGCCACTGTTTGCCCACAGGCAGCTCTTTGAAGAATATAATATGGAGATGTCCGACAGTGTCTTGTTTCTAGTCAGAAATTATTGTTCATGGTCCCCCATGCTGGTAAAATGTGGACTAGCTGAGATGTTAGCTGGTTGACTGACCAAGCTCAAAGAGTGCGCACTAAAGGTTTCCCGTCACTTTGGGGAAAACTGGCAAGTGGGGTTTCTGTCCTGGGCCCATTGTTGTGCAACATCTTTATAAACAACTTGGATGAAGGTATTGAGGGGATGTTCATCAAATTTGAAGATGATACCAAACTGGGAACGGTAGCCAATGCAGCTAAAGACAGAATTGGGATTCAAGACGACTGTAACAGATTGGAGAACTGGGCCCAAACTAACAAAATGAATTTCAATAGGGACAAATGTCTACACTTAGGCAGGAAGAACCAGCTGCACAAATATAAGATGGGGGACAACTGTCTTGCCAGTAGTACATGTGAAAAGGATCCAGGGGTCTTAGTAAACCACAAGTTTAACCTGAGTCAACAGTGTGTGATGGAGATGGGGTGGGATTGATTTATTGTTAACGTGAGCTGACAATGCTTTCTTTTCCCCCATTTGTTTTGTAAGCAACTATATACAGAGAGATAATTTTATTAGCATAAATTAGTGCAACTGCCTGAAGTATGTAAAAACTACAGCCAGGGTACTGAAATCTGAAGTCTCCACATACAGACCTCCCAATAATTGACTGATAGATAGATAGATGGATAAAACTTAGTACTAGACCTCAAGAAAATCTTGTCAACCTAAACTGAGAAGCATCCTTAGGATAGCTCTCTAAAGAGCACCTCTAAATTAGCACATCATCCTAGCTATGCCTTTAAGACACCAACGCCCAGAAAATAGCAGGTGCCTATTTCATACCTTTACAGAGTTACTAGATTAAAAAACATGCTGGCTCAGTCAAATAATCAAGGGAAGCATAATGCTTCGTTCTAAATCACTCAGAGAAAATTCTGCCTTTCCTCGTGAAACTTCCATAAAATCCAAGACCATCTGCTTGAGATTTTACTCCATACAATCTGCTTGAGATTTTACTCTTTTCTTAGAGGAGCCTCCTGTTTCTGAATCACTTCAAGAAGAAGAAGAAGAAGAAGAAGAAGAAGAAGAAGAAGAAGAAGAAGAAGAAGAAGAAGAAGAAGAAGAATCCATAAAATAAAATAAAAAGTATCAACACACAAGCTGTGGACTAAAAATAACAAAGTTAAATCTAGGCAGATGATTCAGTTATAAAGTGACATAATGTCAGGCCCAACCTGCATTTTTGCAATGCAAAATTAATTCCTGAAGGGACTCCTTTATAAGTTGACTGGAGGACACATTCAAAAAGCTCAAGAACCTTTTCCATTTCTCATCACTGTTTCTGAATCAAAATCACAGAAAGACAGTTATCGTCCAACAATGGGAGGCACAAACTTCAAGGATTCCTTTTCGCCTTGCTTACATTAACACAGACGTGTGCCATATTTATTTCATCTATATCCTGCCTTTCCTTCACAACAGAACTCAAGCTGACATACACCAGATTCCCAAGTGGTCTTTCTTCCATCCAGGCAGATCAATTGGAGGGCACCACATTGAGGAAGGAGGAGCTATAGCTTCCACATTAAAAAAAAAAATCACCAATAGTGAGCCCATATAGAGTACATCACAGTAATTTTATTAATAAGTTACTATTTAACTTGGGGTAGGGAATAGGATCCAGCCAGCAGGTCAAATCCTGACCTCCCCCATCCCCTGCGAGCAACTTTGACAAGTGGGGGGGGGGTTATTCCCCTGTCAATCAACTGATATCACCATGACATCAGGTGACCCAACTTCAAAGGAAAGAATCGGGAGTGTTCTTGCACCAGGAGGTAAAGGAAGGTCCAGCTGCAAACCTCACAGGATTGACTCCACTCAAGACGGGGCATCATATATTGCTGAATTAACCTGGGGAATTGATTACTCTGAGGCACCTTGGAAAGCACAGCAAAGATTATACAAATTCATGCTGCCTGTTTTAACAAACGGCTGTTAGCCAGCAGCATGAAGTAATCCAGACTTATTCTTCCAAGTATCTGGAAACCTTTAGCTGCTGAAACTGAAGACTAAATGACAGGACCAAGGTTGCCACTATGCTGGGTTTGTTGGCTTCTAGTTTACCCTTCTTCATCCAAATGGGATGGGTTCGTGTCAGCAATTGGACACTGTCTTAGGTGGTACATAAATGGAAGGCAAAGACATACCCAATGAATTCAATTACTTGACAACAGCCATGAAGTAAATTAAATGAAACAGAGGGGAACCACATTGTTTAAACCAGGGGTCCCCAAACTTACCTGGCTTTGGGCTGGTGTCCTCCGGGCCATTGGCGCGGCAGGCCGGAGAGTGGGGGAGCGCACGGGAGGGTAGGGGAGTGTGCGCCTGTGCGCAGACGCTATTTCTGGTGCACTTGCGGGTTGGAAAAGCATCGGAAATAGCTTGTGCGCATGTGCATGGGCCTCTTCCGACCCGGAAGTGCACCAGAAACGATGCTTGTACATGCGCACAAGCTGTTTCCGGCACTTTTTCCGACCCAGAAGTGGGCAGCTGTGCCACGCCACGCTGGTAAGAGTGGGCGGCGGAAGCAGGCGGCGGGGTCGTTGCGGGCCGGATAAAAGAGGCATTCAGGCCGCATCCGGCCCGCGGGCCTTAGTTTGGGGAACCCTGGTTTAAACTCTCTTTCCCACCTCAGTGAGTCATCTGTGCTCTCCTCTCTCATCCCACTCTGGTCCTGCAAGCTCTCATGCACCAGCTACAGTGCTTCATTCTCAGCTTGTATTAAGGCCAGGTTCCCTCTTATATCTAAATTAGTAAACTTTGGCTTAGTCAGTTAATAAATCAGGGTGATAAGCCAGAATCAGAGGAATGTTCGGCCCCAGCATTCATTCCTGGCTTCATAAACTATATAGTTTAAAAGCTGGGAATGATTGTGTGAACCAAGCTTAACCCTGTTTTTAGTGACTATCTTCAAGAAACAAAAATGCTGCAACTGCAGGGGAAGAACCCAAGAATGTCTATGTTCCTTGAAGTCTAACTTGTCAAATGCATGGTGTACTTTAGACCATTTTCTATGTCACGTTTAGATATAGCAATGGGACGCAAGGGATGAAGGCCATGGGTTAGTTCGGATGCAATGCCAAGCTGTGATTTGGGGCTGTGCATCCCCTTCCTCTGGCTGCCCCATCAGTTTCAATTTAGTGCCAACCCATAGTGTGCCCTCAGTGTGCAAGCTATGGTTTACTTAGGGGAAACCAGCGTGCAAGGGGGAAAGTGAATGGGAGAACGAGGCTCACTCATACAGTACCGAATGATGGTTTGGCAAAATATTTGAACTAACCGAGGGTCACAGATATGCCAGAATTAAAGCCAGTTAATCCTTTGCAGGGGAAAGCATAGTCCTTTGAATTGGATCTAGATAGCAGCATCAGTGAACTGCAAACGCTGCAAGGAAATAAAAGCATTTCACATATTGCCATATGCCAACGACTTTGAATCCAAAAGAACTTGGCTGGCAACTAGTACCATGAGCAGCTAACAGCTTTCTCGAGAAATTTAAATTAAGCAAAACAGCCATGCTTGATCTTTAAGTGATTCACCACCTAGAAAAGTATCCCGTCTTAGTGCTGCAAGATCAAATGTATTTTATTCTGTAGAGGAATAGCAAACCTCCCAATATCCTGACATGCGGGAATCTATCTATGATCTTAAGCTTTTCACCAGCCTTAGAGGCTTGCGTTTTATAATGTACCAGATTAATATGAAAAGGAGAAAAGCAAATCACACTGATCAATGTGATAGGCTGCTATCACAGGTACCCTGAAGGGTTCATCATCTTTAGGTGCAAACGATCTCAGAGACTGGCTGTGCTTGAATATTGAAGCAAGGGCTCAGAGTCCCTGGGGAACTTCTAAAAAGACAAGCAGAGATGCTGAAAGCCAGGTAAGTCCAGGAGCCAAAAGATGGCATATTTTTCAAAGATGCTAATGTCAGCAAAACTGATTCTGCACTTCTGGAAAATAAAGGAGTATGCGCTCTCTCTCTCTAGCTTTTTTAGCCCCTCCCCCCAAAAAAACTTAGTGAAGACATCTACATTAGGAGGAGTCCGTGAAGGTTACTGCCTCATTGCAGAAGAGGAAGGTGCTGCCAGCCCTTAAGGAGGTGGTGGCATTTCCTTCCCTTCAGAGAAACTCCCTGGACCTGGAAGTGTTGAATAACTACCATCCAGTCACAAATATCCCCTTGAAGTAAAGGTGCTCAAGAAGATGTTCAACAGTAGGCATGCATGGAAGAAACAGACTATATGGACCGATTTCATTCTAGCTTCAAGCCAGGTTTGGAACTGAAACAGCCTTGGTCACCCTGGTTGATGCACTTTGTAAGACGAGAAAGAGGGGGGGCAGTACGACTCTGCTGGTTCTTTATCCTGTTGACCATGGCATCCTTCTGGACCAGCTCCAAAGGTCAGGTGTAGGGGTCCATTGTGGGGAATGGGGAGTCACTATTCGGTGCAACAAGAACTGCGCTACAGTGTCCCACAGAGAACCACCTTACAAGGTCACACCTAATTCTCCCTCTCTCTTCAATGTGTAACAGGAGAGGCGGCTGACCTAAACTGCTGTCTGAGGCAACAGACTGGCTGGAAACTGTGGATGCAGATGCATTTTGAGGCACAAAGGTGAGAAGCACCAGATTGGTTTCCTGATTTTATGGGGAAATATTCAACCTTTGCACACGCATGCAAATGGCGTTTGCCATATTCCATCTTCATGCATACATACAGGAATGCTGCATGTGTGAATGAGTGAGGAGGGGCTACATGTACTTGCACTCCTCCAAACACAGGGCCAGATCTGGGGAACAGGACATGGAGCTTGGTTTCTCTACGCACATGCAGTCATCCAAAAAGATGTTGGCCAAACCTAGCAGCCAGAGAGATTTACTAAGCTCCGCTTGGAAGGGAGGAGACATGGAGACCTGAGTCTGCCAAGGAGAAGTCAGTTCCTGTTCTCTTCTCTCTCTTTTTTATCACCTTCCAGGCAGTGCTCAAGTCTACATGGAGCCATCACCTTAGAGTTCTGAGTAATGCCTCTTGCAAAAGACTATTGGGCTGAGGAAGTAGGAGTCGAAGGAGAAATACCCAAGTCCATAGCAGCCCACAAGTGAGTAAAGGAAACTACGGTAGCTCTTGCCCTGTGCATGAATCCAAGTGCCAGACACCCATTTTTTAGGTGGCAGTGGCTACTGAGTGCAGTATAGTTTTTCACACTGTAGGTGACAGAAAATACTGCAGACCTAAATATATTTCACCACCTCTCTTTTCTGTGTTATCTTATTGATTTTATTCTGGGTGCATAAAAAAATTAACTTACAGATGGGTAGCTGAGAGGGACAGTTCAAGACATTTGCTGCCCAACGGAAAGGACAAGATGATGCCTCTCATTCCACAAACAGAAACTGACAGTTTCTTCCAGCATTGGCAATGGAATAACATCTTCCACAGCACCTAAGGGCAAGAAGCCAGTTCAGGGGAATGCTGTCCCTGCCCAAACTGCTACCTGAGGTGGTTGCCTCTCTCTGCCTAACAGTAGAGCTAACCTTAGTTGTTGCAGCAAAAAACAACAAAGAGTTTTGCAACACCTTAACTTTTAAGAAATTTATTGTGGCCTGTAACTTTTGTAGACTGCAGATCGCCTCATTCAATGCACACATCAGATGGTGTGGCCTGTATGCAGACTATTTTATCTGACACATGCATTAGTTGATATGGACTGCAGCCCACAAAAGTTCATAGAATCATAGAACTGTAGAGTTGGAAGGGACCATGAGGGTTATCTAGTCCAACCCCCTGCAATGCAGGAATCTTTTGAACCCATGACTCTGTCTAGGGCATAATAAATTTGTCAGTCTTTTAAGATGCCACAAGACTCTTAGCTGTTGCTAAAAAGCAAGAAGCTAATCCCATTGCTTTTCTTGTTAGCTGTGGCACAGATTTGCAATACTTCCATCACAAAGCTTTTCACTTCAAGGCAGCAAAATGCACCACGATATGAGCAATTAATAAGTTCAGTTGGAGGTGTTAGAGTGCAGAAGTGCAGGACTTCAGAGTGCCCACAGCACAACACAATGGTGCCAAGAAAAATACTTCACAGGAAGTGCTGATACTTCTTAGTGCTGTCACTGCAACTCTGAAGGCTTAATTTGACAGTAAAGAAAATATTATCCGGAATATGTCTAACTAATAAAAATTCCACTCTTTTGCCAAGTGGAAAAAAGTGTCCCTCTCAGCAATAACAAACCTGCTTCATGTAGGGTTGCAAAGCTAGACAACTCATTTAGTGTTAAGATCAACAAAAGCTTATGAATATCCATGGGGCCAGTTAACTTGGCTGGTATTTCCCAGGCAGCAGGGTGTCAAAATGATGAATGGGAACCTCCTTCAATAAGTTCCTTTTACTAGGTAATTTCCATGGAGGGTGTCGGGACATTTTCATCAGCCAAGGAAAAATGGGAGGCCAGTATGGTCCTATTTGAATTAATTTTGCCTGAGCCAGGAGGAATTTTCCTTGCTGCTCTGGCTACAAAGTAATTTTTATTAAAAGGTCCATGTCTGCCATCCAAAATTTCTGTAATCCAAAAACTTATTTAGCACACATTTCATATAAATGAGAAGTGGAAAATTGTTTTTGCAGTACTGAAAAGAAAACTATGAAATATTCCATAGGCATTTCAGTTCTAGAGATGCACAGCATTAAATTGTCCCCATTTAACAGATACAATACCCATTTTCTTACTTCACATACCAATAACTGGTGTATAATGAATGTGCATAAACACTAGGCACAAGTACAATAGGATGCAATCAGCTGAAAGTCCTGACAGCAAAACACAAAAGAAGGCATTCTAATAACTTTGTTAACACATACAGAGTTTTGAATCTCTGGAAAAAAATAACACCCAGAAGTTAAATTATCAGTGAATACAAAGATGTGCCAAATGTTTATCATTATTGGTGGGCAAATTTACAGTTAAAATTTGCATAATGTGAATCACCAGGCACCACGGGAATGCAGATTTTTTCACACTGTGATCCTTTCAATCGACGCCACATGTACCTCCTATGTAATAAATGCTGGAGATCAAGCATATGGCATTAAGGCAGGTTTTTGAAGGCTGCGGAGTATTCTGTGGTCTGCAATCTGTTTGGTCTTCTCAGCATCTATCAATGGTGACATTAATTGCCTGGAAAGCAATTAACGCAATTTAAGGGCTAATCTCCAGCCACCACCAAAATCCAGATCAATTCAGTGGTTTTTATTTTTTATTTATGTATAAAAGTACTGTACCCTATCACCAGATAGAAAAAAATATATAGATACCACGTCACCAGTAAGAACTATAGCTGGAAAATAGCCGAAGGCACCATGCCTTCACACGCCAACAGGATTTTCAGCACAGGAGAGTAATGTGAGGCTGCAGTGGAAGAGACGAACAAAAGGGATGACAAGCTGTAGAGACAAATTAACTATCCTCTGGTGGATGGCAACTTCTTTTGTCAGTCCTTACTTTTTATGTATAAATACACAGTGATTGCAGAGATGGGAGCAAGAGCACAGTTCTCTAAAAGTCAAGAATACTGAGGGAGAAACTGTACTGATTTGAGTATCTTCCTTAGTTTATTCTATCTATCTATCTATCTATCTATCTATCTATCTATCTATCTATCTATCTATCATCTAATTTACAGAAGGTAGTATCCAACATACAAAATTAACTAGCTTTGGCTACCGCCACACCATAGATTTAAAAGCACTAGGTCGCCACCGATAAACAGTCATGGCTCCCCCAAAAGGATTCTGGGAACTGTGGTTTGTCAAGGGGTGTCAAGAGTTGTTAGGCAACCCCTACTTCTCCCTGCTCATCCTCAGCTACAAATCCCAGGAGTTCCCTGGGAAGAGGGATTGATTGTTAATCCAATCGGACAACTGTAACTGTGAGAAAAACAGGGGTCTCCTAACAACTCTCAGCACCTCATTCCTTCTCTGCATGAATGCCCCTTTCTTTTCTTTTTTTTTGGGGGGGGGGATAGCCACAGTGCAACATTATGCCTACCTTAATGCAAATCTTAACCACAGTTAACGTTAATTGGCTGCCAGTTCGTTTCTAGGCCCAATTCAAGCTGCTCGCATTGGTGTTTAAAGCCTTAAACAACCTAGGCCCCCAATATCTGAAAGAGCACCTCAAGATCCCCCTGGATGCTCCACCTCCCTGAGAAGTTTGGGGTGTGGCATGGCCCAAGAGAGGGCCTTATCTGTGGCAGCCCCTAAGTTGTGGAATTCCTTCCCCACAGAGTTGTGGCCAGCTTCTTAACCCGTAAAACTTTTGGCAGATGCTGAAGACACACCTGTTTACCCTGGCCTTTGGCCCTTGAGATGTGTGTTTTCAGGGACAACCCTATTCCTGGTTTTAACTGTTATTAACTCTCAATTTTAAATTGTTGCAACCTGCCTTGGGAGCTGCTGGTGAAGGGCAACACAACAATAATTTGCAAACCTTTGCAGAAGTATAGCAAGCAATGAGGGGTTGAGTGATACTCTGCTAATCAGGAATAGGCTTCTCTGAGCATCCTCTTCACCAAAACTCCATGTTCCAAACCATGGATGTGCCACACCATGGAAATGAAGCCATGGGATAACTGGCCGCACTCAATTCACTTCAACTGAGGGGTGCAGCTGTGAATGTGCATCTTTTTGCCCCCACCAGGCAAAGCTGTGATTCTTACTGCAGCACATTTAAGCAAGACTCTCTCTCTGTCCTAAATTTCTAAGATTTCCCCATGGCTCAAAACTTGGCAGCTGTTGCTTTGTTGCATAACTGGAAGGGGAGGGAGTAAGGAGGTGGTGTCCATGCTCCAAAACATGCAAAAATTAAAATATTAATAAGCTACCCAGCATGAAAGGCAGAATAATACAGTATTAATACAGCACATTGCATGAGTTGGATTTTCTGGACAGGCAAAGGATGCCTTCTTCCACGATGAATCTGTATGAATAGAGTCTGGAATTTGTAAAGATGCTAGATTCCAGAATATGGTGTATATCTTGTGTCCTTTAATCCTTTTCCGTGGCACACAGCAGCCACTAAATTAAGAAGCAATCTCACTCTAGGGATACGCTATATACATAATGTAACAGATACAAACCGTCTTCTTGACAGCTGAGGGGCTCTGTGTGCATATGATACCCGAATCTTGTTGTATACAGTTTATTTTAGACACAGTCCGCTGCAACAGAAGACTTAAAGAAATCCTTGATGGATAGTTTGCTTTTACTCAGAAATATTTCACAGCTGGTCCCAAGTCTCTATGCAGCAGCATATATGCTCTGAGGCAGAAAACATTCCCAACATAGTCAGCTGTGTCTGTGAATGGTGCCCTCTTGTTTAGAAAAGCCAAAACAGTGCTTTCCTGAAATCACATTCAGGAAAGAACCCGGAGAGAGAGAGAGAGAGAGAGAGAGAGAGAGAGAGAGAGAGAGAGAGAGAGAGAGAGAGAGAGAGAGAGAGAGAGAGATCTACACAACTGCAATGATAAAACTCATGGCACTTTCATATGGATCCAAAATTTCTTCTGATACGTCTTTCTGGGTGTTAGTTCTTCCGGCAGCCCAACATGGTTTTCAGGCCTTGAGAATTTGCCTTCTTTTCCGCACATAGGAATTTTGCATCTCTGACTCTTAGAAGCAACTCAGATTGGCTATGTGTGAAGGTGAGGAAGTCACCTGTAAATAGCCTCCTATGAAGGGGTAGGGAAATATCATGTAGCATAGCAACGGCACACATTTTGCAGGCAGTCAAGGCAGTGTTTGAAATTAGCCAGGCGCCAGGCGCATTTTGCACCTGGCTTTCAACCAATGAAGATATCTGGACATCTCCACCATCTGGAGGCGCATACCTGGGAATCATTGGTTTTGGAATAATATCCTGCAGAATTCTACCAGTTATGTTTTATCTGCACAATCAGAATGAATTCCTGGAACCAAAATGCTTTTTCTATGAAGCCTGAGCAGGAACAGTCAGTAACCATTAAGAAAAAGATGTCGGAATAGGCCAATGTATATGTGTAATGTCTCTGGATCAAGTGACTTTTCTTCTTAACCTAGGCTCAGGGTTGTCATCTGAACTAGCCAGGTGTTTAACTGAGTATCAATCAGAGTCGGGCCATCATTTGAAAAACTTTAGAGCCATATTGCCCCAAAATGGCAGCCAGACATTCCATTCCGGCGACGATAAGCTTTTATATCTGAGTTTCTAACAGTGAGTCAGACATTTGTATATTAATCGTCCTAGATTCTCAGGTGGATGGGTTTCTGTTCCACAAGCTAGACTGCTTCGGCACATGTGCAAGTAAATCCACACATCTGCATACCCCCAAAAAATATAATGTAGGGATCAGGCTTTCGGCGCATGCTGAAGTCCCCTACCACCATTCCTACTGAACCCCACAAAGAATGAAACATTATTACAGACTAGAATTTTTAACACTCAAGGTGCACTACAGTCCACCTGTAATTTCAGTGTAAGAAAAACAGGATTCAGGGCATTTTCTTTTTCTTTTTTTAGCTTGCTCTGTGTTATCGACCTGCATGCAACATGAACCACCACAATTTGAAAACCCAGGCTAAAATATAAACCTCTCATGAGCCGCCTTATCAGCAAACAGCCAACTGTCACTTATAAATCTTGTTTTGTAGGCTGGGGCAGCAATGCTTTTTGTGTTCATGTGCGTCAAGAGAAAAATTATGGATGTTCTGTTTTAGGCTCTGTGGAGAATGCAAGACAATGCCGGGGGTGATGGGGAAGGATCGCTGATGTTGTTGATCAGCCCTCTATTTCTTTCCACTAATGAAAGTGGCCCATAAATATAATGTCTTGTTGAGGTCAGCAACTCCAGACACTCTTGAAAAGCCAAGTAAAGCCTAGCAACAACCTAAAAGGTGCAGGTAGGATGAAACACACAGAGGGCCTGGTCATCCTTTAAGGTGACAAACAAAATTCTGTAATTTTGCCCTGACATCTTGTGTCGAACGGTCCTGTCTACTGCTCAGCCATACTATGGGGTTTCCCCCCCTTTCCTTGAGTACTGTAAGTAAAATTATTAAAAACAGCACTAAAAAACTATTAAAACTATTTTAAAGTACCAGGGGGGTAGCGGACCAGAAGAAGAATGTCCACCTTTAGAAGTCGCTACCACAATAGCCAATCAGTGGCCAAAGGCCTGTTGGAATAATAAAAAAAAAGCTTTTGCCTGCCTGCAAAAGGAAAGCTGAGAGGTAGCTAACCTAGCTTCCCATGGAAGAGAATTACACAGCCTGGGAGCAGCCACTGGGAAGGCTACTATAAGAATTTAGTCTCTCCTCAGGCAAAAATTACAAATACTATACAATAGTTTGTAGAGAGCACTGCTATTTTTTACTTAGTAAAGTATTTTCAAAGCACTGTTTGAAAGGAGCATTTCAGCCATTCCGCCATTCACAACCCCGTGAGAGGCAAAGCAACTTCAGGCTTAAACACGCGGCGGGTGGGAGGGAGATTCAAAAACGCCAGCCAGAGTGGCCAAAAACGAAAGGGACTGAGAATATATAGGGGCCCTCCTGTCAATCAACTGGACATTAGTTATTGTCACGCCCACCAGGCTATTCAGCCTGCCTCAGCCAGCCCTCCCCCAAACCAAGAGGACTTCTCCCAGCCCTTCCGCAACCCTACTAGGTATACTTTCATTCTAGTAGCAATCAATTAGTTTACATGCCTATTCAGAAAAAAAAAGTTTTACAAATCTGGAAACTTTATCAGGACAGTAACTGGTATAAGCTGACAATTTTATACTACACAACACAATAATTATTCTAGAATCGGTAGATATGAGGTAACTCTTGCGATAGCTGAAAGGACGATTCAATCTAATATAAAAGCCATTAGTTTTGCTAATCATAACGCAGTACAACATTTTAAAGTACAACTTTGTTACTGGTTAAATGAGGCAATGAAATAAGCAAGTAGCTTATATAGAAATTGCCAGTTTCATCACTGTGCTAAGCAATGAAGCAGCTCAGGCAAAATACCTTAAACATGTTTTGGAAACAAGGCATGAAATATAACAATGTCATAACAGGAATGAATACAAGAGAAGACAGCTCTTTAAATGGCATCATGCTGAACAGGAGATGAGCTTTTCCTCACTGCCACAACAGAAGAAACAAATCTCACCAGCATGTTAAAATAAAATAAAAAAGACCCAGCAAAAGCAGAAAAGACATGAAAGTCAAGAATCGCCCTCAGTGGACAACAACAACAACAACAACAACAACAACAACAACAACAACAACAACAACACAGCCACTGCTAATGTACTAAAAATACTTATTTCTGTGAACTGGTGTTTTTTTCTCCTGAACAACCTTGTGAACATCCCAAATACTGTATACAGATAAATCACAAGCCTGGATAAACAGGAGTCTGTTTGCAATGTGGAAATAGTAGAGTACCACAAAGAAGACAGTATATGCTTGACTTCAAGATTTCAATCTTAACTGGGAAGAGCAAGCAAGCCAGAAAAAAGTTACCAGAGTGGACTATAAGGAGGCAGGGCCTAGGCAGAGATGACCTATCTAGTTATTTTTAATTGTGAAACAAACCTAATAAGTAATTATTTGGGGTCCCAATATTTAATCTTTGCTTTGCTTTTAGGTTAACAGAAAATAAAAATACCATATATACTCGAGTATAAGCCTACTTTTTCAGCACCAAAAATGTGCTGAAAAGGCCGCCCTCGGCTTATATTCGAGTGAGGCGGGCGGCGGTGGAGAAAGGCACAGGACCAGGGGTTCGGAGAAGCACACTGCACTGCGACTCTCCGAACCCCCGTCCTATGCCTGCTCTGTGCGAGGCGGCGGGGAGGGAGAAGCGGCCGCTTCTCACCCCGGCACCGACAGCTGGAAAAGGCATAGGATGGTATTTATTTTTATTTTTGAAATTTACCAGTAGCTGCTGCATTTCCCAGCCTCGGCTTATACTCAAGTCAATAAGTTTTCCCAGTTTTTTTAATTTTTGAGGTAGAATTTGATGCCTCGGCTTATATTCGGGTCAGCTTATACTCGAGTATATATGTATTTGGAAAATTAGCATACACTCACGCACCCCATCAAAGAGACTACAGCAGGCTCCCAAGTACCTCAGATTTCTTGTTGCGTGTTCATTTAGATTGCCTCTTGGCCAGGGTACTTAAAGATGAATGACTACCCAGAAGGAGCTGCAATTGTACGTAACACACTGGGTGCCTCATATCTTCCTGCCTACTATCTTCCTGAGTGAGACTTCCATCCTTAAGTTACAGTAAGACAACCTCTCCACACACTGGGCTGTATCCAACACTCCTGCTCAGTACAGACCCACTAAAATTAATACCTATGACAATCTTGTTCCTTACTTTTCCCCTCCTTTTTTCTTTGTATCATCATCATCATCATCATTATCACCATCATCATCAATACTCACCCAATACATCAAAGAAGTTTTATAGAGCTTTTGGATAAAATCCCAAATCATAGAGCAATCAGTAACACCAGATCCCGTCCTGGCCTTGCTTTCGACAGAAAGCAATGCAGATCCCAGAGTATCTCTCCAAACACCTTGATCTTTCTATTACTAGCTGTGGTGAGAATATCAATAGCCAGTCAATGGAAATCTTGCTCACCTTCCTCAGTTGGTTATTGGTTTGGTAAGGTCTGGAATATAGCTCTCTCTGAGCATCCCACATATCAAAGAAAAGCAACTAGGGGAGAATCTAAATCATTTTTATGCCCTTTGGTGTTAGAGAGAGAGAGACAGAGACAGAGACATAATACACACACACGCACACACGTCAATACAACAGAGACAGACATTAACCCCCAATAGTCCAATTAAGTTTGTTGAGAGGGACATTAGGATAGTGATTTCTTGAAGCCTTGGATTGTGATGCTAAAAGATGCATCAAATGATGAATTAATGTAGGGTATTATTTTCCCTTTTCCTGCCCTCCTTATCTACTCTAGCCTTCTTTTTTGCCCCTTTTGTATCAGTATTTTCAATGCTGTTTACATTTTGTCTTTATTTTTAAAATAGTTGCTTTTTTAAAAAAAATATATTTTACAACAACCCCAATTTACTTGTTACAACAATAAGGCATTTTCTTGAGCCCTGTTACTCCAGTATATAAAAAACATACTCCATTTCGCTATAAAATTGTTCCATTACCTTCCGTCCCTAACCATTAGTATATTAGTTAGTTTAACCATCTACAGTGGTGCCTCGACTTACAAATTTAATCCGTTCCGAAGGCACCTTCGTAAGTCGAAAAATTCATAAGTCGAAAAAGGCCATTGGAAAACGCAATTTCCCATAGGAATGCATTGAAAACGGAAAAATTCGTAAGTCAAAGCAACCCTATCTAAAAATTCGTAGGTCAAAAAATCCCAATCTGAAACCGCCGCGGGTTTTTTTCCGGATGTCGAGACATTCGTAAACGTGCGGCCATTACCCCCATTCGTAAGTCGAAAAATTCGGTTGTCGAGTTGTTCGTAAGTCGAGGTACCACTGTATACGATTCCCCTTTATTTCAGTCTTCAACAGTTGGGAGTTCTTGTTTTCTTCATATCAACGCTCAAGCAGCTACTTAAGAGATGCACCACCAGTTCTTATGCTCCTTTAATTTTAATGGGTCTACTCAGAGGATAACTTAGAGGGATATAACCCACTGCTTTCGTGGCGGTAGGGGTAATCATATCAGCTTCCCATGTGCATCCAGCCTTGCTGCCCACAAATCACCAGCTCTCTGGCTCCACTATTCCCACACCTGTCTTCACTGCAGACAGAGAGACAGCACAAGCATAGGGAACAGATTTTGCAAACAGCAGGAACACTGACTGTGAAGAAGTAAATTTTGATATATCAAGAAGAAAGGAGACAGGCATTCTGGTAAAGGAGCCTAAAAGAGAATCAGGAATAATAGACGGAGCTGACAAAAGAAGTTGGAACTTCTTGGATGCATAAGAGAAGAGGGATGGCTTGCAAAAGCAATGCATTGCAAACTCTGAAAGACATAAATTAACCTAGCAAGTCTTAAAAAAAGGAACACCACCCATCTTTTCTATGCAAGAAACAAGAACTGTTTCCACCTTATGCAACAGTAATATGTATGCAATGGTTAACACACATTAAAATTAAAAATATATTTTTAAATATTGTCATACTCTCCAATTGCATTTGGCCTCGACACTGTCTTTCAAAAAGGTTTGGATACATTTCCATTCTCTCTAGAAATGCTACAGCCCAAATTCCTACAACCCTCAAAGCTAGAAGAGAAGCCCAAGACCAGGGGTCCCCCAACTTACCATGTTGTGGGCCAGTGCCTGCAGCGCCGATCGCACGGCGGGCCGGGGGGGGGGAGAGAGTGGGAGCGTGCACTCATACGTGTACGCACACGCTATTTCCGGTGCACTATCGGGTTGCAGGAGCACCGGAAATAGCTTGTGCGCATGCACACGGACCTCCTCTGACCCGGAAGTGCGCCGGAAATGATGTTTGCGCGTGTGCACGAGCTATTTCCGGTGCCCCTTTCGACCCGGAAGTGGGCAGCCGTGCCATACTGCTAAGAGCGGGCGACGGCAGCGGGTGGCGGGTGGCGGGCCGGATAAATGAGGCCGTCGGGCCGTATCCGGCCCCCGAGCCGTAGTCTGGGGACCTCTGCCCAAGACCCATTATCTTTGCCAATCCTTCTGCCTCCCCAATAGCCCCCGAGTCCTCACATTCCTCTCCAACCCATCCCAATTTCCCCCAGCCTAGTGCCTAGAGCTACCACCCCCAACCTGGTGACCTCCAGATGTTTTGGACTACAACCTCCATCAAATGTAACCAGCATGGCCAACAGGCAAGGTGATGAGAGCTGGGTAGCCCCAGATGTTCCCTCATCCCTGGCTAGGAAGAACACTTCAGCATACAAACTTCAGGAATTAAATATCAGAAATCAACCTGCTGAAGAGGGGTGATCCTGAGCAGCTTTCCTCCTCCTTATACAAGGCATTCAATGGAATACATCCTTGTTCGCTCAAGCACTGTCAGGCTCTTGCATCACCAGCTCACTTGCTTTTGGTTATTTGCTCTTGGCCTGTATGGTGTGTGTATTTCTTATATGGCTTTATGATGTTTCATTGTTCAAAATTATTGTTCACTGTGAAGAGGACAACTGCACCTCTTAGGGAAGAGCTGCAAAACCTAAAGCAAGGGGGCCTATGCCCCTTCAGATGTTGTTGGACTGCAACCTCCATCATCGCTGACACAGGTTGTACTGGTCGAGGCAGACAGAAACCAACAAAATCTGGGAATGCCAATGGTTCCTCATCCCTGGCTTACGGTCAACCGTAGAGAAGGCCTGATCCCATATACCTACCAAGTTCTATTAGTAGCAGCATACAGTGCACAGTTCCCTTTTAAAATATTAACTGGCAGAGTATACAATAAGTGGTCCTTCAGATACCCTGAGCCTGAGCTGCTTAGGTCAAAACCTAAGGGTCGAAAATTGCATTTTGAATTGCGCTCAGAGATAAACAGTATAGCAAGCTGAAGGGACTCAACACTTTCCAAGAATAAGAGTACAGATAGATTATCTACAATTCAGAGGTCAGAGTTTCCTTTGCTGAGAAATTCTTATGCTTTGCTTGTATCTGAGGGAAGTTCTTAACACAGACATTATGTTTTAAAGACCAAGAAACCAAAATTACATTTTAAAAACCTCATTATAACTTTGGAGAGGCTCCTACATTTTTCAAAAAAAATCGCAGGCCTTTTCACTGTATCATCTGGCTGGACAACGTTAGCAACAAGAGCCATGCCACAATCATGAATATGCCCATTGTCATACTTTCCAGTTGATGTTAATGAAATAGGAAAAGTCAGCTGTGTCCTCCTAATGAGCAGTATATTTCCAATGACACCTTCAATGCTGAACATCTCACTTGTGTGCTTGAAAACCATTAACTCCAATATATCCATACACGGTTGTTATCTTTTATTTAGTCCACATGCTAAACCTGTCAAAATTACCTCTGATTTTCACCTTGTGCTTGACCCAGTTCTATGGCCAGTAAGATTAATGGAATGGTCCCTTCCCTTACTGTCATTCTTTTTGTTAGCTTCCATGGATAAAATGCAAATGGTAAGGAAGTAACAGCACAATTCTAACTACATCACATTCAATTCAGTGAGGCTTACTCCCCAGTAACTGAAGTTAGGGCTGCAGCCTAAGACATGAAAAGATGATTCAAATGAAAAATATTGAATACTGCTTGGCTATTAATAAGAAATTAAGCTTTTGTCAATGGTAAAATTACTCTTTCCAGTTATTTCTCTGGATGGCTGCTGGGGAAAAAAGATTTATGATGCACTCTTTTATTAATATCTTTGATAAAAAAAGAGAAAGAGATAACCTTAAGCATACACTAGCAGGTGGTGACTGCTCTCTCAACTATGTTTTGTGAACTTTAGGATAACATTTTCCTTTTCTTAGAAAGAGAGCAAATAGGAGAAAGTGGGGGTTCTTCTACAAGTGGATGTCTGCATACGGAAACCATTTGCTGCAATTTAGCAACTGCATTATAATTCTGTATATTTTTCTATTACCAGACGGAAACAGTCTCTACAATTTTAAAGTACCAAAAAAATACTAACAAAGCACAATAGTTATTGTTTCAATGGAAAAAGCAGACCCATTACATGGTGTTTATTTTTTCTGAAGTGAGCAGTGTTTAGTCTTATGAAGTTGTATGCTGGATTCCCTTCCACATTTCCAAACTCTGCGGTTCCACACTGAGCTCCTAGTGAATATATCTGGAATCCTAGAAATGCTACTACAAGCTAATACTAAAACCTTCAAAAGTGCCAAAGCATTCATTAAAAAATAATAATACTCCACCATTCCCCAGAAATAAGCAAATCTCAAATGGGCTTCAGCTGCACATCAGCTTTCAGATGACGTCATAGAGGACTGGATACTGTACCCAATTTCCAAACCCATTTCAAGTTACAGTGTAGGAGCACAATTCTTATATTTTAATTCAATTCCAATAGATCCGTCTGCTACCTTTCTTTTTTTTTTTTGCTGGGAGGGGGGTGTTCAGTTATGTAACCCTAAAAAAATGAGTTTCTTATTAGGAGTGTCTTTCATTAAATAAAAATAAAAGATTGCTCTGGCTTACATACTTGTATATCCTCAATGATAAAAAAACATCCAGAAAAATATCTCTGTGCACAGAATGTGCCCAAAGTGACACACTCCCTTTTTATGTGGTGCATAAAGCACACACACACACACACACACAGCACAAGAAAAGAAGCTGTTCAGGTTTCATTGTCTTCACATATTTTAACATTACAGTGGAGGGGGGACACTTTTATTGAAGAAAACACACACAATTACAACTATAAGAAGAGACAGAGGGGGTTGATGCTAAAAAAAAAAGTGGTCAACTGCAACATATCCTGGCAATGCAAAACAGGAGAATTTGCAAGAGGTTGCCAAAGGGGAGCTTATCTTGCCCTCCAGGGTCCCAACAAAAGAAGCCTGGGAGTAGCACCTAGATGCCAGGTAGCATCCGCCCAGCCTCCCCACATCCCCTTACCTGCTAGCGGGGAAGCCAGAGAGGCCGGCAGAGACAGCAGTAGAGGCAGCAGAACTGGGAGACCCGTCGAAAGCACCAGGCGGCGGGCAACGCACCAAGGTGGACCCGGGCAAGAGAGCAGCAGCGTGACCAAGGCAACCATGAAGCATGTCATCCCATCCATGGCAAAGCCAAGCATCAAGTCATCATCTCGGCCACCCCGCGCACCCCCCAGAAGAAAGAGCCGGGAGGCCTCCCCGCTTCCTCCTTGGAGCATCCAACACCGGCAGGCAGGCGGGCGGGCGTCAGAGGCATGGGGAGGGGGTTACAGCGAGGCGCCCCCCTCCCCGGCTCTCCAAGCCGAGGCAGAACCCCCCGCCTCCCGAAAATTGTGGTGAAATAAGAGGGCTCGGAGCAGCGGGGAGAAGCAGGTGGAGGGAGGGGGGGGGAGATGGAGGGAGTCTCCAAAGAACAAGTGGGGGAAGAAGGCAGGAGAGAGAGAATCAAAGTGAGAGCCTCAACTACGGGGCGAGGAGGAGGAGGAGAAAAGGGAAAAGAGAGCCGAAACGGAGGAGAGTGAAAGGAGAGGCGATCCTCTTAATGAGAGGGGAAAGTGGATCGGAGTATCCCGTTGCCGGGAGATGCGGGGGGAGGAGGGAAGCGGGAAGGCGTGGGAGGATGGAGCCGGAGGAATTGCAAGAGATGGAGAGGAGAGAGGGGGAAGCCTGCGCTGAAACGGGGAGGAGGGGATGCAAGGTTGGGGGAGAGAGGGGGGGGAGGTCTTGCACTGTGGTGGGTAAGAAAGGGAGGTGCACACAATTGCAAAGTGGGGGGGGGAATCTAGTGAAAGGTCACATGAGGGGTGGGGGGAGAGAGGCGCGTAAAGGGAAGGAGAGACCAGGGCGCCGAAAAGGGTTGCCAAGGAAAAGCCTGTAATGCTAGGAGGGGAGCAGGCAGAGGAGGAGGAGGAGGAGGCGAGTGGGTCTGCGGTGGCTGGGCCGCGGCTCTCGTCTTCTTCCACAAGCCGGAGGGAGCGGGAGCAGGCAGGCTGGCTGGCCGGCTGGCGAGGCGCTGCTGCCGCCGCTGCTTGGCCTTTCCCGGCTCTTCACGTGGGAAGGCGGCGCTGGCTGAGGAGTGGGGGGGGAGGCTTCGGCGGCGCTGTTGCTAACGGGGAACCTCCCTCCTCTTCTCCTCCTAGCTGCTCCCTCCTCCTCCTCCTCCCCGGCCCCTCCTCCGAGAAGGAGCCCGTCCTCCGGCTTCCCGGCGGCGCTCCCGGCGAGCGACGGGAAGGAAAGAGCGAGCAAAAGAGCTCGGAGGCTGGAGAGGGTCGCAACACCTGCGTGCGCGCGAGCGAGCGTGTTTGTATGTACGCGCGGGCGAGCGAGCGCCCGGGCAGGCAGAGAGGTGGCGCCCAGCTTGGAAGGCGCGCGCGCGCGCGGCGCAACCAACTCCTTGGCCGGGCAGTGCAGGCCGAGCGCGCGCCGGGAAGGAGGCGGAGTAGAGGAGACGTTTTCATTAACAACCCCAACCCCCGCCCGCCTCGCAACTTGGGAAGGGGGTCGAGAAGGCGGGCTCCTAAAGGGGGGCGTCGTGATGTCACCAGCTCCGGCTCCGCCTCTCCTGCCTTCCCTTCTTCCCCGCTGCGGTTCCGTGCGCTGCGCCAAGCGGATGAGGAGCATGGGAAGGAGTCGGGAGCGCGCCGCGTAGGGAACGGGTGGGTGGCCGCCGAGCGCCCTTCAGCTGCGCGCAAGGGAAAGCGGGGACCTCCTCCTTGCGCTGCGACGGTGTTCTCCGATTTCCCCCGCGCGCCCCGGCGGCATCCCCGCCATCGTCCCCTTTTTCCGCCCAGGGCGAGAACAAAAGGCCTCCGAG
This sequence comes from Zootoca vivipara, assembly GCF_963506605.1. Lineage (NCBI taxonomy): Eukaryota > Metazoa > Chordata > Lepidosauria > Squamata > Lacertidae > Zootoca > Zootoca vivipara. The sequence goes on along the minus strand of NC_083285.1, from coordinate 50,384,589 downwards.
GTCCTGCTAGGATGCCGGCGCGGTAACTGAGAGGTATATTTGCAGCGCCGAGTTGCTCCTTTGCTGGGCCAGCCTCCCCAACCGAAGTAGATTTCTCTTCCCCGTCTTCTGCCGCCGTGCCACACGTGCATCATAGCGAGGAGGAAACGAAGCATTGTGCCGGCACTCGTCCCTTGTGATCCATTCAGATACAAGTCGCCCTCGATAAAATAGAGGAAATCGTAAAGTGGCTCTGTAAAAGATCACGTTTCTAGCCTGTCTGGTAACAGGAGAAGCCTAACAGAGCATCAGAATTCATGGCTTTGTAGGCTCCTTACCAGCCATGTTCTACATGAAGCTGTGTGCTCTTCTCACTAAAGAAGTAGGCATGGTCCAATCCTGCTGCTGTCTGCAGAGAATTCCTGCAGTGGCACCTCTTTAACAAGTGGCATAGGATAGGCAGTGGAAGCTGGCACATGGGGCACTGTCCCACTGACTCAGCCAGCCCCCATCTGCCTGCTTATACAGTATATACTACATGTCCAGGGGGTGTTTTTGGCCATTCACTTCCTTTTCCTTGGTCTCTGTTTTGCCCTCTTAGAACTCAGCAGGGAAGAGGATGGGGACAGAACTATCTTCCATATTGGCTTTGGCTCCCCCTACTGTTGGTCTCCCTTCTGCCCTACCGGCCACCATTGCATAGAGCCAAGGGCGTACCCACACGGGGCAAGTTAGGGCAGCTGCCCTACTCTAGAAGCAGGGCTGGTGGGCAGAGGCGGAGCACAGCCTGGCGGAGCGCGAGTTCGCCATTCCCGCCGCGCCGCGCCGCACCCTCCCTCCAGCTCCCCGGCGCGCCCTCAGGCAAGGCCAAGCACGGCGGGGAACCAGGGAGCGCGGCGCGGTGGGCGGGAACGCCGAACTCGTGCTCCGCTGGGCTGGGCTCCGCCTCCGCCCACCAGCCCTGCTTCTAGGGAGGGGCACAGCCCGGCGGAGTGCGAGTTCGCCGTTCCCGCCCGCCACGCTGCGCCCTCCCTCCAGCTCCCCGTCGCGCCCTCTGGCAAGGCCAAGCGCGGCGGGGAACCAGAGAGCGCGGCGCGGCGGGCGGGAACGCTGAACTCGCGCTCCGCTGGGCTGGGCTCCGCCTCCGCCCACCAGCCCTGCTTCTAGGGAGGGGCACAGCCCAGCGGAGCGCGAGTTCGCCGTTCCCGCCCACTTTGTGGCCCCTCCCCTTCCGTGCCTTGGCCCCTCCCCTTGCCCCCCCCTAGTTTTGATCCTGGGTACGCCCATGCATAGAGCATCAAATTGCCAAGCAGCCTTCCTCCATGAGCGGTCCGGAGGGTGGCAACACGAGAATGGGCCTTTTCTGCAGTGGCTCCCCATTTGTGGAATGCTCTCCCCAGGGAGGTTTGGCTGACACCTTCATTATAGACCTTTAGGCACCAGGCTTAAACGTTCTTCTACAACCAGGCCTCTAGATGATTGACATCCAATGCTCTTCTAAATGTATTGAGGGGGGATTATTGGTTTGTTGTTGTTATTTTTACGAAGTATTTTGTGGTTTTCATATTGGAATTTTATTTTGTGAACTGCCCTGAGGGCGGTATACAAATATATCAAATAAAAATAATAATCCTGTGATAAGATTTTTCCTATCTCTCTTTCTCCTCTTTTCTTACGATTCAGCAGCAAGTTGATATTTGTGAGAAAGAGGCACGGCAAAGTTGTTTCAGTGTGTTAAGTTGCTGCTGAGTGACATTTGATTGTGCCTTCGGTCATACCTCGGTTTAAGTATGCTTTGGTTTGAGTACTTTCAGTGTTTACTTCCGGGTTCCGCAGCATGCGCAGAAGCACTCTATTGGCACATGCGCTATCGCCGCTCAGATTAAGTACTTTTCGGGGTGTGAATGGCACCCCGGAACCAATTAAGTGCTTAACCTGAGGTACCACTGTAATAATTATATTTTTTATCATCTACAATACTGTCTTATTTATTTTATTTTATAGTACAGTACATTGATTATTGCCTTCATTTTATGGATCAATGGTCTCATTAGACAGCAAAATTCTGTTAAACTGCTGTTTTAGGGGGTGTTTTTCATCGTCTGGAACAGATTAATCCACTTTCCATTACTTTCAATGGGAAAGTTAGCTTCAGTTTAAGTACGCTTCAGTTTAAGTACAGACTTCCGGAACCAATTAAGCACTTAACCCGAGGTACCACTGTAATCTAAAAGGGAGGGAAGGTTTATCAAATGTGATAATAGCCAAAAACAACTGTTGTCAGTCCCTGCTTTACGCAACACCGTGACATCAGAAGCCTCTAAACCAGGCATGTCAAACCTGCGGCCCTCCAGATGTTTTGGCCTACAACTCCCATGATCCCTAGCTAGCAGGACCAGTGGTTGGGGAAGATGGGAATTGTAGTCCAAAACATCTGGAGGGCCGCAGGTTTGACATGCCTGCTCTAAACCATTCCCTGCTGTCGCCTCAAACCTACCAACATGCAGAGCAACTGGTTCACCTCACATTATGGAAAAGGACAAAGATTTCTAGATTTAACTACCGGGGGGGGGTGGGGGGGGGTCAAGAATGAATGTGAATATGCAGAGGAGAGCAACAAGAGATTCTCACCATTCAACTGGCATTTGAGCAAATAATTTCATACGCTTTCCTAAACAGTGACAGTATGTCAGCCGGTTCCAGGAGGCCTGCCCTGGTTTGAAAACAAAATAAAAAAAACAGAAAGAATAAATACATAACTGAATTTTTTTAAAGGATAGGAACCCCTTATAAAATGCCTGCAGGATTACAATTTAATGGGCTCGTGTACGGTGCGCTCTGTTGGAGCAAATGAGGATTAGATCATAAGAATACTTTGAAGGTTTGATGGCTCGTGATGAATAAGAACTTTGGAAGTCATTAAAACTCATGAGGATGCAAGGTCTCTCTTTTTTTCCCCCTCCTTCCCTTCGCAAATTAGTTCTGGAGTATCACCAGAATCATTCCATGCACACTCTCCCATGCATTAATACTTAAGAAGGCACCAGGTGCAGTTTCTGCCACTTCCCCGCTCCCCAAGCCAGTGGAAGGACTGCTGAAAGGAGCAGCTGTAATCTCCGAACAAAACTACCCTTCTTTCCCAGTAGCACTTTATGCAACATAAAATTAAGGTCACCCAAAGGACAAGCACAGGAGTATCCCTCCTTGGTGAACATTAGATTAAAATGAAAAGCAGCTCCCACCCCGCTAAATAAATAAACAACCCCCTTTACTTTGAAATTCCAATTTATTTATATTTTGGTGAGGTTTGCAAATAAGAACCAGGGCCAAGAGATTTCTTTTAAAGGCAACTCCATCCAAAAGATCACAAGTCTCAGCACGCAGTTCGGATCTTTTTGATTTTTCTTTTCCAAACGCATGATTGGAAAATCTAGATTTACCCACAGACCAACCAGCCATGCATCTTGGGCTTCAGATTCTTAGGGGGCTTTAAAATATCTGGAGGAAAAAGAATTGGATTCTGTGCCACCACCACCACTTCCCCCCCCCCAAAAAACACACCCTCAGCCCAGGAATTCGCCCAAATAAGCAATACAGCACAGGAAAAGCTCTTGCTGGTGGCCCATGCTACTTTATAGCACCATTGAAATAATCCAAGCAAAATCAGGAAGGGCGTCCAGGCAGATCCCAGACTTAACGCAAGAGCAAATGCTTGTTGCTGTGTCTTTATTGAAATAATAACCCCATATATGCCCACCCAATCACTTCAGCCTGTGGAACTGGCACGGCTTAAGGAGCCACAAAAAGTGCTCATTTTGCATTTGTAAGAAAAAAAGCCTTTTAATGCGGCAGCAGGCACACTTTGGAACTCCCTGCCTAGTGACATCAAAGGGCGCTGTACTGTACTTCTTGCGCCTGCTACAAACATTTTTGTTTAGGAAGGAATTATGTAAGGCCTCATCTGTGCCGTACCACTTTAAACAGACATGCCTCCCCCCCCCAAGGAATCCTGGGAACTGTAGTTTGTTAAGGGTGCTGGGAATTCTAGCTATGTGGGGGTGCCCTAATAATTCTCAGGACCTTTAACAAACTATAGTTTGGGGGAGGGTGTTTTCCAGGCAGGGAGCCCTGACAAAGTGAATGTTAAAATAGTGTGAATGTAAGCAAAGCGCGTCTGGGCTTCCCCTGTCATCTCTCCCTGCACCCAAGAAAGGCCCTGTGCAGAAGAGATCCCGATTATTGATATTGTTTGTTGTTCTTGTAAACTGACTTGGAAGAGTTTGTTTCCTGAAAGGCAAAATAAAACTAACTAATTACAGTAACTTCCTCCTTTGATTAAGCCTTAACCCTCTCCACCATCTAACTGCTTCCACTAACGAACCAAAATCCAGCCTTTATTTCAGTCCTGCACAAGTTAGCCAGTCTGCTTAAATTCCGTTAAAGTCAATTGAATTTGCAGCACAATCCCTGCTTGGCTCTGAGGTATACTGTATACCTGAGCAAAATGGGTCTTATTCCCAGGTAAGCCTTTGTTGGATTGCAGCCTTAAGCAATCTGAGTGTTGGATCACAGCCACTGACTTTGCTTTATTCACTCCAGATAGCAATCTTTGATTTCTTTTATTACCTTTTTAAAATATTTATAATAATAATAGTGTGATTTTGTACAGTCACACCAATCAAACATACTTCAACCAAGTCTTTATAAATATAATTCACTTTGATCAATTTACCATAGCTGCCAAGTTTTCGCTTTTCTCGCGAGGAAGCCTATTCAGCATAAGGGAAAATCCCTGTAAAAAAGGGATAACTTGGCAGCTATAAATTTACTACAAATTATGTAAAACCTGCCGCTGTCTTTTCCAAGACAGCAATGTCATTTCACTGCCCCTTCCGTATATTGTCTCCATTCAAAGACAATCTAAGCAAACATAATACATTACCACAGTCCAACCATGCACCTAGCACATATTTAGGCAATTTATAATTGATGACAGTAGTCCTATAAGATATACATCCCTCTGAGTAACTAATTCTAGGAGACTTGTGTCGTTTATATCCATTGTTCTTAATCAGTTTTATAAATTGAAATATGCTCAATTTACTTAAACTTGTGTTTTGAAGGTACCTTGTAAATTTATTATTATTATTATTATTATTATTATTATTATTATTATTATTATTAATTTTCTGTATTTTTACATTGTGATTTTATGTTGTGAACTGCCCTGAAATCTAGCGGTATAGGGCAGTATACAAACAATAAGAAACAACAACAACAACGTTTATTCCATAGACCTTACAGCCACTTACCAACATTCATTCATGTTTTTATTATTACTCACATATAACCCTGCAATCCTATGGCCCCTGGGAGGGCATTCCAGTAGCCAAAGGAATCTTCTGTTGCTCTTGCCCAGTTGATCGTAGATAACAGAATCAGAGAGTTGGCAGGGGTCCTGAGGAGGATCCAAGCCCCTGGATGAGCTGCAACATGGGTAGGGATCAAAAGTAGTTTAATTGGGGGGGGGGTATGTTGGGGCAATGGTGGCCAGTGTGGAGCACAGCACTTATGACACTGGGGTCAGCATCCTAGCCAATATTCCACACTGGTGCTTGTCTTCCTTCACATCTGCCTGCAACATTTAGAAGTCCCTACAAGGACTGCACAGTGATATGGTCTGAGCTTGGGAAGTGAAAAGTATGAATGGATCATGATGGATGAAGAAAGGGGAGACATAGAAGGGAAGAAATGTTGCTGTCAGTGATATATGTTCCACAACATGGGCGTAGCTGGGGGGCAGCTGCCCTCCCCCTAAATTAAATAAATAAAAATACTTAATTAACTGGTTTTCCCAGTAGTGATGTATGGAAGTGAGAGCTGGACCATAAAGAAGGCTGATCGCCGAAGAATTGATGCTTTTGAATTATGGTGCTGGAGGAGACTCTTGAGAGTCCCATGGACTGCAAGAAGACCAAACCTATCCATTCTGAATGAAATCAGCCCTGAGTGCTCACTGGAAGGACAGATCCTGAAGCTGAGGCTCCAATACTTTGGCCACCTCATGAGAAGAGAAGACTCCCTGGAAAAGACCCTGATGTTGGGAAAGACTGAGGGCACTAGGAGAAGGGGACGACAGAGGACAAGATAGTTGGACAGTGTTCTCGAAGCTACGAACATGAGTTTGACCAAACTGCGGGAGGCAGTGGAAGACAGGAGTGCCTGGGTTGCTATGGTCCATGGGGTCACAAAGAGTCGGACACGACTAAATGACTAAACAACAACAACAACAACACTTAATTAACTGACCAACTGCATTGCAGATAGCTCAGTTCTGCTCCCCCAACATAAAACCTGCCGCCCTAAAATAAATCCTGGCTACCCCCATGTCCCACAACCCACTTTTCTCCATGGGGACGTGGTCCCTGACTCCACAAAGGCTGCCCACCACTGAGTTATGCTATAAAGTTTTATTGGTATCGAATAAAAGGGCTGCAGCTTAAATTGGATGCATGAGTGAAAGCAGGTTGGATTTAGGTCGGAGCGGGCGGTTGGGGGTGCATAACAATGACAGCAATCTATATTTGTTTGGGTACCTACTGAGAAGAGCTGTTAATAAAGCTACTGTACCAATGGAATTATTGTGAAAATAAGAAATATTTGTGGTGGGTGGCACCAAATGCTGTCCTTACTCTGGGTGCCATATTACCAAATTCTGCCCCTGGTGGAAGAGCAACCACAGGAGAAGCAAGAAATCCCTCATTTTTTGCTGAGTGAAAATGTATTTACTTGAATAAGCCCCGACACGCAGAAAATAGCTTCCACTCCAGAGGCTCTGTGTGCAATAATTTTTTAAACACGATCTGAGACTTTAGAAACACTTTGAGGCATCCATAAATTATGAATATATAAATATGCAGAAAGTGAGGAGGTGGTATTTCTCAAATTAGACTGCCAGCTCAGTTTTACGGTATCCTATTTTTCCCTTGCTAGTAGCCAAATCTGAGACCCCAGCGGCATAAATAGTGCAAAGGAATCTGCAACCTACTTTTTCCTCTAGTCTCCCCGTGCCTCTCTATTATTACCTAGAGCAGAGATTCCCAAACTGTGGTCCTTGAGCTTCCTGCTGGTGGTCTGTGGTCATAGCTGCCAAGTTATCCCTTTTTTTAAGGGATTTTCTTTTATGCTGAATAGGCTTCCTCGCGAGAAAAGGGAAAACTTGGCAGCTATGTCTGTGGTGTGTCTTCGAAGAAAATGCTTTGCACTGTGTGCTGCTTCCCCCACGGCTAGCAAAGCAACCAGCATTTCCCTTTTCTCTTTCAAAGTCTTCTGCCCAGCCCTAGCCACAGAAGGGAGGGAGCCGGCATTCTCCGCAAGACTGAAGCCGGTTCTGGTGGGCCTTCCCACCCTTCTGCATGCATGGCAAGGCCCAGAGCAAGTCATACAAGTGAGAGCTTGGCAAACACAGTACTGTATATCTGAAGCACTATGATACCACCTCAAACAGGTCATGGCTCCCTCCCAAAGAATTATGGTAATTTGTTGAGGGTGCTGAGAGTTGTGAGGCAACCCCTATTCCCCTCACAGAGCTGCAATTCTCAGGGTGGTTTAACAAACAATCCCTCTACCCAGGGAACTGTAGCTCTGTGGGGTGGGGGGAATATGGGTCTCATAACATCTCTTGGCACCCTTAACAAGTGACAGCTCCCAGGATTATTTGGAGGGATGGAGGAAAAACCATGACTGTTTAAAGATGGGGTCAGCAAACCTTTTCAGCAGGGGAACGGTCCACTGTCCCTCAGACCTTGTGGGGGCCCGGACTATATTTTGGGGGGAAATATGAACGCATTCCTATTCCCCACAAATAACCCAGAGATGCATTTTAAATAAAAGCACACATTCTATTCATGTAAAAACACGCTGATTCCCGGACCGTCCTCAGGCTGGATTTTGAAGGCGATTGGGCCGGATCCGGCCCCTGGGCCTTAGTTTGCCTACCCAAGGTTTAAAGTGACATCATAGTGCAGGCTTCCTCAAACTCGGCCAGATGTGTTGAGACTACAATTCCCATCATCCCTGACAACTGGTCCTACTAGATAGGGACCATGGGAGTTGTAGGCCAAAAACATCTGGAGGCATAGCTGCCAAGTTCTCCTTTTTTAAGGGAAATTCCCTTATGCTGAATAGGCTTCCTCGCGAGAAAAGGGAAAACTTGGCAGCTATGTCTGGAGGGCTGAGTTTGAGGAAGCCTGTCATAGTGCTTTAAATGTATGTTGTGAGTGTGGCCAAGCCATGGTATCATCCCCTGCTTAAACCCTCCTTCCCCCACTGTTTTCCAGTTTTTAATTCCCTTTGAAGCAGAAGTCTCCTTTCTTCTTCGACAGCCTGGGCAGTGTCAATATTTGTGGTATTGCTGAGAGACGCCAGGTAAGGAGGGGTAAAACAGCATCCAGCCCAGCGCATTACAATTGCCACAACAAGCCGGGGGGGGGGGAATCATTAAGTGGTCTGCCAAGGCCCTCAGTGCTTTTCATGTGGTACATGGTGGTGGGGCAGGGCCAGAGTTTGGGAACCCCTGACCCACAGATCTATGCACACAGATGCATTTTTGACAGGTGGTAATTCATTTAACAGAAGTGGCGTATTCATAGCACGGCTGAACAGTCTGGGGTCGCTGCTGCGTTGGATTCCATCCTCCCCAGCTGTTTTCAGGCCCAGAGGATGCCATGAATAGAAGATCTTCAAGACTTTGCACCAGGCAGAGTGGTCTTCCTTTGGAGCAGTCGAGAACTCGCCTTTTATCTCCCCTTTCAGACATTTTTGCTGGTGCTCACTTGCATTGTTGGCTGCTCCCAGAATTACTCTGAGAATGTGACCGCCGCAGCAATTATTAAACACCAAGGTCAGACAGGAATACATGGGCCAGCTGTTGTAACGCTGCAGCAGCATGCTGGTCTCGGGTTGCAGTCTGGGAATTCTGTTACATTGAATCTCTGGTTTCCTATGTGTTTATAGGAATGTGAGGCATCTTGTTTTGGGGAGCAGAAAGCCACCTTTCATTCTATAGCTAGGCTGGGGAACCTCAGGCTCAAGGGACAAATGCAGCCCCTCTAGGCCTTTCTATCCAGCCTTCATGAGTCTCCCCGGGGCCAGACTCCCTCCTTAGCCACACCTAACTCCCCAGGCCATACCACTCACTTGCCTTGATTTGCATCCTTCTTGAGTGTTTTTGCCTGGCTGGAATGTGTCTTCAAACACTGATAAGGCTTCTTGCTTGCCTGGATGGAAGAAAATGGAGGGTGTGTTAGTGTGTGCAGAACTAGTCTAATATTTACATTTGTTGCTCTACCCACTTCTGCCTCTGACCTTGTATATGGGGTCTCTGGAAGGCTGCCCAGAAGGAAATGAAACCCCCGGGTTTAGAAAAGGTTCCTCACCTCTGGTCTGGTCTATGTTTTTGAGAGCTGCTGTTTTGCAGCGACTAAAGTGTTGGTTTTCGGATCCAGAAAATCCACGTGAACTCTCTGCTTTGTAAAAATACAAAGATCAATAAATGTCATACAGTATATAATTACACACCACTTTTCCTTGTAAAGGGGGGGGGAACCCCTCAAAGTGGTTTACAAAAGAGAGACTATAACTGTAAAATCAAGAAAAGTATCGCAACTGTACTTTAAGAATATAGTTACTAATTTTGCATCAATATATTAGGCTAGCCATAAATGTTTCGCACTACATCTCTATTCTGTATATTCAACAAGCCTTGGGGAGTCAGTCTCTGTATTGGATTCATTGCTTTATATGCAATTGTTTTACACACACACACACACACACACACACACCTTTATTTATTATTTACACACACACACACACACACACACACACACACACAAAATTGTTTCTTTTTTAATTCTACTGTGAAAGCATGGTAAGCAGTTCATAAATGAAATAAATTACTATTATATATAAATATATAATATCTGAAGAAGCGTGCAGGCGCACAAAAGCTCATACCAAAATAAAAAACTTAGTTGGTCTTTAAGGTGCTGCTGGAAGGAATTTTTTTATTTTGTTTCGACTACGTCAGACCAACACGGCTACCTACCTGTATATATAAATATAGATTTTTGTTTTAACAGTAAACTATAGTGGCATAACATTTCTGTCCTGTAACTTGCACCACTAGCAAATGCATATTGCATGACTTGCGTTCAAAGCATAACATCATCATCTGATGCATTTTTTTCCATCAAGGTGCCAGTGTCTGAGCATTTCCGAGCATTGCTTCCAGCAGTCATGGTAATCGAAAATACAAAGTAAGAGGGAAAGTATCTTCAGGAAGGAGGTACTATCTAGGGCTAGAATATGGAACTATTATTGGTGATTTTTGTCTCATTCATTGCTGATCTTGCTACTTCATCTGGACCGCTAACCAACAGCATGAGGATCAATGCTTGCCACTGGTGGTGTCAGGTAGCAGGCCAAATGTATTGTTCTCCAATGTAAACACAAATACTGTACAATACATATGAATGTAAACAGCCCAGGACTGGAAAAGCTTCCTCCTGAATCCTGGGAGAGCAGCTGTCAATCACAGCAAATATGGAAACCCATAGTTTTAACATAAGGCTTCCTATGTCCCCCTCCCCTCTCTTCCTCAAGTATAGCTAAGTGCTGGGCCTAAATATTGAATGAATTCTATTATACTGAGGGTCAAAGGGGGCCAACAAACAGCCTATATAAGGACTGGTTTGCATAACAAGGAGTGATGGATTAAATTGTGCAGAGTTGGCTCTAATGTAAGCACCAGGGAAAGCTCTCTAATCACAAGACACATTAGCCTCCTAAATGGCTCCCCAAGATAATGAGGCAAAAATCCATCACTTCTGTTACTGGATGTTAATGGATCACAATGCTCAGGAGACACCGGGCTGCAGGAGTGTGCTTTTCACTGGTATCGTCCAAGATAACCTAGACGTGAAAGTCTTCATGGGCTCCCGCATACAGGTATGCAAAGTGCCACATAAATAGGCAGGGCCCCTCGTTGCCCAGGATGGAGAGACCGAGGGAGCAGAAGTGAAAAGAGCAGCTAAACTGGCAAAGCGATCAAGTCGCTTGACCCAGAAATATATATATTTCTTCATTCATCCCGTTACTCATCGAGTGGTTGCCTGGCAACAGCAGCAACACCGCTATCCATGTGTGCACAGCTTATTTTGAGCATCTGCAGACTTGCCTGCCCTGTAGAGAGGGCAGAGAGATCCATCTCTTCAAAATCAAATACAAAATATGTGATCAGCCTCACATATGACAATCCCCCTGCCCGTGCCCAAATGTGTTGGTGAGAGGAGATGGATGTAATGATACGAAAAGGCCAAGGTAAATAGACTGAGCTATTTATACCCTAACTCTTTGATCTGAGGTTACATTTTGTTTTTCTTTTATTTATTAAATTTGTCTAACACCATCTATCCATACCTTTAATGGGACGCGGGTGGCGCTGTGGTTTAGACTAGGGCTTGCTGATCTGAAGGTCGGCAGTTTGAATCCCCGCGACGGGGTGAGCCAGTGTGGTGTAGTGGTTAAGAGCGGTAGACTCCTAATCTGGGGAACCGGGTTCGCGTCTCCGCTCCTCCACATGCAGCTGCTGGGTGACCTTGGGCTACCGGTAGTCACACTTCTCTGAAGTCTCTCAGCCCCACTCACCTCACAGGGTGTCTGTTGTGGGGGAGGAGGGGAAAGGAGATTGTTAGCCGCTTTGAGACTCCTTCGGGTAGTGATAAAGCGGGATATCAAATCCAAACTCTTGTTCGGTCCCAGCTCCTGCCAACCTAGCAGTTCGAAAGCTCATCAAAGTGCAAGTAGATAAATAGGTACCGCTCCGGCGGGAAGGTAAACGGCGTATCTGTGTGCTGCTCTGGTTCACCAGAAGCGGCTTAGTCATGCTGGCCACATGACCTGGAAACTGTCTGTGGAGAAACGCTGGCTCCCTCGACCAGTAAAGCGAGATGAGCACCGCAACCCCAGTTGTCAGCAACTGGACTTAACAGTCAGGGGGTTCCTTTACCTTTACCCATAGATCTCAGGGTGGTCCAGACTCTTTTTTTCAAGTTTATATCCTTTTCCACAACATGGGAAATCTTATACGGTGCTTCACACATGATTTGTGCCCTGAGAGCTTGACACAATATTTATTTTGTTAGATTTCTCACCATCCTCATTTCACCATAAGGTCCCAGAGTGGGTTGCCACAAAAAAATATTCGATGATACAACAAATGCGTGATTCCTGCATTGCAGGGGGTGGACTAGAATATCCTCAGGGTCCCTTCCAACTCTAAAAATCCTATGATTCTATAGAAAAGAGTAAAACCAAAAATCAGTTCCCTATATAAAACAATTACATGCATACACACCACACAGACTTTAAAAAATGATTCCACTTAAAAGAATAGCTCCAGTACAGATGCAGACTGGGATAATGGTCTCCATTTAAAGGGGAAGGTTTTCAATAGGTTCTGAAAAGACAAGAGAGACAATGCCCTGCCTCATGTGGAATGGGGGGGCATTCTTCTATCAACCTGCCCATAGCATGAGATCAAGTTAGACTCTCCTTCAGATAGCTCTGTCACCCTGGGAGGGTTGTAAGCTAAGCTGGGGGCACAACCAATCCAGTTTAGGGTGCTGGGCTTGTGTAGAATCACACTTGCCCCTGGGAAAGTCCCTCCCTTGACCCAGAGCCATGGCGCATGTACTGCCCACTTGCATTGCAGTGAAGGGTGCCAACTTGAATAAAATATTGGGGGGCTTGCATACTTGAACACATTATGCAGTGCACACACACCATTTGAATGTTAATGCTCATCAACTTTTGGGGGGGGCAGCATCCTCAAATATTTTATTGGGGCCCCCGAAGCCCCTGGAAGCTGGCTTCTATGTTGCAGTGGTTCCAGTTGTATTTACTGGCTCACTAGAATAGCATTGTCAGGCTGCTGTTTGGACCTACCTGCTGGGTCCCACAGGGTTCCGTCTTGCTCCCCAAGCCATTCAACATCTATGTGAAACCGCTGGGAGGCGTCATCCTGGGATTAGGAGCAAAGTTGCAACAATATGCAGGTGATACCCAGCTCTGTTTCCCCATTCCATCTGAATCAGTGGAGGCTGTACAGGTGCTGGAAAAGCATCTGGAATGAGCAACGGGCTGGATGAGAACCAATAAATGGACATCGACTCCTTACAAAATGGAGGTGCTATGGCTCAGCAGTTCCCCAAGTCTAGAAACTGTGGAAATTCCCAGTCCTTATGGGGTAGCACTCATCCTGAAAGAGAAGGTCCATAGCCTGAGGGTGTTCCTTGATGCCGAGGTACCACTGGAGGCCCCATGTGGCTTCAGTGGTGAAGAATGCCTAGGCCCAGCTTTGGCTGGCTACAGCTGAAACAGTCTGGGCTCTGTTATCCATGCGCAGCTAGCCTCTAGTATATTACAACACACTCTACATACGGATACCTTTGAAAATTGTCCAGAAGCTGCTGCCAATGCAGAATGCCATTGCTTAGCACCCCAATCCTCAAAACACTGTACTAGCTGTCAGTGAGCTATTGGGGTCACTGCTGGGAAACTCTGGTTAGTTTAAACCAGGAATGGAAAACCTTCGGGCTACGACATGTTGCTGAATTGCAAGCCCTATAATCCCTGTTGACCTTCTTGACAGAGGCTTATGAGAGATGGAGGCCAGTTAGTGTGGCCTGTGGTCAGGGATTATGGGAGTTGTAGTCCAACAATATTTGAAGGGCCACATGTTTGCCTCGCTTGATTTAAACCATGGTTTGTTCTAACGGGCCAGGATCAAATGGTAGTTTATGACCCTAGCATATAAATAAACTCAAATTTACAACAACCTAATCCACACAGCAGATTGTTCATGGTCCAGCTTTCCTCCTCTTCACTCACAAACAGCTTTTAAAGCGTTCATAATTGTGTTCCTATCTTTTTTGTGTTTCAAAAAAAAAAAACCCCAACAGATTTCATTTATATTCCACATTTATACAACATGCCACATGAGGAGATGGAAGGGCAAAATTCGCATCCCATTATTGCCACGGCAGAAGATGTTACGATGAACAGGAGTGTGCATGAGTTTAAAAATAGATTGAAGCTTTAGTATGGCCTACCCATCGCTTAAGGAAACAGGTGATTAGCATCCTCTGCTGGATGGTGGAAGACAGTGCAGAATACTGAAGTAGAAATGTGCTTAACAAAGGGACATCTTGGTGCAAATTGTCAGAAACGCCAGTACTTCCATACCAACAAAATCTGTACCTGGTGAATTTCTGCCTGTCACACAATGTTTAGATGTGATCAAGCACAATTCAGTTTCAAAATAGAGGTGTTGCTGCCTTAAACTGAATTTAGCTTCACTTACTTAAGGCTTTCACACAAATGTCACAGAATTTAAAGGCATTTTAGACATTTCAGCATTACAAGTACAAAGATAAATGTGCAAAACACAAATTACAGCAAAAAAACTCACCTTAGAAACATATTGCAATTGAACTTTTAATAATCCAATTTACGTTTAAGAAATAAAAATAACAAAATCCCAGGCCATGTGCAACGAGTTCAGTGGTAGAGCCAGTGTTTTGCATGCAGCATCTCCCAGGTTCAAAGCCTTGCAGCTCCAAGCAGGGCTGGGAGAGAGCCCTGACTTAAACCCTGGGGAGCTGCTACCAGACAGTGTGGGCACTACTGGGCTAGATGAAGCAATGTGTCTGACTCTGTATAAGCAGCTTCCTGTGTTGCTTTCTATTTCAGAGCTTCAACATGCTAGTGATTAGTGAGGAATGGATGAGGGAGCTGGGTGTGTTTAGCCTGGACAAAAGAGGAGACTGAAAGGAGATAGGATAGCCATCTTCAAATATCTCAAGGGCTGTCACACGTAAGATTGAACAAGCATGAGTTTTCCTGCTCCAGAGGCTAGGACCCAAACCAATGGATTCAAATTCCAAAAAAGGAGATTCCAACTAAACATCAGGAAGTACTTTCTCATTGCAACAGCTGTTTTGACAGTGGAATGGACTCGCTCAGAAGGTGGTGGACCCTCCTTCCCTGGAGGTTTTAAAGCAGATCTGTCATGGATGCTTTAGTTGAGATTCCTGCATTGCAGTGGGTTGGATTAGATGACCCTCAGGGTCCCCTTCCAACCCGACAATTCAGTGATTCTATGATTACACTCTTCCTGGAAACTGGGATCATATGTGCAGCCGGGGTGGGGGTGGGGGTGGGGCAGGGAGAACAGCACCATGTGTTTCTTCTTCCATGAGCCCCCAGGTCTGCGTCCATTCTCTTTATAGTGGAGGAAGATAGAGACATAGGAAGCTGCCTTATATCATCAGGCACACAGGGAAAGTAAAGGTAAAGGTAAAGGGACCCCTCACCATTAGGTCCAGTCGTGACCGACTCTGGGGTTGCAGTGCTCATCTTGCTTTACTGGCCGAGGGAGCCGGCGTATAGCTTCCAGGTCATGTGGCCAGCATGACAAAGCCACTTCTGGCAAACCAGAGCAGCACACGGAAACACCGTTTACCTTCCCGCTGTAGCGGTTCCTATTTATCTACTTGCATTTTGACGTGCTTTCGAACTGCTACCGTAGGTTGGCAGGAGCTGGGACCGAGCAACGGGAACTCACCCCGTCACAGGGATTCGAACCGCTGACCTTCTGATCGGCAAGCCCTAGGCTCAGTGGTTTAACCACAGCGCCACCTGGGTCCCACCAGGTGTATGTCACACCAAAAGAGAGATAAACTGGGGGTGAGGGGACTTGGGGCGGGGGGGGGGCAGGGAGAGGGAAAATAATGATCAAATATTGAAAAACCAAAGGTTTTAAGATTCAAAATGCCCATTTGGCGCAATGCCATATTCAGGAGGACTAAGAGAGATAAACGGTACTTTCAAGATACTCGCTATTACTGTAAAAGAAAAATATTCATTATACTGGCCTATCTTAACAAACATTAAGAACAGTCAAGTTTCTTTGCTTTCCCTGCAGAGGAGTCAGGATTGTAAAGGGCACATGGCATTTTATTCCCCACCCCACCCCACACCCGGCCAAAGGAATATTGATTGTTGCCTGCTGCCTAATTGTTAATGTTCTTAATGAATTGGTTATAATGGCTGGCCGCTTTATTGCAATGGAACAGGCTGGCATTAAGAGGACAAGACAGATTCTACCCTCTATTTCAGGCATCCCCAAACTTCGGCCCTCCAGATGTTTTGGACTACAATTCCCAGCTTCCCTGACCACTGGTCCTGCTAGCTAGGGATCATGGGAGTTGTAGGCCAAAACATCTGGAGGGCCGCAGTTTGGGGGTGCCTGCTCTATGTGGTTCCTGCTAGCCTGCTAAAGGGAGTCACCGCACATTCACCCACAGACATGAGAAACCGGCAGCCCCACATATGAGGAATTTTAGTTTAGAGAAAAGGTGACTAAGGGGGAGACATGGTAAGGGTTGTGTTAAACTATTCATGGCCTCTAGGTAGCGAGCAGAGAGAAAATTTTGCTCTCTACCTCATAATATAAAAACCTGGGGTCATCAAATGGAAGCTGAATGTTGGAAGAATTGGGACAGACAAAAGAATATACTTAATACAGAGCAGTAGCGAAGCTGTGAAATTCACTTCCATATGATGCAGCAATGGCCAACGACTTGGGCAGCTATAAAACAGCCACGGACCACTTCATGCAGAATAAGTCTCTCAATGGCTACTAGCTAGGATGGCTATGTTCTGCCTCCACTGTCAAGAGTCAGCACATATCTGAATACCAGTTTTTGGAAACCACAAGTTGTGAGTGTGCTTTTGTACCTTAGGTTACACTTACAGGCTTCCTATGGGCATCCGGCTGGGTTTTGTGAGAACAAGATGCTGGGCTTGATAGGCTTTTGGTTTGATCTTATCTTCCCCAGGTAATGTAGGCTACCACTTTACTGCCAGGGTCAAGCAAACGGAAGGTCAGTGAAAGGACTTTTTGTGTGTGTTTCAATTTTTTTTTCTAATTGAAAGATGGGATAAGCCTGAGCCTTATCACCAGTGATCAGAGTTCAGAAGAGACAGCCTCCACCCACATATCCCTAATATTACTCGTATTAATTGTAGGTGCTTTGGGAGGCCAATGTTGACTATAAAAGGGAGAGGGGGTAGAATAAACTGAATATTAAAATTGAAAATCCCAGTGGATAAAGGAAAGACAGACAGAATACATAAAAATCATTTATCATTCCTGTGAGGGACAGGGGATATCGCGAAGTCCCTCCCCTCCTGAGTTCAAGCCCATCCCCGAGCACAGGGGAAAGCAGAGAGAGTTCCGATTCCAATGGGGAAGCAGGAAGTCGTGTCCGAGGCTCAGGCAAGGTAGAGGAGCCAGGGTCCCAGGTGGGACAGGAAGGGGCGAATAAGGGGGGGAGACCCATCCCCCAACTCCGGAATTACGCAGAAAGAGGAGGGGAAAGAGGATGGGTCTGCCAAAGCTTTTGTGTTGGAGAAAGACGCGCCAAAAGCCATTCGGAGGTTCTGGAACCGACTGACCACATCACTCCGTGTAAATAGCAATGACTTCAGCACTGTAAATACGCAGCACCAATAAAAGAATAAAATGCAGAGCTGCGTAGCGTCGTTACTCTGAAGTAGCCCACTCCGGCCACTGTGACAGCAACCTCCGAATCCTTTTTGGGGCTACTTTGGAGTTGCCGGGATGAGCGTGTCAGAGGCGGAGAGATGGCGGCAGATCGCGGAGAAAGCCCAGCAAGAACTGCAGCAGCTGTCGCTGCAGGCGCAGGGGGAATTGAAGGCAGCTAAAGAAGAGACTAAGAAGGTCCAGGACGACCGGCTACAACTTGCGGAACAGGTGAGAGCGCTACAGGAAAGAGAGCAGGAATTAAGGGCGGTGGCGGTAGACCTCCAAAACAAGCTGGATGCAGAGAAAAACAAGGCGGGAGGGGCACCCCAAGTCCAAGTGCTGCCAGGAAGGAGAGCCGGGACCCTAGTAAGCAAGTTCAATGGAGACCCGAGGGAATATCAGGGCTTTGAGACTGAGATTGTGTATGCTCTTGAGCTGCACCACGATGAGTTCCCTGATGATGAGCACAGGGTAGCGTTTATTGTGGAGCACCTTACCGGGGCAGCCAGGGAGTGGCTAAGACCGTTAATCGCAACAAAGAATCCTTGCATGAAGAATGTCAAACTATTTCTAGAAGGTTTGAAAACGATGTATTCGTCCGATAGTCATATGGACCAGACTAAGGAGGAACTTCATAATTTACGCCAAGGAAATATGACAGTTCGCGCGTATTGGGCGAAATTCACCATGCTGGTGCACAGATTGGGGTGGGAACTAGAGTCACCCCCAATGCAAGCGGCGTTCTACTTGGGGTTGCATGAGGAGGTGAAGGATGAGCTCTCGAGAGGTCCAAAGCCCAGTAATATGGATCAGCTGAGCAAAGCGGCTCTGGCGGTGGGGGTGAGACAGGAATCCCGGTGGAGCGACAAGCAAGCAACGCGCGCAAAGCGGGCTTGGTTCCCACGGTCACAGGAGAAGC
Source organism: Zootoca vivipara (assembly GCF_963506605.1). Lineage (NCBI taxonomy): Eukaryota > Metazoa > Chordata > Lepidosauria > Squamata > Lacertidae > Zootoca > Zootoca vivipara. The sequence continues at coordinate 50,366,020 of NC_083285.1, read as the reverse complement.
CACTCCCCCAACAACCCTTTCAAGCCACGCCTGGGGCCAGCCAGGACCAGGAACCCATGCAGATTGATAGCGCGCGCGCGCGGGCTTTTCAAACCCCAGCGGCGCCAAGACGCAAGGAGGGAAGGGGTGGGAATTGCTTTCTCTGCAACTCCCCCCAGCATCTCGTCAGAGACTGCCCACATCGCAGGGAGTGGCAAGGAAAGGCGGGAACGGTTGTGCCCTCCCCCACTGACGCAGCACCACAGCAGGGAAACGGGAAAGCCTGGCTGCAGGAGACAAGGGGCAGCAGCCAGGCACAGTCAGCAGACAACAGCCCCAGCCCACCCACCCGCACAGAGAGGAGCAGAGCCAGCCCACCCCTCCCAGAGCAGGAGTGGTTCTAGAAGTGACGCTCACGCTCCCAAATGGCTATCCCCTGACGGTCCTCGCCCTAATTGACAGTGGGGCGTCAGCGAACTTCTTCTCGAGAAACTTTGCAGAAGAGCACCAGATCCAGCTTCTGCAGCTGGATTTTCCTCTGCACGTGGCGACCATTGACGGCAGAGAGCTGCTGGGAGGGGCCATCACTCATCAACCCCCCCCCCCATGAAAATGACGGTGGGAAGGCACTCAGAGACACTGGCATTCAACGTCACCACCATCTCAGACCCCCCCATCGTCTTGGGCATGAGCTGGCTGGCACGCCACGACCCCTCCATCAGTTGGCACCAGAGATGCATCACTTTTGGATCGGACTTTTGCCTGGAACATTGCATGCAGCACCAACCAGGGGAGGGGCCTCCCATAGCCACGGTGGCCACCATGCACGTCAAAGGGGGTGAGGCGATACCCAAGCCGTACTGGGACCTGCAGGAGGTCTTCAGCGAAGCGGAGTCCGACCACCTACCCCCACACAGGCCTTTTGACTGCCAGATCAACCTGGTGCCAGGGGCAACTATACCCCCAGCCAAGCTGTACGCCATGTCAGACCAGGAACTGGAGGATCTGCGCGCTTTCATCGACAAGAACCTCAAGCGGGGGTTCATCAGAGAAAGCAAGGCAGCAGGGGGCAGCCCGGTCTTCTGGGTGGACAAGAAAGACACGCAACAGCGCCGTCTTGTGGTGGATTTTAGACGGCTGAATTCAGTGACAGAGCCAGTGGCTTTCCCCATGCCCAGAGTGGATGATCTCCTGACAGCGGCACGCAGGGGCAAGATTTTCACCAAGCTAGACCTGAGGGGGGCGTACAACTTGATCAGGATCCGGGAAGGCGATGAATGGAAAACCACGATGTTCACGCCTCTGGGCTCTTTTGAATATCTGGTGATGCCCTTCGGGTTGCAAGGGGGCTCAGCATGCTTCCAGGCCTTCATGCACCACGTCCTGGGGTCCCTCCTCTTCAGGAAATGCTTGGTCTTCCTGGATGACATCCTTATCTATTCCGCTGACCCAGTGCAGCATGTGAAAGATGTCAGGGAGGTGTTGCAGCGCTTGAAGGAGAACCACCTGTATGTGAAGCTGGAGAAGTGCAAGTTTCACACCAAGGAGGTGGACTTCCTGGGCTACAAGCTGTCAGACAAGGGGCTGGCGATGGACAAGGACAAGGTGCAGGCCATCCTGGACTGGCACAGCCCCAGGACGCGCAAAGATGCCCAACGCCTACTAGGCTTCGCCAACTTCTACAGGAAGTTCATCAAGAACTTCTCTCGCGTTACGGCTCCCATCACTGACTGCCTGAGAGGCAAGCAGAAGTTCAGGTGGACACCAGAGGCGCAAGCAGCGTTCGAAAGCCTCAAGAGGGTGTTCGCCTCAGACCAGAACCTGTTCCACGTGGTTCAGGACGCGCCCCTACGCGTGGAGACAGATGCTTCTGATAAAGCTGTGGGCGCCATTTTGTTGCAACTGGACGCCAACAGAGAGTGGAGACCCTGTGCCTTCTTCTCCAGGAAGTTGACCCAGCCAGAGCGAAACTACACGGTGTTTGATCGGGAACTTCTTGCGATCCACGCTGCGTTCCAGCACTGGAGACACTTCCTGGTGGGCGCCAAGCACCCCATTCAGGTGTGCACGGACCACAAGAACCTGGAGTTCTGGAGAACTGCCAGGGTGCTCAACCAGCGGCAGATACGGTGGGCAGAGTTCTTCTCGAACTTCAACTTCTCCATACACTACATCCCGGGAGAGCAGAATGTCAGGGCGGATGCCCTCTCCCGCAAGCCAGAGTACATGGAGGAGGAGGCGCCACCGGCACCCAGGCACATTTTCCCCCCGTCAGCATGGTCCTGCGGAGCAGCAGTGGTGAGCGAGGCAGAACTCACAGCACTGACGGCAGCGGATGAATTTGCCAACCGCATCTTCAGAGAACTGAGAGGGGGGGGAGCAGGCAAAAGACTTTGCAGAACGCAGGGGGCTGCTTTTCTACAAGGGTGCACTGTACCTGCCCACCACCCAGCTTAGACGTACGGTCCTCAAGCAGATGCACGACAACCCAACGGCGGGTCATTTTGGGAGGGACAAAACCGCTCACCTAGTCATGAGACACTTCTGGTGGCCAGGGGTGCGGGAAGATGTTCGAGACTATGTACGGGGCTGTGACACCTGCCAGCGGGCAAAGGTGGTCAGAGCAGCGCCACCGGGATTGCTGGAGCCCTTAGCCACGCCACACAGGCCGTGGGAAGTGGTGTCCATGGACTTCATCACAGATCTGCCTTCTTCCAGGGGCAAGACCGCAGTGTTGGTGGTGGTGGACCTCATGTCCAAAATGTGCCACTTTATACCGTGTGCCAGGGCGGTCTCTGCAGAAGAGACAGCCAAACTGTTTGTGGATCACGTATTCAGACTGCATGGATTACCTTTAAGGGTTATTTCGGATCGTGGCCGCCAATTTGTTTCCAGGTTCTGGCGGCGGCTCATGAACCTCCTGCAGGTGGAGGTCAGCTTGTCGACGGCTAGACACCCGCAGACCAATGGACAGGCGGAGAGGGTCAACGCCATTCTGCAGCAGTACCTGAGATGCTACGTCAGCCAGCGGCAAACGGACTGGGTGGATCGCCTGCCACTGGCAGAATTTGCCTACAACAATGCGGTGCACGTCTCCACAGGGGTGTCGCCCTTTAAGGCCAATTACGGGCGCGACCTCAGATCTTTCCCAGAGAGGGAGGGGGAGGAGGAGGAGGAGGGCCCACAGGCTGAGGATTGGGCAGAGGAACTGGAGACGGTGCACCAGCAGCTCAGAGAACACTTGGAGAGAGCCAAGGAAGCGTACAAGAAGGGGGCAGATCGCCACAGGCGACCGGGGGAGGTCATTAGGGTGGGGGACAAAGTTTGGTTGTCCTCGGAGGGCCTTCCCATCAGAGGGAGGTGCAAAAAGCTGGCGCCCAGAAGGTTGGGCCCCTTCACGGTCACGCAACAGGTCAACCCGGTGGCATACAGGCTGGCACTGCCAGAGGACATGAGGGTGCACCCAGTGTTTCATAGATCGCTGCTGTCGCCGTACAGGGAAAGCAGCAGGCTCCGAGGCAGCGAACAAACCCCTGAGGGAGGGGGGGAGAGAGAAGGCAGGGAGCAACTCAATGAGGCCACGGCCATCCTGGACTCAAGGAGGGGGGTGGGGGGCCTGGAGTACCTCATGGCATGGGAGGATGCTCCACCGTCCCAGAATGAATGGGTCCCAGCCACTCAGATACAGGAGGAATTCCTGGTAGAAGAATTTCACGCCCTCTTTCCCCATAGACCCAAGCCCTGGCACATGGAAAGGGAGGGGGAGGGGGAGGAAGCACGGGAGAGCAGTTCACCATGGCGCTGGGAAGCGGAGTTTGAGGAACCAGAGGATGAGGTATGGGTGTCACCGAGATCCACCCAGTCAGAGGAAGGAGCAGATTGGCAGAACATTTTTACCCCTACCAGCTCTGACGCCACGGACTTTTTGGGATTCCCGTCCTCCCAGGCGGAAGGGGGGGGCTCGCAGGACTGGGGGGAGGTGTTCACACCAACGGGCTCGGAAAGCACTGAGTTCTTAGGCTTCCAGTCGTCACCGACACCTGGGGGGGACCTGGGGAGGGGTGAAGGAGAGCTTGGGAGGGGGGTGGATGTGAGGGACAGGGGATATCGCGAAGTCCCTCCCCTCCTGAGTTCAAGCCCATCCCCGAGCACAGGGGAAAGCAGAGAGAGTTCCGATTCCAATGGGGAAGCAGGAAGTCGTGTCCGAGGCTCAGGCAAGGTAGAGGAGCCAGGGTCCCAGGTGGGACAGGAAGGGGCGAATAAGGGGGGGAGACCCATCCCCCCAACTCCGGAATTACGCAGAAAGAGGAGGGGAAAGAGGATGGGTCTGCCCAAGCTTTTGTGTTGGAGAAAGACGCGCCAAAAGCCATTCGGAGGTTCTGGAACCGACTGACCACATCACTCCGTGTAAATAGCAATGACTTCAGCACTGTAAATACGCAGCACCAATAAAAGAATAAAATGCAGAGCTGCGTAGCGTCGTTACTCTGAAGTAGCCCACTCCGGCCACTGTGACAATTCCTAACCAACCAATCAATCAATCATAAATGACTAGGACACTGAACAAAATAGGAAATGAGAAAACAAGGTATCACATACCAATTGCAAGGGACTGACTTCTCTACGATCTCCAACATTTTCTGCTTCTCAGAAAAGGCAACCATCCTATCGGGCAGGACAGATATTAAAAACTGTACCTAACACAGGCTCAAGCTTCATCACATGCTGTTTCCAAGACTTTTAAAAGAAACTAAAAGCAAGCCTAAGGCTGCAGTCCTGCTCTCACTTACCTGGCCGTTAGTCCCATCAAACTCAATAAAACTTACTCAGATGCGTATAAGATAGCGATCACACCCATGCCAGTTAAAAGACCAGCAGACAATGCAGTGACTTAAAACAGTTTAATGTAATTCCAAGACAAAGTGTGATTACATTTCTACACATATACAATATGCATATGTGAGTTTACAAATTCTGATTAATAACTCGTTTCACCTCAGAGACCGAAAAAATGATCAAAAAGAAACTGTGAATAACAAGCTATAACATAGTTCACCACAACGGGGGCCCCTTTCTCACCCTACAGTTAGTAATATTACAATTAAAATAACTATATTCTTCTATAATGCTTTTTTCTGTTAAAATCATCTCATAAATTTACAATGCTATTATTAGTTTTCAAGTCTAATATAAATTCACTCCATTTTTCTACAACGAAAATGATTATTAATTAGAAGCACACAACATCATGATGAGAAACACAAGCATTTTTTTCCTTTTTTTTTTAGTAGCAAGAACTTGATTGGTTAAGAATTAGTTTTCTTGTAAAACATTCTAAAGCCAAGTAAAATATCCATTCTTATAACATACCTATAATATGAGACTAAGGAATAGGTTACATATAGTTCTACAACACGTCAGTTTCTTTTCTGGTTTTTCTTTCCCCCCAAAGACATTACCAGAAGAAAAGAAAACAAAAAAGTAACAAAAGTGGGAGGAAAGAAAAGAAACAAAGGGGACAATTCACAGAAAAGAAAAAAGAAAAAGAAAAGAAACAATGCACAAGAAAATACGGTTGCACACAATAATTTTCACAAAGTTTTAACATGGATTAACACTCAATACAGAACCGTACAGTGAAAGAATACAACCAACCAGGGCTTTCATGGGTTTTTTTGAACTGAGATGATACTGTATCTAGAAAAAAAGCAAAAGCCTTACAAATATAAATCAGGTGAAAGGGTGGGGAGGTGTCTTTTCTTTCTGCATTGGAATATATTTCAATAATTTTGCACACACACCCTTTTTTTTAAAAAAACAATTTTAATGTAGTATCTGTTTTTCATTCAATTCAAAGTATACTGGGTTTACGGGAAATCAAGAGGCATAAAACATCCCTTCAACTATGGTTTAAAAGAGTCCATATATTCACAAAGACCTTCCCCAATTTTTATTTTAACTACCACAAAAAGATTCTAACGGCCAATATATCTTCTTTCTTCCTCCCCTTTCTAATAAAGCTATTATTTCCCCCCCTTTTGAAAGAAAAAAAAATACTGATTTTGGTATAGAATTTTCAGATTATACATTCCAATTCTGTCTGTGTAAAAATTTGGCACTGGGAAATGCCTAGCTTTATATTTTTAACTTTGCTGGTAAAGCACAAGGGATGAGGAGGCGTTTTCTGCACCTCAGATAGCCGTGCTGCGGAATAGCCGAGGGAAATACCACCTCAGAAAGGAAAAGGAAAATCCCAACATGTACAGAGGAAAAGAGAGAAGCGCTGCTTGCAACCACCCCAAATGAAAGCAGGGAAGGCTGGATTTCCCTTTCTGAGGAGACGGCTATGTTAAAAACTCCTTTGTGCTTTACAGACTCCAAGCCCAGGGTTTGGAAAGACAATCTATAGCCCTTTCAGTGGGGTATGCTGATATTTCCACGACTAGGGTTGATATAAAAGGGGAAACGAGTGGTTGCTAAGGGCGGCAAAAGAGTGATTCGTTGTTAACCGTGCCCAAGGGCTAGGGAATCCCAACCTCTACCAGTTTTCTTGAGGCCTAAAATCCTAACAGGCTTCCCAATAGGCTTTCAAAATGGCGGCACAGCAACATGCCAAGTTCACTTTGGTAATGTGAGCTATACTGTGGAAACCATGGCTTTAAATTGGCTGAAGGGGCCGGGGAGCTCCCCCTGAATCCAGTGGGAGCACAGATTTTAACAAGGACCTAAAAACAATCTGTTCCTCGCCTTTTCCTTGTAACTCCTTAAAATGCCAGTGCTGAACAAATGTTAGGAACTTTGCTGAGATTGTCAGCTCCACAATGAAGCCCAGCTGTTTGGATAAAGTCATTTTTGTGCCAGTTCCTGTATATTTATTGTCCTAAAAACACCTCTTTGCCCAGCAGAACATTTCCATTCATTGGTTACTCGGACAGTAAGAAAAAGAAACCCTCACACGTCAAACAAATATAAGTAGGACTCAACGAGAAAAACGAAAGCCAAAGACCGTTTGCGTCCAAACACATAATTCGCGACAACTGATAATATGAAAACGAAGCAGCATCCGATAAACTGTCATTGGCTGATAGGCAAATTAAATTTACAAGGTACTGGTCAAGTTCTTCATATTTAGCTTAGGGGGTTTCCAAGTGACAAATGAGATAGGCTGCATGATTACAGAATTATACAGCACTGCCTGTCATTGTTTCTCAAAACAATCCAAGGATTTGTTGTCTCAGTACTTGAGGACTTAATCACAGGTTTCCCAGCTGTGAGACATGTGCATGGGATGCTGGTAGCTAGTTCTGCATTGTAAGATTTCCACGGATACAGCTGCCAATTGATCAACCCCAGAAGGGTTTGGGAGAGGCATACCAAGTGCAAGGCTTCCAAAAAATTTCAGGGACAGGTAAATGCATAACGCACCTGTGATCCATAATTGCCATTTTTACAAGGAAATTCTAAGCAGGCGGTTCTGCTTCCCATGATGATAAAGCTGGCAAACCCCGCGGAATTACCCACCTGTGTGCGCACGAGCTCCAAGCCACTCGCTATACAATTGACCGCTTGCTTTGAATACTTGGTTCTCACGATAGTTCTGCCTGTTCAGGTTAAGATTTCAGCGGTTCTAATCCCACGCTTTACCCAGAAGCAAGTCACAATGTGTTTGTTGGGGCTTACTCCTAGGTAAAGTGTGTTTAGGATGGGAGCCTAAGAGAAAGAGCTAGCTGGGAATTATTGTGCTTCCTGATTCGTCCCCAAGAGCTTCAATTATTATTATTTTCTTCTTAATTAAAAAATAAATAGGTCATTTGTTGGGCTTTACTTGTTAATATGTACGGAGTGATTTGCTCCTCTTAACTTTGGAATTATCTGGTCTGACCGTCTACCTACTATGTTATATCTCAGAACAGAATGTACACATTGAAGACACCAGTTCTACTTAAAAGAGAGAGCGCGCAAAAAATCAAAATGTTAAAGGGACAGCAGTGTTGAGATTCTGAAGGTATAATTAAAACAGAACATTTAGTTAGAAAGTACCAGTTTCAATGTAAACTATAAAACATCATAACTATAAAATGCAACCAGAAAATGTTTAGTAGCCACAGTCGGTTGTTCAGTTCATATTGGTTTAAAATGTGATTCATTACATATCTTCGAGAAGGTCGAAGCACTTTACAGTAGCTATGAACATATATAATTACATGTGCATTTCAATATCACAATTAATTAAAATACATAAAAGAGTAATTTAATCCTTGGTTTCATCGTTTTATTTTTAAAGAATCACTCAAAGCAACAATGACCAGGGCGGGCATTTTAAGATATATATATATATTTAATCGCAAATTCAAGCTGGCTACATGTTTGTTTGTTTTTATTTTTAAAGGCTAAAACCAAGATGAATGCCCACGTTTGAGGTAATTATTGCCATTAGGTCACAGTTTTTTTGTAAGAGAAATATTTTAATCCTTCTTTATCTATAAAACGTGTTGATCAAAATTATGGAATCCTTGTTGAACCAACCGGGATCCAGAATCCTGATCAGGTGGGTTTGCTTCCAATGGAGTCAGTGAGCTCTAGAAAGTTAGAAACATCTAGAACACAGAGTCTACTCTAGAACCATAGCAAAGAAGCAAAAAGTAAAAATACAAAAAGTAGTGTAAAAAATAATAATAAAGAAGGATGGCAAATTCATATATTTTCTAATAGAAATTCCAGACCAAAGTACTTCAAATTTCCTCAAAATGTACTGGCTTTTTAACAAGTTCTCTGTTATTATTAGCTCCACCCCAGCACCTTTAGTTAAGTTCTTAGCTTTGTCCTGAAAGTGAGACATTTCATTTGCTTTCAGCAGTGTTGCCCCACCTCTTTCATGAAGGAAGGAAGGAAGGAAGGAAGGAAGGAAGGAAGGAAGGAAGGAAGGAAGGAAGGAAGGAAGGAAGGAGAGGCCTGTGGGTAACATTCACACACAGATATTTGTGCGAACTAGCATGAAACTTTCCCTACAGCTGAAGAGTTACCAGTATACTAGAGATGCCGCAATTTCTATCAGTGCAGTAAAAACATCACATTTGGGAAAAAATGCTTTTAGTATTGCCTTTCTTAGTTTAACTACATTAAGCAAAAGATTAATATACACCTTTCCTTTTCTTAATATGCACACAAAAGTCTGGTATAGCAGCACTGCTAAAACTGGAAGGACAATACTAACCCGTACATAAGAAATGAGAGTTTCACTCTTATTTGCTATATTTAGAAAAAAACAAGCTATCGGAGGCTCCTGACAACTTCTGCTAATCGCCCACTCAAAACGACACACTTGCTACATATATGTTTCCTTCTGCTATAAGAGCTTTTTTCCGTTTTGTCTGTTTACATTCAGTGGTATTATTCTTATTCTTCCGCTGGCCCAGCTTGGCAAATCCTGCAAAATTCACAGGCACCTAATGCCCTGCAAATACATAAATATCCCTGTGTGGTTATTCCCCCACACAGCTGACTGATAAGAATCCAACCCTTAGGATGACAATGATTTAAAGAAAAGCTACAACACGATCCAGCCACTGAGTGTGATGGTTAGAACAAAGCAGCATACACAGAAGGGCCATTTCCCAATACTCTCTCAGCATGGCCCGGTACTAGAGCAGCAGAAATCAGCTTTGCCTGACGGAAAATATTGCATAAGTGACCTGGAACTCAACAACGCACAATATGATGTCACTATAGTACAGAGTTGGATGCGGGGTACCTTCCTCTGATTGACACTTCTGGGTCAATAAAGTCTTAGCTTATGTACCAGGAATTTTATACAGTAAGATAAGACAACAGTAAGACAGTGAGAACTGGAAGTGTGGCTCAAGAGTGCCTAGTCCTTTCTCCTGCTGCAGGCGCAAAGACCAATAGTGTGCAGGAACCGACAGGCATATGTCAAGAATGCTTTGATGGTGTTTCCTGCTCGGCAGGGGGTTGGACTGGATGGCCCTTGTGGTCTCTTCCAACTCTACGATTCTATGATTCTATGATTCTAAAAACCAGACACAGGAAGGGGCAGAGAATGCTACCTGCCCCACACCAGCATTTAGGAACCTGGTGCCTTGGTGGTGACCCACAGCTCCTATCAGACCCAAATAGGGGTCATCTCTAGAGATGGATTATTATCTTTACCAGCACTGGCACGAAACTTCGCCTAGTGGATGAGGGTCACAGTAAGGTTTGCACAGCAGCAGCAAATAGGACCGAATTCTCCCAAGCAAACTTCTTCAAACGCAATGGGTTAAATAAAATTTTAAAACGTGTGACAAACGTGGAAGAACAGAAAGAAAAAATTGTATTCTGTAGCATGTCTTGACCAAAAAGTCACAACATGTGCCTGGGGAATCTTGAATGGACATACTCTAAGGTTCATGTTTTTTTTTTTTGTTTTTTTCTTTGGTTAAAGAAAGGCATGGGTTTAAATTTTCCTTCAAGTTTGGTAAACCATAATTTATTTCAAGCCAAATTATGAGGTATAGTCCCTTAAGAATACAGAAAACAATGGACAGGAGCATTCCTTCATTGGCCTGTGAGCTGGTATGAAGGGGAGGGTGGGAAGATGAAACTATGTTAAGTACAGGGCCAAATTCACTGAAACTGGAAGAAGTTCAAAAAAATGCATTTAGGTTGCAGTCCTATGCCCACTTACTTGGGAATAAGTCCTATTGAACTTAAATGAATTTACTGCTTTTGAGTACAGTAGACATGTATAGGATTGTGCTGTCAGCTGAGAAAAGATTTAGGGGAGAAATTATCCAGGTCTCTAATGACATTGCTTTCATTCATTAAGCAAGCGGTTCCTTCACTGCATACTGTCATTTGGAACAGTACAAACTGTTAAGAATCGCAAAATAAAAATAATCTCTGCCTCCTTCATACGTGAAGAAACTGCTATGGGAAAAGGCTTATTATATCACCGTGTCAACATGAAAATGTACACTTTCAGAGGGCAGCAACCTACTCCATTTTACAGGCTGCTTCCTTCTAAAGTTCACACTACATTAAACCATTTCTTCTCTGAGGTGCTGCAATTTTACTATGCACTCCTATACACCCCTACACGGAAGAAAGCCCCATGGAGTTCAATGGGACTTCCTTCCACAGAAGTGTATCTAGGATTTCAGCCATGATTTCACCTAGATGCTAGTGCTGTTACACCACTGTTGTTAAACAGTCACTTTCTCTCATGGGTTTTAACCAGACGTCTTCATGGATCCACAAAAAGCCTCCAAAGGACATGCCCCAAACAGCAATATTTCCTTTTCACTCCCTTCTTTCCAGTTGACTCCAGCAAATTTAAAATAAAATTAAAAAAATAAAAACACCAGCACCTTACTATGATTATGTGTTTGTTTTCTGTTTTGTTTTTTTAAAAGGTTCAGAAAAGCACTGTTTGCATCTCAGCCTGTAGAAGAAACTCAGAGTTCTCCCTTAGTACTGCAAACGTCAATTTCATCTCGATTTAACTACTTCCTCGTTCACTCTGGCCTCTAAACTAATCCACCCTCTGACCAGCCTGGGATTTATAGCCAGTCCTTTTTCCAACCTAGCTTGAGAAAAACACACATCTGCACAGTCTATGAATTTGTCGCCACTACTGTACATCCGAAGCCCTTCAGTCTCCTGTTGTAAAGAAATCAGAACCATTTTATGCTGAAAAAGAGAGCTGCGCGCACAAATATCCAAAACAAAGCAAAACACACAACTAAAACATTTCAGTCTATGTAATTAAAACCAATCCTTTCTTGCCACAAACCAGTCAATCACTTGCATTCCTGATAAACCAATGGAGATGAATTAATCAAGTATGGCGTAATGGTGCTCTTGAAGAACATGCTCTGCAAAAAACAAACAAACCCCATGTTTTGGAAGAGAAGCAACATTCTCAGTTGAGTGTTAAAAAGGAGAATAGGATGGAGGTTCTTAAAAATATAAAAACCATCTTTGTGTACAACTAGCAAAACTTTAAAACATCACAAGTACCAATAAGAATTAATTGTGAAGAGAAAGCATTAGGTCCTTAGGGAAGGAGGATATGCAAACTATTTTTGCCACACAATCAAGCTTTTAATCTTGAGCAATGATCAAGGACAGAACAGACAACCATACCTTAGACTCAGTCTCTGAGTTTTTTCAGTTTTCAACACTCCACAGCTCCAGTCATTGAACCATGCACTTTCTTTAACTGGCACCATAAATATCATCACACTTGGTTGGCACTGCAGAACCTCCCCACTGAATTTCTTACAGTGGTAAACTTAAATACAAATACTCACACCTTACGTTTATTACAGGAATGTAAAGCATTCTCTGAGTGGTGCAGCCACAACAGGACTTTGGGACAGAAGCCTAAGATCCCGCTCACAGAATGAGCAGCAAGGCCCCCAAATGCAGCAAGCCATATCACATTACAGTCGTACATTGGAAGTCGAACGCAATCCGTTCCGAAAGTCCGTTCAACTTCCAAAACATTCAGAAACCAAAGTGTGGCTTCTGATTGGCTGCAGGAAGCTCCTACAGCCAATCAGAAGCTGCACCGGACGTTCGGCTTCTGAAAATCGTCCGAAAACTGGAACACTCACTTCCAGGTTTCGATCGTCCAGGAGCCGATTTGTTTGGGAGCCAAGGCGTTTGAGATCCAAGGTAAAGGTGAAGGGACCCCTGGACCATTAGGTGCAGTCGCAGACGACTCTGGGGTTGCGGCGCTCATCTCGCTTTACTGGCCGAGGGAGCCAGCGTACAGCTTCCGGATCATGATCCAAGGTACGACTGTATAAAAGAAGTGACCTTAACACATGCTACCATCTCAAGACAAGGCCCCACAAGACCATTTAGAGCCAGCGCGTCTCATCACTTGAGGCGAAACAGGAACCACTTCCGCTGCAGCTGTGCTACCTGTCCTGCCTCTGGCAGAAGTAGTGGGCAGGCAGAGTGCCCACGGGGATGTTGCCTCAGGTGGTTTTGCCGCCTGAGGCAGCTGCTTCACTCCACCTCATGGGTGGGTCAGGCCTGAGACCATTAAATCCAGAGTCTTAACATCCCCACCGCTTTCAACCCGGTAATAAAGCCTTGCTTATTAAGTTCTTTGATATAAGAGAAATGCATCAAACATCAATTCCTATAATGCAAGGTCAGTCTACATGATTCCAGTATCCTTCTTAAATCCAGTTCTGAAGCTAGAAGTAGTTGTTTGGCTTGTGCCTAAAATAACACTCTTCTGAAATGTGAGGATATAACATAAAGGTATCAGAAACTGCAATGGTATGCCATTGTTTAACAGTCACAATATGGCACTGTTCAGACCTAATTTGGGGGGGGGGGAATGATTTGCTGCTATGTGAGTGAGGTGCAGAAAGCCTTGGGGGTTACACACACACTCTCCTTCCCTTCTTCTCTTTCATGCACCAGAAAAGGAGATTTAGATGCACATGTTTCAGATTTTAACCTATCCACAGTTCCTTGCTGTGTTCAAACTCAGGGAACTGAAGCTTGTTTAAGCTACAGTTAGCGAAAACAGGCCAAAATCAAACCATGGTTTCAGATCCTGGCTTGTTCTCACTGACCAGAGTTTCAACAAACCACAGCTTCCAGAGTTCAGACATGATAAGAGAATTGTGGTTAGCTTAAAACAGGAATGCTTCTGAGCAACTCCTTGCTTGTGTGGGGAAAAAAGCGAGAAGGGGGAAACTTGAGAGCCCAGCACTTGCCATAGCTCATTCACTTAGCAGCAAACCATGGTTTCCTGTTACAACTCAACTGGGTCTATAATCCTGCTTCTTCCTTCATGTGATCTAGACTACCGTAGTTTCTCAACCAGTTTCCCTGTTCCTCCCTTTCCCTGCAAATCCTACATGTGTAACAAGCATTCTGATGCCACTGACACAGGGGGGGGGAATCCTACTTAAATAACAACCATTCACCTATTAAGAGATAATAATAATAATAATAATAATAATAATAATAATAATAATAATACAAAGAAATGCATGTGCAAGAGTAAAACAAGAGTAAAACATAATTATAACACATTAAAATTAATAACAATCAAACAACAACAACATAACAAAGTTCTTCCTCTCAATGACACATGCACATGAAGCTTCCACTCTAGATGTGATAGGATAGGGGAGGAATGAAACGTGTAACACTGAGAAATTGGGGAGAATTATTTAATGGGATAGGAACTGGAAAGAGTTTTCGCCAGAATGTGAAAAGGTAAGGTGCATGAACCAATGAAAGATCAGACTAGGATTTACATTATGATGTTTAGTGGGGGGAAGGAAGAAAACAAGAAAACCATATGGTGCTCAGTTTTAAAAGAGAAAAAAGAGGGTTAATTTGAGGGTTTTGTCGTAGGAAAACAACTGTGTCCAACCAAGTATTCATGGTGAGAGCTCGTCCTCACTCCCTCCAGGCAAAACACGAGTGCCCGCTTCAAGATATTACAACTGTGCTTGTCTTTCTTGCCAACTTACCTCTTGAGAAACCTTTTCGCCTTTACCACTCCTGGGATCCCTCCCTCTTCTCTCAGCTAACTGACCTGCCATATCCCAACATCTTACCATATTGCCTAAACACTCCTTTGTCTGAAGTCACAAATACAGCTGTTGCGGTACTGAGCGGCTATGCAGGCAGACAGGCCTCAGACCACCGATACAAGTACATCTCCACAGGGAACAAACGACAACGACAACAATAATACTAAGCACTGACACAGCAGAAGCACCCACTTGCATTGGTGTAGCGTTTTACGGTTTCCTTCTAAACTTTGCTTCATGGTACAAAAGCTTCTCTTTGGAAATTTGATTTGTTTGTTTGTTTGTTTGTTTTAAAAGAGCGTTCAGATTATTCGGAGCTGAGGATACAGAGTCCAGATAGCAAACCTGAACAGTGATTAAAATAAAATATCCACTATACGAATGAGATGGTGGGGGGGATGAAGAAAGCACCACGTGAGCCACGATGCGTTTCATCACTGTGTCTCTAAGTCAGGCTTACCTCCAGCATTTCAATGGGCAAAGGACCTTCAGAACACACTGCCTAGAAGTGATCAACTCCCTTACCGCCAGGCATTGGGCTCAGGCCTCCTGCTAAGGTTGCGTAACCCAGTCCAAGGTAGTGCCAGTGGCTTTGCCCAAGTGCCACGTCTCCAGAAAAAAAAACAACTTCTGGAGCAAACCTGAGTCTGATGCTCTAGAAACAAGTCCTCCCAATTCTCTTATTTCTTTTCCCCTCACTGAAAGCATTCAAGTGAAAATATATATACAGTCTGTCCCAGCTAATCATCTCCCCCCCCCACCTCCCCAGTCCAGACATAGGAATTTAACATGAGGTACTAAGTGTTTCTGATCCAAAGCAAGCCTGGCCCCACTCACCTACCCTCTTCTTATGTTTATGCTTTAGTAAGAATACTAAGCTGCAAAGACTAAGCATCCTGTCAGAAAGTTCAATCTGTAACTCCACCAACAAAACGGAACTATTTGGAAAGCTGCTTTCGGGCCTAAGAGCCAGCCTGGGTCCTTTCAAATTCCCATTTCCACCTCGCTCCAGTCAAATTCCACACCGCCCCTCTCCCTCGACCTTCGCAACTTACCCAATAAAGATGAAAATAAGAAGAAGAAGAATCAAAAAGTCTAGAAGAAGGAAAGCAACAATAAAGAACAGTCAAAAGAGGAAAAAAGAATCGAGATTAATTTCCAACCAGCCTCAGTCAGTTTCTAGGCGTACCAGTGGAAGTAAACCCTTAAAACTGCAACTATAGTTTGGTAAGGCACTACAAGGGAATGATGTAAAACTAAGACTGTGACAGTTTGCAATGGCTGTGCTGAGGACCACACCACAAGAGAAGGCAGCATCAAAGTGCGCCCATGCGCACATTCACACATACACACACTCTCTCACACACACTCACATATATACCTGGACAATCACATTTGTTACATGCCTATGTTATATCACTTTTTTGTGCAATCACATTGAGGAATAGTCTATTGGTATCATTGGAATTTAACACAAAGTAGAAAAAAGGGTGTTGTGTGTCATATAGTGCTACATTCTACCAAGGTCAAGCTAGAACTACTCCTACACTAACAGCCCAATCCTAAACACTTGGGTTTGTGTTATCTGCTCACAATACGGGGCAGCAATGTCACAGCAATGTTAGTGTGGCACCATGCTATGTGGCGCTGTGATGGGTTAGCTACCAAGCACAGTCCCAATGTATGCATTTATCTGCTGGAGCAGAGAACGTTAGGATTGGACTGCAAACGGTGAAGGGTTACCCAAAAGGAAAGAAAGAAAGAAATATTCCAGAGTAAAGAAGATGAGATTCTATTGTACATTATTAAATACGCTTTTCTTTTAAGAACAACAATTCTCAGGGATTTATCCAGGGTGCTTAAGAGTAAGAACAAATATCTCTATTGCCCCTGATTTCACCCAATAGTGTTTTCTGCTGTGTGTGTGTGAGTGTGTTTCTCTAACCTGCCTCTACTGCCAAGCCTGAGAATGAGGGAGCTGGAACAGTCCAAGCACCTCTCATCCTATGCTCACCCCCGCTCTGCTTTGTCCTCCCAACAGAAAACACATCACATTTTTCATTGTTCCTTTATTTTGGGTTACAGCAACCAGTGCAAATGACAAAAGCGATAACCCTTTTGAAATTCTGGATAAATCCCTAATTTGTATGCTTCTTGGTTTTAATTTAAAAATATATATATACCCAAACACCTATGAAACTTTGTATTAGGAGGTTTTGAACAGCAAATTCCTAAACGTAGTCAGATGAAAATAATCTGTAAAAGTTCTACTGGGGAAGTTATCCAAAAATGGGACCAGACAACGGTGGCCCCTTCCACCTTCTCCCACTACGTAGTTTGGTGCAGAATGTTTTTTTTTTTTTGTTTGTTTTTTTGATTTATCTTTTTTCTGTTCTTTTTCCTTTTTTAAATAAAAAGCGCAGGACTGGCATCGACTCGGCTCTCCTTTCCGCTTCCTCAAAGTTTCATCTGTTCAAGTTTCGTTTGAGCCTCCCATTGCATTGTTTGCTCGCCTGCGGTGTCCTTCAAAACAAAAGCAGCCGTGTTTCCCTCTCAGCGGGAGCCGCTGTCGTTTCCCCATCTGCCGCCCTCTCATTCCAGCGTTTTAGATGTAAGGGTACTGGTTGACCTTGGTGGGGCTCAAGGGGTATCCAGTGTAGACGGAGGCTGGAGACGCACTGATATAGGTCTGGTGGGCGAACTGAGCCTGATACTGGCTTGGGTGGATTGTGGGTGATGGAAGGACGCGAGGGCCCATGCTGACGGGAACCTGGTGGACGATGCTGGCTGGGTACGTGGTGTGTTGGACAGTGTGGCGGGCCGACCCCTGGGAAGCCACCAAGTGGGCCACCGTCCCCGTAGAGCCCAGAGCCGCTGGAGCAGTGTATGTGTAGAGATGAGGCTGCGTGGGGAGGTGGGCAGCTGCAGCCGCGGCCAGGTGGGGGTGGACCGTACCGTGGCTGGGGCTGTTGTGTGGGAAGGAATAGGGTGCCTGAGCAATTGTCGGAGTGATGTAGGCTTGCTGCCGCCGGTGACTCCCTGTGCGATCTGTCGTGATGTGCTGCTGGGCCTGTTCAGAGAGGAGCGCCAACAAAACGAGGGTGAGGTTTTAATCGCCACAGTTCTCAAAACCCGCACAACAGCATGCTCTCGGGAGTCTTAAATCTCAACCTATTTTCTATCCCTGTCCATCATGCACATTTTCTGGATTTCTGGCTTCTTTGACAGTCACAATTTCTCTCCTGCCTGGCAAACTGCATTTCCCGCAATGCTGCAACCATTCACTGGTTCGATTCCTGCAAGGGATATCTGAAGTACCTGTATGAGTGCTCAATTCCTAGCTGGGATGCACGAGCACCCTGAAATTGTCTAAAGAGAGGCCCCAGCATTCAAGGTGGCAAGATGCTCTTCTTGGGAAGTGTTTTGGCCACTGTCGCCCTTGTCATTCTACCTGCCATCCCAAGCCCCTTGCCAGCAGCCGGTAAGATTTCTGGGCCTCACCAATGGTTGCAGGCACCTGAACTTGGCACTCACTTTCATGAACATCCTTTAAAAAGATACATTAGCTCTGTTCCCAACCTTACTTCCCAACTCTTGGGTAATCAAAAAAGCAGCAGCCTCAGGCTGAAGAACGAGGGAGGGGGAGAAGGAATGCAAGGGCTTCCCATTTCATCTGCTGAGAAACCCTCAAGTAGCAGCAACAATTCTGTCGAGCTACCTGAACTGTTTCCCTCCCACCCGGTTGTTGTAATAGTCACTTTAATTACAACTGGCTGGTTTCTTTCTTCCTCCACCCTCACCACCCTTTTTTCCCTTGCATGCCATGCCTTTTCAGAATGTAAGCCTAAGAGCAAGAAATGTCTTCCTCTTGCTTTGTTTTGGGGTTGTTGTATTTTCACGCCACTCTGGGAACACTTTCTTAGCTAAAGAGCATGGTGAAAATGCTTCAAATTAATAAAGAAGCCCTGCATTTGAAGCCAGATTAGCACAAAGAAATCTGCGAAAGCTGGTCTGAATGAAAACAAGCAGTCTCCTGTGGGTCATGCCGCTTCTTGGGCAGTCTTGGAAAGATTTTGCAGGAGCCTCCTGCCTGCCTGTTCTCTCTCCACACTCTCTTTGCTTACCTGGCTGAGATTAAGAGGCTGCTGCTGCTGGAAGTGTGGTCCTGGCCGCTGCTGCCTGTAGGCAATGGCTCCAGACGAGCTCCCTGAAGAGTGACCGCTGGTGGAGGTCACGATGCTGGAGGACTTCGACTTGTAGGAGGACGAGTGGTGACTGGTGGTGACTGCAGCAGGGGAAAGAGCATGCATTTATGGTGTCATGCATGCCTAATAGTCATCAGAAGCCATTATCTTAAGGCAGGCTTCCTCAACCTCGGCCCTCCAGATGTTTTGAGACTACAATTCCCATCGCCCCTGACCACTGGTCCTGCTAGCTAGGGATCATGGGAGTTGTAGGCCAAAAACATCTGGAGGGCCGAGTTTGAGGAAGCCTGTCTTAAGGCCATTCAAGACCTGAGGGGCAACTCTCTCCCAAGGCCATGCGTGGTGGTACCTGACACACTGAGCTGGTTCACACAACACACTAACCATGAGAGCATGCAAACTTCCGGAGAGGAGTCTGCAGCCACTATGCTCCCTCCCCAGGACTTTTTGCTGCTGCATGGTGGTAAGGTTTGACTTCCCACGCTGTGCTGTCAGGAACTCATGGCTGAGATCTCTCCTCACTAAACATGAGCCGTAGCCGAGAACAAACGTTGGGTACAGCTTGTGGATCATATGGAGAGAACTTTAAACACTATGAACTGCTAAGCCAAACCCCAGTTTAGCCTCTCACATCTGCAAATAAGGAGCAGGGAGAAGCAAAGCGTTTGCGAGCACCTTTCCAGGATGTCTGCGGTGGAGTCTGCTAGGCATGAAATAACTTCTAGGGACTCACTCCACCACCACCACCACCCAAAAAAAATGCCCCTGCAAAGTCCCTTGGTCTGTATAAAATGAAATATTTCTGTACCACCAAAACAGGAAACCTGTAGCCTCCCAGATGTTGTTGGACTCAAAGCTCAATCACCAATGACCATAGACTATGCTTGGGCTAATGAGAGCTGGAATCTGTGCAAGACTGTTGGACATTGTTCTTGTTGGTTTCAGAGGGATTTAATGTATTGCTATTGTATCTTATTTTTACTTGTTTGGTACACCTCTTTGATATGTCTGAACGGAGAGTGGTATTCTTTAAATTCTAAATAGTATTAGGAACAACAACAGCAACAACAACATCTGAAGGACTGCAGGTCCCCCACTCCTGCTGTATGACATGAACAAAATGCAGCAAACCTGCTAATAATGGCCAAGCAGGGATTTGAAAGCACTGAAGACAGATCCTGAAGCAGAAGGGATTCTTCTCTAGGGTAGTGGTTCACAACCATTTCCCCCCCACTTGAAAATTGCTGAGGATCTTGGTGGAGCAATTAATGGCATTTCTGCCTGTTGCAACACTCGTAGTGTGCTGTGCTGTGCTACATGCTGCACAATGTTTCTTTCATTGTGATGGAATTGAAATTGCAACACAATAAAATATGACAGAAGGAATAAAAGCAGCAATAAAAGGACAATTAAAAAGCAATATGAATATTTAATCCAGTGGATCTACCATCTCCCGTCTTCAACCGCAAATCCACAGGCTCGCTGTGGAACTGCTGAATGAAGTGGGAACTCCTATTCTAAGGCCTTTGCTTTACACTGAGAGATGTCGCCAACCTACCTGGTACCAAGTTATCACATTCTACTAACACCTCGCTGGCCTGCGTTTTCAGTGGCGGCACGATGATCGTCCGGGGGTTGCCGTTGCAATGCGTTTCCGGTGCTGCCTTCGTGTCGTAGCTGTTTCCGTTGTTGTTCCCTCCTCGGTGCTGCACTGCATAGGGGCTGTTGTTGCCGGAGGAATCAGAGTAGGGGGAGTCATGCACAGTTACACAGCTGATGACATTTTTCCTTTGCTTAGACAGGGGGCTGCAAAACAAAACCAGGCCCTTCCCGCATTAGGCTTCCGCTTGCGCCAGTGCATAAATGCAAACTCAGGCTGTCCTTTCAATGGCGGCACTTAACATTTATTACAGTCTCTTTATTTTGAAGACTTGTGGCACACACACACACACACCAGCTTTTAACCTAATGACTCTCAAAATGCGAATACATCTCAGAGCTGAGGTAATCAATGTGGTGCCCTCCAGAAGCTGTTGGACTACAACTCCCATGACCCCACGCTGACTGGGGCTGATGGGAGTTGGAGGCCAACATCTGGAGGGCAGGACATTGGCTACCCCGAACTTAGACCAAATGTTGATTACAGGTAGGTAGCCGTGTTGGTCTGCCGTAGTCGAAACAAAATAAAAAAAATTCCTTCCAGTAATACCTTAGAGACGAACTAAGTTTATTGGTATGAGCTTTCGTGTGCATCTCAGTGTATCTGAAGAAGTGTGCATGCATGCACACGAAAGCTCAAACCAATAACAAACTTATCCCTCATTTTCTGCTTCTACATTCACTGTGTTGCCCCTCTCCCTAGGTTAGCGTGAACTCAGAAAGGCTAAGCAGTTATTCAAGCTAACCTGCCTGCAACGATGTGAAAGAAATTATGAGAAACTAGCATCAACCTCCCTTGTGTCGTGCTAGAAGTTTGTGACAGAAAATGCATCGGCCTTTTTGGACTCACGCTACTCTTTGTGCCGAACGACACTGAGAATTTCCCACAGAACACCTTCCACATTTCCACCTACATTAGAGAGTGGGCGACTGTGCAGAAATTTGCTCAAATGGCTCATCTTCTGAAAGACACACACACACAAGCCTGACTACAGAAAACAGCAGCGGTGTTTTGCCAATTGCATTACGTTGTTATAGCAACTGCAATTTTTGTAAAATGATGACAAGAAACAGATCGTGTATATAAAGAACTTGGCAATTAGGTATGTTGGCGGAAGCCATTTCACGGGGAGGCAAACACTGTAAAGAATCCAAACAGCAATTCCGTAGCCTGGGATTCCTGGCTTCTGCCTTCCCTCAGGGAACACAGGCCTTAAGTAGCCTCAAGGAAGGAGGGGGAGGTTTCTGCCTTCCCTCACGGCACATGGGGCTTTCTTAATTAGACCTAGGTAGCCCCAATAATTACCTCAGACCTTTGATGGTCCCTTCATGTGCTCCCTGGCCTGGGTTCCCTGGCATCTGCGTTTCCTCAGGACACAGGGCTTAAGGAACCCCAAGGAAGGTGGGGCCCACATGGCAAACTGTAATTTTAAGTTGTTTAAAACTGTTTTTAACCATTGTGTTTTTTATTGTTGTAACTCACTCTGGGACCTTAGGATGGAGGGAAGGGAAATAATAATAATAATAATAATAATAATAATAATAATAATAATAATAATAATTGTAACTGCAGTGTCCACATTGGTTGGGAGAATTTGAGTACAGAACCACTGTAAATCTAGAAATGTCACTGCATTAAAGGTGGCACTCTCAGCTCCTGGGGTAATAAGAGAAAAAGGTTGCGAATGTCCACAGTAGAGGAACAGTAGTTAAAAATCAAAACATTGTCAACGCATTGGACAGGTCTACTGGCTACCAGAACCAGTGTTCAGAGATGATGGGGAGTTGTAGTTCAAAAACAGCTCGAGACCCAAGTTGGGGAAACCCTGTTCTAGAGGGAGCTGCTAGCTATTTGCAGCTGTCAGAAGTAACCCAAAGGCTCAAACCTACACTCTACACTGACAAAGTGGATTTGCTTTCCCATGCCAGCCGCTTTCCTGAATTTGCAGAGATAAAACAACAGGACCTTTCTTGTGTTCCTTGTCTCTCATCCAACGTCGGGGAAGGAACCCTTGCAACCCTGCAAGGAATTTATTCAAGCTCTGTATATAAATGCCAAATTTATTGAAAGAGGTTTGGGCTCTGTGTTAGCAAGGCGTCTTGGGTGCTGTTGTTTTATAGGCTGTGTATATTGGTTAAAACTCTTAATTGAATTTCGTGGAATTCTAGATGGAATTCTATTTTTGCTTTATTGTAATTTGATGCTTGTGTTCACTGCTTGGGTCCTGGTTCGGGTTAATAAGCAGGGTCGAGATTTGTTATGTAAATAAACAAAAGTCAAGGAGTGCCCTTCCACACATCTCCTGAAAGGGCAGGGAAGGCTCTGCCCTTAACTGTGCTCACTCATCCATTCTAAGAGATTGTGGGGAAATTATCGATGAAGACCTTGCTGTCCTTTTTATAAGACTGCTGTAATCCTCAACTTTTACATTTCGCTTTCTAAGTTAGGCTAAGCTTTCTCTTCTGAAGAAATAACATACAGAGTTTTCAATCACGGCATACTGGTGAAAACCTCAAAACCAGGCACCCTCAAACTGCAGCCCTCCAGATGTTTTGGCCTACAACTCCCATTATCCCTAGCTAACAGGACCAGTGGTCGGGGAAGATGGGAATTGTAGTCCAAAACATCTGGAGGGCCGAAGTTTGGGGATGCCTGCTCTAAACTGAAAGCCTAGTAACACATTAGGGATGTGGCGCTATGATAATATCACTTGAACAGCCAGCGCCTGTTGTTTCCCGGGTCATTTATTTGGGCAAGAAACTGAACTATGCACTTGGGCCTTGGCTAATTTTTAAAATTCATCTAATATAAATTCCGCAGTATATATGATCTTCAGTTCCACACACGTATCCATTGTCTCCAGGAGGTGGCACTCTTTCATTACGTTACACTCGAAGGCCCCTGGGTTTCTTCTTGCATTGCTTGCTGTTGCTCATATCATGAGAATTGACAGCAAGGGTAAAACGCCTATTGATTTAAAAACTGTTACACAAAATGCATGCATAAAAATAGCGGATCGAAATCCAGCCTCTTCAGCACAATCCTATATGTTTAGTTTGGAGCAAGTTCCAATGTGTTCAATGGACCTATTCACAAGTAAGTGTACATATAATCTGGCACACACTTAGCTGGGAATAAACTATACTGACTATAATGGGATTTACTTTGAATAAATATGATTGGGTTGCACTGTTAGCAAACAAGTCATTTTTCTTAACCTTTTAAAAATGCTCCACGTATCTCATTCTTATGTCACAGTAAACCATGGTTTACCATGCACGTTCAGATTACTCTTGCTTTGCTCCTCCCCGAGTGCAAGTGGGAGCAACAAACCACCACCCCTCACTTAGCATTTCATGCAAACTGGGGGTGATGGGTTAATTCACTTCAAACAAACCAGTTTGTTCTTGACTTAACAACCATGGTTTGCCTGAGTGAAACAAACAATGACCTCCACTTCAGACATAACACTAAGCTAGAGATCATACTGGGGACCAGCAAAGCAGGATCACTCTTTGCCTTTACAGTAAAGCATTAACTATGCTTTACCATAACTTGGGAACTGGGCTGTTTTCATTTACAGCTTGATTCTATGCCTGCTTAGATGGAGGTGTGTCCCACTAAATTCAATGGGGCTTACTTCCTAATAAGTACACTTTAGGGTTGCCATCCAAGAAAAGACTATGCATTCAGAAAATCTTGGAACAGGACTCGATATTGTGCATCTACATTGTTATTTCAACGTGAGAAATTCTTCCCATATTGCGTGGCATTTGCCTGCATCCTTATTTATAATAGATTGTTTTTGATATGGAACAAACGTAGCCATATGAGCATCATCATTATGAAACCCAAAATTAAGATTTTCCTGTCCCTGTAGCGACATTTGGCATGCTTGACATTGTTGCAAGCCAGGGCCTAAAGGCCTGATCTTGATCCCATCTGGAGACTGAATTAATTTTCCAGGCACTCAAAGTATGTCCAGGATATTAATACAGTGACTTTGGGTTATTTCTGGAGCAAATTGGGGTGGGGGGTGGGGTGGGGAGAGAAAGAACTAATCCCTAATTATCTCTGAATAGGTTTCACAGCCACCAAGCAGCACTGTGCACTGCCTCTATGCATAACAGCCTAACCTAAACTGTAGAGCCTTCAGAACGCTGACATAGCTAAATGTTTACTGAACATAAATAATTAGGGTTTCAGAGTGTTAGTTTTTCAGAATAATGGAACTTTCAGACTAATGGAACTTTCCATAACATGGTTGTTTGTTCATACATCATGATTCTGAGGCACCCCAAATGCGTGGAACAGAGGACTATCTGTATCCAATTAGAGACACACACAAAAACCACAGCCTTATAAAATGCAACGCATCAATGCACTAGTCCAGTGACTTGTGTGTGCTGTTATGAATATGAATTGGATGCATGAGAATTCTATCGAATCCAAGTCCACATTTGTTTGTTTATTAGTATTATGATTTCACATTTTTATTTCATCCTTCCTCCTTGGATCCCCCACCACACTTACTCTCACAACAACCCTGTGAGGCAGGTTAGACTGAGAAACAGTCAGTTTTGAACTCAGGTCTCCTTGCTCCAAGTCCAAAATACTTCAGCCACCACCCAACATGTTCGCATAGAAAAAAATACTCAAGGTTGGCATGTTCCATTGAAATGAATGGGGAGGCAGTATTGGATAGGGGAGCGCCTGTGTGCAGGGGAGCCCCAATGCCTGGAATAGATCACTAGATCAAGACGTTTAATCTCAACCCACTCTTTACAGGCTTAATCTTGGCCACCAATTTCTATTGCATTTAGTGCCTTTTCCCATTCTGATATGAAAATGTGCATTTCTTCTCCCAGGAAGACCATTATGACAAGAGGGAAATTACCCTGGCCCCATCCAGGAGCCAGAGAAACTGCACGGAGCTATCTTCCCACCTCAATGGGAAGTTATAAAGTCCTTGTAAACATGGGCATAGCCAAGGTGGGGCAGGGAGGGGCAGTTGGCCCCCTTCAAAATCAATAGAAATCCATAGCTAATGGAGGTTCTGCCCCCCCCCCCCAACACAAATCCTGCCTACGCCCATGTTTGTAAATGCCTGAGTTGGGAAACTCAGTGTCTGACTTTCATTCTCCCTGTCTTCCCTCCTAATCCCTTTTCCTTTTGTGTCATGTCTTTTTGCCCATCTTATTGCTCATAATTGTAAGCAGATCTGGGAGCCTTTTTGGCTGAACAGTGGAGTGAAAAAACCCACACATTAAATTAATAAAGTAAAAAAACAAATAGTTTTAGCATTTGACGTGTTTCACTAGATGTATGGTTAACCTATGAAATGTGTTTTGTAAGGTATAGTAAAGAGCAGGAACATAATGGGCCTTTCACAGCTAGCACACATCAGTGAATTTGCTCTGGGTCCAGCAGGAGCCCTGCCTAACTATGAAAATTTCCACCTTTAAAACAATTTTAAGAGCTACAATTCTTAAAGAGTTCCCTGTGCAGAGCGATTGCTTGTTAAACCACTCTGGGAATTGTAGGTCTGGGGCTGCCTAAGAGCTCTTGGCACACTCAAAGAACTACAGCTCCCAGAATTCTCGGGGGAAGCCATATAACCGTTTAAAGCACTTTAAATGGATTCCAATGTGTGATGTGAATGTAGCCATGGTCTGACGGACCAGAGTTCTAAACTTCTCGCTTCCTCTCTCTTGCACAGGCCTGCACATACGTGAGGACAATGTACCCACTCCCCAGCAAACGCGCCTTATGCCTCCTCACCTGGTGGGTGCATGTTTCTGCTCCTCCTCCTCGTCTGTGTCACTGCTGATCGTGATAACGCTGACGGCGGGGCTGGGTGTGTCGGGGATGACAATTGTCTGCCGCTGCCTCTCCCGTGTGGTACTGGAAGCCCCATCACCCCACCCACAGGTGACAGAGGTGCTGCAGGCGGGGCTGTTGTGCACCATGGCGCAGCGAGGGGGGGTGTTCTCCTTTACTCGCTTAGACCGCTGTGGGGAGCTGACCGTCTGAGACGAGGACACCTCGAAGTTGGATATATTTCTGAAAAGAGCCGAAGAGATATTTACATGCATATAGTTCCACTGCTGCAGTGTTTTCTTCTCCACTTCTAGGTTATGTACAGCACAGTCGCATGCATGAGAAACACAGAAATCTCCTATATACAGCGTTAGGCCACTGGCCCACACCTGCAGGTGAGGCAGTGGATGTGCTGGACTGTCATTTTGCCTGGGTAATGGGCTGGATGAGAGCCAGCAAACTGAAGGTCAATCCAGATAAAACAGAGGCACTATTTGTGGGTGGTTCCCTGGATCGGATGAATGGGAGCAGGCACGTAGCTTTGGGGTTTTTCTGAATCCTTTGCTGCCGCTTGAGGCTCAGGGGGCCTCAGTAGCACCTTTCATCCACACCAGCTGGTGGTCCAGCTGTGCCTCTATCTGGACAGGGATAACCTAACTCTGCTCTGGTAACCTCTAGGTTAGGTAAAGGTGAAGGGGTCCCTGACCATCAGGTCCTGTCGTGTCCGACTCTGGGGGTGCGGCGCTCATCTCGCTCTATAGGCCGAGGGAGCCGGCGTTTGTCCGCAGACAGCTTCCGGGTCATGTGGCCAGCATGACAAAGCTGCTTCTGGCGAACCAGAGCAGCACACGGAAACGCTGTTTACCTTCCCACTGGAGCGGTCCCTATTTATCTACTTGCACTTTGATGTGCTTTCGAACTGCTAGGTTGGCAGGAGCTGGGACCAAGCAACAGGAGCTCACCCCGTTGCAGGGATTCGAACCGCCGACCTTCTGATCAGCAAGCCCTAGACTCTGTGGTTTAACCCACAGTGCCACCTGGGTCCCCTCTAACCTCTAGGTTAGATTACACCAATGCATTATATACATAGGGCTGCCTCTGAAGTTTGGAAACTTCAGGTGGTGTAGAATTCAGCAGCCTGGTTGCTCACCGGGGCAAGAGAGTTTGAGCATATTACACCAACTCAAAGTGCTGGTTTTGACCTAAAAATCCTAAAACAGCTAAGGACTGCAATACTGCAAGGACCTCCTCTCTCCATATGAACCTACCCAGACCCCGAGATCATCCTCTGAGGCTTTTCTTCATGTGCCTCCTCCTCAAGAGGTCTGCAGGATGGCAACATGAGAACGGGCCTCTTCTGCAGTGACTCCCCGCTTGTGGAATGCTCTCCCCAGGAAGTTTCGCCTGGTGCATTCATTATACATCTTTAGGGGAAACATTTCTCTTAAACCAAGCATTTGGCTGATTAACATTCTACGGCTTTTTCTACGGTGTTTGTGGGAGGGAAGTTACTGGTTTGTGTTTGTTTTATTATGTATTTTGTGTTCTCGTTTTGTATTTTTATGTTGCAAACCGCCCTGTGATCTTCGGATGAAGCGGGGGGGGGGATATAAATTTAATAGATGATGATGATGATACTGGCAATTGCTCACAGTTGCATAGGCCAGAGATCCTAGGCATTACTGTTATTATTGCTGGTATTGGTCCCTCTAACAGCAAAACATTACAAGTATTCAAAGCAAGTCAAGTTTTGGTTCTGGAGGAAACACTCTGCAGCCAGGCTTTGTTTGAATTTTCAGTTCAGTCTGAGAGTGAACAAAGGGAGTAGCTGGAATGTATCAAAAGGAGGGAATTATGGACATATCACACTGCACTGAGTCCTTTGCATAACAAATGACTGCACAGTAGCATTCATGGTGCTTGTTGAATACCAATGAGAAATATAGAGCATTCTTCTCTCAAAAGAAGCATATCACTCATTGGGTTACAATAATGCAAAGTAGAGGACTCGGGAATCGCACAGTCTGCAGGGGCCTGGCCTCCCCTCCCACTTCCCTGTGTAAACACTACAGATATGTAGGAAGGGGGGGGTGTTTTGGTAGCCTGAAATGTGCTAGGAGAGCATGTTCCCCTTTTCATTAACTAACCAGGTCTTTGCAGCCTCTGCTCTCCATTTCACATGGGCACAGAAGACTGGAATGCACCCAAAGTAAACGAAACAAGGGCAGCAGAGAAAGGAGAAGGATTTAAAGCAGCAGATTTGTATGGAGACAGAGACTGGCTGTAAATTCATTACAGGTCCTCTGGCCTTGGCCAGGGCAGAGCAGAAATGCACACTTCTGTGTTCTGCAAAGTGCAGATCCATTTCAACTCCACTCTTTCCCATGCTATTAAGAGGGATTTTAGTGTTCATTAAAAGCAATGTTTGGACAGATACGTCGATTAAATTCCACCCACAAAAGAGGCACAGCGTAGTCATGCAAATGGCTCAAACACCTGCCATGACAATGTGCCTCAACACCCACTTGGGAGGAGTTTCATTCAGTCTTGGGAGTGCCCAGACATTTCACCCATGCAGTTATATCTGCAGTGTCACAGGGCAGAACCTGGCTTGTGTTTTGCAGTGCAGGGAGCCAAACTAAGGGATCTGGCCAACTCTCTCACAATTTCTCCTCTTACGGATATTTGCATTTGTGGGAAATAACAACAGCCACCCTTCCAGTATTATCCTTGCACCCAGCAGTCACCTGTTGCCAAGCACGACTTAATGCATTAATTTAATGTTAAGTGTTTATAATCCACATTTCAACAAGGAGTTCCCAAAGCAATAAGATCATAAATACTGTAAACAAGTATGTTAAAAACACGGCATCTATATAATAATCCAATAAATGCAGCAGCAGAAATAAGATACAGGCTGCATTTGCACATAGCATAGATTATTAATAGTGGAGAACAATCACATCTCTGATGGTAACGAAACCTGAAGCAAGGTTCATTACTGGACCTCAGGGTATGGGCAGACATATTTATTGACTAATTAAATATCCATTCCTACCCTTCCTCCCGAATAAGCTACAGAACAGGGATGAGGAACCTGTGACTCTCCAGCTGCCATTGGACAGCAACTCCCATCTTTTCCCTGGTCATTGGGCACGCTTGCTAGGAATGATAGGAATTACAGTTCCGCAACATCTGGAGGGCCAAAGGGTTCTCACACCTGGACTACAACCTCTATCATCCTTGGCCACTGGTTATGCTGGCTGGGGATACTAGAGGTTCCCCATCCATGTTATAGACTGGGGCAGAGGAAAAACTGAGACCTTTCTCACTCATTCTGTCAAAAAACATAGATCAACCATATAAAGACAGAGGCAGAGTATTCTCACAATTCACTGGCAATCGCGATATTTCATCTATAATAGAAGGGGGCATAATTTTGAGGTTGAGGCAAGCCTGTCTTGATGCAGCGAGACTGCGGTGCTTTCATATACTCATATTTTATCTTATTTTAAAAAATTAGAGGTTCTCTCCAGCACAGGAGAGGGGAAGTGCACAGCAAAATGGCGTCATGGCCACAAAGCAATCACAATAGGAATGGATGTGTTAACTGGGTGAACGATCTCATTTCCCCACTTATAAGACTGAAGGTATCCAGGGGGTATTTCATAGCGTGGGTAATGGCTTCTGTTTGTTGGAATGTCACTAAAATCCCATCTCCTCAGAAGCCTATTCCTAGTAGCAAGGAAAGGTAAAGGACCCCTGGATGGTTAAGTCCAGTCAAAGACAACTACGGGGTGCAGCGCTCATCTTACTTTCTGGCCGAGGGAGCTGGCATTTGTCCACAGACAGCTTTCCAGGTCATGTGGTCAGCATGACTAAACCGCTTCTGGTGCAAAGGGACACTTTGACGGAAACCAGAGCACACGGAAAAGCCATTTACCTTCCTGCCACAGCGGCACCTATTTATCTACTTGCACTGGCGTGCTTTCAAACTGCTAGGTTGGCAGAAGCTGGGACAGAGCAATGGGAGCTCATCCCATAGTGCGGATTCGAACTGCCAACCTTCCGATCAGCAAGCCCAAGAGGATCAGTGGTTTAGATCACAGAGCCACCTGTGTCCCTAGTAGCGTTTGAGTTTATACCACCAATTTAATCAAGGAAAGAAAGGAAAACAAATAATTAGCATTAGCAGAATACCCTTGAAATTGCAAGATACTGGTGACTTCCAAGTGTCATTCATCTGCGGTAGTTTGTACAATCCATTGACGTGTCTGCTTCTTATGAATGATATGATCATCTCAAACATAAGGCATAAGCCATCCTCTGCCATCACACTGTCTATATTTAACTTGATCTGCTCTCTGTGTGTGTATGTCTGTGCATATGTGTACAAACACACACACACACACACACACACACACACACACACACACACACACACACTCGCTGAAGCAGAAACAACAGGCCTTTAAAAGTGGTTCAATATTCTCCTATTTTGCCAAGACATCACTTTATGGGTTTAAACAGGTCCAATTGCATAGGCTTCTGTTTGGAGTGGCTTTCAAACTTCCTCATGGGAAACAGAGCAGAACCTTCTGCAGTGCAGGTGGAGTATGCTAATACTTAATACTCAAGTCCCATCAGAGAAATTCTAAGCCAGAGGGAAGGAAAAGCTGCTGCACCATTTGTCCTCTTGTCAGTCCCCTGTCCCTCTGTGGCCATTTGAAAAAAGGTGGCACACCAGAAACTGTAACTGGAGCAAGTGGGATCTGAAGCAAAATACCTCGGGGTTCTACTGAGGTAGGGGTTCCAAAAAATTTTTCCATACATCTGCAAACCTTAGGGTTCTACTGAGCAAGCTGGTTTTTAAAATTAAAAATATATATATTATTATTTTGCAAATCCACTTTGCAGCATTTGACAATTTCCTTTCAGACCTATTGCTTTGTCCATAAATAAGAATTACAGCAGCCTAAAGGGATGCCGGTGGCGCTGTGGGTTAAACCACTGAGCCTAGGGCTTGCCGATCAGAAGGTCGGCAGTTCGAAACCCCGCGACGGGGTGAGCTCCTGTTGCTCGGTCCCAGCTCCTGCCAACCTAGCAGTTCGAAAGCACGTAAAAGTGCAAGTAGATAAATAGGTGCCACTACAGCGGGAAGGTAAATGGTGTTTCCGTGTGCTGCTCTGGTTCACCAGAAACAGCTTTGTCATGCTGGCCACATGACCTGGAAGCTGTACGCTGGCTCCCTCGGCCAGTAAAGCGAGATGAGCGCCGCAACCCCAGAGTCGGTCACGACTGGACCTAATGGTCAGGGGTCCCTTTACTTTTACCCAGAGCAGTGCCACCTCTTACTTTTATTTGTATATTGCCCTCCATCCGTAGATTCCAGGTGCACAACACAAAAATGCAAGGTGAAAACACACACACACACACACACACACACAACACATAATGAAAACAAGAGCAAATCAATAAGGCCCACTCAACCCCGTTCCCACAGCACATTTATTTCCATGTTTTGGTAAAGGCATCCTGATGTGCAGCAGGGTGGTGTGTGAGGCGCCTTTACTGAGGGGGAAGAGGAAGCAGATGGATTTAGGAGGGTCAGCAGCCCCATTCCTGATCTGGTCCAGGGATAGGGAATCTGTGTCCCTCCAGATGTTGCTGGACTCCAACTCCAACCAATCCTGACCATTGATCATCCTGGCTGGAACGGATGGGAGTTAGGAGTCGCAGCAACATCTGGAGGACCACAGGGCTCCCATCCCTGACCTAGTCTCTCATCTTAACCAAAGCGAACAGAAGATACCTTCCTTGTCTCCCTCCTTTATATCCTCCCCACCTTTCCAGTGCATACCTTGCTGATGACTGGTGTTGCTTACTCTTCCGAGAGGAGGTGGTGCTGGTTGGCTGTTGCCTCATGACGTGAGCGACACCCACGTTTAAGGGCTGGGCTGCTGGAAGGGTGACGTGACTTGCTAAAAGTGCCGGCTGTTGCATGATGGGATTGTAGTGGCTTCCGTGAGCGTGTGTGCTCCTGCGAGAAAAGCGGAGAGGAAGGCGTTTTGCACATTTCGAGAAGAATGCTCATGAACAAATGACAAACACAACAGCATCCCAGAAAGCTCAATGTAAGGTATTTCTAAGGTATTTCAGCGCTGGCATCAGGCTTTTTCGGAAGTCGAACGGAATCTGTTCCGGAAGTCCATTCGACTTCCAAAATGTTCGGAAACCAAAGTGCGGCTTGTGATTGGCTGCAGGAAGCTCCTGTAGCCAATCAGAAGATGTGGAAGCCCCGCTAGACGTTCGGCTTCCCAAAATATTCACAAACCAGAAGTCACTTCTGGGTTTGCGGCATTTGTGAGCCAAAAAACTCGACTTGCAAGGTGTTCAGGATCCAAGGTACAACTGTACTGACTTGACCAATGGCTCACATGAAGTTTGGCCACAGGCTAGTACTCTTTTCAGGAAGAGGTACTGCTCAGTGCTGCAGGTAGGTAAGTTTAGGTTCTTAACAGCCTAAGGCTGGGGAGCGAATTGCGGGCTCTTTAGACGGCAACATGTTTTCTTTCACTTACTGCAACATGTGGCAGGCAGCCCTGCTGCATATGGGGCCCAGCCTGCTCGTTCTGCTGCATGGGTCCCTGAACATCACCCCCAAAGTTCTGCCCCAATGGCCCCACTGACACAGCCTCTTGCACTGCCACAGTTCCTTTGATGCCCATTCGCATTACAAGGGCAAGGACTATTTCTGACAATAGATAGAGCAGAGGGAAGACAGCAACGTGGGAGGGATACCAGGGGAGGGGCGGAACTCCACCAGAATTCCATCTGCCTGCTGCAAGTTGCAAGCTCCCATTATTCGCCTTGGCACAAAGGCTTCAAAGAGGGCAATAAATAAGTATCAACTTCCCTCCGCGATTCCATGGAAGCAGTTAGCGATCCAAGAACAAAACTGCAGAGAGCTTCTGCAGCGTGCCGACATACAGAGGAGAGTCGTCCCTATACAGCTTTTAAGAAGCATTTAATGGGGGAAGCAAGCAAGAGGAAGCTCAAAGATCATAAAAGGGCTGCTGCTGGTTGCTCTTTCTGAGAAGTCATTTTGCTACAAGCACAGAGGCTCAGGAAGCACTCCAGGAGAAACGGTGGCTTTTATTAATGCCTTATTCTTAGCCTCTTGCAAAGATCAGTTGGGTGCCCGTGCCGGGTAGGAGAGGCAGTGCCAGCCATCTTAATGTTTTGTCTGCAAAACTATATTAATCGGTTTGTTTAATATAGTAATGCATCCCACAGTGTGTGACTTGTCAGAAATAACCTTTTCATTTCATTTCTTATTCTTTTTTTAAGAGTTTATGTGCATGTTGACCCCAGCCCATGAGAGCTGATCATTTGTTATCTATTCCCATATTCAATACTTGGCTTACAGCATGTTAAGGTAGCAACAGGTTGAAGGCTGTTATGCACAAGCTTTCCAAATAAGCACCACAAACACTGCTTTTCTTTTTTTTTTTTTAAATAAATTTTATTCAGTTTTCCAAATTTAGCCAATTAAAATAATAAAAAACAAAAACATTCTTTTATACAAAACATTATAAATTTTCATCTAACATCCTGCTCTGCCGAGCTACGACTTCCCCCCCTCCCTTCACGCGGGTTTCTTGTTGACTCCCTTTTTGCAGTTCCTTTTTGACTTTTTAATCAATTCGTAGGATTTACTTCAATCCTGCAAGTGTTTTTAAAGATCTACAGTTTTTCTCCATATAATCCACATATTTACTCCAGTCTTTTTGAAACCTTGTCTCCCCCTGGTCGCGAATCTTGCAAGTCATCCTTGCGAGTTCAGCATAGTCCATCATTTTAGTCTGCCACTCCTCAATTGTTGGTAATTCCTGTAATTTCCATTTTTGGGCTAACAAAGTCCTAGCCGCGGTTGTCGCATACATAAACAATACTTGATCTTCTTTTCTAATCTCTTCTCCCATTATTCCTAGCAAAAATGCTTCCGGTTTTTTTGGGAAGGTATATCTAAACATCTTTTTCAACTCATTATACAACATCTCCCAAAATCTTTTTACCTTATCGCATGTCCACCACATATGATAAAATTCACCATTTCCCTCTTTACATTTCCAGCAAGTTTTGTCACTCATTCTAAACATTTTGGCTAATTTAACTGGTGTTAGATACCATCTATACATCATCTTATACACATTTTCTTTCAAGGCAGTGCATGCTGTACAAACACTGCTTTTCTGCAGTTAGCTGAAAGCGTAATTAAAATGGAAGTTCCGCTCAAGCTCTTAATATAGTAATATATTATCCAATACCTTCCTTGCCCATTACTATTATGATTATTCACAAGTTAAGTTCCACTCAGCAAAGATCCCCAGCAACATTAATTAAAAGCTTCCTCTTTGCAGGTCCTGCCTACTTTATAGCGGCTACTTGCTGACTGCAGCTGGAGGATTTGTGATGAAGAACCTCTTGAATAGCCTATCTTAACTGCCCCAGAGTCAGTTTCTGTACCCACATGAAGGATTGATTACCAATTTCTTCTAATTGCTATTTCTTTTTCTTAAACAATAAAATAGACTCATTCTCTTCACATTCCCCCACTCCATTACTCTCCAATGAATTATGCCCAACATCTCAGAATTATTCCCAAAATATGGCAACACACTGGACATATCACTCTAGTTGTGGCATAGTCAATGTTGAGCAGAGGTGGGCAAGCAAAGCACTACTAAGGCTTTTAAGGGCTCGTGTGCCTTTAATTAAACATTTTCTGTTTGCTGGTCTTGCCCAGGCAGGTTGGTGCCACACCTGTGTTATTGTTGCAAAAAGATTTGCCAAAAATCAGGCCTGAAGAGATACAAGACACTCCTGAAAACATTGCAATAAAACAAAACCAAGAAGTTTGTCACTAGGTCGCTACATAAAAAGAGAGCAAACAAATTTCAGGGAAAAGGGCTAGTGTAGAATTAACTTTAATACGGTTCCCTGGGACAAAAAGTGGGGAAGAAATCAGAAGAGTTCAAGGTTCTTTTTGACCAGGGATGACTTTTTCACACAAGGTTATGGTCTTCGGCCTAGAAGACCCTGGAGTGAATCTTGCAATTTTCAAAGCAGTTTTTTTTATGGGAAACAACTTTTATATTTAAAATGTTATACATACACAGTAGCAAAGGGTGGGGTGGTGGCACTTAGCTGACCTTCCTGCAGTGGAGTCACTGTTGGTTATCAGGAGGGAGAGTGGTAGGGAAAAGAGGCAAGGAGGTTGACATTGTGTCAGCGTGCCAGCAAGAGCAATATACTGGCTCCTGCTGGTGTGTTTGCACAGTGCCAATGTCCTCAATGCATTGCCCCTCTCCCTCTCTGTAAGCAGCAGCAACTCCACTGTCAGGAGGTTGGGTAAACATCACCACATCCTGCCATTCACTACCATGCATACGAAACAAGCACCCTGGAGTTACGTGCTTAGCTCATGGAGCCATTATGCAATGAAGATGGGATCACAGATACTGAGGCTCTCACAAAGTTGGTACCTTACAGACAAGACACAAGTTCTCTTTCCTGTTTACCTCCAATCTGCCAGGGGCTGGGTTCCTGCCATGGTCTCCGGAATTACAGCTGCATGCTGGACTGAGGTGTGGGCGGCTACCCCAGTCAGCTGTTGCCAAGCTGGGGGGAGCAGGATCTGCTGAGTACCGCTAGGCCAGGCTTGCTGTAGAACAGAACGATCACAAAATTCAGTGCCAACCCGTACTTTTTTTTAGAAGCATGTTACAAACTATACCGCACAGAACAGATTCAATATAAGTTGGCAGGGGGAAAAATCCCATGTACTGTAACTAATTCAAAGGCAACAAGCGTAGCTTGGACAAGGCAAAGAGCAGCATGGTATAAAGTCGAGAGGACGTCAACCCAACTTTAAACCAAGGTCTTTTCAAAGACAGCTGTGAAGACAAAATTGCTGGTATTAAAAGCTTAAGTACAAATGCACATTTCTTATCTGTTGCAGTGGAAGCAGCATAATCCTAGGCAATAGGACTTACTCTCTTGTAGGGGCTGCAATGCTAAGCAGACGTACTTTGGAAGTAAGCTCTATTGAACTTAGTTAGCACAGAATCAGGCCGCAAAGGGTGTTTAGGGTTGCACTCCGACCTTAAAGACTGTGTTCAATGGGGCTTACGTTTGGGAAAGTATATACGGCACTGGATTTCACATGCACACTTACTAGAGAATATGCTTCACTGAACCCAATAGGACTTACTCCCAGGTAAGTGTGCACACAAAATTGCAGCTATTCACCCTAGCAGGCTTACACAGGAAGCCATACACCTTGACTCAGAAGTCTAACTGAGTTCAAAGGGAGCTGGATCCAAAGAAATTGTGCACAGGACCAGGCTACAATAACATAAGAAAAGCCTGCTGGATCAGGCCAAGGGCCCATCTAGCCCAACACCCTGTTCTCACGGTGGCAGCTCAGATGCCCGTGGCAAACCCTCAAGCACAACGGCACTCTCCCCTCCTGTGGTTTCCAGCAACTGGTATTCAGAAGCATTACTGCCTCTGACCGTGGATCACTCCTGAGTGATCAAGTTATCTTGCATAGGCGCAGACTCTTGAGCGGGATATTTGAGATGTTACAGTTTGACTTCGCCCCCGGAAGGCGCACACTTCCATTGTCTCCCAAGCCAGATGGATGCCAACCAATACCATGCGCCATTTGACATCAGTGACAAAAAAAATGCTGTGGGGACTTTTAAAGTACAGTAATATATAGTAAAATTCCATCAAACTGGTGGGAAGTCCTCTTTTCTTTTGGTATTTTCTAAACTGGTGCTGTTGTTGTTGTTGTTTAGTCGTTTAGTCGTGTCCGACTCTTCGTGACCCCATGGACCATAGCACCCCAGGCACTCCTGTCTTGCTAGGCAGTGGCAAGGCCTGTTCCATGTGAGCAGCCGCACTGCCATGTAAGCATAATTCTGCACAGACGGTCACCTAAGACATGCACAAGTGTCATCTTGCTCAAATGACTCAATTTTGGAGTCATATTATATTTTACAAGTAGGTCACATTCAGATTCCCCCTGCATGACACGGCAGGGCAACTTAATCCTTTCTGAGAACAGATTTAAGAAATGCATGTGCTAAAAGATTTGCTTGCTCCTGGAAACCAAGGGTGGCAGCTTAACACCCACAGCTGTGAGCACTCAACACTCCGAAGGCCTAAATTCTGCACAAAAGCACTTTGGATTTTACGCTCAAAAATAATAAATAATTTGTTTCAGGCGTTCAAGAATTGGGAGTAGGCTTTCCCCCTAGCATTTGCATGGAAAAAGGTTAACTGGGAGAATCCAGACCACTGGTTTGACTGGGGCACCATCCATTTCCATGGCTAAGCACTGATTTTGTCCTCAGATAGCCACATAAAGACTTGATCCTATGCATGCTTACTCAGGAATTAGCCCCACTGGGTTCGGCCTGATCCTACGCACACTGACCTGGAAGTAGTGTTGCCAGACTCAATAGAGGACAGGACTTCTGTGCCTTTAATTGCCCTGCTCTCTTTTGAGTCCGGAAACTTTAAAGAGAAACCAGCAGACCCTTTGCTTGGAAATTAAAAAAAGGGTCTGTTGGTTTCTCTTTAAGGTTTCCAGACTCAAAAGAGAGCAGGGCAATTAAAGGCACAGAAGTCCTGTCCTCTATTGAGTCTGGCAACCCTATCTGGAAGTCAGCTTCCCTTAAAATCAGCAGGACTTGCTTCTGAGTGAATATGTAGAGCAGACATAGGGAACCTGTGGCCCTTTGAATGTTATTAGACTACAACTCCCATCAGCCCTGGCCCTTGAGTTTGCTGGCTTAGGGTGATGGGAGTTCAACAACATTTAGAGGGCCACACGGTCCTCACCCAGGTGCATAGTCTGCATGGCTGCCTATGTGTTTCTATCCAATGGTCAGCCCTAACATTAGGCAAAGTACGGTGACCACCTCGGGGAGCTGACTCCAGGCATCATGAAAGGGTAGCACATTGTTATTCATTTGTTTTTATTATTATGCTTTTACTGACAAGCGACTTTCTCTCTCAAAGTACCAACATAACTTGGCTGGTCTTGGGTACTAAGCATCCTCACAGGGAGGAGAGGCATTGGCTGCTCTGCCTCTGGCAGCAAAATGCCATTGTGGGCAGCATGGTAGGGTGCAGATGTTTACCTGACCTCCTGGCAGGTGAGCTGCTGCTACTTACCAGGAGGGGTGAAGCAGCAGTGAGGTCCACAACGTTCAAACACACTGGCTGAATGAAGCTGGCACTGCTGCTGGTGTGTTTTGCATTACGCTGCCCTCCCTACCACCTCATTCCTCCCCTACTTGTTAAGTAGCCATGATTCACCTGCTGGGAGGTCAGGTAAGTGTCTCTGCCTTACCATACCATCTGTGACTGGCCAAATGTACTGAGCTGGCATTAGCCTACATCAGGCACCCCCAAACTGCGGTCCTCCAGATGTTTTGGCCTACAACTCCCATGATCCCTAGCTAAGAGGACCAGTGGTCAGGGATGATGGCAATTGTAGTCCAAAACATATGGAGGGCCGAAGTTTGGGGTTGCCTGGCCTACATCATCATGAAAAAAACCCAGATTTTGCAATCTCTCTCTCTCTCTCTCTCTCTCTCTCTCTCTCTCTCTCTCTCTCTGTGTGTGTGTGTGTGTGTGTGTGTGTGTGTACACACTTGCATTTCTTTTCCAATTTTTAAGGAAGAAATTCTGGTTATCTAATGCAAAAATCTGATTCCCCTCCCCACCAAAAGGACAAGCCCTGACCAGGAATCATGGGGGGGTCCTACCTTAATAGGTCAGACTTCTTTAAGAAGCTGCAGCTATGCTTACAAAGAGTGCAACCAGAGCCTGTCTCTCACCTGTACAGTCAGGCAAACTGATATAGTTGCCTCATGTGGGTAAAAACAAATCCTAAAAGATTGGATGCGATGACTGATTTTTCACCACCTGCTCCAGGAGTTGCATGCAGCACACTTCATCTGACTTGCATATCACATTTCCTGCAATCAACATCTCTGAAGATAATATACCAGCTTCAGCCCATCACCCTTACCCTTCCAGTGATGTTGGACGTAAATATTTCACAGTATCAGGACCTTAAAGCAGGGTTGCTATTTCCACCCTCCTGTCGGAGAGGAAAAGCCACGTGCCAAAAACTCAACAGGCACAGCTTTCTACCTAGTGACATTTTTACACTGGGGGACAGCAGCACCTTTTGAATTATTGTTTGTTATGTAGCTCTTAAATGCACAGCATCTCAAGCTAGGAAAGAAGGTGGCAACCCAGAAATGTTCTTCAAAGAGGTCAGTTTCTAAATTGAGAGCTGTGAGGGCTTAAGTCACAGCCTGTGGGCTGAAAGCCCTTCCCCCAACTTGGTGCCCCTTCAGATATTTTGGCCCAAAATTCCCATCTTTCCTGAACATTGGCCATGCTGGCCAGGGTTGATGGAAGTTGAAGTCCAAAACACCTGGAAGGAACCAGGTTGAGGCTGGCTGTTCCCCGACAGTTTCATGCGTTACGTGGAATTTATTCCTTTGACCCTCTATATTAATTGTTTATTGCAGTGATGTTTTGAAACTCTAGATCCTTGCTTGGGACTACCTGTTTCGTTCAAAAAGTTCAGGGTGGGGAACCTATGGCTCATCAGATGTTGTTGTACAACGTTGCTGTACAAACTTTCTGTCACCTGTCACAACTAATTATGGGAGTGGCCCTTTATGAAAGTGCAGGATTTGTTTTTTTATTCGTTTTTTTTTGCTCCTGCAGAATGTAAAAATCCCAGGCTGCGCTCATGCTTCAATCTTTAGCCACTGTTTAAGTGGTGCAAGTGGACAGTCACCACTACTGCCTTAGTGTTTGGATCAGCCCCGTGTTTTGAGTCTGTCTGCTGGGATTGCCAGTTGTACTAAGGCCAACTGAGAAGTCTGGAATACGTTTGGGGGTCTGAGTTTTGAAACTGTACATGCTCACAGCCAGACCATTTCACACAGTGCTTCTGTCCAAATATTTTACATATTTACATTTGCAAAATTCACTAACTTTCTTTTAGCTTTGGGAGGAAACAAACCCTCCTTCTTTCTTGTTCATCCTTTTGAATTGCTCCCATTTATTTTATTTTTAAATGAGATGGGTGGGTCTGTCTGTCCATCCTGCCATCCCCCCCCCTTCCCCTCGAGTGTACCACTTGGAAAAGGATGGTGTGCTTTTCATGGAGGTGGACTTCATTCATGTCAAAGAGGCAGCTGCTTAACAAAGACTCTTCATGGGAACAGGAGGCAACACTTAGTTAATGAAAAGGAAATCAGGCAAGCTTCAAGTTCTTTTCCATACTGCCTTTCCCAGATAAGCTGGGCTGGCAGCAGGCAAAAGGAAAAGGACTGAACTAACACTCACTGGAATGCTATCCAGGCAAGGCAACACTTTGGCAGGATTTTGGAGTCTGCTGATGCCTGAGAACGCTGGAATGCTCTGGCATAGACAACGACATTCGCTCTGGCGCACTGATTCAAATTGAATTAGTCTGGAATACAAGGGGGCTCATATAATGGTCCCCAAGGCTGCATACGCACTGCTACATTTAAAGCACATGGCTTTCCCCAAAGAATCCTGGGAACTATAGTTGGCTAGGGATGCTGGGAACTGTAGCTCTGTGAAAGGTAAACTATAATCCTTGGGATTCTTTGGTGTGCTTTAAATGTAAGGTGTGTATGCAGCCTAAGTGTCTGGCAGCATAGCCTAAGTGTTTGGCAGCTGTGGTTGAATGCCCCCCACCCTGATGGAGCTGCCTTATAAAGAGTCAGGCCTTTGGTGCACCTGACCTAAAATGACCTCTGCTCTATTCCTAGTGCACCATGTTCGGTGATGTCATTATTAATTGAAGCAATGACCACCGGGCGTGAGGCACACCTCCGCCCGCAGATAGGCCGCGGCTTGATCACCGGGAGTGAGGCACACCTCCACCCCTAGGCAAGCCGCGACCGTCTGAACGTCATGCCCTTGGTCTCCCTCTTTGGCTTTCTTAGTAGTCTGCCCTGCCCTGTCTGTGACCTTTGCCTCCT
Source organism: Zootoca vivipara (assembly GCF_963506605.1). Lineage (NCBI taxonomy): Eukaryota > Metazoa > Chordata > Lepidosauria > Squamata > Lacertidae > Zootoca > Zootoca vivipara. The sequence goes on along the minus strand of NC_083285.1, from coordinate 50,324,664 downwards.
TTCAGAAAAGCATGGCTCACTTTGCACTTGGTAGGAACATGACTTTGTGGAGCAGGTCTCGCAAATATCAGAGGAAACATATTTGTCAGCTCATGATGTAAAAGCACTAAAGGTCAGACTGTTCCTACACGTGTGCATATTGTGCTAATAAAAGGAGCCTCTGCCGAGCTAGCAAATCAGCTCGCTTACGCACAGCTCACCTGCAACAGCTCCCTGACTCGTGTCCATCACTTCAATTAATATTTAGACTTTATTTCCCTAACATAATGAAGAGAAGATGTAGAACAGATCGTTCATCCTCACTGTCTTTTTTTTTGTCTTTGGGACAAGTGGATTTTTAAAAATGGAGAGATAGCAAATTCTGTGAAACTGCATGGTGTTCTCAGGCGCCATTAGACTGAGTTCATAAACCACTTAATGAATATACAAATTTGTCATTGACTCCAGCCCAAATTCATAGGAATCTAAATGAAACAAGGTCAAGAAATATCAATATATAATCAACATTTTTAAATCAGCAATCACTATGAGTAGGAATCATTAAATGTGAAAAAAAGGAAATACCGATGTGTTGTGGAATCATCTTATTAAATGCAGATGTTCTTCACTGTCAAGGAAGGTGCTCCCTGTATTTTCCTATGCCTTTTATTTTATGTCTCACACTCATAAGTTTTTAATTAAAGTATTCACACTGTACTTCGTAAATTTATTTCCCACCCCTAGCCCTTTTTGACCTTTGTCTGACCCCTGGGTTTCTATTCACCCTGATCCCAGGGGGTCAAGAGTGACAGCTTTGGGGAATCTGCATTAGTGAGAGACTCTAGGGAATTAAAAGCTGGTGAGTAAAAAATACCTGCAGAATCACGAACCCTTTAATAGTCAAAATCCAAATTAGCACCCACACAGAAGTGGTACTCTCCTAATTAATAAACTGAAAAATAGTTGCTCTCTGCATCCATTTCTTTGCATTATGGCTGACAGCTTACAGTAAGAGCTGTTTGACAGTGGGACGGACTTCCTCAAAAGATGGTGGGCTCTCCTTCCTTGGAGGTTTTTAAGCAGAGGTTGGGTGGCCACCTATCATGTACAATCTAGTTGAGATCCCTGCATTGCAGGGGGTTGCACCAGATGAACCTCGGGGTCCCTTAAACAATTCTACGATTCTATTAAAATTTACCTGTGCTAAAAGTCCTGGCTGGATCTGAAGGGGCTGAGCCCCAGGAGCCTGAGTGACTATTGGAACAGCATTCTCCATCCGGACTGAATACCCAGCATGCTTTGAAGGGGATGTCTGTAACCCTGTGCAATGAAAATAAAAGATAAAAAGTGTTAGCCATCATCAGTTGCTTTTCTAGGGGGAAAAAACATCTTAAACTCTCCTGAGCAACTCTCCTCTCTGGCCAGATGGATTTAAGAGTGACCCAAACCTGCCATTTGAACTTGTCTCTTCTCACATTCCATGCGCTGGCCGAAGTAGATTACTCCTGTTTTTCTTTGGTGAATAAACTGTTATCACTCAGAACCATAGGCCAGAACGATTCAATACAAATAGAAATACAAAGCACATACAGAAGCACAGGTCAACGTAATTGTCAGGGTTGTTGTGGCTACTCTTGAGTAACGACCCTCTACCTGCTTGTCTTTCAGATGCTTTTATTAGTGCACATTATTTACAGTGTAGCGGTTTCATGTCTGCTCACTCCGAATCAGATTCGGCGATCGTCGCGTTTTAGACCAACATAAAAGCCTCGGAACTGTGAAGCGTTTCCCTTTTCTCCGCCTCCTCAATTCCGGTGTCGGGGGAATGGCCTGCGGACTGACTGACTCCTGTCCCCTCTTTCTCCCTCCCTCTCTCCCTGCCTATGGAGCAAGGGCTCTTGGATGTTGCTAGAGGGCTGGCACTCCCTTTCCGTTTCCTGGCTCTGCCCATCAGACCCTTCCCTCTTGTGGCTGCTCGGAGACGGGCTGCTCCTGATGAGGGGAGGCTGTTCTCTGTAAGCCTTCCCCCTTACAGTAATGTATTTCACTAAACATGCATACAGTAAAAGAATTGAAATAGAAGGCTTCCCCACCCAATCATAGGGCCCACAGACCCTCCACATAGATTAATATATGGGTGCTACAAATACAAGGAAGAAAAAGATTACCACATTCACCCCACTAGGCCTTTTTTTTTTAGGCAGGCTCTGCTATTTCCAGCAGTACCTCAGGCAAATAATCATTAGAAAGGAAATTACTAGCTTTAGATTTCATAAAGCCCAAAACTGTAATTCTAGGATCATCACCACCATAGCTCAGATCTATCAATTTATTTCAGGAGAAATTTGATTTTCCACTAGCTAGCTTTTTCTTAGGCAGGAAGGAGTTTCTCCTTTGTTTTATTCCACCTTATTGCTCTCCACAGAATTCTCCGCAATGTCTATACACGGTTATAATAATATGCCAACCTAGATAGAGCATTCAATTCCAGTTGTGGCCTAGTCAATGATAAGCAAAGCTGGACCCACTAGGCCCGTTTTTAGCATCTCTGAAAATCAGGCTCTACAATCCTGTGAATGTAGACTATACCTCAATCCAATAAAGGAGGCTCTTCAACCCAGATCCTTTTTGACTTCCCTCACCATTTGAGGAAGGACCGACGGTTTCTGCTTGGTGGTGGCACCCTTACTGTGGAATGCTCTCCCCAGGGAAACTTGCCTTGCGCCTGCCTTGACATCTTTTGGGAGCCAAGGAAACGCGTTCTTCTTTTCCTGGACTGCTTAAAATCCACTGTGAATTAATTTTATGCTGCTTTTACATCTGCAGACTCCTTTTATGCTACTTCTGCTGATTGTTTTAATGTTGCTGTTTTAATCTGCCTTATTGGAATTTAATATACGCAATAACACATTTCATACACCATATGCTCATAAAAAGTCATACCCAACCTTACAAAGGCTTAGTGGTTTTAACTTTTTGTTAGTCACCCTGGGAAGCTGTTGGAGGGTGAGGTATAAATCCCTGTGATAAATTAAAATTAAATAAACAGAAATGGTAAAGGTAAAGGGACCCCTGACCATTAGGTCCAGTCATGACCGACTCTGGGGTTGCACGCTCATCTCGCATTATTGACCGAGGGAGCCGGCGTACAGCTTCCAGGTCATGTGGCCAGCATGACTAAGCCTATTCTGGCGAACCAGAGCAGCACACGGAAATGCCATTTACCTTGCCGCTGTAGCGGTCCCTATTTATCTACTTGCACTTTGACGTGCTTTCGAACTGCTAGGTTGGCAGGAGCTGGGACCGAGCACGGGAGCTCACCCCGTCGCAGGGATTCGAACCGCCGACCTTCTGATCAGCAAGCCCTAGGCTCTGCGGTTTAACCCGCAGCGCCACCTGCGTCAGGTGACAGAAATAAGGGCCTGCCAATTCAGAGCAAATATGCTACATTCAGAAGGCTGAAAAGAGCATAGCGATAAGGATATAACAGAGTCAAATGATATCGAAATACTTTGTGAGCATTCAAACTCTCTTGGTTGATCTTTAACTGTGATATAGGAACCACTGACGGTCAACCCTGAAACCGCAATGACAGCAACAGAGGAAAGCCAGGTGGTTGTGACGGTAACAGAGGAAAAGCCAAGTGATTCACTGAGCTTCCCATCACATTCTGAAGAGGCCAGCTAGCTTCAGTGTAAATGCTAACACAAATTTAAACAATTAAAACTTTTAAAAAGCCAAAAAATCGACAGGAAGGGAGTTCTAACCCCAAACAGCAACACCGGGACATTCAAGACACAGGGCCTGGATAAGAAAAACAACAACAGCAAAACAAGGCACAAAGAACAGCAAAAAAGAAGGCGCGTTTCCATTCCCTTCTGAAAAAGAGAATAAATTCTGTGCCTGTGTTTTTTTATCTGTTTATGTTTTGCATTGCTTTGAATGGTTGCTACTGTCCTTGAGCCATTGGGATGGGGTGGAGTAGAAATTAAGCGGAGTCAATACATCTATTTTGGTGCCACTTCCCAATAGCTTCCCCCAATACAGGCTGGCTGGATGCCACAGCTGAAAAAGAGACATCTCCATCTCCAGAGGAAGCGCTGCCTGTTGCTACACACAAGGGGAGAAATTAAGACTCCAGCAGCCTGTCATCCTTTCTGCCGTCCTGCCTTTTGAGCTGAAGAAATAATTGAGGATAAAAATTTGCCCAAAATAGTCAAAATGCCCTTTGTAGCTTTTGTAAATAAGACTCAGGGGACTTTTCAGGATTTCACCCTCAAGCTCTTTTATGTTATTTTAACCCCGCATAAAAAGGATAAAACGTCTGCTGCACAGCAGTGCGCCGAGACATCAATATCTGCAAAGAACTTTAATATCTTTGGATAAAAATGAGACAGAGAGAGAGAGAAAAGGAGCCAGGTGGCAGCAGCACAGGCTGCCAGACGGCAGCAGAACCCAGATGTGTGCGAAGGCAGGGACAGCTCCTGGGTAGAAGAAATTGGTCTTTTCTTCAGTTTCCCTGTCCCTAATCCCACCAAGTAACGTCCCTCCCCAAAAACTGACCATGGCCGTAGTGCATTGCAACCCAACCCATGCACATCAACCTGCACCCTTGTTCAACTCATCTGCCATAGGTCAGGATCGCACCACACAGCAAAGCATTGCATGCCGCTATACTGATGGGTCAGGGGGATTTTCCGTCTTAGGCAAAGCTTGGATTTACTGAGTCATGCTTTTCTAACCTGATGGCTTAGTCCTGGAACTTGCAGGGTTTCAATCCTGCCCCAATCCCATTCCTCAGGTGAGGGGCAAGAGGAGCAGAGCCCTCCAGAAGAGCTACACCTTGCCCATGATCCGAAGGAGCCATCGAATCTGGACATCCCTTTTCCCAGGACTAGAGGCCCCCACACCAACTACCTAGGTCCTTAGACATTTCTCATGTGCACACCCACCCACCCTTTCTCCCAGGAACACAGGAGCAGAAGGTACGGTGAGACAGGCACGGGCTTAAGAAGTGGCCAGTTAAAATATCTACTGGAATCAGGGCCTGACTGAAAGCCAGGAATGGAAGAACTCCCAGCTCTTATGTAGGCCTCCAGTCTAAGCTCTCATCCAAGCTCCTGACCTGAGGAAATAGGCAGTTATTCTGCTCCTTTATGGGTCTGCCAAAAATGCACGTGGCTTCCCCTAATGGGGACAAAGAATAGCTTAGCAGCAACAGCAGCACTATAAGCTTTTCAGAACCAATGCCCAGGCTGAATCTATGAAATTATCTGCAGGGGGATTATTTCTCAGTAGCGTTACTAGCCATGAAAACGGAGTTAGTTAACATTCCAATAGAGACTCATTTCAGACACCATACCCATAAGGGCACCAAGCAGACCAGGTTGGCAGTCAACCAAGCATTACTTTAACCCAAGCCGCATAGCACTCCAGCTACTAAACTACTGCAATATGCTCTGTGTGGCTTTCACCGACGGCATTTCTACCGCTTCAGGAGATACATTTTGTCTCCCACAGACTTCTTGAGTATTATTAATATATAGTGGTACCTTGCGTCCTGAACGGCTTAGTTGTCGAACAAATCAGCTCCCGAATGCCGCGAACCCAGAAGTGTTCTGGTTTGCGAATGTTTTTCGGAAGCCGAACGTCCGCCGCGGCTTCCGCTTGAGTGCAGGAAGGTCCTGCAGCCAATCGGAAGCTGAGCCTTGGTTTTTGAATGGTTTTGGGAGGACCCGCAGAATGGATTAAGTTTGAGAACCAAGGTACCACTGTACTCAAATACTCCGCTATGAAGCTCCAGTTCAGACAATACCAGGTCAGACTGGCTAATCTGTCTAGCCCAAGATTAACTACCCTGCTTGCCTGTGGCTCCTCAAGGTCTCAGGAAGAGGCCTTTCCATCTTTTTACTGGAGCTCCTAAGGACTCAGCCTGGGCTGCCCTAAATGCAACACAGGCACTCTTCTTCTGAACAGTGGTCCCTCCCTGGATGATGCTGCCTCCAGAGTCAGAGGCAGGGATGCTTCTGAACGCCAGTTGCTGGAAGGCACAGGAGGGGAGAGAGCTCTTGTCCTCTGGTCCTGCTTGTGGGTTTCCCATGGGCATCCGGGCAACTGGACTAGATGGGTCTTTGGTCTTGGCTAGCAGGTTCTTCTTAAGTTCTACTTGGGTTTCGTTTCTCGTTTCTGCCTGCCAAACATATCTCCTTTGTCAACGCTAGGAGCATCCCAGAGAAATGCACTGGCCGGATAAGCAGAAACGCTTCGAATGAGACAAGGGAATGGCAGGTTTGTAGCAGATAAGCCGCGTCTCTTACCTTGGAAGCCTGGAGGACACACGATGAGGGCTTGCTGGAAGGGGTCGGGGCGAGCACATATCTGCGCCGTCCCCGTCTGCAGGGGGACGCTCCTCTGGGCCACCGCGGCCATGGAGGCTGCCGAGGGCTGGTAGAGTGCAGATTGGTAGTTTAGTATGGAGACTTCAGGGTTGGCTAAGGAAATAGTGGCACTGGTGGTGGAGGTGGGAGCCAGGGTGGTGGCCTAAAGGAGTGGTGGGATTTAAAATGAAATAAAAACATAATATGAAGGAGATGGCAATGTTGGGAAAAAAGCTAATAATAATAATAATAATAATAATAATAATAATAATAATAATAATAATAATGGAAGGTAATATAAGTAAGGCAAGCCAACAAGTTGCAAAAAGGAAAGGCGAGCAACATAAAGAAGGGCAGCAGAAAGAGGGGATGAAGGTACAAGTAAAAAGGTGGAAGCTAAGGATGTGTAAGGATGAAGACTTTTCTTTAGCCATTGCATGCACCACTGTTCCGCTCATGATTGAGAAATGACCAGAATACAACAACAGCAACAGCAACAACTTGGGAGCACTGAGCCTACAGCCCCCCAAAAGCAGCCGGTAGCATCAAGGTCAGGAATGTGTCACAGCCAGCATCCCCTGAAATGTGTGTGTGTGTTTTTGTGGGGGAAGGGAAGGGTCTACCAGTCCAATTCTAGATACGTCTACTCTGAACAAAGTACCACTACGTTCATTAAGACTTCATCTTGTGTAATAGGGCAAAAGAATGCAGCCTGCATTTCTTGCGTGTCCGTATATGAGAAAGAATGCAGGAGGGTAAGTGCATTGTTGTCATGCAGGTACAGAATGGTGGGTATATGTTTCTGCCTATGAAAAGGAAGACTGGAAAATTGCTAGATATTTTTGTGTGTTTAATTCCTTAATCCTGTAATGTGTGTGAATGACTTGATCCGCAGTTAGTGGCTTGGCTCACTTTGACGAGTTACCTGCTGGGCACACTGGCTGTTTTCCACTTTCTGAATGAGGCTTGTGCATTACGTGACTCTGTAAGGGCCTTATATTAGGCGTGGGTGACAGTAGGATATTTGCAGGCATATGCAGTTACTAGATACTGGGAGAATTTTTGGTGTTTCTGCCCTCTGACACATATGGCGCTGCCTGGATACCAGATTTTTTAAAAAAGATTTTGCACCAAATGCCAAAATCTTGTGATCACGCAGAGTGGGGAATATACAGATCCCTTTCCACTGATAAGAGTTTATCAAGAATTTGGTGAAGTCTTTGTGTGTGGAAAAGTATCAAAGAGAGTTGGTCAAGCCTGCACACACACACACACACACACACACACACACACAGAGAGAGAGAGAGAGAGAGAGAGAGAGAGAGAGAGAGACTACATTATAATGGTTCCCCTCACCTGGTTATGAACTGAATTGAGCTGGTTGTTGAAGGTCATGGTAAGGTTGGTTGATGTGCTTGGGGCCACGTGAGTGATGAATGGGGTCTTGCTCTGATTCACGGTATCGTACATGTTCACCCGCCGCTTGCAGATCTCCATGTTCTGGAAACAGGACTTGACACTGTTTATGAGAAAGAGAGGGCATGAAGAAGCAAGAAAGCCAAAAGAGTACTTCCCATTTCACCACTGTTGTACACACACCACAAACTGAAATTGTTTGGTAGACATGACTTCTTTCTAGGAAATAATAGAACTGCAGTTCTGGCACAGGAGTGGCAAGAGGCAGCTAGTATTCCCAACCCTATCAAACTTGCCACACTACAGTTCCCGGGATTGTTTGAGGGCAACTACGGAAGCTACTGTTACAAAACAGAAACAAGGCTGTAACACTGGTGTGTTCCAAGGCTCAAAACCATCACAATGGATCTTTACAGTCATACCTCGGGTTAAGTACGCTTCAGTTTGAATACTTTCAATTTAAGAATTCCGCGGACCCAGAAGTGCTTACTTCCAAGTTCTGCCGCGCGCTTCGCACATGCGCAGAAGCGATCTGCACACTTCACGCATGTGCAGAAGCGCTCTATCAGTGCTTCACGCGCTCTATCGCCGCTTGGATTAAGTACTTTTTGGGGTCCGAATGGCACCCCGGAACCAATTAAGTACTTAACCCGAGGTACCACTGTACTGTACTATACTGTAAATGTTAATTTTTTTCATCTAAAATACTCTCTTATATATTTTATAGTACAGTATGTTGATAATTGCCTTTATTTTATGGATCAATGATCTCGTTAAGACAGTAAAATTCGTGTTAAATTGCTGTTTTAGGGGGTGTTTTTCATCATCTGGAACAGATTAATCCACTTTCCATTACTTTCAATGGGAAAGTTTGCTTCAGGTTAAGTACACTTCAGGTTAGGTACGGACTTCCGGAACCAATTAAGTACTTAACCTGAGGTACCACTGTACTATCAATGAAGCAAACATCGTGATCAGTTGCAAATCATAGCCTATTTTCTGTGTAGTTTACATTGTTGCTTGTTGTCCTCAATCCTTAAAATTGCTCCAGCCCTGAAACAAAACCTCAGCAAGTTTAAATATTCTAGGAATGGTAGGAACAGGAGAAGCCCCCGCTCCGAAACACACTACAGAGAGCAGTTCCAAAGCTGAGTCTCGGCTACTCATGCGATCCCTGTAACAAGCAGACTCAATGGACACTCCTTACAATTTTCTGCCCCTTCATTTGTAAGGATCAAATAAAATAAAAAGGAATGCAACTTTACAACAGTTTGGATGCCACGCATGAGCACACTCCCTCAGTCTGTGCAAAGCAGCTCTACTGCAAGAAATATATTCTCTGGGGTCAATAAGCCCAGCTTCCCAATTTGGGGCAAGATTCCAGAGAGATCAATAGCTCCTGACAAATGCTCATTCAAACACCTCTTAGTGTGTAACTACAGGTTACTTGAAAACACCCAGCTGCTGTTGAAAGTAAGAGTCCCGTGTCTTGCCGCCCTCCTGGCCTCTGTCATGTTTAATACAGCTTATCTTGTCTTGTGGTATAAAAATGGAGCTCGTAGCCAAATGATGTGGGGCAAGGGCAAGCAAATGCAAAACGCCATGACATCACAGCAGCAGGCAAGTTGCGCTTCACATTACAGAAGTGTGTTAATAAGGCTTGCGGCTGCCATTTTCAGAAGTGCTCTCCACCCTCAGGAAAGAAAGGTTTTCCATGACTTCCCTCAGCAACTCTGGCCACATTCACACCCTACATTTAGAGTTCTTATTAAACTACTTTAAACAGCCACGGCTTCCCCACAAAATATTCTGGGAATTGCAGTTTGTTAAGGGTGCTGAGAGTTGTAAGGAGATCCATATATTTCCCTCACAGAGGGATAATTCCCAGAGTTCCCTGTGAAGAGGGACTGATTGTTCAATAACTCTGAGAACTGTAGCTCTTGGAAGGGAATTGTTGTTTAGTCGTTTAGTCGTGTCCGACTCTTCGTGACCCCATGGACCAGAGCACGCCAGGTTGGAAGGCGTCCAACATGCTACTGACTTTGGCCACCTCATGAGAAGAGAAGACTCCCTGGAAAATACCCTGATGTTGGGAAAGATTGAGGGCACAAGGAGAAGGGGATGACAGAGGACGAGATGGTTGGACAGTGTTCTCGAAGCTACGGACATGAGTTTGACCAAACTGCGGGAGGCAGTGCAAGACAGGAGTGCCTGGCGTGCTTGGAAGGGAATAGGAGCTTCCTAACAATTGTAATGAACTACAACTCCCAGAATTATTTGGCGGAAGCCCTGTTAAAAAGGTTCGCCTGGCACATTAATTATACATCTTTAGGCACCAAGCTAAAACGTCCCTCTTCAACTAGGCATTGGACTGATTAATATTATACAGCCTTTTAAATGTGTGTGTAGGAGGGATTATTGTTTTGGTTTGGTTTTTTGTGCTATTAATTTGTGGTTTTATTCTGTATTTTCATCTTGTGAACTGCCCTGAGATCTTTGAATGAATTTATTAAATTTATAAATTTAATATAAAATAGTAATAAATAGATAAAACAGAAGTGGCACCATAGTGTTTTAAAAATGTATGGTGTGAATATGGCCTTTCCTTTAATTTTATTATTATTATAATTATTAAAGGCTTTCTTGAATTACAAAAGTACATACAGTGTCTCTGTTTTCCATTCATAGAATCTTTTCTCTCACCCTGCTAGGATGACAGACAGATCCTGGCAGTGAAACTTCTGCTTTTTGGAGTCCACTCACCTACCTTATCCTCCCAGAGAGTTATTGAATGAAAATTAATCCTACCACCTGCAGAAGCTAGGGAAGAGGTGAGCAAGCCGCTGAAGCAAATTTCTCATTCCTTAATAATGTCTCACTGGCCCAGAGCTGTTAAAGCAACTCAGTTTAGGCCTTGTCAGGATCAGGAGATGGCAGCCACACTTATCAAAACATTCTTGCCATGATAATGCTTTTCCTGGCATCTATGTTCTGTTGGTATTCACTCTGCTTGGCTGCGACTCAAATTCAAAGCACATTTGAGCAGAAACTGCTCCAAGACCTGCAACCCAAAGTAGAGAGAAGGGAGCTTACTGGGTGCTGTGGGGGAAGTCCAGCAAGTGCGTCATGGTGACAAATGGGTGGTTGAGCGTTTCAATCGGTGTTATCCTCTTATCCGCGTCTATCGTCAACATCTTCTTTAACAGATCTATGAACTCCCGCCGGTCTGCCTTTTCGACCAACATATCGCTGCCTTCCAAGTCTGTTGTCATATTCACCTGCAATGAAAACCGAATCAGTAGCAAAACTACATTTCTGGAAATCCTGGGCCTAGAGAAATCACACCCAGCCTGATGGCCTACACATGTTTGGCAGGATCAGGGGAACAGCCTGCAGGAGATCAAAGACTCAACCGTACAGGCAAAGCTAGCCTGCAGACAGTCTCCCTTTGTGCAAGTTGCTTCACAGCAAGCATAGGCAAAGCCGGCCCTCCAGATGTTTTGAGACTACAACTCCCATCATCCCTGACCACTGGTCCTGTTAGCTAGGTATGATGGGAGTTGTAGTCTCAAAACATCGGGGGGGGGGGGTCGAGTTTGCCTATGCCTGCTCCACAGGTTATGACAAATGCATGGAGGGCCCTTACATGTACTGCGATGTACACACATAAGGCCCCTTCACATGGCACCAAAGGCATGTGTCACAGATGGGTGTTGGCTACTCCCGAGTAAGCACTCCACACATCCTCTGGATTTTCAGAGTTTTATTGTGCATGCTATATACAGTGGTGAGATGTCTCAAATCATGTCTGCTCCGCATGGGGCAGAAGCCCACAATGGCGTCTCGTGGGCTCTGACCCCCCTTTTAAGACTGGGCATCCAAATGCCCCTCCTCCTTGCTCTACGGGTCCTCCGTGGTCCCAAACCAGGCTCCTGAGGTGCCGTTCTACCTCCTCCCTCCTTTCCAGCCCCTGCTGAAGCTAGCTCCTCCCCTGCTTCCCTGCTACCAACCTGGAGCTGACCCTCCAGGACTCTGCAGAGCCCTGGACCCATCTTTACCACTTCCTGTTCCTGGTTTTCCCTCCCAGACTTGCTGCTCTCGCTGCTGCTCTCCCAGCTGGTGGAAGCAAGCAGAGTGGGCTGCTCTCTGCAAGCCCTCTCTCTTACAGCATGGCTGAGCAATATGGCCAGTGAGTGCAGCAGCAACAAATTGAGCAGACCCACAAGGGTATGCCCCCCCATATTATTTAAGCATATAACACCTAAATTCTCCACGAGAATGGAGAATGCATTGTTATCCTGCGGTGGGTTATTTGGCTGGATATTACCCTGAATATTTCGCCGACGTTCTTACCTGTGCCATATCATCCAAACAGTTGAAAATATACTTTCTTGCTTCTTTTGACTTGATCCCCGTCTCTGTCTCATGATCATCCGGTGTCTGTTCAGAATCAAGAATAAGTCAGTTACCTGCATCTGCTTTGAACTCTAGTTAACCTTCACTGCTACTCCAGGTAGGCACCACAAAACCACCCCTTTCGGCCGAGCATCCAGGTAGCATTACTGGCTGTTTTACATATTGTCCATCTCACATGAAATAGCACAGGAACTGGAGTAAATCCATGCGTTTCGAGACTGCGTCTAAATTTTCATCAGATGTGAGCTGCAGACTCGGTAACACACGGTTGTAGAGGGAAACGGTGGCATCCCTTCCCCTATTCAATGCTAGTGTAAAGCTTTTTTTACTTTATTTGTGGGTGGGGCAGGGGACAGGGTCATGCTACCAACGGAACAGATGCAAGGAATAGATGTTTGGTCACCCTAGACTTGGAGACCCACCTGGCTTTGTTTTGGGGAGGGGGGGGTGCTACCATACTCAACAAATGGCAACCACAGCCTTTCCCCTCACTCTATTTATATTTATCGTAAGAGCAACATGGTGGTGTATAGAATCAGTTTCTTGATGATTGGTCTGTGTTTGAAACAGGATGATGTATTAAAGGGGCTTTTGGTTTGATCCAGAATGGCTCTTCTGATGTTCTTATGCGAAGAGGTAACACCCTCTCCCAAAACAATCCCAGCAGGGAGGGGTGAGGAGGGGGCCAGCCTACTTCACGGAGCCCTTTCTATGAATTTGCAAACGTTTCGAAGACCTGAGGCATTAACTTGCCAAGCCACCCAAAAGCCATATCACGTTGTTGCAACAGCTGCGTATCAGCCCGCCTTAATGCCCACAGGCCTCAATAATGTTTCGGCGTTACAAGATGCAGGCCCCAATGAAGGAAGCTGGGAAGCAACATCTTTACCTTTAGCCTCCACAGCGGATACGGCGAATCTGCATCTCTGTTGAAAAATCTCGTAGTCTTCGTCCCTGCACTCAGTAAATACTCAGCTGGCAAGCCCTGTGTCTGTGAAATATATCGGATCTGTAAGAGAAGGATAAGAAAGAAGTCCAGATTTATCTTGCTGGGATCTGTGGTAGGATTTCTTGGTTGGGGGCTGGAATAGGGGAGGGGGGGTCTTTAGGTATCTACAACAGTGAAAGAAATAATGGGAGGAAATGGGAGTGAGGGCATGGCTCAAACCAAGGACTGAAAAGGAAGGCAAGCGCCCACAAACTTTAACCATTAATAATATTTATGATGTATTAAGAGTCTAAATAACTAGGTGCTGTACAATTATCTTTCCTTCTGCAGTTAAACTCCACCGCACTCCTCCTTTAGCCTTTGAAGCCTGCGGACATACATTGTTTTATCCATAAACGGCAAAGATAAAGGGAGAGCAGTGAAGCTATAAGAATGTGTGTATGCCTTGCGGGCATGCTTTCTTTGCCAAAGAGCCTTTTACAACTTTGGCTTTGATCCTCAAATGTTAATTTCAGGAGGGCTTGTTTGAGCGAGATGGTATGAAGGCCAGGTTGCGTCCCCTCCGCCATCTTTTTCCGAATGAAATAAGTTTAGGTCTGTATGTTCTAGCCCACCAAACAGCTGTCACCACGGACAAGTGGTAGCCCCAGGGCACATCCTAGCCAACCACTTCAGTGGGGTTCAGATGAGCATCACAATGTGGATAGGAAGGCATAAGAATAATCGTCTGCACCCCTAGACAAAGAAGCTGATGTAAAGTGCATCCTTTGGGTGCAGCAGGTCTCAGGAATAAATCCCTGGAATCCCTGGTTTTTAAAAGGAGCAGACTGAGACTCTGGAGAGCTGCTGCCTGTCAAAGTGGACAGTACTGTGCTGGATTGATAATCCAACCTGGTACAAAGCACCTTCCTAAATACCTATTAGCTATATCAGCAGAAATCTGTTTCCATGGAAGGCTCTTCTTTGCTAGGTTGGAGCATATTTGCTGAATTTTTGATATGGCCATTAAAACTCTTCTGTCTGCTTGCCTCGTAATGGTTTTAAAACATGAACCTATTTAAAATGTGAATGTCTTCTGTTTTCTTTTGACTGTTATTTGATTGGTTCTAATATTTTTTAGAGCTGGTGCCAATTATCATAATACTGTCTACTGCTTTAAGCTGCCATTTTTATTTTTTATATTATTATTTCATTATTGTCAAACGAACATTTCCTGAACAGAAGCAAGGAGGAGAACTGGGGCTTTGCCCCAACCATCTTCCAAATGTCACCTCTAGAGAAAGTCTCAAAGACCGTGGCAGTGAAACTGGGGAACTGGGAAAGGCAGCTCCAAATTTTGAAAAACTAGATTTTGCCCGCATCGACTTTTGTGCTAATGATAGTCGCAGATATTTGGCATTCAATGGATTGCTGAGCAAAAGGTAGGGTTGCCACCATTTCTTCTGGCCTTGCTCCTGTTTCTTTAAGCAGCAGCCCGATAAACAGAAAATTAAAGAGGCAAAATGTTCTGCAGTGTGGAGAGAAGCGATAGGCAAGGCTTTATCTCCTTAATGCCTTTGTGTCGTACCACTGCTAAAGGCACTGGAACAAAACAGGTGATAATGCCAATAACAAAACTCACCAACTTTTTTTTTCCTGAGAAGCTCAACAGCTGCTTGACAATAAGCAAGGTTTTTGCAGGCAAAGTTTTTCCCATGACTGTGCTATCTTCAGTGTTAAACTGAATGATGGGCTCCTAGAAAACAGCCTAACCCAAGAATCTCCCTGCCCTTTGACTTAGGCCTCTGCTGCTGCCCCTCCTACAGTGATGGTGCAAGAGGAGTGTTAATGTGAATGAGTGCTCACTTGCTTCTCAATCCTTAGAATGGGAATGGGGAAATTGCAGTCCTTCTGAGGTTCTTGGACTACAATTCCCATCATCCCTGACCTGGGGCTGATGGAAGATGGAGTCTAGTCATGCCTGGAGGGCCACCGGTTCTCCACCTCTATCTCAGAACATGTCCTTGGTGGCAACAAGAGGCAGCTGATACTGCAATGTAGATAACAAATAAACCTGCATTGATACTCGCTGTTACAGTGGAGTAAGGGTGCCTGCTTTGTTCACTGTTTGACCAGACACCCATCTACAGAGCTTCCTAGCCACTTGGAAGTTAGACTCTTGCTTGACAGATCACCTAGGCGGTCAGCCCTTAAAGGCTCAGTACTACCAAATCACTAGAGACGAACAATTAAAAAGTAGTCTCAGGAGTTGAAAGTACAGGTAAGGTCATTTCAAGATAGTAAGGAAGAGCGAAGAGGAAGGACGAACATAAAGACACATGGAGATAGAAAAGGACTAGAGTCATACACAATCTTTGTCTTCATGGGTACTCCTGGTCCAAAACTGAGCTGGCTTTCCACTCTTAACTCCCAGTGCAACGGATAAAGAGGTCTCATCACAGCGTTAAAAAGGTACAGAGTGGCACTACTTGTTGAATTGGGGCCATGCGGCACCTTGGTGTTGCATTGGGAGATAAGAGAATGCAGTTGCATGAGACCCCCCACCTTGATGAAGGCAAGCTGGGCTGGGACTGGTCAGTGAATGGATGGGTGACCAGCAGAAAACCATATCTGGGCTGCCTTGGGTCCCATGATGGTGGAAAAGTGAGGCATAAATGCCATAAAATAAACAGATTAAGCAATCCACCCACCTTGTTCAACACACTCTGGTCAATGAAGAATCATGACCAATGGCAACTCAGTTCCCCCCCCCCCGAAACTCCAGATTGCGTGTCACTCTTGCCTTTCCCCCCATTCCCTCCCCACTCAATCTCTATGGGAGGAAAGTACGTACCACTCTTGCCCAACTAAATAAAAGAGGCAACAATACCAACCTGGTCGTACTCTGAAGCTCCTGGATACAGCGGCCAACCCAAGAAAAGTTCTGCAATTACACACCCCAGAGACCACATGTCAATTGCTTCACAGAAGGGTAAACCGAGGATGATTTCAGGGGCTCTGTGGAAGAACAACAGGCGAGAGAGAGAGAGCATTAGCTATTGCAAAACATAGCTGTTTCATTATGAGATGGACAGGGGTGGGGGACCTGTAACCTTCCAGACGTCGCTGGACTACAACTCCCATGATCCCTGACCGTTGGCCATGCTGGCTGGGTCTGATGGTAGTTAAAGTCCAGCAACATCGGACATCAAATAGACCGTTTGTGTTCTACAGGCATCCTGCAATAGAAAAATAAGGCTTATATTGCAATCCTACTAGTTACGCTTACTCAGAAGTAATCCCAACAGGACTGACTAACAAGTAAGTGCATGCAAGATTATAGCCTTAAAGCATTTATTGTGCAGTGACTATGGGTATAACTAAAAGAAAAAAGGAAGAAAAGTTCTCAAAAGCCCCCCCCCCAAAAAAAAGTTTATCAGAATTGTTAATGCCTAGCAAGTTTCGGGAGGACATTACTTCTTTGATGCAATTTTTAATGTTGCAACACTACACAAAAAAAGATATAACTGAGACTTCTTCATTGGCCGAAAGGCACATAGAACCTGTCCATAAAAAGGTGTTAACTTCTGTTGCTAGAAACAGGACTGTTAACTTCTGTTGCTAGAAGGTAAGGTAAAGGGGCCCCTGACCATCAGGTCCAGTCGTGTCCGACTCTGGGGTTGCGGCGCTCGTCTCGCTCTATAGGCCAAGGGAGCCGGCGTTTGTCCGCAGACAGCTTCCGGGTCATGTGGCCAGCATGACAAAGCTGCTTCTGGCGAACCAGAGCGGCGCACAGAAACGCCGTTTACCTTCCCACCGAAGCGGTCCCTATTTATCTACTTGCACTTTGATGTGCTTTCGAACTGCTAGGTGGGCAGGAGCTGGGACCGAGCAACGGGAACTCACCCCGTTGCAGGGATTCGAACTGCCGACCTTCTGATCAGCAAGCCCTAGACTCTGTGGATTATCCCACAGCGCCACCTGGGTCCCTTCTGTTGCTAGAAACAGGACTGTTATTATTTAATTTCCATGCCGCTTTATACTTTTAAGTTAAAAAATCTCAATGTGGTTTACAACCTACATTAAGACATCCAATAATACAATAATCCTGAATAAAACATTCCTGAAAAAAGTTAAATATAAAGTATACATTCAAAGCAACATAATTAACGGGAAATAAAAATAGTATCTTAAAAGTTTCAAAAGGAAACGTTACAAAGGAGGTCAAGTACAGAATGCACATTTAACATAGCAAAGTGTTGTTGTTTTTTAAAAAAGACCTTAAAACATTTCAAAAGAAAACATTCCTAAAGGAAGTAAAAAATAAACTGTACATTTGAAGCAGCCCTGAGCCGAAGGAACAACCCCTTTTAGAAACTGATAAATTACTGCACTTTTTGCCTTTGTCTGGCCTTTAAGATTTTCTCATAGAGGGTTTTTTAAACGTTTCTTTGGTGGCTGATATACAGCTATTTGTAATATTTGTTTCTGATTTGTATTATTGGAGATTAAATGTTTTCTCTCTCTCTCTCTCTGCTGCCGCCATTATTATTATTATTATTATTATTATTATTATTAGGGGGGGGTATCCTTCCTTTCCACTATATATGCAGCACTCAAGTTCGTTATTGTAAGCTGCTTTAAATACATTTTGGAAAAGCAGTGTAACTTTAGATTAATGACTACAGGCCAGTTCAGATATTTTCTTCCATTATAAGAGCAGTCCCATTTTGTTTAACAGTGTATGGTGAGATCTCCCAGATCTCAGCTGCAGCAGGATCCACAATCTGTAAATATTGGGGAGAGGTATGCATTTGCTCAATTTTCACTGCAGTATCCATAGTTAAATTCATTATCTTTCAAAACCCAGGAAGTCAATTTTTTTTTAAAAAAAAACCCACACACACACATAGACACAACCCTGCAATCAGTAAGTTGACAAGAAGCTAGACCTTAGGAAAATCCCATTGGGGGGGGGGGAGGTCAGCTCAGCCAGTCTCCAAGCCCATTCAAGCCTTTGACAGCCAGCCAAGTGTTTCTATCTCCCCCCACCCCCATCCTGCCTATTACATTTCTTTGTGATGAATATTTAACCCATTTTCACCAAAAAAACGGCAAGGAAACTCTTGCTTGAAATTATTGAGACCCAAGTTCACACACATGACAGCTTAACTGCTCCTCAGACTGTAACCACGTGCATGCAAAAGATTTCAGAGATTCTGTATCTTTAATATTTGTGCAATAGATGGCATTTTGGCTGAAGCATGCAGGGACGAGGAAAGCTGCACCTACCAAAATTCTATTGCTAATATGCAAGCCCTGTCCTCCTTTACATCTGGTCACTCTTAGCAAAAGCAATATGAATGCCTGGGATAGCTCAGTTGGTAGAACGTAAGACCTTTAATCTCAGGGTTGTGAGTTTGAGCCCTACGTTGGGTAAAAGATTCCTGCATTGCAGGGGCTGGACTGGACGAGCCTCAGGGGTCCCTTCCAATGTTACAATTCTATGAGTTTATGGCCTGCCACACGGTCAGCTACTGAGCCTAGGAACTATGGCTGTACTCAGGTGATCCTCCAAATTACTGTTTGCAAGATCCTGAAAAAGCACTGCTCATATTATCCTCTCCTCCTCCTCTTTGGCATGGGGCTTAATTCATTGCATTCCATTTTAATCAAACCAGGGTTTGCTATCATCATGCCCCCAATAGGAAACTGTGGTTTGCCTGATTTTTCCATACCAGGATTGCAAACCACAATTTGATCTTGGTTTGAAATCTTGGTCGGGAGCAATCACTTGACCCACAGTTTGTTGGCTTGGTTGTATAGTAAACTATGGTTTAAATTAAACAGGATGCAATGAATTCAGCCCTAGGCATGAGAGGAGAAGGGAAGGAGAAATGTGCAAACAAATCCAAGTTTGTAGGATTTGCTGAAATCAGTTCAAGGGACATTCTTTTTAGGCCCACTAGTTAAGAGAAATAAAAGAGAGCAGCTTTCCCTCACATCATGGAAAGGGACACTGTCTGCAGCCATGGGGCTGAGGGTGAAAGCAAAAGGACAAGAGCAATTGGGTGAGTCTTTTAAAAGAGGTCCCGTGGAACATGCATATCCACAGGGCCTCTTTTAAAGGACTCGCCCTGTATATGCTCCATAGGGCTCCCTCCAGATGGGTTAATAAGGGCTTGGGTTGAGTTCCTCTTCTCTCTCCTCACCGTCACCAAAAAAATCTGGTGCTGAACCTGCCTAAAGGCACCATTACTCTAGATCTTATACTGTATGTTTCTACCTGGAAGAACAGTTTTTCAGCTTTCCACTTTGGGTGGTTCGATGTATATACACAACCCCAACGGATAGGAGCGAGACCCTCTGTGAACTGCCTGGAAAACACATCCTTCTGATGTAAAATAATCAATACGAACATCCTGTAACTATCCACTTGATCACTGTTTGTAGCTCAGAAGGGAATAGAGCAGCTTTCATGAACACAGCACAGCGTTTGCTTCAAAAGGATTCGCTCGCAATTTTTTCCAGCCCTGTTTCCGTGTGCGTGAAATTGCAGCTTGACGCGCTTCTCAGCGCAAAGGAGGAGACTTTTCCCCACCCACTTACTGCTGAGTTATCAAGCTCATCTGACAGCTTATTTGACCGCACATGCTCAGGCGGTCTAAGCTAGTAACCAAGTCTCTGCAACCAGCCTCTGGGAACACAGCCTGAGAGCAACTTGTTCTCCTGTCATATCCGTGCAATTATGCAAGCAAATTCCACAGTCTGCTATTCTACTGCATTTGGGGAAATACACAGGCTCCCTATAAGCCTAGTCCTCTGGGTTGGAGCACACCAAACCTGTACCATTTTTTAATGTTAGGATCAGTGCATTAGGCTTACACCAAGGGAAACAAGGCTTTTCTGCGATACCGATCTATGCTGTGCATGCCTTCTTCCACCCTGTTCTAAACCTCTTGTCCTGAAAGGTGGGAGATCTTGTGCAGTACCAACTCCCCCTTCACTTTCTCACTTTCTCCCCCCCCCCCACAAAAACAGCAGGCAAGAATCTTAGATCAGCATGTGTGAAAGTCGAGCTGTACAATCAGCAAACTTGTATGGTCATCCTTGATGTGCTAGTTTTATACATGCAGGGGAGCCATTCCCAGCATGTATAAAATATTGGGAGCCATTCAAACATTTCATCCGCCAACTGAGGGCTGAAGTTCTGCAGTCTGCCAACAGATACATCTTACGTCTCTGCTGATCATGCAACTCAGATCAAGCAGGGGATAGCAGGGATGCACAAAGCTCCATTGCCATGCTTTTCAGAAGAAGACTATTAGAAAAGAACAGCTGATTATTTCTGGAACTCTCCTGTAATGTTGACCCTTACTTACCACATTCCATGGCAATGAGTTCCAAACAGCAGTGTTGTGGTGTATGGGAAATAAATGTTTCCTTTTGTTCATTATTGCCTTGCTGTATGCTGATTGCATTGCATGCTTTGTTCAGATCAAGTTATTATGTAAAACACTAAGCAGGTTTTCACTCTTGACACTAAAAGTGCTTTTTGTATTTTGCAGATCTGTAACGTGAATATTAAAACCTACACAGGCTAGAATGTAGAATCAATTTCAAATCATAGCTGCCAAGTTATCCCTTTTTTAAAGGGATTTTCCCTTATGCTGAATAGGCTTCCTCGCGAGAAAAGGGAAAACTTGGCAGCTATGTTTCAAATGGTCCTCTCTTCCTCTTTATATCCCACGTTAGCAACATGCATATAAATAGCAGAAGAGAGGGTCAAAGGTGCTTTTAGTGTCATCTGTGAAAATGCCCTGCACAATATATGTATAACATTTATGTATTTAAAAATGTTAAAGATATTACACACTTGCCCCTCTCCCCTCAAAGTATGCTGACAGTTTAAAATGTTTATCCATTTGCAAGTTAGCCTGCTGTCTTAGCACTTCTTAGCAGTGCAGGTCAGCTCTGCAATTTGCAGCAACCAGGAATGAGAAAGAGTAAAAAGTTTGAACACCATGTTGTGCGCTGGAATTTTATTTAAACAGCTTCATCTAGGCCTGCAATAAATACGCAGGATAGATACCTGCATATTCATTTTGGTCAAGTGCTCTGACAACTATGTTCTGAAACTAGCTTTTACCCCCTTAAGTGTCATCTCATCGTCTCAATGTATTGTTTTTATTTATGGGACACAAAGGCTGGCATGAGTAAAATGGAAGAGGGGGGGGGAGCTAAAGCTAACTTCAGATGCCTTAAAGGTAAAGGTAAAGGGACCCCTGACCATTAGGTCCAGTCGTGACCCGACTCTGGGGTTGCGGCGCTCATCTCGCATTATTGGCCGAGGGAGCCGGCGTACAGCTTCCAGGTCATGTGGCCAGCATGACAAAGCCACTTCTGGAGAACCAGAGCAGCACATGGAAAAGCCGTTTACCTTCCCGCCAGAGCGGTACCTATTGATCTACTTGCACTTTGACGTGCTTTCGAACTGCTAGGTTGGCAGAAGCTGGGACTGAGCAACGGGAGCTCACCTCGTCGCGGGGATTCAAACCGCCGACCTTCTGATCGGCAAGTCCTAGGTTTAACCCACAGCGTCACCCGCGTCAGATACCTTAGATAGCAGTTATAACCTACGGACAGCTAAAACCAGCTGCCCACTTCCTCAGTTCCCACCCCTTATATCCTGTATTCAAATCTAATTTCTGCACCAAGCAACCAGGGAAGATTCGGATCAAAGTGCCTGTCATGCTGCTGGAGCTTGGGTCCCCGTCTCCTGTCTTCCCCTTGGAAATGAATAACAGCAGGACTTGCATCTTTGCAACAGCTGTTTCGTTTTGGTTTGGGACCTGCCATCCTCAACCTCTCAAGCTGCAAAACCAGCACGCCGGGGGCCCTGAGCTCTCATCCTCGCTCTGCTCACAATTCCCTGGCAGAAGAAGCTTCGCCTCGCCATTGGTCGGCCCTCACCATGTGACTCTCTGCCAACGTTCCACCTGCCTCCAGCAGAATATTTACTTTAGTGACCCTGCTCTGTGGCAGGGTAATTTCATTGTCTGGTGTTTCTGTCAGCAAAATTAATTACTGCTCCTACTCACCAGCTCCCTCGCCCGCACATCACAGAAACATTAAAAGCAACTGCCAGGGACTTTCAGCTTCCACAGCTTGGGCTGTTTGGGAGCTAGACCCTCTCTGAATGCTAAACCTGCCTCAGAATAGCATATAACACCTGCAGGGGCCTAGCCAGCACAGGAATGGATTTTATTGCCTGTTCCTAGCTGGACAAGCATCCACATATTGAAAAAATGGGGAGGAATAAATCTGCACACAACCCCCAACTATCTTGGTTCTCAAACTTAATCCGTTCCAGAAGTCTGTTCCAAAACCAAAGTGTTCTAAAACCAAGGTGCGCTTTCCCATAGAAAGTAATGCAAAACGGATTAATCCGTCCCGGACTTTTAAAAACAACCCCTAAAACAGCAATTTCACATGAATTTTACTATCTCATAAGACCATTGATCCATAAAATGAAAGCAATAAGCGATGCACTGCAGTCACACAATCAACAATCAATCAGTAGCTGAACTAGGTTCCACACAGTCACAAAAACAAAACAAAAAAGCTGCAAAAACAAAAATGCAAAATAAATAGCAAAAACAGACAGACCTCAGCATAACACTCAAAGCGGAAGCGTAACACTCAAAACAGAGTACATTCGGCTTCCGAAAAAAGTCCGCAAACCGGAACACTTGCTTCTGGGCTTGCAGTGTTTGGGTTCCAAGCTGTTTGAGGACCAAGGTGTTTGAGAACCAAGGTACCACTGTATTACAAATAGATAAAGCATCCAGGGCCTCTTCACAAGTGCAATAAATGTCCGACGCAGAAAAGCATTTCTGTGTAAGGAATGGCGCACAACCTAAGTGCACCTCCAGTAAAAGACCAAACTGAAGGGGGACGTAGTTCAGATGTAATGGCAAACCACAGTTTGTCATTAGGAGAATGAGCCTGCATGAGACTCACACTCCCTCTGCCTCTCTGTTTTGTGCACATGAGGCAACTTCCACATTTTCTTTTGAACTAACCACGCAGTTCTACATTTCAACTGAACTTTGGGGTGTAACCTAAGCACAACAAGCAGCCACACATTGAAGAAAGAACTCGCAAGTCCGATGGTACAGTTGCATCCTGCGTTGTTGATCTTGCGTTGGGACTACATGGCCTCCAATATCCCTTCCAACATGAGGATTCCATAATATGCTGAAGTACAGTACAGATTCCAGTAATGTCTTTTGCTACATTGATGTCACTCCTGGGAAAGAACTTTGAGCCACTCTGTTGAGCAGACATGCCCCCTTGCAAGCTCCAGCACTCTTGAATATGGCCCAAGACTTCTCATTAGAAACCCACAAACCCCAACTTTTTCCTTGTGCCCTCGCCCACCCCTAGGAAGCTCTTAGCTCACCTGGTGCCCTCTAGATGTTTTGGACTACAACTCCCATTAGCCCCAGTTGGCACAAGCTCTCTGGGGCTGATGGGAGATGTAGTCTAAAACCGTTGGAAGGTACCAAGTTGGTGAAGGCTGTCTCAGCTCTTCTGGCTTATACTGTATGTATCTGAAAACATAACAGCTAAAAATGTTTAATAAAAATGATAAGCAAAGAAATAAATAAGAAGCTTAAATTTAGTACTGTATGCTTTGCAACACTCCATATTACTTGCAGAAGTCTGGATCAATTATTTTTTTCATGTCTGAGGGTAACCAAGTTCAAAATATTGCACTGCAAATGCAACATGCTCATCAATTGAAAATTTAACATCTGGCATCTTTAGGAAAGTGATATACCAATCATGCTAATTGCATGCAATGAAAAAATGCAAATTAGCTGAGGACCTCTGGTTCAAGACATGTTCCTGATGGGACCTTATGTGCTATGCAAGTTTCTCATCTCTGCCCTGTAATCCATTCACAGGCTGCATGCCCTGGCGTCTTGGTTTTTTTTATCTCTCCTTTGAAAATGGTATTTGTTTTGACACCTTCCCAGCCTTCCAGCTCAGCTTTTTAACCTGTTTTCCAGAGACTTGGGATTTCATAGGTCATACAGAGTTGAATTGCAGCTGCTGAGCCTGAAGAGTGAAATATTTAATAAGAAGAAACACTCTCCCACTTCTGCTTTTGTACTCTCATACTGTCCATGAAACAGTGTGGCTCCACTTTGGAGAGCTGGTGCAGTTGCTGTGAAAAGCAGTGTACTGTTGCGCCTAGAGCAGCCTTCCTGGCAAGCTAGTGCTCTCCAGACATTGTTGGACTACAACTCTCATCGGATTGGCTGGGATGATGGAAGCTGCAGTTCAGCAAGATCTGGAGGGCAACAAGTTGAGAAAGGCTGGGCTAGAGGAGGGTTTCCCAAACTTGGGTCCCCAGCTAGTGGTCAGGGATGATGGGAATTGTATTCCAAATACAGCCAGAGACCCAAGTTTGGGAAACCCTGGGCTGGAGCATTGGATTTGGGGACAGGTAAACTCATGGGTGTCCAGCTTATGAAGCCTGGCTGTGCCTTTGACAGCACATTGATCAGTAGGAATGAGCATGTGATCCTGATTCACTGTGCTGTGAAAAGCTTCACCTGCCTATTTCTGCATATCAAACTCCTGCTAACGGAACAGGGTCAGGCCAAGCTGTTAAGACTGGTTGGCTGCCTTCGGCTCAAGGCTCTTCTCAACGGTAAAGGTCAAACAGCACCTCTACTCTGAGCCCAATGTTTTTCAAAGTGCATTCTAGGGATCTCAAGAGTTCCTGCAAAACTTAACATGGGTTCTTCAAAAAAGAAGACTGCTAAGGGTGCACAAATACTCCTGGAATGCAGATAGACCACTGCTAGCTGCTGCAATCACACCTTGCAATGCACACCGTACCGGAAAGGGTGTGTTTCCAGGGCACATCCCGGGATTCTCGATTCCCTTCTATGCATATTCCAACACACGGAGGGGGAAGTGGGACTGTGCCTCCCCGCCCCGCCATCTACACATGTGTAGCAATATCTGAAAAAAGGTGCCACGTCCATACAGCTGTACACACATAGGTTACACAGGTTCACCAGCAATCAAGGGGTCTGATCACATGGAGAGCCTTACACGTATGGATGTAGTCTCCCCTGTTCACAAGCAGATAGCTCAGTTGGTTAGAACATGGTGCTGTTAACACCGTGGTCACAGGTTTGATCCCCCGCATGGGACAGCTGCATATTCCTGCATTGCAGGGGCTTGGACTACGATTCTAAGTTGAACTGAATACTCAGACACTGGAGGGCAGGTTCAGGAGGCACACAGACATCAGGGATGGGAGAAGCAGCCCATAATATCCAGTCCTCCCCGCACTAGGTATATGGAGGGAGATGTAAACATCCCCTTTCAGAGTCCC
Source organism: Zootoca vivipara (assembly GCF_963506605.1). Lineage (NCBI taxonomy): Eukaryota > Metazoa > Chordata > Lepidosauria > Squamata > Lacertidae > Zootoca > Zootoca vivipara. The sequence continues at coordinate 50,299,127 of NC_083285.1, read as the reverse complement.
AGTGAGGCCTGCCCCCTTTGAAGTGAGGATATAATTCATACTCCTCTTTAAGCAAAAAATACTGTCTCAAAAATACTGGGAAGGATGAGTGTTGATCATATTAAATTAGCCCAATACGTTTTGGCTCAAGTGCCTTATTCAGGGGTTTATTTGTTTCTTTTCATACTGCTTAAAAAACCCATCAACTTAAAAGGCCTTGCGAGGCAAAAGCTTGGGAGAATTTAGTAATAAATATTCATCCTTTCCAGCATCTTTAAAACAAATATATATATAAATTATTGAAACTTCTCAGCATCAAATACAATACAAAAACAGGTTAATCTAAATAAAAATGAAAAAAGGAAGTAACACAAAAGAAAAGAAAAAGAAAAAAATACAAAGCCCTCTATCCAAGGTAGATCTTAAACTGTGTCTCACACAAAAGTGTGTAGACCAGGCACCCCCAAACTTCAGCCCTCCAGATGTTTTGGACTACAATTCCCATCATCCCTGACCACTGGTCCTCTTAACTAGGGATCATGGGAGTTGTAGGCCAAAACATCTGGAGGGCCGAAGTTTGGGGATGCCTGGTGTAGACCCTCCCAGCTCTCACCTGGGAGCTTCCCTTTCTTCTGCCAGCATCTTTGAGACACATTTCTCCTTTCTGTTTATATCATTGGATGCTTCACGGTTTTTGTGTATATACTCCTCTGTAAAGCAGACTCGCAGCAGTTCTTTAGCAGACAAGGGTCCTCAGGTGGCGAAATTCCTTGAATGTGTAAAAAGGGCTTGTATGACGCAAAGCTTTTTATGGGATAGGACCATTGGTCCATTTAGCTTGCTAATGTCAACAATGGCAGCATCTCTCTAGGACTTCAGCCAGGAGTCCTTTCAGCCCTACCTGGAGATGTCAACGATTGAATCTGGGACCTTTTGCACACAAAGCATACGCTCTGCCGTTAAACTACAGATGTTATCCCATGGTGGGCTTTTGAAAACTACTGCCTTGACCTCTTTGACAACAGAGCTGCTGTGGGCGATGGGATGCAAATATAATAAATACGTTGTTCATCTCATATCTACCTCGAGAGCAGGAAGCCATAGACTTAACAGTTCCACACTAAGCACACTTATTTGGAGAGAAATTTCCCAAAACAGAATCACAGATTTTGAAGGACTGTACACTTGATGAGTGGCAGCTGAATATGTGAATTGACTCCACTGGAAAAAGAAAACTCTGTGTGAGGTGACACACACATGGTTCCTTTGCAGCGTTCTGCAGTTGTGTTATTGACAGAAGCAAGATGCTGCATGCATGTGTGAACCAGCCTTTTTTAAAAGCAGAAAAACCATATCCAGGATTGCGGGCCCAATGCATAGTTATAGACACCCTGATAAGCATTCCAGGCTTCTTCAAACAGCCGTGCTGGGTCAGGAATTACAGCTAAAGCCTAACCACAGGTCCAATTTACTGTTCTCTCCTTTTTCTTTCATTCAGAGGCTGTGGGTTAAGACCTCAGAGGACTTCAATAAGCTGGAAAGAATGAAGTAAGTCAGACAACATTCAGGGAAAGGTCTGGGTTACATAGCCTAAGTATAATGTGCAGCAACTATATATTCATCCCTGACATGGCAACTGCTAGCCCTTGGTTTCCATAACTAAAATGTTAGGTAATTGAGGGTGTCATAGAGAGGTGAGGGGCAGATCTAACCATCCCTCTCCCCCCCCCAACTCCTCAAGTATGTGCACTGTTATTTCTGTCTTCTTAAAACAGAGGGCAGGTTACAGAGCAGTTACTTTTGGCCTTGATAAGTATAATTTTACCAAGTGGTTTCTGGAGCCTGTAATTACCACTGAGTATTTAATAGCAAATAGGCTATAGAGCCTATGATTGAAAATTCCACCTTGGCCCATTCTGCTTCTAACACCTGCTATTAAGACTTTAGTAGTAGCCAGAGTCAAAAAGACTTACCTTCATACAGTGCTGCTTTTTAATATTTATTTGTTTGTTTACAATGTTTTAACTACAGGTAGGTAGCAGTGTTGGTCTGCCATAGTCAAAACAAAATTAAAAAATTCCTTCCAGTAGCACCTTAGAGACCAACTAAGTTTGTCATTGGTATGAGCTTTTGTGTGCATGCACACTTCTTCAGATACACTGAAACAGAAGTCACCAGACCCTTATATATAGTGAGAGGGTGGGGAGGGGTACTCAGAAGGGTGGTGGGAATGGGTGATTGGCTGCTAGGTGTGGTAAACCTGTTGACTGTTAACGACTGCAATTGTTGACGACTGTTAACAACTCCATTAATACAACCACTAGACTTAACATGGACACTGGTACCAGAGCCTGCAATAAATCCAGATGCCAACTTTGCTGCCACATACACCCGGACAACACCATTACTGGCCCCAACAACATCAAACATACCATCTCAGGACTATTTAATTGCTCATCTTGTAACATTGTGTATGCCATCAAATGCCAATAGTGCCCTTCAGCTCTCTATATTGGACAAGGATAAATGGACATAAATCTGACATCAGGAATCACAAGACAGAGAAACCAGTAGGAGAACACTTCAATCTCCCAAAGAATTTCAGAAATAGACTGGAAAGAGAAGCTGCTGAATTGCAACTTATTACCAAACTTAAAACCATGGAGGGACCTGGTCTGAATAGAGACATTGGATTCTTATCTCATTATACATGATAAAGCTATTTCTAGCCATCTCACCCCTTGCTTTTTCCTGTAAGACCAACTGCAGTCGTTAACAGTCGTCAACAGGTTTACCACACCTATCAGCCAACCACCCATTCCCACCACCCTTCTGGGTTATACCCCTCCCCACCCTCTCACTGTATATAAGAGTCTGGTGACTTCTGTTTCAGTGTATCTGAAGAAGTGTGCATGCACACGAAAGCTCATATCAATGACAAACTTAGTTGGTCTCTAAGGTACTACTGGAATGTTTTAACTGACCTTCATCAAAAAAAAGATCCCAGGAGTTTACACATCTCTCCAGTTAAAATAACAAAATACACAATAAAATAGAAAATCAAGTGAGAAGTCCTGCTACTAAGAAACCAAATCATGAAACAAAACTGAAGCAGGGATCCTAATAAAACAAACAAACAGCACTGCTCTGCTTTAAAGAGGTGTGTTTTCAGGCCATGCCTGAAACTCAGTAAGGAAGGAGCCAATTGCACCCTTAGGGAACAACAGTTCCCTGGAAGGGGTACGATCCTCTTCTGGGGAGCAGAATCTGGACTTCTTTCTGTCCAGGCACAACATTCCAGATCCTACATAACATTGACTCTCATTGACACCTGCCATTTGTCTGTGATATGGCACAGAGGGTACCACAAGATGCAGCTTCTAACCTAACTGACCACATGTTTCCACTTGCACGAAACCACCCCTATTAATTTTGGCATGCTCTCTGAGAGAAGTACAGCAGTATAAACTCCCATTTTATTCAGTGCGGCATGTCCAAATAAATAGGCATGTTTCCATTAGCAGGCTGTAAGCAGTATGATGGCATACAAACAGATATACCTTATAAAGTAGGCAAGAGTCTGGAAGGGAAACACCTGTTCAAATTAAGAGCAGCTAGAGGGAAGCACACAAACACAGCTCACAAAAGACTGAAGCCTTGAGCTGGAGGACACAGCACAGCTGTTCTTAGAAACAAGACAAAAGCTTTAGTTATGGTCGTTCCACTCTGACACACCCTTTCCCCTCTTCATGTTGTTTACTGAAAGGAAGGGTTGAAATTTCACAGACGGAACTACTGATAGTAGCTTGTGTATCTCGGGGGATGCAATACACAGCAAAATACTTTTTTAAAAAAACAACAACAACCACCCTAGGAAATATAGATCACAACTGTACTGCTTAATCTATCAATAAACCTAGGAGAAAAGGACATGGTATGCAACCATTTCCAGCCATCATTCAGCAGCTGCTCCCCTTTCTTTCCAAACCTGACGGAGAAACAATTCAAATGGTCCCCGAATCAGCAATATTCTTAAATCAGATTTCAATTTCAAAGAGGAGCTGAGCCTAGTTGAAGTGCTCAGCCGAAGCAGCACCAGTGAGTGAGCCAAAAGGGTACAGTGGTTAAACCAGGGGTCACCAAACTTACTGCGCTTCGGGCCAGTGCCTGCAGCGCCAATCGCACGGCGGGCCGGAGGGCGGGGGAGCATGTGCCCATACACTATTTCCAGCGCACTTCCGGGTCACCGGAGCACCGGAAATAGCTTGTGCGCATGCGCACAGGCCTTCTTCGGCCCGGAACTGTGCCGGAAATGTGCGCAAGCTATTTCCGGTGCTCTTGCGACCAGTGCGCCAGTGGCAGCAGGTGGCAGCAGCAGGCGGGGGTCTCCGTGGGCCGGATAAATGAGTCCTTCTGGCCGTATCCGGTCCCCGGGCTGCAGTTTGGGTAGCAATCCCCACTCAGGGTACTGAGAATTGTTAAGAGACCCCCTATTCCCCACACAGAACTAGAATTCTGAGAGTGGTTTAACAAACAATTCCTCTCCATAGGGACCTCTGGGAAGGGGATGGGGGGTCTCCTAAAAACTCTCAGCATCCTTAACTATCTACAGTACCCAGGATTATTTGGGGAAAGCCAGGATACTGCCTTAAATGTATGGTGCAGATGGGGCCTCTGTTGTTCTCAGGATAACCTACTGTACCTTCCCAGGGTTGTTTTGAGGACAAGCAAGAGTAAGGAGAACAATGTCAATCATCTGAAGATCCTTGGAGGAAGGGTGGAATCAAAATAAATAATGTCTCTCAGGATTTACAGCACACAGAAAGAAGTGTGATCATGTAAGAGAGAGAAAAAAACAACAGAGCTGTTGATTGGCTTGAATAGCATACCTACCAATTCTAACTAAATAACAGTGGGTTTATGTGCCTGTCAGATGTTGATCCCCAACATCTTTTGGGTTTAGAGGTAAAGGCCTTAACCACTTGGCCAGCTTTCAAGGCCTTGCAAGTACCAAACTTGATACACCCTCCTCTGTTGTTTTTCAAGCCACCCCGATTTCCCAAGGCCTGATTGATTTCCAGCCCTGTCTTCTGATAGCAAGAAAACAGAGAGGTTCTGAAAACCCAAACACGAACCCTCGTAAGCTGAGATATTTGTTCATTTCTGAACGGATGCACATGCATTGAATTATACTGGTGTGACAATGGGCTAATATTCTTCCATCAATGTAGCATGATGTGGTGTTGCTGAAGCAATGGGAATAAGAGGGGAGGGTGATGCGATGGACAAAAGAGGCTATTCAAAGAGCCTCTTCTTTCCGCCCCTGAAGTGTGGGGAACTGCATAATGTGGAAGGGAGGGAGGGGGGGAGAAATAATACTGTGCAAACAAAAGCCCTTCCTATGCAAAATCCTGAAAAGATGACTCACAATAGATTGGGTGCTGCATACTCCATCTTTCTGAGGAGGCATCTGACCATCAGGGGAAGAATGACTATTATGGGGTTCCATTCATGCCAATGCAATGAAAGTTAATTCTCCCCTGGACTGTGCAGTACATGCAAACCGATCTTCCTAGCCCCCCAAGAAAAATATCCAATAGTGCTGAACTTTAGTCTCAAAACATTTTTTATTTTTTTTGGTATATGTTCCAGTTAATGTTCAAAATGTAAGCCGTTCCAAGGGAGTAATCTAATGAACGAGCAGAGGGTGAATTTATTATCAATTGAAAACAACATCATTTCAGAAATCCTTCAAGTGCAATTTGGGATCGGCAATATACAGCTATTGAACATTCAGTGACATACAATATGTATCTGAAGAAGTATCTGAAGAAGTGTGCATGCACACGAAAGCTCATACCAAAATAAAAACTTAGTTGGTCTTTAAGGTGCTACTGAATGAATTTTTTTATTTTATACAATATATATGTATCTCACAGTTAAAATAATCAGCTCTAACACAGGACTCTGCTGTTCCCATATCTTCTCTTATCTGTCCTCCAGTTCTGCCTGACACACTTTCACCTCTATCTTTGGCTTATGGGTAATATGCAGAACACAGCTGACAATTCAAGTACGGAAAGCTGGCTTAGGACGTTTTAACGGAAGCAGGCTTGTCTGGTCAAATATCTGGAGAACTGCAATTTCCTTAGTGCCCCTTTGTTTTTCTCCCTGAACTGAGGGAAAACAAAAACAGCTGCTGAAACAGTCAAGATTTCCAGGATAGGCAAGATAGACAAAAAAGAAGAGTGAACAGAATTCTGTGGGTGACAAACTTATTTTCTTATTCTGTGAACCACCCTGAGATCTTGTGATGAAGGGAAGTATAATAATAATAATAATAATAATAATAATAATAATAATAATAATAATAATAATATTCATTTCAGGTACTCAAAAGGATTTATCCAGACCTACTTTCAGTAAGTGCAGGGGGCGGGGGATCTACCATTCAGCTACCCTATCCTTAAGTCATAGTTAAAGGACGTTAAGATGATGAGTAACTAATCTAAGTTAAGTGAACTTGAGTATGTGTCCTCAGGCTATGTTTAAATATCTCTTTAAGTAGCCGAAGGGTAGAATTTGGAAAGATTCCAGTTTGATTTGTTTCAAATTTTCCCTGCAGTAAATGCCATTTCTTAATGTGACTGCTTAACAAATGGCTGATGCATTCCACAAAAAATGGTCAAGAAACAGCTTTTTAATAGGAATTCTTCTGGCTGAAGGGAATACAATTGTCACTCCACACAGAAATGCAAACGACCCAGTCCAAAGTCACAAGCACAAAGAGCTATGCTTTTCATTCAGCAGGCACCCGGTTTTGTATGCATTTTTACTAACATGCGTGTTATAAAAGGTTGTTGGCACTGTGTTTCTAACACAGTGCCTCCCCAATCATTTTATTTAGCAAAACTCCTCCATGGCAATAAACGGAATCAAACTCATCCCCTGCCTCTCCCTGTATGTGTGTTTTGTAAAAAAAAAAAAAGTACCAGTTGGGGAGGAACAGGGAATGCATGTGACTGCTACAGAGTTCTTAAACCTCATCTGCAGGCATCACAAGAAATCCTGCTCGGGAGAAGCAATTCAAAACTGTTGAAGCACACACAGAGAATGTGACAATCCAAATTCAAAAGGTCAAGCCGAGTCAAGTTCAAACAGCAGGTGATTCGACTGGAGAGTTATTTCTCCATGGCGACATTTTGGGGACCCACATCTTATATTCTGGGGGGAAAAACTCCTTTTGTTTCTTAATGTGTAAAATGCCTACACTTTTCCCAACCCCCTTTTGGCATTTAGCATTTCCACTGTCAAATGCACTGGACCAGTTTGATTCAGAATCCCCACCCATTTCTCTGATCAAAATACAGAATGTTGTGTATTAATCAGACCAGGGGCTCACCCTCACTTCCCCTTGCCCTGCACCTAGAAAGCACAGGTCCTAAAGGTTTTTCGCTTGTCTCATGCTTCTTTCTAGGCAAGGGACAGGTCAGATTTCCGGTGGCCCCATTGCTTTCCCCAAGGAAACCCGCTGTTTACTGCTGCATCAGAACAAATGTCCATCTGCAGAAGAACCAACTGACATAGTAGGTTTTCCCAGGGAAAAGTAGTGGGCAAAATTCTAAACGAGCCCTAATAGGAGCATCCTGGTTTCTCCTGATTTTCAGCACAGAAGTTTCTTCATCCTTTCTACCCCATCCAATCCCATAAGAAGCTCCTTTCAAGTTTGGGGGGAAAGAGGACAGGCAGCACTAATCACGAATGCCGCCCTAACCAAGATTTTTTCCTCCCCGAAGACGAAGGGACAGACAGCTTAAATTGCTACTGAAAGATAAATGCTATTGAAAGATAACAAATTAATTAACGAGAAAGCTAATACGAAAGTGCACTCTAGCAGAATCATAACACTGCACAATGCCTCCTGGAAAACACAGTGTGGAAACACAATAATTATTGATAAACTTGAAAGGGGCTGCATTCAGATATGAGGTTTATTGTGCAAGTTTTACTGGTGACCCAGTTTTTAACATTCCTGCAGTACCTGTTGCCTTGTGGAATTGTGGCTTTTTGATTGATATATTGCCATGCTGTCCTATATTTTAAATGGCGGGAAAGAGCCCTGTTCTTTCCCACATGAGTGGCAGTGGCATAATCATGAAAACCATGGGGAAATTAAAGCGAAAATCTCCCAAAATTTTCTGTGTAATGATGGTTGCAAATAGGTTTTTCCTTAAAAACAATTCACATGCAAATGAGTGCTAAACTTCCCCTCGATTTCCATAAGTGACTTTTACATCATGTGAAAGATCACATAAAACATGAAAATGAACAGGGATTAGGAACAGCATTGGGAAGCTGCAACAGGCACCATCTGAACACAGTCTTATTTTTCCCTGTCCTATCATCTCTGGTCAAACAAACTATGAGGGGCACACTCCTTTGCAAACACCAAAAATGTTTTCTTCTGTATCACCTAATTGTTAGCGAGGTTGCAACAAACTTGGTACATGTTATCATTTATGATGGGGCTGTCGGTTCAAGATTGTTTTGGAATTAATTTTGACAGCAATGATAAATATTGCTAAGGAAACTTGTTTTTTGTCTAAAATTAATGTTATCGAATATTTGTTATGACACCAATGTAAATAAATTGTCAAAAGAATTGGTTTTGTAATAGTAATAACAACTCCATGGAAAACAGCTCCGGATCTTACACGGGACTGGATGCTTGGTAACGCTCACTCTGGAATATAGCTGTAATGGAGAAAAGCACACCTAGAGCATAGCTATCAAGTTCTCCCCTTTTTAAAGGGAAATTCCCTTATGCTGAATAGGCTTCCTCGCGAGAAAATGGAAAACTTGACAGCTATGACCTAGAGATTTCAGCAAGAACTAGAAACTCCAGACACTTTTTATATGTTTTGGCATTCCTTTGAGACATATGCAGCAGAACCATCATTTTGAAGATGACCCTCAGAGCAAGCCTAGCCAATTTGGACTTATACTGGATGATCTGATAAAGTTGATAGTCCTTACTCAGACTTTGTTATAGTTTTGTTTTTCATCTTTTAATTTTTGACAGTTGTTAGCATTGCTCTCTCCATTTTAATATACATTATAAAATGAAAAAAAATCAAAAAGCTTTGAGGAGTTCAGAAGCACAGAAGAAGAAGAAACATATCTGTAAGAATGGGGTGAATGTGTTTGTGCCAATGATATTGCACCACCTTCAGCTCTCTCAAAAAGATATCTTGCCTCCAGTTTGATATTACTATTATGAAGTTAACTGTCACTAATAATTGCAATGCATTGATGAATAAGCAATCTGAAACTATTTCCATAATTTGGGAGTATGCAAGGAATGGGACTTTTCTTTAAAGAATGCCAAAAGAAGAAACTCTATATCACTTGAACAAAACAGACCAGTTTTCATATTCCACCAGTCCAAGCCAGCAAATGCAGACAGAAGAACACTCTCTGAAACACAAGAGTTTCTCCACCTAAGCCTGAGAAAAGGGGAAACTGAAATGCCCATTCCGCATGGTTACTCTGGATTAAATGAGATAGTGATGGTTTGCATGCAGAAGATCCCGATTTCAATCCTTGGCATCTCTAGGGTAGAGCAGGATGAGATTCCCTCCCTGAAATCCTGGCGACCTGCTGCCAGTTAGTGCAGGAAATACAGCGCTGCATAGACCAATGATCTGATTCAGTGTAAGACAGCTTCTTATGCTTACTCCACAAACAAATGCCACACTATTTTTAACAAAATGTCATTCAGTGAGAAATGAATATAATCAGGATTTTCCAACTTTTTTTTAAAGGCAGATAAAATGTAAGAAGCTCCCACCCAAACCCATTACTGAAAACAACACGCTGGTGAGGAATAATTATATTTCCTTTATCGTTCTAAGGGGAGGCTTATGATAAGGTCAAAGTGAAAATGATGCAGGCTATTGATCACAAGTCATCTATTCCAGAAAGGTTACTATACTCAGATGTCATTTTTACAGCTGTAACGACCTCGCTGTCTCCACGCCACATCAGAGCTGTATCTCTTTACTCACAGCTGAATATAAACTACCACAAACTTGCTAATTAAGCCGGACTGGGATTTTTTTAACCACTTGCAGCATCCCATACTGACAAAGCAGTGGGTAGATCTTGCACCATAGCTCTTGTTAATCTGGAAGGGTGGAAAAAATAATGAATATGGATCTGGTGTACGGGTTACTCCTTTTGGCACACATTTCAGGCTGAAACCAAACCCAGGCACCGAACTGGTTCAAAAATCTTTGAACTACGCCTGAAAATAGTTCTTGATAGTTTGTTATGGGGTAGAACCTTGAACAATTTCTAGTTCATCTTCATAATCATCCCCCCCTCACCCCCCCAAAGCAGAGGGCCCAGAATCTTAGGTCAATTACGAAAGTTAGAAGACAAAGAGTGGAGGCAACCGTTCTAAGGTTTGTTCGACAAATTTGGAGGCACTGCTGTTGCTAAGGTCGCTTAGTCACTTAATCACTGTTGTTAATCAATCAGAAGGGATGGGAGACATTTTCTGCATCTTCCCAGTTAAAGAGATTTCCTCTCTTCCAACAGGAGTAGCTTGCAGCGAAAAGTATAGGTACAGGAACAAAGCAAATGATGCCTTGTGTAACAGCTGTGTGGCAGGCAGAAAGTAAACAGAGTAAGCCTATTCTAGTATGGAAATGCAATTATGAGGAAAGCTTCATCTGTTAAAATTCTGTCAAACATCTTATTCATTGCGTGTAACCCCTAATTTGCTTTTGGAACATATAGCAGCCTATAACATTCTTAGTCTGCTGCCAAATATTTTGTAGTCGGTTCCAGACATGTCTTCTTGGGGAGGACATTCCAGAGTCAGGGAACTACAGTGTACCAGGACTCAGCTGAGGAGTATGGCTTTAATACAGGGCTGAACCCTGTATTGCAGGGGGTTGGACTAGATGACCCTCAGGACCCCTTCCAACTCTACAATTCCATGATTCTAACCCAGAGACCCAAGGCCTTCATTTTGAACCAAGAAGACATCAAATCGTTAGAAGTATTCCCTAAACACAGGAACAATGGACATATGGTTGGTTTCATGATGCAGCCGTATTTTTAACGCAAATACATCCGCATAAAAACAGGACAATTTGTCAACCTTGCTTCCACCTTCTTGCTTAGCTAGCCCTGATGTAAGAAATCTGCAATTCTAGTTACCACCTTTGTCCAAAGAAGCACACTAAAAGCAACGGCTTGAAGAACCCTGAAGCTGAAGCTGAGAAATCCATGGTAACAACATATTCTCAGAAGCCAGGAGAAATATGACAGGCAACTAGAGAAACAAAATGCAGCCCTTGGTTCTCTCTTCCCTTCTGTGTTTGCCTTGTGTTAAGCTGGGCAAGATGAGATATCAAAAGCAATGGCAAATGAAGGCCCCCTTGAACTTCCTTGTCTTCCCAGATGGACAGTGAATGCAGTAGAAGTTTGCAGAAGTTTTGTCCCGCCCCACCCCCTTCAACTTCTCTGAACAAAATAGACAGAACTGCAGTGAAAGAAGAATGTATCAAATTAATTTTTACCATTTCTAATTTCCTCTCTTACGATTTATGTCTAGGTTGTTATTTGTTTCATTTTCTGTTTATAGAAAATAATAAAAGAGCCAAACAAAAATGAGCAAAAGATCCTATCTGAATGCATGAAAAGAAAATTTGATTTAAAACTATCTCTTCCCCCCCTGTTCTTTCTTGAAGCGGGGAACTAGATGACAGGATTCATTATTAAATGCTTGGAAGTACTTCTGAGGATTAGGGAGCTGAGTTTTATCTTAATTTTCAAGCCCCTCCCCCTTCCCCCCCCAAAGAAAGGAAGACCCAAGTGTCTTCTAAACATAGCTGACAAAGTCTCTTCAACAGACATATAGCTTTATATTTATATGAAGGGGTTGCTTATTCTGCTGATAAAGTGCAGAACAGATGTTATTTCACCTGACAACTGCCATTTTATATTGACATTATCCAGGTTTTATTTACAGTGCCTCTCTTCGTCTCCTACGCGATGAAATGCTGAAGGTGTGTAACTCGCTGACAGAGCACAGAGAATCATAGAATTGTTTGCATACAAAAGGTTCCAGATTCAAGCTCTGGCACATAGCTGTCAAGTTTTCCCTTTTCTCGCGAGGAAGCCTATTCAGCATAAGGGAATTTTCCTTTAAAAAAGGAGAACTTGACAGCTATGCTCTGGCATCTCTAGTTCCAAGGCTCTCAGGTAGCGAGACTGGGAAAGACCCCGCAGAGATGCTGGCGTTCAGAGTAGGCAATACTGGCCTAGAAGAACCAAAGGTCTGTCCCAAAATAGTCAGATCTAGATAAGAATTGCATCACGAGACAACTGCCTGGTCCAGATTCCCATGGCTAAGGTGTGGTTCGCCGCTTTAGGAATGTGCTGAAGGTGTCTGCCCTCCCAGTTCCCTCCACTGGTTTACAATAACCAGGTTGCCATGGCATCTGAACTGGACCTATGTCCTGCTTCCAGGAACAAGAGAATATATTCCACTAGCATGCTCATATCTTAAGACCTTCTACAGAAGCTCTTTCCCAAGTACCTTGTTTAACAGAGGTACCCTGTATAATTGGACAGGAGAGGGCCTTTTCATTGATTTATCCATGACTTGGAATGCCTTCCCTAATAATACATCTTTGGTACTGACTACAAAACACTTGCCACCAGGTTAAGACCTTCCTATTTGCTCAGACATTTTAGATATTTTACTTAGAATTGCCATCTCTATTCCTTAACTTCATGTTTTCGGCATGCTTTTGGTCTTGTTTGTTGTTGTTTTTAAATATTGTATCCCTGTGTTGTGTGAGTACTTTTATTCATACGTTTGTCTACCACCACAGAATCTTCCGGTTGAAGGGCAGTTAAATACTGTAAATAAATTTAGGGGTGTTGCTCAGGCTACAAATGCGGAAGTCCTGAGATCACCGTATGACCGCCTGTCAATTTATTTAAATGGGGGGGGGTGCTTGCAAGCCCTCCATTTCCTGTGAAGTGTGGTTCAATGCATCCACGCAAAGGTGTGCAATAGGGAGCATTCATTTACACAGCACTGGGGGGGGGCTGTTTCCAATTGCTGGTTTTATGATCTAGTCAGGTGGAAATGAAAACAAAGAAGTGAACCTATTAAAGCTGAGGGCTAGACTTGATGCCATGCTAGAAAATGCACGATCAGTCTCCTAATGGTTTATTCTTTTCACTGACATGCAGCCGCAGGGGTCTGCATGTGAGAGAATCTCATCAATATATGTGGATCTCATCAAGTAATAGCAGAAAAAGAGAGTGGCTGCTTAACCCCTTTCCCTTGTAACTTTCGTCCTGGAAAGGAAATTGACTGGGGAGAGTTTAATTTAATCCGTGGGGTATGGGGAAAAGACCTGAGGGGAAAGGGTGAAGCATCTCCTCTCTCAGAACTGCTCCAATCACATTCCTATCTTACTTCCCCATTTCAGGTTTTTAAGAAGGCATTAGAAGACAGACAGGCGACATCTATATTGGTTTTTTGGTACCTACTAAAGACCTCTTTCAACAAGCCTTTTAAGTTCAGGTCTTTATCCCAGTCTGTAACTCCTTGGAACTGAAATCTGCTTCTCCACGTGAAACGGCTTTTAATTGTTTTTACATATGGACTTGCTTTTATTGCTGATGTTTTTACTGTGAAATATTTGAGATAGATTATGGGAAGCGATGCACAAACGGAATCAAATAATAATAAATAAAATTATGCACCCCTGACATCTTGTTATTTTGACTCTGGGAGAAAGAGACGGCCTTCTTTGCAACTTGATTTATTAAATGTCCATTTTTGCACTCCTCGGTAAGCAGAGCCATTATAAGCTGGATTTAATGAAGTAACCTGTTGTCCTTTCATCGGGTTTAATGGGATATCAAGCAGCCGTGGTAGCAAAGCGCTCGTGTCCGCCAGGTAGCCCACACTTGACAGCACTTTGCAACTGCACGTAGAGATCGACATTGCATTTCTCGGGCCGAATGCAGAAGCGGCTCCAGTTTTATCTTTAAGAGCAAAAGCAATCTTTTTCCAGAGGTCATGATAATAAGCTCCCTCTGCAGTAGCCATTTACCATTCCAGCTCCTGGGGTCTTGTAATCAGATTACTGTCACTAATGGCTAACTACATGCAAGATGGCGAGCCTCTCGCGGCAAGGTTCTCTGGCCTCTCCTCTCCCTCCCTCCAACGCCATCATTTCTGCCTGCCTACTCCATGCTGTTCAGTTAATACACTGTCCAGGGATCTATCTATCATCCCTCCCAATCTCAACCTGTCCTCGTGTCTGAAATGTATTAGATAAGCCCCCAGATAGCTGACTACAAAGTAATATGAAAATAACATTAGCTTGATTAGCATATGCCACTACCCAGTTCTGCCTGTAACACCAAACAGATGTACAGGCTGGGACAATACAAGAATATGAGGAAGGACCTGAATTTCGATTGCTTCCCAGGCTGGCACACCATAGGGAGGCTATTTCTCACTTGGGGGTTTGGATATGTAAGTGCAAAAATAGTCCATGCTGACGGATGTTGCATGCGCATAAAGCTTCACTAGTTGTCATTGGGCTTCCTCCCTAACCCCCCTTTTTTCTATAGTAGTGGTTCCCACCCCACAATTCTTCTCCTTCGATTAATTTCATTTATTCCTTTAAAAGAAATCAAAACTAATAATAATAATAATAATAATGGTTACAGCTAATGGGGCTGCACCCAACGCCAGTTATACTCAAAAGAGTTTAGAAGCATTAAACACAATACACCATTTGCAACAATTTCTCTTTGGAAATGTTTCTTTTTTCTTCCTTTTTGTCACTGCACTTAAAGCTAGAGTTGGTTTTTTCTACTGTCTGACTGTATCTGCATTTACGCCTCTCCTTTCCCTTCTTAGTTTCTCTGTTTTGCCCTTTGTCCTCCTGAAGTCCTATCCCAGAATTAACAGCAGGGGAAATATAAGATGCTGTCCAGTATTATTCTTTCCATTTAATCCAGATTCAGATTCCACAACAAAGCGGAAATGGTACAATGGGGGAAATGAAATGGGTCAAAATATGGGTTGGCTTATTTTGATGAGGAGGGCCTCATGAAAAACCTTCATGCATGAGGATGCTGTGAAAAAACTTGCATGCATGACCTGTACCAAGTCTACAATAAACTGTTGTGTGGAAGTGCCCCAGAGAGGAGACTGTTTGGCTCAATTAGCTCTGTTTTATATTCGGTTGAGTAGTTCCATGTACTGTATTATGAAATGCATTTGGTACTGCTTTTTTTTACATTACTGCTTAACTTGCTGATTGACGGCATCTAATCTTTACATAGGCAGAGACTTTTTTATTTTTTTGGCATGTTCTTAATCAAATAATAGGCCCTTGTTTTCCCGGAACAATTACAAGCTGAACATGTACTATATCTCTTTTGTCTCTAGTTTCCAAACTCTCACACACTCAATAGTTGGACCGAGCTTCCCATGACAGGCTCTTAGCTTAACTTCCTCATTCCCTAAATACAATTGTATAATCCTACCAAACTGTAAATTAGTCCTGACGTTTAGGCTTCAATCCTAAACTCATTTGCCGAGAAGAAAATCCCACTGAATCACTGGAATCTGCTTCCAAGTTAACACACTTATGACTACCTAGCTTTAAAATTACCATCAGTGGTGTCATCAGGTCAAAACGTCCCAAGCAGAACATCTAGGACTGCATTCGGCATAAATGAGGAGGAGGAAGGGGATCCAAAGGCAGCAGACTTCCCACATTTTGAAGTGACTTCTGACATTCTGAAGTGAAGAACTACACATGATCATCTACCTAAGAGGGTATAGGTTGTAAGACCATTAAGCTCAGGGTCTAAAATTACCAAACTCTACCAATGAGTCCATTACAATTAGTCCATTAGTTCCTAGAGAAGTAATCCCAATGCAGCGATGTATTTTCTTCTTGCATCACGGCAATGAATTTTTTTCTTTACTCTGGCAGCCATGCATATTTTTGCAGAGCACGGATGGGTAACCTCAGACCCAAAGGATGCATTTGGACCTCCCGGCCTCTCTAACAGACTCTCTCCAGCCACAGCCTTCATTAGCCCAGCTTTGCATCCTCCTTAACTGTTTTTGCCTGGCTAGAATGTGCCTCATACTTTCCTGGCTTGGAGATACGCGGGGGGGGGGGAGCTTATCCGCACTTACCTTTTGCCCCATGCTTCCCAGGCACTTTAACTCTCCATGTCTGAGAGCTCTTTTTTCCCCCCACCCCAGAGCTTTCCCCACGAAAACCCTCTCTCGAAAGCTAAGGCGCAACAACAAACAGCAAATTGGATTTCCCACAAATTTGTGTATGCTGGGTTCTCCCAATAATCCTTTCCCACCCTGCCTTCTCACAGCATCCAGATGCATTTATTTTGGGGTTTCTTGATTGTAGGGAAGTGGCCCATTTAACTCAGTACCGTCCGCACTGACAGCAGCTCTCCAGGGTTTCAGGCAAAGGCCATTTCCAGCACTACCTGGAGATGCTATGGATTGAACCTGGGACCTTCTGCCTCCAAGACAGATGCTTCAGCACTGAGCTACAACCCTTTCCCGGAAGGTTTGCTAGAGCCAATAAATATGCCAGAGCACCTGCTATAGCCAATAAATATGCTACTGCAGGCGACTGTCTTTTGGACCAAAGAGCCAGATAGGAATGTGGGGGAAAAAATAATGGCACATGTGGTGATCATCATACTGAGCTTATTTCCCCAGCATTCGGGATTTGTTTCTCATAGCCATTCACTCTGCACGATATTAATCATGCAAGAAAGCTGCCGGTGTTTCCGCTTTTCAAAACATTTTTCTGATGCCTCTGCTCTGCCTCGCTCAACAGTCACAGATGAGACTGGCATAAAAATGCTTCTTTTTAAGTAAGGGCAGATCTCCTCGGGCTTTCAGTGGGAGGCAATTCCAAACTTTTCAACATTTGACAGAGAGGGGGGAAAGGCAAACAGGCTTATACTAAGGAGAAAGGAACTTAAAAGAGCAGGGTCAATGGACAGACCAGATGACCGAGCCCCAGGTCAGGTGGCCTGGCACGTTTTGAAACATAAACCTCAAATTTTACTGTTTTACATACTGTAACCAGGAGGTCACAAATGTCAAATTCGGTGTTACCAGCGCTTCGCTTCCAAAATGCAACCATTTCAGACTTTGTGAGAGAATGACCCAGTTCTCAGGGCATTGTAAACCATACCTGCAGTCTTCTGCAGTCTTCCCTGACCTGGTGCCCTCCAGATGTTTTGGAGTACAGCTTCCGTCAGCCTCAGTCAGCATAGCCATACTGGCTGGAGGGCACCATGTTGTGGGGAGGCTGGTTTACTGCAGACAGGTCTGAGAGTCTCCTCCCTTCCTCCTGGAAGGAAGCATCTCCTAGCTTAACATTATGTCCATACCAGAGATTGCACTTTGCTTTACTTATTGTGATGTGTGAACAGAACCAGTGTCCGGGAGGGTTTGTAGGCCCGCTGTGGAGAACATACTTTGCCCTCACAAGGTCCACAGGTTAAAGCCTTGGCCAGTGAAAGGATCTCAAGCAAGAGAGCAATGGAAGACATCCACCTAAGACAGGTGTAGGTAACTTTTGGCCCTCCAGATGTGGCCGAACTACAACTTTCCACCATCACTGGGCACTGGCCACACTTTGCTGCCTGAAGCGCAGCAGAAAATGGCATTCCCTGCTTCCAAGGCTAAGGTGCATAGCACTGAAGGAAAGTCATGCTATTTTGGAAATTGAGACAGAAGAACTTTCCATCTTCATCCTCCACACCACTAAAATTTGATAACAATATGCTGCCCTTTCACCATGACACCCAGTATCAGCTGCCTGAGGCAGCTGCCTCTTTTGTACTAATGTTAGAACCGGCCTTGGCAATAAACAAATGTACCCATCTGGCTTTTTACCAATGCTAACTACTCTTAGAAGGTTTTTATCTGTTTTCATAATAGCGCTTCACTTGTTTTGATGTTGTTTCTATGTTTTTGTGACACTGTTTTGTATGTTGTGTTTTTGTTTACAGCTTAGAGATTTTAAAATATTAGGCAGTTTAGAAAGACTTTAAAAGAAAAGGAAATTATCAGAATGCTGATGAAACGAGCATTAATTTCATCTTGAATGCTACATATATTTGCACTATATGCAACAAGTGATATATATAGAAAGAGAGAGAGAGAATAGTGTAAGTGACCTGGTGAGCAGGTAGATGACATTATGGAAAAAGGAATTGTAGAAATTATTAGCCTCACTGGGATCGTAAACATGGGAGGGAAGGACTCTAAAATAATTACAGTAAAAGCATATTTAGAGCTGAGGTCCTTACCAATCGTTTCCAGTTAGGGGTTTGCAGGAGCCGGGGGGGGGGGTTGGGTGGAGTTACATTAAGAAATAATTAATAACTGAGGCTTGTCATATCAATTTGCTTTTCTGCACAGAAGTATTTTTCAAAACCTATTTTGGAGCTAAAACTTCTTCTAATGTGACCAAATGCTCGAAATGGTTTTCTTAACATCCATCCCTGGGAAGAAAAGAAAAGTAGCATCCAACATTATCCCCAAACTTAATGTTTTCTTTAGCCATTATTCATTGGAACCACCGCTACTTTCTTACAGGAATGATTATCATTGTTTTCTTTGCTACCAGATGCTGCATGTTGTTATATTTATAGTATTGGGATGTGGCATTATATTTGCTATTGTTTTGCTATGTTATTATGAAATTGCTTTTGTAGCCTTTGTTTGAAATGCAACCTTGTTTGTTGGTTGTAAGCCGCTCCGAGCATAATTTCTTTTGTGGAAAAGCGGCATGCAAATAAAAAGAATCAATGGATGATTATAATGCACATGCACACATACACATATAGGGTAAGAAATAACATTATCACTTTGAGAGTGTTGGAGGCAAGTTACACTGCTCAGTAAACAGACCTAATCTGAGGTGTCCTTTTTTTTAATAAATAGTAAAGCAGATTTTGTACACAGTGGTACTTGAATGGGATCAATCTGTTTGTGAGCAGTGCCAATTGGCCGGAGCTTGTGCATCAAAAACTCATATTACCACCCCAGTCATTAGAGCTGTTTTCAGTTTTGCTGTAGGTCAATGTGTATCCATGTATCATTTTTTTTATAAGGAAGAAGGGAAAAATTACAAAAAGGGAGAACCCCACGTTGAACATGAAAGGTGGGACAGCTTTATTATCTGAAGCAGTGTTCAGTTTGTTGGTATTTATTTCTAAATCTATCTTTCAACCAGACTTGGACCGGACAGCCCTTCAAATAACCAACACCTTCGAATGTCCTTTGACCAGCCTTCAAGCAGAAGATGGGCTGTCTCCTGCAAAATCTGCCACCCTAAATCAAAGGCACGTACGCCATGACTGCAGTCAAGTATCGGCTTAAATCCTGATAACTTTGGTTTAACTAGTTTCTCAAAATCAGTCAGTGCCTCACAGCTCCAATTTCAGCTATGAAAGATTATCATTTTTCCTTCATTGCACCACCTCTGAATGAACGGGCTTGACAGAAGCAAGGGGTGATGGATGTGGTGCTAATTATCAGGGGGTGCCGATCCTTTCCCTACTTTCCCATCGCTCCTGTCTCCTACCTCAACCATTATCTTCTCTTCCCCCCCCTTCCTTCCCCTCCCCAGTTCAAAGTCACTTGAGACCTTGGTTCTTATCATGAAGTGTTCTGCCAAATCAAATGTAAACAAATGACATGCACAGTTGACATGGCAACACAGCAGATTCGCACGCAAGGGTGGCAGCGGCAGAAGCTGTTAAGGCTCCAGAGCTGGGCAGGGCTTTCCTTCAAAAAGCCAGAAATAATCAGTGAACTGAGAGTGAATCAAACAGGAGCACTTTCACTTAAGGACTGGGTGATGGAAAGAAATAGGCCAATCCAGTGCCCTGCTATTTTGTTGGTTCCACAAAATGAGAGGGCACTGAATAGTTTTTTTTAAACAGCCGGATACTTTCTCCAACTATTTAATTGGAGCAGTTTTCTAACAATGTGTTTATGTACCTGGTATACTGCTGGGGACAACAGTTGTGTGAAATTGTGTATCAGCTGCCCTGGACACATGCAGCTTAAGCGAATAAATCAATACAGATAGCTACCATGACAAAATTTAGCTCTGATTTATTATTATAATTCTATATTTTGGAATTCTGATACACTGATAAACACACAGCTTTGTAGTATCTGAAAATAGAAAGCACATGTTTTCTGGGAGACTGGGAAAATGTACTTTTCAAAGTTAAAATTTCTTTGAGGTTTACGGGAAGGCAGACAGTCACTATGAAAGTGGCTGGCTTATCCTCTTTTCTTTCTAGTTAGCCCACTTTACTTGGTTTGGGTTTTTTTATATACATGTGAGCATACCTGCAAAGCTGATCAACCTGTTGGAAATTCGAAACTATTTTTGCTCCAATCAACATAACAAACTTTCAGTTAAATCGAATTACTTTTATGAACACCTTTAACCAATCTCTAAATTATTTCATAGATGGCAGAAGTAAAGCATTCAATATACTATGACCCCCCTGCCATCCCCCAAACTAATAAACCTCTCTAAAACAAACAATTTGGTTGATGCTGGGCTTGTGAACAGAGGCATTTTGCTGTTATTTTCCACAGTTTGGATCAACAACTTGGCAACTTGGCTGTTCAGCTATCATGAAGGGTTGTGAGTAAATGTGTCAGCTGGCCCCATCTGAAAGATTATTTTTTCCATCAGGAAAAGTCACAGAAGCTGTACTGCACACACGCAAAATCTGGTCCTGTTCTTGTTTAAACATAAATTTGACATAGTAGTCCTCCATTCTGATTGTTCGTAAGTAACCTGTGGTTGCATTATAAAACAGCACAGTTTCTCTCCTACAGCAGCATGCACCTGAAAGTAATTTGTGAATAAAGTTGTCTGCTGGATATCAGTTTATGAGGCATTGCTACATGAATGTCTCCTGATTCATTGCACAGGGCAACCAAGAAAAATGAAGCAAAGTGTAACAAAAAGTAATTCCTGTACAGTATGTGGATACATATTATTTACTTTTATTATTTTATTTTTTTAAAGTTGGACACTGCCCTTGGTCTCAGGGTGGTTCACAGAATAAAAATACAAGATAAAAACAAAAAAATACATAATTAAAAACAAAAACGAAATGAACCAATAACCTTCACTTCCCGACACTCCCTCCCCCAAACTCATTTTAAAGGAGAGCAGAAGGTAAATTATGCTCCATAATAATTTGCTTAAAGCTGAGGACCTCCTACTAAACTGCACTAGACCTTTTTAAAAATTGTTTTGTTATTTTTTGCAGTAACTGTATAACATAGCTGTAAGCTAATCTACCCAGGACGGTAAACCATTTGATAGTTAACAGTACTCACTGAAAGAATGAAAATTTGAGCACTGTTTCTTGCCTGCTCTTGTGACCAATCAATGGTTCTTATTGTTCCAGTCTCCAATTATTAAAAGTTTAAAACAATTCAAAATACCCTGTAGCATCATGGGTAATGAGTTTAATCTCCAAACAGCAAATGCAAAATAATTTTGAAGTGCAAATAAACAAAACAAAACAAAACAGAGTTTATTTTTTACATGGCTGGGGCAAATGTCTTGCTTTCCTTCTAAAAATCATATCTCAGTCAATAGGCTAAAAACAATATAGTTTCTGACCTACACAGTCCCGTTAAAATATTATCTCGATAATTCACTCCTTTTTCTTTACCAGTGTGCTTGTTTTAAGAGGTGATCAATTAAATCAATAAAGGAGAACCCCATGGCCTTCACTAGAAAAGACCATAACTCAGCAAAAAAGTTTACCTCTGCAACAGAGCTGGCACACGCTGCAGTATTTATGAAAATACTGTGCACAGCCTTTTCCAGAGTACACATGAAACGTTTAAAGCACCGCCCCTCCGAGAATTCTGGGAACTGTAGATTGTCTAGGGTGCTGGGAATTCTATCCCTGTGGAGGGTATACTACACTGCAGTTCCCAAGATTCTTTGAGGGAAGTCACATGTGCTAAATGTAAGGTGTGTGTATACTATACAGTCTAGGACTAGGTGCTGCTTTTTTTTTTTACCTAGCTACTGCTGGCTTTTCCTGGAGCTACTAGGTCACTTCAGACACCTGCCCTCGACCCAGCCACCCCACCACCAACTTCTGAGGTGGTCACTGGGGATGCCGCCTCCTCTGTGATAGTGCCACGTGTACCGAAACTTCCAAACCACATCTGTTCAAAGGCGCTTACTGCCATGGATTTCAGGGACGAGCTGCAGCCTTGGCAGCCTGAACCTTGCCATCCCCCTGCACCATCACAGTATTGAGGCAGCAATGCCAGCGTTGGAGGCTTGTGATTGCATGGGTGACTGAAATCGCCACAAGCACTTCCCCTCTTTGCCCCTTCCTCTGTTTCCCTGTATAAAAATCCCAAATGCAGTTTCCACAGGTTGAGGGTGCTTCCTTTATGCTCTGTAAAGTGATGTGCGCGCAAACAGTTATAAAACGTTGCCTACATTTCTGTATGGTAGGGATAGGGCTACAACCTGTGCCACTGCAGATCACAGAACACCCGCGCTATCCCTCGGCACCCGCCAGCCAAGAGCGAGTGCATTTTTGTAAGGCTGACTGACGTATAGAATAATGGAGAAGTTCATTAAGGAGGCAAATGAATGCAGCATATACCCCTTATATGCACAGATCTGAGGAAGCCTGTACCTACTGATTTGAGCAAAGAGAAGACTGAAGCTGGCATTGCAATTATAAAAGGTAATGGAGTCTGATTTACATTTCAGAATTTATTAGCTCATTTTTAATTGGGAAGTCATTTGAATTGCAAGTGAAATGATTAGATTAGAAAGCCACTCAGCAGCTTAGTACAGTGGACTGCAAAAAAAAAAAAAAAAGCTTCGCTGAGTAGGTTGCATATTTTGCAAACTGATTTCTCCCGCTCGGGTGTTCCTCTCCCCTCCATTTCCCACTTCCCCCATGCCCTATTTCGCTAATGAGTTGTCGCTGGAGGTAAAGCTGCATCTTTGTTAATGAATGCGTCTTGGCAAATTCTTTGGGGGAGATCTTTCACAAGGAGCTTTCTGACGATTCATAAGAAAGAAAGCCTGCGTGCATGTGACTGCCTGTGAAAGCAATAACTCTTTTCCCATGCAAAATTTCTACCAAGCTGCAGCAATACTCAGAAAGCAGCATCCTATGTGAGGCTCTTTCACTATGTGGAACAAGTCCCCACCCCCCACCCCAATAGTCAACTTTCTTTATGTTCTGATCCTATTCACAATTAAATTTGCTTGCAAGTAAGTCCTGTTGCTTTCGCTGGAACTTAGTTATTATAAGTATGCTTAGGCGTAGGGGTCACAGCGTACGGAAATGACAAAGAACTTTGTCAACCCTTAAACACTAAGAATTTTTTTGTCGTAAGCCCATTTCATCAGATGCATTGAGTTGTTATCCTGTGTTGGAGAAAAAGCAGCCACCTTGTTTGTGCCCCAGCCGCCCTGCTACAGTCCAGACACCTGATCAGCTGATGAAACTGCTACCATAGTGAAACAGATTCATCTTAGCACATCAGTGTAATGCCTTAGATCAATTTGCATCATGGCTGAAACATTACAGATTATTGACACTGCTGGAGTAGTTATTGCACCCAGGCATCCTAAAAGTGGGTTTATAATGGTGCATCAGGTAAACAGTTGCATGTCAGTTTTAAATGTTTATGTCCATGCAAGCAGTTCTGGATTTGGAAGGGAGATTTCAAGAGTGAAAGTAAAGCAATTAAAATGGTTCCCATTGTCCTCAGATGAGCAGAAGCTGCAATCACCAACCAACCCAGCATGCCCTTCAAAAACTGCTTTGAACCTCCACCAAATTTCCGGTAGGGGGTGTCTAAAGAAGCCCAGAATCATGTTGGGGGTACAATCCAGTGTGCATATCTCTGAACTGTGGTCATGGAGTATCCTCAAGAGTAGCTGGGGGTAGAACATACTGTTGGGGGAATGCAAACACTGACTGTTCCTTGGAGGGGAGTATCAACACAAGGTATTCTTTATTATTCGCCAGAAAAGGGATAAGTTGTCCATTGGCACTGCTTCCAACCTTTTCCCTCCATGGAAGTGAATGTGGACCATTGTTCACGTGCAGACATGAAGCTCAGGACTCAGGACCAGCATCTTGTAAGGATCTGGACTTGCATACAGCCATTCAGTTTTATCTCCTTAACCCACACAGTTTGCACAAATAAGGATATCCAAGTGTGCATGTTCAGAGTCAATCTGTCAAATTAATTACAAGTCTACCTTTAATATTTATCATGTATATGATTTATATTCATTTCATGCATTTTAATTATGTACACATGCCTCAAGGTCTGTGAATACTGTGCACATTTTTTTATAAAAAAAACTCCTAATGATGATAATTTTGTCAGTCATGCCAGCATTGAATACAACCTTCTTTGAAAAATAATTCCTTAAAGTCCTTCTGATTTATTAACCACTAAGGAAGGTTTTATGAATGTAGTTATAGCTAAGTATTTACTGGTTTCAGAAACTATATATGTATAACCTATTACATATTACAAAGATCTTATTAGGGAATTCATCTAGAAAGCAATCTGTTACTGATTTGATTACTTGCATCTTCCTTATTGAGCTAATTACTGTTGATTACTTACTTCAGCACTGACACAAAGGAACTGAACTGTAAGCCTGAGACCATTTTCAGCATCATAATCTCCTTGCCTTTGCTAAGTGGCAGAGATACCGAAAAGAGGAACTGAAGGTCAAACCTCCTAGCTAGTGCCCAGATGGCACTATGAAAAATAGTAATTTTGGTAATCCATTCAACCCATTCTTGCCTGTATCTCAGAAGACAACAGAGTAGACTTATAGCAGGTGAACAAGTTCAGATAAAGCAATTGATTTATCTACACTTGAACGAGTAGATGTGGGAACTGACTCTACGAAAGCATTGCATTTGGGATTCTATCTTCAAGGGCCTATTCACACATGGAAATGGCCACTTGGTGTTGCAGTTCTCATGTGGTAAAAATCATGCACAAACTTGCAATCCTAAACACTACCTTGGCAACCTAGTTCTATCCCTATTTAATCTGAATTAAACCCCACAGATTTCAAGGCACACTTAGGGCTGCGACCTTGGTGTTACTTTAGAATGTGATTTACAATCTATCCAGTTCTCCATAGTTAAAAGGTAAAGGTAAAGGTAAAAGGACCCCTGACCATTAGGTCCAGTCGTGGACGACTGTGGGGTTGCAGCACTCATCTCACTTTACTGGCCGAGGGAGCCGGCATACAGCTTCCAGGTCATGTGGCCAGCATGACTAAGCCACTTCTGGCGAACCAGAGTAGCACACGGAAAGGCCGTTGACCTTCCCACCGGAGCAGTACCTATTTATCTACTTGCACTTTGACATGCTTTCAAACTGCTATGTTGTCAGGAGCAGGGACCGAGCAATGGAAACTCACCCCATCATGGGGATTCAAACCACCGACCTTCTGATTGGCAAGCCCTAGGCTCAGTGGTTTAGACCACAGCACCACCCGCGTCTCCATAGGTATCTGTCCCCACCTCTTGAGTAATGTTTTGATCCCATCTATATGCTCACTTGCATCGACAAAGGAGAATCACGGGCATTGTTTGTTGGTGTGCTAGCTAATCAGCAAGTAGTCTTAACATTTGGCAAGGCATGTGTTAGTGACACATTAATGTCCTTGATGTCTGGGTAGGGGGCACCTGCATAGAAACGTTAAGAATTGTGAAGAGAAGCCTATCCTGTGGGAGAAGCAGATGGAACCACAGACTGTTCCACAAATGAATTGCACACACACATGCACACAGAAGAATCTTGATTTTGCTGGATATGCAAGGTATATGTACCCTCTCTTCAAGATAGAAGTTATGCAAAATATATGCAAGATTGCTTAATGTGCATAGTGCAAATAAAATGGAAATCATTTTTCTTGGTGCAGAATTTTTAGCACAGAATATACATAGCTACATATATTAACTTCTGATTAACAGCAGGGCATAGAATCAAGGAACTGAAGAGTTGGAAGAGACCCGAAGGGTCATCTAGTCCAACACCCAGGAATGCAGGAATCTCAGCTAAAGCATCTATGACAGATGACCATCCAATCTCTGCTTAAAAACCTCTTAGGAAGGAAAGTACACAACCTCTGAGGGAGTCAGTTCCACTGTCGAACAGCTCTTACTGTCATAAAGTTATTTCTGATGTTTAGTTGGAATTTCCGTTCTTGTAACTTGAATGCATTGGCTTGTGTCCTGCCCTCCTGAGCAGGAGAAAACGAGCGGCTCCATCTTCCCTGTGATAGCCCTTTGGATATTTGAAGATGGCTATCACATCATCTATCTCTCAGTCAGCTCTTTTCCAGGGTAAAAATATACCCAACTCCCTCAACCGTTCCTCATAAGGCTTGGCATCCAGATTCTCTGTGCACATTCTAGCTTGTCAATATCCTTCCTAAACTGTGGCACCCAGAATTGGACACAGTATTCCAGGTATGGTCTGACCAAGGCAGAAGCACTAAATCTGCTGACTTGCTGAAGGACACTTTTGTGCCCATTACTGAACGGGTGTCCATAGGATATTATGGAGACCTGTTTCCCCACCCCTTTTGTTAGGTGTGCACATAGACATTGTGCTAGGCTGTTACAGTACAGTCCAACATTACTATGGAGTGGACGCTCTAAACTCATGTTCCTTAACAGAGGGAAAGCTAGGCAGAAATATGGGAGGTTCCCAGAGACCTCCCATTCCTCATACAGGCAAGATGAGTTGGATGCCTATATTCACCAGCAGCAAGGGAGTATGGGTGCCCTATGGGTGCTGCATCTGGGGTGGACTGAATTCAGCCCTATACACAAGCCAATCACTGCATTGCGCAGCCCAAGGTACAGAATGCAGGATATGAGCATGCTGGGGGGGGAAACTGAGCAGTGAGAGAGTTATTTTTCAAGTCTTTCCAGAGCGCAGATCATTCTACTCTGCTCCCCGCCACCCTCCTTTCCCCCCCTGAAGCGCTCCTTCTGCTCGAGTGGCTGCCGGGTAGCTCAATTTCCTGGAAAGCGCCACGGTTTTTTGCTTAATAGGAAATCTACTTGGGGAAGTTTAGTTCGTGTTTGCCCTTCTCCTTCCCACAACCTGACCTCCACCTCAGTTCAGGAAATTCACCTTCCTGTGGCACGTCTCCTCACACAGCTGCCAGTGTCTAGTCTCAGAATTAGGTTCCTGTTTTCTTTCTCTTGCTTAAAAAAAAAATCCCAAAACCATTCATTCTCTGAATCATTGTCATTTTACAGTGAGTTAAGGCAGGAACTGAAAAGTCCCCTCAGAATACCAGAAAGTTCACAGCCACAACCAAAAAACACACACCACCACATACATACATACATACATACATACATGCACACATGTACACAGGTTTGTGTACACATTCAACTGATGCATCTGTGTGCAGTGGTTGGAATCACACGTCATTTGTGCAAGCCTATTGAAGGAGAGTCTGATAATGCTCTGTCTGTCTGTCTGTCTGTCTGTCTGTCTGTCTGTCTGTCTGTCTGTCTGTCTGTCTGTCTGTCGGCCTCCCTCCCTTCTTTACCGAGTTGCTGTCAGGCCACGTTTGTTTCATTCGATAAGCACTGCCTTTCCGGAGCCACTTGAAGGAAGTTATTAGGCTTGCTTTGGTAAGGGGGAAAATCTCATTACCGTCATAAAAGGAGAATTCTGAGGTGCTCCTACCTAATTTCCTTATGATTCTCTCTCTTTTACAGTAAACAATACACAATGCTGCCTTTTCAGGTTTCATGGCATCACCAATTTTGTAAAAAGCCATTAACCTGGCAAATTATGGGCAGTCCAACCATTCTGGGTATCAAGGCACTTATTATACCACCAGTGGAACCATGGGTCTCTGCTCACTGCTTTTAAGGCAGTGTAATGATTAACCATGGAGCTGAAAAACAGATCAGTATGTCTGGTCATTGTAATCTCTTCCTAGTTTACTTGGCAACTGTGTTTTTCTGTTAATGTGTGTATGTATGTCAAAATAACACGATTCATTATAGCTCTACAAAAAAAAGGCACGTTTTTAAATTTTCTGGCTATTTCTAGAAAACAAGTAGCGTTTTTTCTTTTCTTTTCTTCTTTTTTTGAAAGATGATTTACTGTAACTCTGTGTTCCTTCTGGGAACTTGCCCTCTTTCCAAAATTATGTTTTTTGAAACCGAAGACAGCTCATTTTAATGTTTGTATATTCTGCCTTCACACAAACAAAGCAGGCAACTCTGCAGCACACAATGTTTTTCTCCTCTCTTTTAATGAACAAAGTTCTTGAAATACGGTAGTCAGCGGCCTATAAAAATTATGAACGGATGGCAACCCTACCCTTGATGAACCCCTAGCTCTCAGCAAACCCAGTCAGATTATGTGCTTCTCCCAAAACAAACAGATTTCAGCCATTTCTCATCATTGCCTTGCACCATGGGGAATCCCTGCTTACTTCATCCTTTTCTGTTTTATTTTGTTACTGCTCCTGTCAGAGTAATAATGAGCTGGTATTTCCCACATCCTGCTCTTGCTATGCATTCTGCCTCTCTTACGGTAATCACAGCTTGCAATCTTTTTATTTAACAAGTCTGTACGTACTTTAGAAGCACGTCAGGCCCTGTGTTTCCATATGATGGTACACAGCATTTGCTTTTGCCCTTTTCCTTTTCCTTTTAAAGGTTACAACTCGTCCGCTTTCCTTGCCCTGACCTGGCAAGTTGAGAAATCATCACGCTTGTATCCCAGGCATCTCCTGTGTCATGTTTAGATTATTTTAAAAAAGGGAATGCTTAGAAGCAATTGGCTCTAGGGACTGCTAATGGAACACAGAACCATTCCCCCCAACATCACTGGTCAGCAGCAAACAAAGGACCATTGTCATCTGATGCCTGCGTGCCTGCCAGTTACAAGGCTCCTAATTAGCCTGGTTTTGCTTAGTCTCATGATACGAGTTGGTGGTTTTGCCTCCCTCCTGAAGTTCCAGCTCCCGGAATCTTGTGACTATATATGAATCTGAAGTTTAAAAATAAAGTTTCCACCCGCAAAAGTGGGGTGGGGAGAGAGAGCTGTGTTTGTGCGTAAAGCTCGCAGGGGGGAAATAAATAATGATACCCCAAAAACATCAGTTGTCACCACCCACAGCTGCCTTGTTGACATTCTGGCTTTCATCACACAAAACTCAGCACTTATGAATCTTCAAATGATGGAAATCTTATTGGTCAGCTGCAAAGAAGAAGGGCCTCTTGAGGAGAAATCATTCAAGAGTAGTCTGGACCTAAACTCTTGTGCCACATGCCCCCAAAGCTTGCCGACCCCTGAACTAAGTAGTCTGTCCTCACACTAACAACATCTAAAAACATTCTAACAAGGCACCCCCAAAGAGCAAAAATAGGGTTTTTTCCAGGGACAGCTACATGCCAGGAAATGGGATCTGTCTCTTATAGAGAGGGTCACAGTTACTACATGTGTGTAGGGGCACATACACAATCTGCTCAAGTCAGAGGTTCAGAATCAGCTTGGACTTGACTCCTGACAAGTGCTGAAAAAGTGAACGCATCCTTTTGTGCTGCTCTCCATACTTCTTCTACTCCATCAAACCATTTCGTTGTTCTAGAACACCTTCCTCCACATGCCATCAAGCCATTTTGTTCTCCTCCTTGGAATTCTCAAATTGACAACTTCATTTCTGGATGGTAACAAAAGTTACCTGCTGCTACTAATTAACTCCCCCCCCCCAACCCGCCTTTAGCTTTGCTGCTGGGTAGAAAGCATGTCCATTTGATGTTCAGAACAGCTAACACACTGCTTAACCTGCACCAAACTGACATGCATTGCTGTTTTTTCCTGGGACTTTATCCAATGTCCTCAATATTATAGTGGTTATCTGGGGCTGCCCATGAAGCCTAGGGACATAGTGAAGAATTGGCCCACATTTCTGATGAACGGGCAATTTGCAAATGCTACTCGTCCAGCACAAAAACCTGCTCCCCTCTCTGAGTGTAGCATAAGCGAATGACCATTTGATTGCACATGAAATAAAATCTGCTCCTTCCTCTTCCTACCAACATATACACACAGCCGATTACGGTACTAGAGCACTCTCAAAGAATGATTTTCCTCATGAAAGAATGAGGAAATTTCCCATGATGGCTCTGCAGCAGTAAGCTTCCTCCTCTGCATAAGAACAGCACAGGCAGGTAAGTTCATCAGCCTGATAGTTTGCATACAACCTAGCAAGGGGGAGCCAAAACCCCTTACTACTGGTTTGCACCACTATAGATCTTGACAAGAGAGTATCCAGCAATGGCTCGTGAAGCTTGGGGAAGAGCCTTTGTCATGCACATAATGCAGTTGTATGGCAGTACATTCATAAGTTGAACCCCGCTTCTTCAAAGAAATCCTTACGTGCAGAACTGGGCAAACATAAATTCTTTCCTGATCTTCAGTTGAACACATAGATGTCATGAGTGTGGCTCAAGACATGCAATCTGAGACTCCCATCGTCCTATATTTTCACTCAATGCTGCATTTCATCTGAAAAAGGCTACTGTGAAGCACACTTATGATCCACAAACTGCTCCATCCCTGTGCATTTGGACTGTAATAGCAAGAATACTTAAGGTCAATTCATACAACTCATCACAGCTACTGAACGTAAGAACTGCCTTGCTGAACCCTAACTTTAAAGGTCAATCTACTTTACCATTCTGTCTCCAGCAATGGCTACCCAGACGCAAATGAAGGGGATGTCTGTTCTCTGTTCTCTACTGCATATTGTTCTTGAACATGAAGTCTCTTTTTAGCTCCTGGGGCTAACAGCCATCAGAATCTCCCATGAATTCAACCAACTCTTGATTTTGGATTTCCCTGTATTAGCTCCCTGTACCTGATCACTTGAAGCTGCTGTAGACATCAGTTCCCAGGCTATGGCCTGCTGGTTGTGTAAAACTCACGCCACACCTAGGATTAATCCTTCTACACACCACTGTAAACTTTCAATCGTTCGGGAGCCGATTTGTTTGGGAGCCAAGGCGTTCGAGAGCCAAGGTACAACTGTACAAGTTTGCAGTGGTGTGCAGAATTAATCATAGTGAATGTTCCGGTTTTCGAAAGTTCTTTTGGAAGCCGGACGTCCAACAGGGCTTCTGCGGCTTCCAGTTGGCTGCAGGAGCTTCCTGCAGCCATTCAGAAGTCGTGCTTTGGTTTCCGAATGTTTTGGAAGCCAAACAGACTTCCGGAGCGGATTCCGTTTGACTTCCAAGGTATGACTGTATACAGAATTTTTTTATAACCTGCCTAGTGAAGCTCTGTAGACCTTATATAAAAAAGCAAAAGGTTTGTGCGTCAGACAATGAAATCAAACAACACATGCAATTGTACTAATATGATTTATGACCCTTCCTCTTCTCCCAAGACAACAAACCCTGCTGGCTTTGTACAGTTCTTATAGCTGTATGAATTCCTGATAAAACTATTCTGCTTGCAGAGACAAAAAATAACCGTTCATTACAATAGTACTTGAACTTCACACACACAGAGAGAGAGGGGGGGGGTTTATCATAAACTGAAAGCATCATATGGTTGTACACTGCCTTGATGTTTGTTATTGCAAAACATTAAAACATAGCCTATTTTCCCATATAACTATCTGGCTGATTAACCTGTATTCTCTTGTTGTTGTTGTTGTTTAGTCGTTTAGTCGTGTCCGACTCTTCACAGAATATATCGCTTGTGAAGTTGTTCCCTAGCCATTCAGATTTATTTATATCCCGAAATATGCCCATATTCAGTCATTTTATTTATATATATTTATACATATATAGGAACTTCATGGATGAGAGATCAATACTATATCATTATTATACAATAGCATTTTCGTATGCAATATCCATACTGTGTTCTTTGAATATTAGCCTTTCCTCTTATAGGTCTAACTAAAGATTCTGTAGTATGGGCAAAAAAATAAGTGCTAAGAGGGCCACCCATCCCTGTCTAGTCCTGCAAAGAGAACCTATCTTCTAACTGTCTGCTTGCCAATATGTGCACTGTAGGCAATGAATATAGAAGCTTGATCCAGCTTTTAAATTTGCCCTTCATATTAAAATATTCTGTTTTAAATAGATGTACCCATTCAACCCTGTCAAATGGTTTTGGGATATGTTAGTCAATAAGAGCACAAGACTCTTATTCCCAGGGTTGTGGGTTTGATCCCCACATTGGGCAAAAAAGATTCCTAAATTTCAGGGAGTTGAACTAGTGGTCCTTTCAAACTCTACAATTCTATGATTTCTATGATCCAGAAATAATGATGCACGTGGTTGCTTACTTTCACTGATTTAATGGTTTATATCCATTAATCTCTTTGTGTTTTCATACATTTTTCTCTCCTTTATAAATCTCATTTAATCTATATCCACATATTCCCCAGTGATACTGTTTAGTCTTTTAGCGATTACATGTATCTAAGTCATTGGGATAATTTTTTAAAACATGAACAGTACAAAATAGCAGCTGTTCTATTTCATTAAGAATACCTTATAAAATTATCCAAGGAGTCCATCTGTTTCCCATCTTTTGAATTCCTAGTTCTTATTCTTAACTCATCGAGCATTATTGGTACTTCAATTTCCCCAAATCTGATTTACTAAATTTGGGAATATTCAAGTCATTTAGAAATCCATTTATCAGAGTCAGAGCAATTTTTTAAAAAAGTCAAAATGATTTCTTAAAAGTAAATCTGTTATACTGGATGTTTGGAAAGAGTGCATGATCCTGCATTTTCCAGACTCCTAAAAAAAGAAAAAATGATTGACATGCAGCTGATTTGCTTGAAAATGTGTCGTTAGCTTCTTTTCTAAATGCAACATTAAAATTGTTAAGTCAATGCCAGATGTTCCCGATTTATTTATTTCAATTTTGCTTCCCTGGGACTGTATTTTGTACTAAGGGCATGGGATATAAATTATATAAAGAAAGAAATAATCATCCATTGTCATATGGAAACCAGAGCTCTGCTAAACAGATACCCCACAACTTTCTCCAGTGCTCGAGTTACCCTTTACCTACGGTTGAAAGCATGGGGAGAGTGCATGATTTGGCTAAATTCAGCCAGAGTCAGGGGGTGACATAATTTGAGTACCAGGGTCACTGCAATTCTAGGCACTTCCATGGAACCCAAACCTTGCCCCAGATCCACAGTGATTTGTATTTCCCATAAATGTTTGTCTCTCAATCCTAGCCAAGATACCCGCGTTTCCCTGAAAATCAGACCGTGTCTTATATTTATTTTCCCCCAAGAAAACACACTATGGCTTATTTTCAGGGGATGTCTTATTTTTTATTACGCATCCAGCCTCACCTCTTCCTTGGCACCCTTCAGAACTGCGCCTATCACTATGTCTTATTTTTGGCGTATGGCTTATATTGCGCAAATGCTTAGAAATCCTGCTACGCCTTATTTTATGGGTATGTCTTATTTTCGGGGAAACAGGGTATGTAGATCAGAGATGCGGAACTGAATACACCCACCCTACTCAAACATTTGACTCTCATTCAATGCAAACACGCACACAAATGTGCGCACACACAAAAACACAGTGTGACACGGACATAATACAGGAAGAAAAAGAGGCTTGTGAACAGAAGCCCTATCTGTTTTGCCATTCTGCAAACTAAACAAATATATAGACAACATATAAGCGGTCAGGGACTTTCCTTCTGCTATTGCGAAGGCAGCCGCATAACAAATGATATAAAAGTAAGAGTACTATTACTCTTTGGTGACTTCTCTTTTGGACATATTGTATTGATCTATAGACAGAAGGTTTTGAAAAGTGATGTGGAGGGGAGCTACCTGAAATTCTGGTTTGACACAAGGCTGCTAAAGAATAAGCATGCAGAGTGCACCCTGAAGCAGGAAGTGAGGGGAAGCCAAGTGATTTTTGGTGGGCAAAGTCTTGCAGCACAGCTTATGCCAGTTCCATAATCGTTGCCACCAATTATGTGTACAGCAAAGAAGCCCAAGCAAATATTTACAACAACAAAAATTTATAACAAGCTAATATTTATTGTTCTGTGAACCGCCCTGAGATCTCTGGGTATAGGGTAGTACATAAATTCAATTCAATTCAATTCAATAAATAATAACCCAGCCAGTGAAACTTTGCAATATATATCTCAAAATGTCTGTTAGAAAAGTGAAATCAGACAACTAAATGCAGGCATACTAGGAAGATTTATGACCCTTCCCTTTCTCCTGAGATAACAAACCCTGCTGATATGCATCCTCCTAGGCTGAGAAGCGATATGCATCCTCCTAGGCTGAGAATCGCATGTTAAAGGTAATGTGTGAATGGTGATGCAAGTATCTATTTTTGGGCACAGCCCAATCATCATAAAGCCAATGTGTGCAGTCTTCTCTATCAGTGCATTAGAGGAAAACGCAACAAACAACAGCAACAGTTCCATACCCGAAATAAGCACCAGGCGAGGCCATGTGTTAACACATGAATGTTCATCGATTTGATGTTTGCAGCGTCAAGTGATGATTTGTATATATGAATGGATCAAATACTACAGACTGAGCTTTCGTACCACCATGTCACCTCAAACACAGTGGGATGGACCAGGATGACACTGCTCCTCAATCAGATTCATACACATGGAAGGGAGTGAGTACAGGCTTGTTTCTCCCTGCCCATCTGCTGCTGCTCCTGCCCCATTCCTGATGTCTTTGCAGGGCTGCAATGCTCGCAAAATTCAAGGTATGTAGGCTGGGATCATGGAGTTAATTACTGGATGTTATCTGGGAAATCAACTGTGCAAAATTCACTTTTATGTACACAGTCCTTATTTGAAGATGAGGACATCTGGGGAAATGGGAGGAAGGTTAGGGTGTCATTAGTTTATTCATCTTCCACTTTTCCAACGTGGATCGTGCCCAAACGGTTCCCAATATGCATCAAATAAATATCAAAATACAGGTAAAGTTAAAGGGCCCCTGGATGGTTAAGTCCAGTCAAAGGTGACTATGGGGTGCAGTGCTCACCTTGTTTCAGGCCAAGGGTGCCGGCTTTTGTCCACAGACAGCTTTCCGGGTCATGTGGCTGGAATGACTAAACCGCTTCTGGCGGAACGGGACACCATGATGGAAGCCAGAGCGCACGGAAACACCGTTTACCTACCCGTCACAGTGGTACCTATTTATCTGCTTGCACTGGTGTGCTTTTTAATTGCTAGATTGGCAGAAGCTGGGACAGAGCCACAGGAGCGGACCCCGTTGCGTGGATTTGAAGTACCGAACTTCCGATTGGCAAGCCCAAAAGGCTCAGTGGTTTAGACCACAGCACCACCCTGTTCCCTTTGCATCAAAATAAAACATTTTAAATAAATATTTGAGCGTAGTTACAAAAATGTCAACAAATTAAAATGAAACAAAACCAGCAATTCATGAAGTACATCGCAACACAAATCCAAACTACAATGAAATCTAATCCACTAACCAAATAACACTTAATTAATATATAACAATCTAATACAAAAAGAAAGGCCAGCGTTTTCAGTAAAAATGCTAATTATGATAATGAATCAGGGGAAGTTATGAGGAGAGAAAGAGAAGAAGGTGGGGGAAAGGTCAGGTAAAGAAAATTAAGATTAGAAAAAGGGCAAAGAAACTGAAAACGCATGGCTCAGCACTTTTAATCTGAAGCCATCAAGAAGTGAGCAATCTAGTGATAAAATAAACTTTTGGGACTCAGTCCTATGGCACCTGATTGCTGAGAAACCATCTATACCCTTTAAAATGTTTCTCCCTCTTTCCTATGACCACAAAACTGAAATCAATTCACAGGTTAACACAATAAATCAGAGGTCAGCAACCTTTTTCAGCCGTGGGCCGGTCCACTGTCCCTCAGACCATGTGGTGGGCCGGACTATATTTTGAAAAAAATAATGAACGAATTCCCATGCCCCACAAATAACCCAGAAATGCATTTTAAATAAAAGCACACATTCTACTCATTTAAAAACACCAGGCAGGCCCCACAAATAACCCAGAGATACATTTTAAATAAAAGGACACATTCTACTCATGTAAAAACACGCTGATTCCCGGACCATCCGTGGGCCGGATTGAGAAGGCAATTGGGACGCAGCCAGCCCACGGGCCTTAGGTTGCCTACCCCTGCAATAGATCCAGCTGGGAGCCAGATGTCATGACTTTTTTAAAAAAAATGCTTAAATTCTGTTCTGTGCAAAGTGCTATGAGTATGGATACACTACATAAATAGCCAATGATGATAACTGTAAATAATGCCACATTAATATTACTAATGAAAATTTCTGGCCTCATTTGTATAAGAGTAAAATCTAGGACTAGCAGTGAATTTCTCCCCTGCCCACCACAATTGGACATTATTTATTCCTAACCGAGATGGTTAAATAAATACTCAGGAATACTTTACTAGGTGGTAACATCATTCTGAATAGTATACATTTAGTCTGACAGAAAAGATAACCAGTGTTCTGCTGGAAATAATAAACTGTACATTTTAGTGACTAGGAGAAAGCATCTCTTAGGATTAAAGGTAAATAAATATAGAGGCTCAGTGTCATCAATATGCTCCTTTGTTGAAATAATGCTGTGTTTCATCACTCACTTCTGAGTTTTGTATAATGTGGGACTGTGTCAGTTTACCTTTCCATTTTTATTTGTCTCT
This sequence comes from Zootoca vivipara, assembly GCF_963506605.1. Classification (NCBI taxonomy): domain Eukaryota; kingdom Metazoa; phylum Chordata; class Lepidosauria; order Squamata; family Lacertidae; genus Zootoca; species Zootoca vivipara. The sequence continues at coordinate 50,262,224 of NC_083285.1, read as the reverse complement.
GTTAATTTCACAGGGAAACACAGTGGAACATGACATTTTCCTCTTAGCTCAATCTTCTTAATCCCCCAGCAGCAATGAGCTAACGGAACGGGGAAATCAAGAGGAATGGTGGGAGAGAGGGCTGTGTTGTGTTTGTCTGTGTGTTTACTTAAAGATCCATTTTTCCTCAAAAAAACAAGATACAAATGCATAGGAAAGCAGTGAGACTTAAAAGTCTGGGGTATTGATGACTACTGACTCCTGTATATCTGAACATATTTACGGTACCCACTATGTATACTTTTATTATCTACTATTTACACTATTCTCACATCTGCACCTCCAACCATGCCAGGTCCTTCCCACCCAGCTGGACACCCTAATTAGCTACACCCCCAAATTCACAGTTGATCTGCAATTTCCTGTCATCTTTCGGTTCCCGGTAGGGATGGGCAAATCTTTCAATTTTTGGCTTTTCTTGGTTTCTCACTTTTCCAATCTTAAGTACAGTGGTACCTCGGGTTAAGAACTTAATTCGTTCTGGCGGTCCGTTCTTAACCTGAAACTTTTCTTAACCTGAAGCACCACTTTACCTAATGGGGCCTCCTGCTGCTGCCGTGCCGCTGCCACACGATTTCTGTTCTCATCCTGAAGCAAAGTTCTTAACCCGAGGTACTATTTCTGGGTTAGCGGAGTCTGTAACCTGAAGCGTCTGTAACCTGAAGCGTCTGTAACCCGAGGTACCACTGTACATTTTGCACCAATTTGCTTTTTTAAAAAAAAACAACAACTCCTCATGAAAATTCATCAGCATTTCGTGCGAATTTCTCCTAACATATGTATGTTTGTATGCATTTTTGCCTAATATACACATTTCTGCAAAGCACTGCTCCCTAACAGAGTGTTAGAAACTGAGATATGAAATCTAGAAACTAAATGGCACTTTAAGCCTAGGTTATGGGTGCAACAACGGAATGTCTAAGCGCACATTTTTATAACAAGAATATAAAGCTGAAAATGAATGAGTTGCAGTCAAAATATTATGTTCATTTTTCACTTGGTCTAGTCCTTCCCCTACATACACCCTCTTCTCCAATCTTCAGAGAGTAGCTAGAAGTGGGGAGGCAGGAAAAGGTTCTCCTTTCCTTCCACTCTGCAGTATAACCTGAAATTTTAGGCACCCAGAGCTCAGAAACTGCTCGCGCTAATGAAATTCCCTGTCACAAAATGCGCCTAGAACAATGGGAATTTTGAACACTAACAGAATGCACCTTTATACAGTGGTACCTCGACTTACGAATGCCTCAACTTCCGAAGGTTTCGACTTCCAAAGTCCGCTAACCCAGAAGTATTTTCGCCGCACGAGGTCTGCGCATGCGCAAAGCGCAAAATCGCACTTTGCGCATGTGCAAAATGGCACTTTGACTTCCGAAGGTTTTGACTTCTGAAGAGCGCCGCGGAACGGATCGCCTTCGGAAGTCGAGGTACCACTGTATGTTGTTTTCAATAATATATGCATTTTCTGCACATTTTACTCTAGCACTTGCCTTTTTGTAGATATGACTTGACTGGAAAACTGCATAGCAAAATTCAGAGAAGTGAATTTTCAAAGGTTTCAAAGAACTGCTGTGGTTTCGTTCATTTTCTCCCCCAGAAAGTGAGGATTAGGTAGGTTTGCCTTTAAACGTGAACTGAGTGGATTTTCTTCCCCCACCACTAGTTCCTAGTTGCACTGAAATGTTTATGGCTCACAGCACATTTCTATATATGTCTGCTCAGACACAAATCCCACTTAGCTAAGTGGGTATACAACTGCTGCCTTAATTAATGTCATCACCTCAGTATAGGCCTACAATAGCAACATGCAATTCAGTACATACTATATAGTTTCAGAGATTGGTTATCCTTAAACTGTGTGGTGGAGACGTTCTTTTTGAGTGTTTTACCTGCTGAAGATTTAGCCGCCGATCTCCTTCCTGACGGGGAAAGAAAAGATAAAAAGTGCAGGGGCACCTTAGAAACTAATTGGTTCACAGAGGCAGGTGCTCTAAGAGGCACAACCTGCTTCTCCTGAAGCTCTTGTAAAGTTTCATTTCATACAGCAGGTCATACACAATCATGTGTTTCTTTTTCCCTTCACACTCTTGGCTTGTCATGTCATTGTCAAGGCTCTTATTGATAGCTTCAGGAGAAGGGAGGCAGGGAGCGATTGGAAAGATTCTCAGCATACCTGTATGTTATCTGGCTTTGTGAAAGGGCAGGTCAAGTGAGCAAGCTAAAAATGTAAGAAAGCAAGGGAAGAAAGCAAAGAAAGACTACTGGGTTTCCTTCAATAATTTATGTTTCGCTTGCTTCTCTACAAACTGTTCAAACCACACGCCTCACCACCAAAGAAAACAGGTTTCTAAGTGGTTTCTAGCTAGACTAGAATTGTCACAAGAGCTAAAGGGAAATGTGTTCTAAGCCACACTGCTCTGGTACGTTAAAATCGGAAACTTGAAAGAAAATGTGTGTAAAGAAAAAGATGGTTAAAATGTTTGATTCAGCCTTTGGACATTTAAAGTCGTACCTTGGTTTTCAAACAGCTTAGTTCTCAAACGTTTTGGCTACTGAACGTCGCAAACCCAGAAGTGACTGTTCCGGTTTGCGAACTATTTTTGGAAGCCGAACGTATGGCAGGGCTTCCGATTGGCTGCAGGAGCTTCCTGCAGCCAATCAAAAGCCACAGTTTGGTTTCTGAATGTTTTGGAAGTCAGACTTCAGGAACGGATTCCATTCGACTTCCAAGTTACGACTGTATTAGGTTTTTGTTTGTTTGTTTGGGCTATGTTCTTTTTTTCCAGTTGAAAACTGAGGCCTGTTCTCATAGCCGCTAACACTGCCATGCCCTGAGGTTGACTCTTACAATGGATTTGCATCTTAAAGAGTAAACAGAAACAGTGGGTCCAAATCCCTACACATTAACTAGTTTCTCATTTGCTGCACCAACATCACAGGTGGTTGGTGAAAGGAACTGCAAATCCTGCAATACAGCCAAAAGCCACATCTAGAAACTGAGCTCTGCTCTAAAAATCCTACAGCCCCTTGGCGTTTGACAAAACTGCTAATTTCTCCTCCTAGACAAGTGGGGAGCATGTAAAGGCGAGCTTGTACAGACAAGTGGATAGAGCCTGCATTCATCAAACACCACTGCAGATCTGACACAGGAGGCAATGTAATCTGCATTTTAAAAAGCACCTAGAACCGAAGCAATGGGATAGGTACTCAAGTGTACTTCCTTGCTAAAAACTAATTATGAGCTGACACACTTTTCAAAAAGTCCTCAAGCATTCTTGCAGTAAGCTCCCTAAATAAATTAAGAATTAAACCTTTTTCCAGTGAAAGGTTGCTTATCTTCTGTAATACAATTCATGTAGAGTCCAGAATTTGGACTACAGTAGTAAAAATACAGTCTCTTTGAAAACAAGTTTCCAGGTACCATTGGTGTGAACATATATTTGAATACATGCAGCAGACAATAGACATTTATTTGCCTGAACATGTGAATGTGTATCCATTCGGGGGGGGGGGGAGCACACACACACAGTCTGCTCCCACCATCCCAGTGCATATCACCCTGCCCACTATACAGACGAGTCTAAGGTCTCCAATTTTTGTGGCTATGTAGGGTTTTAAAGCTCTAAGTCCAACGCCCTAACCACGACACCACACTGCCCCCTGGGCAATCTCCTATCATGGCAGCACTTAAACTGAGCACCCTCCATTCATTTCTAGAGGACTCTGAGCTGCGCCCCACTGTAGTGAATGGTGGGGTTTGAGTCTGAAACCCCAGGGTTTTCTGGGTGGCACCCGGTACCTGTCAGCTTCTCCTTCCCAGCTGGCTGCCATTAAGCCTCTGCCAGTCCGTCTGTGGTTAATTTGGAACATCGCAGGTGCAGTGAGAGCAGGAAATGTGGCAGAAACTTACAGGTGCTGAATCATGGGCTGAACAGTTCCCGAAAGCTGAACCTTTCTATTTTTTAAGTATTAATGAAGCTCTTGTTCAGGCCATTTACCTGCAATTGTTTAGACTCCTCCATTTACAACCCAGCCCCACTCATTTGGCAAGGTGCCGTGCCAAGGAGTTCCAAGCCCACAAATACACTACAGATTTTCTACCACAGCAGAACACTCTGTAGCGCCTTGACCTCCACATATAGAGAAAATGCCTTTTTACATACATCCAAGGGTCTTGTTAGGGGGTGGCCCAGAGGCTCCAAACCCCTAGTCTCCTACTCCATCTCCCCTTTAAAAAAACAATAACAATAATGTGTTTTTACTTTACTTATTGGGTGACCTGGAACACTCCACCTTTGAGCCCTAGACCCACCTAAGATTTAAACACCGGTCTGAAAAGAGAATGGAACGTGCAGATTGGCAGTACACTAGCTATGTAGGCTATGCACTACAGCGAAAAGGAGAAAGGACGAATCACCACCTTCCCACAATCAGAGATGGCTTTCCCCTGTAGCATCTTGAAATAGTCACTGCAGGAAGCTGATTGCAGAACACATACATTTTTGTTTCTTTCTCTTTTTTGGCTCCAGACCCCCTTTTTTAAAACAGCAACAACTGAACTTTCTAGTGCTTTAAGTGAGAGGGGGGGGGAATGTCTAAGGCCAGCCCCGCTCCCATTTTACACACTGAGGCTGAAATAAATTAAGGTGTGGGCTTTGAGGATCACATGGCAAGAGAGATGGATGGATTGAAGTGGGAAAGGAAAGAGCCGGAGTCCCAGTTTCAGCAGGAACATTCATGCATATGCATTTGCTCTGAAGCTTGAAAGGTACCACACCTGCTTCACTGGAAAATCACCAAGAAACAAACATAAAGAGCTGGTGATGCTTTCAGGAAGACATTGATGCCTAGGAGGAAAAAGTGCATGCATCCTGCTTGCTTTCTTCCTTTTTCATTTGTTGAGGCAAAAGAAAGAGAGAGAGAGAGAGAGAGAGAGAGAGAGAGAGAGAGAGAGAGAGAGAGAGAGAGAGAGAGAGAGAAAGACTCTTTTGTCCAGAAGTTCATTATCTCCTGTTGCTTATTTTCTCACCTGAATTCATAATTCTTTAATTCTATGGGTTTTAATATACTGTACTGTGTGTGTGTGTGTGTGTGTGTGTGTGTGTGTGTATATATATATATATATATATATATATATATATATGTTAACCGTCTAAAGGACATTGCTGTTGGCACGGAACAGAGATCGTGCAAATAAATAAATAATCACAGTTTGGCCACATCGGAAATTCTAATGTATACCACATGAACTGATGGCAAGCCACTAAGTAGAATGACCGTGACTTTAGGTGTGGAAGATAAGCAGCTGGAAATTATGAACTGTAAGAAACAAACAGTCCTTTAAAAAATGCAAATAACTTGAGCACCAAAGAACAAAGGGAAAGAGAAAAATGTAGAGTTACAGATAGCAGCTGGGCTAAAAAGTGGCAACGACGAGGCCCTAGGATGTGTCTGGAGCTCTGTTTGCTTCGGGAGCCAGAAATCCATTTCTCCCCATCTCTGCCTGGCAGAATGTTGAAAATCGTTTCCCTACCATGACACATGACTAGGAGATGGGGAGAAAATTCATTTCGGTTCATCTTTTGATACAAGCCTACCTAATTTGCATTACCTTAAACAATATGTAAAGTGAAATGCAGTTATCCTTCAAAATTCTCCAAATGTTGTGATGCATTTCTCCAAGCAAATGAAAGAAGTGTACGGAAATGTGTCTATTAGGAGAAGGTGTGCATAAAAATCTATGCTATTGAGAAGCATTGCTTGCAAAAATGTGTCTATTGTATTGGGACAAATGGGCTCTGAAACATTAATTTTCATGAGGACTTGACAACAAAAACAAACAAAGCTGATGGAGAAGCAGGGCAAACTGAATTTAAGACTGGGAAAGCAATGAACGGAGAGAGTGACAGGTTCGTCCATCCATACAGGTGAAGCAATCTTTGTTTCACTGAATTAATACAATACGCTCATTAGGAAGTGGCTTCTCTGCCTCTCCCCAAGGGCTTTTGGCTAAAAACAACAATATGCTGTGGTCAAACTGTTTGGACTGAGACACACAAAAGAACCCAGGCTATTCGAGGCATGCTTACATTCTGCAACCAAGAACACATCTGCAAAGTCAGTATACCCATCTGGTTGCAATAAGATGCTGGTTTTATAAAAGGGATTATGGAAATGCTTTCCATGGAAGAACTCTGCATGACCTTGACTTCATATTCGTAAGTTCAATAACAAAATCAGGGAAGCAGACAGGCTTTTTCTAAAATAAACCGCTTGAGCAAACTAAGCAGCACAAGGTCACACGAGGAGCACACAGAGTTGCCTTATACCAGGTCAGACTATCTGTCCATCTATCTAGCCCTGGGATGTTAGACTGGCAACAGAGCCTCAGGATGGAGGTATTTCCTATCTCGCTTCCTACTGGTCCTTTTTAAACCAGAGATGCCAGAGATGGAACCCAAAATGTCTTCTGCATGCAAATGTTGCACTCAGTCTCTGAGGTATGATCCTTCCGCAGCATTATGCTTCAATCCCAGTCACTGTTGTGTAAATGGCTCCACTAGCCCATGTATCTGAGGATTGCAGAAAATACCATCCACCCATCTAAGGTTTTAGGGAGAAGTATTTCTGTCAGAAGGTACCGCGGCCTGGGAAAGCACAGATGTATATCCTGCTACCCTACAGGGTGAGTCACTAGAACTGGAAGCTGAGGGTGTTCCCTGGGTTGTGAAGTGTTCCTACAGTCAGTGGCGGACCTTGGGTTGTCAGATTCCAGTGGGGCCTTGTGATACACCAAATTTCAGCACCCCTGCCTCTTGCCTTCCATTGTACATAACAGTTGCAGCGCTCCCAAGGCTCCATGCCCAAGTACAACTGAATTGGTCACGCTCCCCTAAATCTGTGTCTGCTACAGTCCAAAATAACCTGCCCCACCCTGTCTAGTCATTGGTTCCCCCTGTCCTGGGAGGACTGTAAAGGTTTCTAGATCCAGCATACCCACTGTGGCTCCTGAGCACAGACTCTTGGTTCCAAGCTTTCAATCCACAACTGCCTAGCTTACCGCTGACATTTCCCCAATCCCTACTACCAAAGATCATTTAACTCAGGGGTAGGGAACCCAAGAGAGATCCTTAGGCTGTGTACACACTCCCTTTCATTCTGCATTCAGTACACTTGCACTGCTGGTTTGGGAAGTATAAATAAGATGTTGATCACAATCCATATCCTGTATCTATCCTCTTGTTTCTTGAGAAATACTGCATTTTGATGCATCCTCCCCCCCCAAAAAAAGCTTCGATCCAAACTGAGAAAAAGAACCACCTCGACGCACATTAAGCTGGCAATGCGTACACAGCCTTAGCCTGTCACAAACCCAGCACAAAAATGTGGATGGCTAATTTTAAGCAAGTCCTGGTGCAGTTCCTTACAGGCAAGCTACATTTGAGTACAGTAACTTGAGAGGGCAAAAAGTTCACGTTCATAACATACCACGTAGTACAGGGACATTTGAGTCGTGACCCTTTCCCTTGGCAGTGGCCAAACAGCGACAGAGGAGGTGGCAGAGAAAGCTTGTTCCTACACCACCAGATGATTGCCCTGCCTTGTCCTCCCTGCTCTAATTTCACCATCTTGACGGCCAGAATGGGCTAGCAATGAGGCATCAAGCATTCATGCCACAGTGGAGCGCCTGTTAATTAAAATACTTAGGGTGAATGCTAAGGCTCATTGAATGCCAGCCAGCCTCTCTATTGGTGGGAACAAACTTCAAGTGATGCAAAGAGTCTGTCTGTGATAGTTAATATTCAATGCTCCTTCCTCACTGCCAAGCAAACTACATGCGGTATTGATATTGAAGCTGCAGAGACAGATCCATCCTTGCAAGTTCATGCCTTTTGCCACTTCAGAAGCAAGATTACCATTTTCTCCAAGACTCTGTCAAGCAGGGATTTAACTATCTCAAGCTACATTGTGTGTGTGTGTGTGTGTATGACCATTCTCTCATCTAACAGGATTGGTTGTTGGGGTGTTTCATTTTTTAAAAAATCACAGTCATTTGCAGTTTATGTTTTCCTAATACTACCCCATCCATCTTCCTAATGGCTTGGCAACAAAAACCAGTGTAAAACAAATTATTTTGTTTTCATTTTTTTTTCAGAGTTGCAAATTGCCTCTCACCTAAAGGTATCTATCTATCTCTGGCAGAGAATGGAGCCTTGTTTCACCAGAACCCCCTTACACTCCCCTCCACTGCCACCCTCAGAGGCAGTAATATTAATTTTCCTCATGACTTTGTCAGAAACCCCCTACTGTGGCAACTCACCCCAGCTCTTTTTCTTCTTCCCCATAAAGGGAGACCGATTAGTTAAACTGAGTCTGATGATCTGAAAACTGGCTGCCTTCACACATCATTTCAAAATCCAAGACACAGTAGCCATTATGCATTTCCCAGGCACATTGCAAAACACTCCCTTCCTCTCAGAAAACCAAACACTTCCACCCTTTTCATTTCTGTTGCCTATGGATGCCCATCCCAGGTCTATATGGATACCTGGGTTGGCTCTGCAGCATCACAGGTAATGCAGTAGCAAAATGCTCCAATTATCGTGGATTCCCTCTCTCCCCTTATCCCATCCCATCCAGCAAGCAAATTAAAAGCCTAAAGCTTTCATGTATTTACAGCAAAAACATGTCCGCCCTAAAGGATAGGACTGCTGAGTGTTTTATTTACTAAACCTTTTCTAAGAAAAGAAAGCAGGGTTGTTTTTTCCTTCTCAGAACAAAAGGACATACAGATAAAAATCAGCTGCTGCAATGCTACACTGTCAAACTTCCACATTCTGGAAATTAACTCTTCTCCAGCCCTGATTAGGTTCCCCCCTCTAGTGTCTGAAATCTGCATTTTAAGAGACAAGGAGAAGCAGCGCTGCTGACAAAATGTGCTTGCGGTCCTCTGTGCATCCTGTAAAAGAGTCTTTCGTAAGTGCCAAATGTTACCTGCATTTTTATAGGCAAAACATCTGTGGCATTTAACATACGGGCCACATTGGTAACTCGCACAGCGTATTTTGATCAAATCCATCAGGATAAGGAATCACATCAATAAAGAATTATGTCGCTGATTACCTCCAACAGCATAACCATGTTAAGTCTACTGCAGCAAAAATAACAGAAAGCCCTTGACATGTAAAACATTATCGCAGTAGGAGCCTGCAAAACTTCAGGTGACAAGAAACATCTTGGCGTAAGGCAACAAGAAGGGGACTTGCAGTGGGAACCAACCTTCTTATTATCTGCATTATCATAGGAGATCATGCTAGACAATAGAGCTAATGGCCAGCTCTGACACACTATAGTGCCACCATGGCAGGTGGCAAGAAAGTGGTATTGCATCTACCAAGTCAGTGGTATCAGGTGATTCAAAGGGACAATAGGTTTCCTCCTGATCTTGGGTCATCGGGCTGAGTTCAGTGCTTTCTATAGTATCACAGCAACTGCCTTTATGGAATAGAATCACAGCCATACAATTGCAGAGTTGGAAGGGATCCCTAGGACCATCTAGTCCAACCCCTGCAATGCAGGAATCCTGCACACAGCCATCCCTTGCTGTTAACCAACCTTCTGGTTAACATCCAGACGCAGTGACCCATTGCGCCTTAGGCTCCACTTATTCTGATGTTTTTATTTGACTCAGGTCACTTACCTGTAGTATCTGGACTGAAGGTAAGTCGAGCACACAGCCTTTGACACATGACTCGCAGAACCAAAGTCGATGACCTTGACCCTGTATGGCTGCCGAGATGGATCCACCAGCATGATGTTCTCTGGCTTGAGGTCTGCATGAATCAAGCCCAGACTTTTCAATTTCATTAGGGCCGTGGCTACCTGCTGCAGAATTGGTCGGATGTATTTAAGGGGCAATGGGCTGAACTTGTTTTGCTTTAAGAAATCATAAAGGTTCTGTTCCAACATTTCAAAGACCAGGCAGGTGTGGTTCTTGTGCTGGAAACATTCATAGGCTCGGACAAAGTTGTAATCATCTGCGCTTTCCGTGCTTAACCGGGCCAGGATGCTCACTTCAATTTGACCTTGCCGGGCATAAGATGGATGGTTTTTAAGGATCTTGATGGCCACAATTTCATTGGTGCCACGTTTCCAGCATTTGACCACTTGCCCAAAGGTTCCGCGGCCAAGGAATTCCAACACTTCGTACGTGTTGGTCATGGAACAAAGCACTTCATGTTGCACCAGCTGGTAATCCCCTTCACTGTTGGAGCCACTGTTTTTGGATGTGGCCGTGGATGTGGTTGTGGTGGCTACCGTAGCCCCACTGGCATTGTTCTGAATCATTGGTGGGTGCTCTTCGATAATCTGCACGCTGCTTGTGTTCTCAATTTCCTCACTCTTGCGCTTAAGTCCACATTTTTGGTAGGTGTCCAAAAGGCTCACAGTGCTTCGACGCATCAGGTTGTGTGGTCCACCTAACGCTTGCCCAGGAACTGCAACCACACCGGAGGTGCTGCTGGCGGATGTCACCACAATGTGCCCCGTGCTGGCTGGGAAGATGATGGTCTGCTCGTAAGGGATGCTGGGGTTGGGGATCTGGAGAGAGGCGTTGATGGCGGCGGCGGCGGCTTGAGAGGGCTGCACGTTCTTGCTCTGACTGTAGACTTTGCTATGTGTGCCGTACCCAGTCATGTCCCAGTTAGAACTTGGTTCCACTTTCAGTTTCTTCACGCTACAGAAGGCACTTGATTGAAGGGTGTGAGGGGAGAAAACTTGCACATGTGAGGCCATACCTGCAATGCAACACAAGAAGAAAACAAATGTGTTAAAACGGTTAGCCGCAACAATACTTATAGGTCACTCTTACACCCATGCCATTCAAGAAAACATACAAGATTTTCAAAACAACAAAAATCCAGTTTTTAAAAACCTTTTTAAAAAGACCAGTATTTTGAATGCAAAAACAACACAATGTTTAGCCAAAGTCCAAGCTTTTTAATGGTGAGAGTCATTTAAGATCATTTATTTATTTCATTAAAAATTATACCCTGCTTGATTGCAAAAAAAAAATCTCAAATAGGTTTACAAAAGTTTCTTAAGAAGAGTGTTCCAGAAAGTGGGTGACACAACTGAGAAGACCCTGTGGCATGTTATATTTGTTTTCAACTGAGAACAGGGTGAAAGTAAAAAATTTCTACTACCTAGTAGCGTAAGCCAATGCTTCTCATAAGACAGTCTACCTGCATTGAAAACTACAAAATGTAAATCTGTGCGGAAGAAGGACAACAATTGTTAAATTAAGGATTCCTGTAAAGCTGTCTCTGTACACGAACAGGAAGAATGAACAAGAATACTGTTTGATGAAGCGTAAGGGCCAAGCTAGATGAGACATGAAAGAAACATGACTGTATCATTTCATTATTATTATTATTATTATTATTATTATTATTATTATTATTATTATTATTTGATTCCTTACCCACCTTCCACCCTTCACTATAAGGCCCCAGGATGGGTTGCAGCCATTTAAAAATACCATATTTTTCGTCTATAAGACGCCCCCTATTTAGAAAATAGCAGGGGGTGGAGCTTTTGAGGAGGATTATTTTGGGGGGGGGGATGCCAAAAATCGCAGCACACAACCGCTCGCGTTGCTTACAATCACCGCTTACAATCTCGGGCTCACACTTTGTTCTGGTGGCGAGCAATTTTCAGCATCTCCCCCCGCCCGCCCGCCCCCAACAATCAAGTGGCCAATCACCGCTTACAATCTGGGCTCGCGCCAAAAAACTATTTGCGCCCCCCCCCAGCAGTACCCGTGTATAAGACGAGCCTAAATTTTGAACCTCATGTTTGGGTCAAAAAAGCTCGTCTTATACACGGAAAAATATGGTACAATATTAAATTTAAAACATATTACAGTACAGTCCAGAAAAAAGTTGATATATATATATATATATATCTGAAGCCAAGTGAAGAGAGGGGTTTAACTCTTTCTTCTTTGGAGTATTTCCTGGACGTAAATCCTTCCCTTCCCCAGAAAACTGTCACTTGCCCCATTAGTGAAAACATGGGTTAGAAGGCATAGGTCATGCAGATGGTCTCACCATCCCAATTACATGAGAATTCAGGAGTCACACAACAGATGTAACTCGGTTTCGATTGACTTCACTCAAAGCTGTCTGAGCAGAATCATCAATACTAGCAGTCAGTAATTTGAAAAGATGGGTAAAGAGGAATATCAGTTACAGAAAACTGTGCTAGGTAAATTGCTATGCCTGGGTACTGCTGGGACAGTTCAACACAAATTTCTCACACAAATATCAGATATGAAGCTAGCAGGTGCTTCCACTGGTGAGTCTGTACATTAAAGCGGCCCACAGAAGTACATACTGTTCAAGAAAAACAGGGATAGGGGCAGTCTCACTTCTATATATGATTATTTCTCCAGAGCGCTGCTGTATTCGTGGCCAGCTTCCTGAGCAATAAATCGGCACTGTAATTGAAAGTTCAACAGCACTACGTACTGTGTATGTATGCCAGCCTCCACCACACAGAGCCCAACAGACATTTTGGACTACAGTTCCCATCAGCCCCAGCTAGCACACTCATGCTCGATGAGACTGATGGGAATTATAGTCCAAAATGTCTGTTGGGACAGTGCAGTTGTGGAAGGATGCCCTCTGCTTTTAAATACAAAGGTGAATGACCTTTTTTGGGAATTCACTTGTGAGGCATAAAAATATAACTATGACAAATGTTCTTAAAACATAATGCTTTGCTACAATTTATCTATAAACCTACTGAAAATTGGACCATTTTGACCTTTATGAATGCATACACAAACACACACAAAATGTCTTGCCATTCCCTAAATGAAAATTGAAATCACCTCTGATGGTTGGCCTATGCCCAACATAGAAAATGTGTTCAACAAAGAAAGTCACACTGAAAATACACAATAAGCTAGACTTCCTCCGAATTTGCATAGTTCACTGGCATGTAACTAATGTAATCTGCATATCATTGTTATTTATCTGACAGATGCCACACAACATTCATTCTACACTCTTATTCTGAGGACTGTCACCCTTAAACAGGAAAATATTCTTTCAGCTATTAAAAAGTCTTGATTCAGTGCTTAGAGATGGTGAGTTCACACACACAAGTATGTTCCTCACCTATCAAGTGATTTGCTTGCATGTGTGAATCAACCATCCCCACTCAAAACACCACGGAGAAATCTTTGTGATCATCTGACATCACCCCAAACAAAATACGCTGGAGTTTAGGTAGACCCTACATTCAAAGTGGGTCATCAAGTTGTAATTTATTAATGGCTAGAGTGCCTCCCATTTATGCCCAACTGTTGTAAGTGGTAAGACACACATCAGTGTAGATGCATGCAAGAAAAACCATGGAAATATTAAATACTGTGACTTCTGGGTTTTCTTTATTTTGCTCCTCCCTACCACACCTTGGATCCTTTAGGTCAGGCATCCCCAAACGTGGCCCTCCAGATGTTTTGGGACTACAACTCCCATCATCCCTACCTAGCAGGACCAATGGTCAGGGATGATGGGAATTGTAGTCCCAAAACATCTGGAGTTTGGGAGTGCCTGCTTTAGGTGTTGTTTCCTACTGATTTCTACCACCTTGAAGCTACGGCTTAATTCAAACTGGGCTGGTCCATGCATAAAGAATGCGGAAAGCACTTTACAAGATTGGACACACAGCTGTGGAACATGTGTAAGAATGGGCCAAGGTTCAGTGGAAGAGCAGATACTTTGCATGCAGAAGTTTCAGTCTCTGGCACCTCCAGTTTAAAAAGGCTGACACAGCAGGTTATGATGAGAACTCCTCTCTACCTGAGGAGCTGGAGAGCTGCTGCCAGAGCAGACAGCAGTGAGTTAGGCGGACAACTGGTCTGATCTGGTACAGTGAGGCAACTTCCTTTGCTAAGTAATGAACATGTTTGTAAGAGTTTGTTTTGTTAGCAGGCAGAGTAGATGAAATCTGAAAGTGAATTCTGAAATCTGAAACCAATAGGTGGCATTTGGGGAATTGTGTCACCTGAACGGAGGTTGGACCGGGGGGGGGGGAATCATATACCCTGCCTCCCTAGGAACTACATTAAAGACTTTATCAATACAGAACTAACAGTCATTTACTAGGGGTCCCCAGCCTTTTATGGGCCTGAAAGCATATTTGAAAATGTAGGGAACTTTTATGGGAACCATAAAACGCACATTTCACAGATGAAAAATGTGATTGCAAACTTCCTTCCCAAAACAACAGGCAGAGCACCGACACCCTAAAAAAAGTCACCCTCCACAAACAACAAAAACTCAATGTAGTATTCCAAAACCTTGCAAACCTCTCCTCAACTGAAAAAAAAACTTTTAAAAATCACCCCAAACCCCCTTCTAATTTAAAAAATAAAAAAACTGGAAGGGGAGTTGTGGGTGTACTAAGGGTATTGTGATGCCCACAGACACCATATTGGAGGCCCCAGCAATAGACCAATTCTTTCTGTTTTGCTTTTCCCTATTTGCATGTTTAAAATTGCCAAGCTTGGTATAGTGAAAATCAGGAGTATGGAGGCTGATAAAATTCAAACTGAAATTGAAAGGAAACCCAATTTAAATTCTTTATAGATGGTAGATGACACCACGGAAATGGAATAATCTTTTAAAATGAAATCCTGCTGTGATTGACGCTAATATTTTACAATGATGAGTGGGGTTTCCGAATAAATTTTATAAATACTGGGATACGGTTACTGAAAGCAATTCATGAAATAACAGATCATAGGTTTGGAAAATGTTTGAAAGTGATTCAAAATGTCAGCAGGATTAAAGGTGTCAACACCAAAAAATATTTTCTGTTATGCAACTAAAAGCTAAAAATGTGTGAATGTCAGACATCGGAAGTTTAACCAGAGTGCCACTGCAGAGAGAGCATCTGTAGCTAAAAATCTGGCAAATGGGGGAAAAACAAATCATAGTCACTCAGAAAAGAGACAATATATGATTTAACAGTGCTTACAGAAATGTGCTGCAAGTTTGCAACTTAACTACAATAATAATTGAGGAACAATTAAATTCATTCATTTAAGTACAGGCAAGCACATGGAGAGGGTCACATTCCAGAGGTGGCGTGCAAAGCCAAAATTGTGTATAGTCAAAACACACTGGGTGCAATAGCAGGTGGGATTGTCAAAGCCCCCCACCCCAAGGCATGCCTCCTTTCCGGCCCCTTTTAATTATTATTTTTAATTGCCAAGCACGTAAAGTTGAATGTGCACAAGTTAAATGTGTGCAAGTTGTAAGTTACCTGTACATACTGTATTAAGTGAAGAACTGCTTTTTCAGTCCTGAACCTGCTATCAATCAACTTCATTGGGATCCCATATTTCCAGAGCACAAAAAAAGAGAGCGAGAAATCTCCCTTCTCTCCACCCAGCCCCATTCACTTCTTTCTACCACATTGCAGACCATGCCTGCCGTACAACATGATGCCTTCAAACATCCATAGATCATACAAAGGTACAGCTTTGGAGAACGTATGAAGCAAATGACACAAGTTAAATTAATGTTAAAGTGCACTCAGAATAGCCTTGTCAGGCAGATTTGTTGCAATGCAGAAATGCCTTCTGGCAACTGAGAAGTAGTAACGATACTGTGCTCATATTTTATCTCCGATGTCTCAACTTCAAACCCTAGCAGAGGTCACATGCAATTCCCATTTTCTCTCCATAAGAGTCCCTGAATGAGGTCAGCTAGTGGTGTCAGATCCAAATTAAGGTGCATTTGCAAAGCAAGGTAGTCAACTCAAGACAAAAATAGCTGGTGATGCCATACGTGCTGGAAATGAAAACCTTTGCCCGCTCTGCATGTGGCTATCTTACACAAAGCTTGACACTACCCCGCATTCCCCTTGACTAGTTCTTCTGCTTTGCAAATGACTTCAGGTCCATTTTTAGGTACTTAAGAGGATTCGGAGCCCAGGCCCACAACACAAATTTGCATAAATGTATAGAGTGCCTCTGGGCAATTTAAGATGGCGGAGTGCCTGGGGAGACTCACTGGCAGCGTACTTGGCAAGTCACCCACCTACCCTGGAAGCAAAATGCCGCCCCCATCCCCACTCCCCAAGTCTTTTACTAAAAGCAGGGAGAAGGGGTAGGAAATATTGTAGGACAATGCAAAAGACTCAGGTTTTGGGTCTCCTGGGCCACCAGCAGGTCAGGCTCTCATTACCTGAACTGTTTTCTAGTCAATACCAGGTTTTAAAAGAGGACAAGGAAAGAAATAACACACCACTCTTTCAGTACAGTGAAATCTGGTCCTATTACCACAAAATCTGCAACAGCGAAAGGGAGGAATTCAACATCTCACTAAGGTGGCCGTCCAGACATGGCAAATATTTTGGCTTGCCATATGAAATCCCCCCTCCCCAATTTCCCCCCTTGTTCTGCTCCAAGGATTCTCCAGCCCCCCACAAGCCAAATGGGGAGGAGGGGCATGCAGGGGAAAGAGATGGGGGGGGGGGAGTTCTGCTGCACAAGCAGTAATCTTTGCACTGGCATGCCTCCTTAGTTCAACCCCACCCACAGTCTTTTTCTACCACTTTAGATTTCAAAAATCAAATCAACTTAAGAATAACTT
This sequence comes from Zootoca vivipara, assembly GCF_963506605.1. Taxonomy (NCBI): domain Eukaryota; kingdom Metazoa; phylum Chordata; class Lepidosauria; order Squamata; family Lacertidae; genus Zootoca; species Zootoca vivipara. The sequence goes on along the minus strand of NC_083285.1, from coordinate 50,245,515 downwards.
CCTGAACCATGGTAACTAGACATCAGGCTTGTGGGATATACCTTTTTCTTTCTTTTCTTTTGCTAGAACCCTGAAGTCCACAAGCAGGCACTAAGTGCAGAATACTGTCTCAGTTGGGCGAGAGTTTTCAGCACTCTCAACCAACTTCAATTCCCAGGGGAATCGTTTTCTGGTTTGCCTCAGGCAGCAAAATGTCTTGAGCTGGCCCTGCCCCCAAGCTTTCCTTTTAGTAGGGGAAATATTTTTCTGAGCCAGACAATTCTGAGCCAGAAACTGCTGCTTATCTACTTCAAATTTTCCAGAGATCTGGCAGTGATCCTGATTGACCTTCTACTCAACTCTGTTCTAGAACACTGTGACCTGAGGAACGCTGCTCTTTTTCAGAAGCTTCTAAGGGGCTCTCAGTGAAAAGATCAATAATGACGGAACAACTTCCCTGAAGGACAGTTTGCCCATCATCGTCAAACACTCACAGGTTATCTTGGCCAGCACTGAGGGAAGCAGCCCTGAGTGAATTTACAACACCACATTCACACGATACATTTAAAGGGCAATGGTGCTGCTTTAAAACAACCATGGCTCCCTGCAAAGAATTCTGGGAGCTGTAGTTGGGTTACAGGTGCTGAGAGTTCTAAGAGGTCCCATTCCCCTTACAGAGCTACAATTTCCAGGGTTCCCTGTGAAATGGGATTGGTTGTTAAACCACTCTGGAAACTGTTAAAAATGGAAAGCGTAATGCTGGTGGTCAACAAAAGAAGTTTAAAGACTGTCTCAAGGCAAATCTAAAAAAAAAAACCCGACAACTGGGAAACACGGGCCTGCGAGAGCTCCAGTTGGAGAACAGCCTTTACCAAAAGTGTCATGGGCTTTGAAGACACTCGAACTCAGGGCTAGGAGGAAGGCACGCTTGGCAAATCCACACCGTGATCAACTCCCACCTGGAAACCAATGTCCCCACTGTGGAAGGACGTGTGGATCCAGAATTGGCCTCCACAGTCACTTACGGACTCATTGTTAAAACCGTGTTTATGGAAGACAATCTTACTCGGCTACGAGTGATCGCCAAAGAAGAAGAAGGGGTCTCCTAACAACTCTCAGCACCCAACTCCAGTTTCATAGCGTGTTCAATGTATGGTATGAATGTAGAATGCACCCGCCAGGGATCTGCTGCAAATCTGTTGGGTTTTCTCAGCAGATAAATCTGTATGGGAAAGGGTTTTACTGAGGAGCCAGGGTTTAATAGCCATCCAAGGCCATTCCCTCAACCTGCACCCATTGCAATGCTATGGTTAACCCCTTAGTCAGTGAAACAGAATCCCAGGACTCATTAATTCATGAGGCGAGAGAAGCTAGCCAAATTGCCTCCATGTCTAATTGCCCCTTCAGACTTCAGTCACTAGGGGAAAAGAGGTTAAATCACTCTAAGTCTCGCTCCCTTCTCTGTATGTTTTCTCCTCTGCTATTTCCCCCCTGGCCCACTACCTGGCTAGCTTATGAACGGACTTGACTGTTGTCCTACCCATAATGGCATCCCTTTCCACATCCAAGTTTCCTAGCAGGGGAGGAAGGGTACTCATCACCATGGCAACAGAGCCTTTCCTCCTGGTCCTCTTGCTGTCTCTCCTGGTTACCCTTGTCTGTGGCTCTAGTGATGGGGGAGCCAGGACACTATCAGGCTGTTGTGGGCGAGGACGCAATCTTCATGCCTCAGCTGGCATAAAGAGACCATAGCAGAGGGATCCCCAGTCCTGTCCAAATATAGCCCTGGATATGAGAGAAATGGTATCTCTAGGCGGGAATTTCCTCATACAACGGTGAAGAGACATTCCTGGACTAGGCCGGCGACCATACAGGAAATAAACAGAAGGCCTCCAGTGATAAGATCCTATTCCTCCCCACAACTCTATACTTACCTTTTAACAACTCTCTTTGCCAACTTTATAATGCTTTTTGAACTCAGGGTTGTTGTTGTTGTTGTTTAAAAAAAGTAGTTTGGTAGCTTAGAGATGGAAGAAACATCTGGAATGCTAAATGCGGGGTGAGAAGACTTCCGGTTTCCCGCGGATCGGCTTCGGACGCGCTTGTGGGTCGTTCCCGAAAAGCGCACTCACCGAAGGCGGAAAAGGGGGGGTATTGGGCTTCAAAGCCCCCCCCAAAAGGTCTTGGAGGGTGTCCAGACCCAATAGATCGGCAGCAGCGTCGGGGAGAAACCCAGTACCGGGCTAGGAAGCGCGGTGGAGTGGAATCTCCCTTGGACGCCTGCCCATAGATCCCGCCTGAGGCGAGGAAGCTCGAAAACCGAAGCGAAGAAGCGGTGGATTCCCTAGAAAACCAAGCCGACCTAAGGTAGTTATTTTCGTGTTATTTTGTTCCTCACTCAAGTCCTACTTCGCCAGGAACAGCAGCTTTTTATTTAAAAAGCCGAAGGGCGGTGGACTTTCGTGCAGAGTGAAGGTCGGCGTTCTGCTTAATGGCGATTTGGGAGGTCGCTCTTGCTGTGTCTTGCTGGAGTTAAGATACCAGACACAGTAAAATCAACGGAGGAGAGAAATAATATCTTCATGTATATCTGACAGCCTAAAGTTCAGCGAAACCAGCTGAAACCAGCAGTAACAACCTAAAGTTCAGCGAAACCAGCAGTAACAACTGAAAGGCGCTTCTAAGCGGAATTGATACTTTGATACTTTAGAAACTTTTGTATCACCTAAATTGATATTCTGAAACGCACACCCCCTACAATTGCTATTTCATTCTCTTAATTTCGGAGCTTTCTTCTCAAGGACGGGGTAAAGAAGAATAGGATGGGGGAAACTGAACTGTGTTAAAACCTACTCCCCCCCTCCTCTATGCTTGACGTGATCTACAGACCCAGAAGGGTGTAAAACAATGTGGACTTGAGAAGCAAATTTAAAGCAGAAACCCAGGAAATCCTAAACCTCGGATGTCGAGCCTCCTATGGGTAAGGACAATTAAATATACCAACAATCTGTCGAGTCATAGTGGTTGCAGAAGGGTGAGCCAGACAAGAACAATCCCACTTGGGGAGCTACGCCACCTCCAGGAAGGTCGTAAAAAGACATTTAAAAGCCTTTAAGTGCAACTGGGACTGGCCATAAAAATTCTACTTATTCATTGAACAACGTCAGAACTTTTACCTGTATCGGATTGTTGGTAAAACCTTGTTAATTCATTCGGACTAAAATCATTCCAGGTCTCATCTTAACTTTTAAATTTGTTTAATTTAAACCAAATTACATATATTGTAAATTCCCCACTCCCCCTTTTTTTTTCTCCTTTATTCCTTTCTTTTTTTCTCTCTCCTTTCTTTTTTTGTGGGTGCCTTTTTCTAGGTTTTGTTGCTATTCTCCTTTCTCCTTCTTCTCTTCTTCTTTCTCTCTCTCCCTTTTTTTATTTTATTTTATTTGGATTGTTATAGTGCATTAGCTGTTTTCCTATTGTTAATGTTATTGTGATTATCGTTAGCAAGGTTCCTGGGATACAGTAGGAACGCTAAGAGAAATGGCAGGGGAAAAAACTGCTACTACCTCAACAACTCTTTCCGGAAACGTTAACAACCAACTTAGAAGGGGATCAGGAGCAGATATGGATATGAATATGGATGTGAAGGAATTAATCTTAAGTCTTAAAAGGGATTTTGTAGAAATGAAAAAAGATATGAATGAGAAATTGGATTCTTTTGGAGAAAAAATTGACGGAAATGCTAAGATAGTAACTGAGCTAACAGAGAAGATGAACGAATTGGGGATAAAAAATGCAGAGCTTACAAAAACGGTGCAAGAGTTGAAAGGTAAATCCTTAGGTTTAGAGGAGACAGTGAGGAAATTGCAGAATGAGAACAGAGAACTAAAGAGGGAGGGGGAAAAACAAGGAAAGATATAGTTGAAATGAAAATGACTTATGAGGCTGTAATGGATGCAATCTCTATGATAGAGATGCATAGGAGGGAAAGGACTCTGAGGTTGAGGGCAATACCGGAGAAACCTGATGAGCAAATTGGACAAAAATTGACAGTTGAACTAGCTAAATGGATGGAAATTCCTGAATTGGATATGGAACAACAAATAGACAGAGTTTTCCGAATAAAATCAAACATTGCAAAGGAGAATAATTGGCCTGGGGACTGTCTGATAACTTTTAAGAACTTAGATATCAGAGATAAAGTCCTACAAACAAGTAATAAGAAAAAATTACAAATAGATGAAAGTGATATAATTATTCACAAGTACATACCAGCAAGATTCTTAAAAAAACGAGAGAAATTTAAACCATACATCGAAGCATTGAGAGGAAAGGCGATAACTCACAGATGGGAATTTCCAGAAGGTTTCTCTTTCTTCTTCAAGGGTAGAAGGAGGAAATTTGTGGCAACAGATGATGCTGCTAAGTATTGGAGGAAGTACCCGAACCAGCTTGGGACAGTAAGAAGGCCAAGTGGAGGAGGGGAGGATTCGGATAACCCAGGGGAGTTAGAAGAAAGTTAGAGAAGTACTTTAAAGAACCACAAACTACTAAAGATTTGGTGAATACTGTCGGGAACTGAAGTGTATTTTGCACAAGAAGTGTATTTTGTACAGGTTTATTTTATTTTTAAACAATAAAGGCATAAAAAAAGGAAATTAGTAATAAATAAGTAAATAAACATAATAAACAAAAAATGAATCTTAAACTCTTGACTTGGAACGTAAACGGCTTAAACGATAAAAAAAAAACGAAATAGGATTGAGCATGAACTAAGCAAACAAAAAATTGATTTGATTTGTTTACAAGAAACCCACGTGACGGAAAAACACGCAAGAGTTTTAGTTAACAGAAAGTTAGGCCAGGAATTTATTTCGGCCGACAAAAAAAAAAAAAGAGAGGTGTGGTAATCTACGCTAAAGATTATCTGCAACCCAAACTGTTGTTTAAAGACCCGGGGGGGGGGGGAGGATTGTTATTATAGAAGTCTCAACACAGGGAGAAAAGATAGTCATTGTAGGAATTTATGCAACTAACAAAAGACAGAAAGAATTCTATCAAAAATTGGAGAAAAAGTTAATTTAATATGTGGGAGAAAAGACCATTTTGTTAGGAGATTTAAATGGGGTCACGACACCAGATATTGATAGAACGCATAAAAAGAATTGGAAAGGATTAAAACAATCTAAATTACCGGTAATATTCACTCAAACAATGGAAACTATGAATATGAGTGATGCATGGAGAGTTAAGCATCCGATGGAAAGAGAATTCACGTATTTTTCAGAGCCAAACAAGACAGCAAGCAGGATTGATGCCATCTGGATCCCTAAGGAATTAACTACAGCGATAGCAGAAGCCGAAATACAACCCAGGGCGCTATCAGATCATAGCCCTGTGCTTATTTGGTTAAAGAAAGAACAACCTAAAATGAAAAGATGGAGATTAAACGAAGCTCTACTTGACGATGATTTGATTGTGGATAAAGCAAAAAAGACCCTTCAAGAATTCTTTCAATTTAACTTAAATAAGGCGACCCCAGCCTTGACGGTATGGGATGCCGGAAAGGCTGTGATAAGGGGCTTTTTTATTAAAGAGAATGCTATTCAAAAGAAAGAAAAGGAAAAAAAGAGACAAAAACTCCTGGAAGAGATTAGAAAAAATGAAGCGAAATTATATCAAAATCCTGAAAATGACAAAATCAAACAAATTATCAAATTACTGCAAACACAGTATTCTACGATATTAAATGAAGAAGTTCAATGGAAACTAAAAATGATGAGACAAAAAAATTTTGAACAGGCAAATAAACCAGGCAAATTACTTGCCTGGCAACTGAAAAAAAGACAAAGCGAGCGTATTGTAAATAAATTGAAGTCAGGAGGAAAGTATACATCTAACCCTAAAGAAATTGAAAAAAATTTTCTGGACTTTTATCAAGATTTATATAAAGAAGGGAAGGAAACAAACGTAGAAATAGTGCAGTACCTGGAACAAAATAACATAGGAAAAATATCCAAGGAACAAGCTGAAAGATTGAATGCCCGGATCACTACATTTGAAATTTGCCAGGCTATAAAGAATGCAAAAAAAGGGAAAATGCCAGGTCCTGATGGACTACCTGCGATATTCTATAAAAAAATGGAAGAATCTCTGATTGATCCGCTAAAGGAAATCATGAATATAATATTAGAAAAGGGTGAAATGCCTGGAACATGGGGAGAAAGTTATTTAACTCTCATCCCCAAACAGGGAACAGATTTAACATTACCATCGAATTACAGACCCATAGCGTTATTGAATAACGATTATAAATTGTTTGCTGCTATTTTAGCAGACAGACTAAAAAACATATTGGTAACAGTTATACATGAGGATCAAACAGGATTTCTTCCAAAAAGACAAATGCAGAGTAACATCAGGAATATTATAAATATAATTGAGTATTTAGACATGCGTATAGACAAGCCAGGAGCCCTAATTGCGGTCGACGCGGAAAAAGCGTTCGACCAAATTTCATGGAAATTTATGAAAGCCACCTTGGAAAAAATGGATCTTGGGAATTCTTTTTGTAAGGGAATCCAAGCGATTTATTCCAGGCAAAGGGCAAGAATATTACTGAATAATAATATTACAGAAGAGTGTGAAATAAATAAGGGAACCAGACAGGGCTGTCCCCTGTCTCCGTTAATTTTTATTATGGTAATGGAAATATTGAATAATAAAATTAGAAGTGAAAAGGAGATAAAAGGAATCACACTCGGTAGTAGAACGTACAAATTAAGGGCCTTTGCCGACGATTTAATGATTACAACGGAAAACCCAAAAGAAAGTATAATCAAACTCTTAGAAATTATAAATGAATTCGGAATGGTGGCGGGATTCAAATTAAATAGGGCAAAAACCAAAATGCTGGCCAAGAATTTATCAATTGAAGAAAAATCAGAGATTGAGAGAATAACCCAGTTAAATTTTTTCTCAAAAATTAAGTATTTAGGAATTTGGGTAACCCCAAAAAATATAAATTTATATCAGGACAATTATAAGAAAGCATGGGAAGAGATTAAAAGAAATTTGGTGACCTGGAGCAAATTCAAATTATCTTTCTTGGGGAGAATTTCGGCAATCAAAATGAGTGTGCTGCCAAAGCTTATGTTTCTTTTTCAAAATATTCCCATAATCTGCAACATCGGGTGTTTAATGGATTGGCAAAAAGAAATCTCTAAATTTATTTGGCAAGGCACAAGGCCGAGAATCAAACATAAGTTGCTTATTGACACCAAAGAAAGGGGAGGTTTTGGACTCCCCGATTTGAAATTATACTATGAAGCAACTTGTCTAATGTGGTTAAAAGAATGGCTTGTGCTTCAGAGACCAAATCTATTAGATCTAGAAGGATTTGATTTAAGATTCGGTTGGCACGCCTATCTTTATTACGATAAAATCAAAGCCCACAGAGGATTCTCCAACCACATATTAAGAGGTGCCCTATATAAGGTGTGGGAGAAATATAAAAACTTATTAGAGCCCAAAACCCCACTCTGGCTATCACCGGTCGAGGCTAAAGCCGTAAGGAAAAAAAATACCAAGGAAAAATGGGTAACTTATCGATCACTGCTGAGCTGGAATGAGGAAGAGTTTGAAATGAAGGGATATGAGGAAATTAAAGGCGAGTTAGTTAGTTGGTTAGATTATCATCAATTAAGAGAAGTCTTTAAGGACGATAAAAAGAAAGGATTTAATAAAGAACCATCCATATTAGAAAGAGATTTGTTGAACAACAACAGTAAAATTATTTCTAAAATGTACCACCTACTCCTAGAATGGGAAGTTCAAGAAGAAGCAGTGAAACATGTTATGATCAGGTGGGCCCAAGATTTGGGCCACACAATAATGATGAAGGATTGGGAGACCCTGTGGAATCACAATATGAAGTTTACGGCGTCATTTGCAATCAAGGAAAATATGTATAAAATGATGTACCGGTGGTACCTCACACCAGCTAAACTATCTAAAATGTATCAAAAGGCATCAGACAATTGTTGGAAATGTGGGGTTGCAAGAGGAGACTTGATACATATGTGGTGGGGTTGCTCTAAGATTAAAGAATTTTGGAACAAAGTGTATGAGGAAATGAAAAAAATTTTGAGAATCAATTTTGTTAAAAAACCCGAAGCATTCCTTCTTGGAATATTAGCGAAAGACATCCCACTGAAGTGTAGAGAGATCTTCCTATATGCCACCGCGGCAGGGCGACTGCTGATAGCAGCCAACTGGAAAGGGGACAAAATTCCATCCATTGGAGAATGGAGATCGAAGCTACTAGAATTTCTTGATATGGCTCAATTAACAGATAAGTTAAGGGGAAATTCGAAACAAAAATTTCTGGAAAAATGGGGAAAATTTAGGAAATATTTACAAGAATATTATAACAATGACGAAATCTTTATGGCTGCCTTGAATTGATTGGTATAGAAAAATGATTCAGTTAATTGGGTATGATCAGTATAAGTGTGTACAAAAGAACTAACAGAATTCTGAAGAGAAAAGACGGTACATAGAATAACTAAATGAGTCGCACGGCAATAAGCGACCGGAAGTCAGGGGTATTAATATGATTTAATGACTTAAAGTTGAATATGTTATATTGTAGAAATTATGGTTTGGTGGGGGGAGTAAAAAAAAGGATGTATTATTTGCTTACCTTATGTTAGAAATTAGGAATCACAGTAAAGGTAGTAGGAAAAAGAGACAAGAAACCGTAAAACTGATTATTTTTTTATTGATATTGCTTTGTAGTTTCGTTTTAATTGTATGAAGTATTCTTTTGCATTGTATCTGTAATTTACCTTCAATAAACTTAAAAAAAAAATGCGGGGTGAGAAACTGGAACATGCATGGGAAAAGGGAAATACATGAAGCAACTCACGATGTATGAAGGAGAAAATATTGTTAAATAAAGATAAGAATGTCACCATGCATGTTAGATTTGTGTCAATTAAATATTTTATAGCAATTAACCTGGTTTATAAATAAGTAACATCTCTTCCTTCTCTCACCACCCTGGGGATAAAAAGGACAATGTGCTGAGCTGGCAGCCTCTCGGAAATTTTAAGAGCAAGCATAACCTTGACGTGTTTCCAACGTTCAAAAGAGAGGGGGGAAACAATGACCAAGGCTAGATAAATACTTCAGGAGCGAAACACAGAAAAAGCAACAAGGCATTCACAGAACAGCTGAAGTAGCTCTCAAGCTAAAGTGTGTTTGTGTCCCATATGCCCACTTCCACAACAACACACAACCCTGGTACCAAGGAAGCCCATCAAGAGAATCCATGCCACCTTCTAACAAGCCTTTATATCCCTATGTCCTTCACCATTTCAAAACTGTTAACAGAAATAAAAGACTCAATTAAGCAAACACACACCTTTCAGTTAATTCATAACTGCTGGGACCAAGGAAAGGGCCTTTGGAATAAGCATTCCGGGTTGCTGATGTATAAACTGCCAAGCCGCCGATTTATCCCAGAGTTCCCAAATTTAAACTTACCTAGATTATGCAGCTAGGGCCAATCCCTTCTTAGGGAGAATGGGAGGGAAAAGAACCCTCTGTATGCTTTTAACCTGCTATGCAAAAGCCTTTGTGTATTCCAGTACAAAGGACAGTGTGAGTAAACCCTGCTTAGTGTAATTTCCTAGCAAGTTGATGGAATCCTATACATACACACACACACACACTAAAGCCGGAGGGGGGGGGAACCTCTGAAGTTCCAGTGACTGAGATACCAGTTTCCCCTCGCTCCCCGCCCCCCGCTTTCCCCCTGACTTTCCACAGGGTGATGATGTTGCAGTAATGGATTTTAGCATGAGGCATATGGTGAGCTCAGAGAACTGCAGCAATATTACTCAACTTGTCATCCAGGACACAAACATCATATCTGGCTAAGGCTGCAATCATGATTTCTCTTCCCACTGGAAGAGAGTCATAGTTCCCTTTCTGGCATTAACCTTTCTGAGCTTGATGTACATTCCCAACCACCCCCGTTCCGACAGCCCGTCAGTATTTCTCCAATAATAAATAACAAAGGCCTCCTGGTGCTACGCAGACACAACAGAGGAACAATTTTGCCCATCAGGTTGCCACTTTGGTTCCAAGCTTTCCCAGACGTCACCAATACTTTTTTTCTTTTTTTAACTCACACCTATGGTCATGACCATCCAGATTGCACACACAGTGTGGGGAAGAGTACAAATGATGGTATGCTATCTTGGATTTAGACTCCACAAAACAGGTAACGGAACAGGTTTATTATGCAGGGTCAGACAGAGCTCCTGGACAAAGCTCCCTACAAAGACAGGCCTGCAGCAGAATTTATGCTGGGCTAGGGGAAGGGTCTGGCTTTGGAGCTTCTCATAGGCATCTGGTTGGCCACTGTGAGAACAGGATGTTGGACTAAGATGGGCCACTTGCCTGATCAAGAAGGGTTCTTCTTATGAAGAAAGGGGAGTGGAAATCTGAGGCTGTGTTGCACTTAAGGAACAGGGCAGTTAACTACCGTGCCAGAATATTGTACAACGTATGACAGAAGTCAGGAGAGTGGGTGGGGAACAAGGCTGGAAAGGAAAGGCAATTCAAGAAAATCCTCCTCCATGAGCTTTGCTGTGTGGATCAGTAGCAAAGGGGACTTGAATTCTGAGGCTAAATGAAGCAGAGAGATGAGGATTTCCTATGCTGGATTCTCCCACTACCTCCTCTAGGCGTGGAGTGGAGTTCTGGATTGTGTTACCCATTTTTTATTCACTTCTTTTATTTAAAGTAAAGAAGGGGTTAGGTGAAAAAGAGAGGATTTAAGAACCCCAAAGAGGGAGCCAGGGGTGTATAAAGATCCCATGGTCTCCTCTTGATAACGTAGAGGCCCTCCAGATGTTTTGGCCTACAACTCCCATGATCCCTAGCTAACAAGACCAGTGGTCAGGGATGATGGGAATTGTAGTCCAAAACATCTGGAGGGCCGAAGTTTGGGGATGCCTGATGTAGACCATGTTTAAGAGATACCAGTCTTGTATTTGTGTCAACCTTGAAGTGGCCCTAAGCAAACTACAGTGTCTTATTCTCCGTCTCTGCAATATGAGCAATAATAATACTGCAGAGGAAGTAGGGCGATTTCATTTCAAATCATGCAAAGCTCAACTGCCTGTGGATCATTCACCATCTTTATAATCACACAAACTATTTACATCTGTAGGGCTAGTTGTATCTTCTAGGGCTGGGCTTACCCAGACCAGAGCTTATTACGAAGCTGGGAGAAGGCAGCAAGCAGGGGGCCAGTTCTTGGATAGACAGTTTCCTCTCCCTTCAAGGCTTAACTCCATCATGCTTTTTCCCCTAGCTCCACAAACAGCTCTGTTCTGAGACAAGTAGCTTTTCCCAATACTGGCGTAACTTTCCTCCATGAGTACCCTGGGATGAGGGAGGGTGGTTTTAACTCTACCTGAAAAGATGTGGGATTCCACCCACTTGAGCATGACTCACCAGCGTATGTAAATCAGATATAGCATATACAGTATATCAGTAGTGGAGAACCTGTAGCCCTCCAGTTGTTGCTGGATGACTCCAGTTCTCATCATCCCTGACAACTGGTCATGCTGGCTGGAGGCTGCTGGGAGTTGGGGACTCCTGAAACATCTGTCATGAACCTGGTGGAGATGCCATGGAAGGGGTAGGAGATCAGGGAGGAGCAGGAGCAGGGAGGCAAAATTAGGACCTCAGTAAATGTTGGAGCTGGCAGACGGAAGCAGTGATCAGAAAAGCCAGGGAGTGGATTGTGGGGAAGGTGGAAGCAGGTTGTCAGAGAAATGTCCTCCCCCTGTGATATCAGACACCTACAGCCAGCCACCTTCTAATGGGCTGCTGCTAGCTCCTCCTGTCACTTCCGTCTGTAAGGGTCTTGCTCTGAGGGGCGCCTGATAGTAATTCTGATACTGAGCCAGCACCTCCGTCGCCGAAGACATGGAAACACAAATGTTGACCAACATGAGCAAACCTCGCCGGCCCAGCACAGTCGCAAAAGTGCCCGTTGGCTTCCCCAGAGCAGAAAACGGCTGCCATGCACCATTCTAAAGCTTGTGGGACGAAGAGGTAGGAATCTTATACCAACGGCACCTGACCTTTTCCTTAATGTAGTTTGCAATATTATACTATCCTTCAATTTGATTTAGCAGGTTGTGTTTTAGCTAAGGCCCTTGTCTAGAGTTAGCGAAAGAAGAGCTCGTTTTGATTAAAGTTCATACATTGACAAATGTCACTAAATAAAGGAGAAAATTGGATCTCTGAGTCGGAAACATTTGAAAGAGACTGACACAAAGCAGATAGCTCATTTTCCAAAGGGAATGAAAAAGTGTGTGTAGATGATAAGGTCAATAACAAAGCCCCTGAGTGCACCGGGTTATATTTTTCCAACGCATAAATAATATGAGGAATGATTCAAGACTTCACTACATGCCCCATTCCAGTTTTACTCATGTGGATGGTAAGTTGAAAGTATCATGAAATGAAGGTACAATGTCAGGGGCAATAGCACAAAACTCTGCATGCATGTAATACCTTCAATTGTTTCTAGAAAGCACAGATAGTAGGTGCCTGTTGCGTCTCAAAAGGAATGCTATTCCACACCAAGTTACTGTGGAGCAGGCTTTTGATATTTATGGAGCATATAGGAGAAGCTGTCCTATGAACCGCAGTGATCTACTGGGAATATAAGAGATAACATTTCTAGCAAAGTTTTTATTTTTTAAAACAGCTCCATGATAGGCTGCATGATTCAAGTGGTGAAGCTTGTGAGAAAATGTTGTCCCCATTGAATTTCTGCATGTCAAGGAGCTGTTACAGACACAGTAGCTCTGCCAGAGAAAAGGAGGGGACATTCTGACATTCTGCCAGAGAAAAGGAGGGCACTGTCTGCCCTTTCAGTGAGTTAGCTTCAAAAGGTTTTTTTTATTTTATTTTGTACCTTCTTTTGCAGACTTCTCTCATCTCAACCCTGACCAAATATATTAATTGTGCAGGCACTAATTCCTGTATGAGGACTGCTTTTCATCATGCAAGCGCGCTTTGCATTTACACACCTGCATTGACGTCGCCCGCATAAAATTCAGAAGAGCACAGAGAGGGCTTTATAGGCACTGCTTCACAGAATGGAAAAGAAAAAGGAATTGCAGCTGGTGGCTAAATACGGAACCTGAAAGTCACTGCAGTGCTCCCTCTTCATTTGTACCACTGACTTGTGATTTATAAACTGGGCCTAACGGGTGGCAGGAGAGCGAGGCTACGCTCTACAATAATACATTAACCGGGCAATGAAACCTCGCACAGTAACTCACAGAAACCCCTGACTAGGGGAATGACACTGGCTGCTTGAAAAAATATTGTGGACAGCATGAAGCTAGTTGTTCAGCATCACAATGATGCACAGAAGCCACTTGAAATAAATGCCTTCAAAGTTTACCTTGAGGGAGGAAATCTTTTGTTGTTGTTTTAAAACCTGTCTGCTCCTGAAAGTTAAAGAGACAGAGAAAGAAACCTACAGAAATTCCAATTTCCTCTCTCCCCACCAGATAAATATATCTGAAAATGAAAGCCAGTCTTCTTCTACATCTTATAGAGCGCGCGCACACACACACACACACACACAGAGAGAGAGAGAGAGAGAGAGAGAGAGAGAGAGAGAGAGAGAGAGAGAGAGAAGCATTAGTGATTAGGAATGCTCTAGAAAAACAATTCCTGCTGAGGTTGCCTGAGGATCTCCGTCACGGCACTGAACATTTAAGCTGAATTCATGGAGGGCTTCATAATTCCAAACTGCTTCGGCACCATTTTTAGTCTAATTAGTGCCCATGTCACAAACCACTGGGATTTTATTTTTTTTAAAAAAACAAACAAACCAAGATTCAAAAAGTTTCCTTCTCTCCCTCCCTTCCTTTTAGCAGCAGTAATTTTCTGCTAAATATTTTTTGGGTGGATTGGACAGATTTAGGAATGCAGCAGGATAAAAGTTAGGAACTATTCCTCAATCACTTTGTGATTAAGGAGTCTCTTGGGTAATGGGGATGGGCGCAGAAGTGAAGCAAAGACCACAGCAAGGTCAGAAGGGGCAGTTTTTGTAATGAAGTGGCTCAGTGTGGCTCAGAGCTGTGAGAGTCAGGTCTCTGATTCAAAATATTACTTCACCCCAAAACTCACTGGGAAAGTAATCACTGCCCTTCATCCTTCCACCTACCTACAGCTGGAATAGCCAATGTAGTGCCTTTAAGAAGTTACTGGACTACAGGTCCCATCATCCCATGCTGGCAGAGGTTAACAGGACTTGGAGTCCAAAAACTGGAGAGCACCACAAGGGTTAGCCCTGACCTACAGCAGGGAGAACAGTAACATACCTTTCAGAGCTGATGGGACGACTACTGAAATAATGTGTTTAGCCCTTAAAACACTTGAAAACAGCTCTGTACAAAGATGAAGGGTGAAACTAAAGCTAAGGTTATGGAGAACAGCAGTGGAATGACAGGCAACAGAACGTTCAGGAAGTTCTGAGGTTCAGCTTTATCTGAAAAGTTTATTATCTGGCTCCCAAGGCAATCAGGGTGGGGGCTGAGGTTGACGGGGTACGACAGCCTGTAAAACGATAGGGAAATGTGTGCTGAGTACTGTACTGTACTGTACTTGCTATGTGTTGCAAACTAGCTAACTGGCAGAGATCCGTGGTTCTGGTTCCATGAAAGCAAACACCCAACAGCTTCTGCAGGAGTTGTTTCCTAAGATGTTCATGTACTTTTCACAAATGCAATCAGCAGCAGAAGATAACTGGGAGGGAGGGAAATGAGAAATGGGGGGGGAGGGTTTGGAGTGCTGAGGAATGGAACAGATCAATAGACAGATTAAATAAAAGTAGAAGAAAGGAGAACAGTTTGCAATACTGTGCAAATAAACTATATAAGCAGAGGTGTTTTAATGCGAGGGCAGGTAGACAAAGTAGTGAGATGGAGGACAGGAAATGCAATTATCTCACAGTCCCTGTTATTACACTTCTCCATAAAATCCTAAATGCAGCACTTCACTCTTCCCACATAGTGAGGTGGCTGCATATGTTGCCACCCACATAAGGAACACTTGTATCTTCTTTGGGATTTGGATATGGAAGGGATACGGGAGACCCCCTTTGCCCATTCGGGAGAGGAAGAAACGTAACGTGAAGCTTGTCATTTGTGCTTCCTGTTTCTCCATAACCATCATCAATACACTATTCAACCCAATCGCCATATGTGGTTCTCTAATGAGCACTGCAAAACTGACGTTCAATTATGAATGAGTTTGTGGCTTTCCCTCCACACACACTTATTTGAGTATGGGCTTTGACACCGTTGTGATTCGTTTATTTCTTCCCTGAAGCAAAGCTACTATTTTCTTTGATTCTGCTGGCCACCAGATCTTATGAGTCTGTGATGTATTTCATGAACATCTTCCCACTCTGCTTCCCTGTTTTCAAAGCCAGCCATAAATTGAGAATAAACTTGCTGTGTGAATCACCTCCCTTTTGATACTAACCATCAGACAAGTACAGAAACACCTCAATGCCTTTGGTTATAAAACAGGGGTGAAGCACTTTCTGGAAATGATGTTAAGTTCAAATGTAGTTACTTATTTACCACAATTATATCACTTTCACCACTTCTCTGTTAACCCCAAGCAAGGAGTCGCTTTTGCATTTAATGAAAATGGCGCTGCTCAAACAAGGAGCCTCACCGCCATATTAAATAGAGAGCCGGATATATTGAATTGTACGCTTTCTATTGAATTCGTATCTTTCAAAAAAGAATGATGCAGGTCCCAAGTAACTTAGTTCCAATCTGCTGATTGTGCCTCAAGACAGCTGGCTATCCAGAACATTGGTCTCTAGCCTGAGCCTTAGTTTGCAATGATTTTGTATGTGACTTCATCCCATTGCTCAACTTTTATGAGTACGTTTTCCAGCTTCAGAAGAAGAAGAAAATGGATTCTTATAATAGCTCTTTGTCACACAAGGGTGTTTGGAGAATTAATTAGTGCATGGGACAGATTTGTACGAACTTCACCAGCTGATGCCCACACGCCCCACTGGGAATTCATCCCGAGGGAAAGTAAGTTCTATTTTCCATAAGAGATGTGTCAGCAGAGGCTTTGAGGAGCAGATACACTGTACTAGTTCTGTGCCTTCTCACATTGCAAATTCTTGCCACAGAACCCCAAACCTCTCTTGCAATTGCTTCAGTCGTCAAACCCCACCACACCAGTGGGCTTGGAGCAATCCCAACAGGTTGTACCACACAGAAGACTTCAGGTTGTAAACACAGCAGCAGATGTTGGGGCCAGAGGAGCTGAGGTGCTAAAGGACTCTTACATGTGCCAGGGAGGTGTGTCCACTGCTGCTCTCGGGTGCAGTGGAAAATGGGTGTTAGTGCTGAAGTGAAATTCAGCTGCTAGTTGAACAGGGGAAACGAAACAACATATTGCCCTTTGCTTCAGGCAGCAAAATATATTGGGCTGGCCTTGAAGAGGAACAAACAAAGATACCCCGTTTCCATAATCTTGGACTGCAAAGGCCCTTTCCATGATGAAGTGGAAAATCTTCTTTATCTCTAAATAGCTTAGTTGGCCTTGATCTTGTATATACTCTTCATAAATTTTACCATGAGCTTCCAGGTCAAAGGGGGAGTGTCCTATTGATTACAAAGCAGATTGGGCTCTGCCAGCAGAATAAAGAAAATCCTCAGCGGATTCTGTAGCAATATAATTCCATGACTGAGTCTCTGAGTCAGTTAACATTCAAAGCGTTTTTATAAGTGTTTTGTTTATAGCAAGGCTGTTGCGTGACATTCAGCACTTTATTTTGTAGGTGTCACTGGAAACTCCTATCAGCAACAGGCTGGGCTGAAAAGGTCAGCTTTCCTGTCAGTGAGCTCTTTCCTTCATTTTGCTGCGACCAAGTTAGCATGGCTTCCTAGCTAGAGTGTCGAACTAGCACCGGGATGCCCCTAGGCCCCAACCCTACCATTAGGCAGAGTGAAGCAGGTGCCTGAGGCAAGCTGCCTTTGAGTGTCATGAAAAGGTAGCAAATTGATTGCTATTTTTCTATTATTGCATTTTACATTTCAGGAAGAAGCCAGAGGGGAAACTTAGGCATTAACCCCTCCACCCGAAAAAAAGAGAGAGAGAGAGAAAAGAAGGCACCAGATTTCCCTTCTAGATAGATTGTCTGTAATGTAGGAAACACGGCCACCCTTGGAGAGGCAATTGTGGGGTTTTCTGCATTGCATGCCCTAATACTTTGGATACTGTGCACCTTTGATTTGGAGAGGGAGACTCCTTATTACGACTTCTCTTTTGGCGGTGAAAAATATTGGGCTGGCCCTAGAAGTCTTATATTCAAATCCTTACTCAGCCATGAAGCTGGGCGACCCTGAGTAAAGTTTGTTTCCTTCTCTCTCTCTCTCTCAGCCTAACCAACTTCATAAGTGTTGTTGTGAGGATACAATGAGCTGGGAGATAACAACATACGCCCTGCTCTAAGCTCCCTGGAGGAAGGGCTGGATAAAAACATAACCAGTAAATAAGCAGGTGGGCCTCCAAGCTTCTAGTAAACAGATAAGATCATAAACAAGATGCTGGTCATACAAATATACAGATTTTCCTCAGAGCAAAAATAAAGTGAACCAAACAAGAGGAGGACAGAACTCTCACCGGTTCCATTATGGGTGCAAAAGATGCTTAACATCGTCTATACAAACAGATAAATAAATCTGTATGGCATACGGGGGAGGGAATCACACCCTTTGCTTCAAAAATCCAACCACAATTGCTTGGATCCAGACTAAGTGAGTTGAACTTGCTCCCCATTGAAACCAATGGAGCTAAGTCATGATAAATTTGTTGCAAATGAGGGGATGCAAGAATATCAGCTCCAGCATGAGGCAAAATCAGGGCTTGAAAACATGCTGGAGCTCACAGGGGACACCAGTGACCAAGAGCAGAGGCTGGATCCTGGGTAACGTTCAAGTGGGTTTGTCCCACCTCTGAGAATTCAAACATCTCTAGTCAGACATCTCTATAGACAGCCCCGCTCCTCTCATGCCTTTCAATAAGGAGGCTCCCCTGAGGGAAGCTTCTGTGTCAGATACTGAGCAGGCACCTCCATCATAGAGGACCCAGAGACACCAGCACTGACACAAAAAATCCTCACAGGCCCCACCCACTCACAAAAGGACCTATTATTGGCTTGCTTGAGCAGGAACACCTCCCATTTGCTATGTTAAAGAGTTGTGCCCATCCCACAAGGCAGGGGCCATGTAGCTTGTTGGATTAATGTCTCAGCTTGCCCTTCAGCATGCAACTCACCTGCTGTGCCTACAAGTTGCTCAGATCTATGCATTAAAGTGTTTGGAAGAAACAGAAACCTGAGGTCGAGTTCCTTCGCCCAGCAGCAAAGCCCAGGCAGGACACAGGCTTTCCATGTCCCATGGTGGGTTATAGATCAGAGATCTGTCATGCCCTCTGATCATTCTTACATATGTAGACCCTGCACCCACACTGGAAAAGATGGTGCCCCAATAATGGAGCCTTGTTGTTCTTACCAACATGGCTGTGCATAGTTACAGGGTCATGAAACATGGCTAGATGAAAGTCCCTATTTATCTAGTTATTAGAGTTAAATTAAATGATCTTGCACCATGTTACGCATTTCATTCTAATCATTCCACTGACACACCTCTTGCTGTTTCTGTTTTAAGCACACCCAGTCTTTAACATTAGTGCCACTGCTGAATATCAAAATCTGAGTTTAGATTTCCTGGGGTACACAGCCTCTTCTAATCAAAAGAGTAAGTGCTCTTCAACGGAAAACCTTCCGTACTGTGATGATGCATAGAGGGGAGTTGGACAGCAGTGGCAAGTCCTCCATCTCCACAAGTTCACTAGGCCCATTTATACAATTCCTACATCTACAATTTGTACATGTATATGGACCAAACAGATGGTATATGCCAGGGTTTCCAACCACAATCTCACCCCTCCATGCACACCCCATCTGCATTCATTGTACACACTATGTTCTCCTTAAGAACTGGGACGTGAAATCAGGAATGTGCAAAATAGTTCCACATGAATTCAACAATGCCAACAATTGTGACCTCATCCAAGAAAGCCATAAATTCAAACACTGATTTCTGCATTGTCTTTGAAAATGCCCTTACAATCTACATTGCACTCTTCCTTAAAAATTGACCCTATAACAAATAGCACAAGCAGGCAGCTGGCGTCACAGCTCACTACCTGTTCCAAGGTTTTCATCTTGGCCACGTTTCAGTGGCACAAACTTTAAGAGCTAACAATAACTCCCACCCAGTCTGCATCTAACAGAAGGCAATGTCCACCCCCTCTGCCCATTTCTTTCCAAATGCTAGTTCCTTGGAACCTCCTGACATATCAAACAAAACACCGATTAACTCAGCTGCTTTGAAGAAGCATTCTAATCTGTACAAAACACAGCACTGTGTCTCTGCGTACAGAGCAGGTGACTTTTGCATGAATGTGGGCCTGTGCTTTGTATTTGAGGCCTATTGTTTTCAGAACAAAGGGAACAGGAATGTTTCATATTTGTGCCCAGGAGATGAATATGTCTACCGACCTCTTAAATACTAGAAAGGATGTTTTGGAAATGATGACTTTAGCAATAGGTTATTTGTGCAAGATCTTCCGTCTCCCACCTACAACTTCCTCAGCACACTGTATTCCTGTCTGTCCTGAGCGAACCAAAGGAACCCAATCTACTATTACATCTCTCATGAAGAGAGCAAATTGTATGACACTTCTGTGATCTAGGGAGCAGTGCCCGGACTGACTAAGGGGCCTTGGACCACTTGCCTAGTTTTCACAAACAGCAGGTGATGGATCAATCTGTTTTTGGACTGTACCACTTCAGAATGTAAGTGGAAGAGGCTCACCTGATAGAAGCTGCCTACATTTAAGAAAAGCCCACGTACACACAAAAATGGCATGTGAACTCGAGTCCACGGCTTAATGAATCCACGTAATCAGAGCATTTCCAAATCCATTCAAATATTCCGATTCCCATGGAAGTTTCCATCAGTATTCCACACACAGCAAAGAGAAGCAGCTTTAACTCAATGCCACTGCTCTCACATTAGACATTTGTAAGAATTACAGCTTTTCACACAGCGAAGCTGTAAAAGTCACAAGCTCTCATTTTCTGCATTTTGGCAAGCTTGTTCTCCTGGGCGAAACAAAGGTGGTTTGGAAATACACAGCAAGCACAGTAAGAGATGTAGAAAGTGTGTTGGAGGATTCAGGGTAGACAAAAGAAAGACAAAGCGCGCAAAGTATGGAATTCACTCCCACAGGAGGCCTTGATGACCACCAACTTGGAGGGCTTTGAAAGAAGATTAGACAAATCCATGGAGGATAGGGCCATCAGTGGCTGTTAGCCACGATGGCTACTGTTTGCCTCCACAATTGGAGGCAATCTTGAATACCTGTTGCTGGAAAGCACAAGAGAGGAGAATGCTCTTGCACTCTGGGTCTTGCTTGCAGGCTTCTCATAGGCATGGGTTCAACTATCATCAGGAACAAGATGATGGACTAGATGGGCCATCTTCTTCTGCTGGTGTGTGAGAGTGTTGTGTGTGTGTGTGTGTGTGTGTGTTTATTAATGGATTGGAACTATTCATTTCAAATAGAAGGAAACAGAAGGAGCCTTTAATAAAATGCACTAAAATAAATAGTAAGTGAAAGGGGTGCGATGATTGCTCCTTCTTCACCATTCAAATCAACTTGAACAGATTAGATGTGAAAAGAAATGTTATGATCATTCCAGTTAATAAGAATGAAGGAACACTTTGCATCCTATTTAAGATTATTGCTCCTAACACAGCATTTTCCTGCTGTTTGCAGACTTCTAAAATAAGTACAACTAAATGGGTGGTAAGAAATAAAACTTCCTTCTGTTTTTCGGTTTGCTTAATTTCAGTTTGAAAACATTTTACAGTACTCCACAGTCTTAACCTAGGAGATGACCTAAGTCCATGATTGGCATGTGTATAAGACTCCAGGTTCAGTAATTCTCCATTAAAAGATTGGAAGTAGCTGAAGCCCAGAGACCCTGGATATTCACTGCCAGTAAAAAACCAAACAAAGCTTGGCGAGAAATTGGAGTAAGCCAGTATCGTTTATTTTTTCCAAAGTATAAAGCCAATTAGAATATATAAACACCTGTATTAGATCATCCCTATGTAACAGCTGGCGGGAGGCTGAAAATGTGTGTTGTTCACAACTGATTTGGTGCTGCTTTGGAAATTCTCCAGAAAGAGCAAGAAATGAGATGTGAGTGACTTGCATGTCATAGCTGAATGGGGATATCATGATGGGGAGATATGTATTCTGTTGTCCCCATCGTCTGTGGAACAAGCATCTCTCCATTTTAGAAGTGAGACGGATACTTTAACGTTTTAGAGCAGTGGTTTTCAGAATGTTCTAGAAAGCCCTGGGGTTCTCTGGAAGCTTTCCAGAGAAGGGTTCTCGAACAAGAAGGTCAGTAACGTCAGGCAAGCATGCTTGGCTGCTGCTCCCAATCTCGCTCTGCAATGTGTAGCACCAGATCTGAGAGGGCCATTGACAAAGTGCGCAGTGGGGTGGGGCACCCCCTACTTTAATGGGCCCCACTAGGGTTACAGGGCACAAGGAGAAGGGGACGACAGAGGACGAGATGGTTGGACAGTGTTCTCGAAGCTACGAACATGAGTTTGACCAAATTGCGGGAGGCAGTGCAAGACAGGAGTGCCTGGCGTGCTATGGTCCATGGGGTCACGAAAAGTCGGACACGACTAAACGACTAAACAACAACAAGGGTTACAGGAAGGCAGCAGTGCTGCAACCAGGGCAGCTTGACTTGCCATTTTAATTACCCACAGTGCTCCATGGCAAGGCTTTCTTAAAGGTAAAGGGACCCCTGACCATTAGGTCCAGTCGTGACCGACTCTTTCGTTGCGGCGCTCATCTCGCGTTATATTGGCCGAGGGAGCTGGCGTACAGCTTCCAGGTCATGTAGCCAGCATGACAAAGCCGCTTCTGGCGAACCAGAGCAGCGCACAGAAACGCTGTTTACCTTCCCGCTGTAGCAGTACCTATTTATCTACTTGCACTTTGACGTGCTTTTGAACTGCTAGGTTGGCAGGACCTGGGACCAAGCAATGAGAGCTCACCCCGTCGCAGGGATAAGAACCGCCGACCTTATGATCGCCAAGCCCTAGGCTCTACAGCGCCACCTGTGTCCCTCAAGGATTTCTTAGGGACACTGGAAAAGTGAAATGGTACCTTCCAGATGCCAAACATTAGCACAGTGTTTCTGGGTACCAGGCCCCAGTAAGTACCCAATGGGTCTACCAGCTACAGAACGATGGCACCATCTAATAGGCTAGATTTGTGCTTCAGCTGAGAGGCCTGGTGACATTTATCAGTGTAAAAGCCAGTGCTAAAAGGGTACCCTGAAGACAGAAAGTTCTGTATATGACTAGTTTGCAGAAACAAAGACACTCTTTCAAAACTGGCAGCCCTCTTGGTAAGAACATTTGTTGTTTTTAAAGAAGTGACATGCAGAGTTGCAGAAACTGTGGACTAAAACAGCATTTCCTCTGATAAGAATGGTTTGTGAATTCCTATATTATTTTTATCCTCCTTAGAGGAGGAATGCCAAACTGTCTCTGTCAGGCTAGAGAATCCACTCTGATGCCTTTTCAAAAGCAGTATTAAGAGACTTCGGTATTTTGTCAGCTTCCTAGAATGAGAAAGCATTGTTGCTGAGCCAAAGACACAGCCTTTCTGAAAATCACATCTAGTACATTTCCAAGGGCTTCATAAATCCATAGGCAAGTCTGCCTGAATACCTACAACACATTTTTCACTTATCGATGTACGGATAAAATAAATAATAATCCGCACACTCCCAAATCCCATATGTATGCTGAAAGTTTCAATTAAAATAAACATTGGTTAGGAGAGACAGGCTTTCAAATAAGACAGGACAGGATGAAAAGCAGACCCACTTCTGGATAAAACTCTTGACCAAACCCCAAGTTTGGCTGCAGCAACTGGGATACGAGTGCAGCGTTAATAAAAATGTTCCAGGGAGGCAGTCATGGAATAGTATCTCCCACACATGGTCATATTCTGCAACTAGGGTTTCATAAAACTGTTTCAGGGGGAAAAGATCATGAAACAGAATCTTCCACACCGACTCGTATTCCACATATTAAGCCGTTTTACACATAGCACTAGGTCAGTTTCTTCCTCAGTCCCATGATAAGGCTCGCCAGTTGGCTGATATTGGAGCAAATTCAAATGGTTTTCTTTCACTTTGAACTCAGCCTATATGCTAGTGCCAGTCAGTGGCTAATGTCAAATTTGTGTATGCTTAAAATACCCGTAAGAGCAAAGTCTGTTCTCTGCGTGAGCGGTAGCAACTGTAGGTGCATCAGATACGTTTTTCGAAAGTGCAAATTAAAAATAAATCAAAGAAAACAGATGCAGAGAGCAAGTTGTTAACGGAACAGGTACATTGTATATTGATCGCAACCATGCATTCTCTGTAAGGGGAGAGCAAAGCATTGAGTGATTGACTGGAGAGCCCTGTGGACAATACCATATAAGGCCCCTTCCAAGGAGATGACAGAGTCGTACCTTGGTTATCGAACAGAATCTGTTCCGGAACTCTGTTTGACTTCTGAAAACCTTTGAAAACCAAGGTGTGGCTTCCGATTGGTTGCAGGAGCTTCCTGCACTCAATGAGAAATCGTGGAAGCCATGTCAGACGTTCGGCTTCCAAAAAACATTTGCAAACCGGAACACTTACTTCCGGGTTTACGGCATTCAGGAGCCAAAACGTTCAAGTCACAAGGCATTTGAGAACCAAGGTATGACTGTACAGGTGATAGGTTTAACACCTGGATTAGCAGCCACACCAGAAAGAGGGCACTGGTCTTAATATGTCCGCTTGTCTCACTGTCAGAGCCAACCCTACCATTAGGCAGGGCTGTATGACTGCCTCAGGGGGCAGATGCTGGATGCAGCTGTTCCTTCTGAGTCTGGTGGCTGTTGGAGGACAGAGCTGTGTGTGCCATGTGGCTTGTCCCACACCCCTACAACGAGGATGCCTCCCTCAGGGAGAGAACACTATGCCATTGCCAGTACCAAAATAAAATTCAGCCCCCAGTCTAGTCGGCTTCTGCACGTGGGAATAGGGGAAGGATGTGTCTTGTCCTTCGCCTCTGGCAGCAAAATGTCTTGGACTCACTGTAGACAACTAAATTTTAACCCAGCAAGAGCTGATCTGATTATTTTGTCATATCACCTCTTTTTTCACTCTCATAAATTTTATGTGCTGCCAATGGACATGTTATTTCCCCCAGCGCTTATATCTTTTTCCTGGAAGCTTGTTTTGTTTTGTTTTTAAAGGTGTATATTTTAAGTGGCAAGGTTCAATAATTTCTTAAACGGGTTAGAAACAAGGCAAGACACAGAATCCAATCAGAATCAGTCCATAGGTCTTAATCTGTCAGGATCAGACAGGGTGTCTGGTCTTCTGGCTAGTCCCCTTATGGGAAAACATTCGAGGGTACAAAATAAAATGCAATCTTCATAAAGGGGAAAGAGGCAGCCTTATCCACTTCAGGTTCTAGTGCAGCAGAACCTCAGATAGTTCATTGGTTCTGCCTGGCCTGGCTTGGCTATAAATACTTCTGAATCATGTGGTCTCTAGGTGGTCTCATTTTACATCCAAGCTGATAGGTAATCAGTCACCTGAGATTGAGTGCACACACACACACACAAATTCATGAATACATATACATGCATTCACCATGAGAACTGGCTGCTTACAAAAGAGAATAGCTAATGTGGAAATAGGAAATTTGTTTTGACCAGATATTCTGGGGTTATTCAAAGTCCAGCGTCTGGGGGCAGGGGCAGTGTTCTAAACTGCCTGAATAAAAAGTAAACACAAACTTTAATTCTTTAATACAGCCACACTTCTAATATCCCTGCTGAACAAAATGGTAAAATAGTGTGCTTTGGAATAGTACATTCTAATGCTGGATTATGATTATTATTTTTAGTAAGTCAGGACAACTAAGATAGGGTCTCAGAAATCCATTAGCAATAGTCATCCTTCATTTTTCCTATGTCTTGAGAAGCAGCTCTTTTCTGGTATATTTATATTCTTAATCTCTCCATAGACGGCTTTGCCAAGAAAATGATGCTAAACTGTCCGAAGGATCAAGGCCCCCAGACAGTCTTCTGCTGCATAAACAGCACAGCACATATTTTTGTGCCTATCCATTTGTGCTATCATACCAACCACCACCATCATTATTGTGGTGATGGTGGTTGCTGCTGCTACTGCTGTTAATTCCATTTCTACCACGGACTATGTGTTATCCAGCTATAAGGAGAAATCTCTATTGCCAGATGCTACCCAGACACAATGAAATGCAGCTTAGATGCAAACAGCAGATAAAGCTCTCTTTTTATTTCCTGGATCCATTCAGGTAATCGGGATTCATTTATTCCTTAATCTTAATGCACAATAACAGCATCTTGTTACTCAATTCTGAACAGCAGCTCCTGCTTTACAGAATTAACTCTGTCCAGCCTCGTGTTTTCAGAGACAAAGGAACTCAAAACAAATGGACAGTAGACACCATGCTGGTGAGCTAGAGAGAGAAAAGCTTTGCCCTTGAAAAGAGACCAAAGCAGCAACTATAGAAGTAACACAGGCATGCGTAGCAGATTTCATTTGTGTGTGTGTGTGTGTGTGTGTGTGTGTGTGTGTGTGTGTGTGTGTCCTGGATTTGTTTATGTTTTTACTTCAACCAAGGAGGCAGGGAAGAGGGAAACAACAAGACGAACAAACAAATGAGGACAAGGAAGAGGCAAAAAAACTAACAAAACTGCAAGAATAGTCAAGAAGCCAAAACATGGATTTTTTTTCTTGCATAGAAAAAGACCCATCACAGGGTGGATCTGGAGGGCCAAGGGTGGGGTGGCTCCTCGCACCCCCTCCCCACAGATCTCTCTCTCTACAAAAGGCAGAGAGAGCAGAGCTCAGACAGAGAAAGAACCACGAGACAGATGCAGGCAGAAGAAAAAGACTGGGATGGAGGTGCCGCTTCTGCCTGCAGCTGTCTCTGGAAGCCACGGCAGGGATGCTTGTGAAGTTGGGTTTCCATGAGGTCAATGAACGACGACCCTCTTCTTCATTAGTTTTAGGGTGCTTTTAGTTTTCACGTGTTGTCCTGATTAAGGAGTGCAGTAACAATTACACACAAACTTAGGGATACATGGTTGCTTCCAACCTATAGTAGCGTTTACAGTCCTATTTACAGTGGAACGGTGGCAACAAGTGAACTATACTGGACATTGTCCAGGGCAAAACAACACATGTTTTTGAGTGCACTGCAAGGATGACTCCAAATCACAAATGACTCACTGCGACGTGGCAGCCACTTGTGTAAGTTTATCATATGGGACTTGCAACTATTGCGCTCATTACAGTGACCCCGTGATGTCACATTTCCAGGTGGAAATTTCTGTACGGGGCACAGCGCTGGTCATCTGGTCAAACACTGCAGCAGGCTGACTCCTGACTCATTGCTGATATAGTAGTTGCACTTTTGTTTACTTAATGGCAGCATGCTGCTTCTGCTAGAGTGGAACTAGACAAATAGAACTGAATGGCTACACAAAAAAGTTGGAGCAGAGCAAAGTTAATGGGTCACCTTTGTCCTGACCTGTCCTGTGATCTAGGGGGTGCAAGTGCTGGAGCCCAGTTTAACCATACACTCTCTGGAACAAGCTACCATATCTATGTCCATTTCCCACAGGACTACTGATAAACCACTTCTCAAGTAGGGAAAGTGAAATACTTTGCAACAATGTGAAATAAGGGATTAGTAATACAGTAGTGGTCAGGGCCAAAGAAAGCGATAAAACCAGAAACAGTGATGGATGGCATAAAACTTTCCACAAAACACAATTTTTCCAGTGCTAGCACATAATTTTTGTTATTTTCAAAATTTTCTGGGAAACCCACAACATTGTTCAGAAGGAAGAGAGCCACCTCTGCAGCCAGAAACACCAAGGGCTGTTTTCTCTCTCTCTGCAACTGTTATCTTTGCTGTCAAAGAGACAAGCCATTTTCAATTTCTACAGTGGCTTGTCTTATTGGCAAAAGATGCTCTTTCAATGAAACCACTACTCTGGGTCTTGTGTAAGATGGGAGATGTGCATCAGGGTTGTTTCATTTGTGGACGGTTAAAAGGTGTTGTGGTTTGATCCTGTTCCTAGTGATAAAACTCAGCAATGCGGCGCTGAGACCCCTGGAGTGATTAACAGCACTGCAGATCCATTTTTGTAGAGACCACAGGCATCGAGTGACTGCAAAATTAAACAAAGAGGAGTGGATTTATCCTGGTAAAAACATCAAGCATGGCCCTGACAGGGCTTGTTAAGAAGAATACTCATTGTTTAACATGAAGGGGGAGTGCAGCTAAGATCAACTTCCAGAAGAAAAAAAAGGGTAGATGGGAAGAAAGAATGTCTCTCTTGCCAGCCTTGCTCAGAACACATTGCCATCAGCTTTTATTTACTTTTCAATTAAAATGTTTATATCCTACCTTTTTATTTATAGCCACAAAGGAAATCCAAGGGGGCTAACAATAACTGATTATATATATTTTAAAAAAACGAAAATTGAAAACGACAAAATTATGTCTCCAATGTTTTACCCTGCTATGAAGCCAACCACCTTGGAGTAAACACGGTTATCAGTGCAACATTGCCATCTGCTTCTCTGAGAAAAGCATCTTTCCTGGGTCCATGCGCATTAATATACATATTATTTTGAAATTATGGGGCTTTTGAGGCCAACGTCATAAGCACACCCCTTTATCTCCACATTCTGGTTACCCATTATGCACATACATAATGGGTAGATACTGGCATTACTCATCCACAAAAATGTTGCTCTAGAAATAGTAGCAGACCTCACAGCTAGAGTATGAGCTGAATGTGTCATTAGTCAACGAACAGGAAGATATTTACCCTCCTCCCTTTCCCCCTATTTTAGAAAACGTATTTTAGTAGGATAGGAAGAGTTCTCAGCTGCCTCTGCACCAACATTCTGCTTAACTCGTCATGACCCATTTAGTGGGTGTCACTAAGACATCTAGCACACAAATGCAGCTGACCCTGGGGAAGGTTGCAGGAGGGCTTGGGTGTACTCTCTTTCCTTGATGAAAGGAATGGTTGTCCTGGAAGGAGCTTGCTCCAAGGGAATTTGGGCAGGGTTCCCCAAACTTGGATCCCCAGCTGTTTTTCGGACTACAGTTCCCGTCATCCCTGACCACAGGTCCTGCTAGCTAGGGATGACAGGAGTTGTAGTCCAAAAACGGCTGGAGATCCAAGTTTGGGGAACCTTCCTCTAGCCCAGCCTTTCTCAACCTGTTGCCCTCCAACTTTGGGAAACATAAACTTAAAAAGAGCCCTGCTATATCACAAAAAGGGCAATCTAGCGCAATGTTCTGTTATTACAGTGACTAACCTCGGTCCCAGCTCCTGCCCACCTAGCAGTTCGAAAGCACATCAAAGTGCAAGTAGATAAATAGGGACCGCTCCGGCGGGAAGGTAAACGGCGTTTCCGTGCGCTGCTCTGGTTCACCAGAAGCAGCTTTGTCATGCTGGCCACATGACCCAAAGGCTGCCTGCGGACAAACGCCGGCTCCCTCGGCCTATAGAGCGAGATGAGCGCCGCAAACCCCAGAGTCGGACACGACTGGACCTGATGGTCAGGGGCCCCTTTACCTTTACCTTTAACCTGGTGG
Source organism: Zootoca vivipara (assembly GCF_963506605.1). Classification (NCBI taxonomy): domain Eukaryota; kingdom Metazoa; phylum Chordata; class Lepidosauria; order Squamata; family Lacertidae; genus Zootoca; species Zootoca vivipara. Next base: position 50,216,563 of record NC_083285.1, on the reverse strand, counting down.
TGCCCGCCAAGGAGTATAAGAGTACCCTCTTGCTCAGGTTGCCAGGAGAGAATTATGTTTCCCCCCACTGTGGGCCAGAAGCTGTTAAAACATAAGCTCCTGCCATATATCAAGACAGACCATTGGTTCATTTTGCCCTGAATTATCTACTCTGACTGGCAGGGGTGCCCAGGATTTCAGGCAGAGCTCTTCCCCACCACCTCTTACCTGATGCTTTTATGGGGAGGTCTGAAATCTAATGCGGGCAAACCACGTGCTCCTTAACACAGAAATGTGCCATGCAATCCCAGTGACATTAAGTGAAGTCTCAACATCTTTCAAGAGCAACAACGCTAATCCTCTTTTTTTGGTTGGCTTTTGCAAACGAGGGAGAGCTTGCACGCGAACCTACTTTTTATATGTGCAAAAAGAAAGAAAGAAAGCAGCAGTTTGATGTGTTTTAACATTGCAATCCCCCCCCTAAGCCTCTGGAACTGGGGGGAGTGAGCAGGCTGAAAATTGGATGAATAAATATAAATGCACAGGAAAGCACAGCTTCAGTTTCTGGTGGCACTGGCCCTTACAGGAGAGCCTTTCACAACATTATTGGGAAGGGAATGAAATGAAGCCACCCATTACCCAGCCACACTCCCTCCTGGCATATTCAGTTCTCTTCCCTTAATTGTCTGTGAGTGCTTGGCTCTTTTATAATCCCCCATTGAGCATTTCATTAACTCTTTACTTTACTAAACCCTTCCTCCCTCCTGCCTGCAAATGAAAAGGGCACAGATAGAAGCAAACAAAGAGAGGGGGGGGGATAGAGAGAGAGGGAGAACCCTGCATCTCAAATGAACAACAGGGATTAATTGAAAGTGCTGCATTATTTTATTTTATATTATTTTAATGTACACATAATTTGCTTGTTGCTCCCACCCGCTCCTAGCTCCCTCCTAATGTGTCCTTTGGTAAATTGTTCTGTGGCCATTTGCATACAGTAGCAGCTTACTTCTCTCCCCAGCTAATCTTTCCTCGCTTATTCATGCCATGAGGTCATTTGCCTTTGCTGGCAATGTGGAACTGAATAACCCTTTGAGGTCTGAATTAAAGCCTCCTTTTTTTAGATCCATAAGTGGAAAGAAACTGGATGGATCCCACCCTTCGCCATGGGGTACTCTGCGCTCAAAAGGTGTCCAGGAACTAAAACCTCTTGGCAATATGAACAAGCAAGGCTTCATTTCAGTAACTCACATTGCTTCATCCTATATATACACATTGACCTGTTACAAACGTTATGCTAAGCCAGGGGTGGGGGGCATTTTTCAGCCTGGCGGCCAGAAGCAGAACCAACCCCCCCCCTCCCCAGGCCATTTTTACAGGTGAGTGGTGCACCCACCCGCCAATGAACTGGTAAAATTATGATTATCAGGTGACAGCACACAAACGGACCACTTTAGTTGAGATTTTGCTCTGCATTGCAGGGGGTTGGACTGGAATACCCTCGATGTCCCTTCCAACTCTACAATTCTATGGTTCCATGATTCTATGAACTTCAAAGGGGTTCACTGACAGCTAATTGGCACTGACAGCAAGCCCCGCCTGCCCGTTTAAGCTCCCAACGTTTCCTCCCACAGCTGCATCTTTATAGGCCAACATCATATGCAAAATCTTAAGTGAGACAGGTGAGCATGGTTTGAGTAAACATCCTTACAGGCCACCGTAAGACACCTGCTGGGCCTAATAAGGACAACAGGCCAGAGGACCCCCATGTCTCTGCCAAGCAAAACCATGCCTTAGTGCAGGCATCCTCAAACTCGGCCCTCCAGATGTTTTGGGACTACAACTCCCATCATCCCTAGCTAACAGGACCAGTGGCCAGGGGTGATGGGAACTGTAGTCCCAAAACATCTGGAGAGCCGAGTATGGGGGTGCCTGCCTTAGAGCAAGTCTATGGGATGCCAGAGAGGATGCTCCTCTTCCGCACTTGTTACCACTGTGCTTCTGTGAGCTAAGCCGTGGTTTGGCTTAGTGTGCCATGCAAACCCGGGTTCATGGTTTGTCTCACTCAAGAAAAACTGCAAGCAGCAGCCAAGTTTTATTCCACGGCTCATGGATTGTCGGGAGAGGGCAAACCACACACACTAAGATGAACTAAGTCAAACCATGGCTTAGTTTAGTGCAGGCATGTCCAACAGGTAGATCGTGATCTACCGGTAGATCACTGGACGTCTGTGGTAGATCACGTCTGTGGTAGATCAGTGGCTCCCCCCCAAAGAAGCTGAGAGTCAAAAAACTTTGACTCCCCTAAAAAAGACTCAACACCTTTGCCCTGCACCCCTAAAATGACCTGAACCACCAAAAACAGGGCTTTCCTTCCTAAAAAGAAGCTCAATGTCGCTTTCCTCCTTCCTAAAGAAGCTCAACAACTTTGACCTGAACCCCCCAAAGGGGGGTAGATCACTGCCAGTTTTTAACTCTGTGAGTAGATCGCAGTCTCCTGGAAGTTGGCCACCCCTGGTTTAGTGGTTTCAGCTGCACTCTCCTGGCCACCTCAACCAAAATGCTTTGTTCTAAGGAAGGGCCGCCTTGATGCTTTCTCAAAGAGACAAGGAGAAGGAAGCCTTTTAGGTTTTACAGTAACAGCGGCAGCAGGACCAACAGGAGGTGAGGCAAGTGAGTAGGGAGTCCGGAGGGGGGGCACCAATTCACCACTCCTCTGCACCTGCCACACGAGACAATTGTCTCGTAATAGCTCTGCCCGACAACCGTGTACAGCATTTCACGTATCGTTCAGTAAAGATTGACAATCCAAGGGTGCCTTTCCTTCCTACTTAGCAAAGCTTTGATTTAAATGACCCCCCTTCTAAATTTCATGAGCCAAATCAATTGCATGGTTCCATGGAGAATAGGGGTAACTGAGAACCTCCAAAGGGGTTCTCTCTGGCAGTAAATTATGTGGGCAGAGGAGCAGAGAATTCCTTGTCTATCAAAAGTCAGGTCAGGGCCGGCCGAAGACACGTTGCCACCTGAGGTAAATCCCTGGCCAGGGAAGAAGGGATGAGTGAAGATCCACATCGGGAATGGGTAGGGAATAAAGAACTAGATTGGGAACAAGTGTGGGAGGAGACCAGCAGCACCTCTTATTTGCCAAGAGGCCACTGCAGAAGCAGCATGGAGAGAGCTGCCAAAGAGGCAGATCCTCGGAGGCTGGATCTGCTGCCTCTGTGGGTCCTGCTGCCTGAGGCCGTTGCCTTCCCTTCCCTCATTGGTGGGCCGGGCCTGAATCAGGTGTTCTATGTTAAAATTCAGAACGTCTGCCCACCATAGCTGCCAAGTTATCCCTTTATTTAAGGGATTTTCCCTTATGCTGAATAGGCTTCCTCGCGAGAAAAGAGAAAACTTGGCAGCTATGCTGCCCACCTGCAATGGAGGATTGCCTGCATATATGTGTCAGAATCTATAAGAGCCAAATGGAGCGTACTTGGTGTTCAAAGAATGATTACAAGGTCACATCACATGCAGGTGATGCGAATTTCTTTCAAAGGAAACCTTAGTTCGTCTCCGGTAAGATTAATGGACATACGTACTAGGAGAATTTGGAAGTGTGTCCGTACATAAGCGCAATCAAACTAAATCAGAGCTTTTAGGAATTAACATGGAGTTGTATAACCAAGATGAAATATGGCAAGTGAACAAATTAAGTGGGAGGTTAAAAACATGAAATACATCAGAGGAAAATTATCCAGGGGTGTTCAAAGATCTGTTCAAAGTTAACACTGACCCCTTAATGATTGCAGCAAATCAAAAGATGCACCCGAGTTGTAGTGATTAAAATGACACGTTTTGCCAATATTTCTACTTTGCTTCTTGAGCAAACACGGTGTCAAAAATCACCACAGAAAGAACTCTACTTGGTTAAACGTAATATAAACCAATATATTTAGGATTACAAAGCTCTGGGAATAAAAATGGGAACATTGGAAGAGAAGGCCAGGGAAAGCTATGGAGGGCAGGGGTGTGGCAATTCAATATACCTCCATTCAAACTATTGGGGTTGCAAAATCTTGAGTGCTTTGTGCCACTGGCTGGAGCCAAGCGAAGTTAATATATGCAAGAGCATTGGGAATGAGCCATGCTAAGGAATAAAGACAGTTTGAAGGTGAATGTAAGTAAAGCTTGATGTGAAACACAGTTATAGATGTCTTGGGCAAAGTTTAAGAGTGATCTGACCCAATCCCCAACTCTCATAGTCTTGATGATTTAACACAAATACTTCACAGAAGCCCTGAGTGCTCACTGGAAGGACAGATCCTGTAGCTGAGGCTACAATAATTTGGCCACCTCATGAGAAGAGAAGACTCCCTGGAAAAGACCCTGATGTTGGGAAAGATTGAGGGCACAAGGAGCAGGGGACGACAGAGGACGAGATGGTTGGACAGTGTTCTTGAAGCTACGAACATGAGTTTGACCAAACTGCGGGAGGCAGTGGAGGACAGGAGTGCCTGGCGTGCTATGGTCCATGGGGTCACAAAGAGTCGGACACGACTAAACGACTAAACAACAACAAGCATATCTGTCTAAATTCTATGATGAGCCTACATGTAATAGATTCACTGCATGTAAACCTTTGACTTTTCATCTGCTGTGACCCATCCTTTATCTGCATTCTTATCTTTCCCATGTTTTTACGAGTGCTATTATATTTAGATTTTGTTGGTTGTGATGAAGTTGCCAGTCACCTTGGACATCTTTTTTAAATGGAAAGGAAGGCAATGGCTATTTTAAATAAATAATGCAATGGAATTAAAAACAAAATGCACCACCACCCATCTCTTTTCAAGTCTTTTCAAGTCTTGGGGACTGAGAGAGAAAACATGAATAATAGGAAAAACCTAACTTCATTTTTGACATGTTTTGCTTACACTGAACAACACAGCAAAGGGCAGCTCACCCACAAAATTATAATATTTTGATAAATTTGTTGCCATAAGAGGACAAATTCTGTTGAGAGACCAGTTGCCTTGACTCTCCTTCTCTCTCATCCATCACCTAGAATTGCTGCATCCTAGCTGGTTGTTAAAAGGACTGTAACTTTAAGAAGTTGTGCTGGAGTTTGTTTGCTTCCCCTCCCCCTTCTTTTTTTATTTTCTTGTTGTGTCTTTTAGACTGTGAATCAAAGGAGAACAATAGAAGACGAAATGGAAAAAGAAGAGCAACAGCACAGTAGAGATATATCTGCAAGATGATTACCATTTTAATCAGCAATGGGTTCTCCAACCCACCCCCTCCAAAGAATCCTGGGAAGTGCAATTTGTTAAGGGTGCTGGAAGGTGTTAGGAGACGCCCTACGCCGTACTCTTCCCAGAGTTCTCTGGGAACAGGGATAGAATGTTAAAAGTCCTTTTGTGACCAGCTCTTATGGAAGATTCGTAACCAGGTGGAAGAGCTGAGATTCCTCTCCCCCCCCCAACACACACACACACACACACACACACACACACACACACACACACACAATCCCTGGCTTTGTGAGTAACCCTCTCAGTGTTTCTATTTTCCATTCTTTTCTGTTTCATTGCAGTGTGTTATACAGGTATATATGTTGGTGTTCTTTACCACTTTTTTGTTGAGCTGCATCACGTTGAGTTGTCAAAATGGCATGGGGGAAATAAGAAAGTGGATGCTAAGGGAACAGATGTAGACTTTAATATATTGTGCTCCACACATACACACAGAGAGAGAGAGAGAGAGAGAGAGAGAGAGAGGAGAGAGAGGAGAGAACTCTACTCTAAAGGCCCTGTCAGTCTACTATAAATGCCGAGAGTAGCCTGTAATTAACTCAGAACGTTCTTGAAACTGGCTTGGATGGAACATTCACAAACACAACCTGCCCTATAGCAGCAGCTTGGTAATATTAAAAGGGAAGGCCACTGTTCCCTGCATGCCGACACCTGTAATTCTCACCTTGGCAGAACCTCCTTCCTTACCCGTAGTCTGTTGGCAGGTGTCCCTTATTGAAACTGGTCCATTGACAATCACACTGTGCTATCACGTGGGCTATTCTCAATGTTGCTGTATTGCTGCGTCTTAAGTGGTTCAGTGACTCTTCATCTCAGGGTGTCATGGGTTTGAGCCCCACATTGGGCAAAGGAGTCCGGCCGTGCAGGGGGTTGGGCGCAGATGCTCGCTTGCAGTCCCTCCAAGCTCTGCAATTCTACGATTCTTCTCCAACCACCTGGAGAAATGGCAAAGCTTCTCCCTTACTACCGGCGCAAACAGGATTGCAACCCTCTGCTTCCATGTGCAGTATTGATCATGGTAAGCCAGTCTCCTGAAAAACGCATTTATCTTCACCCTGTCCTTTCCAGCAAAATCTCTCAAAATGCCCCACACACACGTTCGTCAAATGGCTCTGCAAAATGGAGGGGGCCGTTTTCACCCCCAACACTAGTGCTCAACGCGTCCATGTGCGAGCAAGCCCAGTGAGAAGTAATTTGAGATTTTTTGCCCATCACTCCGTCATTTATAACAAATGTTCCCATCAGTGCCATGTACTGCTACAGCCCTGCTAAGAAGTAATTTACTTGGTATGTGAAGAGATGACATAGGTATCCTAGGAATTTGACTATTAGCATTGTCAGGCATTAACGAGATGATATGAAAACAAATGGCAAGCTACTGAGGCTTTTTTTTTTATGATTAACTCCAGGCACTTCATTTGTCTTTTACCTCCTCGCAAAGTCAGAGGAGGAAACCCTTACATTTATATCCATTCTCCCTCTCCTTCCTTCGTTCCCTCTCGCATCCTACAGCTTTGTTAATCAATTCCTTTATGCGACTGAAGGCCCGTCAACATGAAGAATTAAAGGGTATCCACATTTTGTCAGGCAAGCGGAGAACGTGGAAATAACTTGATTCATGCTTCGGTTGCACCGTGGGGGTTGCATCCCACTGCCTCCCAGGAAGAACATCACGGCAAAAGGGAAACCAACCTGTTCCATCCATAAGCCAGAGATGGAGCAATTCCTCCCTCCCTGCCAACTGCCAGTTGTCCCAGGACTGGGTAGCTAAAGGGAAGAACACTCCGCCCCCATCCATCAGCCAATGGCTGCTGGGCTTTTTGGGCTTGGGGCATGTTTGTGTGCAGTAATGGTGGGTCCCCAATGGGACTGGCAAGCAGTAGGTGGAGCCAGAGCCACTAACAAACAGAGCAACTCATTCAAGTCTTGTTCCCATCCCTAGCTGCTGAGTTCTACAAGGATGTGTGTGTGTGTGTGCACGCGCACACACACGTTTGGAAGAAACTGGAAGCTGGTTTCAGGATTATTAAATCCAAAGGCATGGTATAAATCTTCTGCAGTGAAATAATCTAATTCCAAATAAGTAAATTAAAACAGCCAGTGCAGAAACTAAATTTTGGGAGACACTTGCTGAGGTTTTTTTTGGGGGGGGAGCAAACTGATCAATACAAGACACATATATGGACAATAGGAAGCTAGGTGGACCAATAGCCTGATTTGGTATAAGACAGCTTCATATTGTGATCTCAGATTCCTCAGCTTTCAGTGTTGTTAAGAAGAATAAAAAATAGACACCAAATCAGCTCCAACAAATCTACTACATCTGCAGTTTTAGGTTTGCAAACGGAAATCAGGATCAGATGTCTGTCTAAATTGGGTTTTGCTCTGGCCAGTTGCCTTCATTCAAAGGTAGGGTTGCCATACGTCCGGGAAATCCCAGACATGTCCTCTTTTTGGGGACCAACATGCCCATCTGGGCGGATTTTTACATTTTAAAGGAAACGTCCCGGTTTCTCAGCCTCAGGCTACTCTGCACACTGAGGCTGCTGCCAACCCAAGCCTCTTTCCCTAGCTCAGGCTGGCAGTGGCTCTGACTGTCTTCTTTTTTGCTCTTCAATGGTATGGCAACCCTATTCAAAGGCTAATTGTTTCTTAGGAAAACAGCAGCAATTTTATAAGACAAGACCATTAATTTTATTATTATTATTGTGAGTAAAATGTTCCTTCGAGAGATATTGTCTTTTCAATTCCATTTACGTATTTCAAGACATTTGTATAACACCATTCACCAAAAATGGTCACAGGGCAGCTTACAAAAAAAAGAGGGGGGGATACATAATAAACAAAAAATAATTTCTCATAAATAGCATAATTAACAACCCCATAAAACGACTTAAGCCATCAGCCACTAAAAGCCTGGCCAAAAGGTGAGTTTTTACCTGGTGTCTGAAAGAATACAGAGCTGGGGAGAAACATACTTCAGTGAAAAAACCGTTTCACAGACATGAAGCCACCACCAAGGCAGCTTTCACTTGCATACTTCCATTTATTCATAGTCAACTCCCTCCATCTTTTGCCAAACTAAACATGACACTAAACATATTTTACATTTAAGGTGCACTTTAGAAAAATGCAAAAGGCTGTGGGCGGAGGAACCCAAGCAATATAAATGCTGTGACAAAAGGCTAAGGAGAAGCTTAAACTTTCGTCTCCACCAGGGTTTCTACTATAATTGTTCCCTGCCCTCCATCGCTACACAAATGGGAAGGAAAACTCCCATTACCACCAATGTCTCTAAAAGCAAGGTAGTAAGTAAACCTGTTCAAAACCGCTTCCAAATGTTGGCTGGCTAAAACAGACAATTACGTCTTGCTCCTCCTTCACTTCTATACATTGAGAAATCTCTAACTTCTTAGGACTTCTAAGGAGTCACTCAACACTAGGCCAGTTCACACCTGCACTTGGAAAAACTCAATGGGCACAATGCAAAGAAAGTTAAAGTGTGCCAAAGAAACAATTAACGGCAACCAGCTAGCATTAGGGTAGCATGATGGTTCTGGTTTGAGTTCTATAGACCCTTGTGCTGTGATATCTGGGCCAGGTGGTACTGCCAGCCTTGGCCTCAATGGTCTCCTTTTCACCAGCATTAGGCTCAGAGTCAGGAACCTGGTTTGGTTCCTTAGCCGGCAACACTAAAGACCCCAACTCAAGTCATTGCTGGACTCTGGTGTCATGACACTCCAGCATTTCAGTGAAATATCTTTCCCAGCCATACCTGTAGATGGCAAAGGTTGTAATTAGGGCCCGTTTTTCATGCAAAACACATCCTCAGCCACTAAGCTACTGCCCCTTACCTGCTTTTCTTCCAACTGTGAGTGACACAAAGAGCAAGTTCTATGTGCATGTTCTCACCCTCCCTCTTCAGCAGTAAAATCATTTCTATTCCACCATGTTTGTACTCTTTGCTATCCTTCCACCCCAATGCTTAAGTAAGGTTAGTGATTGTCTATTATTTTACTAGCCTAATCAGATTAATATTATCAGGGGTTCAGTGGGTGGCGCTGTGCTCTAAACCACAGAGCCTAGGGCTTGCTGATCAGAAGGTCAGCGGTTCGAATCCCCGCAACGGGGTGAGCTCCCGTTGCTCGGTCCCAGCTCCTGCCCACCTAGCAGTTTGAAAGCACATCAAAGTGCAAGTAGATAAATAGGTACCGCTCTGGCGGGAAGGTAAATGGCGTTTCCGTGCACTGCTCTGGTTCTCCAGAAGCGGCTTAGTCATGCTGGCCACATGACCCGGAAGGTGTACGCCGGCTCCCTCAGCCAGTAAAGCGAGATGAGCGCTGCAACCCCAGAGTCGTCTGCGACTGGACCTAATTAATGGTCAGGGGTCCCTTTACCCTTTACCTTTACCAGTTGACTTGATAAAGGGTTTCCTAATTTGTCTTTTCAAGTGTAAATCTGAAAAGTTTTCCATGTACGTCCAAAAAAAGACCATGTGAAACAACCCCAAAGTTAAACAACTGCCAGGCAAGCTTATACCTCAGACAGCAGTTTGTCCAGTTGTAGTTCTGGCAATAAATTAAGTAAATGTTGTGCAGCTCCTGAGTTATTTCATGAATAACAAAGTCCCGAGACTTAATTTGAGGTCCCTATGAATTACTAACTATCCAGAGAAGTAGTACATAATAACTTTGGAGTTGCAATTGAGTTAAATTACATTTGGCAAGAGAAGATATCAACAGTAAATGTATGGTCTTGTTGCTACTTCTTTCCTATCAGAAAAGTGAAATAGAAAGGGGACCCGTCCCAGGAATAAATTAGGATACAGGGTTATTATCATGCACTGCCACACACAAATACTGTAACCTATTCCCTCCTCTCGTTTGACATTATCCTTTGTTCCAGTATCATAATCTGTTGCTACGGAAACAACTGTGATGTCAGGCAGCGAGGATTACGGATGCCGTGAACAGACAGGAAGAATAAATTGGGGAGGTGAGGGACTCACCTACAAACAGCTGTGAGAGCACATATCTTTCAGAAACCCAAAGCATTAAGAGGGAAACAAACCAAAGGCTTTGCATAACCCAAGATTGGAACTCTGTACAGAAAAGCACTTTTGTGCCATGAACTTTAATTGTGTTTCGAACATTTGCCTCGGTCAGAAGTGCTTTGCAATTTTCCAGAAACCAGTTATTTCCTTAGCCTTATTACTCCCGTGTGCACAAATGCTTTGTGCACCTTTCTGTTCCATGACTAAGTACTGCGTCACATTTGTATGGGAACTCTTTTCACCCACCAGCACTTAGGAGAGACAAAGCGCATACGGAAAATTCAAACCCGGTATCTGTTTCTGCCAATGAGAGGTTTGGGAGCTTCTGCAGCAAAGTAACACTGCTGGAGCGGATTCAGTATCATGAAAACTTTTCTTCCTTCCTTCCTTCCATCCCTATGTGATTCACAGCTCTGCTGACAAGTGTGCTTTCAGACCTCATGTAACAGGAGAAAAATGCATATAGGGCTTATCCACACTTACCTTTCAACCTCGCTCTTTCCAGGAAGGAGTCCACATTTTAACGCTCCATGTCTGAGTGTGGTTGTTTATTATCATTTTGCCCTGAGCTTTGCCTCTGAAAAAAATACACTCTTTAAAGCTGAATTGAAGCAAATAATTTTTTGGGTTTTCCACTGAGTGACGTTTGCTCTGATTGAGATTTAAAGAGCGTGTTTTCGTGGGGAAAAAATCAAAAGCAATAAAATAAAATAAGGGCACTCAGACACAGAGCTTTATATTGTGGGCTGTGCCTGGAAAGAGCGGGAAAAGGGAAGTTTGGATAAGCCCTCAGTCTCAGGCTATTCTTGCCAGCATGGAAATTTGTATGGATGCAATGAAATCCACGATAGGAATTCACTTTTTTGTTTTATTTAAAAAATTTCTATCCATCATACAAGATGGTCCCAAAGTGGGTTATAATTGCAACCAAAAGTTCATAACCAGCAATAAAGCACAGCACATAAACAAACCATATATAGCAAAAAAAGGAAGCAGCTCTGGTGCAAAACTATTGAAGCACCACACAAATATTCCTCCTTGTGCTCATCTTAGCCTTTAGTAAAATATATATTTCTAAATTTTCTATATTTTTCAGGAGGGTGGGAAGGTGCTGACTGCAATCTTACATACAAACCATCCTCATTTAACTAAATGGGGCTTACTTCTGAGGAGGCATGCATAGAGGTGCACTTATGGTAAGTATATTATAAATAGATACCACTATTCTAAAAAATCTATCCTTTAGCTGCCTTCTCACCTGCTAGGAGAGCTTCCCATCCCAGATTTCCAAATACCACAATTTAATTACCTGTGCTTCTACCTTATTTCATTTTAACTAGTGGTTGAGAGGAGTTGCAAGTTGTTGTGTGAAAAGAGAAAGGGTAACACTAAACTTTTTTAAAATAGAAAGAAATAACATGCCTTTGCATCAGATACTTACTTACGTGACTGTGGAGAAAGACAGACTAGACAAGCTGACACTCAAAGCAGGAACCATAAACTTCGGAAAACTGGCTGCGGGAAATTTCCACAGCCAATTACTCTTTTCAGAGTACCTCTCCCATAGGGCTAATAAGAATTGATTCCCAGTTGCATGTCTTAATGTGGAGACATAAGGTTTCATAGCACAGATTCAGTTCAAGGAAACATCTTCCCTATATTAAGGTTACCAGACGTCCCCGTTTCCCCGGGACAGTCCCTGGATTTAGAAATCAGCCCCTATACAAAACCCATTGAAGTTTAAAAGTGTCCCCGGATTCATTGAAAAAAATCCTGCCCTATGCTTGTTTACTCAGAAGTAACTCCCTGTGAGTTAAGTGGGGATTATTCCCAAATAAATGTGTATCGTACTAAGGCCTTTACTGTCACGCAGAGTGACTGCCTGCATGTTTACTCAGAATAAGTCACACTGTGTTCGATGGCGCTCGGGTAAGTATGGACAACTTTGTTGAGCTGTACAGTTCGGAGTGAGAAAGAGCTTCGTCTCTCCATTCTGTCTCCTCATTGACTGTTCTTTAAATGTGTTCGGTTTCTTAACCTTTCCGTGTGTTCTTTCCTTTCACTAAATTACAGCATCAGGCTCCTAATTATAGTTCCAAATCTTTTAAATGAGAATCTTCTGTATGTAAATTTCATGAGTAATACCTAGAAGGGATTCACCTGTTGTCTGGGTAGCAACTACATGTTTTGGAGTTAGTGTTGAGTGAACTGAAGGGATGGTTACTATTACTATTATATTTCTAGGAACACGGGAAACTGACTTATACTGAATGAGACCATTGGTCCATCTAGCTCAGTAGTGTCTCTACGGATGGAGATCTCTCACAGCCTTATCTGCACATCCCGGGGATTGAACTTGGGGCGTTGTGCGTGCAAAGCAGATGCTCTACCCCTGAGCTACACCCCTTCCTTTGGAGCCGAAAGTGGCTTCCTATTGTCGTCTATCATGTTTTGCAATGCAGGGACTTCCCGGTGGACAACAGAAACATTTCCTCATGTTTTCTCTGTCTGAAGTTTATGAATGTGGCAAGCCAGAAGGTCAATGCAACAACAACAGCAGCAGCAGCAGCAGCAGCAGCAGCAGCACCACCTGAGTTTTTGGTACAGTGCTTATTTAAACTATGACACTGCAAATCTAGTTAAAAATCAGTTAAATCTCTTTGCTATTGCACATTCTAGTATCCAGCTGGCTCTCTGTCCCACACCCCATGACTTGACAAGGCAGGAATAAAGGCAGAAGCAGGAATAAGGTTGCATCTGTACAAGATAATGGCTAGCTGTAAATCTGGTCTCTTACTATGATGCTCCCGTTTGCTGGGTCTGGTCTTCATCTTTTCTAGCCTCTATTAATGTTGACCTTGTTTAACTTTGTTAAGTGGACATCTTAAACTGATAGTGTTCACATTTGGAGGATCCTATCTTGGCTTAATAGCCTGTTGGCCACACACAGAGTCCCTTTGTTTTCCTGTTTGGGTGCCTGTGGCAAGTGAACAAACTGGGGAGCCTTTCATAAACTATAGCTTTCCATTTTGTCCAAACCAGGTAACTATGGCTTCAGATGAAGCCAGGATTTTAGGCCATGCTTTTAAGTTGGCTTCATATCCTGGTTTGTTTCAAAGCCATTAACCGTAATTCCCCAGTTCAGAAAAATATGGGAAATTATAAGTGGAAGACTTATTGGTTTGCTTGCTGGTTTGTGTAAAGGGGCTGTGTGTGTTGCCTAAAAGGCTCTTTTTTTGTCTTGGTTTATTATGTCCAAAATAAGTCTGAATGCAGACAGTAATTTAACTAGGACCTCATGTTAGTGTACAGCCAAAGGTAGGAACTTGAATCTACTTTTCCAGATCTAAGTTTGGCTTCCTACACACTGGCTATCTTTCCTGAAAGTGACCTTCATTTTGACCTTATGTAAATATTTTACTAGGGAGCCCATACCTCTAACCTGGGCCTTGGCAGGTTTAGAGACTCATACAACCCTACAATACTCAGTAGTCAAACCATGTATTGGAAGTGGGGCAGTCCTATCTCTCATCTCGCCAATGTCAGGCACTTTGCACAATTTACAGAAATTACAGGTATTAATTCCACAAGCCGCCCACATACAAGCCTACTGACTACTGTTGCTAAAAATATGCTGCACATCGCAATAAATGTTGTCAAGGAGAAGCAGTAAGCAAAGGAGAGAGAGAGAGAGAAAGAGACCAGAGAGAGAGATGCCAAAACTAAAACATAATATAATAATCTGTCTCTAATACAAAGATTAAAGCACACAGACATCCCCTGACACACCCACAGGGCCCAGAAGGCGGCTGAATCCAAGTTGTGCTTGGTTGGTTGGATTAGCAAAGAACAGCTGAAACTCACCCTAAGACAAAAGACAACCAGAAACTTGTAAGGCAACTCAAGTCCTTCTGAAACTCTTTATACAATGAATGAGACTTAAGCAGAACAGAACTCTTTGCTCTTAGGTAGCCATAAAGCTGTATTCATAGATTTTCTTCACCGAACTTCCGTCTGGATTCAAAAGAGTTTACCTGCCTGGAATATCTCCAGACTCACAGCAATGTTAGTGGAACAAGTTTTATGTGCCAGAATCCCAAAATAGGCGCAAAAGCTGCAACTTCTGCTGAACACACCTGCATACTGTAGCAATGAAAGTGTTTCTCATCATCACAATATGGGTGTGTGAGAAAGAAAACAGGGAAGCATAATGCATTGTGACTGAAAAGCAACCGTGACTTAAAATACTGTACATTTTGGAAGCTATTAGGTTGATGCAAACATACCACTTACCCAGGGTTAGTACTAATCCTGGTTTGTTGCCCTAACCCTGGTTCAGTGAAACCATCATTTAGATTGCTGAAACAGGCCCTTACCCTCCTTCCCAGTTGTTTGTGCGCGTGCATGCGTGTGTCTGTGTGTTTGTATCGGAAGAGAACAATCGTTGTAAGTTGTTATGGCCACAGGGGGCCTATGTAAATACAGAAAAAACAAAGCAAGCAAACCTATATTGAAATGTGCAAAACTAGAGTGCTTCCTTCCTATTCTTGACAGCAAAATTCCTCACTTTCATAAAACAAGTCCCTCTTCCCGTTCCTTGTAGCAAACATTTCCCTATACTAATGGAAATTTCCTCTATCTATGACTACAAGGTACAGAGCTGGTAAATGAAGCATATTGCAAGAGGCCCCTCCCTTCTCAGGTTATGTGCAAAGGGTCGCTTTGTCCTACTTGATGTAAATCAAAATGGTTTTACTGAAAACCGGCCTATTGATTTTGAAAGGGCCATTGTGATCATCTAGTACTGTATAAGCCTATTGGATTTTGCCCCACACTTGCTGCATCATGCCAATATATTTTCAGCTCTTGATTAAGAATAAGGCAACTAAAAATCCAAAGCATGCACTATTAGCTTCAGTTTGCATTTCCGGTTTATTTTTTGCTGCATCTGTTTTATACCCTTCCATTTACCTTCTTTAGGGGGGAAAAAGAGACCATTTATCAGAAATGCCCGATTATCTGAATCCATTGCATATCCACCACGCAGCCCTGTAACAACATCCTGCTCTGTAAAGAGAGCTCCTGTTTACCTAAACATCCGGCTCATGGCTGCTTTATATGGGCTCCAGGCAACCAGAACACCATTTGGTAGGCAGGCAGGTTATAAATTTAACAGACAGACAAATATTATTTTAGTAATGGCTCTTAACATTTACAGAGCATATTTCAAATGTGCAAAGGGCTTCACATACATACGCAATGTTGCTCCTGTTCTGAGTATAACCACTGAAGAGACCTGATTAACCAGGTCCATTGACTTCAATGGCCCTACTAAACATACAACGTGGTTGGACACAGCTTACAGCTTTTACAGCAGCCCTTTAATGAAAGGCAGGATTATTATCCCCACACTTTGTTGAAGCTGATGGGGATTGGGTTTGTGGTTGATCATAGAATCTTGTTGGAAGGGACCCAAGGGTCATCTAGTCCAACCCCCTGCAATGCAGGAATCTCAGCTAAGGCATCCATAACAGATGGCCATCCAACCTCTGTTTAAAAACTTCCAAGGAAGGAGAGTCCACCACCTCTCATGGGAGTCTGTTCCACTGCTGAACAGCTCTTACTGTCAGAAAGTTTTTTCGAATGTTGAGTCGGTATCTCCTTTCTTGCAACTTGAAGCTGGCTATCGTATCTCCTCTCAGTCTCCTCTTTTCCAAGCAAAACATACCCAGCTCCTTCAAGCACTCCTCATAAGGTTTAGTTTCCAGACCCTTGATCATCTTGGTTGCCCTCCTCTGTACAAGTTCCAGCTTGTCAACATCCTTCTTAAATTGTGGTGCCCAGAATTGGACACAGCATTCCAAGTGGGGTCTAAGGCAGAATAGAGTGGGACTATGACTTCCCTTGATCTGGACATTATACTTCTGAAGAATAGCATTAGCTTTTTTTGCTGCTGCATCACACTGTTGACTCATATGAATCTTGTGGTCCACCAAGACCCCTAGATCCTTTTCACATGTACTGCTAGTAAGCCAGGTGTCCCCCATCCTATATTTGTGCATCTGGTTCTTCCTGCTTAAGTGCAGAACCGTACATTTGTCCCTATTGAAATTTATTTTGCTAACTTGCGGCCAGTTCTCCAATCTGTTAAGGTCATTTTGAATTCTGATTCTTCTCTTCTGTTGCATTAGCTACCCCTCCCAGTTTGGTGTCATCTGCAAATTTGATGGGCATCCCCTCAATTCCTTCATCCAAGTCATTTATAAAGTTTTGCTTTTCCTCTGTCACCCAATAGTATTTCTCCGTTTTTCCCACACAGAGGACCTACCACTTGCTTGTTCTTCCTCTTACTTCGGACATAGCTGAAGAAACTTTTTAAAATTAATTTTAACCTCTCTTGCAAACCTGAACTCTTTCTGAGCTTTAGCCAGACTGATTTTCCCTCTGCAACTGTTGGCTACTGCAAGGTGTGTACCCAAAGAAATTCAGTGCGGGGATCAATAACAAATCCCATTACAATAACAATTGATTTAAGCTTTCGTTATTGCAAAAGCAGTAACAACTGCAACATACAATTTCCATAAGCTAAGAAAAAAACCTAAACTATAAAGTTATAACTGTATAATCTAATAATACTGAATTATTAGATTATAAAATCAGGCCACACATCAGCTGAACACATTTTGGCAGCAAGTCTTCCTTAGCAGCTGAAATGTACAAAGTTCAATTATGGTGCAAACTTAGGAATCCTCCTTTGTTTCCAAAAACTGCAGTATAGATCCTCCTCTCTTAAAACAGCCTCATTTCTCTCATTCATTCATATTTCCACAGTTCAAATGTATAGCCACCTATATCCATAGACTGTTGCCAGTTCCTGTCCAGAACTGGAGAAAAATGAAATTGTGTTCCAATTGCACCAAAGTACTGTAACTGCATCGCACCCAGAAGGCTGCAAGACTAAGCTTTTACCAAGACTGGCTTGCCACCTAAAACAAAGCAGTTTGCACAGGAGACTGTTGGGAGGGACCATACCTTAGCAGTAGACCACTTCCTTTGCAATGCTAAAGGTCACAAGTTCTATCACAGGAATCTCCAGCAAGGTCTAGGGGGAAAACACTGACTCTGGGGAGTCGCTACCAGCTCCTGAAGATGAGACGGTACTGAGCTGGACGGACCAACTGTGTGACTCGGTATATTGTACTAGTTTCCTTTGTTTAGGTGCTGTGCGAGAGCTCTGTCTGAGACCTTGGAGAGCTGCAGAGTCAAGTCTGCATTCCCAACCTACTTGCTCTCCAGATGTTGCCATCAGCACCAGCCAGCATAGCTAAAGGACAGAGATGATGGGAAACAGTAATCTGGGATTTCAAGGCCTTTCTGCACAGTTTAGAAAATTTAGAACAAGAGAACCATAACAAATTAAAGACGGAAATTAAGGAAAAGCTGGGGGGGTGTATAAGAAAATTAAGCTTTCGTGGTTTGGAAGAATAGCGATAATTAAAATGAAAATTTTGTCTAGAATATTTTTTTTATTTAGAATGTTACCAATAAAGATATCGGAGACATAAGATAAAGGGTTGGCAAGGTATGATTTATAATGGGGATAAGAAACCTAGAATTAATAAAAGAAGATGGTATAAACCCCAGAAAACAGGTGGACTGGGTCTCCCCAACATAAAGTTATATTATATAGCAAATCAATTAATATATCATAGACAGGATAACAGAAAAAGAGTTAGAATGGTTAGAGAGTGATACACAGGAAATGAAGGAGAAGTTAGTGAATATATTTTTTTATCAAACCAAATAGGCAGTGCTGGCAGAATATTGAAAATCCATTACAGTATTAAGAAACATCATTGAGATACGGGCGAAATATAAAGGAAAATTGATACCAGTAAATTCCCGGTGGGGATGATAGAAGACTTCCCAGTATATTTAAAAAAGGAAATTGAAAAAATAGCAAAAGAGAAGAAAATACAAAAAATAAATGAATGGGTGGAGAAAATGAGAAGCAAAGAACAAATTAGAAAAACTCCAACAGGAAGTAAAATAACTTGGTTTAACTTTATACTACTGGAGCAATGGACAAAGAAGTGGTTAAGGGGAAACAAGAACTGCAAAGAATATACAAAATTTGAAAACAAAAGATTATTAAAAGGGGAGAAAAAGAAGAAAAGATAGTTATAAAAGGGGAAACCAGTGAAATTTATGAAATAGTAGAAATGGAGGATCAACAATATCAATTAAAAGAGGTGGGGGGGGAGACAACAGGGCAAATAGTCAAAGCTGGGGGGGTGATATGGGAGAAACACACTTTGAAAATGTTGTCTATAAAAGAAAATTACTGTACTATAAATTAGTATGGAGATGGTATTTAACACCAATAAGATTAAATCAAATAAACAAGGAATATTCAGTGTAATGTTGGAGAGGATGCCAGGAAACCGGGACTTATGTTCACATGTGGTAGGGGTGCAAATATGTACAATTTTTTTGGCAAAGGGTGTTTAAGGAGATAACAGAAATCACTGGGTTAAAGCTGACCGAAAGCCAGAGGTAACATTGTTATCGATTTACGATGGGGTGGAAGGTTCTCAGGCTATGAAGGACTTGCTCACAAATTTATTGATAGCTAGGAAGTAGAAGGGGCAAGGTGAATATAAAATGGAAGAATGGTATAAAGAGGTGTGGGATATAGCCATTAATGATAAATTAACATGTGCTAATAAGGTAAGACAGGGAATATTCAGGGGAAATGATTTTGAGGAGATATGGGAGGTATTTGTATAATTTGCACTGTTAAAACGGAAAGGAGTTAAACCATCGCAAGAAGTATTGAAATTTTGGGAGGTTGGATAGTTATAATG
Source organism: Zootoca vivipara (assembly GCF_963506605.1). NCBI lineage: Eukaryota > Metazoa > Chordata > Lepidosauria > Squamata > Lacertidae > Zootoca > Zootoca vivipara. The sequence continues at coordinate 50,197,367 of NC_083285.1, read as the reverse complement.
TAATGGTCTTGGGGACGGTGGACACCTTTTTATTTTTATTTATTTATTATTATTACTTTGTTTTTAAAAAAGTAAAAAAAAGAAAAAAGGTTGGCATAATGGGCCCATAAAATAACAGCGACTCAGCCCCCTTTGTGTGTAAACAGAAGATTGCTGGGGAAAGGTGGCTTCTTCCAGATTTCATCCACCTTTTATCGATAGCACTGTCATTAACATGTCCAATTAACAGCACTGGCATCCTGCAGGGACGATACCAGCCTTCTAGGAGTTCTGCTCTGCTATGTACAGAAGCTGGGAATAGCATTGATCCAACACATCAGAAACCTAGCAGCATCTGATTCTTGGAGGAGCTAGGACTGAAAAACTTTTGTTATTGGAAGTAAGCTGAGAAGCAAGGAGTCTCGTTGTAATTAGAACATCGTCTGTAATGAGAAAATACAGCTCTTCCTGCTCCAGCTCCAAAGGATGTGATGATCTGCAATATAGGGAGGAGGATGAGAAGGAGATGGTGGAAATAAATCCTTCACTGCGATCAATGTCCAGTTGACCAGTCTCTTTAATGCAAGGCGGATTAAGATCCTTAATATTTTGCAGGGATTTTAGCACTCTGGGCAAAGATGCTCCCACAAGAGGTAAGCAATGGCCAACAACTTCCATGGCTTTAAAAGAGGTTTAGACAAATTCATGGTAGATAAAACCACCAATGGCAAGGGCTTCTACCTCCTCTGTTCGAGGCCAGTTCCTGGGAATCACAACTTGCACTCAGGTCCTGCTTGCAGGCTTGCCATAGGTACCCAGTTGGCCAATGTGAGAACAGGAGGAGGAGCTGGAGGCCCTTTGGCCTAAACCTTCAGGGCCATCAAGATTCCTTAAGGTATTAGTATGTGTTCAGGTAGAATCTGGGCAATATTTCAACCTGAGAAACTTGCATGTGGCATCCTAAGAGTTCTGCCTTTGCAAGTAAGCATGTTTCCTCACTGGCAGGCTGTGGAAGTATCTGATCAGGCTTAAGCAAAGAGGGTGGTTTGGCAGAGCCTCAAGCACAGTGGTTAACAGGAGTGAGCTGAAAACGCCCCGTTCGAAGCTCAGTTCAACGATGAACACATTGGGCACCCTTAGGTCACAATCTGTCAGCCTCAGACCTCACATCTCAAACATATGGATTATAATTCCTGCCTACCTTACAATGCTGCTGTAAGAATGGCCAAAGCACATAGTACTGCACATGCATTTTTAGCTAATCTGCAAAGCGAGAAGATATGGTTCATTTATGCGCAGGTGATCACCGTTAAAAATATTGGAATGCTTCGTTAACTATCCAAAGACTTCTATGTGCTCCTATGCTCAGGGAAACGAAGCACTGCAGTGCTGAGGGTTTTGTACTTATACTAATTGTTGGGTCTACCTGTAGGGTTTCTCTTCCAAGCCCTTTTCCTAATGTTAAGACTGTTTATATTGCGGCCCCAAACAGAAGGTTTTGTTTTGTTCTCCATGGTCCGTATGATTTGGAGCAGATCAGGTGAAGACCTACTACTGCAAGCTCTAAAGGCAGTAACAGTCTATGCCAGGGATAGGGAACCTCTAGATTTTGTTGACTCCAAGCAGCCTCAGCCTCAGCCCACAAGGGCATTAGTCAAGGACGATGGGAACTGTATTTCAACAACATCTGGAGGGCCACAGGTTGCCTGTCCCAGGTTTATACTGTGATTCCCAAGGGCCTCTTCACACATAACATTTTTTTTAGTATACTGTAAACTGAAAGGCATTTACCAAGAAAATGTAATGTGTGAATGTGCCAAATGTAGTTTTTGGAAACAAATGTATTAAAAGAGGAAAATCATCAAGAATGTGGTTAGCTGTAGGTGTATATTTTGTAGCACACCCCCTTTTGCTGCTGCGTTAAGTTAACATGTGGAATATTAACAAATTAAGACTAAAAACCAAAGAGCAAGCCTGGGTCTAGTATTTCCCATAAGTCATGTGATTTCCTGAAAAGAATATTCAGATGAGAGGCATATTCCTGAGCAGCATTTAAGAATCACACTGAAGGTTAAACTCTTGTTCATGGTGCAGAAAGCAGCCGCAATTTACATGCCTAATTTCTGGAGATTTTCCGCTCCTAAATTTAAATTGCAGCCCACTTTTGCTGAGGAAATGGCCCTGGCTGATTCATCCCAGCAGACTTGTTTCTGTATGCCTTCTGTAGAAGAAGTGAACTGATCCAGCATCAATCGTCAGTCTCTCTTTTTAGCAGTCCTAGCACAAGCACAGCATAAGCATTGTGGAGGGAACACAAGCAGTTCCAGACTAGAGCAGCAAGGAAATGGCAGAGCAGGACTTGGATAAAAGGGCCCACATCCAGTGACAAATATGTGCAGGGGCCTTGGCTCAGTGGTAAGCACGTGATTTGCATACGCAAAGTGACAGCTTCCATGGGATTAGTTAGCAGGTGATGGGAAGACCTCTGCCCAAGGCCCTGGAGAACCTGCTGTCTACTAGAGTTGTAAGGCTTCCAATGTCTCATGAATGAAACTCATTGAAATCAATGAAACAAGCTTGGCTAATCTTAATTAACTAGCCTTCCCTTAGTTTTCATCATGACTCAAGAGTGACCAAGGGCTGGTTCATATATACATGGGCATCCGGGTTTTTTTCTCTGCACTTGTTGGGCCCAATTCACGGCAAAGGGATGGCTTGCATGTCAGAATGGACCGTGGCAGAGACCGCTTCTGTATCTCCTTGCATCATCTAAAACACAGGCGCTTTTTCCTGGCATCAGCCATGCACTCGTCAAGAGTAGGAAACGCAAGTGATCGGCGTGCATCGAGGAACCGGACCTGAATGAGCAGCGGCAAGTGGTGTCAAGTGAATGTGCTGTTGTCAGAGGAGGAGATAAGGAATATTCTGTCTGTGGTGACGCCCAATTCACACATGCAGGCACCCAGAGTCACGGCACATGTGATCCGGGCTCAACTTTCTCTGGATTGGGGTCAAAGTCAGGGCCCACAGAAGACATTTTGCAACCTAAGGAGAGGGATAACAGGAAGTCCTCCTCAGTTCCACCTACAGAAGCCACCTGGACTGGGCACTGACATGGGCGATGAGGCAGTGTCCTTCACGATACCATAAGATACCATAAAATAGCTTAGGGACCCCAGGGAAGGGGCATAACACTTCAACATTTTGCAGCTCACAAGCATCTGCTTTATAAGGCAGCTGCCTCACACTGTTCAATGGTAGGGCCACCCCTGCCACATCCAATGCCTAATGCTGGAATTCTTGGTGTGGGAGGGGGTAGGGAGATCCAGAAGGCGCTCTCCTCTCTCTCTCTCTTTCTCTCTCTCTCTCTCTCTCTCTCACACACACACACACACACACGTCCCTCGCCCAAATTCAGCCAAATCATGTCCTCCTCTATAGCTTCCTCAAAGCAATAGCTATGAGGCTGACAAAAAGGGGAAGGCTCTGTAATTCAAACCGAGAGCCCCCACCAAGGGCATCCAAAAGCCAGTGTGGCATAAAAGTTAAGAGAGTCAGACTAGGACAGGGGAGACCTGGGTTCAAATCCCCTCTCAGCCATGAAGCTCACTGGGTGACCTTGGGCCAGTCACAGTCTCTCTCTCTCTCTTGTTCTATCTCAGCCTAACCTTACTTTTGCAAAATGGGAGGAAATAGGGAGAGGGAGATTAAAGTGCCCCCCCCTGAGCGGTTGAGAGAAAGGGAGGAGTGAAAGCGAAATACGCAATAATTTTAAAAACGCCGATCTAAAATACAGTAACCTGCTCCCATCCCTGCCCATTCAAAACAGCCTTGCAGTCTTTTCCATTCACGTGCAACTTTCTTTCCTAGAGTAGACCGCTGCCACCCAATGGTCCAGTAGAGGGCGCTTTAGGGAGGTATTTAAACAGAAACCTTTTCCTCTCTCTCTCTTTTTTTTATAAACACGCCAGGCTGTTCTAGTTGCTGCAGACTATGCCCCCCCCCGCGCGCCCCCAAATACAGTTTTTAATCATATAAATGCCACTCTCGACTGGCGGACTCTTCCAGCAACAGCAGCTCCCCCCCCCCAGTCTCCCCTTTTATGGAGACAAGCGAGCTGAATACTTAATTATTATTTTTTCTCTGCTTTCTTTTTCTTTCCCCCCAGTGGTTACCTTTTGACCTGAAAGGTTCGCCATCTGGAATTTGGGTGTGTGTGTGTAATCATACAGTTTTTGCTTTCCGCAGAAATCTATCCATGTCCATGCGCATATATATATACTGTATATATCCCGCGAAAGCAACAATAAATACATTAATTCATTAGCAGCAACCCAAAACGCACGGAGACGTCGCACTATTCCAGACTCGCACCCTTTTATTTTTTTTGCTGCTAACCACCCCGGATGCCATCAAGCCTTCAAGATCGGCAACTTTGCAACATCGAGGAAACCGGCTGTTAGGGGTGCGGAGGAAACCCGGCTCTCCCAACTGCGCTGGTTTCCCGTAAGTTTTATCGCCCTCTTTCCTCGCACGAATAAAAATAAAAAGTACCGTACTGCTTCACGCACAAAACAGAGAGAGGCAGGGGAGACTCGCCGTGGCTTTGCAGCGAAACCCAGCTCTTTGCTAATGAACAGGATCGGGCGAGGCCATTATTGAATATAGATAATAGTAATAATAATTTTGCCCCCCATTTATGTCACGCTTTTTAATCAATGCCAACCCCCAAGGCGAAGCGAAAGGGCTGAGTTATAAAAGCGCAAAGTGATTCAGATTAAGCCGGGCTGATTTATTTATTACACTTTTTGGCTGGGGGGGGGGAAAGCAAAATAAAACCCAAAACGGGGGGGGGGCAACCAACCCTTCTTCCTCTGTTTCGATTCCAATGAAAGCGCCTGGCAAGCCAACTTCATACACTTCTCCGTAACCTCAGTCCCACCCATTCACCCCGGCTTGTTTTAGCTTGAAACTGAAAGAACTACCCAGCTGTCTTTGGGGAAGAAAATACGTTGTTGTTGTTTTTTAAAAAAGCCTCTCCCGACACACGGCCAAATCCACCGATACGTAATTTCGATAATATACCTGTCTGGATCCTTTCCCCGTTTCGTTCTGCTTTTTCAAAAACTATGCAAGCACGGTGCGTCTCTGGCAAAGCCTTGCACAACAGCAGAAAAGCACACATAAAAAACCATACACACCGCGGCACCTTTAGGGTATTATTTTATATATAATAGACTTCAAGATGAAGAGTTCGAAAATCAAAGTGCTTTTCTGTTTGAGGGTGGGCACGCATTATATTATATTTTATATATTATATGTAAATTCTACACACCACCGGCGACTCCACGGCAAAGCCTTGTCAGTTGCATTGTTCCAAGCCGGCACTGAATTAAGACTTTTTTTTTTTTTTTTTTGCAAGGCACGACCGGCTGGGGAAAGGGGGCATTTTGCATTTACAGTCCCCTCGGCCATCGGAGGAAGAGAAATACCGAAGAGACCATCGCAAAAGGGGGCGGGGAGAGGGGAGAAGGGACAGCAAGCAGCTCTTTAAAAACCCCAGGCAATTTGGTCTGAATAGTAATATGCGTACATACAGATATAGATAGATAGATAGATATACTTCACGCGCACCACACAAAGGGGAGCTATGTGACATCTCTCCTTTCCAAGCAATTGCACTCCTGTATAATAATTATTGGTGCCAAATCGGTGGTCATCATTTTTTCCCCTCACTCTCCCCCCTCTTCTTTTAGCTTGATTTCCCCTTTTCTTGTTTTCTTTCAACCCCCCCCCCCAACAAATAGGAGCCTGGGTCTGAGAGAGATGTCTAAGCAGGAAGAGGAATAAAAAGACCCAAGAAGTCTGCCCTTACCTTCGTACATCGGGGCCATCGGTGCAAGGATGTCTGTTATTCATGGCAACGAAAGATAAATGAAGCAGGATTTCAGCCCCCCCTTTAAACTCAACAGAAATCTGCCATCTTGAGCCTGTGTCTCTCCGAGCAGCCGAAGCGGCCAGCAGCCTCCTGCATATCTGCCGCTTTCAATCCGTCGAGGGGGGCGGAAGACCCACCGAGCCCCCCCATAAAAAAAGAAAAGAAAAACCAGAAACGTCGCACCGGCAGCAAAGCCGAAAACAGAAGATGCGGGGTTTGGTTGGGGGGGGGGTTGGAAGGGGAAGAGAAGGGAGAAATGGGGTGGGGGTTGGGGGTTCGATGCACAGTGAACAGGTCAAGTGGGGAGGAGGGGGGCGGCTGGAGGTTCCCCCTCCCGGACTTGGGGATCTTTTTTTCAGGGGGGTGGGGAGGGGGGACTCGAGGGATCCCCCTAAGCTCTCAGCTCAACATGTCTGTCCGCCTGCCGGTGGTGGGGCGTGTGTGAGGAGGGGGGGTTTCTGCAAAAGTTGCATTAGAGAGGGAGAGGGAGACAGAGAGAGCCGGAGACAGAGAGGGAGGGAGGGAAAGGGGAGGAGAGGCGGGCGAGCAACAGCACAGGGAGTTTGCACAATAATCAAGTGCCGATAGCACGGATCGCAGTTTCCCAGAAGGAGGGAGGGAGGGAGAGAGAGAGAGAGAGGAGCATGGGGGGGGGGAGAGAAGGGGAAAAAACCCACCCTCTGCTGAGATTATGTGGGATCTTGTTTAACAACACATTTCAATCAGGAGGAGGAGGAGTTGCGAGGGGGGAGCGGGAGGGAAAGAGAGGAAAAAGGGGAAAGAGAATAGAAGTTGGAGAAGCGGGCTCTTGCCTCTCCTTAAGTTCAGGATGCAAAGGCAGGTGTGGCGTTTCCAGTCGGAAGGCAAGCTGCTGGCAACGTAAGCTGCCCGGGGCAGAGACCCCCCCCCTTGTGCGCATTTTGCAAAGCGCCAGGCATACCATAGAATTTAAGCGTGATTTTCATGGGCTGTGGAGATGGCGGCAGCAGCAGCATTTATTTATTCATTTGAAATATTTATATGGCGCCTCTTGGATTTCAGGGCGGTTTACAAGGCGTGGAGACAAATACAATAGGTTGTGGTGTTGTTGTTTTTGCAACACAGGGTGTTTGTGTTTTGCCCATGCCTCTTTCGTTTTCAAATAAGTGTCTTTTGCATTTTACAGCCTTGTTTTACTGACAAAATGAGTTAGGTTGTTGTTTCTTTGCTATTTCGAAAATGTGGTTTGCTGTAAACAATATCTTTATGGGATGCATTTTTGAGATAAACATACACTGTTGCTTCCATGGCTCTTTTTTCTTCCCCCTTTGAAAGGAGCCGCATCAAAAGAGTGTTTATGTATTGAGAATGACAGGCAGGGAGCCCCCTCCTGTGTTCGTTTTAAGTGATCCATCCTTTTCGCTCCGTTTCTGCCCTGGCACTGCCAACTCTCTTCTTGTAACTTGTCTTCAGGACATTCTCCTGGGGCTGTTGGCAAAAGCCCTTCTGTTCCTCTTGCTCTATAAAGAACTTTGATATTATAGAGGTCTCCCAAGTACAGTGCAACTACTTTTTTCACACAAACTGGACCCAGATTGACCTCAGGAAGGGCTTTGTTGGGTGATCTTAAAAGCATAAAATCACTCTATCAAATCAGAACCTATTTGCATAGCAACATGCCACTGACTGTATGTATATATATATATATATATATATATATATATATATATATATATATATATTCTCATTGTGTACCCTTTTAAGTGAGTAAATCAAAGAAGCTAGCTATTAACTCCACCTGATACATACTGCTCCTGCTCCTGCTGCTGTTGTTGTTATGATATACAATTAAATAAGATTTAATCAGTTAATCATATGAATTTTGGTCAATTTATCCGTCAGTTAAATTTGGGTAAGACAGTATTTCAGAAGCAAGAAGCATGCTTTCTTAGTGTTTAGAAAATGCATGCTTTTCCTATTGTTGTGGAAGAACAGAGAATTCTTATAAGTTGGTATCTGCTGCCTGAGGGTTTTTTTTTAATAAGCATGTGCATTAAAAATAAAATAAAATAAATCTACAGCCTGATTAATTGGAGGCAACATTTTGAGGGAAAGGTGTTTTAAAATTTATTTTGCCCATTCCAGCACTGCTCCAGGACCATGCAGTAGTGGGCTTTACCCAGTCAGATGGGCGGCATATAAATTTTATTTCTTTATTTACTGACCGGTACTTACTTGATTATTTATTTATTTATTTGCCACCCATCTGACTGGGTTGCCCCAGCCACTCTGGGAGGCTTCCAACAAATTAAAACATTGAACGCAGCACAACATCTAACATTAAAAACTTCCCTATACGGGGCTACTTTCAGATGTGTTTTTATGTTGTAAACCCCGTGAGATCTTTGGATGAAGGTAAAGGTAAAGGGACCCCTGACTCTTAAGTCCAGTCGCAAAACGACTCTGGGGTTGTGGCACTCATCTCACTTTATTGGCCAAGGGAGCTGGCGTTTGTCCGCAGACAGTTTTTATGGGCCAGCATGGGCCAGCATGACTAAGCTGGTTCTGGCGAACCAGAGCAGCGCACGGAAATGCCGTTTACCTTCCCGCCGGAGCGGTACCTATTTATCTACTTGCACTTTGACGTGCTTTTGAACTGCTAGGTGGGCAGGAGCTGGTTCCAAGCAATGGGAGCTCACCCCGTAGTGGGGATTCGAACCACCGACCTTCTGATCGGCAAGCCCTAGGCTCTGTGGTTTAGACCACAGCGCCACCCGCATCTCCCCCTTGGATGATATTTCAAAAAAAGTGAAAATCCGGACACAAAAGTTGTGTTTTGTGGGCCAAAGTTGTTGAGCTTTTGTCAAATCTAAAGAAAAGGAAGTTTTTGAGCTATTTTTAATAGAATTCTCCAAAATCTGCACTTCCAACATGGTTTACCATACATCCGGACTATGGGAAATTCTGGACATATGGCAGCCCTAGATGACGAGTGCTATATTAATTAATTAATTAATAATAAATTTCTCCTCATCATTGACATCACAAGAGCCACTCAGAAGATGTCCATGATATTAAAGCAACTACATTTGGGATAACTATCCAAACTGCATTGGACCTAACCTGCTGTGGAAATAAATCACATTTCTCCCAAAACAGTATTGCCGTAAGAGAGTTGAGGAAATGCAGAATTCCTGAATAGGGAAGCACTTTCTGGAGGAAACATGTTCATCATCTGGAGCAGGGGCCCATGAACACTGCATTTTCTCAGACCTCTGGAAGATGGCACCTGCCATGCCCCTTCTCTTCAAAGGAACCCTTACTGCAGAAGGTCTGGCTGCTGTGCTGTTCAGCTGGCTGAATTCAACCTGCCTAATACAAGAGGATAAAAGGGGAGCTGGAACCCTGAGGGCCTTTATAGCCTTTTTCTTAACAATTTATTAATTGACATCCTACCTGCTCCGTCCCTCAAGAGGCACTTGGAGTGGTGTGCAACAATATTTTCAAAGCAGCCAAAATGCAAACAAAGAAATAAAGCAATTATAAAACACATTGGAATATTGGCCAAGGGCAGTAGGGGAGAGGAATCATTGTTTCATGCACGAGTCCTAAATGGAAGCTGCATGTCTCTCTGATCGCCGTGACCTGCTCTATGACTACACACTGAGATCATGATGATTTCCTGACTTCCACTTCCAAGCATTTTATTAATCCCATAACTCTCCGCTTTGCTAATAACGGGCAGTCAATTGTTCGCCCAGGTAGCCAATATTTTATATTTAGCTCTTACTTCAGACACCTTCTGGTTCTTGCAACCTGCCTAGAGCAACATCAATATACTGGATCAAGTTATTTTTTATATAAAAAAATTATCCTTTGTGTCACCTTTTCCTTCGTCAAAAGACCACAGGGCGGTTTACAACATTGAACATAATACACATATGTATCCATAATCTGTACAACATGAAAAATTAAAACAATTTACAGTGGTACCTCGGTTTAAGTACACAATTGGTTCCGGAAGTCTGTACTTAACCTGAAGCGTACTTAACCTGAAGCGAACTTTCCCATTGAAAGTAATGGAAAGTGGATTAATCCGTTCCAGTCGGGTCCGTGGAGTACTTAAACTGAAAGTACTCAAACCGAAGCGTACTTAAACCGAGGTATGACTGTATAATAATAAGCAATACAGGGTGATAATAATAAGCAATACATAGTAGCACATGAACATAACCAATGCTAAGCCGCAGTGATAGAGCATCTGGTTCAGCCCTGCCTGGCATCTCCAGATAATAGGGCTGGGAGAGGCTCCATGTCTGAAATCATGGAGAGCTGCTGCCAGTCAGTGTAGACAACACTGAGTGAGATGGACCAGTAGTCTTAAGGCAGCTTCCTGTGTTCCTGTATATTACATATTGAACATCTGGAAAAATAAGGGAGAAGCTATCCATACTATCACAATGAGAATTAATGTGTCCTGGAATGTTGTTGGGAACCGTAAGACCCAAACTGAAGCTCTCTTCGGTTTGCTATTTCTGTCGAGTGATATCAGCAAGTGTCTCCTTATTACTAGTCCTGGTACAGCCCATAAGGGTTTTAAGTCAATGAAAAAGTGACACTAAAATAATCACTTCACCAAGTGGTATAGTAGAAGGGGGATAGAACTGGGAGAACAGCTCTGTAAGGTTTTTTTTTTTTCAGATTGGGATGATATCATCTGCCAAAATGCCAGGATAGTTGACAGACTCTCCATTTTCTGACCAATGAATAAAGTTATAACAAGGTCTTCAAGTTTCACCATTGTCTGTGGCACATAAACCAGAGTATATGGAAGGTTATTGAGCAGAGTCTGAATACTTCTCTCCTTTTCTTTGATGGGGTCTCAGCTTCATGCTAGCAGCTTAAATTGTAATATTTCATTGCAAGATCGTTTGCATTTCCAAAACGAATCCGGGTCTCACTAGCCAAAGTTCAGTACAGTCGTACCTTGGATCCCAAATGCCCTGGAAATTGGACATTTTGGCTCCCAAACGCCGCAAACCCGGAAGTGATCGTTCCAGTTTGCGAACGTTCTTTTGGAACCCAAACGTCTGACGGGGCTTCCGATTGGCTGCAGGAGCTTCCTGCAGCCAATCAGTAACCACAATTTGGTTTTTGAACGCTTTGGAAGTCGAAAGGACTTCCGGAACAGATTCTGTTCGACTTCCAAGGTACGACTGTATACATTACTAACAACTACACCACCCGTTGTCACTGAATAGTAATAAATGATATACTATATTATGCACTCCAGCTCTGTTTGTGGGAGTATGCATGTGTGTGTTGTGTGTGTTGTATGTGCTGTGTGTGTATACTTTATAAAATAATGCTTCCCATATGGGCATGGAAATGGAAGAGTATATTGCTGTTATTATTTCTGGGAAACCTGCTTGGGCCAACCTGTGTAGATAGCTGGTTAAAGATTCATCTGCACATGGGAAACAGGATGCTGCCTTATAATGAGTCAGGCCATTGGCCCATCTAACTCAGTTTTGCCTACACTGACTGGCAGCATTCCTTCAGGGTTTCAGGGAGTGGACACCCCCCCTTTCTACCTGGAAATGTGGGGGGGGGGCTGAACCTGGGACCTTCTGCATGCAAAGCAGATGTTCTAACACTGAGCTGCAGTCCTTCCTCCATGTGTGACTCGTGCACTTCACATGCTCGACTGAAAAAGAGAGGCGATAGGTGTGCCTCTAGTTCCATACTTGATGCGCTTGCTGGAAACACCAGTGCTTAATGCCAGTCTTTTCCAGCAACAACTGCAGCTTGTGGAGATGCCCTTAGGTAGGCACAGGAAAGAAAGAGAACAAAGGAAATGCAGCAAGGAAATAAAGAAAAAGGAGCACATTATTAAGGAATTAACTGGGGCAGGGGGGTGTCAGTGTGGACACGGCGTAAGATGGAACAATTTGTCCACTGCTTCATTAAGATGAGCATAAAGTGGCCATTGTGTAAACACACACACACTTTAAATCCCAAACAATAAAAACCTCTAAAACCTGTTTGCAAACACATAAGGAGATCTTTCCAGCTAAATATACACAATCCTTTTTATTTAAATAATCCCTGCAGTTAGAGTCTGGATCATTTAATGAAATTGGAGTTATTACACAAGTGTCAAGGGAGCCTATTTTATTTGCATCAGAGAGTCTCATATTTTTAAACAATGATTCATCTGCCATTTCGGTTTCTGTCTTCATAACGCAATCGGCACACAAACTAGTTACTGTTGTACTGAATGCATTGATTGTGATTTTTCCAGGCAGAGAGGGACGACTGCTGTGCATTTGGCTTGCAAGTGCCAGCATAGCCAGCTGTTGTGGACTGATAGCCAGCACAAAACCCTCTACGAATGGGATAAATAAATAGCAAGGCACAAGGAGACTGGTTATTACAGCCTAAATGCCTTCCATGGACTGCAGAAACAGCCCACAGTATCCACCCAAGTTCAGATATGGATTTGGGAGGAAGGAAGGAGACGAAATGATTGGATGAACTGGTTGGGTTTATCCATCCCAGCCAGATCACTTCGGCTGTGTTGGAAACGCAATAGCAAGGACCATTCAGTTAATATCCTAATGGTTAATGTTGTTAACTGTTAGTCAGCCAACCAAGGATGGTGTTGCCTGGTCAGACTGACATGAGCTTTGCTGAGGTAGCACAAGTTCTGGTTGGCTTTGTGTTTCTGAGGGAATCTTTCCCTGTGAGTAGTTGTTGAATAACTAACTCTGCTCTGAACAAGGCCTATTACCGTAAGTAAGACAAAAAACCTCTCTTTTTATTTCTCCTCATATCATGTCCTGTTTCTGTTCAGTTTATCAAGTTAAGTATTATCAGTTTCTTTTCTCTCTGGGCTCCATCTGCATTATTCAAGTCACTCTGCTAACAAGCTGATCCCTCTCACCAGGAGAAAAAAAATGGGACTGCCATTGCTTAGGCGTCCACAGGGCAGGGAAAGGGAGAAATGAAGTATAATTCCCAGATTCCTAGCTCCATTTTAAAATACAAAGAGAAAGTTTTTTTCTAGTATTTGTAGAAGAATCCAATATATGAGGCAAAAAAGGAGAAAAGTGCAGGCACTATTGAAGCTAGCCAGCTCCCACCCTTCAGTGTTTTTAGCCAATGAGTGAAGCCATGGCAGTGATTGGCGTTTAAGACAGCAGATCTAGTAGTCAATTAGGCATAGAAAGCTAGGGTGAAACACCCATGCTCTAGCTTCAGGGTTTGTTTTTAACCTTTTTCTGCCAGACTTTTCTGGTGGAGAAGTGATCGCTGCCTCATAGGAAACAATTCAGAAATCAAGGTGTTCTCTGATGCTAGTTAAGAATGCTTGTTTATTTTTTTGAAAGTATTTACGTAGCTCTGGGAAAATTCCTGCTGCTGCCCACACACCATAGGTCTTCCTGCACCTTTGAAGGTGATTTTCTGTAATACTCAAATACTCTCTCTTTTTTTCTTTTAAAGAAAAACACTTAGCTTAGTGGAAAAGCTTTAACAGATGTGTCTGATGAGCAATATGGAAATTATGATAGTGGTCTACTGGAATACACAATCCTCATATTGTTGTTGTTTAGTCGTGTCCGACTCTTTGTGACCCCATGGACCAGAGCACGCCAGGCACTCCTGTCTTCCACTGCCTCCCGCAGTTTGGTCAAACTCATGTTCGTAGCCTCAATAACACTGTCCAACCATCTCGTCCTCTGTCGTCCCCTTCTCCTAGTGCCCTCAATCTTTCCCAACATCAGGGTCTTTTCCAAGGATTCTTCTCTTCTCATGAGGTGGCCAAAGTATTGGAGCCTCAGCTTCACGATCTGTCCTTCCAGTGAGCACTCAGCGCTGATTTCCTTCAGAATGGATAGGTTTGATCTTCTTGCAGTCCATGAGACTCTCAAGAGTCTCCTCCAGCACCATAATTCAAAAGCATCAATTCTTCGGCGATCAGCCTTCTTTATGGTCCAGCTCTCACTTCCATACATCACTACTGGGAAAACCATAGCTTTAACTATACGGACCTTTGTAGGCAAGGTGATGTCTCTGCTTTTTAAGATGCTGTCTAGGTTTGTCATTGCTTTTCTCCCAAGAAGCAGGCGTCTTTTAATTTCGTGACTGCTGTCACCATCTGCAGTGATCAAGGAGCCCAAGAAAGTAAAATCTCTCACTGCCTCCATTTCCTCCCCTTCTATTTGCCAGGAGGTGATGGGACCAGTGGCCATGATCTTGGTTTTTTTGATGTTGAGCTTCAGACCATATTTTGCGCTCTCCTCTTTCACCCTCATTAAAAGGTTCTTTAATTCCTCCTCGCTTTCTGCCATCAAGGTTGTGTCATCTGCATATCTGAGGTTGTTGATATTTCTTCCAGCAATCTTAATTCCGGCTTGGGATTCATCTAGTCCAGCCTTTCGCATGATGAATTCTGCATATAAGTTAAATAAGCAGGGAGACAATATACAACCTTGTCGTACTCCTTTCCCAATTTTGAACCAATCAGTTGTTCCATATCCAGTTCTAACTGTAGCTTCTTGTCCCACATAGAGATTTCTCAGGAGATAGATGAGGTGATCAGGCACTCCCATTTCTTTAAGAACTTGCCATAGTTTGCTGTGGTCGACACAGTCAAAGGCTTTTGCATAGTCAATGAAGCAGAAGTAGACGTTTTTCTGGAACTCTCTAGCTTTCTCCACAATCCAGCGCATGTTTGCTATTTGGTCTCTGGTTCCTCTGCCCCTTCGAAATCCAGCTTGCACTTCTGGGAGTTCTCGGTCCACATACTGCCTAAGCCTGCCTTGTAGAATTTTAAGCATAACCTTGCTAGCGTGTGAAATGAGCGCAATTGTGCGGTAGTTGGAGCATTCTTTGGCACTGCCCTTCTTTGGAATTGGGATGTAGACTGATCTTCTCCAATCCTTTGGCCATTACTGAGTTTTCCAAACTTGCTGGCATATTGGGTGTAGCACCTTAACAGCATCATCTTTTAAAATTTTAAATAGTTCAGCTGGAATATCATCACTTCCAATGGCCTTGTTATTAGCAATGCTTTCTAAGGCCCATTTGACTTCATTCTCCAAGATGTCTGGCTCAAGGTCAGACATCTTATATATTTGTGTGCTTATATAAATCCTGTAAGCTCTCTCCAGGTAAACAAGCATGGAAACGGCAAAGCGGCATATATCTGAAGACACAGGAATATTGACCATTTTCTCCCACGAGCGTCAACATTTGCAGCTGACAATATGCATTAAAAATAAAAGAACTGTGACATATACCATATTATAATGCAGATGACACAAGTGGTTATAGGTACCAGGCATGGGTGATCCTTCTTGAGTGTATTGTATTGAGTGTGACATATTATATTTCTATTTTAATATTATATTATATTTCTATTTAAATGACAGTAATTATTTATAAATTATCAGCAACTTGCATATGAACATTTTATGCAAATGTGTATTCTCTGTTGTCTTCTTGGCGATGCAGTTCCGATTTTTAGGTGATGCAAGTAAGTGCATCTACTTGCATCTAATCTATTTTTTCCCTTTGTGGTAATGCTTCACAGCTGTAGATTTAACACTACCACTAGTGTCCCATGGGCCCAAGAATATTCCTACGGGTTTATTTTTTCTGCTTGATTTAATGCTGTACTTTGCTAGCAAATGGGAACTCAGAAGTGATCTTATCCTGCTAAATTGGCATAATTTGTGGATAGAATCATTCTATTAGGACAAACTCTTAGATATTAGTACTAGGGAATAAGCCTTATAGAACTCAGTGGGACAAAATAAACAAGCACAGTATTACGGACTAGTTACAGGTAGGTAGCCGTGTTGGTCTGACGTAGTCGGAAAAAAATATAAAAAATTCCTTCCAGCAGCACCTTAAAGGAAAGAAGGTGGAAAATTTGTTTATGAAAGTGTTTCTTTTATATATGTTTCTTTTTGTAATCTGTAAAATCAATAAAAATTATATTTAAAAAAAAAAAGACCAACTAAGTTTTTATTTTGGTATGAGCTTTCGTGTGCATGCACACTTCTTCAGAGACACGGAAATAGAAGTCCCCAGACGCTATTATGGACTGTTGTTCCTTAACAGCAACTACTACTACGGTACTACTGCTACTACTAATTATAATTATAATAAGGAGGAGGCCTTTCAGAGAAGGCTAAAGTAATTTGCCTGTCCCTTAATTTTAACGGTTACTTCATTTAACAGTATTGAGGCTTTGAGTTCTTCACACACATGCACTTTCTAGTACAAGGAAACTTTGAAATGTGGAAGTTAAAAAAAGCTTATCAGATTATGAAATTCAAACTGTGGTCAAATCATTCAAACATTATGGCCCAAAATTTAATTGAAAGTAATTATAGACTTGTCTGAAGTATAATTATAGAGTATTTTTTTCACTTGACATTTCCACTGAGGAAATGAAAAAAATAAAATGATGTCAGAACTGTGCAATTTTAATCGTCCAATTCCAATCTGCCTTCAAACAATAACAGGGGCCAAGTGTCAGAGGAGGAAGAAAGTAAGAGGAATTCTTTGAAGATAATTTCATAAGAGACTATGGTATAAAGGAGTTTGTTCTATATCCAAGAACAAAGGGAGTGATTTACATTTTTCAGAGCTTAGCAAAAAGGTCCTCGTAAATAAAACAGGACGAAAGGGTGGGCTAACTCTTACAGCCTTTCTGATCAGTCAGTTTTTGCACAAGGATGTACATTTGTTACTGATTTGCACTCACGTGGTCCAATGTGTTTGCTTATTCATTTTAAGCCATAGCCATTCCACATGTGAGCAAATGCATATCCTCCAATATTTCTCCAATGAAAATAGGGACATACTATTCAACAACAACAACAACAGCCCACTCACCTGACTGGGTTTCCCCAGCCACTCTGGGCGGTTTCCAACATACATAAAAACATAATAAAACATTAAACATTAAAAAAACTTCCCTATGCAGGGCTGCCTTCAGATGTCTTCTAAAGTTTGTATAGTTACTTATATCCTTGACTTGGAGGTCGCATAACTCCATAACCCTCCAACATTTCTTAGATGAAAATAGGGACGTCCTAAGGAGAAGCAGGACATTCCGGGATCAAATCAGAAATGCGGAAGGCTTCTGTAAATCTGGGACTGTCCATGGAAAATAGGGATACTTGGAATGTCTGCAAATGATTCTGCAATCTGCTTCTTCAGTATTTTAAAGGTGTCCAGCAGAGAAATGGAGCTTATTTTTCACAGAATGTTCTTTAAAGTCAGAGGAAAGAATTTATCAGAGATACATTCTATTTACAGTGGTGCCTCGACTTACAGATTTAATCCGTTCCGAAGGCACCTTCGTAGGTCGAAAAATTCGTAAGTCGAAAAGTGCCATTGGAAACGCGATTTCCCATAGGAATACATTGGAAACGAAAAAATTCGTAAGTCGAAACAACCCCATCTAAAAATTCATAAGTCGAAAAAACCCTATCTAAAACCGCCGCGGTTTCCATTCGGATGTTGAGAAATTCGTAAGCATGCGGCCATTTGCCCCATTCATAAGTCGAAAAATTCGGTTGTCGAGTCATTTGTAAGTCGAGGTACCGCTGTATATGTATGCACTGCATGCTTAGAGACACACACAGATGCACAGACATATAGACACATATACATAGGAAGCTGTCCTGTACCGAGTCAAATCATTGGTCCATCTAGCTCAGCATAGTCTACACTAATTGGCAGCGGCCCTCCAGAATTTGAGACAGGATTCTCTTCCAGCCTTACCGGGAGATGCCAAGGATTGAACCTGGAACTTTGTGCATACAAAACAGATGTTCTGCCACTGAGCTACAGGTCTTCCCCCTATAGGCATATAATCTTATATTTCGTTATTGGTTTGGTTACCCAAGACTCTTGTAAGCAAACACACATTGTCTCGCTGCTCTGTAGGATCCATTAGGTACAGCCATGTGGCTTGTTTTGCTTGGAAACAAAACTAACGTGAGTGAACCAGGGCTGAACTTATCTACAGGTCAGGGACTACTGTTGAAGCAAGCTAGGGGAATAAACTGAATTTGCCAGACAAATTAGGGCCAATCAATAATGGAAATGCACAACAGATGTAGATATTCAAATATAAGCATCTTTCTGGTTGTTGTTTTTTTCCTTTTTTTTTGGGTTGCCATTTGTAGACATTTAACTGACAAAGGGAAGCTATATATTGCTAAGGTCAGAACCACCCCTACCATTAGGCAGAGAGAGTGAGGTGACTGCCTCAGGTGGCAGATGCTGGACATTGCACCTTAGCCCCTGGCCATTTTCCTCTGCTGGAAGATGGAGCTGTGTGTGCCATGCAGCCTCGTTCTCAATAAAAACACAGCAAAAGGCATCAGCATTAAAAGATCATTGGCACGGCAGCTTAAAACAGGACTGACAAACACATCGTTCAAAGTCTTTGCCAATAAGGGAGAAATGACCTCGGCATATGGCAGAAGTTCATCATAAAGGGGTCAAGTTGAGGCTGTCTCAAGAAAGAGAGCCAGCACCTCACTGGGGCTACAAAAAAAGCCCTCTTCCTAGTCCTAGCTGAACAGGCCATTGGGATCAATGGATCAATATAAAAAGGGACATCTACAATATTTTAAACAAATAGGCAGGTTCATGTGGTGGAAGGTAATATTTCAGTTATATCACTTTTCCATACATAAAGGCCTTTAATGGTCATTATCAGCTCTTTGAATTAAGAACCTAAGAAGACATTTGTCGGATGCGACCAAAGGCCCTCCTAGTCAGCATTCTGTTCTCGCAGTGGCCAACAGAAGGCCTTGTCATGAACTGGCAGGATGATAGGGAGGAGGAGGAAGAAGAAGAGGAACCTGGTTAGGGGTGTAGCCAGGACTGGGACACACTGGGGCAAGCAGGGGATGGGGAAGGAAGTACTCTTAGGGTGGCAGAGGATGTCGAGGTGACGGAGGTCAGTGCACAGGAACCAGAGCAGCAGGACCCTTCACCAGAGCCAGAGGGGCCCCTGTCCCCACAAACATGGCAGACTATGAGGCATAGGGAGCAGCGTGAGGGACGCTCAAGAGCTGTGGCAGGCAACGGCCCACAGCCCAGCTCCCTAGCTGCTCAGGTGGGCTTCCCAACTGGGAGGAGGTGTGTGAGGATCACATGCCTCATCAAGCCCGGATGCTGCAAACAACATGCAAAGTACAAAAGGGAAGCAGAGCGGAGGTGCTATGTCTGTTGAACTGCCCACGTTGAAGGACCTTAACTTGGATGCTCCTGGGCCTCTACGGGACCGTGCTTTGGGATTGACTCTGGACTGTATCCTGACTGCTGGTCTTTAAGACCTGGCTACTTGGATTGACCCTCTACTGCGTTTTCTGACCTTTGGACTTTGCCCGTGTGGTTTGACCCCTGGACTTGACATACTGACTTCCTGCCAGGTAGGCCAGGGGTTCAAGACAGGCATCTGGGAAGCAGGACTTGAGTGCGATAGCCTTCTCCTCACTTGAGATTGCAAGCGACTGGCATGCCACCTCTGGTACTAGAGGTAAAATATAGCAGTTTTGGCTAGCCATAGATAGCCTTATCCTCCATGATTTTTTTTCTAATCCTCTTTTGTGGCCATCACTATATCTTGTGGTGGCAAATTCAGTGTCTGCCATGAAACCATGGCTGCAAGCAGTGGTAAAGGAAAGAGTTTTGCCCTGTCTGAATTTTGCCTGAAATAAAACGACCTTTCAGAGCTGTACCTGGCTAGAATTTACCCTCAATAATCCGAAAGCTGCTACTGTTCTTTGCAAGGAGGGTAGTGCTACCTGCCCAAACTGTCTGTCGGCTTCCCACCTGCTCAATCTGTGCAGTCTATTACAAAAAGCACGCTAGCTGTTCCCCAGTACTTTCTCCTCCTGATCGAATTTTTCCTTGTCAAGCTGCCGCTGGAACGTCCTATGGCTGGAGAAGTGGGGAGCATGAAACACAACCATCCCTGACAGAGGCTGATTAAGATTCCATGATGAGAGTATCACATCGTGCTCTACTTTTCCTTCCTAGAAGCCACTGGAGTGATTTCTTGGAGGCTGTTACTGAAGGCAAAGAAAGAAGAAAGAAAGAGAGCTGCACTAGCTCAAGGTAATTTGCCTCATTTTGGCAGCAGATCTGCATGGCCGCCTATCAGAATTCATCCCACATTTAACTGCCTTTTCCAATAAGGAGCAGCATTATTTACAGTAATGAGACTACCAGGAGGGGCAGAGAGAGAGGAAAAGGTTATATGGTTGTGTCCATTTGTTTTATGTCTCTCTGCTTGGCAACAGGCCCTTACTTCAAACAGTGCTTTGTTGTCAAAGGTGGGCATGCAAATTCTGCGCTCCCCTGTCCTATGGAAAGGCCTTGTGTATGTTTGTGTCACTGCAAAGCAAGCTGTAATGACTCAAGTTCATGCATTGTGGCCTAATTAAGTCAGCTCAGATCTATAAAGCTTTTAGCTGACCAGAAACTAGATGTACTATGCGTTTTGAGTCCAGACACACAACATACATTAAATGGGAAAACTTCACAATCTGCCTGGTCTAATTTTTAACCATTGGCCGAATGACGGTAAACACAGCTTTAGGGAACACACTGCCATGTGTGCCGACAGGATAGCAAAGAGAGTGTCAGCAGAGTGTGAAGAAGAAACTTTTCTGTGTGATAAGCAGGGAGGTTAGCATGAGTCCTACATTACAGTGGGGCTGTCCAGTCCAAATCTGGATGCTCTTGAAGGATTGTGCAGTCCAAGACCCATGTAAAAGTTTTAAAAAAAACAACAACACAAGAAGGGGCAGCAGGGCCATTGAAGGTGTGCGCATCAGCAGCAGAGAAGACTGAACAGGCAGGTACACAAGTCACCTGGTAACAGTCTTTCCTCCCATATGGTAAGATGCATTCCTATTAAATAGTAGTAATTAGTTCTAAATCTGCATCTATACATATTAATTAGTGCGCACACATATTATGCCAATCTGTGCTGTCTTTCGCCCTCTTTTTTTAGAGATGTGCAAGTGGCTAGTTTGTTGAGTTGCCAATTTGTCGAGTTGCCACCAACCTCTCCCTGCTTTCCTACTGATAGCCCTCATTGTTCTTGCATAACTTACAGGTGAAACTCAGAAAACTAGAATATCGTTGAAAAGTGCATTTACCGTATTTCAGTAATGCAACTTATTATTTTTTATTTTTCTTTTAATTTTTACAGATGCTTTCTTTTAGAAATTCCACAGGACAGTCATACCTCGGTTTAAGTACGCTTCGGTTTGAGTACTTTCAGTTTAAGTACTCTGCGGACCCGTCTGGAACAGATTAATCCACTTTCCATTACTTTCAATGGGAAAGTTCGCTTCAGGTTAAGTACGCTTCAGGTTGAGTACAGACTTCCAGAACCAATTGTGTACTTAAACCAAGGTACCACTGTAATAAAACAAATACAGTGGTACCTCGGTTTAAGTACACAATTAGTTCCGGAAGTCTGTACTTAACCTGAAGCGTACTTTAACCTGGAACGAACTTTCCCGCTGAAAGTAATGGAAAGTGGATTAATCTGTTCCAGGTGGGTCCGTGGAGTATTTAAACTGAAAGTACTCAAACTGAAGCGTATCTAAACCGACGTATGACTGTAGTTACAATAATACAAAAATAAACAAAAATAATTTCATTAATTACATTCCATTTATAATTGACCCACCTAACGACAAATAATTACAATTACAACAAATAAAGGCTTGACATATCTTGTTTTGCATGTCATGCATCTATCTTATTGAGTATATTGGTTTCACCTTTTAAATTGCATTACTTAAATAAATGCACTTTTCAACGATATTCTAATTTTCCGAGTTTTACCTGTAGCAGTGCTCATTGTTGAATCTGGCTCCACCTACTGATGGCCTCTTTACCTTCTACCCTACCAGCCACTCCTTAGTAGGAAGTGGCTGCATACTAATAACACTGCCTCCTCCTCCTCCTCCTCCTCCTTCTTCTTCTTCTTCTTCTTCTTCTTCTTCTTCTTCTTCTTCTTCTTCGGCAACCACTCATATCGGAGTAAGATTGTATTCCACGAACATGGCCTTAATGGTGTGTCCATAAGTGACTGTGGAAGTAAATTCTGGATCCACACGTCCTTCCACAGTGGGGACATAGGTTTCCGGGCAGGAGTTGATCAAGGTGAGGGTTTGCCAAATGTGCCTTCCTCTTGGCTCATTTTCCTCTTTCATGCTGAGTTCATTTATTCAAAGTCCATGGTAAAGGCTATTCTCCAATTAAAGCGCTCACAGGCCAGTGTTTCCCAGTTTTCCATGCTTATACTGCATTTTTAAATATTGCTTTGAGACCATCTTTAAACCTCTTTTGTTGTTCACCTGTATTTCACTTTCCATTCTTCAGTTAGAAATAGAGTACCGTAATTGCTTTGGAAGGTGATAATCAGGCTTCTGCACCACATGACCAATCCAACAAAGTTGATGTTGAAGAATCATCTTGACACTGTCTTTCCTGGTGCCAGGCTTTTTTTGCGCCCTTGGCAAGGCTTGCACCCCCACACCCCAAAATTGCTAACTTTGATTTTCAAAAAAATATGTAGGGGAAAAAATGAAAAGCACAAAACTTGAAACTGCTAAAGTTATTTTAATTTGCAAGAATAAGTAATACAACAATTTTTGATACCCTTTTCAAATACAAATGTTGTTCTAGTGCACCAAATTGCAATTTGTTTGCCTTTTCCTTTGCAAAATTTTTCACCGATTCCTTCAGGTCAAGTGCTGAATGTTTGGGCTTGTTCAATTGAAATACTTGCCAAGCCAACTAGTGTCTTTTGCAACATTGTCGAGTGCATGTAAGTTTTACAAGTTTGAGCTTTGAGAAACTGCATTCACCACTTGTCACTGACAAAGTGTGAGAAGGATCCAGAGCAACAGAAACATTAGGCACATTATCCAGGAGTTTTTGCTGTAGTATGAAGAGAAGTACTCCTTGTGGCGGCATAGACTTTGGAAGTCTTCGAGCTATTGCTATAAGTTTACAGCACAGATCTTCAGCATCAATGGCTGTGTTTACATTGTGCATCAGTGATTCCCCTCTCCCCCCCCCCGATTTCTGCAGGCCTTAAGTACATATTCAGTAGACTTTTTGTGGATACTGTATACAGTATATCATACAAGAAGCCAGAAGAGAATTATATTGTTGTAGCTGTTGGAATCTTTCTCCAATAGATTGCATGGCCATGTGTAAGACAGCATAGAAGAAACCTCCTTTGAATTTCTGCTTTGGATCTTGTGATGCAAGGTAATTCTTGGTGACTTGTGATTGATCTGTAGCTGGATTTAAATTGGCTTCCTTATTTCGTAGTAGCTTGCTGGCAAGTTTGACTCCAAAAAGGATATTGTACCATGATGTAACAAGGGATACCACAAACCTGAACCAATAAATTGTATCAGCAAGTGCCTTAGCTTCATTTCTGAAGGCATTTCCAGATAAACCTTTTAGGCTTGCGTCTTCAAAGATCTATATTAAAGCATCCTGTATACTACCAAGATGGTATCTCAAAGCATCAGTCTGACACTTCCATCTTGTTTCACTCAATGGCTTAACAGTTATGCCTAAGTCTGATATATGGCTTGTTAGAATTTCCAACGCTGAATCATTGCAGATAAATAATTAATTATAGATCTGTTGTCTTTGTCCATGGAGTTTTCTTGGCAGGGATACTGGAGTGGCTTGCCAGTTCCTTCTCCAGGTGGATCACGTTTAGTCAAAACTCTCCACTATGACCTGTCCATCTTGGGTGGCCCTGCATGGCATAGCTCATAGCTTCTCTGAGTTATTCAAGCCCCTTCGCCACGACAAGGCATTGATCCATGATGACACAACCTTGATGGCAGAAAGCGAGGAGGAATTAAAGAACCTTTTAATGAGGGTGAAAGAGGAGAGCGCAAAATATGGTCTGAAGCTCAACATCAAAAAAACCAAGATCATGGCCACTGGTCCCATCACCTCCTGGCAAATAGAAGGGGAAGAAATGGAGGCAGTGAGAGATTTTACTTTCTTGGGCTCCTTGATCACTGCAGATGGTGACAGCAGTCACGAAATTAAAAGACGCCTGCTTCTTGGGAGAAAGCAATGACAAACCTAGACAGCATCTTAAAAAGCAGAGAAATCACCTTGCCGACAAAGGTCCGTATAGTTAAAGCTATGGTTTTCCCAGTAGTGATGTATGGAAGTGAGAGCTGGACCATAAAGAAGGCTGATCGCCGAAGAATTGATGCTTTTGAATTATGGTGCTGGAGGAGACTCTTGAGAGTCCCATGGACTGCAAGAAGATCAAACCTATCCATTCTTAAGGAAATCAGCCCTGAGTGCTCCCTGCAAGGACAGATCGTGAAGCTGAGGCTCCAATACTTTGGCCACCTCATGAGAAGACTCCCTGGAAAAGACCCTGGTGTTGGGAAAGATTGAGGGCCCTAGGAGAAGGGGACGACAGAGGACGAGATGGTTGGACAGTGTTCTCGAAGCTACGAACATGAGTTTGACCAAACTACGGGAGGCAGTGCAAGACAGGAGTGCCTGGCGTGCTATGGTCCATGGGGTCACGAAGAGTCGGACACGACTAAACGACTAAACAACAACAACATAGATCTGTTGAACCAAACTGAAGAAACTAGTGGCTTCCAGACAACACTTAGCAGCATCATTGACTACAAAGTTTAGAGTGCATTGCAGGGCACAAAAAGTGTGTGGGTTTATGTCCAGGACACTCTCATATGCCATTTTCTTTGCCTCTGATGCTACTTTCATTATAATAACTTTGACCATTTAGTCAAGCTGTCCAATAAGAGATTCTGTCATAAAGACACCTGTAGTATCCTTTAGCGGAACAAATCCCAAGAAATGTTCTTATGACGACTCATTATCTGATTATTTGATTACATCAACATAACATACAATCATTGTCATTTGTTCAATATGACTAGCATCAGGTGTGCATTACAAAACAACTGAGTCATATTTGGCTGAGTTTGAATGTGCTAAAATTTTCTGCTTTATAGCACATGCTAGAAGCTGTATAAGCTCATTTTAGATATCTTTCCCTAGGGAGTAAAACATTGTTTCTTGAGCTCTAACTCAAATGTTCATTCATGATAGGATCAAAAATAACTTCAAAAAATAAAATAAAAATCCATTGCTAGCACTGTACTTTTCAGTTGTACCACAGAATGTCAAGTTTTGCATGCCAAGAACTCTGATGAAAGCAATCAAGCGTGCCAAGCGTATTGTCATCTTTGCCTAATTTTCTGTTGGTTATTATCAATTCTCTTCAGGTCTGATAGTTTTCTAAATGGTCAGTATTCCTCTCATGTGAAGACAGAATTGCTCCAATGTTTTCCTAGTCTTATGAACCTGTTTCTTGTAGGGTTGATGTGCCAACAACCGCCCCCCCCCCACCTTTTCAGGTTGAATGTATCAACCATTGACAATTTTTCACCATTTTCTAGTCTTTTCTTGTAGTGCGTAGGAGGAAATCTGTGTTTTGAGTGTTTGGGAAAACAATGTGATACAACCCGTTGTGGTCTATGTTGTATGATAAGCTGTCACAAATTATCATGGCAATAGTTGAGCCAGTTAACAAGGTCACAGTAATTCAAGGCAGGCACAATACCATCATCTTTGGCAGAGTTTTCAATACTCTCTTTTCTTGACATCCTTTTCCTCCCCTCTGTATGTTTTCCATAAATATCTCCAATTTGTGAAATTTCTGTCTTGGAGTTTATATAATGTGTAGTAGGACCACCACATTCATACAGTTGGAAGAGGCTCCATGGATCATCTAATCTAACCTCCAGCAGTGCAGGAATATGCACTCATACGGGGGATCAAACCTGTGACCTTGGCATTATCAGCACCATGCACAAGCTGAGCTAACCAGCAAGGCTCCCTCAGTGCTAGTTTCAACAATAGTATAATCCTATTCTCTATGTGGGACAAGAAGCTACAGTTAGAACTGGATATGGAATAACTGATTGGTTCAAAATTGGGAAAGGAGTACGACAAGGCTGTATATTGTTTCCCTGCTTATTTAACTAGTATATGCAGAATTCATCATGTGAAAGGCTGGACTGGATGAATCCCAAGCCAGAATTAAGATTGCCGGAAGAAACATCAACAACCTCAGACATGCTGATGACACAACCTTGATGGCAGAAAGTGAGGAGGAATTAAAGAACCTTTTAATGAGGGTGAAAGAGGAGAGCGCAAAATATGGTCTGAAGCTCAACATCAAAAAAACCAAGATAATGGCCACTGGTCCCATCACCTCCTGGCAAATAGAAGGGGAAGAAATGCAGGCAGTGAGAGATTTTACTTTCTTGGGTTCCATGATCACTGCAGATGGTGACAGCAGTCACGAAATTAAAAGATGCCTGCTTCTTGGGAGAAAAGCAATGACAAACCTAGACAGCATCTTAAAAAGCAGAGACATCACCTTGCCAACAAAGGTCTGTATAGTTAAAGCTATGGTTTTCCCAGTAGTGATG
The DNA here is from genome assembly GCF_963506605.1 of Zootoca vivipara. Lineage (NCBI taxonomy): Eukaryota > Metazoa > Chordata > Lepidosauria > Squamata > Lacertidae > Zootoca > Zootoca vivipara. Next base: position 50,170,886 of record NC_083285.1, on the reverse strand, counting down.
TATGGAAGTGAGAGCTGGACCATAAAGAAGGCTGATCGCCAAAGAATGGATGCTTTTGAATTATGGGAATTATGGTGCTGGAGAAGACTCTTGAGAGTCCCATGGACTGCAAGAAGATCAAACCTATCCATTCTGAAGGAAATCAGCCCTGAGTGCTCACTGGAAGCTGAGGCTCCAATACTTTGGCCACCTCATGAGAAGAGAAGACTCCCTGGAAAAGACCTTGATGTTGGGAAAGATGGAGGGCACAAGGAGAAGGGGACTCTCGAAGCTACCAACACAAGTCTGACCAAACTGCAGGAGGCAGTGGAAGACAGGAGTGCCTGGCGTGCTCTGGTCCATGGGGAGTCAGACATGATCATGAAGAGTCGGACACGACTAAACGACTAAACAACAACAACAATCCTATTCTTGTTCTTTAGTTGCTTTCTGTGTACAAAGTTATTGCAGGAAGAACCCCTCTTGCTTTGATTTATTAGTTCTTTATGCATCGCTGGAGTGTGCATAAGTGTGCCCTGCCCCATTCTGCCCCACTCCATCCTGCCCCCATTCCACCTTCTTATGGGTCCAAAAGGACTCACACGTTGGTGATCAATGGGACATGCTTGAAATGGTCGCTGCCTGTACTGAGCTTCAGGTGGTTATTTCTTATCAGCCACAGCTCACTAGAAGATTTATTCATTTTCCTAGTTAATATCAACACGTGACTGTAAGATTTAGAATTAAGTGCATTTTCACTGTGTGTGTGTGTGTGTGTGTGTGTGTGTGTGTGTGCAGAAAGAGAAACTTTGATAAATGAGATTTGGTTCCGAGTAAACCTATTGTAGGATGCTGGGGGGGTGGGAGGATGTTGCTGATTTTTTGCAGAGAATGTACTGCTTTGTGGAACCACAGTATTAATCCCACTACTAGTGGATTGCAGAAGTACATGTCAGCAGAAAATAAGCCCTATAAGTGCGGAAGCAACATTTGAAATAGAAACACATCTAACTGCACTCACTTTTCAGGGGGCGGGGGGAAGCCTTCTGGTCCAAAAACAAAACAAGCACTCCTTGAACTTAATCTAGAGGTTTATAAGGGAAGCATTTTGACTTAATGTTTTAAATACGAAACATTTAAGCACACGTGGCAAAACCAACTTTTAATTGTTTGAAACGTTTTAGATTTACAGGGTTCGCATGTGCAAAAAGAGAAGGGGAGAGGCAAGCATCACAATATGTTTTTAGCTCAGTTATGGTGAGAGGAACAATTCCTTTCTTTCTCTGGCAGCTCGTAATCTCTTGATTCGCAGTTATGGATAGAAACTGATTATAGGCCTGCAAAGAAAATATAAATACAATCACATTAGGCAGGAACTAAAAATACAAGTGAGAAAGTGCCCTGTAAACTCTGGGTGAGCTCCTTGCTTATCTTTAAAGCTATTCCATCAGCCAGAAACTGTCAAACAAAGAGCCGTCAAACACATTTCACTAAACCAATACTTGATGGTTATGTAAGGCCATTCAATTAAGCACATTATCAGAGTAATCCCGTACTCAAATTACACCAGCTGAGGAACTATTGCAGAGACAAGAAACTCTTTTTGGCCAGAGGGCAGCATTCCCTGGTGCTTAACCTTGCCCCCGCCCATGTACATGATGGGTGGAGTCAGAGGCAAAAGACTCTTAACTTTGAGGAGTGGGCTGCATTTCAGCCATGCAAAAGCTGGGCATCTATACCCTGCTGCGCATGCAGACACACGTCAATCTCCATTCCGGCAAGCTACAAGGTAATGCCTGCATTGTCCAATACCTTTTCACAGTAACAACCAGGCAAAAGCACCCAAGGAGGGGGCGAAGCAGAGGGAGTGTGGCCTAGTGAGAGGGGTGTGTGACTACAGTATTTGGTGGAAGTCTCACCATGTCACCAGTATGTGACACATGGTGCTCCTTTGATAGATGCTCCAGCTGAACAGCTACAAGAGGTGATTCATGGAAGGAAAGGATAATAAAAATGATGCTATGTCAAGTCTGAGTGTTATTCCACAGGACTTCATTGGTGTCCCTTAACAAAATAAGCCCACTGAGTCCAGTAACTTTTTTGATAATAGGAGTATCCTATATGCAAACAACTGGTGCTAGCATTAAGCCTTTCCAGAACAAAGTCACTCACCAATGATACAATTGGCTTCTGTAATTTCCAGAGTCTGTCTTCTCAGTGTTGAGGTGGAAAATGGTTTGTAGCTATTTGGATAAACAGCAAGAAAAACTATAATATTCCCTTAACACATGTGTTACTTGGCCATGTATGAGCCATCAAAGCATGAATCAAGATAGCCGTCCCCTTCTGGAAGTGGACACATGAAAGAATTACTGAAATTAAAAGTTAATGGGTTGAAACAGTCATAGTATCTGCTAGGTGCTGCTGTTTGCTGTTGTTCAGTATTTATGTGCTGTAAATCACTTCAGGTATTTTGTTGCTGCTGCTGCTGCTGTGGAAAAGTGGTATATAAATTAAACAATAGTGATGGCGCAGGTGCTCTTTGTTCTTGTGAAATGGTCAGTCTGATTCTATTAGGGCTTTGACTGCAGTAGCAGAAGCCCTTGCTTGTACCACAACAGCTGAAGAGGTTTTGGGTGCAGGACAGAGGTCCTCAGCTGCTTCCAAAATGCTCTTAAAACTCCATTTTCACTGACGCAGCCCCAAGTAGGGATTTCAGGCTGAATGTTAGTCATTCAGTACTGAGCAATGAGGGGGTTTGTTGCTGCCAACAGCAAGGCTGCAAGTAGGTAATGAGAAAAGGATGCTTTTTTCTTAGGTAAAATGTAAACACAAGGTATTCTAGGAGATTGGTTAATCAAATAACCATCCTCTGTGGATGCAATGTAATTCAAAGCCAAACCTTCCTGCACAACCTGTTTAATAAGTCTGGTGATCCTGTTAGTAGGGTCACATGTAATGGGAATGTAATATGTGGTATCAGAAAGTTGTCGTCGTATTTCAAAATCGTTGTTTTGTTTAGTCATTTAGTCGTGTCCGACTCTTTGTGACCCCATGGACCATAGCACGCCAGGCACTCCTGTCTTGCACTGCCTCCCGCAGTTTGGTCAAACTCATGTTCGTAGCTTCGAGAACACTGTCCAACCATCTCATCCTCTGTCGTCCCCTTCTCCTTGTGCCCTCCATCTTTCCCAACATCAGGGTCTTTTCCAGGGAGTCTTCTCTTCTCATGAGGTGGCCAAAGTCTTGGAGCCTCAGCTTCAGGATCTGTCCTTCCAGTGAGCACTCAGGGCTGATTTCCTTCAGAATGGATAGGTTTGGTAATTAAAATAATAATAGCTCCTCCTTTATTGGCTGGTTTGATAACAATTGACTCATCCTGTGATAGTTTCCTTAAGGCTCTTCTCTGCGCCTGTGACATATTGTTGAAAATTCTGACTGATTGGTCCTCTACTCAAGAAATCTCCTGCAACACTGTGTTTTGGAAAGTCTGAATGGCAGGATCCAGTTAAGGTGGTATAAAATGTGACTTGGGTCAAAAATGACTCACAATATGGGGAGACTCCTTGCCAAAATAAGCTTTAAGTTTTATTAAGTGTACTGTATAATTTTATGCAGATCAATCTGTGTCTGAAAGCAGTCTGGTCTGGAAGCTGAGACAGCCTGTGGCTCCTCTCAGTGGCAGGATACCCAGTCTGAGGGATATAAAGCAAACTGTTGTAACCTATAGGTTATCCTGTATCATGTTCTGCATCAGGAAAGTTCTGATTGGTGGCACATAGTATGAAATTCTGGCCTGAAATCCCTGTTGTTCCCTTCTCTGACTGTACCTTACTAATGTGTATTAGTTAACTACAGGTGGGACTAAAGGTGGGACTCTCCTGACTATACTGCAACCTGCTGAAGTTAAGTTGCTTGCTGTTCAAAGGAGGACCCTTTTATGGCACCCATTTTGTGGAGTTGGCTCGTTGTGGAGATCTGGCAAGCACAGGCCACGAGGTGCTCTCATAATTATAAATACCTTTCCGTCATAATTATAAATACCTTTCCGTCCCAAAGCCAGGCGAGCTTACCTGGCTGTGAGAAGATGCCCTCTTCGGCTGTGTGCCCCTGCCTCAAGCTGAAAAAGGTTCCCACCCCTAGAGTTGTCACTTGACCTCTACTGTTCCCTATCTGACTCCTGCATCACCTGAAGTCTGCGCCTGAACCCATTATGCATCCATTATGCTGCACTGACTGCGAGATTTCCTAAAGAAACAGAAGGCAGGGGAAAATGAAAACAGGGGCGCTTTAAAAAAGAAAGCAGCACCATGGCGTTCTTTCAGTGAAGGTCCTTTTGGAAAATTACAGAAGACAAGGGCAAACTTGATGGCAAGGGTTGGCAAGTCGTCCCCCTTGTTGAGATTCCACTCCTCTTGTGGGCTGGTTACGCAAAACACACTTGTTCTTTCCACCGCAGGGCCCCATTCCATTCCTGTCTTCCCAGTGCCAGCCTGGGCTCTCAGGCTCAAAAGCGTTATTTATTGGGAAAGCGGGGGATGGACGGACTCGCAGACCCCCAAGCCCCCTCCTCCCATCTAAAACCCCAGGCAGTGTTCGAGGATCGTAAACACATGCTAAAGTTAGCTCAATCTGATAGCCACAAAGAGGAAAAGCATTTTCCTACTCCACCCACTGCTGCAGTTAACTACTTGAGCCCTTCACCCCGCTCCTTCCCATCAGGGGAGAGCCTGGGAAAAGTGACAAGGGAGTGCTGGAATTCTGCTGAAGCAGCTAACAGATGCTGCTACTGCAAGAGAAGGGCTCCTCAGTGTTGTGGCTTAAAAAAAAACTCTTCTTGAAGCAGCTAAGCCCTTGATGTCTTTATTGGGGTTGCAAACTCTCTGGAGAAATTATTTCTAGAGGGATAAAAAGAACAATGAGTCCTTTAGCACCTCGAAAAGCAACACATTTTACCATGGTGTAAGGTTTTGTGGGCTAGAGTCCACTTCATCAAATGTATGGGTAACACTAGTCTATTAAAAGCATACATAATACAAAATTTGCTAGTCTTTTAGGGGGGCACAAGATTCCCCCCCATGAACAATTCTTTGCTCTTCTTATTGTCCTGATACTAAGTCAGGGATATGGAACTTCAGGCCCGGCTGCTGAATACGGCCCTCCAGGTCTTTCTCTCTGGCCCCCAGGACTCTGCCTAGGATATACCCATTTTCAGGACATGTCCTTCACTGACCCTGCTGAACATCCTTCCAGCTTTTTGCATGGCTGGAACATGTACCCTAACCATTACTTGCTTGCCTGGAGATGCCTGTGTAGAAACCTCTGTGGCTGGAATGTAGCCAACTGTACCAAGGTCAGAGTCCCATCCATTTCTCTGCTCACCTTTGCCTCTGGCTCCACCAGCACCACTAGCAGGTGGGTCTGCTCCTTATTTCCATCCCAATTCATTGACATTTATGTATTTACTGTATTTATATCTCACTCTATTGCTAGGAAGTTCAAGGTGGCATACATGGTCCTCACAGCAACCTCGTCAGGTAGTTTCCAGAGCAGTAGCTGTGTTAGTTTGTTGCAGCAAAACCAACAAAAAAAATGCCACCTTAAAGACTGACAGACTTTACTATAGCATAAGCCAGGCACCCCCAAACTGCGGCCCTCCAGATGTTTTGGCCTCCAACTTCCATGATCCCTAGCTAAAAGGACCAGTGGTCAGGGATGATGGGAATTGTAGTCCAAAACATCTGGAGGGCCGAAGTTTGGGGATGCCTGGCATAAGCTGTCAGATAGATAAGGCTGATGGAAAGTGAATGTTCCAGGTCACTTACAGTGCAGCCCTATATATGGCTTCTTATACAGGAAGACCCAGCAAATACCACGGGGCGTACTCCTAGGAGAGCATTTAAAGGATTGCAGCCTCCATGACTGGAGAGTTAAAGAAGGGTCTCCCCATTCCTGTATCAAGCGGCATAGTATCTCAGCGGTTTCCACAGGTCACGATATATCTCAAACCAATAAAGAACCTACTGTTTTGCTACCCTGGGGTTTCAATGTGTGGGATAACCAGCCTCATATAACCAACACACATAAGTCTAATTAATGCATGAAGGGGTTAATACCATAGAGTAAGCTGCCCTGCCAGGCTTAGCTATGCCCACTTCCCCTCACCTTGGGAGGCAATCAAGTCTTTGTTCTCCTCCAGTCTACCTAAGAAACACAGCATGTAATGAGGTTTGAGCTGGTTAGGCCAGCTCAACTGCAGGCCACTCTTGAGTTCCTAGACCTATACCAATAATTTAGGAACTTTCACCACTTTGTAAGTAAGCTACGTTTTACTGCCTGTGTTAACTTTTCTGAATCACATGAATCTGACATTTGAAGAGTTTGTAAGTACTGTAATCCATTTTTAACTTACCAAATGTGTGGTCTTTTCCTATACTGGGTGGAGAGGGAAACTTTGGAAAGAAACCTTTTTAAGGCGAACATTTTGAAATTCACTTTAAAGGGCACATTTTAAGGTTTTACAGCCTGTATTTCCACACTTTACTTTGCTGCGTATTTTCTGATTATAAATCTCTGCTGGGGTTCTTTCACACCAAAGTGTACTTGCCCCAGATTTGGATCTTGGTATCCAAGATTTCTTCTGTTTATATATTTGTTTGCACCAACATTAGGCATCTTCCAAAAATGTAGCTATAGTCCTGTTAAAGATATTCCTTTCTAACCTTCTCCAGATCAATTTCTGATGGCTTTCTGCACATGAGGTTCAGAGATGGAAAATCCAATAACCAATTCATTATCATCAGATTAAATGTGTTACATTTATTCTGGCGTAGAAATTAACTTGATCACATAGATAGGGACACATTTCAGCTCACAATAACAAGCAGTGACCAACTGTCAAGAGATCGGGGCTTGCAGATCTAATACAAAGATCCTTGCAGGGCTCTGTGGATAGCCTGAGAGCGAAAGACAGTTGTGAGCAGACCCCATAGCAGAATCTGGGTCAGTGTAGGCAAGGTGGGGCCCCATAAGGCAGGTGCCGGTTGCTGCAACATACTTTCTTCCTATATTTCCTTTTAAATTTTTTAGTTATGTCATGGCTCGCCAGCCACATATATGGTTACAGATGGTTGTTTTATTATTTTTTAGTTTTTAGAATATATTATCTTTTTTTCTGCTATGAAATGCTGCCTATTCTAAGTACTGTATAATGTGGGTTCAGCTGCCTGAAGCTAAACACATCATCTTTTAGCAACACAGTCCCAATGGCACTATGATAGAATCATTTGTATAGTTGGAAGGGACCCTGAGGATCAGCCTGTCCCTTTTGGAGTCTATGGTGTGTTAGGGGACGGGTACTCTCTGGTGAGGGGACACGGCATGCTCCTTCTGGGGGAGTGTGTCCACCTATAGTCCCCACTCTCCTCTCAGTTCTTACCTGTGGCTTCTAGAAACTCTCAGCCAGCGTGGTGTAGTGGTTAAGAGCGGTAGACTCGTAATCTGGGGAACCGGGTTCGCATCTCCGCTCCTCCACATGTAGCTGCTGGGTGACCTTGGGCTAGTCACGCTTCTCTGAAGTCTCTCAGCCCCACTCACCTCACAGAGTGCCTGTTGTGGGGGAGGAAGGGAAAGGAGAATGTTAGCCGCTTTGAGACTCCTTTGGGTAGTGATAAAGTGGGATATCAAATCCAAACTCTTCTTCTCTTCTTCTTCAGCGTGTGACAGCAGCCACACCCTGGGAAATGGCTTTGACTGGCAGGTGAGGGTGGTCGGGTTTCAAACCCTCAGTGAGTTAGGGACTCCCCCCTGCATGCAAAGACAGACTCCGGCAGATTGAGTAGACGTGACCAAAAAGTTTCTCCTCCTAAAAAGTTGTTGTCATTTTAGTGCACGTTTCCCTGCATCTGCATGTTTGTTTATGTGATTTTGCCTAATAGACATTTAGTTGCAAGTAATTTTCCCCAATACAATGCATTTCCCCCATGTTGTTTTCACAAGTATTTGCATTTTTGTGCATACTGCCCCCTAATATATGCCTAATTTGTGTACATTCTTTGGTTGGAGAAGTTCATTTCAAAATGTGGAGGTGTGAATTTTGAAGGCGTTCACATTCTAATGCCAATCAAACAATTTCTCACCCATACACCCTACAAAACCGCCTTCTTATTTGGTCAACCTCGCAAGAACTTTTCCTCCTTCAATATGGACACACATAGCCCTCCCCAAAAATGTAGACCAGGACAGTCATTCTTAATTTGCTGGAAACATTCACAAAAAAGCCTTATTTGAGTAGCTTTCCTATTAATATTTCCCCTCTACGCCCCTGTTCTTTGGTTAGGGTTAAATAACATCTGCTGTCTGCACATAATCAAGATGAAAAGCTTTCATCACAATGTAAAAATATAAACCAATTCCAGTGTGTTATTTCAGCCAGTCACTTGGAATTTGCACACTCTCCCAACTTCCAGCCTTTGCATTTAAAGGCATCAACCCCTTATTAGTATTACTGCAAAGCCTATTAACATTCTTCATTGGAAAATAAAGATCAGCGAGATCTTGTGTTGCACTATACTTTCTCTCTCTCTCTCATCTTGTTGCTAATCTTTGCTAACATTTCAGTTTCTCCATAAATCTGTGCAGAAGACATTCAGTCCAGGCATGTCAAAGAAGTTGTTCAACAAATAGTCGGAAGGATAGTTTAATATATACAGTGCTTTTTTTCCTGGGGGTACACAGGGATATGCATGCCCCTAAACATTTTGTTAATCTTTGTACTCCCCCCCCATTTACTGTATTTATTTCCCCCAATTTGAACTATAAAATGGTGATGTTCTTGAGACAAAATGAGAGTACCCATAAACATTTTTTTTGGGGGGGGGTGAAGCACTGAATATATACAATCACTCCCTGTGCTGAGTTGTTTATAAAACGGTATCCTTTTCCTTTCACCAGAAGGGCACCCGTAAGTAAGCTGCAGTTCAAGAGATATTAGGTGGGTGGTTCTCTTTCCTCGCCCCCCCCCCATCCTCCGTCCCACTAGGATGTTAGAGTGCAACATACCGGTAATTTACATTTGAGAAATAAATATTTAAATAGGAATACAACAGAAATTGAAACAAAGAATCTCTCTTTCACACACTCATGAATCAATTGGTCTTCTGTGGTCCTATGCGTGCAGATGTCGCCTCAGTTCAAATCCTTTAATATTTTACTCCATTCCATGAGAAAACCTGCGGACGCTGGTTTTTTAATACCCCATAAAAAAAAACTATAAACAATGCCATCACTTATTGTCTACTCAGCAGCTGGGGGTAATGTCAGGATTTGTAGAGTATATGGGGTGAGTTACAGGCTTTTTCTTAGCTGTTATTCCAGTAATCTGCTAAAATTTTGCAGGAGTTCATTTTGCAGGCACTTCCTGTTGGTTGTTTCATAGCTTATGTTTAAGGTTCCCCGCCTCGCCACCCGCATGAACCAATATGATTTCCGATTTCCCAAATAAAAATGAATAAAAGGAACAGCTAAATCAATATGCAAGGATGGTTAGCTGCGTTTTGCCCTCAGATGCATGGACTATTATGAAGCAAATGAGAGGCACTAGTGCAATTTTCCATTTCCATTTCAAAAGCCCTCATTCACCTTAACCAGGCCATAACATAGGGCAAGACCTTAATTGAAAGTGGTCGAGATCAGAATGGGTAAAACACAAAACAGCTGCTTTTATTTATTCATTTAATTTTAAAGTGGGGAGAGGGGAGGGAAGAGAAAAGCACTATGATTTCCACTGTTAGGGAGTTCATCATGGTACTAAGATTCATGGTAGGGCAACAATACACATTTGTGGAACAGGAAACAAGCTGCAGCGGATCCAATTGTTTGCATAAAGGGGTTCCCACCCAAAAGTCATGGAGACAAAGTATGAATGTCAAAATAATCATTAATGTGTGCTCTTGTATGATGCGCAGCAGGCAGCTGGGTTGGGAAGCCATGTTAATTTCACTCTGGGGCACTGTGGAAATTAAAATGGTGTAGAATCTTAAAAGGCGAACAAACTGATTATGCCGTAAGCTTTTTTTGGACTCGAGGTCACTAAGTGAGATCTTAGTTGGCAGCTGTATAAAAGAGAAAATGGTAAGGTAGGAGTTGAATGGCAATGAGATGTGAGCATTACAGTCAGTGATAACTGGAGCTTAAATATATATGCACTCTGTGTGGGGCTGTCTTTGAAGGTGACTCGGAAACTACAACTAATACAGAATGCGACAGCTAGACTGGAGCAGCCACCGAGACCATATAACACCAGTTCTCCTGAAAGACCTACATTGGCTCCCAGTATGTTTCTGAGCACAATTCAAAGTGCTGGTGCTGACCTTAAAAGCCCTAAATGGCCTCGGCCCAGTATACTTGAAGGAGCGTCTCCACCTCCATCGTTCAGCCCAGACACTGAGGTCCAGCTCCGAGGGCCTTCTGGCAGTTCCAACATGCGAGAAGTGAGGTTACAGAGAACCAGGGAGAGGGCCTTCTTGGTAGTGGCACCCTCCCTGTGGAACACCCTCCCATCAGATGTCAAGGAGATGAGCAATTCTATAACCTTTAGGAGGAATCTGAAGGCAGCCCTGTATAGGGAAGCTTTTTAAGGTTTAAGGTTTTTACTATGTTTTTATATTATGATGGAAGCTGCCCAGAGTGGCTGGGGCAACTCAGTCAGATGGGTGGGGTACAAATAATAAGCGCCCCTTTCATCTTTTACAGTAGTAAATCACTGATCAAAGCTGAGATGACTGTAGTAACACCATTGGTGGGGGCAGGGGACCTTTAAATACAATCATAGGTAGCACTGACATTCTGCCATCGATAGGCTGGTTAGCACAAACAATAAAGGCCCTGCCTTCAGGCTTACAATCTATAACAGGGGTCAGCAACATTTTTCAGCCGTGGGCCAGTCCACCATCCCTTAGAGCAGGCATCCCCAAACTGCGGCCCTCCAGATGTTTTGGCTTACAACTCCCATGATCCCTAGCTAACAGGACCAGTGGTCAGGGATGATGAGAATTGTAGTCCAAAACATCTGGAGGGCCGAAGTTTGGGGATGCCTGCCTTAGAGCATGTGGTGGGTCGGACTATATTTTGGAGGGGAAAAAATGACCGAATTCCTATGCCTCACAAATAACCAGAGATGCATTTTAAATAAAAGCACACATCATTCTACTCATGTAAAAACACCAGACAGGCCCCACAAATAACCCAGAGATGCATTTTAAATAAAAGGACACATTCTAATCATGTAAAAACATGCTGATTCCTGAACCATCCGTGGGCCGGATTGAGAAGGCGATTGGGCTGCATCCGGCCCACGGGCCTTAGGTTCCCTACCCCCGATCTATAAAGACAGGACACACACACACAGAAAATGGATGGGGAGGGAGGAGAAAACAAGCAAACAGGTATATATTAACATAAAACATTTTTTTAACTTATGCCAACCAACCTTTACGGGAAGCCTGACAGCCAAGACAATATTAGTAAAAAGGCTTGAACAATGCATATGTGAAGAGGCTCAAATCCTGATTAATCAATATATTGTGTACTGTGCAGCAGCAGCATTGTGACTCTGGAGGTCCATTTAGAGTGTTATTCTTATTGATGCTACTTCAGGAGAAATTTAACATTGTGGCTGCAGAGCCAGCTTTCCAGCACATTCTGGGAACTGCCTGAGGATGCCATGTGCTGCTTTGCTAAATATCTAGTAGGCCTTGAGAACAGCTTTGCATAGTAACTCATTATTCACCTGCGTCCATATAAAGGAGCAATATATTAATCACAAAAATCAGATTAAAGAGAGAGGGAGGGGCATTAACCACCAGTATTAAATAACTGGAAGATGAAATATCTAATTATGCAGTTATGTCTAAATTGACTGATTATACTAGCACAGAAGACGGGAGACAAAACCAAACTAGATTCCTATTTGGATGGAAACCTTACCTTAAGTATTGGCAGAATAAGGTGCCAGGCTCTAATGACAAGCAGAGCAACCCTGTGTTGGGGGGCGGGGAGTGGTATGCCCACTGCCTTGTGTTGGCCAGGCAGGAGGCGAGGGGCCAACACCTGGCACGAGGGAGGAAGGCACAGTATACAGAGTTGGACCTTTGATCCACCAAGCTCTGCATTGCTGACACTGACTGGCAGCATCACTCATTGTTTTTTCCCCCCGGACAGGGTCTTTCAGGGTCTCTCATCTACCTGGAGATGCTGGGGATTGAACCCGGGACCTTTTGCAGGCAAAGTGTGGGCTCTGAGCTACAGTTCTTGTCTTTCTCCGTTTTCTAAAATGCCTGCCAATGCCGGGAATTAAACAGCTAGGTCCAAAATAGTGTAGTTGAGAGGTCTAGCAGATCTGGGGGTGAGGATCTGCTCACAACTTATTTTTATTCTTATATTAGCTCACTGGGTGACTGTGGGCCATCCACTGTTTCTCAACCTGGCCTACATCACAGGGTTGTTGTGAGGGTTAAATAAGGGAAGAGAAGAACCACCTCAGCCGCCTTGAGCTGAGGAAGGAAATGATATAAATGGGTAAACTAAAATAGTTAAAGTTAGTTTCATAACAATAAAACACAAATTAAAAATGAATATATATATATTTTTTAAATGTAGAAAGGTCCTGAAAGTGAATTGCACCATCACCAAAGCCGAGTACTGTATAGCAAAGATACGCAAGTCTTTATAAAATGCCAAAACAATGGAGATATCTTTTCTTACTGTAAAAGAACACGTGAAACAGACCGACAATCTCCCTTATTCATGCAAGGATGGATTTTTGCATTTACATTTCTCCCCACCCACCCGCCTAGCAAAAGTCCTAGGCACAGCGTAGAAAATATTAGAACTGCAGCTCCCACAATCCATTGTGCCCTGTGGTGGCGGAAGAACAGAATGCTGGGAATAGTAGTTCCAGCGTTTCCTTGCTCCTGGCTTCTTCAAGTTTGGATTTCGAAACACCTGTACCTCATCTGGGGAAGTCCACCCCCCCCCCCAAAATAAATACCAGCTCATAGCCTTCGCCCCGCCTTCAAAGCATGCAACTAATGCATTTCCTACTTGAGAGACAGCCAGCCAGAAGAAACTTGTGGGCAAAACATGTTTCAACTGTAAAGGTAAGGAGCTTTTAGCGTTTCTGTTGAATGAATCATGCATTGGGGAGAGAGGCTGCTGCCTTAGAACCTGCGTTCATTCAATTGTTTATAAAGCTAATGATATTTTAAAGGAGCGGGGCGGTTGAATGCCTGTTTTCTTATGTAAACACGTGGAAGAGGTTCTCTAGAGATTCAGCATTCCTAGGACCTGGGGGAGTGATCTCTGTTCTCCCCGCAATTTCGAAATGAATCAAGAAACCTCATTTGCGGTTGCAGCCTTTTTGACCCCGAGAGAATGAATGAAGCTGACTTCTGGCTGCAGTTGCACGGTATAGTTTTCGTTATGCCTCTAAAATTGCTTTTGCTCCCCTTGCGGTTGATTTGCTGGGCTTCCAAATGAGGAAACTGACGACACGTGTGTGGTACCTGTGTTCCTTCTTAGCTGGTTGTTGTATATACTATATATATATATATATATATATATATATATATATATATATATATATATATGAGCAGCATGATGGGAGATATTTGGAAAAGGTGCTGAGAAAGGTGCTGTGCCCTTTTCTGTTCCACGGGGTTTAATGTGACCTTGTGCAAGCACACCCTGGTTTGTTTTTTTGGGGGAGGGGGGGTTTCTCAAGTTAATTATGGGGGCAGTGAGGAGCAGTGATAAATCTTTTTCCAGTCCACCTTCTGAGGGTGGGGTGGGGGCACATGCCAGTGGGGAGCAGGGTCGAAGGCAAAAGTAGGTAGGGTAATAAATTTTAATTTTTGTCTTGGTATTGTAGGCTAGTTTCTGCATGTTTGCACATATCTCTCTGTCCTGCATCCAGGTAAGCAAAAAGCGCTATTAGTTTGTGGCAACATTCCAGCCAGGCAAAAATACTTGAGCTGGGCTTGTGAGGGGTGTGGTCTGGGGGGAGGCTGTGGGCCTGAAAGAGCAGCTTGAGGGGCAGCCTTTGAGGGTTGAACCAGGACCTCAATACCTGGGTCCAAGTCTTCACTCATCCATGCAACCTTGGAAGAAGGGCAACTTCAGGTCATTTGCTGTCTCTCAGACAAGATGACAGCACAATTTTTATGAAATTGCGTCAGGCAAAAATATCTATTTTTTTAATTAATGATCTTGTTTTCTGGAGGAGTGGTGTTGGCACGAGGGTGGGCTCCTGCCAAGCAGCGCTCAACTTTTCTCAGGTCATCTTTGGTGCTGCAGTGGCTTCCGTACCGGGGCGATAGCAAGAGAACGGCAGCTCACAGGGGTGAGCTGGTGGTTATGAGGTTAAAGCTCTGCTTTCAGGGAAGCTAAAACTGGAAGTTCAGAAGGTCTGCTTCTGGCCTTCAGTTCCTCCTCTGCTTGCATCTCATGTTGCCTTTCAGGGGAAAGCGGTTCCCCCCCCCCCCAGGAAGACTGTAAATGTGGCCAGGCCAGCCTCCGCTTGCCGGAATGGAAGAGTCTTTGTTCACTTGTAGACTAGGTCATGCTTTGCATCTCTAGGCAGAGCTAGGAAAGATCCCTATCTGAAACCTCGGAGACCCATGGCCAATCAGTGTAAACAATACTGAGCTTTGGCAGCTCTCTGTTACCTGCATGGGCTGATGGTAGACTATGACGTGTCATGGATCTCAACTCCTAAGCACTTCCTCCAGGATCAAAAAAATTTGCTGTCTGCACTATATATAAGGGTCTGGTGACTTCTGTTTCAGGGTATCTGAAGAAGTGTGCATGCACACGAAAGCTCATATCAGTAACAAACTTAGTTGGTCTCTAAGGTGCTACAGAGGAATTATACCAGAAAGATATGGAGGTCTCGTACATCCCAGGTAGTGTGGTTGCTGACCTTGAGCCAGACATCTTGGAGAGTGAAGTCAAATGGGCCTTAGAAAGCACTGCTAATAACAAGGCCAGTGGAAGTGATGATATTCCAGCTGAACTATTTAAAATCTTAAAAGATGATGCTGTTAAGGTGCTACACCCAATATGCCAGCAAGTTTGGAAAACTCAGCAATGGCCAGAGGATTGGAGAAGATCAGTCTACATCCCAATTCCAAAGAAGGGCAGTGCCAAAGAATGCTCCAACTACCGCACAATTGCGCTCATTTCACACGCTAGCAAGGTTATGCTTAAAATTCTACAAGGCAGGCTTAGGCAGTATGTGGATCGAGAACTCCCAGAAGTGCAAGCTGGATTTCGAAAGGGCAGAGGAACCAGAGACCAAATAGCAAACATGCGCTGGATTATGGAGAAAGCTAGAGAGTTCCAGAAAAACGTCTACTTCTGCTTCATTGACTATGCACAAGCCTTTGACTGTGTCGACCACAGCAAACTATGGCAAGTTCTTAAAGAAATGGGAGTGCCTGATCACCTCATCTGTCTCCTGAGAAATCTCTATGTGGGACAAGAAGCTACAGTTAGAACTGGATATGGAACAACTGATTGGTTCAAAATTGGGAAAGGAGTACGACAAGGTTGTATATTGTCTCCCTGCTTATTTAACTTATATGCAGAATTCATCATGCGAAAGGCTGGACTAGATGAATCCCAAGCCGGAATTAACATTGCCGGAAGAAATATCAACAACCTCAGATATGCAGATGACACAACCTTGATGGCAGAAAGTGAGGAGGAATTAAAGAACCTTTTAATGAGGGTGAAAGAGGAGAGCGCAAAATATGGTCTGAAGCTCAACATCAAAAAAACCAAGATCATGGCCACTGGTCCCATCACCTCCTGGCAAATAGAAGGGGAAGAAATGGAGGCAGTGAGAGATTTTACTTTCTTGGGCTCCTTGATCACTGCAGATGGTGACAGCAGTCACGAAATTAAAAGGCGCCTGCTTCTTGGGAGAAAAGCAATGACAAACCTAGACAGCATCTTAAAAAGCAGAGACATCACCTTGCCGACAAAGGTCCGTATAGTTAAAGCTATGGTTTTCCCAGTAGTGATATATGGAAGTGAGAGCTGGACCATAAAGAAGGCTGATCGCCGAAGAATTGATGCTTTTGAATTATGGTGCTGGAGGAGACTCTTGAGAGTCCCATGGACTGCTAGAAGATCAAACCTATCCATTCTTAAGGAAATCAGCCCTGAGTGCTCCCTGGAAGGACAGATCGTGAAGCTGAGGCTCCAATACTTTGGCCACCTCATGAGAAGAGAAGAATCCTTGGAAAAGACCTTGATGCTGGGAAAGATGGAGGGCACAAGGAGAAGGGGACGACAGAGGACAAGATGGTTGGACAGTGTTCTCGAAGCTACGAACATGAGTTTGACCAAACTGCGGGAGGCAGTGCAAGACAGGAGTGCCTGGCGTGCTATGGTCCATGGGGTCACGAAGAGTCGGACACGACTAAACGACTAAACAACAACAAGGTGCTACTGGAAAGATTTTTATTTTATTTTGCACAGGCCTGTCCGAGACTTGCTGATCATTTGGGTTTGTGTCACAGGTATGTTTCCAAACCAAACACACAAATGAAAGGAAGCCAACAGAGCCATTTATCAGTTCAGTATTGCCTAGATTTGACTGGCAGCCTCTTTTCAGGATTTCTGGCAGGAGCATTTGTTAGCAAATTCACTTCAATGATGCACTGAATTCACATTGCTTTAGAGCAGGGTTCCCCAAGCTTAGAGGGTCTGCAGCTGGTTTTTGACCACAACTCCCATCATCCCTAGCTAGCAGGACCAGTGGTCGGGGGTGATGAGAACTGTAGTCCAAAACCAGATGGGGAACCCTGTTTTAGAGCATTTTTCCTAGCATAATGGCCTCCACATGTTTTGGACTAGGAATCCCATCAGTCTCAAGCAACATGGCTGTGCTGGCTGAGGCTGATGGGAATTGAAGTTCTAAACACCTGGCAGGTGCTAGGTTGGGGAAGGCTGTTTCGCAGTAAGGCTGACACTGGTCAGTTGACCTACAGGACACAAGTGCCGAGTTAATACATAAATGAGGAAAAGTACCAGCTGCAGCAACATAGCAAGCATTTGTCTTAAGGTTAGAGAGCGAGACACGTTTTTAACCGATATTTAACACAATATTAACCGATAATAATGGTTACTTTTGCTTGTTTGGCGGAAAGCAATCTATGAAACCACTTTTGCTTGTTTGGCGGAAAGCAATCTATGAAACCAAAGCAGCAATGCTTAAAAGAATTGTTGTGTTGTTTACGTTAAAAAAATGTGTCTAATAGATTTGACTGCTCTGATAACTTAATTGTTTTGGTATTAAAACGCCAGAGGGTCATAAAATAATATTTGTGTGAGAAGTTGGCAAAACCAGCCTAAAATGCCTCAGATATCCTAAAGTATTAGTGCTAAGGTGGCAGCAGCAGTAGCATAATAAAAATAAAAATAATAAAACCAACACCCCCCCCCCCAAGGCAGGAATTACAGCTAAATAATATGGGAAACACATTCGCATTTTCAAACGTAAACATATGCTAGTTTGATCCATGTGCAAAGAATGAACAGAAAAGAAAAAGGCATACATTGGATGCTAGGCCATTTCTTTGCTGAAAGAAGTCCTGTTAAATACAGTGAGCCCACAACTTAGTCACTTTACATACACAAATGCAATCTTAGGATGGTGGGGGAATAAATAAGTAAATGGCGAGCAATAGCTACCTGTTGCTCCCTGCTTTCCATTTATTTATCCCCCACCCCCTATTTATACACAACCTACCTGTGCACGCAGGATCTGACAAGGAAGCATGAGGGCTCTGGGACGCTCAGGGGGTTCCTGACTTTTCATGATTTTGCTTTTGCATGCAGACCCCCCGGAACTGAACTTTCACGTAAGTGGCGGACCCAGCTGTAATGGCAACTGCCGTGAAGTCAAAGTGCCCTTTGGTGCCTGAAGAGAACTCCGGCACGCTGCATAATGATTAAGGAGCCGTGCCATAGTGCTCCCCTGCAGTGTGGTTTCATGCGGAAATCTGCTTATTAAAGTTATTCTGCATATACCAGAGCAGGGTTTCATCAGGCTTTTTGGAGTGGTGTGCACATTTGCATCATACGGTAACTCTCTTTCTAAGAGGGCTAGAGACTGACTTCTTTTTTTTTTTAGGAAAGCTTAGAGGCTGCTTCACCAATGAAGGCCTTCATAGGTCCCCTGTGCCGGCAGTTAGAATTCTGGACACTATCATTTCAGACTGCAAGTGAATAGGGTGTGACATTTCCTGGATCCATTTCCTGCATGTGATAAAACTAGCACTTCAGGGAGACTGGCATGTTAAACCTCTCCCCTAGAGTACCAAGACAGAAATATATATGAGAAAATTAAAGAATAGGACCCAAACTAGGGTGGTTAGAATTACACTCTAGACACGGTGTGTAAAGTGTAGCTTTCTGAGTCTTCAAAGGTCACCATTTCCATGATACCTCGATGTGTTCAGACTTGGTGCTCCAAGTTTTATGGTGGCAGTAAACCTGCTGATTCACTTTGTCCTCGCTACCGCACCTTTAAATGGACAAAGGCGAACCTACCCTAAGCTCTGTGCGTCAGATGCTGATCCCAGTGGCATTTTTTTTTAGTGGAGTTTGCATGGTTTTTGGATGCAACTGGGGACAGTGACATTTACCGTATAGCTGTGAAATAAATGCAGGGTTTGTTCTTTTAAGTCAGTGCCCTGGGTAATATCTTCTGCACCTGGTGACCGGGTACTGTAATGTATTCATGTACGGAACACCCTCCCTGCCCCTTATTAAAAGGGAACATATGAGGGACAAACCCTGATTACCAGCCGTAGCTTGTCCACACTCGCTCTTTTGTTGACTGCAGGGGATTCTCATTGTATACACTTACGGCAGCTCTGTGGCCCTGATCATACCCCTCGAGGTGTGGTGGAAACAGTAAATGTTTTATTAGCGAATAACTACATTGCAGTTTAATATTTGAAACATAAAGAGTGCAGCAGCTAGAGTGATGGGACCTAACTACTTGTTACATTAATTGTGCAGCCTGCGGGAGTTAAATGTTTTAATCTGAGCTGTAGGGGGGTGGATTTTCGCTGTGACTACAGTGAAGCAAGGGTTTAACTCCTCCTTTTCTAGGGAGGGAACATGTGGAGAGGGGAAGGTCTGGGCACCCTCTCTCTTGTCTTTCTCCTGCCCACTCCCCAAAATACCCCTGGAGCCAGGGGCTTGAAACCTCCCCCCCCCAACCCTCACACAGAACTCAAACAACCCAGCCTCAATCTGATTTATTTATTCAAGGCACCCCCAAAATGGCACCTGGAATTCCCCACCACCACCACCATTTACAGTAGCTGGTACTGGCAGGGGAGGCCCCGGCTTGTCCCCATGTCACATGTATGATGTCATATGTATGATGTCATATGTGTGTAACGCCCCCCCCCGGGCAATCTGTGGCACAAGCTGGTGCCTCAGCGCCCAGCTCAGTTAACGCCCTGCATTGGAGCCTGGCTGAAGAGAAACTTCTCCCTATTTTGTGTCATTAAGTGAGGTGGTCTATATTTTGTTGGATGAAAAAAACCACACATTTTCAAACAGCAATTTTGAATAACAAAAAGTTGGTGGGCGCTCTCTCTGCAAACATGCTTTTTCATTTTGTCTTGTTGAAACCTTTGTTGTCAAGATCCACTTTGACTGACAGTGTGGGGTGCATGCTGGAGAGTTGGCTTTTGCAACCCTGCCTTGAACTTTAGGGCATTTTACTGTAAAATGAATAGTTTAAAGTAAACATTTGTCCATGGATCCATGCTGGTAGCATGGGAAGAAGACAACACAGAACTTCTGGCTTTCGGTTGATTGTATAGAAATAGATCATTATAATGCAAACAGTTTTGACATTCACTAGCGCACTGCTGTCTGTTTGCCAGGATTGTTATTTCCAGCAACACAAAAACAAGATCTTACTTCTCCCTCTGCCCCGCTCTTTCTCCTTTGAGCCCTTTCCTTCCGCCTTTTAAACAGGCTGATAAGACTACATTCCTCTGGTGGAAAGGAAAATGTTAAGACCTCTGTATGTTGGAGGGGGAGAAGCTGATATATGTTGTTCATGTATTGTAAATGCTTATGCTAGGAAAGTGAGGCGGAGTTTATGGCAACATCTCTCCCAGGGCTGCTATAGTTAAAGGTGCGTTGGTGTTTTAGCTCCATTATAAACCTGTGTTCTCCAAGGTTTACAATCCTCTTTAAGTGTTGGCGTGCTAGTCTTGATTTGTAATATGGTACGGGGGTTGGGTGGGCAATTCACATGCAGGCTTATTCCAATGGATGTCGAGGCAAAGGAGGAGAGTTGGTGCCAGTGTTGCTTTTACAACGCGGCAGCCAGCAGTGTAATCTCAGTGCACACCTATTTTTTCAACAGATTTAATTGGAGTTATGGAGCTTATCTAGGGGAGCCCATTGATGCAGCCATTCCTTTTTACCTTCAGTCCCCTTGTTCAAACTCTTTTGAGCCCAGCACATGAAGGTGGGTGCTGAATGGCTGTGTTCGGTGGGAAGCTTGTTTGCTTGAAGTAAGTAAACAACTTTATTATTTTCTTGCATGCAAACAGATCTCTTTGTGGATATGAGGGAGTACAGTCTCAGTATGAGGATTTTACATCCTCAGAAATATCTCGACCAACAATGGTGTGTGGTGACATTTTTCATAGGAGAACAGTTAAGGCCAGAGGTGCCAGCTTGTGAAGGCAATTGGGGAGGGAGGCACGATGCTCATGCGCAGGATGTCGTGCGCATGAGCATCACATCACCCTCCCTAAGCTGGGCAGAAGCTTCCCAAGCTTTGGGAAGGATGTGCCAGGGGAACATTTAAGGTATACTAGTCTGGTCCCCCTATTTCACGGACCGCTTACGACTGTCTGCCAATGAGGCTTTAGTCATGGCTACCCGTGAATGTATGATTATTTCTTAATAATAATTTTATTATTTATACCTCTCCCATCCGGCTGGGTTTCCCCAGCCACACATCCGTATCTTACTGCCGTTCCTCCAAGGCATGCATTGAGCTGCCTTAGGGCCAAACTAGAAAACCCCTGGCTCTTTTGGCACTGGAAGAAAATCCTACATCGACACCACTGAGATTACCTCCACACCATACATTTAAAGCACTATTATACTACTTTTAACAGTCATGGATTTCCCCCAAAGAATCCTGGGATCTGTAGTTTCCCCATCATCACAAAGCTACAGTTCCCAGGATTCTTTGCAGGAAGCCATGCACTTTAAAGATGCTTTAACAGTGACCTAAGTGATTCCCCCCCCCACCCCAACAAGTACTGGCTGCAGAAGAACTCACATTCACATGTCTGTTCTGTCCTCCTTATGCAAAAAGGATTATAGCATAGTTTTTGAAGACCCTGCCCCCCAAAATAGACATTTTACCCTGAGACATTTGAAGCCTTCTGTTACATTTTTAATGAAGATTTGTATTATTATTATTTTATTTTGTATACAACTTAATGCTGAAATAGGTTTATAAGTGGCTTACAAAATATAAAAACCTCTTATGCAGACATTAAAATACAAAATAAAATGATCCCGAGAAAACATAAAAATATAAGCATTTATACCAAAGGTAGTGTTAACATGAATGGTTCTGGATCATAAAACGACTACATCTGCATAGTAAAAAAAAAGAGAGGCTAATACATGCTAATTTATATGTATACAGTGGTGCCTCGCAAGACAAATTTAATTCGTTCCGCGAGTCAAATCATTTTGCAAAAAATTCATCTTGCAAATCGCAATTTCCCATAGGAATGCATTGAAATTTGTTTTTCCCCCCCATAGGAACGCATTAATTAAATTTCAATGCATTCCTATGGGAAACCGCGATTTGCAAGACGAATTTTTCGCAAAACGAATTCGTCTTGCGAGTCACCATCAGATCGCAAGGCGCATTCGTCTTGCGAAAAATTAGTCTTGCAGGGCATTCGTCTTGTGAGGTACCACTGTAGAAGCAAATTTAGAAATACTTCATAGAATCATACAATTGGAAGGGACCATGTGGATCTTCTAGTCTAACCCCCTGCAATGCAGGAATATGGGGCTGCTCCATACAGGGATTGAACCCTCAACCTTGGCATTATCAGCACCACGCTCTAACCAATGGAGCTATCCATCTTATTCCTACTAAACCACTCCATCTCGCCATAGTGAAGAAGACTGTGACCTGTGCTTGCTTAGTCTGGAGCCCAGTTGCTGAGAGCTCAAGGCTCCTGCTCACCTTTCTTAGCAACCGTACATTGCTATGCAAGATCATAGGATGCTGCCATTGATCCATCTGGCTCAGTGAATGTAAAGACTGAAGGAAAACTCCCTTCTTGCTGATAGGGATAGTCTGCTGTAATTTCCCTGTGTTCGAGTTTAATGCAGTTGCTTTCTGGACAGCGGTAAAGTGGCAGAGCATGTATTGATCCAGATTGACTAGCATCTGGAAGCATTATTAATACAATAAAGTAAGGGTGTCTCTGTGAACTACTGTGCAGAGCTGGGGAACTGGTTAACCCTTTTAGTAGTCTCTAGAGAATGCTGGGGTGGCATTCATTTGGTTACACAGCTCAGGGAACATAACCTGATGTGGTTATAGCAGCGCCAAGTCACCTTTGAAATAAACTTTGTTAGCAATTTTATTTTTTACAATAAGAGTAGAAAATGCCCGATATTAGAGAAGCCTCGAATGTTAAATCAAAGCTGTTCCCTTGGGAAAAACTATATATTCTGTCCTTTTATAGTTCTGGGAATGTTGAGTGCCCATTTCTCAGAGCTGCTCGAGGAAAACACAGACATCTAATTCTCAAGAAATATGGCCAAACTGCAAAAAAACTTTGTCTTTGTGTGTTTAATTCTTTTTAAAAAGACACCATCACTAGACTTGGGCTTGTTCCAGAGGCTGGATATCTAGTTTTACGTTCCAGCTTTCAAGCAACCTGTGACAACTAGTAGGATTTTGCGGAAACAATGTGCTATGTTGGAAGAAGGTTATTGGTGAATTCGTACAGTGACTAGAGATCTCTCTCCTCAGATCTGGAATGGGTTGCAGGTATTACTGCAACTAATTTGTCTTGGTGCATGGCTGCGGAAGTCTACATGCATGAGCATTGCCCTGTCAGAGGAGGGAGAAACTGGTAAAGTCATCTGCTATGGGCTCCCTCTGTGGGTAAAATGTCTTAGGGTGCTTCTAGACTGTCTGTTTTTTTGGAGTGTGATTCAGTCGCAAGCAGGCAAATAGAAGTGGCACACTGAAAGCGGCTTTGGTGCTCTTGCAGAACAAACCCACTTCTCCCCTCGTCTCGTCAGATTTCTTGCCAGAAGCAAAGTGACGGGGAAATGCAGTGGAAAGTGGCATAATATATACTTGAATGCCACTGTGAATGTGGGGGAAGCAGAATTGAGGCTGTAGAGTTGCTCAGCCCTGGGGGAAAATCATATTCTCACTCCCCATAGCTGCTGTTTTTCCCTGAGAGATAATCTTCTGTTGGCACTTAGGGAAGCTTTTCTGTCAAGACGGGTAGCAGTTTGGAGAAGGTGGGAGTGAATTTTATCTTTTTTTATATATAGATAATATTTAAATACCAATACAAAAAGAAAAAGAAAAAAATACGTCAAGAATAAACACAACCATTACATTTAACATTTAAACACAGATACTTCCCGTCCCTCTTATTATACATTTTTATATATCTTGTATTTCACAGGTTTTTACTAATAGTATCTCCCCCCTTTTTTTCCTCTTCAACTCCACTTTAATCATTCCTAATATTTTCAAACATCATTTGATATCCGCGAGTAGAGAATTATTTGGATAATGCACTTTGAGATAGTTTTTGTATATACTCCACTCTTTTGTTACTTTTTGCATAGATAGATCTTTTATTGAATCAGTCAGCTTAGCCATTTGTATGTAATTTAACATTTGTACTTGCCAATCCGTTATTGTAGGTAGCGTCTCGCTTTTCAAATTTTTTGCCACCAATATTCTGGCAGCAGTCACTCCATACAGAAATAAAGATCTTATTTCCTTTCTTATTTCAGATGGTAGTATATTTAGAAGGAAAATCTCAGGTGTCTTTTTAAATGTCAATTTAAATATTTTCTTTAGCTCCTCATATATTTCATTCCAATATTCTTTTATATTTTGGCAAGACCACCACATGTGGAAATATGTACCTTCCTCTTTTTTTGCACCTCCAACACCTCGGGCTTATTCCCCTATTCATTTTAGCCAGCTTGCATGGTGTTAAGTGCCAGCGGTATATCATTTTCATACAGTTCTCTCAAGTTATAACATGCTGTAAATTTTAGGTCTTCAACCCACAATCTCTCCCATTGTTCTATATCAATATTGTGTCCAAGATCCTGAGCCCATTTGATCATTGAGACTTTAGTTTGTTCCTCTATCGTCTCCCACTCTAGTAGATAATCATACATTAAATAGATTTTTTCCTTTCTAACTTTAGTTATTATCTTTTCAAATCTTGATGTTGCTGTCGCTACTGCTGCATCTGTTAGCGTCAGCGTTTCCCTTGGTGTTTTATCTCTTAGTCCCCTTTAATTTCTTATCCTCTTTTGGACTCTCCCCTTGTTCTTTGGGATAAAATATTGGATGTCCCCCCACTTTATCCCCTTCGGATTTACAAGCTTTGCTTGCCTCAGGTCATTCTCCGCCTTGCGCCTTGGGTCCCCCCGTTGTCTCACCTCGCAAGAGATGTAGGCTCCGGTGGTCCCCTTTCCAGCGCTGCAGGCAGTGTTGTCCTGGTTCACCCCAGGATTTTTAGGGGTCGCCAAGCCTCTGCGTTGCCCCAAAAGACCCCCTTAGGCAGCCACTTTGCGGAGCTCCCACAAAGTGCTTCCGATTCAGGGCGCGAGGAAAACCGGAAGCCTCCGTGAATTTTATCATTACTGTAGCGGCGGAGGGGAAAGGGTTAAGTCTCCTTCCCATGTGCCGCAGTCCTGATTCTGCTCATCTATGCAGCTGCTATTTTCAAAATGGAAATTAAGTTGCTTTCCGACAACGAACAACACTTATAGATTGGCCCTTGTATTGATTTTAAATAGTGTTTAAATAATGTTTATCTGCAGCCCTTCATTTTTAAGATTAGATAGATAGATAGAAAGAAAGAAAGATATCTATCCTATCTATCTATCTATCTATCTATCTATCTATCTATCATCTATCTACCTCTCTACCTCTCTACAGTGGTGCCTCGCTTAACGAATGCCCTGCTTAACGAAATTTCCGCTTAACGAAAGGATTTTTCGAGTGGTTGCCTCGCTAGGCGAATTCGTTTTATGAAAAAATTGTCTAGCGAATCATGGTTTCCCATAGGAATGCATTGAAATTCAATTAATGTGTTCCTATGGGCAAAAAAAAATCCAAAAAAATCAATGCATTCCTATAGGATTCGCTAGACGAATTTTCGTTATAAGAAAAGACCCGTGGAACGAATTAAATTCGTCTAGCGAGGCACCACTCTATCTCTATCTCTATCATCTATCATTTTAGGGTCAAGTGCTGGAAAACATCAGAACAAAAATCCATCAAACCCCCAAATTTACAGTACATTACAAAAATAAGGACGTCTCAAACTCGAAACAACCATCCCCAGTACAGCACCCATAAACAAGTCAGTAAAAACCACCACTCACAATAGCTGAGTAATAAAATATATGAAAATGGTTTAGGTGAACAGGTAGGTCTTTCAAAGGAATCAGGAAGCTGTTGCAATGAAGAGGGAATTTCAGCTGGCGTTTAGGTACTTTCACCCTGCTTGTAAGATAACTTGGATCCCCTCCTGCCTGAGGGGGGATAGAGATCAAAGGTGGCCACAGTTGCAGACCTAACTAGAACATTTGGGAAAGTTTTATGGAGTTGGGGGTCAGGTGTGGCTCACTGCTTGGAAATTAAACAAAGGGTCTGCTGGTTTCTCTTTAAGGTTTCCAGACTCAAAAGAGAGCAGGGCAATTAAAGGCACAGAAGTCCTGTCCTCTACTGAGTCTGGCAACCCTAGGAAGGACTTTTGTTGGGGGGGAGAACCAACGTGATGGGTCAGTTAAGTATTGTTTTACTTGATATTGTTTTACTTGATCTATGGGGGGCAGCTGCCCCCTTGGCTACATCCATGGGGGAGGGCCTTGTTGGCAGAGGCCTTCTGCCAGTCAAAGTAGGCAGCACTGACTTTGATGGATCAACAGTCTTATATTTATAAGAAGAGCCTGCTGGATCAGGCCCAGCCTAGTCTAGCATCCTGTTCTCATAGTGGCCAACCAAATGTCTATGGGACTTAATGCAAGGCCCCCTCATATCTTCACTAGGCTCCCAGTCGAATGCTAAGGATTGCATTGCCATGGAGACTGATTCTCCCTTTGCTTCCAGAGGTGAACCTTACTAACACATATTAGCAGTTCTGCGAAGAAGGAAACTTGCCCTCCCACTGCCTGACTGAGTCTTAATCTTTGAGTAGCACATTTCCAGAGCTGTCTGTCGAACACCATTCCTATTAATCAGCAGGGCCATCCCAAAATCTTCGTATTGTCTAGGATATTTTCTATTAAAAAGTGATAAAGAAGTTCCATCGATTTCTCACCTACTGCCCTCCGGGCTTTTAAATCTATAGGTCACAAGAGAGGCGAGCTCGTTCTTATCTTTTATTCATCCCTTGCTGCAAAACCTGTGGGCCAGCTCTGATATCTCAGGCAGCAACTATGTAAATATTTATTGATGCTGCAGTCATTAAAGGGGGTGGGGGGTGGGGGAAGGAGTCGCTTGGGCCTATTGATGCAGGAAACTCTCAATTCTGCATCTGTTAGGCAGCAAGAACAGGAAAAGTTGGCGTTTTTGGTTTGGAGTTAGACTGCGTCAAACTGACGTTCTTGGTTCCTCTTTTGTTGCAGATTATCATCTGTATAAGAGTTGGACGGCTCTTATCACCTAAACTGAGACTTCCCTTCTTTTGCCTGCTCTACCAGTCTACTGCTGCTGTAGATGAAAATGGGACTAATGGCTGTCTCTGGTTTCGGCTTTGTGGAAACGAATGGTACAGCACTGTCGGTGACCTTTCTGGCAATTCTCTTGATCCTCTTGGGCTGGTAAGTGGGTGCATTAAATGCTCAGTGGAAGTCCGGTATGAATACATTTTTAGGCAGCGCGAGATCAGTATTCAGCGATTTCTGGGTTAAAGTTGCTGTCCCAAAGACCAGTTTTGTTTGGGAGTTTGAACAGTCTTCGGTGGGACTTAGCACATGCATAACTGAGCCAGACCGTAGCCAGAATTTTCCTTTCTTTGAAGATGGCAATTCCTACAGTAAATGTATGGTTGCAAGAATTAATTGACAAAAATGATTGATTCCTTGTTTTAAAAATTCACTGTTGCATTTTAACTGGGCTCCCCTTCTTTAATCCCCTGGTGTTGTACACCATCTGTATATCTGTTGAGTTAAGTTACACTAAGAGCATTTCCATAAGGTGTTATGTATTATTCACTGAGAGAAACTGTTGGTGTAATTAAATACCTTGATGTGCTGTAATATTGACATCAATTAATAGATTGATAACAAGAAGGCTGATTGATTTAAATGTTCAACTGGCTGACAGCTCTAAAAAATGTATTGGAAACACACACTGTAGCTAACAGAGAACAAAGCTCCAAATATTTGTTTAAATTGGGTAATTAAAACACCTTTTAATTAAAGGATATAGATCGGTTTTTCTTCCCCTAAAGAATTTCCATAGAAGTTTATTATATTTTGTTCCTGGATAAAATTGTAATGAGACTCTTATAGGTAATCAGCTCTTAAGTAAGGATGTGTTCCAGGGCTAGAATCCCCTTGGCAGTAAAAAGTTATCCAGGACAAACTTTCCATAAGGTTGTATGGAACTAATATGCTGAAACAAAGGCAGACTCTCTGTAGATTTAGCCATGGGGGAGAAATTTTATTTGAGTTTGCACTTAAAGGTGAAATTGCCTAATTCATACTTTCTGAAATAATATCAGAACTGAAACACAGCAGTCCTTTGAAATTTGCCCTTCTCCAAATATAGCAATGCAGTTTTCCGGCCAAGTAACACGTATAAAAACACATATGCTGGAGTAAAGTGTGCATAAAAATGCATGCATTGATGAATATAGCGTACAGAAATGCTTTACTTTAGGGAAAATTGCTTTGCAAAAATGTGTATGTATGTGCTTATATATATATATATATATTGTATACATTTGGAGAAATGGACCTTAAAATGCTGGTGAATTTTCTGAAGGGCTTTAAAAATAAAATAAAATCTCAAACTGATGTGGAAATGTGCAGAACTGAATTTAAGATTAAGAAAAACAAGAAACTGAAATTGACCGATTTGCCCATCCCTATATATGGGTGTGATCATGGTGCTGCTATGCGCACTGTGTCAGACGCAGTAATCCTTCGTTTATCCTACACAATGTAGTCTCCTTTAATGATTATATTCTAGTATGAGATGGTTCACCCTATGGAAATGTTTATCAAAGGTCTGGTTGCAAATTCAGGATCTGTGATCTGAATCTCCCATGGTTTTTATTGAATATGAAATTGGATTGTGCCCATAGTAGTAAATTAAAAACTCACACACCCCTGCTGTTATTTATCCTGTAGGCAAAAACATGCAGGTACCATGAGAACATAAGGAGGAGAACCCTGCTTGGTCAGAGCAGCAGGCCTATCTTTCCCACCATTTTGTTTTCCACCATGGCCAACCAGAAGACCACAAGCAAGACATGAACATAGATTCTACATGGCCAGAATTGACTTCGCCAATGGCTGCTATGATTATGTACTACTTCCAGTATCAATGGAACTATGCTTCTGTGTACTGTTTGCTAGGGTTTATGAATGGAAGAGTGCTATTGCATTCATATCTTGCTTCTGGGCTTCTGATTGGCCACTGTGAGAATGGAATGCTGGACTAGATGGGCTTTTGGTCTGATTCATCAGGGCTCTTCTTATGTCTAGTAACCATTGATAGTCTTATTCTCTGTGAATTTGTCTAATACCCTGTCTAGGTTGGTGGCTAACTCAAATCGGTACCTGTGAATAACCATTGTGGAGCAAATGACTTTGGTGAGGGTATATGGAGCAAGGTTGATCTGGGCAGGGGAGAAATAGTATGAAGGAAAGGATTAACCATGTTACTCCACCACCATGGCTGCAAACATGGGTTTTGAGGACTTCTTACATATTATTTGTGGTTCCAAAATCAAAGCAGAATGCAGGAAGCTCCTTTATACTAAGTCAGATACCTCTAGTTTTGCATTGGCTCTCCGTAGTTTTCAGGTCTTTTCTTAGCCCTACCTGGAAATGCCAGAAATGGAACCTGGGACATTCTGCATGCAGAAGAGTTGCTCTTCCATTGGGCTGCAGCCCTTCACCTATTGTTGCTCGTAGAGTGTTGCAAAGAAAGATATGTATACACCTGCATGAAGGAAAGATTGAACGAAATAGGTCTGTACATATGTCAAAAAGAGGGAGGGGGAAAATAATCCAATGGAATAAAGGACTATATGCTTATTGCAAGTGCACAAAGAAAATGCAAAAGTGCTGGAATGGCTGCTTCAGGTGGCTATCAGGAGAAAACCTGAGGCATTCTAAAATTATTATTCTGGCAATTAAGCAATGAACATCATCATGTGTAGGTGTTTTGATATCGTAATGGTCGTTGGATACAAACAATAAAAATTTGACTGAGTATCAATATTGCCACATTTAATCAAATGTTCCTGAGGACATTTGTATGCTGGGTTTTAAGAAAGGACAAAAAATTGGTCCTTTGCATTCCTGGGTGATCTCCTCACCTTTATTTTGCATTTAGTTTGCTTCATAACAGATTGGTGTCACCTGAAGTTACAACCCAGTCAGGGCTTTGGGTTTGTAGATATACATCTGCAAAAACTCTGTCCAAGCTCTGGTCATCTCTTGTTTAGACCGCTGCAGTGTTCTCTTGGCTGACGGATTGGCTCAAATTATAAGCCCATCCTTCACATGTAGAGCTAGTAAAATCAAATTAAAACAGCAATAATATAAAAAACTCTAAATAACCCAACATTAAAACAAGAGTTCTAGCAATTATATACAAAAACAACTCTTCATAAGTTGGACTTCAGTAAGGAGGTTGGACAACTCTAGAAATCTATGATTCTATAACTAAACCTGAAGCTGGGTAACTAACCTGTTATGTAACTAGCATATCTTTAACAGAGGTCTTCTGGTCTCAGTCTTGGTTCTTTCATGGCCGTCTACCAGTCTGCTGCCAAAGTTATTCACTTGACTACTCCTTAAGTCCCTCCTTCCTGTTCACTCCTGGATCCAGCACAAGCTACTAGGGCTGGAATTCAGGGCAAATCTCTGCTTGGCTGTCAAAGTCACTGGCTGACCTTGGGCCAGTCACCTTGTCTCTCGGCTTAATTTACAGGGTTCTTACGAGTCTAGAACTGGTGCCTGGGTGAGAACAATGTGTGCCACTCTGAGCTCATTGGAGGAAGGGTGAGATAATTAATAATTATTAATTACGGTAATTCAATAAATAATTATAGTCCTCCTCCAGAGGTACATTTTTTGAACTTCTTGTAATGTTGTAAAGGGTTCTGTAGCATCTTCTCAGCCAAAGTGTACCGGCCTCCAGCAACACAGCATGGAAAGCAACAGGTTCATCACCCTCTCTGATGTTGCAAAGGATTCTGGGATGTATCTCCAGGCTTGCACTTAATTTTGCCACTAGAGAAATATGACACCCCGCAGATAGGGGTTCACTTCAGGATTAAGGTCACCCAGATGTTGATGTTGCTCAGCAAGGTTTTAATATCTGTTCTTGGATATTATTCAAGGTTAAAACTGCAAAAGAAAACCCCAATATCTTTAAAAGTGCTTGTTGCTTACAGTACTTCTTATTCCTCATGATGATTTATAGTCATGAAATCCCACATGGTTTCAGCTATGGAGTCAGAGGTGGCGGGTGCAAGACCCTTCTTAAATGGTACTTTTGCCCACAGAATTGCTTGGGAGGTTTTGACTCTGATCTGGGCGTTGCGTAAGGATTTTATTTCATGAGGTATGAGTAGGGATCCTACAACAGTGCTTGAAGATGCATACCTCGCCTTCTGAACCCAAGCAGTGATAGATCAGAGAAGTTAAAGTGATTTAAAAGTTTTATTAAGTTATAGCTATAACACAATAGACCAGATCCTTCTTGCTTCTTTCCTGCACTTGGTTAGACCTGGAATGGAGGGACTAACTTACCCGTCTTTCTCTACTTGTAACTTGTCTGTTTGACCATAGCCTTTAATCCCCTTTCCCCGTCTCCATCCAACTTGGGGCGTCTTTTTCTGATTAGCTCCAAAGATCTTTGTCTGCTCCTTGGGCGATAACATCTCGCCCACTTCCTTATCTTGCAGTTCCAGGCGATCAGCAAATTTTGTCCTCTTGCACCATCTCCTGTCCTTCATTTCCTTATTTAGATATTTGTCACACTGCCCTTACCAAAAAACCTTGTGGTCACCAACTTTATCTCTTGCTCAAGCATACTCCATGGCGCCTTGCTTTGCTTCTCAGTTCCGATCTGCTTTTAGCTATGATAAGCTGCTAGTCTCATGATTCCATGCCTTCATAATGCTGGAGCTTCATACCTGTATGAAATAGGTGCATGCTACTTTAGCCCTACTATTATACCCAGCACTAGCGCACGTGCCTACTGCAGTGCGCTTGGACAGATGCTTTTCGTCGTTGGTTCCCTTTTGCTAAATTCAGATCATGTTGAGTCTTTTTCGAGAAACCTGCCTGCCTGGTGAATTGTGGAGAGGGACAAATTGTCTGACCTTGTTGTGGTTTTAGAGATATGTGGAGCAGCCAACTAATGCATCAAGGAGCAAATGATTCCACGTTTCTCAAATTTAGACCAGAGCTGATTTCGCTTTTACCCCCCCCCCCAAAGGGTAAGCTAATTGGAGGTGGTTTGGTGACCCATCTTCCAACTGGAATACAGGGATAATGGTGACATCCGGTGAGACGGTTTGCGGCTTTAATGAGGCTTTAAAGAGAGAGTAAGTGTGGGGTTTGCAAAACTTAGTATCTTTGGATGGCAGATGCTGTGGTTCATCATGCAAAGTATTATTATAATAAATTTTTTTTTTTATCTCCAGTTGCATATTGAGTCGAGTCTTCCATGCCTGGCTATGGATGTGCATATTCCTTTTGTGGCTTTCCTTTTTGCTGTCTGTGAAAGTGTTGATAAAATGAATGTAGGAACTTAACCATCTTTTAGAAGTTTAATGTACCAGAAGCCTGGCATTATGAAGAAGCTGTCAAGCTTTCAGACATCTTTGTTCAAAGTGGATCTTCACTGCCTTGTCTAAACAAACCCGAATGTTGGAAATGTGGAAATGGAGAGGTAGGTGTCTGTATATAAATGTGGGGGACACACTTCAAACGGTGTCGTTTCAGAATTCTGAAACAGGCACTTAGGCGCTTGGCTGGAGTTGTTGTTATCTCACAGTCATCTTGGGTGTATAGCTACCCTCATCATTTTCCACTCTTCTTTTAAGTCCACATACTGACTCTGGCATAATAATTCATGGCAAAGGTAGGATCAGACTCCATTCTCTTATCTGATTCTTTCTCTGCCCCCCCCCCCCCAAACCTTTATTTGGAGATAATAAGTCCAGAATGTAGACATCACACAGGACACTTGACCTGCTGCTGCTTCCCAGTTGAAAAACAAACGATGGGCAATGGTGAGATGTCTCTCCATACTTTTGGGGGGATTAGCACAAATGGTTCCTTTGTTGTAGAATGACTCTGCTCCCTTGATGTGCCAAGGACTCGCAAAAACAAAAAAACAAAGTTTACTAGCTTGGGCTAATGCAGGTAACAAAACATTTTGCATCACTGCATAGATAACATTCCTCCCTGCACAATGAGCAGCATGCTGTGCTATCATGTCTGAGCTGTTTGCGTACAGAACTTAGGGACCCCTACCCCCAATCTCTCCTTTTTATAAAAAGGAAGTTTATAGTCCTCCTCCTGCATAGGAAGATAGAATATGTGCGGTAAATTGCCAGTTTTCATAGGAGCACAGGGCTGGAGGAGAGGGCTGGGGAAACACAAAAGGGGCTTTTCTCTGTTTTTGCAAAAGGCAATAAACAACACCCGCCTTATCGCCAGTCTTCTCACAACATTGAATGACTGGAGGGAAGGACCACAGATCAGGGGTAGAGCAAATGCTTTGCAAACAGAATGCCCCAGGTGCAGTCTCTGGAGTCTGCAGTTAAAAGGACCAAAAATAAGAACGTGGGAAACACCTTTGCCTAAGACTCTGGGTTAGATTAGACAAGGGCTGCCCAGCCAGGAGTACATTTAGAAATCTGAGATCAGTTGATCACCAGCAGTGGCGGAGTAAGCTGCATGGGCGGCTGGAGCGGCGGCCATGCAGTGTACCGGGGGGGGCAATCTGCGCAGGGGGTGGGACGATCCTCGACGTGCTGCGCCGCGATTCTCTGCTCGCGGATGCAGCGGCAGTGGTGCAATCCTCCGCATGCGGCTGCGGCGGAGCGATGGCAGTGGCTTGCGCCGCTGTGCCTTGGGGTGGTGGGGCGAAACCCCTGCGGGGTGCCTCTTTGTCACCCCTCTCAGAGATGGCACCCGGGGTGGATCACCCCCCCACCCCCTTCCTCCGCCAGTGATCACCAGGCCTTTCAAAGCCCCGTGCTCATTGCTCAGTGCTTCACAAGACTCAACTACCAGTGTATTTTTGATGCTTTGCAGATTGTGCCTTTCCCCACACGTGGCTTCAAACCATGCCAGCAAAAAAAAAAAAAGTTGCCTGATGCCAGTTGACTGACAGGTGGGCAGCTCTGCCCACTTGTCAAACTTGGCCCATGATGGATGTGGAAGATACTGATCTTACCTACTGGCCAGATCCACTTCACCACACCTCTGGCTCTGTTGTATTGTGAGCCCTGGTCAAAACAATGGCTAACCTAGTCCGAGGCTTTACAGATTCTGTGGTTTGGATTCCAATCAACAGTTAGTGCTTGCTACGTAGGAGACAAGCAGCTACGTCAAGCTAGGAATACCTGTTTCATTATACTCCTCTCTTTTGCTTGCAACAAAGCTGTGGAGCCGAAGCTGTTACAGAACTAGTGGCACTGAAAGAAACTGGACTCCTCCTTTTCAATGCTTGTTAAAAGGTTCCTTTCTTTATAACGGGGTAGGCAACCTGTTTGCCCTTGATATGGCATTGGGTGGGCGTTCAAGGGCTGCATAGCTGGTGCTGGGCGCAGTGAGGAACACACATTCAGTACAAATATTTTTTTGTTCAAACACACACACACACACACACACGAACAGCATCTGGATTGCTCTCTCTGTCTCTGTGTGTGTGCCTTAGCCTTCCCTCCCAGCAAATCCCAAGCTGCCAAAGACTGCTGCCCCTTTGCTGCTATCAGTGGCGTGGAGACAATGATCTGGGATGTATCATTACTGCAGGATGGAGAATGCTTTAATAGCAGCGGCAGGAAGAGTTATCTTCTCCCCGCTGCCCAGCTGATGACTGAACTGATCAGTTGGGGAAGTGGGCAGAGCTCCCCAGAGCATGGTGGGCTCCACATGCCCTGCCTTCCTGCGATTCATAAAGACCCCTGTTTTCCTAAATCCCACTTGGCCCATCTTTTCACTTTGTGTATGCCCATGTGCACAAAATAGTCGTACAGTATTCCCTTCCCTTTACACATTGCTCCTGTCTACCGACTGCTCCTCAGCCTCAATATCCGTAAGCAGAGAACCCTGTGCCATGGCAACATTTTAATACTTTGAGTAGAGGTATATTTTGTGTGATATTTTTTTTAAAAAAAATCTTATTCCATCTATAAACAAATCAACAAGCGAGACCCTTGAGAGCTATTTCTCTGTAGCTATATTCTTCCAGCTGCTTTCTCTTCTCTGCAGCTTGTACTGCAAGTGTGTTTATATATAAAAAATATAGGCCAGTCTACCTGCTTGGGTGCGCGGAGCATTTGTTTCCTCCAAACAGCAGCACTGTCATAAACACTGTGGTTTTTACAATGTGGGTAATAATAAGATTACTAATAGCACTGAGATGTTTGCTTATTTAATAGACTATCATTTACCAAGCAGAAAACGTCTTGCTGTTGCAGCTGCTGACACTTTGCTGGGAATAGTCTATGTTATTATATTTTTTTTGGGGGGAGTGGGAGGAATACAGGGGGCATGTATTTTAAGGAATAATTATCATATTGCAAAGGCTGGGAGGGAAAGTAAAAAGGACCTCCTTGCCCAAAGCTAGTGGTGGGGGTGGGGATGGCTGGAACTAAGCTCAGCTCGGTTAATGGCGCAATCGTGTCAGATGTCTAACCTTGTGGGCCAAAAAGTGTGCCAGGCCCCAGCAACCAGCTGTGAATCCCTGCAGGCCAAAGCAAACTACAGTGGTACCTCAGGTTGCAGACGCTTCAGGTTACAGACTCCGCTAACCCAGAAATAGTACCTCGGGTTAAGAACTTTGCTTCAGGATGAGGACAGGAATCGGCCAGTGGTGGCAGCGGGAGGCCCCATTAGCTAAAGTGATGTCTCAGGTTAAGAACAGTTTCAGGTTAAGAACGGACCTCCGGAATGAATTAAGTTCTTAACCCGAGGTACCACTGTG
This sequence comes from Zootoca vivipara, assembly GCF_963506605.1. Lineage (NCBI taxonomy): Eukaryota > Metazoa > Chordata > Lepidosauria > Squamata > Lacertidae > Zootoca > Zootoca vivipara. Next base: position 50,135,128 of record NC_083285.1, on the reverse strand, counting down.
AATTCATTTCTTGCAACTTTCGCTTGTCCGCACACGAGAGAGAATTATTATTATTTTTGGTCTTTATTTGTTGCTTTTTGTAAAAAAAACACACCCTAATCTGTCCTGCTTTGTTGGCTCTGATGGGTGAAAGGTTTTCCATGAAAGAATTTGGAGCACTTGCTGTGTTAAAGGAAGAGAACAAAGGATAGGCAAAACATATTGCCTCGTTGTTGTTAAAGATATGTCCAATAACAACAACAACAACAATAATAAATTTTATTTATACCCCCCCCTCCCTGGCCTAGACTTCGAATTTTGAAGAGGCCTGAGCACATGGCAACAAGATGGGAGAGAAAGAGGTGGATTTAGGGGGAGCAGAACCAGTTTCGTTGTATTGCGAGACGCGCCTCTGAGGCAATGCTTCCCCTCCTCAATGCGCCCCCATGGCAGGGAAGGCCATGGATCTCTGTTGGATCTCTGCTCAGGACACAATATAAATAAACGCAGTAGAAATAAATGTTACCTTTATTTTCTGTTATTTAAAATCAATGAAGAACACAATTATCCATTAAATCCACTCTCCTTCCTATATTTAAAATACAGGCCATTAGATGTCTGAAATAATAAAAATGTCTTCACCAGGGTGCCAGTGGGTGCCATTTGGGTCTCTGTTTGAGAGAACATTTCATAATTATGGCACCCTATTTAGGAAAATGCTCCTGTTTGGTTTTTATTTTTTAAAAAATTACTTTTATATCCCATCCCAGGTTAGTGGGAAAGAGTCGCGCAACCTCAGAATCTGCTTGCTGGCTATTGTGGATTCTGGACTAGATGAGTTTTTGGTCTGACCCACAAGACTGTTCATATATTTGTAACCCAGCAAATGTGCAAGTTCTTTGTTCCCCTTTGCTGGATCTAGTGGTTTCTCTAGTATCACCTGGGATGCTGTGGGCAACTAGTGTCTAGAATGGCCTCTTCCAATCAGCAGCCTTGGTAATGCAGGGATTAGTGAAACAGCTCCACCTTGCCTGGCCTCTGGCTCTATAATTCCCCAGTTCTCTCCTGGAGGAACATCATTTCAGAGAAAGCAGCTTGCGTTTCTATTACAAAAAAAATAACCCGGGTAGGATCTAGATTTGGGTTTCTTTTGAATGGCAGCCTAGTGATAGGAAGAATTAGCAAGCCGGAATAAAGCAAAGCAAGATAAAATGTTTCTTATTTATAAAAGGGCTCTGTGTGTATTTTGGGTGTTTGAGGCCTTTCCATATCTGGCCTCAGGCATGCAAAATATTTTAAAACCTGAGATTCAGAGAGATTTGTCATTGAGGCTTTGCTGGTGTCGGGATGGAATAAAACAAGTCCGGCTCTGGTTTAGCTCTCTAAAAGTCATCAGTGGCCAGGTGTTATTTTGGATCAGTGTGTTTAGATGAGAAGTAAGACAAGGGCTGCTTTATGTCTGGGGAGTTTTGAATTTTGTACTGACCCTAATTTTTTTTCAATGTCA